>NC_133400.1:31760000-33179835 GCF_047511655.1 Castor canadensis
AATAAACTGTAAAGGTGATTTCATACCTGACAAAAAAATTAAGCCTTCTCAAAAGGTAGTTCATCTTGTGCAGGTATTACATCTGTTTGTTTCATACATTGCTGAAAAGTAGTGTATAAATTGAAATCTTGAGAAGAGAATTTTATCTTAAATATATATAGGGAATGTACTGTTTAGCAGAGCATTTTTTATTGTAGAGTACAAAATTTTTTATAAGTAAATGAAAGTAAAGTAAAAATTTTAACCTGTTCTGTTCATCTATTTTAATTTTCCTAAAATGATTAATTTTTCTCATTTTTAAAAAACATCATACTTTATTGGTAAAAATTGCATATCTTAATATTTCTGCAAAACAAAACCATAGAACAGAGCATGTCACATATGTCTTCATGCAATAGATATACATTGTTTATGTGCTTGATAAATACAAATAGAATATGTCATCTGACCATGGTTTTATTATTATTATATAATTACTACTTATAATAATATTATCTAATATCATCTATAGTAACCTGATAATGGAATCTTCATTGTTCAAAATGATAAATTAAGAAGGAACATTGCATACGGTTGCCTGAAGGCTTAATTATAGCACTCAGTTCAATTAAACTTAATATTTTTGCTCAATCAAATCTTAAATTGTTAAATAATTTTATCAAATCAATGAGTGTAATTCTCTACCCTCTTATTTTTACAATTTCACAATAGCATCCATGGGAAAATGAAGACCATATGTGACATTTAGCTTTTTGTTGTTGTTGTTTTGGCTCTGGGGTTTGAACTCAGAGCCTCAAATTGGATAGGCAAGCATTCTACCACTTACTCCATGCTCTCTCTTTTTTTTTATCCTTTTTTTTTTTTCATTTTTCTTTTATTATTCATGTGTGCATACAAGGCTTGGTTCATTTCTCCCCCCTGCCCCCACCCCCTCCCTTACCACCCACTCCACCCCCTCCCGCTCCCCCCCTCAATACCCAGCAGAAACTATTTTGCCCTTATCTCTAATTTTGTTGTAGAGAGAGTATAAGCAATAATAGGAAGGAACAAGGGGTTTTGCTGGTTGAGATAAGGATAGCTATACAGGGCATTGACTCACATTGATTTCCTGTGCGTGGGTGTTACCTTCTAGGTTAATTCTTTTTGATCTAACCTTTTCTCTAGTACCTGGTCCCCTTTTCCTATTGGCCTCAGTTGCTTTAAGGTATCTGCTTTAGTTTCTCTGCATTAGGGGCAACAAATGCTAGCTAATTTTTTAGGTGTCTTACCTATCCTCACCCCTCCCTTGTGTGCTCTCGCTTTTATCATGTGCTCAAAGTCCAATCCCCTTGTTGTGTTTGCCCTTGATCTAATGTCCACATATGAGGGAGAACATGTGATTTTTGGTCTTTTGGGCCAGGCTAACCTCACTCAGAATGATGTTCTCCAATGCCATCCATTTACCAGCGAATGATAACATTTCGTTCTTCTTCATGGCTGCATAAAATTCCATTGTGTATAGATACCACATTTTCTTAATCCATTCGTCAGTGCTGGGGCATCTTGGCTGTTTCCATAACTTGGCTACAGTGAATAGTGCCGCAATAAACATGGATGTGCAGGTGCCTCTGGAGTAACAGTCTTTTGGGTATATCCCCAAGAGTGGTATTGCTGGATCAAATGGTAGATCGATGTCCAGCTTTTTAAGTAGCCTCCAAATTTTTTTCCAGAGTGGTTGTACTAGTCTACATTCCCACCAACAGTGTAAGAGGGTTCCTTTTTCCCCGCATCCTCACCAACACCTGTTGTTGGTGGTGTTGCTGATGATGGCTATTCTAACAGGGGTGAGGTGGAATCTTAGCGTGGTTTTAATTTTCATTTCCTTTATTGCTAGAGATGGTGAGCATTTTTTCATGTGTTTTCTGGCCATTTGAATTTCTTCTTTTGAGGAAGTTCTGTTTAGTTCACGTGCCCATTTCTTTATTGGTTCATTAGTTTTGGGAGAATTTAGTTTGTTAAGTTCCCTATATATTCTGGTTATCAGTCCTTTGTCTGATGTATAGTTGGCAAATATTTTCTCCCACTCTGTGGGTGTTCTCTTCAGTTTAGAGACCATTTCTTTTGATGAACAGAAGCTTTTTAGTTTTATGAGGTCCCATTTATCTATGCTATCTCTTAGTTGCTGTGCTGCTGGGGTTTCATTGAGAAAGTTCTTACCTATACCTACTCACTCCAGAGTATTTCCTACTCTTTCTTGTATCAACTTAAGAGTTTGGGGTCTGATATTAAGATCCTTGATCCATTTTGAGTTAATCTTAGTATAGGGTGATATAATGGATCTAGTTTCAGTTTTTTGCAGACTGCTAACCAGTTTTCCCAGCAGTTTTTGTTGAAGAGGCTGCTATTTCTCCATCGTATATTTTTAGCTCCTTTGTCAAAGATAAGTTGCTTATAGTTGTGTGGCTTCATCTCTGGGTCCTCTATTCTGTTCCACTGGTCTTCATGTCTGTTTTTGTGCCAGTACCATGCTGTTTTTATTGTTATTGCTTTGTAATATAGTTTGAAGTCAGGTATTGTGATACCTCCTGCATTGTTCTTTTGACTGAGTATTGCCTTGGCTATTCGTGGCCTCTTGTGTTTCCATATAAATTTCACAGTAGATTTTTCAATCTCTTTAATGAATGTCCTTGGAATTTTGATGGGAATTGCATTAAACATGTAGATTACTTTGGGGAGTATCGACATTTTTACTATGTTGATTCTACCAATCCATGAGCATGGGAGATCTCTCCACTTTCTGTAGTCTTCCTCAATCTCTTTCTTCAGAAGTGTATAGTTTTCCTTGTAGAGGTCTTTCACATCTTTTGTTAGGTTTACACCTACGTATTTGATTTTGTTTGAGGCTATTGTAAATGGAATTGTTTTCATACATTCTTTTTCAGTTTGCTCATTGTTAGTGTATAGAAATGCTAATGATTTTTCTATGTTGATTTTATATCCTGCTACCTTGCTATAGCTATTGATGATGTCTAGAAGCTTCTGAGTAGAGTTTTTTGGGTCTTTAAGGTATAGGATCATGTCGTCTGCAAATAGGGATATTTTGACAGTTTCTTTACCTATTTGTATTCCTTTTATTCCTTCTTCTTGCCTAATTGCTCTGGCTAGGAATTCCAGTACTATGTTTGTTGAATAGGAGTGGAGACAGTGGGCATCCTTGTCTGGTTCCTGATTTTAGAGGGAATGGTTTTAATTTTTCTCCATTAAGTATAATGCTGGCTGTAGGTTTGTCATATATAGCTTTTATAATGTTGAGGAACTTTCCTTCTATTCCTAGTTTTCTTAGAGCTTTAATCATGAAATGATGTTGGATCTTATCAAAGGCTTTTTCTGCATCTATTGAGATGATCAAGTGGTTTTTGTCTTTGCTTCTGTTAATGTGGTTTATTACGTTTATTGATTTTCGTATGTTGAACCACCCCTGCATCCCTGGGATGAAGCCTACTTGGTCGTGGTGAATAATCTTTTTGATGTGTTGCTGAATTCAGTTTGCCATTATTTTGTTGAGGATTTTTGCATCAATGTTCATTAAGGAGATTCCCTATAGTTCTCCTTTTTGGAGGTGTCTTTGCCTGGTTTTGGGATAAGTGTAATACTGGCTTCATAAAATGTGTTTGGCAGTTTTCCTTCCCTTTCTATTTCGTGGAACAGTTTAAGGAGGGTTGGTATCAGTTCTTTAAAGGTCTGGTATAATTCAGCAGAGAATCCATCAGGTCCTGGACTTTTCTTTTTGGGGAGACTCTTGATTGCTGCTTCAATTTCATTTTGTGTTATAGGTCTATTCAGGTGATTAATTTCCTCTTGGTTCAGTTTTGGATGATCATATGTATCTAGAAATCTGTCCATTTCTTTTAGATTTTCAAATTTATTTGAATATAGGTTCTCAAAGTAGTCTCTGATGATTTCCTGGACTTCCATGGTGTTTGTTGTTATCTCCCCTTTTGCATTCCTAATTCTACTAATTTGGGTTTTTTCTTTCCTCATTTTAGTCAGGTTTGCCAGAGGTCTATCGATCTTGTTTATTTTTTCAAAGAACCAACTTTTTGTTTCATTAATTCTTTGTATGGGTTTTTTGGTTTCTATTTCATTGATTTCAGCTCTTATTTTTATTATTTCTCTCCTTCTGTTTGTTTTGGGATTTGCTTGTTCTTGTTTTTCTAGGAGTTTGAGATGTATCATTAGGTCATTGTTTTGGGATCTTTCAATCTTTTTAATATATGCACTCATGGCTATAAACTTTCCTCTCAAGACTGCCTTAGCTGTGTCCCATAGGTTCCAGTAGGTTGTGTTTTCATTTTCATTGACTTCCAGGAACTTTTTAATTTCCTCTTTTATTGCATCAATGATCCATTCTTCATTAAGTAATGAGTTATTTAGTTTCCAGCTGTTTGCATGTTTTTTGTCTTTACTTTTGTTGTTGAGTTCTACTTTTACTGCATTGTGGTCAGATAGTATGCACGGTATTATTTCTATTTTCTTATATTTGCTGAGGCTTGCTTTGTGCCCTAGGATATGATCTATTTTGGAGAAGGTTCCATGGGCTGCTGAGAAGAATGTATATTGTGTAGAGGTTGGATGAAATGTTCTGTAGACATCTACTAGGTCCATTTGATCTATTGCATATTTTAGATCTTGGATTTCTTTATTGATTTTTTGTTTGGATGACCTATCTATTGATGATAATGGGGTGTTAAAGTCTCCCACAACCACTGTGTTCGCGTTTATGTATGCTTTTAGGTCTTTCAGGGTATGTTTGATGAAATTGGGTGCGTTGACATTGGGTGCGTACAGATTGATGATTATTATTTCCTTCTGGTCTATTTCCCCTTTTATTAGTATGGAATGTCCTTCTTTATCTTGTTTGATCAATGTAGGTTTGAAGTCTACTTTGTCAGAGATAAGTATTGCTACTCCTGCCTGTTTTCGGGGGCCATTGGCTTGGTAAATCTTCTTCCAGCCTTTCATCCTAAACATATGCTTATTTCTGTCAGTGAGATGAGTCTCCTGTAAGCAACAAATTGTTGGATCTTCTTTTTTAATCCATTTTGTCAAACGGTGTCTTTTGATGGGTGAATTAAGTCCATTAACATTAAGCATTAGTACTGATAGGTATGTGGTGATTCCTGCCATTTAGTTGTCTTAGTTGTTTGAAGGTTTGATTGTGTGTACCTAACTTGATGTTACTCTCTACTGTCTTGCTTTTTCTTATCCTGTGGTTTGGTGCTGCCTGCCTTTTCATGGTTAAGTTGGGTGTCACTTTCTGTGTGCAGGATCCCTTGCAGAATCGTTTGTAATGGTGGCTTTGTGGTCACATATTGTTTTAGTTTCTGCTTATCATGGAAGACTTTTATTGCTCCATCTAGTTTGAATGATAGTTTTGCTGGGTAGAGTATCCTGGGGTTGAAGTTATTTTCATTCAGTGCCCAGAAGATCTCACCCCACACTCTTCTTGCTTTTAATGTTTCTGTTGAGAAGTCTGCTGTGATTTTGATGGGTTTACCTTTGTATGTTACTTGTTTTTTCTCTCTTACAGCCTTCAATATTCTTTCCTTAGTTTCTGAACTTGTTGTTTTAATGATGATATGTCGTGGAGTAGTTCTATTTTGATCTGGTCTGTTTGGTGTCCTGGAGGCCTCTTGCATCTGTATGGGAATATCTTTCTCTAGATTTGGGAAATTTTCCGTTATTATTTTGTTGAATAGATTACGCATTCCCTTCGCTTGCACCTCTTCTCCTTCTTTGATGCCCATGATTCTCAAGTTTGGTCTTTTGATGGAGTCAGTGAGTTCTTGCATTTTCTTTTCACAGGTCTTGAGTTGTTTAAGTAATAGTTCTTCGGTTTTTCCTTTAATTACCATTTCATCTTCAAGTTCTGAGATTCTGTCTTCTGTTTGTTCTATTCTGCTGGATTGCTGGATTGGCCTTCCGTTTTGTTTTGCAGTTCTGTTTCATTCTTTTTTTCTGAGGTTTTCCATATCCTGGCAGTTTTCTTCTTTAATGTTGTCTATTTTTGTCCTGAGTTCATTTATCCGTTTATTCATTGTGTTCTCTCTTTCACTTTGGTGTTTATACAGTGCTTCTATGGTTTCCTTTATTTCTTCTTTTGCTGTTTCAAATTCTCTATTTTTATTGTCTTGGAATTTCTTGAGTGTCTCCTGTACATTTTGGTTGACCCTATCCAGTATCATCTCTATAAAATTCTCATTGAGTACTTGTAATATGTCTTCTTTTAAATTATTCCTGTGGGCTTCATTGGGTCCTTTGGCATAGTTTATCTTCATTTTGTTGGAGTCTGGATCTGAGTTTCTGATCTCTTCATTCCCCTCTGGTTCCTGTACTGATTTTTTGCTGTGGGGAAACTGGTTTCCCTGTTTTTTCTGTCTTCCCATCATTGTCCTTGGTGTTGTTACTGTCCCTGTACTGTGTGCAATTAAGTATTTTCTAGCTTGTAATAATAACAATGGTAATATTTAGAATGGAAGGGTGAGCTGAGATGGAAAGCAAGAAGTTAAAGAAAAGGGGAAAACGAATATACAGACAAGAGGGAGAAAGCAGAACAAGGTATCAGACAAGAGCGTTTCAAAGGTATAAACAGGGAGTGTTAGTGTACTAATCGACAGTAAGCTGAACAGACATTAGAGAGACAGAGAGAGGATTGAAAATCAAAGATAAAAAAAATAAAAAATAAGTAAATGAAAGAAATATCTATATATAAAAATGAATTAAAATAAAATGGAAAATAGAAAATTAAAAAAAAAAAAACTTCCAAGTTTATATGCAATGCAGTTTCAGTTTTAATAATTTGGGTGTCCATCTCAATCTCAGTCCTGGAGTTGGTGCCTCAGATGTTGTTCTGTAGTTGTCTCATCAAAGGGGATGCGTAAAGCTGTTTTGGCTCTGGGGTTTGAACTCAGAGCCTCAAATTGGCTAGGCAAGCACTCTACCACTTACTCCATGCTCTCTTTTTTTTTTTTTTATCCTTAGTTATTTTTCTTATAGGGGCTTGTATTTTTGCCTGGGACCAGCCTTGGACTACAATCCTCCTGCCTGTGCCTCCTAGCTATGTGTATGCACCACCATACCAAGCTTATCTGTTTAAATGGGTTCTCACTAACTTTTTTTATAAATTTTTTATTGGGATATATTCATTGTACAAGGGGGATTCATAGTGACAATTCTGATTAGACTTATATTGTACATTTGTTACATTTCCCATTGTCTGTCCCCATCAACCTCTTCTCTGCCCCACTTAAAGCAATTGCAGGAGGTTTCTTAGTTCTGTTTTTTATAGGTATATGAAGTCCATCTAGCATATACCATCACCTTAATCTCTTTCATTCACCCTCCCCACTCCCACTAGTACCTCACACACATACACTGTACTTCTTTTACAGTCCTGTTTTTCACTATTAATATTTAAGTTGATGTTCAGAGGGGTGTCTCAATGTATGCCCATTGTGGGCAAGAGATGGGTGGCCTCTAATTTGCTTTAATTCTTACACTGTCTATCTGGAGGCAGCATCAGATTCTACAAGTTAAGTTCTACAGTACTGTCCCTGACTTCAGATACCAATCTCAACCCCAGGTTGTTTTACCTATGCCCCTGATGAAATGGCTTTAAGTTGGGGTTCCTGCAACCTTCTCCTTGGTTTCAGTTAATTGGTGGAGTGGCTCACAGAACTTAGGAAAATACTTATCTATAATTACTGACTTAATATCAAAGGAAATAAAAAAAGAGATGCTTAGGGCAGGCTATGTTAGGAGGCCTATGGAACTTCCATGCCCTCTCTAGGTGCACCTCCTTCAAGAACTTCTCATGTTCCACTGTCTCAGAGCTCTCCAATCCCACTCCTTCTGGGATTTTATGGAAACATCATTTTATGGAAGCTTCATTAGTGTTGATAATCAACTTAACCTTACAGTCCCTCTCCCCTCCCTGGAGATTAGAAGATAAGGCTAAAACTTGCAATCCTTAAATCCTGTCTTGGTTTTTCAGGTGATTCCCTCATCTTGTTACCATACAAAAGACAATCTCATCATTCCAGAAGTTCCTAGGATTTTAGGAGTTGTATGTCAGGATACTAGACAGAGACCAAATATATATTTCACAATTTCACGCTCATCTACAGTTCTCATTCAAATTTTGCCGGTTGTCCCCACTAGTAGCCTTGCAGCATTTTATCAACCTGCTCTGAGATGTAATCGTGATCACATGCTGCATTTTGTTTTCTTATGCTTTAGTCTCCACTAATCTGCAAAGTCTCCTCAGCATTTGTTCTGATTGTTCACAACTGGCATTTTTAAGACTACAGGCCACTTATATTGTAGGATATCCTTCAGTTTGAATTTTGTGTTTTCTCAAAATCAGATTCTGGTTATAAATTTGGGTAGAAAACCTACAAAAATGATTTTCTATCCTCTTCATGGCATCATAGTAGGAAGAGCAGGGTGTCATATTTGTCTCTTCTTAGGTACTGCATCAGGTAGAAATCTCAAGACAGTGATACTAGCCTTCAAAGGAAAGTATGTCAGTCAACTTTCCATTACTGTAGCAAAATGCTTGAGAGCAAAAAGTTCATTTTAGCTAACAGTTTTAGAGGTTTCAATCCATACTCAGTTGGCCCCATTGCTTTCAAGCCTATGATTAGACAGCACATCATGGCAGGAGGGCAGGGCAGAGGAAGCCTGTTCACTTCATAGCCAGGGATGAGAGAAGAAGGAGAGAGGACCAGTGTACCAAAACCCCTTTCAAGGGCATGCCTGCAACGACCTAACTTCCTTCTACTAGATTCCACCTCTTGTTTGTTTTGTTTTGTTTTATTTTGTTTTGTTTGCAGCACTGGGGTTTGAACTCAGGGCCTCCTGCTTGTTAGGCAGGTACTCGACCACTTGAGCCACATCCCCAGCTAGATTCCACCTCTTAAAGGCGACTTACACCACCTTCCAATAGCATCAACATGGAGACCAGACCATTAACACCTGAGTCTTTGGTGGGCATTTCACATCCAAACAATAGCAGAAGATATTGCTGAATACTGCTAAGCACATACTGTGTAATATCTCCATACAGCAATTCTGATTCATTAGCATCTACTAGGCATTAGGCAGACATAAAAGAAGCAGTCCTTTTCCTCAAAGGGATTTACAGACTATGGTTCTGCACATCTGGATCTAACCAACCTCAAAGCAACAATATTTGAAAAACTGCATCTATACTGAACATGTGCAAGTTTTTCTCCTCATTCCTTAAACAGTACAGTATAACAACTATTTTCATTGAATTGAGTATTTTAAGTAATCTGGAAATAATTTAAAGTATATGAGAAGATATGTAAAGGTTATCTGCAAATGCTATGCCATTCTTTGTTTGTTCAAGACAGGGTCTTGCTGTGTAGACCACGCTGGCCTCAAACTCATGATCCTCCAGCCTCAACCTCCCAAGTGTTGAGATTACCTACATGCACCTCTACACCTGGTTTGCTACACCATTTTATATTATGAATTTGAGCATCTGAGGAAGAGATGATCCTGGAACCAATGTCTCAGGATACAGAGGGGTGACTATACAAAGCATGGTGATCAGTGCTAGGAGAATGGGATGCACAGGGTACTAGAGGAATTTGGAGGGGAGAGGTTCCTAAGTCAGTTTGAGGAGCCTTGATCAAGGATGACTTCCTAGAGTTAGTAAAGCCTGAGCCAAGTGTTGACGATTAGGAGTTAGGAAAAAGTGAGGATTATCTTTATAGGTTAGAGGAACAAAGAGCATGAGAATTTGAGAGAACATGGAACATGGCTTGTTCTGGGATTCAGAATGGTTTAGGGCAAGCCTATTATTGTGTATATGAGTAGCCCCAGGAGAACAGGCTAAAATGGTGGAACAGTACAGAGCATTGAGACACCTCCAGTTTTGTTTTGGTTTTGTTTGCTTGTTTTTTGCTTGTTTTGTTTTTTTGAGACAGGTGTCTCTGTGTTATTCAAGTTGCCCTCAAACTCCTGGGCTCAACATCCAGCTTCCTCTGAGTAATCTTAAGGAATGGGGCGTGGGGAGGATCACTCATTCATTAAGCAAATATTTAATGAGCATTTGCTGTGTTATCAGCCTGGTTCTAGGGACTGAGAATAGAGCAATGAATAAGAGAATAGACTCTTGTTCTTAAGGAGTCTGAATTCTGGGAATGCATTTGAAAAAAAATGCTGTTGATAATGTAAAAAGCAGATTAGAGTTGCCAACTAGTTAAAAAGTAATTAGGTAACCCTACTCTATAGTTGTCCCCCACATTACAGACTTTATAAGAACCACCTTTATCCTATAATGTTGCAAAATTATGATTAAAAGTAGTTTCCTAGATAAATATCATTTATGCCAATTACACTGTGAATTTGAATTATCTAATGTCACTGTGGAAGCAATTTAAGATCATTCAGTTCTTTTTTTCATGTTCCAGAATCTGACGCTCATAGTTATTTCTTAGCAAAGTTGATCCTTATAGGAATCTAACAGATTTCCCAGGACTTCAACATATTACTTGGTTCTTTCTCTTTTCTGCATGTCTGTGATCTATAATTAATCATAGATTACTTCATTTTGTTCCATTTCATTTACAACATTTATGAGCTTCACTTTGTCAGTATGAAATGCTTGTCCCCTCCTTTCCTTTCCAAAGTGGTATAATTAGTGTTAGCATCTTTTTTAACAGGCTACATAAAGTTTAGTGGCTGGATTAAATCAAGTCATTAACATAATGTGCTACCCAATTTGCCCCATCTCTCTTCGTTTCCTGGACATCAAAGTGGCACAGAGCGCAAGTGTAATTGGGACTTGCTGGCCTGTCAGCTTCCGTCAGCCTGATGACTACTGCCTTTACTAAAAAGCTTCTAGGCATGATAATTAATAGGAGTAGGGGGAGTAGAAGTCAGAAATGTAAAACTTTGGACATTTCTCTATGAATATTTTATTAATTTAAATAATCAGAAGTTAACAGTATCAATTTTAGGTATAATACATTGATTAAAAAGGCTTGTTTCAGGTCCTCAAAATAGATATCAAAACAGAATTTTCATTTGCCATGGCATTAAAAAATTAATCCTTCTTTTGCATTATTTCCACTTTTATAATTTAAATAATGCATTTATTTTTCACAACAAAATGTACTGCCGTCAACTCACTAATTCTGAACATGTGCCCACAGGTGAACATGGTAATGCATAGGCTGAAAGAGCCATGGCTCTTGTGAGCAGCATATGCATGCTTCATTCTTTCTCTGTTCCTACTAATAGCAGTTTATAAACGCTGCCATACTCAATTGGACTAAATTGCAATTCCACCTGGAAACAGATTCGCTGAACAGTAAGCTGGCATGCCCAGGTGATTGTAATAATGATCTTCAGCAACTGTTTTAAAACTTTCAAAGTCAAAATGCAAAAAGCAATTCACTAGTTTTAGAATTCATGTATGAAAAAATATTAAATCACTCCATAATCAAACATACCCTATCAGTGGGTAATAAGCTCTCATGGGAAAACTTAAGGTAAAGGGCAAGTTTAAAATATATATCTTACATAAAACTAGAAATGCTGAGTACTCTCCTGATAGTAATTGCTTTTAAAATTACTTTTATGTTCTGCAACTTATTTCTAATATGCTATGAATGTCTTTACATAGAAGTATACTCTTAATATTTTAACATGCATAATATTCCATTATGTGACCATTCCACATTTATTTAAATATGCTCCTTTCAATGGGTCTTTGGTTTTCTACCAGTTTTTACTAGTACAAACACTTCTGGTTAAAATGAGTATCTTCTTTTTTGTGTGTGGTACTGGGGCTTGAACTCAGGGCCTACACCTTGAACCACTCCACCAGCCCTTTTTTGTGATGTGTTCTTTCGAGACAGGATCTTGCAATCTATTTGAACCACAATCCTCCTGATCTCTGCCTCCTGAGTAGCTAGGATTACAGGCATGAGCCACCAACACCTGGCTAAAATGAATATCTTTATTCGTAACAATATGTAAAAGTTTCTTTTTTCTTCCTACCACACTCTTTGCCAAATTAATAGGTAAGAAATTATGTCTCACTGGTGATTCCATTTAACAAGAAATACAAAAGCTGGGAGTATGGCTCAAGGTAGAGTGCTTACCTAGCAAGCAGGAGACCCTGAGTTTAAACTGAGGAGAGGAAGGGACTGGAGGGGAGGAGAGGAGAAAGAAAAGAAAGAACAGAAGTACACAAAGATATACTCTGTGTATATATGCTACATATATGTTTATATGAGCTTACAGATAAAACATTTATAAGCAAAGAAAATGTGTGGGAGGATACACACCAAACAGTGTTAACAATGCATATCTGTTAGGACAGGAGTCAGCAAGCAGTGTGTCCCACCTGCCAAATCTAGCTCTCTGTTTTTATAAGTGAACTTTTTTATAACTCAGCCAACCCATTCATTAACATACTATCTGTGGCTGCTTTCACTCTGTAAGAGAAAAATTGAGTACTTGCAAAAGAAACTATGTAACTTGCAGTGAGAAAAGTACTTGAAAAATATTGCAAACTTGATTTAGAGAAAGGGATGTGTTAAATAAAATTTTGTAGGAGGCCTCAGATTTGGGCTGGGCATCTGCACTGTGCTAAACAGACCAAACCAATATACAGTTAATCATAGTAACTGAGGTTTGGTTAGTTGCAGAAGGCCTTGCAGTTGATAAATTAGTTAAACTGCAAATAACTAGTCAAGTTGCATCCAATTCACAGGTTAACTAGGCTAGAGCAAATTAAGTTGTCTTCTGTGTCTCACCTTCAATTTTCTGTAAATGCTGTCATATTTGGCTGGAGTCCTCCAAGTCTGCTCTGTTCTGGGAGTTACCAATTCATGAATTAGTTTTTCATATATATATATTTGTTGTTGTACTGAGTGGTAGTACATTGTGGCATTTACAATAATGAATCAGTTTTTCTTTGTTCAAATACACTCTACTAGATTTAATTTCTAAGGATTTTCTTTTTTAGCAGATTAAACACAGAGCTTTATATTTTACTTTTTATATTTTTGTATCATAGAGTTATTTTTAATCATGAGCATAGCTTATCCCTAAAAAGGAAAGCATTTGCTGACAAACCCTGTACAAAAATGTTAAATAGCTAACAGTTTATTATGAGTACTAAAGCATTTCTGTAAGTACCTGAGAAGGGTCAGGAGATGCTGGGTGCAGCTTTAAGAGTTGAGGGAGTATTTCTCAGCAGCAGCGTCACTGGAAAATTTGAGAGAGATGTAAGTTCTTGGGCCCCACCTCCAACCTAGTGAATCAGAAGCTCTGAGAGTGAGGCTCTAAAATCTCTGGTTCTGCTTTTTTTTTTTTTTTTTTTTCAGGCGGGGTGATGATGTTGGGTTTTGTTGTTGTTGTTTTTCTTGCTCTTTGTGAGACAGGGTCTTGCTGTGTAGTCTAGGCTGGCGTCAAACTCTTGTTCCTCCTATCTTAGCCTCCTGGGTGCTAGGATTATAGGTATGCACTAGCATGCCCAGCTAGATCTGCATATCAGATGGGATATGCAAAAGTGTAAGAACCATAGCTTTCAGGAAAAAGCAGTATTTCTCACCTGTTGCTGCACATTAGAATCATCTAAGGGAGTGCAGCCTCCACCTGGATCACTTACATCAGAGTTTTGTTTATAGCTGCCCCAGTGATTCTAATGTGCCGCCCAAATCAAAAGTCATTGTACCACAACTTTTGTTCTCATGATGGTGAAAGTGGACTAGCATAGCAAAATTACCTTAAATTGAGCCTTTAAAAAATTCTCTTCTTCCTTCAGGTTACTCCATAATAAGCCATAATAAATGATGGAATTGTGTCATAACCCCAGGTGTTTTGGGCAGGAAAAAAGTATTCCAGCCACTGCTTTAGCACACATAACAAGCTTCCATAATTTCTGACCATTGTAGACACAGTAGCTCACATGGTATGTAAGGGACACCATGACAGTGTTCTAAAAGCAAGAACTCTCAACCCAGCACCACTTTGATCCCCATCATTGAAGTTTTCAACATTTATCTGTTCTGTGTAGTGCATTATAACAGAACATGTTAGAAAAGGTAGGTTACCCACTGATGAGAACTCTGCTTGCTTTGTTTAGTAGTTAAAACATTATTATCTTGACAGTGTGAGTCTCTGGAAACGTCTGTGTACTCTCATTTCTCCTGAAGAGCTATAGTCTTAAAAAACTAAAAACTTTCAATTAAGACTTTTATGAAGAGTAGATATGATTCCGAATAAGTGGAAATTTTAGAGCCTACTATGAGTTCAAGGGGACTTTTTTGAGACAACTCTACCCAGGCCTAGCCTGAAGAAGAGAAGTTATAAGAATCACCATACTTGCTCTACTTATATATGGCTCTGTCAATGAATAGTGAGTTTGACTATTTGAATCAACTCTTGAATTTATCTTAGAACTGACCTCAATTAAAATTTGAACTCTTCAAAGCATAGACATAGATCATCACCTTCTACTACCAGTTTGTCTCTGTTGTTATGTTTCAAAGTATCAAATTGTACATATTGCTCCTATAGGTAGGTTTTATTTGCATTTATACACACACAACATTTTTATGGTTCCAAAAATAATGTCCACATAAACATTTAAAGGCTAATTCTATATTTCTTTGAAGAATTTCTCATACCCATTGTCCAGCATTTCCACTCCAAGGAGAATCATAGGTGTATGCAAGAAAACAAAAGTATATTCCATGCAATGCTATTTATAATAGCAAAAAATTGTTCATCAGCAAGTAAATGAATAAATGGACTACATTTATATTACATATGTAAAATAAATGCAATTCTATACTACATTTAATATGAATGAATTTGAATTGTAAATATGAATACAATCTCAAAAACAGCATTGAGTAAATAAATTGCAGAATGATTAATAGATTATGATACTGCTTATATGAAATCTAAGAACAGAAAAGCATATGTTGTTTATAGATGTATGCATATATAGGAGGAAATATAAAAGCATGCTTGGGAATGATACAATCAATTTCAGGATAGTGGTTACCTTTACAGAGTAAGGAAGAAGGGGAAAAGATTTGTCCTCTATCTGAAATAATGTATTTCCTCAACAACAACAAAGATTTGAATCAGATACAGATGTAAGATGATGAGTACTTAAATAGCCAAATTGTTTTCTGTACTTTTCTCATATTTAAAAGGTTTTATAATTTAAAAAATGAAATACTTTTTATCACAAAAGTTTAGAAAAATTAAAATCACCTGTAACCTCACTATTATTAGATTGAAATCTTAACGACCAAAACAATTTGCAGAATCTTTATCATAACGCATTCTCAGTTACAAAATACTGGGTTTAGGGGTTATCAGGTTGCATTAGTTTTTAGAAGCCAAACAGTCCAACTCCAGTGTGGCTACTGTGATAGCTGAAACCAGAGGAAGAATTCAGCACAGTCCCCTGAAATAAAACTTTAAAAACTTAAGCATGCCAATAAAAAGCCTAAGTAAACACTGTAGAAAGCTATGACCTAAAATGTGAATTAGCATCAGTCAGGAAGCAATAGTGGAATTGGGCCAAAACCATGAGAACTATAATTTATTTTTCTCTGTGAGTAATCCAAACTGTCATCACATTTCTAGATCATTCAATCACATAATGTGTAGTGTCCGTCTATACAGACAACCTAAAATAAGTTACATGCAGTTCTTATTTGAATCACTTCTGTTAATTCTGTTCACAATCACAATTTATAAGTGTTCTTTTTACATGCTGATGCTGACATCTCGCTAACTAGGAAAGCTAATGGGGCAGTTGGTGAATAAGACAGAATGCTGGGAAGCATCATCTTACCTAGTAACAAGGATCCACACGGAAGAAACAGAACAGGAAAAGCCTACAGCCTGTAACACCTGGCCAATTTGCTGTGAATGAAAGATGCTAATACCTTGCAGGGGTGTATGGCCTGTCATATTACCGTAGTAATTCAGAAATTTTCAATCATTGTCTTCAATTATTTATTACCCCTTCTGATTCTCCTTAATCAACTGGGTTTTTCTTTTCCAATTTTTATTGTGAAAAGTTTCAAACATACAAAAAAGTTAAAGTAATAGTACTCTACCAGATAGATTCAATAATATTGACTGTCTTTGAGCTAGTCTTAGAAATCTAGAACAGTGAGATTTATGTGTATTTTACAGTAGTTAAAAGTCACCAACTTCCAAAACATAGCACTGATAACTGCAACTTTACTTAGTTCTGGCATATATAAAATATAGTCTGAATATGTAGAAGATATTCAATCTCTTTTATTTCTCTGAATATTTATTGTGAGCCTACTGTGTGCTAGATTCTGGGATAGTAAATAGCAAAGGATGAATAAAGTATGGTCCTGCCCCACTGAAGCTCACAGTTTGTAGAGGTAGACATGTAATCAAATCCATACTGAGCACTGTGACTGAGAAGTGCCATGAGGACCCCAGGGAGAAAATATAATGCTTTCATAAAGGAGAGCATGTGTGGGTGTGGTTCAGGGCCTAAGGGGACTGAATTTTGACTGATGGGAAAGATTTCAGATTGAATAAACAACAAATGCCAAAACCAAGCACACCACAGATTTGCAGGGGTGGCTACAGAATAGAGCAATAGAAGGATTTTCAAGTAGAAAGGTGATGCCTGATTGGCTTTTAAGAAGTGAATTCTACCATACTAAGAAGAATAGTAAGGGATTAGAGGCAGGAGTGCCTCACCTCTCTCATGGTCATGAGAGTAGATCCATTCACTCACTGGATGTATATTGCATGCCACACCAGTGATACAATAACCATATAGTAGTCCCTGCCATCATTGAGCTTAAGGTCTGCTTCCACTTGTCAGCAAGTCACCTTTGATGCTAATTCATTCTAGTTTCCTCCTTGTTCTGTTAGATTTCTACTTTTTAAACAACAGAAAGCTGTTGTACTAGTTATCCCCCAACCTAAAGACAATTCTCTAGAGATAATAAGAAAAGAAGCTATATCTTTCTTTATATTCCCAATAGCTGACACATTGTCTGAAACTAAATGAATCCTTGAGATATTTAGGAAGTAAAATGAACAAGCATGGGTGGCCTTTAGGACAGGAGTGTGAAAAAAAAATGAAAATGGTAAGAGTAGGTGACAGTGACCTAAGGATGGTGTTAATCAGCTGAGGTAAGTAATATCAGAGGATGAGTGGAGCTGGGGAAGAGGGTCAGCAGAGAGAAGAGACAATGGATTCATTGCTGGCACATTGAGCTGATGTTGTCCATTAGGCAGTTGACGAGCCTCTTCATCTCCAGTCTGCACACGTGATCCAGTTGAACTTTTAATCCACAGGAACATGAACAGAATTGCTCCACTATTGAAAAATAGATTGTCCAGTACCATTAGCCAAAATTTGTAACATTTGAATTAATTCTTTATTAAGACCTTACTTCCCTAGATATGTACTATTAGAAATTTACCCCTTTGGGGATTTATTTTAAGTCAGTTCATAAAGCATCAAATGAATGAAGAAATGTAATATTGATCAGAGACTTGAAAAGATCATATGATAAATATAATGGGTATGGAGAAATACTCAAACAAGATAAAGCTAAATGAGAGAAAATAGCATAAAATATTTTAAATTATTTTATGTCTTTGGCTAATGCAGTGTCCTTTCTTTTGATGTTTGGGTGTTTTTACATTTGCTGTTTGTTTTTTGGCTATGATTCAAGTATCTCCTTTTATCTAGAGTCACCTTTTAAACAGTTGCACATAGTGTTATTTGACAGCTTAAATTAGTTATTATAATAATGCAAGCTTCCATATGGGGATTATATAGTTAATGTATTATTAATAAAATAGCCACTTAGATAAATTTGATTCCTCTGCTGTTTTAAAATTCATTTGTCTCTTCATTAGGTTTTGCAATAGACAATTTTAAATTCCTATCTTCACAAAGTAGAAAGAAGTATAAACCCCTTTTCTCTTTTCATAACTGAATTTTCCTTTAATTCTTTTGTGCAGAAGCATGAATGTTTTCTGACATTCTAAGTTTGTTAAATTCTAAGTTATGCAAAAGATTTAATTTTAAACTTACACCAGAATTATAAAATATATGTATGTACAATATTTTCACAACCACAATACATTTTAAGGGGAAAATAATATCATGTGAAATATTTTCTTTACCATGTAGTCTTCAGCAAGCAGAGACAGGCTTTTCTGAAGTAAGATTAGACAATAGAGCCAACTTCATTTTCTATGCATGTGAGCGGAGAGGGCTTGAGGTTATTAGTTGAAACCGAGTAACCTTTCCAGGCTTTCATCTCTTTCTTTTCAAATTTGAATATGAAAAGCATATTCAAGTCAAAGACCATCACTTTAATGACATTTGGCAGTCATTTGATTTATTAGGTTTTAGAAAAAATTTTCCTTTAAATATTTCATCATACTATGCTAATCCCAGTAATATTGCCAGCTGCAGCCTTGTACCTGTATTAGTGGAGACAGAATGGTGTGGAATTTTCTCTGTCATCCTAGTAAAATTTCCATGAATCTACTGAATAATAAAATAACCTTATTGAAATATTCAGATTTGAGTTTTTAGTTAAAGTATCTTAGAATACATAATAAAAGAAAATGTCTTTTGAAAGAAGGGGATAAAATTACTTCATCAAATATTGAGAGGGTTTGACAGCAATGGAAATTGTTCTTTATGGGGATATTTTTGCAGTAGGGCACTTATACTTTTCAATTTGATTAGTTATACTATATGCTCTGAAATACCTATATAATCACTATGGCGAATTTGCACACTAATACACATTTAACAGTGAATTCCTAAAAGCTAGCCATATAAACAAGTGTTACTTTCATGTTTTTCTAAATATTACTTCAAGTTATATAATTTATGGTGACATGTCTCTGAATCTAGCAAAGAAGAATTTTGACAGGAAAGAGCAAATTTTAAAAAATTATTTTGGTGCTATCTAATTTTTAAATTATCTGTTATTTGAAGTCATTATTCTAGGAGACATTTATGACTCATGATAATGTCTGTGATGACAAAATAAAGGATCAAAGTGAAAATTAAGCAGATATCATCTTAGTTGTTAATTGTGTAAATGTGAAATAAACAAATTGCAAGAAAATATATGTGCTAAAATGGATATAAAGTTTGGTTTCTTTTGTTTGAAAATGTGCTACTTACTGAATGAAATATACTATAGCAGAATATATGAGAATGATGTGTAGTTTCTGCTCTAGTTAATATAGATTCATATAACCACATTTGTTAGCATAATAGTGATAAAGTGTTTAATAGTGATCTCTGAATAATTGAAACTTTCTCAGGTACTATAGATTAAATAAAAGCAGTGGTAAACATGTACTTCATTGCACAGTTTGAAACAAGGCCAACTGATGCTTGTCATTCTAAAAGCAATCTGAGATGAAGATCTCACAGTATTCTCTCCTGATAGACTGCTAGTGGGGTATTTATAGCCTCGAATGTAAATCAGGACACTATTGCCATGACACTGTTAACTTCAAACCCTGGGGCATCAGAATCTCATTCTCTCTCTCTCTGTCGTGAATAATCTATCATGTGTAACATACGGTAGTATACACTGCTTTCCAGAAAAGAAAGCCATTGGCCATCATATATTATTTTAAATCAATAGTGGAAAGAATAAAGGATCTTTTGTTTTGATAGCTTTGTTTCTTTGTTGATTATTGGTTTTGCTTTTTTAGCAGCCATTAGAAAAAATTCGGATTGAGATCATAGCTCTGTGCCTTAATGATTCTCGAATAACCATGGATGACACTATCCAAAGGCTGTTCATTGAATGCCGATTCTACAGTCTTCCTGCTGAAGAGACACCTGTGTCACTTCCAAAACCCCAGAGTGGGCAGTGGGTCTACTATAATTATAGCAATGGTATGTATGATTGATTTTTATATATGTTTATCTTTTTTGACTAAGAAAGAAGCTGAAGAAACATGTTTAGCAAAAAGTTTAATTCTCTAATGTTCATGTAGATTCATGAAAGTCTTGTCAGACTAGATTAATAACAGTCAAACCTGTCCAAGCATTAAGAAAATAAAGTTGAAGTAATACTAAAGTGAAGAGAAGACAAAACAGTGGAAAAGCCGTGTATTTAGTTGTTCCTGCTGTAAGATTAGAAAATGCCACCTAAATCTACAGTTAAGTTTAATTATACAATATGATATTTCAAAGGGCTAAAGTACTAGTTTTTTAATCATATCATTCAAATCATTCAGTAACCTAATGTTTTCTACCTTTCTGATCAGTGTCATCACATAGATGTTTTTACAGTACATACATGTCTCTCCCAGTGTATAGATGTTCAGGGTTATAACTGAGTGGAACGTAGGTTCTTACAATGCCTTCTTGATAAGCCCACACATCATTGCAGCAGGCAGGGTTCGCTCCTAGGGCTTGGAGTATCAATAGTAAGTCAGTCTACTGGACCAACACAGACCCAATTAAATACCCTGTAAGTTCTTAGACCAATCAGTGTAACAAGTTTTTAACAATATTATGTAATCATCAGTATATAATTAGAAAGGGGGAAAATGATCTTATCAGCCTGCTGTGAGTGAAAGTTAAAACTGCTTAGTGTGTTCTCCACAGCCATACCTTAAAACAAATCATGAGGATGGAGTGCTGTGCTACCTTCAGCAGAACAGGCCACCACTAGTTGAACACTGATTTTTTTTCACCACTCCTACAAGCTGCATTTTAAGAAACTTGAATAATCTTGCTTCTATACCAGCAGGATTACAAATGCCCGAGGTAACTTTATTTTTTTTACAACTGAAAATTTTAGAAATATGTTCATTGAGATGGTAATCTGGACTATCCAAAGTACTGGTCCAGTCCTCCCTGTATCCCCGATTCTTACTAATTATGTGAAATTTGTATATGACATTTCAATTTCATGATTCCTTGTTTCTTTTCTAAAAAATAAAGCTCTTTCTAAGATTCCTTCTAGCTGAAATTCTACAATAACAGGTGACTTAAGAAATCACACGTGAAATAAGTAGTATGGTCAGGATTCCTCCTTCTTTTCATTCACTTGATATAAAAGAAGTATTTCCAAAATATTTTCTCCAGCTTCCTAAAGATCCTTAGTTGCAAAGCACCAGAAAAGTAAACCATATCAAAATATTATTAGTAATGAAAGAAATGTTCAATTAATTAATTTTAATGAAGATACCCCAAGAAAAGAGACAAGCTTCTTTGACTTTTGTATTATTCTTAAAAAGGTCAGCAATAGAACGTTTGTTTAGACTAGAAACAAAATTGTTTTTTGGAAGTTGATTGACATTGAGATATCTGGTCATGTAGTAGAACAGGTGTTTCCATTTGCTTAAAGAGCATTGCAAATTCTTCTTTGGATCAAATCTGTGATACATGCTCAAGTGTCCTGAATTTTCTACATTCTCGCATTTTACCAAGGATTGTTAGGAGTTTGTTGGTGGTTGGTGGGTGGGTGGGTGGGTGGTTGGTTGGATGGCTGATTGGTTTTTCCCCTTTACTGCAAGGTATCTTACTATCTAATCGATATTTTAAGGGTCGCTTATATTTCTAATAAAGTAGCCATTTGATAGCAAGTAAACCAATAAACTATTAGAATCATTTATGATAGAATCACTTCAGTAGAACTGTTTACTGTACTTTTCTTCAGCTTTTATTCCTAACTAGTGAGATTTGACTACGTGGAATTTTCAACATTAATTGGAAAGAATTTAAAGGCTATTTATCTGTGGGGAGGGGAGAGGCATATGCTCTGCTTAGAAGCAAACTAGTGCTGTTCTATATTTATTATATCTGAAAAAGCTGAAGTCCTAAGACATCTGCAAGTTTGAGAAATTATTGATAATAACCTTACAGGAAATTTTGGTTTTTTTCATTTAAGTATGACATATTGAAATGTTTATTCTTAAATTACTATTTTTGCATTGTTGTTGCAGGGAGATCTCCTGAGTCTTTGGCTAATAAGCAACTATTTCACCTAATTATTGAAGTGATTTATCATTTACTTGTTACTTAATATAGAAGGTTAATATAATATAGCCTTTTGTCTTCCAAATCTCATTAAATGTTAATGAAAGTTATTTTATTTCCAAACTGACTTTTAAAATCAAATGGAAGAGTTAGAAGAAAATTAGTGCATGCTGTCTCCTGTTTGTCTCCATTAGAAGGGTTAGCTGTGCCTAGCCGTGATTTTTACTCTGCACCATGATTTGAATCTATGCAAAAGGAATTTGAATGCCGAGGTCTAAATTAGGTCCATAAGCTGAGCAGTGCAGACTGGTGATCCCCAGGATTATTCATAATCAGATTCAGTCTTTATGAAGAGGTGTTAATACCAGTTCTGCCTACACATACAAATATATCTTCTTAGGACTACTATCACTGAAAAACTCAAGTTGAATTCACTTGCTAGACATTGGTTGCCAGAATAAAACATTTGTATTTTATTGGGTTTAAGAATTTTGCTTAGAGAATGCTGAGGAAGCAAGAAAATAGTTTGGGGGGGAAATGATTAATGGTAGGTGTGAAGAATGTTGTCTTGCCTGAATAAAGCCTTCTAGGGAATTGACAGTGGGAAGAAAAAAGATTAATGAAATCATCCGAAGTTTTTATGAGACTTATTCAGATCTGGTCCCTTAGTCTCGGAGGATTTGAACAGTATCTTTTGGAAGAATTAAAGTTTAATTCAGAAAATGAAAAGGATGTAGAACATCAGATTTTGTTACTAATGGGAGGAGAAATTTGGCAAAGATAAGGATTATGGGAATGATAATACTTTAATACAAAAATTATCTAAGATTCAAGGTTATCGACCTTTTATAATTAAACCATCTGCATTTCTTCTGGCATATAACATTGATAGAGAACATAAGAATTTCTCCAACCTGCAGTAGTAAGAGCTCTTTCACTATATTTTTGATTGACACAAAAATCATACATTTTATGGGGTACCGTGTGATGTTTCAGTACATGTGTGAAGTTGAAATCAGAGTGAGCCTCTCCACTGAAATACTTATTATTTCCTTGTGGTGAACACGCATTCAAAATCCTTTCCTCTAGCTTTTTTGTATTACACAGTACATCTTTATCTAAATATAAGTTAGTATCCATTGATACCCCTCCCATTTCCTATTCTCCCCCACTTCTGGTAACCACTGTTATACTCTCAGCTTCTATGAGATCAACTTTTTTTAATTCCACGTATACTAGCCTGTCTTATTTCACTTAACAGAATGATTTCTGGTTCCATCCATGTTGTTGCAAGTGACAATATTTCATTCTTTTTTATGTCTGATTGCTATTATATTGGATAAGAGGGACAGTGTTTTTAATGATAGACAACTGATGATCAACTCAACCATTCAAGACTATTTGTATCTTTTTTGAGACATATGCTTTGCATAAGTTTTATGTCAAAGTTTACCAAGACCTAAACAAATGTGATTTCTGATGGAAATGAAAGTTAAATGACTAAACTTTTGAAGAGTTCTGGTACTTTTAATAATTACCAGAATCACTTTTTAAAGGATGTATTTGAAGTATTGCTATTATAAAAAAAATTAACCATCTTGTATTTCAGAAAATTAAATGAATCATGATATTCAAAGTATCATGGGATGATGGCAAATACAGGTGGCAAAAGTGTCACTGTTTCCCACAGTATTCGACACTGGTCCCATTTTAAAATAGTGCAAAGGAATGTTGCTCTAAACAACAGTTCTCTATTTGTGTATCTGACCAGCAGCAGCAACTAGGAACATGTTGGAAATACATATTCTCAGACTCTACCCAAAGCCTACTGGTTCAGAAACTCTGACATACAGATCAGGAATCTGCATTTTCACGGGCCACTGAGGGATTGCGATGTGCATTAAAGACAGAACCACTGGGCTGAATTAAGATGCCCATTTGCATTGTGCAAACAGAAGAGCCATAATTCCAGTTTGGTACACTTTTGGAGAACTAAGCTTAATTCATAAAGAGCTAGAATTTTTTTCCAAAAGGGTGTTTTGAAAAGTTTTCAGCCAAAAAACTTGATTTAATTCACTTGAACTAACCTTTGTATAATTATCTCTAACATGTGAGTCATCCTGGTTCTTTTTCTTTGTTTTGTTTCTGGTTTTTTTGTTTGTTTGTTTGTTTGAGACAGGGTCTCACTATACATAGCCCAGTCTACTCTAGAAGTCAATATGTAGCTCAGGCTGGCCTCAAACTTACTGTTCTCCCTCCTCAGCCTGGGACTACATATGTGTACCACTACACCTGCTCAGCCTGGTTCATAGCCCAAGTGATTACAGTAGATGTTTGAGTGTTGTACCTTGTACATAAACATCACTCAATAAATGATGGGCTAATCATTATTTTTATCTTGGTTAAGAGAACAGGAAATGCATTGTACAGGCCAGCTGGAAGAAGCAGACCCACAGTAATCCTCAACTCCATCATTTTGTTGGGTTTTTTTTTTCTTTTACCATTTTTAATGATAAAAGATTTTTTTAAGGTTAAACATAAAATTACCATATGTTTCAGCAATTCCACCTCTGTATAAATAAAAGAATTAAAAACACAAGCAAATATTGATATACCCATGTTCACAACAGTCAGAAGGTAGAAACAAATGAAATGTCCATCAAAGAATGCATGAACAAACAAAATGTGATGTATCCAAACAAGGGAATATTATTCAATCTTAAAATGGAACTAAATTTGATATATGCTACAACATGGATGAACACTGATGTTAAGTGAAATAAAGTAGACACAAAAGGACAAATACTGTAAGACTCCATTTACATGAAGTACCTGGAATAGTCAAATTCATTGACAGAAAGTAAGGTAATAATTTCTAGAGACTGAGAATGAAGAGTTGTTGTTCTGTAGGTACAGAGTTTCAGTTTGGGATGATGAAAAAGGTTTGGAGATGGATAGTAGTGATGGCTGTAACAACAATGTAAATGTATCTAATGCCAATGCACTGTTGCTTAGCTTAAAATAGTAAATTTTATGTGATGTATATTTTACCACAACTTTAAAAAAATTTAAACCATTGAAATTCATCAAAACTGGTCTAGGGCCAGGAGCCAGTGGTCACACCTGTAATCCTAACTGCTCAGGAGACAGAGATCAGGAGGATCACAGTTCGAAATCCAGCCTGGATAAATAGTCCACAAGACCCTGTTTCAACAACAACAGCAACAGCAACAAAAAGGACTGGTGGAGTGGTTCAAGATGTAGACCCTGAGTTCAAACCCCAGTACCACCAAAAAAAGAAAAAGTCTAGCATTAATTGAGAGACCTTTTATTTGGATGCTGGACCTTGAAATTCAGGTTTTTTCAATTCAAAGAAAATATTTATATAGCAAAGACTCTAAGTAACGATGACATAATAGGTAAACAGTCAATGTCAAGACACAAATAGGTCGGAAAAGCTCTTGATAACTAAACATTGTTTCATTCAACCTTAGCCTTTTTTTTTTAAGTCACTGCAGTTAGTTGCCCTTGTCTTCAAATGGTATATACCAGTATGGCATAAGAGTTTTAGAACTCAGAAGTAAAAGAGGGGATAGTATATCACATCTTAAATTATTGATTAACAGTAAAACCAAAATCTCAAGACTGGAGGCATAGATCAAGCAGTAGAGTGTCTGCCTAATACGTGTGAAACCCTGAGTTCAAACCCCAGTACCACCAAAGGAAAAAAAAAAAAAACTCATTTGAAAAAATAAAAAAGTTCCCATTTAACCTAGTATATTGTCAGTGTCTTAAAAAATGAAGAACTGTTGCCCAGCACTGGTGGAACTCATCTGTTAACATGACTTTTTGGCATTGGTAGTAAAACAAAATTCTCTGGACCCTTTGGCTTTATAGACTTCTGTAAATCTCTGTAACCCATATAATGAGTCACATACATTAATATGGTATTGTGCAAGGAGCAATGAGCCAGGAGGTGCTGTTTGACCTTGGTTCTTCACAGTGGGTTATTTAGCTTGTTTACTGTGTCTTCGGGATCCCTACTTCTGTGGAACCACTAACTCGTCCCTACATAGACATCCTTATGTCTCCCATTCCATGTGGCTACCTTAGCACTTGGGCCCATGTTTGCCCTTGGTTAATATTTCATTGTAATTTGGAATTAAACTAAACTTGTCCAGGGAAACACGTATCAGTATGAAATCTGTTTACTCCCAGGGGAACCTGAGGAGAGCTAGCTTTAGTATTGTCATGGTATCTTTTACCCTATGTATATTTTTGATAGGGATAATGTCTAAGTCAAGATCTGGTCACAGGGGAGCTCTTATGTCCAGAATAGTATCTGAAAAAGGAATGTCTTCAGAAGCTAAGGCATGGCTGAAAGTCTGCCAAGCTGAGGAAAAAAAGAATCAGAATAAAAATTCAGTGTTCACACTCTGAGATGCCATTTCCCAAAGTGCAGACACCTACTTACAGTGTCAAGTACCCATGGTCTTCCTGGTGGTACTTCAGCTAGTCATCTAATCTCCTGTTTCAACTAAGTGGAGTCTGGCCACATTTCCGTGTGACAGCACGTACCTTTACAAACCAAAGACAGACTTCACACCCTAAAAAGCCTCTCTCTCCCTTCCTCCACCCATGCCCAGCAGACATCAGCTGTGGATTTTCTTACCCCATACACTAGATGCTCTTTTATTGCATGTTGTGGCAGGAGAGAAGGATTAAATTACTGAGGCTGTCAGAAAGGACAGGCACTCTGCCATATATTATCATTATCACTCGCTTCTTGGGTGAAAGAAAATGCAGTAAATCCCTCAAATACAAAGCAATAAAGACTGCTGGCTTTTACTGTCATGACTGCCAGTGCCATTAACAGGCGGTGACAGTGATATGGCACTCTTAGATGTTGCTTGTATCTTTTCTGACAGTGTGCACATAAACCTGCCAGTGACATGACATTAGATCACATGACTATTCAGATTTGATTCTGGTTTCTGGAGCTGTTTTCTTTTCCCAGGCATATAAGTGTGGTAGCATGACTTGTGTCTTTCAAAACAGGTATTTGTAAAAATACAGAATGGTCCTAATGTAGCATATCCCTGAGTGACTTCTTTTTGTGCATTTTTTTCTTTTGGTATAGTGATCTACATGGATAAAGAAAACAACCAAGCCAAAAGAGACGTCTTAAAAGCTATTCTGCAAAAACAAGAAATGCCTAACCGAAGGTATATTTAAACAATTTAAATTGTCTGATGGTTTATATAAAGCATATCTCTGTAGCATGATGTGGTTAAATAAAAGGAGGCTGGCACAAGATGAGGTATCACAACACCTGGGCTCTCTGACTTACCCCATGTCCTTGAATTGAGTACATGACCTCTCTGGGTCTCTTTCCTCCTACAGCTATAGTGACCGTGCCTACCATACAGAGTAACTATGAGGATCCAGAAGTAGTTCTTTGAAGACCAAAAGACTGAATTATATAGAAAGTATCACACTGCTCTTCAAGTGTACTGAAAACCATGGAGCAGATCGAAAGGAAGAGTCATGTGCTTGGGTAGAAATTCTTGTCCATCACCTACTTACTGTCTGACCTTGGAAAAATCACATAACTGCCCTGTGTTTTGTTTTCTTCATCTGTAAAATGAAGATGATAATCCCATGGAGGGTTATTGTAAGGATTAAGTGAGATAACTTATGAGACACAGGCCTAAGAGTAACTGAGACATAGCAAGTGCACACAGTAAGTGCTCATTGCAATCATTATAGGTAGTAGTGAGTTTGTAATAGCGGTTCAACCTCTCAGGTAACTTGTATTATACTATCATTATTTTATAATTCATATTAGTTTTTAATGTGCTTTTTTTTTAAATTTGAGTAGGAAACTTTGAAATTCTGATTCAGTAGAAAAAAATAAATCTTATCTTGAGCGGTTGTCTAGGTGCTACTTTACCCCTGAGCTGATTTGCTCCAGTGACCCTTTGCTGGCCTAGGTAGGCCCTTTCTCTCACCCTTGTCCTCTCTCCTTGCCTTTGTGGCCCTGGAGTGCCACAGCCTCTCAATGTCTTAAAAATAGTCATCTTTGCAATTCAAGTTCTTGCCTTTCCAAGAGGCCATTAAGTGAATGGTAAAGACATTGTTTTTTGTTTGGGGAGGAAGGGAAGGAATGTTTGTTTGTTTGTTTTTATAAGACAGAGTCTCATGCTGTAGCCTAGACTGGTCTCAAAGTCTCCATCCTCCTGCCTCAGCCTTCCAAGGGCTAAGATTACGAACATACTCCACAAGCCAGCTTAAGACATTCTGTTTTTCAAAAGAGCTCCTAAACTCACATTTCCCTTCTATTTTAAGAAGAAAGATTGAGATTCTTAATTTTTGGGATGTGAGAGTAGCTTTTTCAGTAGCTCCTTGGAATATATTTATACTTTGGATCTCAGTTTCTGCATCTGTAAAAGGGGTGGGGAGCCCTGCAATCAGCCTGAGGTTCTGCTTTTCCTAGGGTGGTAATCACTCAACTTTCAAGGCCCTGTCAAAACCCCAGCTCCCAGGATTATCCCAAACATCACCAAAACATGACAGCATTGGCCGTGGCTTTGCTCCGTGAGCCTACAGAGCCAGTGATACTGTCCAAGCAGAGTTCCCATGCACAAGTCCTGGGCTGGGATTTGGTCCTCTTTGTCTGCATCTGTGTCCTCAAGTGATAGAGTGCATCTGTGTCCTTGTTTCTGGAATGGTAGAGATTATAAGTAGCACTCCTCCTTGGGAGATAACAGTTTTGTTTCCTTAAAAGTTTGTTTTTGTTTTTGTTTTTTAACATTAAAAGCCAGGCTCTGCTTTCATTTTTGTCTGCCTTTCCTCAGAAGACTCATTTATTTGTACCAGAATAGGTAAAAACCTTAAAGAGCCTATAGTGACTGTAGGGACTCCTATCCTCCCATCATTGCCTCTCTAAAAATGTCCAAGGGCCCCAAAGAGACATAAACATTCATGTCATTTTTTAGAAAAATCTAAAGAAGTATCACAGGCAGGAAGTGACTGACCCCAGGCTAACAACTGTTGATTGAGCACCCAGAGTGCTGACCTCCATGGCAGAGGATGACCTTTGCCATCCTGAGGGAAGATGGGTGACATTTGCATCTTCCCATAGCCACAGCCAATGGTTGACTCAGCCAGTGTTCTCACCTTCTTAAGTACTCAGAGATCACATTACTTCACATGACTTAGAGTAGCACCTAGTTTATGAGAACTCGTTTTCTCAGACAGCAATTGTGATAACTTATAGCCACAGCTAGTGTCTGGCCAGTCTTCTGGACATGTCTAAAGTTTAGACATTGTGTAATGAATTGTTATAGTGCTTTTTCGTGCAGCCCCATCCCACCATGTATTTGGAAACATACAAGTCTCACTTTAAAAGAGAAGTATCACTACAATGGGACTTTAAAATTATTTACCTGGAAGTCATGGTTTGGACACGGATTCAAAGTTCCTTTTTGGTTTCACTTTTTTCCCTTTAGCAGTGTTCTACTAAATAGATCCACAACTGAGAAAAACTATAATAACAAGTAAACAAATAAACCCATTACATATTGTGATAATTAGTAACAGAAAATTGAACAAGTTAAATGTTTAAAGAGAAAATAACAGAAGGCAAAACTGAGGAGTAAGGATTCAAGCTGATTTATGAAAGATGAGAGGACCTGATCAAGTCACAAGAGCCAGGGCAGACAGTTCCAGACTGGAGGAATTGCAAGCGCAAAGGAAGATGCTGAGGGTGTTCCAGGGCCAGGCAGGGAGGGTTGGCAAGACTGCTTTTGTAGTGGTGGAGCATCCAGGAGGGTCTCTTGATGTTTACACCTCCATAGGGGTGCTTGGTCTTAGACTCTACAAGTCATGGAACAAGACTCCACGTTTGTTCTGGCAAGGTTAAAGTTAAGATACTGGGGGGGGAGGCAGCAAACTGGTTTTACTTTTTAAATAATAGTGAACTTTCCTGCATTTGAACCTGATTTTATAGCTTCTTCATCTTTCTTCCTTCTTTCTTCCCTCTCTCCTTCCCTCCGTCTCCCTCTCTCCCTCTCTCCCTCTCTCGTTCTCTTTCTCTTTCTCTCTCTTTCTCTTCTCTCTCTTTCTCCTCTCTCTCTTTCTCTCCTCTCTCTCTCTCTCTCTCTCTCTCTCTCTCTCTCTCTCTCTCTCTCTCTCTCTCTCTCTCTCTCTGTGTGTGTGTGTGTCTCTCTCTCTCTCTCTCTTTCTTTCTTTCCTTCCTCTTTCCACTGGGTCTTGTATGTTACCCAGGCTCAAGAGATCCTCCTGTCTCTGTCTCCCAAGTGCTGGGACACGAGGTACACACCACCACCCCAGTTTTATTTTTAGTATCTTCTTTTGCTTTCTACAGAATTTAAACCAGAAATACTGCATTTTAACATTTCTAACCCTTTCTCTGGAATTTGAAATTTTTTTCCTCTCCTTTGGTGTCAGAATTCTCATATATTCAGTGAAGGTAATAGTTTACATTTATAAAGTGATGCAAATATGATCCTTAAATATGAGTGTTTTATATATATATATATATATATATATATATATATATATATATATATATATATATATATATATAAAAGATACATAAAACACATGAAAATAATACTGTTACAGTAGAACCAAGGAGGGTTGGCCTCCATCTTCTCTGTATGTCTTGTATTGTTAAATGTGTATCACATACTTCTTTTAATTCTTCCTCTTCCGAGCACATTCATTTTAGGACAACTTCTTTCATCAGCACTTTGTTTAATTGAGTAAATACAGTTAGTGTATAATTTGGGAATCTAAGTTCCATTTGAAACATACTTTCCATACTGTCTTTTTCCTCTCCCTTAGAAATAGTGAAGCATAAGCAGCTCTGCTTAGAGTTAAAATGGTAATAGTAAAAGAACAAACATTCACTCAGTGCTTACTGTGTTCCAGACACTGTTTATGTGTATCATCTCATCTGATCCTCACAAGAACCCTTTGATACAGTTATAAGTATCTCCACTCTTCACATAAGGAAAATGAAATCAAGAGAGGTTAAGTTATTTTTCCCAGGTCACACAGCTAAATAAGTAAGAAAACAGGAATGTGAATGAAGAATGGATGACCTCATCCACTCCATCTATCCTACACGTCATATAAAATATCCATTTTACCCACTTGAACACCAGGATCTGCACTCTTCATAATTATTTTGTAAGGAATGAAATGCTGAATGTTTACATTTAACAAATTGGTTAAAAATATTGCCATGTTTATAAGCATTTGGAAAGGATTTTATTTGTACTTTTTAAGGCATGATTTCTCAGAGACCTAAGTTTTTATGTTTCTTGTTTTGTTTTGATTTGGAATAGATACATTTCAAAAAGTTTAAAGTGGTAACATTTACAAGCATCCGTGGTTTAAGCTTTGCTGCCAAGACATATCAAAAGAGTACTTAACTGAAATTCCTGTCATTGGTCAATCCAAGTGTGTTTGGCCCTAGCACAAGCCACTAATTCAAATCAGTTCCATCAGAACCCTACAATTATGTCTCTAAAAGTAAAATAAAGCTCGGATTGTATGATTGTAAGTTAAAGGATTGCTGAAGTAATACAAACATTTGATATAGCTGTTGGACAGAGCTGTATCTTTATCTAACATGACTCAGAATGTTACCCAGGGAGCTCCATCTCTGAATTTCATAAAACACATACAGTTGGTTACGCTGCCAACCCCAGAAAGTGTTTCTACAGCATTTCTGTAGAAAATGCTGATTGTGTAAGCTACACAGTCTTTATTCACTTTGTCCTTTTAGTCTTAAAAGTAGAGGTATCAAAATATGGTTAGATATTGTGTAATGGAGTGAATCTGGTGCTTCCTTTACCCAGACATTTTCCTAGATTGTAGAGAAAAAGGCCAGTTGGTGCTTAGAAACTCGAGGTGGCATTCATTTGAAGTTGTAAGAGTTGGTATGAGAGCTCAGCTGACCCTGTGTAACTTTCTTTGTATTGGGATCACTGGAAGCATGAAGACTTCCTCCCTGGGAATCAGCACCTGGGTGAGAGTCTTCTGTCATGGTGACTTGTACATGGTGGTGATTTTCTCTGTCCTTGACCTTGCAGCATTCGATTCACCGTGGTCAGCGACCCCCCAGAGGATGCACAGGATCTGGAGTGTGAGGATATTGGCGTTGCTCACATCGACCTTGCCCATGTGTTTGAGGAAGGACAAGACATCATGGAGCAGAATATTGATGGTATGAGTGGAATTGTGCTCAGTTTGCCCATCCAACATTTGTAAAAGTCAAAACTCTATTACCTTCTTCCTGCTGGATACAGGGGAGGTGATCCATGCATTAGTCAAATCCTTTGCAACTCAGGCTGTTTCTGTTGAAGCCAGAATTCTCTCTATATACCCTCCTCCTCTGCCCTCTCCCTCTGCCTTCCTTTGACTGTAAAATAATTAATTAAGCTTTACAGGAATTGTTCATTTTTTAGAGGGGGAGTAGAAATTGTTTGGTTTTTAGTCTTGTTTATGGAAGCCACATTTTGGCTAAGGCACTTGACCCTTACGTGTGTTACCCTGCTTATGTTCATGGAAGCCTCACTTCACCCAAGGCATTCAGCCTTCAGCTTGTTATTGAGTGATTATGGTAATGTCTTTCTCACCATTTCTCTCTAATTCAGTGTTGCAATCCAGTGACACAGTCACTCAAGTAACTCTGGGAAGTTTGAGTCACTTATTTCCCAGCAAGATTCCAACAGGAGGAAGGGATTCCTGACAAAATGTGCTGTCTTGGATTTTCACTTCATAGGTGTGATTCCCAGCAGTGCTCAATGTTTGTCTTCTATTCTTAGCTAACAGATTTACATATGATGAAGGAACTGTTTTTTATAAAAGAGACTTTTTACAATAAAAATCAAAGGAGGCCTGAGCTATGTACAGTAAGTGGAGAGATGTGGCTGATTCCTAGTCTCTCATTTGTTAACTTAGCAGAGCCATCTCTGAGAAAATGTTCATGGCCTGTTCGCTTGTTCATGCATGCATTCAACAAACACTTATCTGAACACCTCCTAAGTCCCTGATATTCTGTTCACCATGGTTCTTTGCAAGGCTGCTTGTCCTGGATTATGTGTCAGGTGTTCAAAAGTCAGGATCAAACCAAATAATTCTCCAAGTTAGACCAGACCAATGAATTAGAAGCCTGCTCTGAAATCTTCATGAAGTGTACTTCTCTAACCTATGCCAGTGGATTACAACTTTAGCACAGAAAAAAAAAGATTAAAATATTACTGTTTTATATATATTCATATATATATAAAACAGTAATATTTTATATATCCTGTTAAAGACTCTCAGGACCAGGAGAGTCTGGCAAAACTCTCTGCTCTATAGTCTGGGTATCCTCTTGCCATCAGCTCTATTTAGCAGTCCATCCTCTGTGAGACCACAGGGAACACTGGACTCGCATTCATGGCCATGTCTGGGAAGCACGTCATATTATGCCATGAGTCAAATGCTTTGTTCTGTGTCACATAGAAACAAGCAGTCCCCAGGAAGAAGTGAAAACTTGAAGGAATAGGCAAGGCACCACTGGGCCACTGTGCTTTCCCCAGCTGCCCATTTCTGCAGCTTAATTTTCCTTGAAGGTTTCCTCACAAATGTTCTTTTAGTTAAAACACATATAGCTGGATGTGATAGTGCATGCCAGAAGTTCCAGCTATCCAGGAGGCCAAGGCAGGAAGATTACTAAACCCCAAGAGTTTGAGGCCAGCCTGGTCAACATAGTTAGACTCTGTCCTTAATTAAAAAAAAAAAAAACCCACACACATTGTTAAAGTTCAAGAAAAACCACAAGGAATATAAACAGAAAACTACAAACTTACAAAGTCCAGGATTCTGACCCTAGGTCATTAGCAAGTGTCATTGTCCACAGAGGAATGAGTCTTAGATACTAAATTGGCATCCCACCTGGCCATGCTCAGAGAAACCCAAGTCTTTAAGTCAAGTAAGCTATCTGTGAGACACCACTGAGAGTAGGGGGCCCTCTCCTAAGAAGAGCCCACATACACACAAAAAGTCCATGGATCTCAAGCCAGTCCACAGACCTTAAGATTCGTGGGCCTGCCATTTTAATGTTTCCTAACTTCACATAAAACCTACTTCAGATGGAATGTTTTCTTTAGAAAGATAAGTAACCAATCCAAATTATATTATGTAACATCTTTACAGTGGTTTGCCATTGTGAAATTTGTTATTCACACTGTTTGTTGGAACACAGTCTGCTTCATTGTTATGTCTTAATCCCATTTAGACTTTTTATTTCTTACTCAGAAATTCTGATTGTGTGGGAGTCATAATCTTACAGTGTTTTTGCTAGTTAAACTTCAGGACTAGATCATTAGTTTTGACTCCACAAACAAAATGTACACACTATCTATAATATTCATTTTCATGTACATATGACAGGGTTTTGTTTTTTAGATTTCTGACATGTCGGTGGATTTTGGGCTTTTACAGAGCTATTTCATCTTAATGATTGTTTCAGCTAGCCTACCTCAAGGAAAACCTGAAGAATGATACTGACATTTGCCTGCTATTTTCTCCCTAGTTTTTGACGCCCGAGCAGATGGTGAGCGCATTGGCAGGCTCCGGGTGACAGTGGAAGCCCTCCACGCCCTCCACTCAGTCTACAGGCAACAGCAAGAGCATTTGGAGGCTTGAAGGAACCACTCTAGAGGCATCTCCTACTTCTGAGTAAATGCCCACATGAAGCCACGATGAGATTTCCTGTAATTACTCTGGTGTATACAATCTATAATTCATGGGGCACTTGAGGAGGGGGCTGGGTTTGAGCTTGAAATGTTTGAGTTTTTGTATAGTTTTTCATTTGTTTATTTTTCTATTCCCTCCTTGCCATGACTGCTAACCCTCAGGATGTAAGTTCTCTGTGATGGGTAACACCTCAATAATTTGTACCTACGTGATAACATGAGAAAGTCTATTTGCATTTTCAACATTTTCCTAGGAAGAACTGAGATACAATTTTCATTTTTATTTTTAATAAGCAAAAGCATAAATCTTGGAAAACCTATGAAAAAAGAAATACTTTTATGTTATCCCTAATCGTTCCAAAAGTCTATTTGCATTTTCAACATTTTCCTAGGAAGAACTGAGATACAATTTTCATTTTTATTTTTAATAAGCAAAAGCATAAATCTTGGAAAACCTATGAAAAAAGAAATACTTTTATGTTATCCCTAATCGTTCCACTAAGTGAAACGCCTATGATTAGCCTCATTAAGAGTTTTATACTGTGAAGATTTTATTAGAGGCAATCTATGAAAATTACTTGGATTAATGTGTTAATCTTCCTCTTTAAAATGCTAATATCCATTCTGTGCACATTAAAGCTCAGTATGCATTTTCCTTGATGCATGCAGTTTCTATCAAATATAAAGAAGAAGATTTGGCACCAACTTCCCAATTACTGTAAGTTATTTGTTTTTATTTCTTAAAAATCATAACTATTACTATTTTATTGCATTCATCTATTGTAGTGATGACATGGGACCCAGGGGTATATGTATATAAAGAAGAAATAGAGGGGTGGATGGCCAAATGGATGTGAAACTCATACTTTGAAAACTTAGCCTATGGCATAGAAATGATTTAAAAATATGACTCAAATTCTGCTATGCTTAGGTAGACCTGAAAGGAGTATCTTTTTATCATTTCTTTAAACTTACATCAAGCTTATACAATGCTAGGATGTATCTGGATAACCAGGTCCTCAAAAAGCAGCTCAGAAAGTTAATTTTCTAGCTTTTACCCAATCTCACTGAGGATTTAATTGATATTTTTAATGGAGCTGTGAATCAATGCTGCAAAGGAATTGTCTCTAGAGGTCTAGGATATAATACATTTCATTTTTTAATTTACTTTTTTATTTGTCATTTTCTTCAAAGGATTTTTATAGGCTGTGGGTTTTCACTGTTTGCAAACAGGCTATGTTCCTTTTTAAGCATATGTAAGGTATTCAGGGAGATAAGTAATTTATTAAAATCTACCTAATTTGCCGTGATATATTAAATCTCTGCTTCAGTGATCACAGACCATTTCATTTAGAGAATTAGGCATTCCCTCTTTGTGTGATTAAAGCTCTGGAAAATGAGTTCTTTGCTCCTATTTGTGAACATTCAAAGCCTGCTAATGGCAAGAAGATGGAATAGATTATGAGACAATTCATTACAGTTCAACAGGGAAAAAAAGCAGCTATAATGCAAAAATGCAAGTATGAATATCTGCATATAGTTTGAACCATCTGTGCTCTAATGGCTTCAATAATGACTCTCGTCTTTAGGAGGCTTTGAAATGACATCCATACAATATTAATTTGTTGCTATACATTGTGGGACCAGTAGAGTATGATCTGACCACAGAAATCTATAAATTTTGTCTATACCATTGGGCCTCCCTGTCCTGGAGCCTGCCATCTCCAAAGGGGAATCTTGCTCTCATCAAACTCTGCAAATCTTTCTAACAACTCATTCCTCTGGAACCTTCTAAAGACCACAAACATCTGCAGACAAAACTGTTCCAATCCTAGTAAACAACCACATGTTTGTTGTCACTTCAGCTGGCTCTGAGCTCATCTTTTTGGCCTCTCTTTCTAGCTTTCTTTGGCTTTGTGCAGTTACAGTGTCATTAAGGCCCATAATATTCTCTGCAGTAATTTAAAACAGCCAGATTATACTCTGGGATTAACTGAGTGGTTTTTGAGACATTTATTGTGGTATTCTCCCAGGAGGTTTGTATTATTGTTTTAAAATGTTACATCCCAAATTAAAAACCCTTTCTGCAGAGAGAAGAACTGGATTGTGTTGACTTTTAAGGTCTTTAAGTGAAGAAGGGAATTTTTTTTACCAGAAAACTTCTGAGAGCTAATCAGTTGTTTAGAATCCATACCTCAGATAGGATTAGGAAATTAGTCATTTCTCTGACACTCATGTTTACTGTAATATTAAAGATTTATTTTCTAGTTTTAAAATACCTTCAAAACTCTTGCAAATTTTCAAAACACTCGTTTTCACATGGAACAACTACCAACACTTTTTGAGGTGGACAAGTTGTATTGAGTGCTCTCATATGGAAATTCATTGGGATTATTTGCTTTGTTTTGTTTTGTGAAGCTCACCACCTTTTGGATTAAAGAGTGACGGTTTTCTCTCAGTAAGCCCAGCTTGATCTGTAAAGGGTGGCCGAGGCGTGGGGCTGCTAGTGGCAGCCTTCCCCATAGATTCACCCATTTAAGGTGAGGCTTTTGTGAAGTCACAGCTCTCAGTGTAACTGCAGAGTACACTCAGCACTTTTTTGGGGCTGTAATGCTTTTAGTTTGGAAGTATAAATAGAGATGTGATGTGGCATGTGGGAGAGTATATTTTACATGGTTTTTTGCCTACTGTGGTAGAAATGTCAAATTCCCAGCCACTGTCATGAGAAGCAGTTGACAAAAATAAGTTTTATGGTTTACAGTGTGGTTTATGGAGAGAACATTTCTCCTCACTCTCGGTTTCAACATGTTTTCTAAATTATCATGGTTTGTTGCCATTTAACTTAAATTAGTTTTTTTAAGAATAAATACAGAATATGTTTAATCAAATAAAGAAAGGCCACATTGAAATTCTGCTGTTCCTGCCATTCATTTGTTACCACAAAGCACAAATAATTTCTATGTGTGATGGAGAAGAATGGGTTGGGAAGTGGTCATGTGACTTAGGAGGGTCTGCATACACCCATGTTCCCACAACAAAACATAAATTATTTTAGTAATCTGACATCAAGAGCTGTGACAATGAAAACCAGTTCTTACACATGTTCTAACAAGAATCTGATTAACATTTTTGTGAAAATGGAAAATAACTTTTTTAGTCAAACTGGCACTATTGCTGAATTTAGAATGATTTCCTTATGTACTAAATAGCAAAATGTGAATCATGTCTGTGAACAAATATGAGAATAAAATGCCATCTTTGTGTAATACAAAACAACCAAAGGAGAGCTTTGGGGATATAAAATTATTGAGTGATTGACACTATCGGGATGATAATTCATCCCCAACGATGAGAGTACATTTTAATAAATCACTCATGCCTGAAGGCCTCTGACTACCTTAACAAAGAAAAACTAAAGCCGTGATTTATTATAGATTGGGCAACATGCCTAATTAAACCCATGAATGGGAGCAAATGCAGCTTTACATCCCCTTTGTTCAGAACAAAAAACAACCTCCAGGTCAACCAGAAAGCTAGACAATATCAAAGCAGCACAAACAAGTGTTTTAAAAACTAAAAATACAGAATTAGAAAACATCTCATTCCAATCTCTTTTATCTTGCAAGGTAGAATTTTCACTTCCATTTCAAAGTGCCACTAGTAGACTGTACCTTACAGTCTGACCTTCTGGGAAACTGGGCCCATATTACAGGTACTGGCTACCTTTTGTTCTTGCCCCTTCATTTTCCAAATGACATTCGCTAATATAGTAAGTTGTGTTTCTCCTTCAGGCTTCTGAAGCAAAGCCTGGCACTCTTAGACAGAAGATGGCTTCTTTTCTGAAGTAGGTGCCGCCTTCTTTTTGCCCTTCTTCCCCCTACAGAGATGCACACTGTCATCCAGCAACAGCATCACCTCTGTATTCACTAAACACCATGTTTTGTGTTGTTGTTTTTAAATTAGCATGTTCATTTTTACATTTCTTTCATTGAATCTGTTTACACGTATATGCAGCTGGATATCCAATCTCATCTGTCCATCTGCCTACTTTTTTAAAAAGTAAATCAAAGTACGTTTTTCCTCCTCCTTTCTACTGTTCTTTTGTGGTGCTTCAACCACTCCTTTAGATACTAGCAACTGTGACAGCACGAGAGGCCTTCCCAAGCATTCCTTTCTGTGAAGAATTGGCTTTTTCATTCATTTTACCTTTTTGAGACAAGAGTCTTGCTACATAGCCCAGGTTAGCCATGCTTAAACTTGCAACCCTCAGCCTCCCAAGGAGCTGGGATTACAGGCACCTAACCCGGCTCAAATTTGTCTTAATTCACATGACCAGGCACTCTTAGCCCTTATGAAACTGAGGGAAGAGCAAGCTAATTTTTATATATTTTCTTCTTGTACCTTTTCATAAGTCTCAGAGGGAGGGTCTCCAAACACATTCAGGAATCACTGTTAAGGAGCTGAAACCTAAGAAAGATTTTGTTGTTTTGTTTTGTTTTTTTTAATTTAAGGAAATACTTCATTAAACTGAAGCCTTCTTTGATGCAGATATGTTTTGTCATAGTTAAACATGTTTAAACATGTTATTGACAACAGGGACAATAAGAACTTTTAGAAGAAAACTTAAAAGACTAGAAGTCAGGAAAACTTGTAATGAAGCGAAGAAAGAAGCAGTAACACAAGAAAGGCATATCAAGTGTATAAACATTACAGCATCTTAACAGTTTGCAGTCAGACTATTAGAGTTCAAAGTAGAAAACAAAAGAGAGACTGTACTGGTACAGGAACAGTAAGCCTGAATATAGCAAGGCATACAACTCCTAAACCATCAGGCAACAACCGACAGAGCTGTGGGGAAATATTCTGACTGCATCGATTTTAGTAGCAGGTTTTAACTTGCAGAGGGTGACAGATCAAAAACTTAAGACAAAGTCTAGATTTGCTTAGTATGTTTACTAAACTCAAACAGATATAGAATGCACATGGAACATTCAAAGAAAAATCAACTATGCTCTTGACCACAAAGGAAGTCTCAATTTCCAAAGAACTGAAGTCCTTCTCTAAGCAAAACAATGAAATTAGAAGTCATGGCAAAAATGCAGTTAAAACGTATTCTTTTCTAAAATTTTTAAATATGTGTTTATTCATTTTTAACTAACAAAAGATATATTTATGGTGATGTTATTATTGTTCTGAGTTCTAATAGGACAAGAAATAACCCACTCCTACGACACAATGGGGAGACAGAAAATACTACACATTTCCCCTATGTGTAAGTGGGGGAATAGATAAACATTAGCTCAGAATCCCACTCCAGAGAGGAGCAAGGCAAGGAGTGAGAATAAGAGAAGAAAATAAATAAATAAATAAATAATAAGAGAGTGTGAGAGAACTGTAGTGATGGCAGAACACAGGTAATACTAGGGAAGGTTCCCATGGGAGGAGAAGGGCCACCCTGATTGGGAAGTACTGAGGGCGGGTCTGATTCCTGCTTCTATAGTTGGAAGCTGTAATGTCCTCCAGAGGCTCACATGTTGAACACTTGGTCCCAGCCTGTGGTACTGTTGGGTGGTGGGACATTTAGGAGGTGGAGCATAGTGAATGGAAGCTAAGTCATTGGGGGGCGTGCCTTAAAGGGGATATTGGGACCCTGCCTTTTCCTCTCACTGCTTCTCAGCCACCAGGAGGTGAGCAGCTTTGTTCTACCACATACCTCCCCACCCCCACTGTGATGTTCAGCTTCACCACAGGCCCAAAACCACTAGGCAAAATCAGTCTTTTCTCCTGTTACATTGTTAATCTCAGGTATTTTTCTCACAGCAACAGAAGACAAACATACACCTGGAGAAGTGAAAGGGGTGGGTTTGGGGTTCACTGAACCAAGGTTGGCAGCTCTGGAAAAGCACTTCTGGAATACAAGGGGACATTTTTGAAAAGGGGAGATATTACTTGGAGACAATAGTACAAAATCAAAGAAGGGACTTGCTGAAACTGGGCCCCAGTAAAACAAGTTATCATTTGATGGTATAAATAAAAAGTGGGTATTAAAGAAACTGCACTTCACTGTAGCAACAGAAGAGGGCACTGCTGAGCTAAGAAACTTGTAAGCCACCCAAACTCTTCTATCCATGCAATTATCTGTCCTGGCTGGTCCAAGAAAATCCAAAATATAAAAGGGAGTCCTGCATCCATCTTCCATAAAAGAACAAAATGAGGCTAAAAACTGTTCAGCAGTTGTTAGCTGAACTTCAATAAAGCTGGGGAATAAGAATTAGCCACCCACATCTGTCATACTTGTTTCCTGTCTTTTTTTGTGTTGTTTTCATTTTTTTATTCATACACTAAGAAAAATGAAAACAATACAAGTACCACATGACTGTATTTTCATTAAAAAATGAGAACACATATGGTTAAAATCCCCCTTTACAGATGTACTACTCCAATCAAGATCTGTTTCCCCCACCAGTCTACCATTTATATATATATCTGCAGAATATGTATAGTTTTGCTTTTTATTTACATAAATGTCAGAATTCAGACATGGTTTATACAATTTGCTTTTTTCACAGTGATTTCTTAAACAATGTGTTTCAAGCAAACCCACTGTTTGCAGTGTCTCCATTGCTACAACAAATGAGTCTGTCATTCTGGGAAAAAAACCTCTTCAGCAGGATGGAGTCCTATCCCAGTGTTAGTGAATCTGGTGGTATGAACCATCCTTCCTACTAAGAACAACTAGAAAAACTAGAAATATGTTTTTATTACACTTTTACTTGAAAGCATCAAAACACTCACCAGCTACCTAAGCAGTAAGACTGAGAGTGCAGCGTGACAGCCAAAGGCCTGGAGCACCAGCCTGACCCAAGGTTGATTTTCTCCCAATCTGAAACCAAGGATGAGAGGCTGAACAGTCTTCCCCAGACTCATAGGTCTTTAAGGGACACAATTGGAACTGAGGGCTCACCAAAGACTACAAGCCCAAGTAAATCCCCCAGGCTTTGAGTTTGAAAGACTAAACCATCAACACAAGGAAGACTGGGAAACAGACTGCCCAGGCTCTGAGGCTTTGTTTTGAATCAGCCCATCTCTGAATGGGTTGAGGTGATCTTAGATTGCTAAGCCTATCTGTCAAAGCACAAATTTCCTCTAGAAGGTGATATTCATATCCTCAACTTACTCCTGTATTTTTTTGTGTAGTGTTTGCAAAGTACACATTTAAAAATAACTAGATAGATAGATAAAAGATTTCCCCCCAAAGGCCATTAGGTACCAGAGAGAGCAATTAAAATGATTCATTCAAAGGCTACTCAGACATAAGAAGTGAATATCCCTAACTACTACAAAATTTATGAGTCTGTAATGGTTGACTCATTTGCCCCATTAGCCCCGTTAGTTTTTATCATTTATTCTCCATTAGTTTTCTTGAACAACTACTGTACCTTCACCTTCTGGACTCGGTGATACAAAAATAAATAAATAAGGGAGGGGGTGGGGGCAGGGGGGAGAAATGAACCAAGCCTTGTATGCACATATGAATAATAAAAGAAAAATGAAAAAATAAATAATAAATAAAAATAACTAGTGAAGGAGATATGACAGAAGACAACAGACAAGTGAAACATACATAAACTAATTCAGATAAACCCAGTCATGGTCTGTGAACTTCCACAAAGTTTTATGTGTTCACAGAGTTAAAAGGCAATCTTACATTTAGGATTTAAACATAGGATTGGGCTTTTAAAAAAAAATCCGTAGTGTAAGTTCTATAAATGAACACTATAATAACTGAAATTAAGAATTCACTGGATGAGGCTACCAGTAAATCAGACACAACTGAATACAGATTTAATAGAGTTAAAAATCATAAGAAATGGAAAATATTAAAAAGGACAGAAGTAAAAGACATGGGATCATATCGAAAGTTACATATTTTAAGGTCCAGGAGAGGAAAAAGGAAAAAAAAAATCTTCCAAGAGAAAACTAAGAATTTCCCAAAATGGACATAAGAATGACTTAATCCTGTACACCCACAATGGATAAACACAAAGAAAATCATGTAAGACACACAGAAAAACTGAAAGCCAAAGGCAAAAAGAAAATCTTAAAAGCAGCCAGAGACAAGTCTTCCTAACTGAAGTAGTAGAAGTGTCACAGAAGCGGGCTGGGGGTTCTTTTGCTGTATCCCTTAATGTTGTCTGCCCTGAGTTTGAGGGTCGGGGGGCTGGGCTTCCAAACCGGGAAGGTTTTTGCTCTAAGCAGTGAGAACCAAAGGTTTATGGTTCCAAGTTTTCAAAGCCGGAGGCCTGCTGTTCTAGGTGCTCTTGAGCTTTGGGTGTTGAGATCCTTAGCTCCTGTTGACTCTCTGGAACTTTTCTGCCACCTCCTCACTGCTTCTACCCATGCCAGGGGCTACAAGCCAGGGAAGCCTTTACTGGGGGGGGGGGGGGTGTCTATCATTGCAACTCAGGAAGGGAAGGGAGACAGTACAAAGAAGCCTCCCACATTAACCAATCCAGATTGGAAAACAGCCTGCTTATATACCTAGAAAAGGGGTGTCACTCATTTTGTGCTCAAATTACAATTCCACCAATCATAGCACAGCTTCTAGCTCCACCAATCACAAGCCTTGCAAAAGGACCAATAATAGCCTTGCATAAGCATAGCCTCGATTCTGTCAATCACAAGCTTTCTGCTGACTCACTGGGGAGGTGCTCCTCTTCCTCCCCATCTCTTGTTGAAGGCTGCCATGATGACAGCCCACTCAGTCGCCAAAAGAAGAGCTGTTCTGTAGACTGCTCCTGCTGAAGGACACCCAGCATAGAGGAAGAATCCCAACAGCTGTCAATCAAAGGGTCAAGTAGGCCTGCCCCCAATGGCTTAGCTTGCTTGAAGGAAGTGTAACAGTATTGACCAGTGCTTAACTCCTAGCCAAAACCCTTAGAAGAGTTGGGTCCTTCATGAAACAACTCTTGGGCCCCACTGAGGCAGACTAGAGTTGGGGAAAGTCTGGGACTCATAGAAAATATATGACTTAATACTGTATTTCAGGTTAAAGAGTCCTCTGTTTCTCTGAGCCTTCTGTTCAATTACAGATGGGTGTAAGTGGCCCAGCTCAGGGATGCCTCGGACCCCTCTCACCTGGTCTGGGGACTGCCCAGACCCCTCCCCACTCATTGATTATTGGATGGGAATCACCTGATTCCTCCCTTCCCATAGATTACCATAAATTTTAAAAGCACCTGGAGAAGAGAAGTATGCTCTCTGCCTCCAGAGTCCACCAGTGCCCCACCATACTCCCTGTTGTAATTCCCTTCCCTAACTTTTAACAAACTCCATGAACACCCCTGTGTCCTGCCATGGATTCTTCCACGTGGGACACAAAGAATTTGGAAATCTTCTGACCAGAGACTCCATCGCGCTGCTAACCCTACTCACATCCTCCTCCCCTATCTTTCCACCAGGAGTTAAACTTCCAGGGAACTGGAGAGTGTGGACCAGGTGCAGTAGTCCCCCACTCCATCCCTCTGCATTCTGTCCAGCTCCTCAAAGGGTCAGGCAGCATCAAGCCAGGCTGATCATGGAGGTGATCAACTTGATGACACAGCCCTGCATTGGCTTTTCCATCTGATCTCTTATTCCTCACTCCAGTTCATGGGATCATTTTCCAAGTAAACTACCTGTATGCAAGCTGTCATTTCAAGGCCTGCTTTCAAGGATCGCAGGCTAAGACAAAAGACACCAGGAGTGGTTCTAGAAATCACAACATCAGGTCAGGACTCTGAATATAGGACACACTAATCAGATGGCAAAAAGAATGACATTATATTAAGTCATATTGAAAGAAACCCTGGCATGGAATAGATTCTTAATGGTGGTGGAGTGAGATAAGTTCAGGGTGAGGGAATGAAGCATTGGTTATTAGCAATTTATTTCTCTGAATTTATATTATACTTAATTTTTTTGAGTTTAAGAAAAGATTTTGAGCCAGCCAAAATCTTGCCTGTAATCCTGGCTTCTCAGGAGGTGAGATCAGAAAGATCTCAGTTCAAGACCAGACCAGGCAGAAGGTTGGGGAAACCCCCACTCAACTACAAGCCAGGCATTGTGGTACACATCTATAATCCCAGCTGTGTGGAAGGCATAGGTAGGAGGATTAAAACCAGAGGCCAGTCCTGGGAATAAATGAGAGACCCTATCCCAAAAATTAGTAAACGGGAAAAAAATGGGCTGTGGGCCTGGCTCAAGTGGTAGAGCTCTTGCCTAGCAAGCATCAGTGCCAGAAAAAAGAGTAAAATAAAAAGTTTTCAGTAGATGAAAAGCTCCAAAAGAAATAAAACTCATCCAGATGCAAAAGAAAATGCAACACAACATTCCCACTGGATTCAAGAAAAAGTAAATGAATAATTGCTGATGGAATTAAAAACACAAATCAGGAATCCAAAAGCTCAAGAAGAAACTGGTAAACTGGAACTTACAAAGTGGGAAACAAGCTGAAGAAAAAAGTCAAGCTTAGCCTTGAAATGACAAAGTTACAAGGTGTCTAGGAGGAAGGAAAAACAACTGGCAGGACTTGAAGAAGGTAGTGGACAGAAACGCAAGGAGAGATGAGGACGTGAAAGACACGGCAGGGGCAGAGCGCCAGTACCAAGGAGCACCAGCAGTGGCTACAGTCGAAGAGAGCTTTCCTAAAATAAAAGGGGAAACTTAAGTATGGAAAGCCCCACCGTGTAGGAACATTGCATCAAAACAGGCAATCCTGCAACATACCCTTCTGAGACTGCTGAAAACTACAATCGAAGAATATAGTCATCTTCTGGTATTTCAGGCAAAAGAGACAGTAAATCGGGTTAGTGTTATATTTCTTAAGAGCAATTTACAAAGCAAGACAGCAGTGAAATAATCTTGTTTAAAAAACTCAAAGTATGAACCAAGTATGTTTTTATCCAACTCAACTATCCTTCAGATACCAAGGGTCTGGGAAATAATTTTTTGTAGTGAAATTCACATAAAATTAACTATTTTCCCAGCTTCTCAGGAGGCAGAGATTGGGAGGATTGAGGTTCAAGGCCAGCCTGGGGGAAAAGTTAGTGAGAACTCCCATCTCAATACAGAAACCAGGCATAGTAAGACACATCTGTAATCCCATCTACAGATGGGAAGCATAGGTAGGAAGAGTGCCGTCCAAGGCTAGCCCATACAAAAAGCACGAGACCCTATCAAAAAATCAACTAAAGCAAAAATAGCTGGGAGCCTGGCTCAAGTGGTAGAACACTTGCTTAACAAATGCCTGGGTTCAAACCCCAGTACTGTCAAAAAATTTTTAATAAAGCGAACGATTTTAAAGGGAGCAATTTGATGGCATTAAGTTCATTTACTCTCTATAACCCTGCCCCCAGCCTTCAACCAACTTGGGGTTTTTTCCCTATAGATTTACCTATTCCAGATATTTTATACAAGTGGAATCATGTCGTATATGACCTTGGGTCTATGGCTGTAGTCAGTGGTAGACACTTGCCTACCAAGCACAAAGCCCTGGGTTCAACCCCCAGCACTGTGAGAAAAAGAAAAGAATGATATTTGACCTTGTGTGCCTGGCTTTTCTCACCTAAGTGTTCTCAAGGTTCTTCTGTGTTGGAGGATATATCAGTACTTAATTCATTTGGATGGCCGAATAATATTCCACTGTATGGATATGGATGGAGATATATAGAGAGAGAGATGTATATGATGGTTTTTTTTATGCATTCGTCACCTGATGACATTTGGGCCGTTTTCCCTTTTGGACATTATGAATAGTGCTGCTGTAAACACCTGTGATGATTGGCTTGAGTACCTGTTTTCAACTCTTCGGGATGGATCTGCGGAAGTGGAGTTGCTGGGCTGTGTGACAATTCAGTGCTTCATCTTTTCCAGATCCACAAAACCATTTCCACAGTTGAGCCATGTCACGTCACCCAGCAGTGCGTGACAGTTCCAGTTTACCGCATCCTTGCAACTTGTTATTTGCTATTGCTTTTTAATAGCCATTCCTGTGGGCGTGGGGTGGTTTTTATTTTCACTTCCCTAGGGATCGAGGGTGGTAAGCGTCTTTCGTGGATAACGTGGGGGAATGTTGTACTCGTGAGTTCTTTCTGCAGGAATTAGCAGAAGGCAACCTTCACCCCACAAGGCCGGGAGGAATGCCAGGGCTGGCTTAAGCGTGATGGAGCTGCAGCGAGCCAGGGAGGGAGGGAGGAAATGGTGCGATTTCTCAGTGGGAGACAGCGGGGAAAGGAGATGGCATGGTAGAGTGTGTTTATTACCTTTGTGGCCGAGAGCGGGGAGGAGGCCGAGTTAAAAGCTCAGTAGGCGCCTAAGTGCCAAGGCACCATCTGCAGAGGGACAGAGACTTCCAAGTGGCCACAGTCATGCCAGCCTCTGAACACAGCTTCTCAGTGACAGAAGCAAGCAAGGCAGGCGAGAGCGAGACACACGTGGTGATGGAAAGTGCACAGTAAACATAGCATAAAACAAGATTGTGCTCAGGAAAAGATTGTCACCTCAGCTCCGAGGCAAAGCCCAGCTCTGTCCTGCGAGCCAATGATGGATAAAAGTAGAAGAATGGGCAAAAATGACCAGGAGAGTCACAAAAGAGAGCTGGGATTGCGACTTGCTCTCTGATGGGATGACTTCATAGGTGGGAAAAAAAGGGCCGAATGACACAAGAACCCCTATACTCTAAACACCATTTCACGGTGACAGTCATAGCAACAGCCGTGGTGAAGCGGAAATGCAGTGTAAGAGAAGGGAAACACATGAGAGCACAGAATTTTATGAAAATTTACATGTAAAAAATGAAACTAAGAGCACAAGAAGTAACAAAAAGGATTATTTACAAAATCAAGTGGTAATAGTCTAAGTGTGATACAAAATACAGCAGCTGTAAAGGAAGATAACAATACATTTGACTTCATAAAAATGAACATTTCTTCATGGCAAAATTTAAAGAGAAATGGAAAAATACTTGCTAACAATGGGTTCAATGGGTTTCCTTAATACATAAAGAGCTCCTAGAAAAAAATAAGAAGAAAAAAGACCAACAGCCCACAGAAAAATGGGTAGAGGATATAAAAAAACATTTGCAGAAAAGAAAACTCAAATGACTGAACGAAGTGAACAATGGCATGGATATCATGGAATGGGGTGCTATTTATTGATGACATGAATGTGAGAAATACTCAACATGCGTATAATTCTGAAAATACAAATCAAAACCATAATGCTATGGAATTTCCAACTACCCAGCTGACAAGATAAAAAAATGAATCACACATGGTATTGCCAGAAACAGGCTTGTTTGTGCATTGTCTGTAGGGGACAGATCCCTTCAAAGACCATGGAGATTAGTGTGGCAATTCTATTAAAATAAAAAACACTATCTTTTATCCAGCAATTCCACTTCTAAGAATTTATCCTGTAAATGTACTTGTAATGCTAAGAAATAATGCACAGACCAGTCCAATAGGGAACGTATCAGTCACGTAATTGACTGATACACAGCTATTTAAAAGACAGTGTCAACCTTGAGCGTGCTAATATGGAACAATCGCGACATTCTTTGTGTCTGCTTGTTCTTCCTTAAGACAACAGACATTTGTGCTTTCAGGGTTGTAGAAGCCAGAAGTCGAGGGTGAAGCCTGGGCAGTCATGCTCCCTCTGAGTGCCTCTCTCCTGGCTTCTGAGATTGCTGCTGAGTCCTTGATGTTCTGAAGCTCACAGGCGCATCAACCCCCATCTTCCTCCCCCTTCACAGAACGTGCTCCTGTCTTTGCGTCTTCAAAACATATGTTTAAGTGAATAAAATAAGGTAAAGAATATTGTGGGTATAAAAACACACATATTCATGTGCTCAAATATAGATACAATATTTATATTTGGAAGTGTAACAAGATGTTGACAAGTAGTGGATTCCAGGTACTAAGGTTTTTGCTGTATTTAAAGTTGTATTTTACAGTTTACTGAGATATAGTTCACATAACATAAAATTCATCCACTCAAATGGTACAGTTCATTGGTTGTGAAAGCATTCACAGACATCTACAACCACCACCCAAATCTAATTTGCAAACATTTTCAACACCCTCCAAAGGAACCATGTCCACATTAGAGTCATTCTTTACATCCAGCTCCCCAGCCTCCAGCCCCAGGGGCCAATTTATCTCCTGTCTCTATGGATTTTCCCATCCTAAAAATGCAATCACATAACAAGTAGGTTTTGTGACTGACTTCTTTCACTTTGTACAATGTTTTCAAGGTTAATTCACAGCATATAATACATTTTGTTCTCTTTTTGTTGCTTTTTATTCCATTATATGAATATACCACAAAAAATGTATCCAATCATTAGTTGTTAGACATCTAGTTTTTTTCTATCTTTGGACGTTATGTACAAAGATGATGTGCACAGGCTTTTGTGCACAAGTCAAGTGCTTTCATTCCTCTTGGATATATACCTAGGAGGGGAGACTTGGGGTTATATGATAAGTGTGTGCTTAACTTTTGGGGGAACTATCAAAGAGTTTTCCATGAATACATTTTTATTTTAAACCATGTGCAAATATTACCTATTCAAGACAATGGCAAAATGCTTTAAAAATAATAAATTAGAGCTCTACCCATTGACTTGGAGATGTCTCCGTTATTCCATTTAGATTATCAGCTAAAGCAAGATACTATCAAGTAGATAAATACAGTCACACATCACTTGATGGTGGAAGTCACTCTGAGAATGCATCATAACAGAGTGCACTTCACTAGGCAGTATAACCTCACTGAGTCATGTAGTCACAAAACTGTGCCGCACGACTCCATGTCATAACAATATGGTTTTTGCAAGTTGAAGACCAAAAAATTTGTGAATGTTCATGTATGTGAATTTTGTATTAGTTATAAATGCTTGTGAAGCCAGGCAGAGTGGAGCACACTGTAATCCCAGCACTCAGAGGTGACTCTGGGGCCAGTCTGTGCTACATAGTGAGACCCTGTCTCAAAAACCTTCTTTTGGATGCAAAATAATAGTAACCCACGCTAACAGTGGTTTAAACAAATGGAGACTTATTTTTCTACCCAGATTGGTAATCTGAAGATAATTTATAGCATTGGTTCAGCAGCTCAGTAGGACCCTGAAGGACCAATCCTTATATTTCTACTCTACCACCTTAAAAGTGTTGGTTTATCATTTCATGACCATAAGATGCCCTGTAGCACCTACAGACCACATATTCTGCCACACTTTCTCCTTTCAAGGAAGAAGGGCAAAGGACAAAAGACTGTACTAAATAAGTCAGCAAACATTTTCTTCCTTCCACCCACCTAACTCCCACTAACATCTCATTGGCCAAAACTGTGTCACGTGACTACCTCTAGCAGCAAGGTAGGCTGAGAATATGGACAAAAGGTTATCATTATTGGCTTGAACCAATCTTGACCCACAGCCACAGCTAAGCACATCACATTGTGAATAAAATCAAGACTCTTTTATCCAGGAAGATTGGCATCATTGCACATACATGGAAATGAAAGATGACTCTATGAACAAGTAGAAACGCATGGAAGGATGCATCTAAGAGTGCTAAAATGTACTGGAAGTGTGAGGGGAGACAAAAGTGGGGGTGGGAGGAGGAAATAAAATAGGGAGGTGTTAATTAAACAAGGACTCACCCTGATCTCTGAACCCAGGACACATTCTAGTCCACACTAAATAGAACACGGCTGATGTAAGAAACACTAACCAAACTCCCCAGGGCACTGATTTACCATTGTTACTGGTTTCTTAAGAGTGAGAAATTGGAGACCTGGACATCAATGTCAGGAACCCCACTGACTGTCCTCCCTTGGGTTTATGTGGACAAGTAGAATGATACCCAGTAAATGGAACACAGCTCTCAATTTCAGAAAACTCAATAGTAACAACAAAGAGTACACTTGAAAGAGTCCAGATCGTCTAACCAGTCATCCCATCTGCTGGGTTGGTGAGGGCCTGCTTTGTGGTGGGTACTTCCTGGTGGACACTGACACAAGAAACCACGGGAGGTACTCTGTGCCCATTCTCCTGCTTCTTCTCAGACCCCTTTGCTTTTAAGTCCTTAAGCAGTCAACCAGCCATTTGCCTCTGTCTAGGAGTCTGTGTACCTCATGCCACTTCTTCCTCCATCAGAGGAAGATCAAGGGTGCATCTACAGATCTTCCCTGTCACCTCACTCCTTCTACCACTGTCCTTGGAATCTTATACTCTCCAGATTGCTCTGTGGATTGGGCTCCTGGACACCTGATCCTGAGTGTACCACTTCCCTCAGGTAATACTTGATGTAGCAGGTGCTCAGGCTGAGTAAACGCCTACTCGTGCACACAGATTCAGAGATGTTCCAGAGCAGAAAGCAAAGGAACACAGCATGTGCTCAAGGCAAGATGCTGTCGAGTTGCCTAATGACTGTAGTCTTCACACACAGTGGAGGGGACATGAGACAGGCCCTAACATGCACCCCATCTGCTTTGTTTTATTATCAAAATTGGTTCGCATTGTCTTCCCTTGACTCTCTTAGGTTTTGGAGGAAACACAACAATCAGGTCAAGAAAGCAGAGTCAAAGACCTTGAAGGATCTACCACTAGCCATTGAGAAACCATGTGACATCCATTAGACGTTCCCACAAACCATGTCCTCTGTTAAAATACTTCATGTCAAATTTTACTACATCATGCGTGGCTCTGAACCTTTAAGATGCCTCTCTCTCCATATACACCCATTTTCACTCGTTTCTGTATTCTTGTTAGGCAATTTTGGTTCAAAGTATACTCTTTGCTGTAACTACAGAATTTTCCAAAATTGACACCTCTGTTCCTTGTGCAGCCAGGTCTGTTTCTACTGCAGATGTTTCATTTGAAGTAGCACCATTGATACAGAACATAATTGAAAATATTCGTGTTCTCAGATCCCATGTCCATGGAGATGATCTACCTGGAAGGATTCTCAGATGCCAAAGAGGACACTACCACTGAGCTTGAGCCCATCCCGAAGGACTGCTCTTATGGAAATTAACATCCTGCTTTGGTTCAGTCTTGTTATTGTCATTGTTTTTGTTATTAAAACCAACTGCAAACACCGAATCCATGATTTCTGAAAGAAATAATAAGCTAGACTTCTTAGAAACTTCTCCTCTGTGAAATACAGTATCAAAAGATGAGCAAATAAGCCACAGATGCAGAGAAAGTGCTTGCAAAAGAGATAACTGATAAAGGACATTACTATCCAAACTGCACAAGAAACACTTAAAACTCAACAGTTAGAAAATGAATAGCCTGGTTCAAAAGTAAGCAAAAGACCTACACAGACGTCTCACCAAAAATATACAGATGGCAAATAAGCATATGAAAAGATATTCAAAATAGGATATATGTGATTAAGCTACTGCAAATTCCAACACCGAGGGGTCTGAGGGTACATAGCTCAATGACAGAGTGCTTGCCTAGCATGCTCAAGGTTCTGGATTCTATCACAGCACCGCAAAAACAACAACAAATAAAAAATTAGGTATACTACACACTTGCTAGAATAGCTAGAATCCCAAATCCAGAACACTGACAACACCAAGGAGGACGTGGAACAATAGGAACTTTCTCTGCTGGGGGGATGGGGAATGGGGCAGCCATGTTGGAAGACATTTTGCAGATCACTGCAAAACTACACATAGATCCAGTAGTCACACTATTTGACATTTACCCAACAAAGTTGAGCACTTATGTCCACACAAATATCTGTGCAAAAGTGTTTACAGGAGCTGAAACCACAATTCCTGGATATTGGGAGCAACTCAAATGTCCTTCAGTGGAACATCAAAGACAATGGAGTATTATTTAGCACTATAATGAAATGAGCTAGCAAGCCCTGAAAAGATGTGGAGGAAAACTGAATGCATACTACTGAGTGGAAAAGGCCAGTTTTAAAAAGCTACATGCTATATGACTCCAACTATACAACATTCTGGAAAAGGCAAAAACGTAGCCAACAAAAAGGTGAGTAATTGCCAGGGTTGGCAGAAAAGAGGGGTAAAAGGCAGACACAGGATTTTTAGGGCAGTGAGACTATGGTGTCTGATGCTACAATGGTGAGCACATGCACACCTAGAGTGAACCCTGCTACAAACTGGGCTTCAGGTGATGATGACATGTCAACATGGCCTCACCAACTGCTATAAATGTACCACATGAGAGCTGGATGTTGATAGTAGAGGAGACGCTCTGTGGGTGAAGGCAGGAAGCTTCTGAGAACTCTGGACTTTCTGCCCAGTCTTGCTGTGAACCTAAAACTGCTCTTAAAAAATAGTCTATTTTTTTAAAAATCCCAACTGTAGAAGAGCCTTTACACTTGTCCTCTCACCCTCTTCTTTAAAGTCCTGAAGCTATTTGGATGTTAAGAGGCTCTTCCATATGTGATTCTTGAGTAACAGTAGAAAAATATGCTTCCAACTATGTAAAAAAACTGAAGACAGCTTAGCCCACTGATTAGGGTTCGCTGGCTTGGCCGTGGCTCTTGCACCTCAACACGAATGTAAGAATGTTGAATTAGATGATTCTAAAACCATCTGCACCCTGCAAATGTGATGCTTTTCTATTTCCTTCTCTCTTTCCCTTCCTTCCTCCTTCCCTTCCTTCTTCCTTTCTTCCTTCCCTCCTCCTTCCTCCCCCTTCCTTCCTTTTCCTTCCTTCCCCTTCCTTCCTTTCTCCTTTCTCCTTCCTCCTTCCTTCCCCTTCCTTCCTCTTCCTTCCTTCCTCCTTCTTCCTTCCTTCCTTCCCTCTTTCTTTTTTGTAGTACTGAGGACTGAATATAGGGCCTATGCACTTGCGAGGCAAGCCTTTCTATCACTTGAGCCACACCCCCCATTCCTTTTTGGTTTAGTTTGTTTTTCAGATAGAGTCTTGCACTCATTTTGCCTGTGCTGGCCTTGAACTGGTGATCCCCTGCCTCTGCCTCCCAAGTAACTGAGATTACAGGTATGTGCCATGTCATGCCTGGCCTCATTTTTCATTTTTTGTTTTCACACAAGTGGTAAGTTTTCAGGGCCTTTGTCACACTGGCCTCAGTTACCTGAGGGGACATAACTTTGGAAATCAGGCAATGGCTTGTACTGGATAAACAGGAGAAAAGAATTGCAGGTGCAGACACTTGTGTGAAAAGTGTATTCAGAGTCAGGATACTTTGGCAAGCAAACTTGATAATACACTGCTATTACAGAGAAGCACTCCAGAACCAATTCCAGACCCACTGGGACTCACACCAAGATGTTCTCAAGGACAAACCTCCCTTCAGTGTGGAGGAATTGAGGGAATGCTGCAATGTGTACATTCTGAAAGGTCACAAGATGCAAGCTGGTGACCCTCAGGCACCAGTAGCATGGCTCAGTCCAAATCCCAAAGCCTCAAAACCAGTGAAGATGGGGGAGGGGATAAAGGATGACGATAGAAGGGGTGAATTTAACTAAGACATATCATAAGCACTTTTGTAAATGTCATGATGTACCCCCAGTACAATAATATGATAATAATAATAATAACAATATAAACAGGGAAACAATGAGGTAATTCTCAGTCCAAGAAAAAAGACCTGAGAACTTGGATGAGGGTGCACTTGTTTAAGTCCTGGAGTACCAAGGCTAGAGGGCCCGGAGCAAGAGAGTGCCCTAGCTTAGAGAAAGGAGGGTGATGAGGGGGAGAGAAGGAAAGGAAAGCAGGAAAGAGGGACAGAGAGAGACAGACAGACAGATCCTTTTCTTTCCTTTTTGTTCCATCAGGCCCCCAGCAGATGCTTCCCGTTCAGTCCATGACTCCCATGCCAGTCATCTCTGTCACAGATGCACCCAGAAACAGTGCTTTACCCTTCTCTAAATATTCCTCAATGCTTCAATTGGACACGTAAAATTAACATCAAAGCCCTCTCATTGGAGAGGGCAATCTCCTTTACTGAGCCTACTACTGATTCAAAAGCTAATCTCATCCAGAAACACCCTGTCAGAGACATCCAGAAGTAATTTTTAATCTGGGCACCCCATGGCTCAGTCAACTTGACATATAAAAAAATTAACCATCACAATTAAAAAGCACAGAGATGACATAGACCCCAGGTAGCCTTCAATGAGCATATAGTCTGGATGAGCTCTTGGGAGGGGGTGTTATTTGTTATGGAAGCATAACCTAGCCCATCCTGACTGATACAGAATTTAGTACCTAGAAAATGGTAACAACAAATACATTCCATGGGCTTGTATGGAAGTTGTTCTATTGGTGCCTAGATAGCTGATAACCCAGGTCTGCAATGGAAAAACCTGGAGGGTGATGAGCGAACTCTTGGATACTAGAAAGGCAGAAAAGTTACCCAATGAAAACTCCCCTCATGACATAGAAACAGCAGGCAATATTCAAGATAGTGGATGTGCTAAGAGCTTGTGCTCCAGAAGTTAGGTGTGTAGAGAATGAGGGATGAGAGAAATAGCCCTGAGGTTTGGGGATTTGTTACTGCAGCTCAAGCAACCAATCTGGCAATCAAAAGAGGTGCTACCACTCCCACCTGGGGGCCTCTAGCCAGTCATATTTGTGGAGTAGACTGTGGTTAGGGACAAATCCCTCTGTGCTTTCCCTTGTAGCAACAGAGTCAAGGCAGGTGGTAGTGGTGGGGGGGATCTGCCCGCATACAGTTGTCCCTCTGTATCTCCTGAGGATTGGTTCCAGGACCTTTGAGGATTCCAAAATCACAGATGCTCAAGTTCCTTATATTAAATGGAAGTACATTTGCATATAATCTACTCACATCTTCCCTAAAACTTTAAATCATTTCTAGATTACTTATAATACTGAATACAAGGTAATTACTATGTTAATAGTAGTTACACTGTATTGTTTAGGGAATAATGACAAGCGGGAAAAGTCCATAATGTTTAGTACAGATGTGATTTTATTTGCACATATTTGCAACCCACAGTTGGCTCAATTCTTGGATGCAGAACCTGGGGATACAGAAAACCAACTGTATTTATGGCTTGCTTGAATGTTGGAAATAATCCCAGCTCCAAGCAAAAGCTGAAAATAATGATTTGGATTATCACAGATGAAGACTGCAAGAAAATCCCCAGGATTGGTTCCTGGTTCTTATGCTCTGAAACGTCTTTCTTTTTTTTCTTTATATTTTCTGATTCTAATGTAACATATTATTGTGAAACAAAAGTTTTTAAAACAAAACAAATAAATGAGCACCACCAGGTGGAAAGAGAACTGGCCTGGAAACTCAGGGATCAAGGCCAGTGTTGTGCTGGTGGCCCTGCAGGTATCCTCAAAAAAGGCCACTACAGGGCTGGCAGAGTAGCTTAAGGGTTAAGAGTGCCTTCCTAACAAGCATGAGGTCCTGAGTTCAAACCCCAGTGCTGCTAAAAAAAATAATAATAATAAATAAAGTTCCTTGCCAGGTGCAGTGGCTCATGTCTATAATCCTAGCTACTCAGGAGGCAGAGATTAGAAGGATCATAGTTCGAAGCCAGCCTGGGCAAATAGTTTGTGAGGCCCTATCTTGAAAAAACCCAGCAGAAAAAAAAGGGTTGGTGGAGTGACTCAAGGTGTAGGCCCTGAGTTCAAACCCCAGTATCAAGAAAAAAAAAAAAATCACTGCTCAGAGCATGGCAGAATTCTGTAAGAATCCAAGTAGGCACTTTTCCTTCTCTGCCTGCTAGTTTACCGAGAGATGTGTTATCGCAACAAGAGGCACTTGCTTAGCATGAAAATTCCAGCTTCAACAATGTTTAAGGCAAACTTGTTTTTGAAGCTGTCAGCCAGAACTGCAGATCAGCCCTGTGACAATTAAGCAGATTTTAACATTGACTTTGATCACCGAAGACAACAATTAGGGTTCCTCTTCAGGCCCTTTCCCACCCTCTGCATGAAGTTCAAGTATTGAAGACACAAAGTAACACTAACCTAAAGTGAGGCAGGCTTGAGGAGAAATAAGTATTTGAGTGCTCCTGAAGGAGCATAGTCACAATCAGTAATCAATAGCAATTAATGAAGTTGTTCTCAGATGCAGTATTTGGGGAGACAATGAAAGAAAAATAGCAAACACTAGAACTGTAGGTCAACTCTCCCGAAAAAACATCTCTTTTAAAAAATGATCCAGCCAGGCACCGGTGACTCATGTCTATAATCTTAGCTAGTCAGAGATCAGGAAATTCATGGTTCAAAACCAGCCCAGGCAAACAGTTTGGGAGACCCTATCTCAAAAATATCCAACACAAAACAGGGCTGGTGGAATGGCTCAAGTAGTAAAGCACCTGCCTAGCTTGGGCCAGAGTTCAAGTCCCAGTACCACCAAAAAAAAAAAAAAAGAAAAGAAAAAGATATACCACCAGCCAATCATGTGATCCTAGCTGAAATCCTTTTCCTCACAGCTTCATTTTCCTCATAGTAAAATAAAAGGAGTGTAGACATGGCCAAAGCGGGGCCATGAGCCTGGCTTCCCAGAGCCCATCCAACTCCAGCACTCTGTAATGTCGGGACTCAGGAAGACTGCCTGCACATCACTTAAGTCCCCAATCCTGCTCTACTTAGTGATTTGCTGGCTTTAATAAATGATGGCCCAACACAAGCTTTAATATGTAGAAAGTGGACCAGGATGCAAAACAAAATCCATTTACAAAGAAATAGGCCCCATTCAAAAGAAATAAATCATCCTTCCTGCTCTTACATTTCCTGCCACAGTTTCCCTTGAAGCTTTGTTACTCATTTTTCTCGCCATCAATAAATAAGAACTGTTTGTTACATATGTAACAACTTAGTGTTTCCTTCTAAACTATTATGCCCTGTTCAGTAAGGGGCACATATTCTTTCCACCTGTTCTGATTGTCATTGGTGTTATTAAAGGGGAAAAAAACCCTTTCCACTTGGGTTTATTCAGAGAGTTAACATCTGATATTACATGGAACTCTTTAAAAGAAAAAGAACAACATAGCCTGAAGCATTCTAGAAGAGGGTGTGGAAGTATTTGATGTCCTGTTGCTTGTTCATAAAAGAATGTTATTTTGAAACGTGTAGTGAAGTCAGGGAAAGAGATCCAAAGAAAGTTCCTATTGAGACAAAATCAAATCAACCCATCTCCCCTCCCCCCAAGTGCTTCCATCTTGGACCAGTGGGCCCCTTGGCTCTGTGCCCACCATCTGGGTCCAGAGTCCCAGTGAGGCCCAGCACCACTGCCTGCAGTGATGTGTGAACATGAGGCTTGTCCCTAATCCGGGGCACTAATAGGCTGGAGGTGTGGCAGAAGCAAATGGAACTTCCCTTCTATCTCTGAAGGTCTGATAATGCAGTCTTCTGAAACTGATAACAGACAGGTTAACAAGGGAAAGACAGATTTGTTCACAAGTGTACGAGCATCACACCAAGTTCAAATCTCAAGGAAAAGTGCTGGAGTTTGGATATGGTTCCAGTGTGCCTCTCAAAGTTTCATATGTTGCAAGTTTGGTCCCAGTGTAGCAATGTGGGAGTCAGGGGAACCTTTAAGAGGTGGTATTTAATGGGAAGTAATAGGTCATTAAGGGCACTGCCCTTGGAAGGGATTAATGTAGCTCTCATGGGACCTTAGTTAGTTCTCCGAAGAGGGTTTTAAAGAGCAAGCCTCTCCCCTATCCCTGTTTCCCTCTGGCTTCCAGTCTTACCATGTCTTCGCTCTCTCTTTGCATGTGCTCCACTGTGACATCCTTACCAGAGCAGAGCCCAGGTTAGTGCCATGCCCTTGACCCTCTAGAACTGTGAGCTAAATGAACATCTTTTCCTTACAAAATACTCAAAATCAGGTATTTTGTTACAGTAACAGAAAACAGACTTATACAAATGGCTGTAGCTTAAATACCCTTTCCATCCAGGAGAGGGAAGTGAGAGCTGTTTTAAAGGAAGAGCACAGCATTTTTAGGGGAGACAGGGTCGTGAAGAACAGGTTGGGCACTAGGTGTGCTGTTTGACTTTCAGTCTCTTCTGCTGCTTACTCTTCTCTGCTGACTGTAGAGCTCAGAGAGGGCTCCACAACAAGGAACCCCTTTCATTTCTTCTGGAGGCACTTCCCTCACTGAGACAAGAACTTCAGAGAAATCCCCTCCCTGAGCTCCTGGGGAGAAAGAGCATCAGCAGCTGCTTTTCTAGCTGAGTGCTCAGCAAGTGCCATACTTTGGGGTAACATTTTTTGAGCCCCAACAGTATTCTGCAAGAATGCATATCACCCAGGTGTCTGCTCTTCCCCATAAGCCCATGAGTCTCACTATGTAATCCAGGCTCAAACTCACAATCCTCTTGCCTCAGCCTCAGAGTGCTGGGATTATAGGTGTATACCACCATGCCTGGCCTAGGATTACTCTTTACAACTAAATAAAATGTCTCTAGTTCTCGTGTAGGGCTAGGACTAGTGTGAAGAAAATAAAAAATGCATAACACTTAAGGGTGTACCCCAAAACAGTAATCAAAATAAACCATGTTCTAATGGAATATTCTTTAAAAATCACAATTAATGCAAAAAACACTCAGTGAATAAACCACCAACATTTTAAATGGACTAGATCTAGAACACAGCATTGCTCAGCTAGGAGCCTAAGGCAAAGGAAAAATCAGTAATGCTGATTCTGTCTTTATTTAAAATTTTGACATTTTGTTCATTGTGGATTTTTTGCATTAAATTGTATATATATATTAAAATATGCATTAGAATATGATTTGTCTCAACAGGTAAGTTTTGGGCACATCCTGAAATGTTTGTACCCAAGGCGAGAGCCCAGCCCTGGCCCCACACTAAGCAGGCATAGGATCTAATGTCCCCTCTCCATCCCACAGTTTTAAGGTTCACCTTTCCAGGGTGATAGAGTAGAGCAGGGTTGTTACAAATCCATCCCTGGGGCACTACAGCCTTTTCCTCAGTTGTCCATCTCCTTGCTGACTTCCCTGGCTCTGCCTCAGGCCTCCCATGTGTGTCACTGCCTGCAATGTCACCTTTATTTCCTGTGTACACTATTGCATGTGACCTATGTTAACTTAAGATCCTAGGGTGGGGCTCAGGCAATCAAAGGGTGATTATAGTTAAATAATTACTGCGCCAGCAGGAAGCAACTTCAAGTTGGAAGTTTCTAGTCTTTATTTTCCAGTGCCTGCCTCAGGCCCTCTACAGATCTGAATAGGGTAAGATAATATTGGGGGACCATTCCCGCCCGTCTGTTTTCCAGAACCTCAGTCTCCTTCTGAAGACCTCAGCAGAGAACTCCAAAGTCTCTTCTCTTTTCTCTCATGCACAATTGAACTCTGTCTAAATCCCTTCTCTAGGACACATCCATGGGCAACACCCTTCTTAGCCATGGTGATGCACTGGGTGGGATTCCACCACTGCAGCCCGTTGCCCCTCGCCATCACTTAATTGCCTGTGCACAAGTTGTGAAGTCACCAGTGGTACAGTATGTGTCATTTTCATCTCTGTCCTTATCCCCAACAGCTGGGCCTGGCATGAGCACATGCTGGGTGAAGATGTCCAAAGCCACTACATCCATCATTCCAGGGGTGCATCAGAGAGGCCACAGGGGATGTTAATGGAGTGGAAAACCACAGACATGCACACAGCCTCGAGGTGGCTCATTCTGAGTTGCTTGGTTCCAGAGTCTCAAGGGGCTTCCAGGAAGAACATAGTGTCTCTCTCTCCCCTCAAGTGTGCTCCTGCCCCATTCCCCATGCCAAGATGCAAGATGCACATGCCCACACACACAGACTCACACTGGTAGACACTGAGCTCCTGGCTTCACTCAAAACACAAGTCCCTGAGCTTGTCCAGGTGAGGAGACAAGAGCTGGAGGCAGAGTCCCTTATTCCCATGTCTTCCCAGGCCTCAGTTTCCTTCTCTGCAGGCCAGGATCCTAAATGCCCCACTCAGAGGCATCACTAAATAAATGAGATGGATGACAGCTAAATAAATAAGTAAATTGATGGATAAATGAGACATAGAAGAGATGGATGCACTAAGCACTTCGAAGGCTGCCTGGTACACAATGTGCATCCTGTGGTCCCTGGTGACCAGTGGGGACTTTATCCTTCAGGGAAGAGGAGTCAGGCATCGCAACTGGACATCACAGTGTGCCTGAGAGACTGGACTGAGGATGCTCCCAGGCCCTCTTGGTGGCCCAGGGTTTTTTCATTCCTGATAGAATTCGAGGGATTGGGGGGTTCTCTGGCAAAGATCCTTTTTCTCCAAAGAAGGAGAAAGGCCAAGTGCAAGTGACTGGTAAGGCCTGAGCAGTGGGAGTCAAGTTACAAAACTAGCCCTGGACTTCAGAGTAAACCCAGGCTCCCTCCCCCACAGTCAGACAGGAACGAAGAGTGACAGTAATGCAAAGAGGCAGGAAAATGGCCTCCCTAAATGTCTGCACAAAACTTTTCTGTTTCCAAAGAAGCCAGTTTTGTGGGTGAACTGGCTCATGGATGCCTTTCCACAGCACAGCAAGATTCACATCCCAGATGGAAGAGCCCCCCAAAGAGGCCAGGGACACACAGAATACCTTATGGTAGGAAGGTGGGAGGAACACTCCTGCTGTCCTCAGGGTCAAAGAGAATTCTTTCCTGCCAGATATAATGACTAGCCAAAGCTCTGGGGACCTGCTCAACTATGAGACCCCCCCTGCTTTCATCACAGCCTTACTTTCCTGTCCCCAGTCTTTACTGGCTTGAAAGATCCTATCACAGGCCAGAGCCTCCACATGTGTCCCCCAGGGGCCACTGGACCCACGCCAGCAGCAGTATCACCTCCCAGGCAGCCAGCAGGACCCCGAGACAGACACAGTCTGACATATGCTTCACAAAGCTCTCTGGAGCCAGCTGGCCTCACCTCTCTAGTGACCCAGTGCCAGGAAACTTTGACTGGCCCGCCAAGTCCCCAGGACTGAGGGATGGAGAACTTGCTGACATATGCCTGTGTCCCTCATTGCCTTCACCCCCTGCACAGCCACCATGTCTGGCCCAGCAGGCAGGATCCAGGCAACCTTCAAATGAGGCTGGAAAACTAGCTCCAGGCTCAACAGGTTCCTACAGCACCCTTTCTCCACAGATGGCCTGGAAGATGCTGGCTGATCCTGGGTCTAAGTGCCAGGAGGTAGACAAGAGGCAGCCATCCCATGACTGGCTCCTCATCAAAAAGGAATGTGGGGTCTTCACTTCTGACCCAAGACCAAGTTCATTTCCTAGTAAAAACATTCTGTTGCCCCTCAGAGAAGCACTTTGTTCTCATCCCCTCCTCTTCCTGAAGGGTGGCCATCAGAACTTCAACCCAAATACAGCTGCATGACCTCAGGTCCCACTCATCCATCAAGACCAGCCAATCAGTACAGCAATGGGGACCAACAAAGAAGAACACATGATCTTAACATAAATGTCTGGGAAAACACATAAAGAAACAGCACAGTCTGTTAATAGTTATTCCTATAGCTCTGTTCCCTCTCTCTTCCCTAGTCCCCGTCGCCCAAAACAGCCTTAGGTCTTAAAAACTCTCCCTTCTCCTCCTGGAGAGCACTGTGTGCTTCCACAGGTCAATTGGTTCTTTCCTTCCACTTGCTCAACCTGTGCCATGAAATCTTCCTTCTGCAGGATGCTCTGCAGCTATTCATAATCAGACCCAAATTTTCCAGCCCCCACACTGTGAGCCCCCTCTTTTTTTCTTTCTTTCTTTTTTTTTTTTTTTTGTGGTACTGAGGCTTGAACTCAGGGCCTACACCTTAAGCCACTCCACCAGCCCCTTTTTTTGTGTGATGGACTTTTTAGAGATAGGGTCGTGTGAACTATTTGCTGACACTAACTTTGACCCTCAATCCTCCTGATCTCTGCCTCCTGAATAGCTAGGATTACATGTGAGCCACAAGTGCTATGCTAATGGCTTTTCTACACCAACTGAAGTGGGCAGAAAGGACTAAGATGAACAACAAGCCCCCTCCATGGTCTTTTTCCCTCCATCGGGGAAGGAAGGGAGGGAAGGAGAGAGAAAGAGAGTGGGGGGAGGAAGGAAAAAAGAAAGAAAGAAATGAAGGAAGGAAGAAGGAAGGAAGGAAGGAAGGAAGGAAGAAAGAAAGAAAGAAAGAAAGAAAGGAGCCAATCAGCCAGTTGCGTCCATCCACTGTCCCTGTCATCCCAAGCTCACTTTAGCCCAGGTTCACTGAGAAGGGGGATACCCAGGACCCACGACGTCCATGACCTGGATTCTCCTCGGTCAAGGTCACTGAGCGTTGTTTGCCTTGCTCAGGTCAGTGTGGGACAAGGTGAAAAGTGTGCTCAAAAGCCAACAGCCAAGGCCTTTCCCATTTCGAAGTGACCCCCCCATGAGGCAGCAGCTAGGGGAATGAATTGTAAGTGGAGGTTGTTCTTTCCATGTGTCTCCCATGAAAACTGGAAATGAGTCTAAAATACAGTCCAGAATCCCTTAGAAACATCTTGATTGTTTTGAAAAAGGAAAGAAAATGTGAACATCATGGGTTTCTAATCCCAATGAACAAGGCAGGAGAGTAATTCACACCTGGTATTAAGTCAAAGCGAGACCCCAGCAGGCATCAGGCCGAACTGTAAGACTAACAGACATTTAGTGAGCACGATTTGATGCTGGCACACCCACAGGAATCTCAGAACTTTCCATTGTTCAATGAGGGGGAGAAGTTGGAGAACTCCTGTGAGAGAAATCAAAATAATTTTCTCAAAGTTGGGGGCGTGGCTCAAGTGGTAGAATACCTACCTAGCAAGCCTGGGGCCCTGAGTTCAAACCCCCATCATGCCAAAAATGAACACAAATACTTTTCTCAGTACTAACTAAGTGATTTGGTGTATGAGGCACAGGAAGGATTAGATGAGGTAATGAACAGCAATTTCTACACCACCGCTGGCACTACACAGTGGAGTACCTGACCAAATCCCTTCTTCTCCACCTCACAATACAGCTTCTGCCTTATGTATTGTAAACTGTAGCATGACAGATTCTTTCCTTTGGTAGAGAACATGTTTCTTCCAAATCTCCCAAAGATTGAGTCACATTTTTATTTCCAGCCTGTTCTGGTGCTTCTACAGGCAAGTATGGGGTATTTAATTTCAGAACAAGTCAGATCATTCTCTTCACTTCTAATTACAAACGTGATTCACGGTCACTGAATGCTCATGGGGAAAATAAGGTGGTGTCTCGCAGTAGGTGGGTCACAGCTGAAACAAGACTGGCCGTGAGCTGGCAATTGTTGAAGCCTAGTGAAGGGTATATGGGAATTCCTCAGCTCCTGACCTTGACATTCGTATATATTTGGAATTTTCCACAACAGAAAGGAAAATATTTGGGTTTTTTTTGCCAGTTCACAGTATGCCTCTTGTTGGCCAGAGAGTGACATGGAGTTCAAGCCAAAGCTACTCATCCTGGAGGAGAAGTAGATGCCAGAGCTGTGTGACTAAGGCAGGAAACCAACTCCCACTCCCTTCATTTGGGGACTGAGGGTGCTATTTACCCTTATTGTAGAGATCAAAGTGTGAACTCCTGTCCCTACCACAACCCCAGGATATATATGAACAGCTCCAGTTGGCAGCTTCAGCTACCATTAGCTCAAAATCCGTTGAAACATAAAAATTTAATTGAGGAGGAAAAGCAAATTCCAAACCTGGGTTCCACGAACCCTTTGCAGAGAGAAAAAGAGCAAAAGAGCTTAAATAAACCCAAAGCTAACCTTGGCACCCATGATACCACCCAGACTGAACAACTGAGTGCACATGCACTATTGAACACGCTCATAGACTACTGCTATGTGCACACAACCAGACTCCCTGACAGATTCCAGGGCCTGTGTCAGGTAAGGTGGCAAAGAGTTGTCAAGCTCTACAATGCAAAGCCACCCCAGAGAGCACCTCCTCCCCACCACTAGAGTTTGGATCTGGAATATCACCCACAGGTTCATATGGTAAAGGCTTGGTTGCCAGGCTGTGTCACTACTGATGGAAACATTAAGAAACGAGGCCTAGTGGAAGGAAATGAGGTCACTGGGAGCATGGCCTTCAAGGGGATATTGGGATCCCAGCCCCACCTTCCCATGCTTCCTGGCTAACATGAAGTGAACTTGCTCCCACCGTGATGCTCTGCCTCACCACAGGCCCAGAGTGATAGGGTGAAGCAGTAATACACTGAAACCTCTGAAATAGGGAGCCAAACAAATCTTCCCTCCTTACAAATTGGCTATTCCAGGTCTATTGTTAAAGCAATGGAAAAGCAACACACCCACCTAACCTTCAGATCACACTGTTGTCACCTAAAGCTACCAGGATATACAGCCATCTCTCCCCACGTAAGATTCAAAATAAGTAAACTCTCCTCTGTGTTTGTTTGTTTGTTTGTTTGAGACAAGGTCTCACTCTGTACCCTGGGCTGGCCTTGAACTCATGATCCTCAGCCTTCCAAGTGCTGGCATTATAGGCAAGTACCACCAAGGCCATCTTTGTTCACTATTCTTTTTTGTTTTTTTGTTTTTTGGTGGTACTAAGGTTTGAATTCAGAGCCTCACCCTTGCTAGGTAGGCACTTTACCCCTCGAGCCACATCCAGCCCTCGTTCACTATTCTTAGCAAGACTTCTTGAGAAGAAGTTCTCTGCAGGTGACCTGCATGCTTGCAGGATGGACAGAAACAGGGGTCATATCTGTCGAGCTCAAAGTGGTCACACATGGCTGTCATATGGGCCCTGGCCACCTGTTGATTAATTTATTATCACTACTACACAAATTACCCCAAACTAGCTGGGTGCCAGTGACTCACACCTGTAATCCTAGCTACTCAGGAGGCAGAGATCAGGAGAATCATGGTTGGAAGCCAGCCCAGGCAAATAGTTCATGAGACCCTATCTCAAAAAAAACCCATCACAAAAAGTGGCTGGTGGGGTGGCTCAAAGTGTAGGCCCTGAATTCAAAACCCCAGCACTGCAAAAAAAAAAAAAAAAAGCTCCAAAGTAAGTGGCTTATCTCAGTTCCATAGGTCAGAATTCTGGGTGGGCTTGAATGGCTCAGGGTCTTCCAGTGCCAAAAGCAGTGTGGGCTGGCCTGGTTTTTATCTGGAGACCGTGGGAAGAGTCTACTTCCAAAGCCATTTAGGTCATTGGCAGATTTCAGTTTCTTGCCAATATAGGGTGGAGGTCCTGATTCCTAACTGGCTGTCAGCTGGGGCCACTCTTAGCTCCTTAAGGCCAACTGCATTTCTGACCACATTGCCAGGTGGACTAAATTGGCTCAACAAATCACTCTTTCGGGCTGTGGAAGACACTGCTATATGGGAGGCCACAGACTGAACAAGGCCCATTCCCTCTCCCTGTGCCACCAAGGAGACTGGAAGCTCTGCAAGCTGTCCAAGGCCTTTCTCCCCAGAGCCACCACCCTGTGGTTGGGCTGCCTCAACACTCTGAGCCCCTTCTATGCTCGGCCCAGGAAGCCAGCCTCGGGGGCTCTCTGATCTCAGATCCCTCATAGCTGTCTGGGGATCAGTTATGGGACAGCAACAGGCATCTTCTCAAGAACCCACCAGCATCCACACTTCTGTCCTCTTCAGCTCTCCTTCTGTCCTCCCTCCACCAGTCCAGGGTTGTAAAGGTGTCCAGGTTCATAACACATGACCACCTGCTGATACTGTTTCTGCCAGGGCCTTCCTGTCCTCCACAGGGAACAGGGAGTTGCCTCAGCAGCTCAAATGCCAGCAGAGACCCTTTTGTTCCTGGTATCTAACCCTCCCTTTGCCTGCAACCATGAGCCCAGAGGACAGCATCGAGTGAACAGGACAGGCCACCATGGGCAAAGCAGTGTGAGGGACCCGCTGGATGGTTACCTTATCACATGGCCTGACATGCACCCAAGTGCTCAAATCCAACCGCAGGAGATTCCCACTGGAGACAAGCAAAGAAGGCTGCAGAGAGGTGGGAACCAGTGAGCATCATTGAAGGATAAACAAAGTCCCAGTAGAGGAGGAGTGTGAGACAAATCCGAGAGCACTGGGGTGACCTGGGCTTAGCATGTCCAGGTGGGGGAGATCTACATCCCTGGAGGTCAGCCCAGGATGTTTGCCTTTCATAGAACCACAGCAGGCAGAAGCCATGGAATATTTTGGAGGACAGTGACTTGATCGGATGTCACAGGCCAGTGGGAGATGATCATTGTCTCAGGGCTCTGGCTCCAAGGATCTGTGTGTGGAACAAGAGAAGGAAAGGGCAGGGGGCAGGAAAGAAAGAAGAGAGGCAGGTAGAGAAGGGGGATGGGGGACCATGGAGGATGGAGAAGAAAGGGGAAGGAAGCAAATCCAGGGAGAGAGCCAAGTGAAGAGAAAAGACAGGAATCAGAAGAGAAAGGACACTGGAGACCTGCCACAGGGGGGACTTTTGAAGGAATGTCCCCCTCCCCCAAACCCCTCTGAACTTCACACTGGCCCTAGAAGCAAGGGCAGTCTGGGCTCCTGGTCCCTCATTGCTTCTTGTAGCAGGAAGGCCAGAGAGTGAAGAAACTGGTTTTCTACATGAATTCACCAGCGGAGTTAGGACTGACAGCCCCAGGATGCCCTCCAGCAGAGAAGTCTGCAGAGAAGAAGGTGAGAGCAGGTGATAATTGCAGGGAAAATGAAACCTGAAGCTGGCCGTCTCAGCTTCTCCAAGCCCAGTCAGCTTCACAGAAAATAAGGTCTGAGTTTTCAGTTGTTCACACTCAGAAACTAAAGCCAGAAAACTTCCAAACATCTGGCTTTTACAGTCCAGAACCCCCAATGCTCGTGCTCAGATGACATTTAGTAATGCTAGGGCGACATCTACAGCCTGAGGAAGGAGCATCATTACTGGATTTCTCTATGAACAACGGTACAATCTTGAAGCCTCATGGCTCATGGCAATTAATGCTAATAAAGCCCTTTCCTGGATCTGCACTGTTTATTCAACGCAGACTTGGAGCTACACTGGAAGTTATTTATTTCAGGCTGTGTCTACAATAGCAGCTGTTCAGAATATCCTAAACCCTTTTAGCCAAAATTGGTTTGCAATCTCTATTTTAAAGCACTGTTTGTTATGAATTGAGTTAAATGTTTCTTTTACCACTTTGTTTTTCCTATTGTAACAATGGAACACACAAAGATCTTTAAAATGCCAAGATTTCATTTTCTTTCATTCACTCAACAAACTTTTCATTAGCACCTGCTATGTGGCTGGTACTGTGTGAAGCTGAGTCTAAACACATCCCATCGAACACATCAGAGCTGATTCTACTGCTTCCTCTTGTTGACTGGAGCATTTCCATACGGTTCAAGAAAGAAGAGGGGGGACAGGCCAAGACAACAAGGGGATTTAGAGTTTGGGACAACCTAGAAACACAGTGACAGAGAGGAAGGTGGAAGTCAGTCCTATAGACTGGGGAGATCTTGATTCTGATCTATTATTTTTTTTCCTCAAAAGTATAATTGGCTTTTTCCTAAATGAAAAAGGTAATGCAAAAATAACTACTTGATTTGTGCAGAAATCTTGGAAAACAAGACAAAAAAGAAAAAATCTGTCAGTCAAAATCCTACCAGTCAAAGATGACCGCCGTTAAGTGTGAAATTTTGTCTTAATAAACCTGGCTCTGTATTTTCACTAACCACAGGACCAGAATGCTCTCAGGTCACTGCACGTCCTACGTGATTTTGAATGACTGACAGCATTCTCTCATTCAAACAGATCATACTGATTTTTTTAAAGCTATATGCTTTGTACAGACAACATTCCTAAGGATACACATCTAGCCAAGAAACTGGATCAAAGAGGGCTTGTGAACTTGGAGCACTCTGAGATATACAACAACTTGCTGTCCAAGTTCAACCTCCTAGAATTTCACATCATATCTGAACCAAAATCTACCTTCTGGAGACCTGCGTGCTCATGGTCCCCGGTAGACCAGCCGTTCAGAATGGTTTCTGATCATTTCTTCACCTTGTAGGTGACTTAGACTGAAATGCCTCTGGGAAAACAGAAGCAAGACATGTTTTTGACCTGATAAGTATGTAGTCAATAGAGCGTTACCAAGGACTCAGGAGATTACAAAAGATGGGATAATTTCATTAGTCTTCATCACCCACTCACCCCCACACGCCATGATTTATGTCACCCCTGCTTTGCTATGCTTTCTCCCACATCCTGTCCACAGTTTATCCTCATAGATATTTTGCCCAGAGGCAATTATAGTCATCCCTTCGGGTCTCTGGGGAGCAGGTTCCAGGACCTACCACAAATACCAAAATCTGAGGTTGCTCAATCCTCATATAAAATGGGTAGTATTTGCATATCCCTTATACACATCCTCCTGTAGACTTTAAATCATCTCGATTACTTATAATAGAGAACAATGTAACTTCTATGGAAACAGTTGTTACACTATATTGTTTGTTTAGGGAATATTGCAATGTCTGTGCATTTCAGTACATGTTCAATACAGACACAATTCACTTATAGCTGGGCTTGGTTGAATCCATAGGATCAGACCCCTCCCTCCTGGAGAGCCACTGGTACAATGTTTCTTCTTTGGAATTGAAACACTTTCCATGTTGTCTCTTCAGATCCTGGGTTCCTACAGAGTTATGAAAACAGCACCAGGCTAGTGAGATCTTACAAGAGAGTGACACTTAGCAAAAGCCATTGGAGGTTTGTTTTGGAAAGAGGAGGGGCAAAAGTAACTGGCTTCAGGTGAAAAGGAAAAATTTAACTTAGTTTCTTTGATTTCAGCATGTGCCTTATTGACTATTTTGCATCTATCACCCCAAAACAAAACTAAACGACCAGGAAGAACATGGCAGGGAATCCTAGAACACTGGAGCCAAAGGTAACTACTGGAGTGGAAGCTGAGGCAGAGGCAAGGGTTGGCCGAGGTCATGGTCACTGCTAAAGATGGGGTGGAAACTGCATTTTCATTCCTGGCTCAGTGAGGGTGACTTACTATGGATGTAAAACATGACTATCTTTGTTGCTGGACAGCAAGAAGACACCCAAAGACAAGCAGGCAAGGGTCTCCTGGAGACAGGAGCCTTTTATGAAGGACCAGTTTCCTGTCATTTTCTTGGACATTCTTGTATGTGTATATATATTGTATATATTCTTGTATGTCACTGCGGACAAAGGGTGAATCCAGCCTTCGTTCTTCCCTCTGATTCTCACTCCTAGAGGAAGGAATGAATGGTTGACCTCAAACTCACAGTTCCAGTGCTGGCAGTAGCTGAAGATTAGGGAGGGAGGTAGAATCCAAAGGCCTCTCTGTTTTATCAAGTGTTCTCATTGTGTTGGCATCCTCACTGTTTCCTTGACTGCACCTGTGCCATCGTGAGTGTGCACACTTCTGTCTTGGAGGTTCAGTGTTTTTCTACCGCATCTTCCATGTGTCTCTGGGGCCTAGGGTGTGGCAGGGGCCTAGGGTGTGGGGCAGGGGCTAATGAAGCTGGGAGACAGAGTGCTCACCTGCAGGGCACCGTCCCTCCTGACAGGTGGAACCTCTTAGATTTCCCATCCATCTCTTTCTGAGCTGCAGTGGTAAAACCATAGAGAAAGTTTGAGACAGGGAGGATGTCCTCCTTGCAGAAGAAAAACCCAAGCCAGAGGTGATCAACACCCCATTCCTAGAGCTCACAGTGGGGCCCTTGAACTTGCCAGATGGAACAGCAAGATCATACAGTAATTATGCCGAAAGAAAGAAGCTCCGTGGTCAGGGCCCTCCTCACCACACATCTCCAAAGCACACATCCTTCTACTGTGTGTGGCAACACTCTGAGGCCATTTTCAGGAGGTCCCAGGTGAAGCACACAGCTGAGGCCTTTCTTGGGCCTTAATCCCCTCTGGAAATGATGGGTACTAATTTGCTTAACCTCCCATATTTCACCACTGGCTCTCAGCTATGTAGTGACAAGATGAGACCCTATTTGCAGTTTTTCCAATCTTGTCCAATGCCAAGAACCACCTGGGAAACTTGTCAAAATACAAACTCATAGGCCAAAGCCTGGACTTTCCAAGTCAACAGTTATGGTGGGCCTGGGCATTTTAGATTAAAAAGCTCCCAGCTCATTCTTAGGACAGGGTGACTTTGCAGGCTTGGGAAACAGTTAATCACACGAAATCCTTTAATGTTCCTGAAGACACTCAAAGGAATGTTTGTTATCATTATTATGGCAGACTAGTGTTGCCAGTTCAGCAAATAAAAATATGTAATGTTCATCTTACATTTGAATTTCAGATGAACAAGGAATTTTTAGTATAAGTGAATCTATGCAATATTTGGAACATATCTATACTAAGTTTACTTCTGTCAAATGTTCTGCACTCCATTTATTTTTAAGACATGGAAGCTAAAGCAAATTCTATTTTTTTTTCTTTTGAGGCAGGATCTTCCCATGTTGCCTAGGCTGTTCTCAAACTTCTGGGTTCATGTGATCCTCCTGCCCCAGCCTTCTGAGTACCTGGGATTCCAGGCATGTGACACCACACATCAATGACAGGACAGCATCTATTGCAAATTCCTCTCTGGGAGACTCTCAGTTCATCCTTCTCAATTAGTCCTCTCACCTACCCCAGCAGCTGGTTCTACGTCATTCTGATAAAAAAGAAAAGAGAAAGCTACTACTACTGAAGACGAAGAAATGGTTTTTTCAAGATAAAATACAGAGATCTAAGGCATATTTTAGCTTTCTGCTTGCTCAAATGTAATGAGACAGTAGCACAGATCAGGTGACAGTGCCACTCACTGCCCATGTGCTTGTTGATTTAGAAATAATTTAAGTATTGCTAAGCTATGTGCTTTTTTCCTATGGCGAAGTCTTCCAGGCCACTTAGCCCCACAGTGTGGAAGCTGCCTCTGTCTAATGGCACCTGTCACGGGGGCCATGGACCTCCCAACACAGACAGGGATATACACACCTCTTGGTTGGAAAGCTTACAACAGCACCAATTTGGAAATCCTATAGTCAATTATAAAACGGACCTCCCCCGAGGTAAGAGGAGGAAAGACAATGTAGAGAGGGCCATGAAAATCCAAAGGACTACATGGCCTGAGAATGAAATGTTTTCTAAATCAAATTAAGCTACACTGTGGAAATTGAGAAAGTCCTTAAGGTGACTTTTAAATGAAAATGAAATGTCGGTTAGTAAGTTACAGAGGTGTGATGACAGGCTTGTGTCTCATTAATTTCAAACATAGATTTTTATGTGAGGCTATTTGATTATAATTTGATTATCTGACCCTGTAATTAAAGTTTATTGCCAATTTGGAAGCTTACATGTAAAATGAACTGGTTTTCTTCAAAGCAATATACAATCTTTTGGACTCATTGACTTCTGGTTTTGCATTTAAATGGAAAAGTCAGTTATAACGTGACAAACAGGTTGGGAGTTTGATCATTAATCCTGCTAAAGCAATATTCATAAATTCAATTCTGAATCAGTTGGAATACTTTTCTTTTATTAGTTTCTGTGTTATTAAATGAGATTGTTTCTGACTAATATATTTCTGGACTCAAACTGTAGCTCCGAGCTGTTATTCAAATCAAATAACATGGCCCTTACTTGTGCCTCGCACTAATAAATGCCAACTTGTGATACATTTGCAAGAGACTGTCAGCAATATTAAAGGAGGCAATAATGCCACTGAGGTCTCAAAGTGAGCTGATTTTTCAAGAGCTGATATTCGTCATTTCTCCTCACACACACATACAGATAGCTAAACCTTTTAAGTCTTAAAGTCAAAAGCATGCTTTAATTCATATAAACAATAGCTGCCAGTACTTAGTTTTCCAAGACATTGAAATTAGAAAACTCCTGAGTTTAGGACCCTGAAAAAGAGAAGTAGGAAACTGATCTCAGAGTAGAACCAAAGTTACAATTGGGACACAGAAGTGCTGCTTAACTTGGGAAGGGGGTCTTTCTTTCTAAGATTCGGGGGGCGGGGGGCAAGGGAACAAGAGGCTATATTCACAAATCATCATGAGTTCCCAGAGCAAAAAGGGATCTTGGAGACCTTCTTTCTCAGCCCCATTTTACAGATGAGGAAACTGAGGCCAGAGAGAAGTCAGCTGGCCAGTTACAGCATACTGAGGTCAAATCTCAAATGGATCCCTCTCTCTATATACCCTCTATCCTTTCCTCCTGGCACTTTCTCGACCATCCAGGCTCATGAATATTCATAGAAGCTTCACAGAGGCTCCCTTCTCTGCTTATTTGACTTCCAACAGATCATCTGAACCCCAGGAGTCCCAGTCCACATATGGGTTATACCTGCCCTTTCCCCCTGTTTAGAGAAGTAAATGAAACCTGACCTATAAACTATAAAGGGCAGGCAACTTACAATAGCTTACTTTTTACATTTCAAGTGCTTTATTAGTTATGATTGACATACAATGAACTGTTGATATTTGTAATATAATACCCTTTTTCAATAATCATAATAGCATTGAAGTTTCTGTTGCTTTGGGCAATTGCCACCCGCCCACACACACACACCAATGCCTCAGAGACTACCCTCCAGGTCTTTTCTCCTGAGTTCTCAAGTTTTCAACTGTTCTCTTGATTGTATCACACTGGGTCTGGCTAGATGTCCTAATTCTCTCACAATTATCATGGGGAGGAATTCTCTCTCCTCCCTGAGAAAGAAACTGTTCAAACTCTGGTAAAATTCACCACATTGCCAGAAACCTTACAATCTACCCTTTGCACACAGCTTCCATCTTCCCACACCACCTGCCAAAGACTTCATCCAGCACCCAGCACCTAGCACCCAGCTTGCCCAGTCAGGACCACCCTGCCCTCAGTTGGATCTGGGTTTGTGCATGGAAGTCACCCAGAGGGGCAATGCTTCTGTGCTGAGGCTTCTTGCTCATGTCATGAAGCAGGTGGCCCTGCCTGGCCCTTGGGAGTGACCAGAATTGCATCACTTCCTCTTCCCAGTTGTACTGATATTATTTCCAGGTTAGAAGTGGGGAAACTGAGGCTGGGAGAGTAGTTAGTGGCCTGTCTTCCTCCATTCCATCCCTTTTGCCCTGCAGGCAGAGTGCCTGGGTGGAGGAGGAGATTCCAAGGCTGGGGTGGGATGTGTGGAGGAAGGCAGTGGAGTGGGGGACCCCAAGGGGGTGGATTTTATTGCCAGAAGCATCCAGACTCCACCCTGCCTGCCAGGGTGCAGCTAAGAAACCAGTCATTCTGGCTCCAAGGTTCTGCTGGGGTCAGACCTATTCAGGAGGTGACTAGTCCCAGATCTTTGGGCTTTGTCATTAAGTATGATTCACCTGGCTTTCATGGTGCCCACTGGCAGACAGGTATTGTCACCACTGTGATTGCTGGTGCTCAGGCCTCAGTGCTACCTGGTGAGGGAGTGGGGTGGCCATAGGCAGGCTACCCTTCTGGCCATGGCATATGTGGCAGGTATTGGCCCCAGGGTGGCTAAACAAGAGGGATTCATGGATGTTGCAAGGGGACAGATCCATGTGGTAATTTATCATTACCTACAGGTCTCAGTCCAGGCTGCTCACCGCCACCACTGGGTGTCTGACAGATTATCAGCACATGGCTAGTGGGGGGATACAGGACTTCAGTATGGAGGCCATGACTTTGCTGTAGGTCTTGCGCTTGTTCCATACTGCATGGACAGCATGGAACACTTCTGGCCCCCTGTACCCTGCCTTTTGCTTAAAGAAATGATTCCTATACCACAAATCCACATCTGAAAAGTGAACACTTCCAGTGGTTTTTCCATATATTCAGAAGCTGTGCGACCATCCTCGCTGTCCAATTCCAGAACAGTTCACCACCCCAAAATATAACGTCCCTTCTAAGTAGAGATCAGAGTCAAGGAAGATACATCACTGGGGGCATGGGTGATCACTGAGTGCCTACTGTATACCAACCACTATGTAGGATGCTTTTTACATATTTATATATGCCCATGGTGCATCTTCAAGAAGTATAGATACAAGTGCCATTCAGTCTGTGTCACAGCCCAAAGAGGTGGATGACATTATTATCTGCACTTTATTGGGGGAACTGAGGTGCAGGAGGAATGAGAGTGGCTGCCATCCACAGGATTAGGTCCCAGGTGGCATGTGCCCTTCCTCTCCACAGGCCAATGGGTCTGGTCGCTGCAGAGTTTGGAAAGATCTCCCTACTCCCAGAGACCCCCATTGTGACTAACTTCCTCTTTTGTGGTAGAATATACAAAATATTTACCATTTCAATCATTTTAAGTACAAAATATTTACCCTTTCAATCATTTTAAGTACAATTGAGTGGCATTAAGTGCATTCACAATATTATTCAACTTTTTCATATCCTAATCAGGAATTCTGTGCTCGATAAGCACCAAGTCCTGTTCCCACTTCCCTCCAGCCCTCAGCAACTGGTTTTTCCCCCCCAAAAAGAAGCATGGTCTCCAGGGTGGCAGTGTTGAGAGTCAGTGTGGAACCTTCAAGAGGCAAGGGCCTAGTAGAAGGTCCTTAGGTTATTGGGGGGGCACCAACCCCTCTGACTTCCTGTCTCAAGATGTGACTGCTCAGTCCTATGATTGTCATCTGCCTGGAGGTGACACAGCCAAAGGGAACCCTTACTAGAGTTGGGCAATTTGCGTGCACTTTCAGCATCCAAACCTCTTCTCTTTGTAAGTTGCCTGCCTAGGGTATTTCATTATAGTAATGGAAAGCACACTAATACAGTAACCTAGGCACTCTATGAATTTACCTACTCTAGTTACCTCCCAAGTGGAATCACATTTGTCCTTCTGTGTTTGCCTTAGTTCACTTAGCACAATGCTTTCGGGTTCACCCATTTGTAGTATGTATCAGACTCATATTTCTTTTTATAGCTGAGTGATTATATCAGGCTTTGTTTATCCATTCATTTGCTGATGGACCCTGGGATCTTTTCACTTCTTGTGTGTGTATACTTGACTGAGTGCTGTTTTCATTTCGTTTATGTATATGCTCAGGGCAATATGGCAATTCTGTGGTTAATGTTTGGGGGAATGCCATGCTGCTTCCCACAGCAGTGCCCCATTTGACACTCCCATCAGCCATGCACATGGTCCCACTTTCTCTGCATCCTTGCCAGCACTTAGTTTTCATTTTTTGATCATAGCCATTCTATTGGGTGTGCAGAAGTGTCTCATTGTGTCGTGATTTTCATTTCTTTAATGACTGGTGATATTGAGCAGGTGCCTTTGTAGAACTGACTTAGGTTCAAAGGTCACAAAATGGGAGAAAAGGTGATATTTGGGGGAACAGAGTCATCAAGTGTAAGGTGTCTGGTCTAAGTTTACTTTTCTTTTCTCTTTTTTTTTGAGAAACCCAACCCTCAAATTCCCTCAGCCTCTCAAGTACTGGGATTACAGGCATGTACCACAGTGCGCTGCTGAGTTTACCTCTTTTATTTGTGGATTTTCTGATCCAGTGTTCTCTGCCTTTGCTGTCTGTAAAAATCACCCGGAGGGCTGGGGGCATGGCTCAAGTAGGAGAGCACCTGCCTAGCAAGCATGAGGCCTGGAGTTCAAACCCCAATACTGTTCCCAGATCACCTGGAGAGCTTTGAAAACCATGGAGACCAGTGGCACCCCAGAGCTTCTGGTGTGAGGAGTCCAAGTGGGTCCAGCATTCATAAGCTCTGAAGTCCCCAGGTGGTTCTTGTATTCGTCCAAGGCTGCTACCACCGCTCTACACAAACATGGAAGCAGTGCCCCCCACACACCTAGCTAGGCACAGCTGGTTTGCAAGCTTTGTTTTTGTAGCAACTTTATTAAGATCATTCACATTCCATACAATTCAGCCATTTAAATGCAATTTTCAGTGGTTTTTAGTACAGTCAGAGTTTTTCAACCAACACCACAATCAATTCAGAACACATCCTTCTTTCACCTCAAAAGGAAATCCCATAACCTTCAGTTGCTGCCCCCATCTCAGGCTCCCCCAGACAACAGTAACCAGGACAGTGACTGCCTTCATTTCCCTCTTCCCTCTTGCCACACCTCCCTTGATCTGCTGCCGACACCATTAAGCCATCTGAGAGGAGGGAAGAAGGGACGTGAGGAAGAGGTACGAGATGGATAAGCCACACCCACCTGGTCTCTGGGGATTCAGTCAATGGATACACAGGAATGGACTCTTAAATAAATAAATACAAGGCAAGGCAAAACTCAGCAGTCCTCCAAGTGTGGAAGTCGTATCAGTGAGTAATGGGACAGGTGTTAAGTAGGACATAGACTTGACATTAAATAACACAATCACCCAAGGACAGTATTCCCTTTTCAATGATCTGTTAGCTCTCGGATAGAAGTGTCTGTTTGGTGCTAATGGGCCTTTAGCCTCTCTCTTCAATCCCACATCCTTATAACACACAGTTGTAACCTCAAGTCTCAGCTGCAGCACTCACAAGCTAGACACTGCCAACATTGCTTTGTGTGCACTGCATTTATTTTACGGTTGTCTTCCACTGGCTAGTCTCCTTCTAATGACCATTGTGATATAAAGTTTACTTTTAAATGTACACATTTAAAGTTAAGTTTTAAAAAGTGTGTTTATTTGAAGAAAAGGATTAAATCAACAGTAGAGCAGGTGGCCAGCAGGTGTGGCAGGAATCATGCCCGTGGTATCCTCCTGGGAGTACATGTGGTGGGCTTTCCCAGGGAAGCCCCAGATTGTCACACAGGAAGCCTCATGTCATTAAGTGGTGGCTGAGTTGATAGACTGAAAGGACCTTAGCAATCTGGGACTAGCTACGCTTTCTGCAGGTGAGGGAAACTGAGGCTCTGAAATGTGGAGAGTCTGGGTCATGTGGGGTCAGGGGTGTAGCACTGGCTTATTGGTTGTGGATCTGCTGCCAGGCAGTCTCTTGCATATCACAGCAATGTCACAGGGCGTCTCTCTTTTCCCAGCTGACTCAGTAAAATAGTACATTTTGCTTCCAGTAATGTGAATAATGAGTCCTGCAAATCCCCTGGCTCTGTCTCTGCAACTTCACAAAGCTCCAAGGACAAGGCTCATTTGGGAAGAATCGCAGAACTTCTTTCTCACTAGAAGTAAGACAGCAACAGAGCTCCAGCTTCGACAAGTGGCTATCAGGCTACTGCCAAGTTTTCCTAGCAGATCTGTGGTAGGATTTGCTTCACTGTTCCTGCTGGGTTTCAGGATAATTTTGCAATTTTGCTACCCAACAATAGGTAATGAATACAAATATAGCTTTTTCCCCTTCCCTTTCTTTCCCTTCTCCTTCCCCTTCCCCTTCCCTTTCCCCTTCCCTTTCCCTGTGATCCTTGACTCCCTGTTTCTCTGAGTTTCACAATGCTGGTTCTCACTGTGGTTCTCTGGCCTGAGGAGGTGGCTTCTGCCACTGCACTGCATGTCTTCTCAGGGTATTCCTCTCACTCACCTCCTGCACAGGCCGAGCAGCCTTTGTGCTTTGTGGTCCTTTCAGCTTTTGCCTGGTCCTGCCCTCAGCTTCTTCATTCCAATGCCTCCTCCTGGGGGGTGGGGGAGGACAGACATCTCTGTCCAGAGACCAACCCCCCCCCCACACACCAAGTATTTCCTTCTCAGCACTTATCAAGTTCTTCAATGTGTTGTGTGTTTAGTCCTGTGTGTCTCTTCTCCTGGCAGGTATTCTGCTACTTCACAGGTATTTTTCTGATGGAAAAGGTGCTCATGTGCACCTTCTGTAAGTTGTGGGTGCACGGGCAACAGGAAAGCAGTGTTGGAAAGGGCCCGGGGGGAAAAATAGTCTGTTCACTCAGAATATAAAGTTCTGTTTGTAGCAGGTCATGAAGCAAGGATTAGTAGACAGGTGTCATATACACGTGGAACATCCTACAGTTGTGGTTCCCATTCTGCTAACATAAGAATGCAGGAAAATGGCAGCTAGCATTTAAAACAGAGTTGACTTATTTATCCCTTGAAATGGCATAGAATTTAGAGGCCTATTATCACCAAAATTATATAGCTGTATTTTTTCCCCTCAGACCAGTATTCAAAATGAAAGCAGAAAGGATGTTATCATTGTGCATATTCTTGAATAAATGGCTGTAAAGCATTATTCATTATGATGGGTGCAAAACCCGTTTTACTAGGGGTAATGAAACGTGTGCAAAGACACAATGAAGAAAGAACAGGCTCTGTCCCCACACAGGGCACCATGCACTGCACATTCATTTTTAGTGATGGCTCCCAGAAATACTCTCCTGCAACAATAATAAACAAAAAGCAGTAATGCTTTAGGAAAAAACTATCAGCCAGGTGCCATAGCTCACTTCTATAATCCTAGCTACTCAGGAGGTAGAGATCAGGAGGATCAGAGTTCATTGCCAGCCTGGACATAAACTCAAAACCATATCTCAAAAATAAACAGAGCAGAAAGGACTGGAGGCATGGCTTTAGCAGTGGAACACCTGCCTGCCAAGTGCAAGGCCATGAGTTCAAACTGCCATAACACCACCAAAAAAAAGATTAATCTCTCAGGTTGCTGCCTGTTCACAAACTCATAAAAGAATGTACAAAAGGTGTTTTGGGTTTAAAATGTGACATGAAACTTAATAATATTCTCTGGAACTGTTAACAGAGATACTCTAAAGAAATCCAGGAAAGCCATGCTCTGGTGGGCTCATGCCTGTAATCCTAGGTGCTCAGGAAGCAGCCATCAGGAGGATAGAGATTGGAAGCCAGCTGGGTAAATATTTCGTGAGACCCTATCTCAAAAATACCCCATGCAAAAAAAGAGCTGGTGGAGTGGCTCAAGTGGTAGAATACCTGCCTAGCAAGCAAAGCATGAGGCCCTGAGTACAAACCCCAGTACCACCAAAATAATAATAATAAGTCCAGGAAATGTGGCACCTGTCCCACCTACATCCATCCTCATTCATTCCACGAGACTTTACTGAGCGCCCATTAATTGGTTTTTCGGGACACGCGCCAGGGGAACGAAGGTAGACACTGCCTCCTGAAAGGTGCAGTATAGAGGAGAGGTGGGCGACAGAAAGTAATCTCCAGGACAGCCCCCACCTAGAGCTGGGGAGGGGGACCCACCACAGGCACACGAAGTGGCTTCTCTTCAGTCTCACAGACTTGCTCCTTAAAGCCAAGTATGGCTCATGTGGGCATCGGCAGCAGGATGGAGGCCCCTCAGAAGCTGAAGCAAATCAGTGTGGCTCCTATGATGCCTGTCACACAGTAGGGCTAGCGAGGGAGGGGACAGCCTCATAGGTGTGGAGGATCAGCAAAACAGCTCTACAGATGTGCTGTAGAAGCCTGGCATCACCTTCCCTTGTGGCCTTTAGGAAGCAATCTTCCCCCATCCCGCCATGGGTGAGGGCATCTGGGGAGTGGGGAGCGCTCGCAATTGTCACAGAACAAACATGGGACAAAGAATTAACTCCATTATGACAGGCAGAATTGGACTTTGCCTAGCAAGCCCAGACTTGTCTTGAAGATTTTCTCCATTTTTTACAAAAATTTCCTCAGCAGATCAAGAGCCAAGCTAGGAAGCCTCAGTGCTTGGAGTTTTCTCTCAGTGTGGAGATGTCATAAGTCCCTTGGGCAGTGGGGAGTGCTGTTCGGTGACAGAATATGATGCAGAAGTGTGGCTTTCCATGACCTACACACACACAAAACCCATACTCACACAAAAAATTTAAAGCTGGGCGCCAGAGGCTCACACCTGTAATCCTAGCTACTGAGGAGGCAGAGATCAGGAGGATCAAGGTTTGAGAGACTGTATTTCAAAAAAATCCATCACAGCAAAGGGCTGGTGGGGTAGCTCAAGGTGTAGGCCCTGAGTTCAAACTCTGGTACCACAAAATTTTTTAAAAATTTAAAAATTGGTGGGTTGGTACTGAAGTTTCAACTCAGGGCCTTCCACTTGCTAGGTAGGCATTCTACCATTTAAGCCACACCCCTAGATCTTTACTTATTTTTCAGATAGGATGTTGTATTTTTGCCCCATGCCAGCCTGGACAGTGATCCTCCTAGCAATGCCTCCCATTTAGCTGGGATCACAGATATGTACCCCCATGCCCAGCTTATTGTTTGAGATGGGGTCTCACTAACCTTCCCCCCCCCCCCCCCGCCCAGGCTGTCCTTGAATCACATTCCTCCTGATCCCTGCTTCCTGAGTAGAGTAGCTGGGATTATAGGCGTAAGCCACTAAACTGGCCAAAAAATAAATTTTAGAAAACAATTCTTAGCCTTGTTTTTTTTTTCAGTTCTGGGGCTTGAACTCAGGGCCTTCACCTTAAGCCACTCCACTATTTTTGAGAAGGTTTTTCAAGATAGGGTCTCACAAACTATTTGCCTGGGGCTGGCTTTGAGCCACAGTCCTCCTGATCTCTGCCTCCTGAGTAGCTAGGATTACAGAGTGAGTCACCAGACCTGGCTCTTAGCCTTGTTATATGGGGTATTTCTCCTTTAAAAAATTCTATTTTGTTTTTTATTAATTCTGGTCATGACCCATTGACTTTATTCCCTCCCCAGGAATGGGTCATGACTCACAGTTTGAAAAACACTGGGGAAGAGAACATGGCATTGCAGATGTGGGAGAAGAAGACAGGCAGCGAAAGGCCCTGCCCAACTCCCCTTCAGACACTGACAGATCTCCTGCCTCTTCATTCACCTGGATAGGCCACCTGGACTTGCAAAGTAAGGTGGGTGAGAAGAGGAACACAGCTCTCCCCTCACCTGCAGAAGGGGCGTGGAGACCCCACATTGCAAGGTGAGGGGGGTCCACCTAAGCCAGAAGACCAGCGATGACCTACCTGTCAAAGGTGAGGCTGAGCCAGCCAGGGAGCATGGCCAGGATCATGGGAGACCAGGTCACTCATGCCAACAAGAAGAGCAGTAGCCAGTGGCAAGGCAAGGGCAAGGCACTCAATCCAACAAACCCCACCCTACTGGCTCAAGTGCTACTGTGGAAAGGAGCCAGCTGGGCAGGTGGAAGACCGAGAAATCAGCCCAAATCCTTTTCCCAAAAGAGGCAGGAGTTATTGAGACAGGGTTAGAATTACGGTGTTAGGTTGGACTGGATCCAGCATTTTTCTCCCCATACTTTCCACCGAACTGAAATTTATATAGACATGATTGGCTCTCGATAAAATAAACAGTGTTTCCATGCCCTTGTGAGCAAGCGCTGGCGTTACAGTGACCAGCAGCTGATAAAAGTGAAGTCCCCCTGTGTTGTCCAGTCAGTGGGTGGATGATGGTGAAATGCTTGAAGACAGGTTGATGGGGGTGAGAGTCTATTTCGTATGATCTTCCAAGTTCCATGGTGTAAGTTCTCCCACTGTGGCCAACTTCAAGTGAGGTCACAAAATGCAGAATGACTTAAATTCTGAGGGGCACGTGGGCTCTGATGGGCCTGTGGGAGCTGCCACCAGGCTTAGCCACCCCATCCTAGCAGCCCTGACTTTGTGATCTGCCAGGGTAACCAAGGGCCAGGTAAACTTTCCAGCACGAATAATCCCTGGCTCTGGATTCTGAGTTAATTAACTATGGAATTGGCCCTCTGCCCCTCATGGGGCAAAATCTCACCTGTCCCTATTTTCTTCTCCAAGCTTTTTTTCCTTGAATGTGTTCAGGTCCCAGCCACTCATTCCAGACACTCTTTTGTTTGAACCAGCCCAGCTGACAGAATCAGAGCAAACCACCCCCTGGAGGGACCTCCAGAGGTCATTGTGGCCAGCCCCCTGCCTCCAGGCAGGTCTCCTCCTAGATGGTCCTAGACACAGCCTTTCCCATGCTGGGTGGGTCGCTCCGAGCACCCCAGCAGCCCCGTGAAGTTTTGTGCTGACACCGCCCGTGGAGCACCGGTGGTGGCAGCGCAAGCTCCCCCAGCTCATAAGGGAATCATTAGTGACGCGAGGTGTACGAGGGCCTGAAGGCCTGTGGCAATTAATCACCCTTCCTCTCCAGCATCTCCAGCTGTCTCACATGCAAGCCATCCTCGAGGTAGCCCTTTAATTGTCCCCAGAGAGGGCAGGTGGGTGAGGGCCACCTGAGCTGATGTTACCCAGCAATCCTCTCAAATAAAAAAAATATATATTTTTAGAGTATTCAAATATTTCTCACTTTCCAGAGTCTGTTATTGGTATAAAGGTTGAAGCTCAAGCAGCTTAACTGTTATGTGGAATGACCTTTAGTTTTAATATTAATATATTATCGTAAAGTCTGTGTGAATCATGAATGCAATTTTGGTATTCATATAAAATGCCACACAATGAACCCTTGGCAACTTTTTTTTTCCCTCCCGTCCTCGGGTGGGCTGCCAACGGGATGAATTAATATGCGTCCTCTGCCTCTCCCCTTTATTTACTTAGGGAGGGCGGCCTGGCAACTTTATCAAGAGTAACATTATCAAGAGCTTTTCTGCAAGCTTCTTTATCATACTCACATCCGCGTCTTCTCGACACTTGTCAGTGTCAATCAAACCGCAATAATACGCAGATGATTTGCTCATTTGGTTTAATAAAATCTTTCTGCTTATTTGCGCTGCCTCCATTACACCTCGTAATTGCCGAGCGCCGAGGAGAAAGCAGCCAGTTGCCTGGGGGATCAGGGAGACGATTGCTCTATGAAGGATTTGTTTCTTTGCCTCTGTCTCTCCCCAGTCACTCATATCCCTAAAATTAATATTGTATTTGAATCCAGCCCTGCTATTCTTATGCAGGCTAACATTGTTATTACTTATTATTCCGATGTGAAGTCATTTATTTTTAGTTTTATGTCCAAGCTGTCAAGCTAAATTTCATTGTGAACCTGCCACATACAATTTTTAACTGCCATTTAAAACGAGATTCAAACTCTAAATTATAGAGTGAGCTTTTTCAAAGGGCCAGCCTGACAGGAAGTGCAGCAAGAAACCCCGATTTCCTTGGAAATCAAAGGGGCTCCCGGTGATTATTTCTGGGGAAAGGAAAGCACACAGCCTTAGAACCTCACAATCACCGTGATGGTGGCTGGACCCCCAGGTTGGCAGGCAAAGGGAGAGGAGCATGCAGGTGGCCGTGGAGCCCCAGGCTGTGCTCAGAGCCCACTTTGCACCTGCACTTGAACGTGTGCTGCTTAGAGTCAGTGACTGGGAGGCGAGTATGGCCTATGCTCCAACCATGGCAGCCTTGCAATAGGATGCCAGCCTGCAGGGTTCGGAGCCCCAGATGACTTGATGTTGGATCCTTGGCTGCTCTGTAACTCCTGGAGGCAGGGATCTGCCAGGGTGTTGGAGGAGCTGCCACCGTGAACTTTAGTTATGAGTGGGCTTCTCTGTGGAAATGCCCCACAAAGGACCACATGCTCTTTGTGAAGCACAAACAGGGAGCAGGAGTGTCACATGAGACACCTTGCCAGCTTCCAGAGAGGCTGGTCGTGTGGATAGCAATGAACCAGGGGCAACTGTGACTGCTACACCCACAGAATGTCTAAGTGGGAGCAGTCATCCCAACCACAGTAGCCTCCTGAGGGCAATCACTTAATTAAATGCCTTCTGTGCTTACATGTGACCAGGCCGTTCAACATCTGTAAAGACATCCCTTTGCAAGAGCCTCTCCTGCTGAAGACAAATGAAGATGCCGAGACTGCAAGAGGCCGAGGTGACACCTATTCTGGGCATTTTGGAGAAAATGAGTTGCATGGTATGTGGCCTTTGGGACCATCCTCTCTCTCAGCATGAGGTTTTCAAGGTTCACCCTATGTGGCAGGTATCAGAATCTTGCTCCAATCTAGGGCCAGTAACGAGCCCCTGTAGGAATGCACTGCATTCTTTATCCATCCACTCACTCATGAGCATTCAAGTTGCTTCCACCTGTGGCTGCTGTAGACAGCGCTGCTTTGACTATTCAGGTACAGTTTTTGTTGGGACACCTGTTGTCAGTGCTTCTGAATATGTATCTGTAAGTGGAATTTCTGGCAACTTTTTTGTTTTGTTTTAACACAGGGTCACTATATTTCCCAGGCTGGCCTTGAACTCATGATCCTCCAGCCTCTGCCTTCGTACTACCGCGTGTTTCAAACTGATTTTCGCCACAGTGACTCACATGTCAGTTGTCACTTGCCTCCTCCTTTAAATTCCCCCAGAAGGAATTCCATTGGCACACATGTGAACACTTTACTAAAGAGGTTGTATACAGACAAGGGCTCCTCAGCATTGAGCACCCCATGGTTCTTGGTAAATAAACATCTCTGTTGGGCCTGTGTTATCCTCAGTCTCTCTCCTCTCCTGCATCCCCTCCCCATCCTCACCTCTTGGCCTTTGCCCCTAGTTTTGCTCCTTTCAAACACACCAGCTCAAGCAAGCTCTGCTTCCCCAGGGAGCCTGCCCACACTTGGTAAAGGCCATGTGACAAAGAGGACAATCCTGAACTCTGTAAATAAGATTCTTTAGAAAATAACCAGAGAGAAGATATAACTTTTCTTGTCATATTACAAGTGCTGGTTGATTCTATCCCAGGGACATCTCTTCATGCAATCAGGAAGATTCTGCTCTCTTCAGGGTCAAGGTTATTCAGAGGTTGGGCACTAGTGGCCCTCAGGATGTCGTTAATTAAACTTCAGTGGTTGAGGATTTTTCTAGTTTTCTGCTTTTCAAAGTTATCCTCCCATTTGAAAACAAAAACAGATTCCCAGGTTCCCTTAAAAACAAAAGCCCTGACAGTAGCTGTTGTGGATTACAGCTGATCAGGGGTGTCCCCTAGGCTGGGCCTGTAGCTTCCCTGACCCCTGGCTGGCCCATTCCCCTCGATTCTGTGCTTTTTCTGGCCCAAGCTCTAGGGAATCCTCAAAGAAACCTGCACTAAAGAGAGCACTGGTGTGGGGAACACACAGGGCACTGCCTGCTGAGTGTGGGCAGGCAGGAGCCAGACGCTGAGCAGAAGGTGTGTGGACTGAGCAGTGGGCAAGCCAGCTGCAGGATGAGTCCAACGGGAGCCACTACAAACTCACAGGGCAGTGACAGCCATTGCCCACACACCTACCCAGCTGGTGACTTGCTCATTCTACAGGCATTTATGGAGCACCCACTATGTGCACTGTTCCAGATTTGGGGGACAATGTAGGGGGACATAAGACAAGCTCTCCTGCCCTAGTGGAGAGGGCTTTCAAGCAGGGGAGACAGAAAATGTACAAGGAAAACATGTAAATTCGTGGTTTGCTGGATGGTGAGGTAGCTACAGAAAATTAGGGAAGTGAGTGTGGGCAGAGAGAGGGTTGCAGGTGCCAAAGAAGACCTTGATGGAAAGTGAATGTTTGAGTAAAGGCCTGAAGGAAGTGGGGAAGTGAGCCACGCAGTTATCTGGAAGAATTTGCAGGCAGAGAAATGGCAAGTGCAAAGGCTCTGTGCTCAGGGATTTGAGGAAGAGCAGGGAGACTACCACGGCTGGAACCTCACAAGGGAAGAAGAGACCATATAGAGCCTTATGGGACATCACAAGGACTTTGGACTTCCCGAGAGAAGGGAGTGACATGATCCAACTTGGGTTTTAACTGGATCACACTCGCTTTGTTTGCAGAGACCCACGAGGAGGCTGTAGCAATAATCCAGGTGAGCAAGGAGAGCAGGGTTGTCCAGAATTAAGAAGGCTGGGTGGTGAGCAGAGATTGGATTCTGGAAATAACCCAAGGTAGGGCTGACTCGGATTTGCTGACAAATTAACCATGGACTGTGAGAGGTCAGAATTTGGCATAACCGGTAGGGTAGCATTGTCATTTACAAAACTGGGAGCCAGTGCCCTTGGCACAAGCACAGGCTGGCTTCCAGGGAAGATGCTGAGCTCTTGATTACAGGAGTTTGGGGAGTGGGGAGGTTCCAGTGGGGACCAGGCAGATGCCCAGGCAGATGCTGAAGACAGTGAACTGGACAGAAATGAGGTCCCAGGCTGAGCCTCAGACTCTCCAACAAGCACAGATCCCTTGCACATGTGGAACCCAGGGTTGTGTGGAGACACCTGCAACAAAGGGAGCAGGACGGCCGTCATTTGTTAGAAGGTGTTTGTTCCCTACCAAGTCTGTCTTCAATGGGGAAGGAAGTTAGGTAAAAAATGTTGCTAATTTATATGACAAAATACAGAATTTTCTATCCTTTAGCTGCTCTGGTGCCAAATCTATAGCTTGAAATTGTTTAATTTAATTACTTTGGATAGGAGATATAATTTTTCTATGGTTCAAATTAAACAATCGTCCTCTTACTCTCAGCTTTCTGATTCCTTTCCCAGAGTCAACCAGGTCCCCAGAGAACGTGCCAGGCAATTTTATCATTGTGTGAAAATCATAGAGAGCACTTATACAAGTCAAGATAGTTTAGATCAGTCACTCACTATGGCCTCTTTTTCTTTTTTGCAGGACTGAGGTTTGAGCTCAGAGTTTTGTACTGGCTAGTCAGGTGCTCTACCCTTGAGCCTCTCCTCCACCTCCTCACCCACAGCCTCTTGTTGCACTCAAGATAAAACTCAAGGTCAACAGGAGCTGGATGAGGCCGCTGCTGGTTTAACATGGAAGTGTTTGGTATTTACAGTAAGCTTTTCATATACATGTATGTATATACAGGCTTGGTGACACATGCCTGTAACCCCAACACTTGGGAGGCTGAGGCAGGAGAATCTTGAGTTTGAGGCCAACTTGGGCTGCATAGGAGAGTGGTTTTTTGACATTATCAAGTATGTTCCAGACACAACTGTATGTGCTGTACTTTATATGATCACAGACTCAGGCAGACTGTGTCTTGCTACAATGCTACAATGATAATGATGTCACCAGGCAAGAGGAATTTTCCAGCTCTGCTATGATCCTATGGGCTACCACTGTATATGTGGCTGTCTCTCACTGCAATGTTGTGTGGCTCATGAGTGTGCAAGCATGAGTGTGTGTGTGGTGTGTGTGTGTGTGTGTGTGTGCATGTGTGTGTGTGCACACAACATGCACAATTCTCCCTCCTCCTATTTTTGCACAAATGGTAGCAAATTCCTACTATTCTTTTAACAATGGAATGGAAGATCATTCCATGTTAGGTCAGAAAAATTGTCTCATTCCTTTTTCTCTATTTCATTTTCTTGATGTGCTGAAATCTCTTAGCCAGCCCCCACCATGGGCTGTTTACCCTGTGTCTAGCCTTTTGTTATAATTAATAACCTGTGCATTCGGTGAGTGTAAAGCTGTTGGATAAGTTCCTAAAAGTGGAGTTGTTGGCTCAAAGGGCATGGGCATTTTTATTTTTAATAGGCATCACGAAAGGCAGTGCCGTTTAAGCTCCCACAATTTTAAATCTGCCTATTTGACACATTTTGTAATTTGTTTTTTGTCTTTCCATCTGAGAGTTTTCATTTGTATTTTTTGTTTCAGTTTGTTCATTTTTTTGAGACAGGATCTCTCTGTGTAGCCAAGGCTGGCATTAAACTTAGAATCTTTCTGCCTCTGCCTCCCAAGTGCTGGGATTACAGGTGCTACCACACCCAAGTCATCTGAGAATTTGAAAAAATGGAGTTTTAGTTTGCATTTCTCTTGTCACAGGGAGGCTACCTATATCTCTTGACATGATTGCTAGCAGTATCAGCACGGTACATTCCTGAGCGGTGTTTGTCCCTTGTTTCCTTTTCCTTGTTCAATCTTTTCCAGTGTCCTATGCCATTCTGGCTCCTTTTCCCCAGGACAAAATAGAAACACTTATTTTCTCAAGGGTTTTAGTCACTGGAAGTAGAATGATTTACTTTGGGATGAGAAAACTCGCCCCAAAAGGATGACTCACCCTGGAAGTATCTAAGGCTCTTACTATACATTCACTCAATCCAGTAACTACCGACAACAACCTTGCAATGCTTAACACAGGGATGTGTTCTGACAAATGTATCCTTAGGCAAGTTCGTTGTTGTGCAAATGCCATGATCTACTTACACAAACCAAGACAGCTATGATGTCACTAGATGATACAGTCTTCTAGCACCACTGCCATATAGGTAAACCACTGTTGACTCAAAGGTACACGGTGCATGACTGCTATTATGGTTGGACTCTAGAAAGTTCCCCAAAGGCTTACATGTTAAAGGCTTGGTGGCCAATTGATGGGCTTTGGAGAGGTGACTGGCTCCTGAGGTCTCTGACTTCTCAGTGGACTGTCCATTGATGAATTCCTAGCTGAATAAGCTGCGAGGAGGCGGGGCCTGGTTGGAGGAACTGGGTCACTGAGGGCGTATCTTCAAAGGGTATATCTTGCCACTGGACCCTTCTCTATCTCCCTGCTTCTTGGCCGCCATGAGGTAAACAGCTCTGCCACATGCTCCAGCTATAATGCTCTGCCTCACCACTGGCCAGAAACATGGAGCCATGTGACCATGGAAACCGTGAGCCCAAATCAATCTGTCTTCCTTTTAAGTTGTTATGTCAGATATTTGGTCACAGAGATAGGAACTGACTATTTTTGTGACATAGAGCCTGCTTTGTACCACGCACTGTTTTGGGCTCTGGGGAGATGAGAAAGTTGGGGTCCCTATACTAACAGTTGTGATGGTGCAGTGGCCTGATGTCCCAGCTACAAAAAAAGCTCAGGTCAGAGGATCACTTGAGACCAGGAGTTAGAAGCCAGCTGGGGTAACACGGCAAGACCTCATCTTCAGAAAAAGATCACTTTGGCTGCTGTGTGGACCTGTCTTTACTCTGGGGGAAGTGGGGCTGTGGATCAAACCAGGGCCTTGTGTGTTCTAAGGCCGATCTCTACCACTGAGCTACACCCAGCCCTGTGTGGACTTTCTTGTGTCCTTTAAACCCCAAAGGACCTGAGTCACTTTCACCAAGAGTGAGTACCAAGGAGTCATTTCCCTCCAAGACCTTCCCACAGCCTGCCTGCCTTTCTTGCTAAGGTGCATGCTGCAGTCTGAGGTCATCATTTGAGTTCAACAATGAACTTGAACTTTTTTTCTTTTATTGAGGCTGATTTATTCCAGTGCAAAAGCTACTTGTATTTAACTTCTTGTGCTGTTGTGTGAGAAAGTCCAGAGAAGAAAAGAAAAGCCCTCTGCTCCTCCAGGTTGTGTTCTTTCCTCCTGCCCCCTGCCTCCATGCTGCTTCTATATGGTGCTACCTGGGTGTCTGTCCCTCCCTTTCACTCCTCTAAGGATCAGCCTGTTGCTTCTGTGCTTGGAAAATCGGGACAGAGAACCCCGACTTTTTCATTTCCATGTCTAATTTAAGGAGGGGATGAGAATTGTAAACGATTTTATGATGTCTCACCAGCCTTAAAATTCTGAGATTACTTTGATCTTTGTTGGTCAGCAAATAAGTTAATTTTCACTTGAAGAAACATCATTTTTAATGCTTTTCATTCTGGCCTGGCCTCATCCCACGTTCCAATTACCGAGGTAACTATTGCCAGCGAGGAGGGGGTGGGAGCCAAGGATCAGAAATTGTTTACCAGACTTGCGGCGTGGATTCTTTGCGCTCTCGGACACAGCTGATCTTACTTTATTTTCCCAAATCATCTGTCTCAAATTGATTTTTCAGAAAGTTTTTAACGCAGGCTTACTCACTTGGCTAATCCATTTATCTTCAGTTCCACCTGTAAAGTCAAGAAAATCTCTGGGGTGATCTGTAACAGGAGAGAGAGTCTTCATGCGCCTCTCTGTCCAGCTCCGCCACTTCCCCGTGCGCACACCGCACAGCACACAGGTCCCACGGCCCCCGGAAGGACCGCTGATTATCTTCAAACAGTCAAAACCTCACTTCATCTTCCTAGGTCTTTATTTCTTCTGCAAAATTGAAGGATTGCACTATTTTGTCTTTAATGTTCTTTTTAACTTAAGTTTTTTTGTTTTTTCAGTTTTTTGAAACTGGGTCTTACCATATAGCCCAGGGCTGGCTTTGAACTTGCAATCCTCCTGCCTTGGCCTCCCGAGTGCTTCGGTGACAGGTGTGGGCCACCATGCCCAGTTCAAATTTGAGACCTTTAGAATCAAAGATGGCAGAGTTGGAAGGATGCAGGAATCCAGATTCTACAATTGAGAAAGCTGTGACTATTTCTACAAGTCTCAGCTCACAGAGGCAGTCACACCAGGACAAACTGTGACCATGTCTCTTGACTGTGTCTCCTCTTCCTTGTAACCTGGGGTTCTGTTCTTTCTTTCTCTCTCTCTCTCTTTTTTTTTTTTTTGCAGTACTGGGATTTGAACTGTGAACTCAGGGCCTCACACTTGCTAGGCAGGAGCTGTACCATGTGAGTCACTCTGCCAGCTCTTTTTTGTGAAGGTTTTTTTTTCATGATAGGAAATTATTTGTCTGGGTCTGGCCTCAAGCCTCAATCCTCCTGATCTCTGCCTCAATAACTGGGATTACATGTGTGAACCACCAGTTTCCAGCTGCCTGGGGTTATTTTCCTCCATATTTTTCAAAAGCAGAAAGAGTTTTAAGTTGCAAAAGCAAAGACATTTCCCTAGGGTCATGCAGCAAGTGGGCCTGTTGGAAGGTTCTTCCCAGGATTGTGAGTAAGAGACACACCAAATGAGAATAGTGTCCAAAAAAGTATGACAAATAACTCATAGAGGATGTAGGTGGCTGTGTGTGCCTCCAAGTGTGAGTGTGTGGGAAACAACGGCCTAGAAAACAGGCAGAGTGGCACCTTGGTTGGAGGTCAACCTTTGGATTTGGGCGGGTATGTGATCAGAGATAGACCCCTCTGTTCCTAGTGTCCTCTGCAAAGTTAGTAAGTGGTGGCCTGGGCTCCCCCGAAGTGACCTGACATGGATTCTCTAGATGTGGCTGTGACCTTCTACCTGTGGGTTTCTGGAAGTCAACCATGCCATCTGTCATGACTTCATTCCCACAGGGCTGATCTTGCCATGTGTGTGTCAGTGTTTTCCTCCCCTTTGGGTGGGCTTCTTGGGTGGGTAACTTGCAGAAGGGAGGAGCAGAGGATTTGCTGTAGCTAGAGACTTTACACTGTCTCCCTCGCTGTGAAACCAGATGGCATGTCACTCAGGGCCATATTGTCACACCTACTGTTGTGTGCTGGTGTCCATCTTTTCAGCTCCTTTTTGGCAGCTCGCAGTCCATGTCCCTCGAAAGCAGAGATGGGAGCTGTGACCTGTGCAGGTGGAGAAGTGCCCTACAGTCAGAGCCTCCCCAGGGCTCCAGGGTTTACACCACAGCACCACATTCTCCCATTAAGTACCCCCCAACTCCAAGAGAGTGATTAATTGAGATCCTCCCTGGATCAGGTGTAAGTGGCAGAGCAACCGACAGCCTGGGGATGCACAAGAGCCCTCCCCCCAATTGACAGGAAGTCCTATTCTGAGTGTGCTCTGTTCTGCTCGGTGCTCCTTTGTATGAGTTGTGTTCTAAGTACTGACAATGGCACTTTGCCCATGGGTTTGTTTGCATTGTGCTAAATAATAATAAAATGTGGTCCTGCTCCTGAATGAAAGGGAAAGAGGTTATGGATGTCTTTGGGGACCACACAGTCAAACCAAGAGGATTGTGGGGACTTGCCTGTCAGAATCCAAGAGGCCTCTCCCTGTCATATGTTTCTCACCAGTGCAAGACTTGAATGTCAAATTAAAAGTGCCCTCTGTGGCCACCTACCTGTGCCACTTCTTGTACCTTTGAGAGAGCTCAACTGGTCCCATCAGGGAAGGGACTACTTCCTTAACTGTTTCCTTGGTGCCATTGCCCAAATATGTAGGGTTTGGTGGCTGACAAATTGCCTTGAATCCTCATAGGAAACCATGCTTCCAGCCTGGGGGAGCAATATTTAGCTGGGGGTGGGGTGGGGGGTAGGAGGGCATACTGGCAGTGTGAGGGCTGTTTTTGGTTATTCGTTCTTTGGCCAGTGTTAGTTTATTTGAGTTTTTATGTTTGTTTTTGGAATCAGGGTCTCACTATGTAGCCCTGTCTGGCCTCAAACCCGTGATCCTCCTGCCTTAGCCTCCTGAGTGTGGAATTACAGCTAAGTGTCATCATCGCTGGCTGGCCTGTGTTAGCTTAGAAGTAGCATAACTAGGCAGGCATTCTGCCTGGCCACAGCACCAGGATTTTCAGATCTACTGGCTCCTACCTACCTGGCTTCACGCGTCCAGTTACCTGCTGGGTTCCTGCAGGCAGGTGCCTTGTGCCCACCGCTTAGGGAAATGATGTTAATATGCCCTTGGCAAAGACCTCTCACAAACCAATTGGGGATGCTGGGGCCAAGCTGCGGGTGCCATTTTCACTTGATGCTGTGGCCATCAAGAGCCTTGCCCTTCATTTGATCCTTTCTTTTTTTTTTTTTTTTTTTTTTTGGTGTTACTGGGGTTTGAACTTGGGTTCCTTGCTTGCTTGCCAGGCAGGTGCTTTACCACCTGAGCCACGCCTCCAGCCCTTTTGCTCGGGTTATTTTGGAGATGGGACCAGTGCACATCAACTCTGGTTGTTGTGGTTGTGACCTTACTAACTACTGCTGTGACCGCTGTGAATTTTATGGGTGCTCCATTAAATTCAGACTCGGGGGCTTCTGACTCTGAGTGTGGTCACAGTCATCACAGTTGGTGATGGCCAACTCTGCCAGCTGTGCAGGCCACTGGCTAGGAGCACCTTGGCACATCCTCTGAGACCCCAATGTATTCTCTCCATGTTGGTATGCAGTGTGGGGGACCACTCCATCTCAGGCTGGCTTTTCCAGAGGGACAACTGCACAGTGGATGAGCTTCAAATGGAAGGAGAGAGATGACGAGGCTGGTCCACAGCTGCAGGGGAAGCCATCATTCCCAGTCTTCCAAAGGCAGCCATTCACTCAGGTGTTTTTAGGCCATATGAATTTGCTAGGGCCACCATAACAAGTAGCACAGGCTGGGGGCTTAACTGCTGGAAACTTATTTTCTCACCATTATGGAGGCTGGAGCCCAATGGCACTGGCAGGGTGGGGTTCCTCTGAGTCCTCTCTCCTTGGCTTGCTGACAGCGGACAGCTGTCCCCTTGTTCCTCTTCACATGGTTGTCCCACATTTCCTCCTCTTATAAGGACATAAATTAAATTGTATTACACCCACTTAAACAACCCTATTTAACCTTAATTGCCACTTTAAAGGCGTGGTCTCCAAGTCAATCACATATTGAGATAAAAAGGGTTAGTTTCATCATATGAATTTGGGGTCAGGGCTACAAGTCAACCCATAAGTATGGTTATTATGCACCATGAATATTAGGTGCTGCTTGAATGAATATTAAAATAGACAAAAAAAAAATCCCTGCCTTTTCTGGTTTTATATGGTTCATGGATGGAGCTGGATGGTGAAGAGAGACCATCAACAAACATGACTATTCAGTGTGTTCCACGGTAACAAATGACAGGAGCAAAATAAAGTAGGTGCTGGAGGGTGAGGAGGGGGTGGCTTTTCTAAATAAAGTTATCAGAGAAACTCATGGGGGGCACTCAAACAAAATTGAAGGGGTGGAGAGGGTGCCAGGCAGACAGCACAAACAGCAAATGCAAAGGCAGGCAGGCAGAAGTGTGCCTGGAATGTTCCAGGAACAGCAGAGTCCATGGAGGTTGTAAAAGTGTGGTAGGGCATGGGGTCAGAGAGGGAGCTGGGGACAGGTGAGCCCGTGATAAATGGTTAAATTCCTGGACCTTTAGTCCTTTAGGAAGCCGCTGGGGGGCTTTGGGTACAGAGTGACCTGACAGAGTGGCATGCTCACCAGGTCTGCTGCACTGAGGACAGACTGAGAGGAGATGGAGGAAGCCGGAGCTCAGCGAAGAGGCTGACTAATGCCCTCATCCAGGACAGAGGGCAGGTGGCTTGAACAGGGTTGTGGCAGTGGAATGGACAGTGACCTGGGGATCATCTGATTCGGGGTGATACTTCGCTCCTGCCCAACTCCATTTCCGAGTGAGTGACCTTGCATATTGCTGCTGCGTGACATTTCTGCTGAGGAAGCTGTAGCAACGCACTCTCCAATGGCCGCTTCCGGAAAGGCGGGGTGTGGCCGGGCTGGCTGCGGGGACTTGACCGTGACTGTCCAAGGGGACAGCGGCCGAAGCTGGCCGGGGCCTTAGTATAGTTTAGAGCAGAAAGGCCCTGGAGAGGCTGCGGATGGGGGGAGTGGGGTGGCGGGCAGGTTTGGGTGGCGATGGCTGGAGTTTCCCCAGCGGAGTCCCCAGAGGGCTGCTCACCTAGATCCATCCACCCACCTGTGGCTGATGCCGCCCGACCAGAGCGACCGGTGTAGATGTGCCGAGCCTGTGATTAAAGCAAATATTTGTCCTGGAAACTGGGCCACATGACTTGTGTCACCTGGAGCTGTCCCTGCCTCCTGATGACACCTCCATCCCTCACGTACCCAAGCACCCAACAGACAAAGCATGTCCCTCGTGCCTGGAGGGGGTGTGCAGGCCGCCCCTGCGCAGCGCGGTGCGGGCCTGGGGTGCAGCAGCTTCCCGCATTCCCCTCGCGCCCACACCGGGGGCCCAGCCCGCTTCGCCCCGGGCGTCTCCTCGCTGTACTCGGGCCAGCATTGGGGTCTCCACCATCAGTCCTCATCCTTGTATGGCTATGGGCCCTGGTGTGCGGCGGCCGAAACCCCAAGTCACCCGCACTTAGGGGTTGAAGGGTGCATGTTTGGTTTGGATGGGAGAGGGAAGAATAGAGATGTAGCTGGGGAGATGCTGGGGGCTGAAGGCAGGAGATTCTTAGGCGGCCGGTCTGAAATTTACACCAACAGTAAATTTAGGGCATCTTGTACCAAAGGTTCAGTGAATGCACCCCTCACCTCTGTGCACTTGAACCCTCAGTGGCGATGTTCTACTAAGCACTTCATTTAAGGAAAATAAAAAAGTTGTAGGCATGAATTTTTAGGAATGTAAATACAGCACGGGTTTGTTTTTGAAATGTGCATATAATATTCTTTATATTCTGCGCGGCTGCTTGCATTATTCCCGCTGCCCACCAGAGGGCGCGAGGCGCCCGGCCAACACAGGACCCACCAGCTTCCCAGGCCAGGAGCCCAGTTAAACAGGAGGGAAGGTTTGACTGTTACCGGTCCATAGAAAGGCGAGGGGTCATAGAAATAATGTCAAGGCAAGTCGCTGCTGTCGCTGGGAAACAAATTACATTCTACGAGCTCATTAGGATACATAGTACCCTTCTCCCTCTGCTGTCATCTTCCAAGAGGAAAACAGGAGGCCTGGCTTTCATAGTCCTTCAAGTAGTCTTTATTTCCTCTCTCTGGGCACATTCACAAGTGCTTTGTCCGTAGTCACGTGTGTGTGCGTGAGAGAGAGAGAGAGAGAGAGAGAGAGAGAGAGAGAGAGAGAGAGAGAGAGAGAGAGAGAGAGAGAGAGAGAGAATGAGAATGGACCTCCTTAAGTGTTCGAGTTGAACCAGTTACCAGGAATCTGAGGAATGGGCTGACTACAGGTGGGAGAGAGCAAATATTTGAGTGTAGAACTCATGACACGTTTCCCTAAGGTCCCGCTGCGCTGTCGGGAACATTTACTAGCACAGCAAGTTCAGTTCTCCACCTCCTGTCTTCTGAACTGGATTGAATTTGACTAGCATGAAGTACCAGCTAATCTGGGTACAAGTCATGAGAACAAGTCTGATATTTGTAGAACAAAGTTATTGACAGCAAGTCCACTTTGTAAGTAGGGTAGGAATGACCATGGAAGCTCCAAATTTACCAGTTTGCACAGTACCAGTAGCCAAGTAGCTTTCTTTTTTTCTTTTTGCAGCACTGGGGTTTGAACTCAGTGCCTGGTGCTTGCTAGGCAGGCTTTATCATTTTAGCCACGCTCGCAGCCCTTCCAAGTAGCTTGTTATTAATTGCTGGTTCAATGTATTACCAGATGTAATTCTACAAAACCAATAGCTCAAAGAGTCACAATAAGCTTTTCACCCATGAAGTACTCCTGCCACAAATGCAAAATTTAATCAAGCCTCCAGACCTTATGGTTTACAAGAAATGCAGGGATTAAAGACAAGTTATACAACAGCACAAGGAATCCAGACACATTCACAATGCAGGACATTTTGGCCTGCTCAAATTGTGTTTTAGGTGGGAGGATGTTCTAAAATAGATTAGAGACATAACAACCAAATGTAGTGGCTGAAGTTTGGTTGGATCCTGATATAGAAAACTGATCTATCTGAGTCCATTCAGGATGCTATAACAAAATACCACAAACTAGGTAGCTTGTAAGTAGAAACTTATGTCTCATTTTGAAGGCTGGAGACTCTTAAAATCAGGGTGCTGGCAAGGGCTCATTTTCCTGCTTATAGAGTGCCTTCTACTCACTGTGTCCTCACATGGTAAAAGAGAGGAGGCAGCTCTCTGGGATTCTTTTTATAAGAGCACTTATCCCTGGCTGGCTGTTGGAAGCACATGCCTATAATCCTAGGTATTTGGGAGGCTGACATCAGGAGGATCTCTGAGACCAGCCTGTGCAAACAGTTCTCAAGATCCCCATCTCCAAAATAACCAGAGCAAATGGACTGGAGGTGTGATTCAAGTGGTGGACACTTGCTTTCAAGCATGAAGCCCTGAGTTCAAACCCCAGTCTCACCATAAAAAAGCACTAATTCCACTCAAGAGGGGTCCACCCTCATGACCTAGTCACCTCCTCCCTCCCAATAAATACCATATTGGGTTTTCAAAATAAGAACTGAGTGGGGTGGGGTGTGACACAAACATCAGTCCATGGCAATAAAGTTTGGTTTTTTCCTGGCATGTGACAATTAGAGCAAGTTAAATGGGTCTGGGCATGCAGACCAATTAGAGGGAGCTTTCTTAACTGTTACTGCAGCTATATAGTTCTATAGAGCAATCTTCTTGTTCTTGGGAACTACACACTGAATTATTTAGCAGTGATGGTCATGGTGACTGCAATATATTTTAAAATGACTCAGAAGGAAAAATAATAGGAAATGAATATAAAGGTGTTCCATGCACTCTACTGTTCTATAGGATTGAAAATTTTCCCTGCAAGATGCTAGAATAAGGGATGGTGACATTTGCTTTAGTGGATGATTCTCCCAATTACAGAGATGCCCTGTCCTTACCTTTGCAAAGAAGAAAGGAAGGTGTCTACACCTGGAATAGTTCCCTTCCACAGCAGAGGTGACTATTGCTTCTCTCTGGTTTTCTGAGTCTGCCACCCATAGTTAAAACTGAACTTAAGCATTTATTGTCCTTCCTGATTTTTTTTCAGTACTAGGGTTTGAACTCAGGGCCTCATGCTTGCTAGGCAGGTGCTCTACCATTGAGTCATTCCACCACCCCACTTCCCCCCTCCCCCTTTTGGTGATGGGTTTTTTTGAGATAGGGTCTCACAAACTATTTGCGGGGGGCTAGCTTCAAACTGCAATTCTCCTGATCTTTGCCTCCTGAGTAGCTAGGAATTACAGGTGTGAGCCACCTGTGCCTGGTTCCTCCTTCCAAATGACTTAAACTGTCGCGGGAAGGCAGGGAGAGAAGGGGAATGGAGATAATGAGTGCAACAGTGAAACAAACAAAAAGAACAGATTTGAGAAATGTCACGTTGCACCTGGGGTGAGACCACAGAAGGATCACCTCACCTCAGAGGTTAAAATGGCCAATGAAATAATATGTGATCATGTTTGGGACAAGCTGTAACCCCCATTTCTGTAACCTGCTCTAAACAGTGTGTAAGGAAAGCACCCTTTGTTTTTAGGGCTCAGCCTTTGGACTCAAGTCCACTGAGTTGCTGGTGGCCTGCTTAATAAACTTGCTTCCCAAAAGCTTCGGGGCTCTGTTTCTCAGTCTGAGCCATCCTACAACATTTCTGGGCATTCATCTGGGATTTGGAGGGTGGTGTTTTCATTTCCTCATCGCCAGCTCGGCATCCCTGCCAGGTGCCACTGGACATGTTGATCCAAAGGGAGGGAACATCACTCCTGGTGAACTGAGGGGGTGAGTTTCAATCACACAAAGGAACCCAGAAAGGCTCAGGAGCCAACTTGGGAGCCCTGCTCATCAGACTGGTAAGAACCTGCATTTGAATTCAGACCTGCCTCAGGAGGCAGAAGGGAAGTCTGATCAACTCCCAGCAGAGACACCCTAGTAACCACCTTTTGGGATGAAACCATGTCTCTCAGGTTCAGGGAGCAGGATGGATGTATTGTGCTCTGTGAGAGTGTGTGAAAGTGGGAACCTGAGACACAGCCCAGCTGCAAAGCAAATGCAGACTTCTGATCCGTGGGTCCTTGGAGAAATCATATGATCCAGGATGAGCCCTAACAGGACCGCCAGTCCAGGGCTTATGCAGACTCACTATGGCTAAAAGACACCTAAATCTCTGTGAGGGGAGCAGCCAGAGATGGATGAAGCAAGTGATGTTGTTTTCTCCTGTGTGCCAGAGAAGAGGACCACAGCACTCATTCCTTCCATCTCTGTCTTGACATCTGGTACTGGGAAGAATGGGAGGAAGTCAGAGTAAGAACACCTCCCTAGAGTGCATGCTTAAGAACTTTAAAAAGGGATTTACTGGAGTCAAGCTCTGATTCTTGACAAGCTTAGAAACTTCTGTGAAATAGACTACCTGCTTTTGGTGTAGGATGGCCCTTGGAGGGGTCATTAGGAAAGGTCATAGTCAATAGAGTTTCTGAAGTGGTTGTAGGGGATCCTGGACACCCAGATCAGTTTCCTTATATTAACTGCTGGCAGGATGCAATCTTTAGTCAGCCCATGTGGCTAAAGTCCCACCTAGAGAAAGCATGTAGGTTCATAGTAGCCAGGATGGCAGAAGCTTCCAAGTGCAGGGAAAAATGTAAAAAGCCAGAGAAACCCATGTTAGTGGGGGACCCTGAGGAGACCCTGCCCCCTTATGTGGCACTGTACCCATCGCTTTCTGCCCCTTCACCTCCACCCTCGGAAGGGGAAGCAGCATCAGACAGGCTAGTCCCAGCAGCAAATACACCTACAAGGCTTGGCCCAGAAGTCCTTGAAACTGCAACAACCCCACTTTCCTCAGGCCCTTTGAACCTTATGCTCACTCCAAGCCCACTAGTCCTCACTCCACAGCTCCCTGTGAGACTGGCCCCTAGGTTCAACTAGGAACATTTGAACAGTCCCAATATGGCCTAGCCTCTCCCCTGGGACTCACTGACCTGTAGATGCCCCTGAGAGAGGTCCAGGGCCCAATATATTATGACCAGCAAGGTCAGACACAAGGAAGAAGGCAGACTTTCATCTACTAGACTTTTGCCACCACAGACCTCCTAAATCAGAATACCTCCTCCTTCATGGAAAAGCCTGAGGCTCTGATTGAGCTACTGCAGTCCATTATCTAAACTCATAAGCCCACCTGGACAAACTGCAGACAGATTCTTCTGACTCTATTTAATACTGAGGAGCGATGCCATATAACCTTGGCTGCTCTAAAGTGGCTGGAAGATCATGTCCCTGTGGGCACTCTAAATGCCCAAGCCTATGCTCAGGGCCAGTTCTCCAAAAAGGACCCCCCACTGGGACCCCAATGATGACCTAGATTACAAGCAGGTTGAACAGTATCAGGAGGCTTAGGAGGCATGAAGGAAGGAGGGGAAAGGCCATGAACATGAGTAAGACAGAGAAGTCCACCAAGGGCCAGATGAGAGCCCCAGTCAGTTTTATGAGTGGTGATGTGAGGCCTTCTGCCTGTACACCACTTTTGACCCAGAGGCAGCTGAAAATCAGAGTATGATTAATGCAGCATTTGTCAGCTAGGCCCAGGGGGACATAAGACAAAAATTACAAAAGCTTGAGGGTTTTGCTGGTATGAACGCCAGCCAGCTTCTGGAGGTGGCCACAAAAGTCTTCATCAATCGAGATCAGGAGGCCAAATGGGAGGCTGATAGAAAGATGAAAAGGAAAGTGGACCTCTTTGCTGCAGATGGGCCCTGGCATGCAGGGCATAGTAGAGGAAGAGGTAATCCCCGTGGATGGTGGTCAGCACCCCTGGAATGGCCTCACCCTAGAGAGGAACTAAGGCAAGATCTGTGTGCCTATTGTCAGGAAGGACACTGGAAAAAAGAATGTCCCAAATGGCCCAAGGAACCCCAGAAGATCCCCCAGATCAGAGGCAGAGGCCAAGTTGTTGAAGGAAATTATTGGCCTGCTCAAGGGAGAAGCAGCCCCTGGGAGGAAGGCATCATCAGGTTGGCCACTTTTGAGGATTATGAGGAGGACTAGGACAGACCTGGCTCTATTCTACTGGGCTCCCAGGGGCCTATGGTCCAGATGAAGACAGGGGGGCCATCCATGGACCTACTGGTGGACACTGGCATGATCCATTCAGTTGTAACCCAACCCGTGGGCCCTCTCTCACAGACACATGCAACCATTGTCAGGGCCACGGGAAATTAGACTTGCTACCCAGAAAATGCAATCTTGGAAAGCATGAAGTAAGGCATGAGTTCCTCTACCTTCCTGATTGCCCTGGGGTCTTAATGGGCAGAGACTCATTGTGCAAACTAAGGGCACAGATAACTTTTGACTCTGATGGCACAGCATTCTTAAAGCTGAGAGGGTATGAAGCCAAGATTCTAACTCTCACGGTTGCACAGGAGGAGGAATGGTGACTCTGTGCCTCTAAGAAAGAGATTCCTGAGCTTCCCTTTAAGGTTCCAGGAGTGTGGGCTGAAGACAAACCGCCCCCCCACCAAACTGGCTCAGAACATACCTCTGGTGGTGGTAGAATTAAATCCAGAGCTATTTCTGTTAGCCAGAGGCAATACTACATTCCTTGAAAAGCCCAAACTGGGATCCAAAAACATCTTGACAGATTCCTAAAGTATGGGATTCTTTGGCCTTGTCAGTCTCCCTGGAACACTCCCTTGCTTCCTGTCCAAAAACTGGAGACATGCAGTCAATTCAGCAACTGTCACTTTACACCCTGTGGTCCCAATCCCATATACACTTTTGGGCCTTACCCAGCTGAGGCAAAGTTCTTTACCTGCCTAGACCTTAAGGACACATTTTTCTGCATTTGCCTGACCCCACAGAGCCAACTTATCTTTGCCTTCCAATGTGAAAGTCCTAGTACTGGAGAGAAGGGACAATTGACTTGGACTCGATTGCCACAAGGCTTCAAAAACTCTCCCACTATCTTTGGGACTGCCCTGGCATCCAACCAAAATGCTTTCTCAGCCAACCAGCATGGCTGCACACTCCTCCAGTACAACTCAAGAGGGTTGTATGGAAGGAACTTGCCTTCTTTTCTCCTTTTGTGGAAGGTAGGATATAAGATTTCCTGAAAGAAACCCCAGATCTGATAGGATATTGTCAAATACCTCAGGTTTCACCTGTCTCAGGTAGACTGGCCCCTGAGAGGAAACAGGCCGTCTGTTCCATTCTGGCTCCCAAGACCCATTGACAGATTACAGAATTTCTAGGTGCTGCAGGTTTCTGCTGGACCCACATCCCCAATTACTCTCTCTTCACAAAACCCCTTTATTAAGCCATAAAGGGAAGAGCAGGAATAAAGGGAGAGGAGCAAGAAAAGGCCTTTAAAGAAATTAAGAGGGCACTCACAAATGCCCCTGGGCCTGCTAGATGTGATGAATCCCTTCTTCCTATATGTGCATGGGAAACTAGGGACAGCTGAGGAGTCTTGACCCAGCTGCTAGGTTCCTGGCACTGCCCACTGGCTTATTTATCAAAGCAACTTGATGCAGTTTCCCAAGGCTGTCTGCCTTGCCTGCATGCCCTGGTGGCCATTGCTGTCTGGTGACTGAAGCAGACAAACTTACTTTGGGACAAGAACTCACAGTCTGAGTTCTGTTCAGACTCTGTTTTGACTCTTACGGAACATAAAGGAAATTATTGGCTGATAAACTCACAAAGGGTCAGATATAAAACACATTATGTGAAAACCCAAGTATCCAATTAGCAGTTGTTAAGATTCTAAATCCGGCCACCCTGTTGCCAGTTGATTCAGACCCCCTGGAGCATGACTGTTTAGAAGTCATGGATGAGGTGCTCACCAGCTGGTTGGACTTGACTGATCAGTCCATCAGTCATCTGGATTTTGAGTATTTCACAGATGGCAGCAGCTTTGTCTGGGACAGCACACGTTTTTCCAGATATGCAGTAGTGACTCTGGATGCTGTCACTGAAGCACATCTGCTGCTGGTTGGGACCCCTGCACAAAATGCTGAGCTCATTGCTCTTATGCAGGCACTCCAGCTCACTGCAGGAATGTGGATATACATCTCTACAGACTCTAAATACTCCTTTACTACCATTCATGTCCATGGAGCCCTATATAAAGAAAGGGAGCTCATTAACTTGGGAGGAAAAAGTGTTAAGTATGGACAAGAAATTCTGGAATTGCAAGAAGCTGTATGGGCCCCTAAGCCACTAGTAGTCATGCACTGCCAAGGGCACCAGAAGGGGGAGAGAACAGCTGTTTGGGGAAACTGAAAAGCTGATAGGGAAGCCAAGCAAGCAGCCCTCACAGGAGTACAAAACCTCAACCTCACTGACAGCTCCCTTTTTCCCATGCCCTTTATCTGAATGGGACCCATAGTATACACCACAAGAACAGGCTTGGTTTAAGACTGAAGAGGGAACTTTTCTACTGGGTGGATGGTGGAAGTTTGCCAACAGCCATATTGCAATTCCAGAATCGCCAGCTCCCACATTTGTCAAGCAGTCCATGAAGGCACTCACTCAGGGCAAATAGCTCTTGAGACCACCTTGACCCATCATTTTTATGTCCCCAAGCTCTCCAGCATAAGTAAGACTGTCTGTGAAAGGTAGAGTCTATGTGCCAAAAACAATTCCTGACAAGGGCCAAGAGCACCACCCCAAATGCAAAGTGTTGGAGGAACTCCTTTTGGAAACCTGATTGTGGATTTTACTGAGATGCCATGAGCCAGAGGATGTAAATATTTGCTGGTGTTTGCACTTTCTCAGGATGAGTGGAAGCCTTCCCTATTTGGACTGAGAAAGTCTTAGAAGTGGACAGGTGCCTACTAAAGGAAATTGTCCCTTGGTTTGGAATACCTGTGTCTATTAGATCGGACAATGGGCCGGCCTTTGTGACTGAAGTGGTACAGTTGGTGGCTAAGGGCTTAGTAATAACTTGGAAGGTACACATGGCTTACTGCCCCCAGAGTTCAGGGAAAGTAGAAAATATGAACAGGACCCTAAAATTGCAATTGAAGAAACTATGCCAGAGGACCCACCTACAATGGGATCAGTTACTGCCCATAGCCTTGCTCAGAATTAGGTCTAGCCCCACCAAATAGATGGGTCTCCCCTTTTGAAATTCTTTTTGGGCACCCACTGCCTTTAATCAAGAGCCTGCTAGGGGACCTTGAGGAAATGGATGACCTCACCCTGAGACAGTAGATGCAGGCCCTTGGGTTGACTCTCTTGAAAATCAGTAACTGGGTAAGAGAGAGACTCCCCATTAGTCTGACAATTCCCACACACCCTTATAAACCAGGGGATGCTGATTGGGTAAAGGAATGGAATGTTCAACCACTAAAGCCCCACTGGAGGGTCCTTTTGTCATTTTATCCACCCCCACCACAGTTAAGGTAGCAAAGATCATTGCCTGGATCCACCACAGCCAAGTGAAGTCAGCTTCCGTCAAATGGGAGTGCATCCCTGACCCAGCCTCACTGTGCAAAATCACCCTCCAGAACGCCCACTCCCTTCCCCAGCAGGACCCTGCTTCCAAGGAGACAACAGGAAACCACAAACAATGAGGCATCAACTCAGCTCCAGTCACTCAGAATCTGACTAGTCTATGCATGGTAGAAGCTTGAGGAGTTGCCCATCTCACCTTTGAGGATGAGTCCCTTCCATGTTTCTTCTTGCTAATCTTGGTTAGCTCTCTACCTGGGGACCCCCAGGCCTTGGACTGTGAGTCATGTATGTGCACTACCCAGGAGTGTTGTTACCAAAACTCTGGTTTTCCATACTTATTATTGTGTGTGCAGGCACACACAATCATACCACCTACTCAGCATGCCCTCATGAGTCAGTATATCTGTTTTAACCCCATCTATTGCCCTTGGGAGCAATGGCTAGAGGTCCAGAGCTTATTGGCTGGACACAGCTTTACAATCCCAAAAAGCCAATATCTATATTCTTTGATGTGTGTGCCAGAATAGCTAAAAACTCTATCGACCTCAGGGTACTGGAAACACCTGCGGAGGCCTAGCCTGGGAGAAAGCTTATATGTGAAATGATAAGTACATGTGCTGGGAAGATGGCTGCTCATGTAATGATGCTGTGAAAATATAAACCCCCAGATCAAGATGATCCCCCTCTTTGACCCAGAAAAGGGTACCCGAGCATCAAAAGGGGGAATGTGGCAGGAAGGCAGGAAGGGAGAAAGGAGATAATGAGAGACAATGAGGGAGATAACAAGAGATAATGAGTGCAACAGTGAAACAAAACAAAAAACCGGATCTGAGGAATGTCAAGTAGTCCCTGGGATGAGACCAGAGAAGGGTCATCTCACCCTAGAGGTTAAAATAGCCAATGAAATATGTGACCATGTACAGGACAAGCTGTACCCCCCATTTCTGTAACTTGCTCTAAATGGTAGATAAAGAAAGCCCTCTTTATTTTCGGGGCTCAGCCTTTGGACTCGAGTCCGCTGAGTTGCTGCTGGCCTGCGTAATAAACTTACTTCCTGAAAGCTTTGGTGCCCCGTCTCTTTGTCTGAGCTGTCCTACAGCAAAACCCCAGAGGGAGGTGGTTTTCCAAAGATAACATCAACAAAGAGATGGTTGCTCTTGTGGCTGGTGGGGCCATCATCAGCATGCTATTTCGTGTCACCATGTTGAAGATGCTATTTAATTATAAAAGGAAGTCAATTCTTTTCCAGTCCTGGAGGAGCAACAACACTGTATTGGTTGTTTTTCCTTAGGGCATAAATATCTACTGTGGCCCAGAGGTACTCTGACTTTGAAATGCTGTAGTCTGTCTGTAACATTCATCCTGACTTCTGTCCACCCATCCATATACCTGCTCACTCACAGCCAGCAGTCACAGGGATCAGGGCAAAGAAGAAAATGGGATGTAACTGAAATGGAAGCATATTTGTGAGAGTATAAGCAAGGGTTTTAAGGATCTACACACATGCAGAAAGGACAAAAGCCACAGCATCTCCCATGTTTTAAGTGCTTCTTAAACTTCAGAGACTTACAAATGCCATGGTTTCTGCCTCCTCTGAGGATCATTACTAACTATAGGACCACTGCTTATTTAATGTCCTCCCTTAAATCCTCTTACTGAAAACACCTACATTGGTCATCCTAAATTTTACTATCCATAAAATCATGGTTTTGATGTGTTATATTTTTCTAAGATGTTAAAATTGTTTAGCTACATAATTGCCATGTGTTTCTCTCTCTCTCTGTGTGTGTGTGTGTGTGTGTGTGTAAGATGGCACTTAGGTTTCAATTCAGGGATTTACTCTTGCCAGGCAAGTGCTCTACCACTTAAGCCGTGCTGCCAGACCTTTTTTTTTTTTAGTTATTTTTCAAATAGTCTCATATTTTTGCCCAGGGCCAGACTCAGACTGTAATCCTTTTACCTATGCCTCCACCATAGCTGGGATTACAGTATTGAACCACCACAACTAGCTTGTTTGTTGAGGCAGGGTTTTGCTAACTTTTTGGTTGGGTTGGCCTCGAATCATGATCCTCCTGATATCTGCCTCCCAAGTAACTGGGATTATAGATGTGTACCACCATGCCTGGTCTTTATCTCATTTCTTGAACAGTATGTGTAATCAGTGAAATGTATGTAAGAATCTGCCTTTCATAAAATGACTCAGGGACAAATAGATTGAGTTAAAAATACTGGCTCTGTATGTGCCTGTGTACAAAACATACACATTTCATCGAACATTCATCATTTTGCCACTTCTTTCTGTTAAGGCCTTAAGTAGTAAATCAGTGATTTAACCTGCTTTGTACAATTAACTTTCCAGAGACCAAAAGAATGAGTTTAATGACTATTTGACTGATGGAAATATAGTCAAGAATCTTGACCACTCATAGAGATCACATATCTATGAAGTCCTAGCTGAACATTTTGACACAATTATATTAGATATGCTCAAAAAATTTAGAGTGGCAAAGGTAATATGTAGAAATTGAATTTTTTTTTTTTGCGGTACTGGAGTTTGAACTCAGACCCTCACACTTGTGAGGCAGGTGCTCTACCACTTGAGCCACTCCACCAGCCCTTGAAATGAAATTTTTATAGGTAATTTTTAGGATCAATGGAGTTTTTCTCAGCACTTTATATTTTAGTCTTAAAGAAATGATACTTTTTGAGGCTGTATCCTCATTTCCCTTTGAATAAATCATCCTGATTTTCATAGTTAGCTTTGTCTAGTCTGTATTTTGATGCTATCATAGAATACTCAAGACTGGGTGATTTATAAACAAACAGAAGTTTATTTGTTCCTTGGCTCCAGAGCCTGGGAAGTCTATGAATATACTGTATACTGCCAGCATCTGAGGAGGATCTTGTTTTGCTTCACTTCATGGTACAGAGCAGCAGGGCAAGCAGGTGGATGTGGAAGAAAGAAAACATGGCACATGGCCTCACTTTATAACAACCCACTACAAAGTGAGTAATCCAGTCCTGAAAGAGTGGCACTAATCCTTCTTAAGGGCCTAATCACCTCTTAATACCATTACTATGGAAATCAAATTTCATCATGAATTTTGGGAGGTGGGGGACAAACCATTTTCAAAGCTGCGGGTATACAGGCTGCTGTTTCAAATATATTTCAATTGCTTCTTTCTTCTATTTGTAAAGTATTTACTGCATCCCTACTCAGTCCACACATGGATCTGGATGCCAGGAGACAATAGATGGGAGATGAACACCAATCAACTCCTCTCCCAAAGAAACAGCCCATTGCCTAAGGAAGTGGCGTTTAAGCTCAGAGCTGTGGGGAGGAGAGAAGAGAATGACCCAGGCAAAGAAGTGTCTAGTGCAAAGGCCTCCTCTTGTGGGGCAGGGTGAGAGAATATGGCACCTTAAGAATTGAAACAATGCCTGTGTGGCTAGAGCCTTGGGACAGAGGACTGGATCTACGGTCATGGTACGGAGATTGGTCTTATCCTAATGGGAATCAAAGGGGAACCACTGAAGGGCTTGAACTCAACAAACTCAAGGCTCTGTCTGATGAAGAAGGGCGAAACAACTAGTAGGTAGGCAAGTTACTATACTTACAGAACCTCCCTAAACAGTACCCATCCGAAACAGAACTTATTTCCTTCACTTTCCACCCTCCCAAACCTGCTTCTATCTGGCTCAATTTCTCCTCACACTGAATGGCCTCACCATTCAGGAGTAGCCTAACCACCATCTAGGTGTCATCTGTGAAACTTCCCTCTTTATCCCCCACCCCATATCTAATCTATGGCCAAGTTCTGTGTACTCCACCTCTTCAATATTTCTGTAACTCATTCAGTCCTTCATTTCCACTGTGAAACTCAAGTAATTGTTGTTTGGCTGAACTCTTGTGCCCCTACCGCCTGTTTTCCATACAAAGTGATGTTTCCCATACAAGTCAGATCCTATCTCTCTCCTCTTCCTGAAGTCCAACAATCCAGGGTAAATCTGGATTAGGAAAGATATTCTTGCACATCAAGAGAGACCCCTGGAAAAAAGGGACACTTTCAATTTTGACATTGGATGTACCTGAAGGGCACATCTTGCTACCAGCCCAGAAGTATAATTCCAGAGACCAAGAAGTTCAGTGGCACCCCTGGAGCCTGCCTTATCGCCAGAGACATTGCCTTGCTATGCAAGCCAGTGGAGTTGGCTTGTGCAGCGATAAAGTGCTCTGACATTGTGATTATGTGTCTGAGGTACTCAATGGCAGGTGGGCAGTTGGATACATGCCTCAGGGGAGCTAAGCAATATATATGAGTCCTTGGTGTACACTGAAGCTTGAGGAAGAGATGACATCAGGGAAAGTCTTGCGGGAGGTTGGTGACCCTACAGAAAAGATTGGGAGGAACTGGGCCAGAGAGATGCCAAGGGAGACTTATTTCTGTGGCTGGAAAAAAAAAAAAAGACATTCCTAAGTGTATCCAAGCTGGATCCAGGGAAGTGACTCAAGACTGTTTTCAGCTGAGGGAGGAAGTTGGATTTCAGAACCAACTCTTAGAATTACCATCAGGGGAGTTTGGCTCCCTGCCACCTAATAAATAAGTCATTTACCAGAATTACAGAGGCAACCAAAAATGGAACGCACAAGCTGGTCAGGGAATAATTCTAAGTGTGGGATACTGAATTAGGTAGTGTCAGGTACAAGTCAGAGCCATTGGTGCGTAGAAAGGGGCAGAATCATGGAGGGAGGGCTGCCACAGTGGGGTCAGGGATTGGAAGGATACGCCATGGGGAGGCACCAATGTAAGACAAGGCTTGGAGGCCTTAAAGCCAACGGCAGCGTTCACAGAATTTGGCTGGAAAGACAGCCATGGGTCAGGCTGTCGGACTATGGGGAGGCCAGAATAAGCTGAGCCTTAAAAGCCAGGTTAGGCTTAGCAGGGTAAGAGCAGAGTGGGAGGCTTTTCACCTGTAACAAGTCACAGGTGGTAAGGTATCAGAGCAGAGTGCGCGTGCGCACGGGCAGGGGCGAACCAGTGGCTACGCGTTGCCATGGCAGAGGTTCCCAAATCTGGGTGTAGCAGAACTACCAGAACCTGTGACACGCGGAGATCCCGGATACTCACCCACCCCCATTCGGATTCCACAGGTTGGGGGCGACATGTCCGTTTTCAAAAGCTCCAGTGCCGCGCTAGTGCCGAGCTACATCTCTTAGCTCCTCCTTACGGAAGGGGTTCTTCCGACCTAAAGGCTACCCCAGCCCCTCCCGTTCCGGCCGCGGACCCGGGTGGACTCGACGTGGCGGCTCCGGCCTAGCGGGGCTGTGAGACGGTGCGCGACCTGTCGGTCCCCGGTCAGGGACCAGCCTCGCGCCTGACAGAGGAAATTAGTAGACACAGTGCCTTGATTGCTACGGCTGTCGGCCGGCCTAAGCCTCTGGTCTCCATGGTGACTGGCGGACGCCGTGGCCAATTGTGTCCCGGCGCTTGTTTGTTTCCGTTCCATCCCTCCCCAGGGGCCGACACTTCCTTGACTGACAGTCCGCCGCGAGCGCTGTTACGTAAGGGGCGGGCCAAGCGCGGCCCCACCCGAGCTGAGCTGATTTGATTGGTAGGATGGAGTGCTGTCTTCCCAACGCCCCCGGAAAACCGCCCGTGATGGACAGGTGTAGAAGCCACTTGGAGCCGGAAGGCTGGGCGGAAGCGTAGGGCCCAGGGGCTTGGGCAGGGGCGGGGCCCGACGCTGAGGGCAGGGCAGGGCAGGACAGGGCAGGGCAGGGCGGGGCGGGGCGGGGCGGAGCGGAGTGGAGTGGAGTAGGCAGAGGCCGGGCTGCATTGCAGCCCGAGATGCTGTCGGGCCGCCGCAGCGCTCAGCAGCCGGGAGCCCTACATTGAAGGCACCTTTGTAAGGCTCGCTGCCCAGCCGGCTGGTAAGTACACAAGGGCTGAGGAGTCCATAAGCCTGGGTCTCCACCGTCCTGGAGCCCAGCGTTTGTCTGCCCTACGGACGCTCTCGACACAGCGACGGCGGCCGCGCTAGGACACGGAGGCGGGGCTGGGCACCTGTGCGCGTTTGCAGGCACCTGCTGCGCGGTGGTCGCGGAGCCCGCTGTCTGCCCTGGGGGCTGCGGCAAGAGTGGGCTGGGTCAGCCGGAGAGAGGGAGAAGGGCCCAGCGGGCTTGCCCGGCTCGGGCCCGCCCTCCCCAGCCCCAGCTCCAGCCCCAGCTCCAGCCCCCTTCCCGGCTCTCTAGCTAAGGGGGATGTCACCGAGCCCCAGAGATCCCAGCTTCCACCAGAGGCTCGTGGTCCCCCGCCAGCCTTGAGCTAGTTCGAGGCCGGGACATGGTCCCCGCCTTGCATCACCTTGGGACAGGTTTGTCCAGATTCTCTGCGTGCTCCCAGACGCGTTTCTGCCCCCGGCGAGGGTGTCCCTCCCAGCCATCTGCCGGACCCCAGGATCCCCAGGAAGCCTGGCCGGAGCTGTTTTCGTGTTTCCTGTCACCTCTCGAGGAATTTCTGAAGTCCGTTTTGGGTAGATTTATTAAGTCAGTGCCTGCCTATATTGGCACTCTGGCACTTAGGAACCGCAGCAGGTCTCGTTTGGGCTCTGGAATACACAGGCTGAACATACTGACTTCTCAGCTGTGTGATATAAATGCACACACTCATATTTTGGTTTTAGAGTCAAACCAGCAGAAATTCTAAGACTGTTTCCTAAGGACAAGGATGTAGCCTGTTTTCTTTCCATCTGTGTCCTTCCTTGCACCATGTCAAACTGTGATTGTGGTAGACTAGACATCTAATAAATGGTGTAATTAATTTCTGAGAACTGTGCTACAATTTCTTGTGATTATGTTGCTGCCAGAACTGAGTTTAAAAAAAAAAATCCATCGTAAAGCTAGCCAACAGCAGACAAGACCTCTTGCTTGAAGAGAAGTGGGGCGAGTTTCTCATTGAATTCTCAAGGGCAAAATCATAGAATTAAGGTGTAGGGCCAAAAGAGACTTTATAGGTAATTGCTTCACTCCAGCAAATTTACAAGTTGGGGAAGACCACCCCAACAGGCAGCTGCCTAGTTAAGGCAGGTATATCCTACAGGACCAAGGAGTAGTGCTGAAAGTCAAATTATTTTCATTTGGGCCAAACAGGAGTACGTCCTCACACATTTTCATGTCCCAGCTATTTGCATGTGTCATAGTCACCTTTTAAAGGCTGATTTGCAGATCTGTTGCTACTTACTGAATGTAAGTCAACAGCTTAGTGGAAGAACTAGGATCCCCGTCCTGGTTTAATTACAGGATGGCATTATCTCTTGGAAAGCAAAACAGCAGTAATAGGCACTGAATGGGTATGGTAGACCTGGTACCCACCCGTGGATGTCATAGGCCCATCAGAGAAGACAAATTACTGCTGATTAGGGACATCTGGTACATGATTTGCTAACTATTTGCTTCTTAGAAATTTAGGTAAATATTGCTAAGTTTTAACCCTTTTCACCTCCACCTTTTTGTTTGGAACAAATAGTAATTCTGAGAAGGCGCTCTACTTTAAACATAGCAAAGCCTTGTTTAATCACCAGAGCCAAGAAGTCACTGGTCTTATAGTTGGGGTTGGCTGCTTTTTCTTTGTTTCTTCGTATTTTTGTAAAACACATTGTGACCTTTGAGACATGCTTTTTTATCCAATACCTGTGGCTTCCAAGGAAGATTTGTGCTTGTGGAATGTCTCTTTTGCACTCCTCCTTGCATGTGTATGTATTGCTTGGCAGGCCTTTAAATGCCAGCAGTTTCTAAGATAGCACTCAGGTGTCCCTTCTCTGATATTGACCCAGGTGTGCTCTGCTGTCTGTTTTTTCTTATGTCTTTGGCTAATAATTTTGCTGAAACAACTAATTTAAAACACTCTTAAATCAACCACCTTGGATCTTTTATCATTTGTTCCCATGACTCTGGGAACAGTGAGAAACTTTTGTGTAGATGGGTACAGTGTATTCTGAATCTGGCTTTCCCATTAGTTAAATGCCTAGATATTTTGCCAGTAGCAACTATTGTAGTCTATATCTTCATAACTTTTGGCACTAATGTTGAACTCTGCCACTAAATATTCTGAATCCTAGCCAGTGACCTAGTGCACAAATTCTTCTTCTGGGATGTAGGGTTTCACTATGTTACTGGCTGGCCTGGAATTCACTATATAGCCCACATTGGACTAGAAAAAAATATTCCTGCTTCAGCCTCCCAAGTGTTGGGAGTACAGGCATAAGCCACTATTTATCTAAAGGTGCAAGAGACATTGGAGCCTGAAGGGGGCGGGGGCATACAGAAGGAAATTATTCCTGAAGCTGCCTGAAGACTTTTCTAGACTTTTATTTATTTAATAATTTTTTTATTAGGATATATCTGTTACACGGGGGTGGGGGGGGTTTAAAGTAACAATTCCGATTAGGCTTATATTGTATATTAGTTACATCACCCCCATCATCTCTCCCCCTCAACCCCTTCCCCGCCCAACTTAAAGTAATTGCAAGAGGTTTCTTTGTTCTATTTCATATAGGTATATTAAGTCCATCAACCATATACCCTTACCTTAATCTCCTTCATTCACCTTCCCACTCCCACTAGTATTTCTAGACTTTTGTAACTATATATTATATAACATTACATTGTATCTCCAGGATACCAGGTTTAGTTTTTCACCATTCCAGAATTCTTAACTGTTGGCATTTGTATGTTTGTGTGTTCCCTTCTCATTTCAAGGTAAAGTGAGTGCTGAAGAGTTTGATGACATAGACGACTGAATTTCTTTGTTTACAGTACACGTTATGAACCCTTTGTGGAGCATGTCTACAAGCTCTGGACGCAAAGTAAGTGCTGTCAATAAATGTAGTGAAGAAACACATTGGCTTCTCTGTCAGAAAAAGGGTCAGAAAGCTAAAGTAATCTATATCAAGGTCACCTAAAATCTTAGCAAATTTATCTGTTTTGTCTAGTTTGGGTTTTACTTTTGAGAAATAGTTATTTTGTTCGTTAAAGTCAGTTACTAAGGCAGAGATTGCATGTCAATAGAAATTCTGATAATAACAATTCTCAGATTATTTTCACACATAATGTCATTTATTATACCATTGTAGTAGTTTATTAAAGTTCAAGATTCAGTCGTTAGAGACACTTTGGGAAAGTTCAGTCCAATGTGGTCAAGTCAGACTTGAGTGACATTTCTTCTAAATAAAATATCTTTTAAAAATGCATTTTCTTCTTAGGAAAGCTTAAAATGTGCAAACAGTATGAAAATAAAAATACCCATAACTGCACCTCTAAGAAAACATCACTGTGCCCATGATACACATTTTTATACAGCAAGTTAAACAGCCTTTGGTTGTACTTGAGCAAAGGAAGTACCAACGAGATGCTAGTTTAGTTTCTGGTTCATTTTGACCTTTTATCAAGGATGACAGTTTGCTGATGATACTCCAAATATGAAAACATACCATTAGGGACAAGATAAAAATCATATTCAAGCAAGTGAGAGAATAGCTTCATTTTTGTTTCTATCAAAGTGCTAACATCAGATAGTGACTAATTTCAGTCATGTATTTAGAACTTAGAGCCCACCGTTCTACAGCATCTGTATGTGCAAAGGGACTTTTCTATTCTCATTCAGTTGTCTAACAGGAGCAGGGGGCCGAGCTTAAGTTGTAGAGCACTTGCTTAGCAAGTGCGAGGCCTTAGATCCAATTCCCAACCACAAAAATGAAACAAATGTCTGGTGGTTTATATAACCCCTTGCCTCTTGGGGCCACCAGGAGAAACCATTTCTTCCTGTTTCAGTTACTTTGGGAAGAGTGACTGTAGTGTCCTTATAGGATACAGCTAATGGGTTTCCTAATGCTTTAGTCTTGTTTATATGATCTGCCTGCTCAAAGAACTTTCAGGTCATCTTAATCATGATATTAGAATTAGAATGTCCATGTAAAAGAGTAACTCCAGTTTTTAGGTCATGGAGCTAATAATATTGTACTCTATGATTTAAGAATCATTCTAACAAATATTTTCACAACTTCATCTTGAATAGCGATCAGATGGTGAAGAGAAGACATTAATGGGGGATGTGAAAACTAGTCCTCCAAGAACTGCACCAAAAAAACAGTTGCCTTCTATTCCCAAAAATGCTTTGCCTATAACAAAGCCTACATCTCCTGCCCCAGCAGCACAGTCAACAAATGGCACACATGCTTCTTATGGACCCTTCTACCTGGAATACTCTCTTCTTGCAGAATTGTAAGTTCTTGACAGACCATTTGGTCTGTTATGAATGAGCCTTTGAAGGTGAAGAATAAAATTTATTCTGATGAACTCATAAACTAATTTAATCTGAAAGCTCAAAATCATCCACTTCTTACTCTGTTTTGGTGAGCAAGAGAAACTAAGATTTATGGAGAGCCTACAGTACGTCAGGAACTTGGTAACAATTTTGGTTTTTCTTTCTGTGAGGTAGGAGTTAACTTCTTGAAGAAGCTTCTGTAGAGGATAGGCAGTTAGCAGGGTGGTAGTCTTTTCTTTCTTGGATCAGATTCACCAGAAAGATTGGGTTCAATTTTGTTTGCTACCTTTTAAGAGGCATCCCGATAAGACTGAGGAGATGGTCCCAGTAGAGAACAGTTGGGAAGCCAGACTTTAAGGATCAGTTGAAGGAGCTGGTTTGGAGAAGAGAAAACTTGAGGAGTACCTATCAAAGTTGTCTTCATACATTTGAAGGTCTTTGATTAGGAAGGATGTAACTTATTTGGTATGACGCCAAAAGGCAGGGCTTGGCAGTTGATAGGGAGCTAAAGACTTGGATTCCATGTAGGTAAGAACTTGATTAGTTGCAGAAGTTTGCATTTGCACTGAAGTTGTGCCTGTCTGAAGGGGACAAGTTGCTCAGTACCTGTGGAGAACCCTGGTACTGATGACATAGCACTCAGCATACAGAGGGGCTCAAGTAGCACATGATTCAGGCTGCATTTATTTTGATCATTTGTTAAAAGGACAGAAGGTTTGGAGAACCTTTAAAAATTTTTAAATCCTCTGTATGCAGTTATTTTAAAAGCATCTTTGTCCCTTGTGTAGTGTATCTGTTGTAATGGCCACTGTGTCTGAGGCTCCAGTGTCACTGGCTGGTGTGATTTGGTAGCAATGGTCCCTTCAGTTTTATAATGGAGTCCTTGTTTTGGAGGCTGTGCAGTGAGTTGGACAGGCTACCATTGTGATTAAGTTTGCTGTGTGTTAGAACACAAAATTTCCTTTTCTGGCAAACTTCACTGTAGTATATACATCTTCTAGCCATCCTGCTATTGATATACCACCTTTTAGTGACTTAAAAGTGGAATACATAACTTAGAAAATGATTATTAATAAATGTGATGGCAATTAGATAATAAAAACAAAGACAGGTGATGTGTCTGAAAGGCCTAGGTCAACATTGTTCTTTTTAAGGTTGGATCATAGCTCATAGATGCAGTTGTAAGGAACAGAAGAGAATTGCAGTTGGTAGGTCACTAGATCCCAGAAAAAACAGTAAAATCTCCTGTCAGGATACTTGACTTTCCTTGTGTGCACCCACTGTTTCCCACTCTATAGCAAGACCCACAGAATTCAAGTGTCTTAAGTTGGGGGAGTGTCATTTGGGAGCAGAGTATAGTGCATGAGTGCACACTGATGCCTGTCTTCAACACTGAATATTTAAACAGTGCCCTCTGTTGTGGGATCTGATGAGTCGAACTCAAAAGGACAACTAAGTGATGGCCATTCCATGGAGTCTTAATTACCTAAAATTGCATTTTAAAAGTTTTTTTCAAAATTTATTATAATATGCTTCATTTGCTAATATCAGTAGCATGATTTACAGAAGCCCAAAAGGAAAATATTTAATAGTAAAAAGAACTTTTGAATGTGTGTATGTGATCTCTGTCATCTATAGTCACAAAAGTAGTAATTTTACCAATACTCCTATTTACCTCAAATTTAATGTCCTGAATGTACTCTAGGTTGCTTTATTCAGAACTACCTACAACCTGATTTCCAAGATGATGTTCTAGGAAGCTAATTTTGGGAGTAACACTTGAATTTTAATCTGAGGCCCTTTTTGACTCATGAGTTTCTCTGTGGGCTGTAAAGGGAGAAGTGATCAGGTAGATGCTCAGAGTTGTGTCAAGTAAGAGGCTATGATGACTTGGCTTGAATAGTTTGGGAATCAGCTACCCCTTGAGGACTCCTTGATTCACAAAATGATTGTGGATCGTTTGATCTGTATGTCATTGACATTGTACAAGTTAATTATTATACTACTTTTGTTTTAGTACCTTGGTTGTGAAGCAGAAGTTGCCAGGCGTCTATGTGCAGCCATCTTATCGCTCAGCATTAAGTAAGATAAGGATTCACTCTTAACTTACAGCATATAACTTACCGCATATTTGGTTCCTTTGACACTTATTTAGGCCTTACCATGTTTATTTTTTTCCTGCAGTGTGGTTTGGAGTAATATTCATAAGGCATGGGCTTTATCAAGATGGCGTATTCAAGTTTACAGTTTACATCCCTGATAACTATCCAGATGGTGATTGTCCAGTAAGTAGGAGACTGGTCTCATTTTGTGGGGCTTCATTCACAGAGAGGGATTTAAAGGGCTTACAGATTTCTTGGTTCTTTTAATGATGTCAGTTTCCCAAGACATTCCTTTTCCCTATAGTCTTTCAAGGGGATTTGGTACTTTGTTGCATCTTTTGCAATACTGTCCTCTGCCTGCAGCTTGATCCTTTCTCTGCTCAGAGTGTGCGGGTGAGGCTGGGGTCTTGTGTTGTAGGGAGGAGGGTGACTTTTCCCCCTTGTGCAAAGTTTACTTTTACAGGAAAATGGTTAAAGTAGTTAGTACCTGTCTTGCAGCAGCTCTGTGACTTCAAGCAACATGACTGCCATGTTGTCCTGAGGCTCCTTTTGTGACTATTTCTAGGGATCTAATAAGCTCCACCACTTCCATTAAAGGACATGTCTCTCTTTAAATATAGCGCTTGGTGTTTGATATTCCGGTCTTTCACCCGCTAGTTGATCCCACTTCAGGTGAACTAGATGTGAAGAGAGCATTTGCAAAATGGAGGTTAGTACATCAGTGTTTCTTCTAGTGACATAAGACAGCAGGAGGAAGCCTCAATAATCATGGCATGTTTCCCTTTAGGCGGAACCACAATCATATTTGGCAAGTTTTAATGTATGCAAGGAGAGTCTTCTACAAGATTGACACATCAAGCCCCCTAAACCCAGAGGCTGCAGTACTGTATGTGACTTTTGCTTTGTTACTCAAGATGAATTTTAAAATGTAACTAAATACATTAAGTTGGTAACTTTTTATTTAAATTTTTAACACAGGTATGAAAAAGATGTTCATCTTTTTAAAAGTAAAGTGGTTGACAGTGTTAAGGTGTGCACTACTCGTTTGTTTGATCAGCCTAAGATAGAAGACCCCTATGCAATTAGGTAAGTGGTACATGTCTAGGTTAACTGTCTTAGCACTTTCATTTCAAGGTGGCTGTAGAATGAGAATTTAAAAAGAGTGTGTGTAATCTGTTAGCTTACTCAGCTCAGTTTCTCCTTAAACAAAAAGCTTTAACATTGTGCCAATAGCAATTTAGTGCTTTTGGTTTCCTCAGAATATGTGTACTGTGCTCACTGATTTCACTTGTGGGGATGTTTTTAGTAGGCAGTTTTAGCTGCTGTCCTGTTATAACTGCCACACCCATTGACATTCAGATTTGGTGTAAGAGTGGTGGTTGCCTGAGGTGCTATGGTTAATATTTGAGCTTTGGGAAGAACTTCTGGAGGAGTTTGGAGAAGTAAAGAGTAGGTGATTTCACTCTCTGATGGTCTTTGTACTGCTGGGAAGGCAGCATAATATCACTAAGAGCATGGTTCACTGGCTGGCAGTATGGCTCCTGTGGTAAAGCACCAGCCTCACAAGTACAAGGCCCTGAGTTCAAACCCCAGAACCACCAAAAAAAAAAAGTTTGGGTTCAGAAGATGGACTTTTGGCTTTTGTACTTTTTAGCTTTAGTGACCCAGAGCAATTACTAGATTTGCTTTATTTTCTTGATCTTTAAATAACAGTATTTCAGAAGCTGATATGAGGGTTAAAGAGATATATCTGTGTCTAAGAGAAAATTATGTGAAAAAAATCATTTAGATAACATTTAAGACATAAATGTTGACAACTGACTAAAAGATTACTCTTTAAGAATATTCTCCCTTGTTAGTCTTATTTGGAGAATGGTCTTATTGAAAAATGGATGTTGAATAGATTGAGAAATCCACAGACTGTTCTTAACATCTTTCTGTCCCTTAAGCTTTTCTCCATGGAATCCTTCTGTACATGATGAAGCCAGAGAGAAGATGCTGACTCAGAAAGTAAGTAGACAATCATCTTTGAAATGGTTAACCCACTGTTTCTTTTCTAAAATGTCTTCATTGGCGATCACACATTACATTTTGGGAAACAAGTCTGTATAGTGCTGAACTCTCCTCACCAGTCTTTTTTTTTAAATGTCTGTTTTTGATTGTGCCTAGAAGAAGCCTGAAGAACAACACAATAAAAGTGTTCATGTTGCTGGCCTGTCATGGGTAAAGCCTGGTTCAGTACAGCCTTTCAGTAAAGAAGAGAAAACGGTAGCAACTTAAGAGATGGTGAATCTGGTGCACCATGCACTTTCCTGCTGGACTCTGGCCTAATTAAGCTGACTAATGGCAAAGGACTGCCTGAAGAGTAAATGGTGTGAACAGTGACTGGTTATCAGTGTTTTCCATGTATGCATAGGTTCTAACAGCAGGTTGTGGAAACCTCTCATTAGGTGATGCGTTACTTCTGTCAGAAGTGTCTTAGCGTGGTTATCTAATACAGTACTCCAAATTATTGGGGACCTTGAGGCTTAAGTATTTTTATGAATATAATGCTGAAGGTAAGTTGCATTCATTTAAACTAATAGAGCAGATGGAAATCAGCACTATTTAATAGTTTTTAAGTCAGAGAGACAGCTGTAGAAAGAGCAGGTTGCAGAGCTTGGCACTTTCAAGTGGAAGATTGAATTTCAGTCTTTAGCCTACTGTCTTAATTGATTTATAAACTGCTATGTCTGAGAAGCATATTAGAAGTGAGAAGAAACCAGAATGCTTGTTCATAGTGGGTTTTTCTAAAAAGCAAATTACTGTATTTTTATGGCAGGAGGGAGAGAAAGTGTTAAAACAGTTTCTAATGAAGTAAGATATTTAAATGATGAATGACTAATGTGTTTAGTAGAGACAATAAACCAATAAATGTTTGTTCTTTGTCATTTATGCAAGAAACTAAATACCCTTTTTCAATATAACTAAACAGATTAATTTATAAATGCTTTATTGAAAAATACATTTATTTTCATATAAAAATTACAGTAGCAGTATCTTAAGAGATTTTATAAATATTTTTGATGCACACTATTCTAATTGAATAGTGTTAAGTTCCATATTTCTTTTAGAGCAATATGAAGTTACCTAGTAACTTTGTTTATACTGATTCAATTTACAATTGAATTTTCTCCCCAATAAGATTATTAATTCAACTTTAAAACTGCTGGAACAATAATGATTAATAAAGGTATATATAGATAATTCAGTAGCTGTTAAATAGTTTTCTAATTTGGTATAAATGGTACTATGTACTAATAAAAATCTAAATTTTCCAACCTATTTTTTTAAACTGCCACAAACACATCCAAAGATACTTTACATGTCTTTTGGATAACTACCTCCTAAAGGAAGAGGTCATAATTTTTCATATTTATCCCTTTAATTCAACTTGATTTAAAAGTCTTTACTTAGCCAGCTGACCCCTATATAACAACGACAACAAAAAACACTGGAGATTTAAAACACATGCCCAAAAGGTGGCCCTAGGGCACTGACAGTGTTATAAAAGTACAAAAGCATTAAAGAAAATATTGGCTATTTAGCCTAGAAGTTTCGTACTTAAAGTTCACATTGTAGAAAGTGCCATCACAAATATACAGCAAAATGTGGGTTACAAAAGTCATGCGTTTCACCACCCTAAAGTGCCACCACTTACACAGGTTCATTCAGACATTGCACAACTTTCACACTGCACCACAGCTATTGGGGAAGGGGAGAGGTACACAAAGCGAACAGGAGACTTAGGCTAGTGACCTCGAACCTCCCAGTCTGGGCCATCTCCTTTTTCTAGTTCATGAATGCAAAAATCTCACATTCCTACCAAGTGCTTTAGAACAAAACACCCAAGTTTTGTTCATCATAAGTACTTGAGAAGACACAAACAGGAAGGAATGAATTTGAAAAACAGTTCCTCTGCTGAAGCATGTCAACAGAGACCTCTTATATGTAAGTACATTTTGTTTTTTGAAGTACCTGTAAAAGTTTGTCAAAGAGTTAAAAAATCCAAGTTTGGATTCTGAGCAGTGTTGATGGTAAGCACTAAAGTGGTAGAAGAAAAGGCAGCTGGGATGAATAAAATTATTCTAAGGATAAAGTCCAATTTCTTGCCAAAATGTCCCTTCTTATTTCTAACAGGCTCTAGGGGGTGATAAAGGAAAAGTATTCCATAATGTAGCATACATTAAATGATGCTGCTAAACAGAGTTCATCAAAAGACAATTTCAACACCAGACTAACCTCAGTGGGAACCTCGATCATTAGCTACATCTTGGAGACGGCGTAGTAAGGCAGAATGATTTTCTGGACAAATTCTTTTTGCAGGTGATTCACTTCCATCATCCAAGACAATCCCTCTCTTTTTTGTTGGAGTTTCTCCTGTCCGTATCATACTGTTAATTTCTTTCAGTCTCTATGGTAGGGGAAAAACAGATATAATAAAAACTTTAAAATGCTAATGTACATAGCTCAATATTAAGTCAAAGAATTTCAAATGAGTTAAGCAGTTTATCTGTAAGAATTTTAATATCTTTCCAGAAGGAAAAAAATAGTATGTCCTACCAGCTTTACTTCTCAGCTGGCCAAGACTGATGACTCTTTGGATAGGGACAAGGCATTTCAATTTTTAACATATAAACACATACACTCATATATATTATATATTTACATATCTACCATGTATGAACTCATAAATTGGCGTTTTTTTTACAAGAGTTGTAAGAGCGTCATACTGCTACCATGTTCAATCACATATCCATTTTCTTTAAAAAAAAAATAGCACAATTTCACAGTATTACGATTTTTTTTTTTTAGTTACGAGTTACTGATGTTTCAGCAGCCCTTCTCAACCAGAATTCCACTAGAGAAGTAAGCCTTAGTTTCCTAAGGCTTCCATTCTAGGTAATTAATCACTAAGCTCTAGAGTGGCACTAGCTAATTACATGTTATCCTTGGGAAAACTAAGAAGTTACTCAAATTATTTTCCGTGTTCTATGGCTCCGATGAGGAACTCCACTGGAGAAAAACACTGTCAGAATGCTGAGACTGGATCTCTTCTGTGCGTTCAGCATTAAGATTCTTCAGTCTCCAAAGTCTGTTCTTAACATTGTTTTCTGATAGCTTGTTAAAGTTTTCATTTCTTGTGCTGCCTCATTATCCATGTTTCCTTATGAAAAGCATACTGAGAATACCAACATTTAGCTTAGGAAATTTCAAGCATACAGAAAGGGAGAAATGGGAATAATGTACCCTCACATGGCTATCACTTCATGCCAGTAATTTTGATTTGTCTTATTCGATCTATACCCCCTACATCATTTTAAAGCATGTCCTAGATACATTTTATTCATAATTATTTGTCATTTTATTTTTTTGTGGTGCTGGGGATCAAACTCAAGGCCTTATGCATGCTAGGCAAAGACTCTACCACAAACTACACCCCTAAGCCCATCATTTTTATTCTTTAAAATAATGAACTCTAAGGCTCTGGATAAAATCATCAGTGTTCTTTTTGTCAGCATATGTAGTTTCACAAATCTTAACTATTTTAAGGAAGTATCCTTTGACATGTTCTCTTCTACCCTCTTTTGCCTTCCTGAAAGAACTCTAGTCTGCATTTGCTGTCTCTGTAAATCTCTCACTTACTTGAATATTCCTTGTATTATTCACTGAATGCATTAATTGTATAAATACTAATTTTATGTAACATTATGCAATGTTACTATATAATGTATAATTAGAATCATAATACACAAGCACATTACTGTATAGTACCTTTTGATGTTAATTCATATATAATACACATCATAATTCATTTACACAGTATTACACAGTCTAAGTGTTCATAAATTCTTATTTTAAAAAATTCATACAGAATGTACCTAACTCTTGGGGATACCTACTACTATTACTATTCTTCCACTGAACAAATCAGGTTGATTTGTTTGTGTCCATCTGCCCTCTTTCTAGGAATGCACTCATTCTGAAAAATGTAATACTGTATATTTAGTGAGGTTTTTAAGAAAACAAAGATAGCAATACTTATGTATTATTTGTACAGTCAAGTTAGATTTTCCCATATTAATATATATGGATCTATCTCATCTCTTTAACTGCTATATAGTATTTTCCAATATGTCTCTATAATAGGCTAATCTCCTATTAATGTAGTTTTCCTCCCAACTGTTTAGTACTATAAACAATACTACTATAATTCTTCAACAGACTACCAGTTCATTGAAGTTGCCCTTACAGGTGTCACTAATGATGTCTTCATCTTAATTGACTTTGTGTGGTATTTAAAGATTTTCTTTTCTCCTGATTATGTAAATGTTTGTTACACTTTGGCTACAGACCCAAGCTACTTCTCACTTTGTAATATTCTCCCTTGGTCTTAACTATCACCTATTAAGTCATGACAGATTTTCTCCATCAGCAAATAGTCTCTATAATTTATTGGAGAAACTTCCAATTCTGTGGTAGAATTTCTTCTGAAATTTCCCCAGGTGGCAATACTGTAGAGGCAAGACTGAAAAATCACTGATGTGGATGCTTAACCTTTCTTTTATACAAAACGTATTTTCCTCCTTTAAGGAAGTAAAATCTTCCTTAAAGGAAGATTTTAAAAGGAAAAAGATTTTTTCCTTTTGTGTGTAGGTGTGCATGTTTGGACAAATAACTACTTACTTGTATAACCACAACAAAGACATAAAACATTTCCTTTTCTCCAAAAATTCCCTCATGGCCCCTTAGCCTACCTTCCCCAAGCAACCACAGATGCTTCTTGTCCCTATAGTTAGCCTTTTCTGGAAGGTCACAGAAATACAACCATAGTAAGTATCTTACTGATTCTGTCATATTTCACTTAAGCATTAATGCACTTGAGATTCATCTATATTGCTAAGTGTATCAGTAGTTCCTTTTTTGAGACAGGGTTTTTCTATGTAGGCCAGACAGGCCTTGAACTTATGATCATCCTGCCTTAGGCTTCCCAATGCTCCTTTTTTATTGTAAAGTAATAGTTCATTGTATGCTGCACTGCAGGTTTGTTTTCCATTAACCAGTTGAGCGACATTCCTGGGTTTTTATACTTTTTGGTGATTAGGAATAAAGTCACCTTAAGAAGATAAGTTTTCACTTCACTTGGGTAAATACCTAGGAATTAAATTACTATTGTATAATAAGGGTATGTTCAATTTTAGAAGACACTGCCAAACTATTGGAGAATGGATAGACCATTCTGTTTTCTCACCAGCAATATATAAATGTTCCATTTGCCAAACCTTTCTAGTCATTCTTCCCAGTAGACATGTAATGGGTGAAAAGTGTTCAAATCTTTTGCCAGCTTTTACATTTAGTTGTTTGTTTTCCCATTAGATTTTGAGAATTCTTTAATATTTCAGACATACAACTACTTGATAGGTGATTTGTAAATATTTTCTCAGTCTGTGGCTTGTTTTTTCATTGTCTTAAGTGTCTTTTCTTTTTTTGTTAATTTTTAAATTGTTTTATTCATATGTGCATACAAGGCTTGGGTCATTTCTCCCCGCCGCCCCCACCCCCTCCCTTACTACCCACTCTGCCCCCTCCCTCTCCCCCTCCCCAATACCCAGCATAAACTATTTTGCCCTTATCTCTAATTTTGTTGAAGAGAGAGTATAAGCAATAATAGGAAGGAACAAGTGTTCCTGGTTGAAATAAGGATAGCTATACAGGGAGTTGACTCACATTAATTTCCTGTACGTGTGTGTTGCCTTCTAGGTTAATTCTTTTTGATCTAACCTTTTCTCTAGTTCCTGGTCCCCTTTTCCTATTGGCCTCAGTTGCTTTTAAGGTATCTGCTTTAGTTTCTCTGCATTAAGGGCAACAAATGCTAGCTTATTTTTTAGGTGTCTTACCTATCCTCACCCCTCCCTTGTGTGCTCTCGCTTTTATCATGTGCTCAAAGTCCAATCCCCTTGTTGTGTTTGCCCTTGATCTAATGTCCACATATGAGGGAGAACATACGAATTTTGGTCTTTTGGGCCAGGCTAACCTCACTCAGAATGATGTTCTCCAATTCCATCCATTTACCAGTGAATGATTTAAGTGTCTTTTCAAAGAGCAGTACTTTTTTGGCCTTACACTTGCTAGGCAAGCATTCTTCCACTTGAACCATCCCCTAGCATGGTTCTGGAAATTCTTAATTCTGATGGAATACAATTTATATTTTCTGGACTGTGCTTTTGATGGTGTATCTGTGAAATCTTTCCATAATATATGTTTACCACAACTTTGTTTTCTTCTAGAAAACAGTTTCAGGTTTTAAATTTATGACTATGGTTCATTTTGACTTAGTTTTTTATATGTGGTACACATAGAAAATTCAAAACACTATGTAGATATCCAGTTGTTTCAGAAGCACCTGTGAAAAGGCTGTTCTTTATCCACCAATCATCTTTGCACCTTTCTTACAAACACTTGATCGTGGTCTACGTCTGGATATTCCCTTGATCTCTGGGTCTATACTTTGGTCAATACTATGCTTCTCTTAATTACTTTAGCTTGATCTAAAATCCTGAAATCAGATAGTGTGAACCTTCCAATTTTTTTTTTTTTTTTTTTTGGGTACTGGGGTTTAAACTCAGGGCCTCACATTTCCTGGGCAGGTGCTCTACCACTTGAGCCACTCCACCAGCTCTATTTTGTGTACCAGCTCTATTTTGTGTTGGGTATTTTCAAGACAAGGCCTTAACTATTTGCCCAGGCTGGCTTGGAACTGCGATCCTTCTCTTTGCCTCCCAAGTATCTAGGATTACAGGTGTGAGCCACTGGCACCTGGCCAACTTTTTCAAATTTGTTTTTGTTATTGTAGTTCCTTTCCCTTTTCATATAAATTTTAGAATCAGTTTGTTAATTTGTATAAATCTGGGATTTGGGCCAAATTGTGGTTGAATTTGTGTATCAACTGGGAGAAAACATATTATTTGCCAATTCATGAATGTGGTTTCTCTTTCTCTGGCCTTCATGTGTGTCACCAATGTTCTGTATGTTTTCTTTTTCTCTTTTTTTATTAGTGGTTATTATACAAAGGGGTCTCATTGTGGTATTTCTACACATGCATATAATGTACTTTGATCAAATTACCCTTCTCTAATACACATCCCTACTTAATTTTTAATGCTATTGTGTATTAAAAAATTTTAAATTCTGATTCTTTATATATAAAGTGTATAGAAATATGTTTTTATATTTGTATACTGGTTGTATAACCTTCCTAACTTAATAGTTCCATTAAATTTTTGTAGATTCTTTGTGGGTTTTCTGTGTATACAATCCAGTATATATGCCTTCTTTATCTTGGCTTATTGCACATACTAGGTCCTCTAGTTACATTATCAAATATAAGTGAGAGTAGACATCTTTGCCTTATTCCTGACCTTAGGGGAGAGACAGTCTGTGTTTTGCCATTAGGGATGATGTTATCTGTAGATATTTTGGCAAAATTCCATTATCAGCTTCTCAGGGAGTTCCTTAAATATTTGATAGAATTTACCAGTTTTATTTGAGAGAAGGATTTTATTAAATTAAATTTCTTTAATAAACATAGAGCTATTAAGCTATTTTTTGAATTGTGTAAGTTTAGGTCTTTCAGCCTTTCAAGATACTTGTCTGTTTCATCTGCGTTGTCACATTATTGGTATAAAGGTATTCCTTAACCCTTATACTTTGGATGTATATTGGTAATATGGCACTACTTTCCCCCCCATAAGTCTGTACAGAAATGTACCACTTTTTTAAAAAAAAATTTTTCCAAAAAAATTACTTGATTGCCTTGATTGAGCTGTTTCAGTGATTCTTTCTTTTTAATTTCTTAGGTTGAAATGTGAGGTCACTAACTTCAACATGTTTCCCCCTTTTTAAAGGTGTTTAGTGCAGTAAATTTCCCTTTTAGTACTGCTTAGCTGCATCCCACAGATTTTAATATTTTAAGTTCTCATTTTATTTCATCCAAAATTTTTTGCAATTTCTCTTGTGATATCTTTGACCCACAGAAATCTAAGAGTTAACTTCCAAAAATTGAGGGTTTTTTTCCAGCTACAATTTCTATTAATGATTTCTGATTTAATGCTATTGTGGTCATAGAAACACATTATTTGAATCCTTTACCAGTGGTATGCAGTTCTGGGGTAAGGCACTTGCCTATCATGTGCAGGGCTCAGAGTTCAATCCCCAGCTCCAAAAAAAAATAAACAAAATTAAGATTTCTTTTATAGTCCAGAATGCACTGTTTTTGTAAATGTTCCATGTGCAGATGGTGCTGTTAGTGTTCTATAAATGTCAACTAGGCAATTTACTTGATAATGTTCATCTTTTATATCTTACAGATTTCTCTGCCTACTTATTCTATCAACTATGTTGAATCTCTTAACTATGAACTGTTTTTTCTATTTAGGATTGTATTAGGAAATAAGTTTTTTTTATCACTGATAATATTCTTTGCTTTGAAATGTATTTTTTCTGCTAATATAGCTACTCAAATTTCCTACTTCTGTCCTTTACCTTTTTATAAATAGTCTTAATTGAGATGTAATTAACATCCTAATATAATTTACCCATGTAAAATGTACAAGTCCAGGGCATCTGCCATATTTCCAGAGTTGTGTAACCATTGCCACATTCAGTTTTAGGGCTCTTTTAACCTCCCAAAAGGAACTTCTTGCCCATTATAAGAAACTCTATTCTCTCCTAGGTGAACACTAATCCATTTCTTGCCTCTACAAATTTGCCCATTCTGAATATTTTGCATAAACAGAATCATAGTTAGACTTTTATGACTGACTTCTATCATTTAATGTAATGTTTTCAAGGCCCATCCATACTGACCATATAGCAGTACTTCATTCCTTTTTATTAACACATGACATTCTATTGTATGGACATTTCAAGTATCAGCTACTGGACATGTGGGTTATCCTTCAAACTATTTGTATGTTTATATTTAAAGCAGGTTATTTAGAAGTAGCATATAGCTTGGTCTTGCTTTTTTATCTATTCTGACAATTTCTGTCTTTTAATTGGTGTATTTACACCACTTGTATTTCATTGCTATTTTCTTTACCATTTTCCCATATGTTTTTGCCTTCTTCCTCATTTTTTAAAACCTTTTTTGATTGAGTATGGTTCCAGCTCATCTCCTGTACATTGTTTTTTGGTGGTGGATCACGTACCTTTTTATATTTATCTTATTCTATGATCAGACAAGCAGTAATATATATTACCTCCTACTTTTATGATTCTTTTTTCTCCACTTCTTAACTCATTTGGAATTTATTTGGTTACAGGTTAAAAGTCTATAGGAAATGTCAGTCATTTCTTCCCACTCCAATTGCTTTTTGGGGCTATCATTGACAATCTGTTTCACAAATAATGCCACTGGAAATATATATAGACTTAGACTAAACTTATGTAATGGAGGAAATTACATCTTTTCAATATTGAGCTTCCTACTCAGAAACATTTACTATATCTTCATTTATTCCAGTCTTTAAATTACTTTTCAACAAGGATTAGTCTCTAATCCAACTTAAATTACTTTTCAACAAGGTATAAATTTCTAAGTCTTATGATAACCCCTTTAAAAAAAAAAACTATTGTAGCAGTTTTTCCATTGCTACATTTTCCATTGATTTTTTTTGCTGCTCATTTTTACTTGTTTTAACTTTTTAAGAGCTCAAGCCTATAGAAAAGTTAAAAAAAAATAGTACACTGGACTCCCTTTATTAGGCATTAACGCTTTACCATATTTATTCTTGCAATATACATACATATATTTTCTAGCTGAGCCATTTGTAAGTAGTTGCTCACACTGGGACACTTCATCTCTAAATACTTTAAGCATAGTCTCCTACAGAATCCAGTATCATCAACACCAAAGATATTTAAGAGAATTTTTTAAATATTACACTGATGTTTGTATTTAAATTTTAATAACTATTCCAAAACTTCTTTTTATCAGTGTTTTCCTATGCAGAATCCAATCAGAGATCACACATTGTATCTGTTTGTCTTGGCTCTTTATTCTTCCCCACCCTTAACCACTTTTATATGATTTCCAGTGATCTAGCATTTGCCTCAGTGACATTTTCTTCCCCTTCTCTGTACATCTTCTTAGATGCACTCTCACATCTCAGCAACTTTCTAAATTTTCACCAGTTAAGCCTCAAGTTTCCCTCCCCTTCTTAGACTGAGGCACTGCCACATAAACCTATCAAATGTAACCACTGCATTCCACTTCTCCCTTTAGACAAAAAGTCAACAGGATAAGACACTTGCCTATCCAGAAACAGGAAGTCAGAAACCAGTTTAGGCATTCAAATTTTCTGTTTCTAATAAATTTAGGAAAAAAATTTACAAATAAAAAAAAGCCAAAGATTTCCAGATTTGTAGCAGAAAATGTTCAAAATGCTAAAATAGGTAAGAGACAATAAACCAAATCCCTTACACTATTCCCAACTCTGAAGTTCTCAAAAACCAAACCAACTGATTCTGGGTTTTGCTCCACTGGGACTTGGTACTGGTCCCTGGCAGTTCATATCACTCCAGTGAGTACCTTAGCTAAGCACACACCCTATTTTTAGCATCCTAAAGCATTTTAGGTCTAAGAAAGGCCAAGATTCATATTAGTCTCACCTTTGATGGACTGTTGCTGAAGTAGTAAAAAATCTTTTCTCGAGGAGAAAGCATTGTTTCATTTTTATGGGGGGAAATGTAGACAGGATGATTTTGAGACAACTGTACTCGACGAGGGGAACCTGTTCTTACAAATGGATAGGGGGAGAGTGGAGGAGCATCCATCTGTTAAAACAAAATCAGCAATTCTAAGAAAAAATTTCTAACCATGTATGATTATTGAAAGTGATTATTTTCATTAAGAGGTATGATAAAGCAGTAGTTTTATGAATGTTAAACAGTGATATATTAGCAGTAACATTCAAACCTAAAGAAACTCATACTAGTAGCAAACATTTTAAGTGCTTAATTTATGCCAGTTAACTGTTTTAAGTATTTTTTAATACATTAAGTTATTTAATCCTCACAACAGCCCAATAAGCCAGAAATTACTTCTATTCCCATTTTATATATGAGGAAACAAACACAGAGAAAGTGAAATAATTTGCAAGGTCATCACTGTTAAATATCAAACAATTTGAACTAATGAAGCTGCTTCTCTTGTATGACTATACTTTGTAGGGAATCCAAGTACAGAATTATTCTTCATGCTTATTAACACAGCAGAAATTATGTTGGCTGGACTTCTTTGAAGGAAGAGACTTCCTTAGTTTTACTTAATGAAAGAATTATTTGTAAACCTAGTGGCCCAGGTCAAACATAAATGACTCCTCATCCTTTAGGACCAAAAGAAGCATGAAATGATCCCTGTCAAACTTACTACGTTTGCCTGTGAGTACTTCATGGCAAATGTTTTAATTTGTTTTACATAGATGTTGTTGTAGAACTGAATGAGGTCTCCTCTCTCCTCCTCTTCCATGTCACTGTTGGCACCTGTGAGCCGAGTAGGTGTAGGAGGAGCACTGCTGGGCTGTGGAACTGGCAAGGTGCTGCTTGACCTCATAACCGGGCTGGAGTCTCTACTGGCTGTAGATGGTAAATCAAAGGGTGTTAACCACAAAGACTGCTGGTAGAGACTTTTTTTTTTTTTTTTTTTAAGTACTAGGCTTTGAACTCAAGTCTTCAGACTTGCAAAGCAGGTACTTAAACCACTTGAGCCATGCCTCCGGTCCCTACAGATTATTTCTAAAAAGAAAATTTAGTAGGAAAAAGGGGGCAGCTACTGGCAATACTTATTGCAGTAAGTGGGTACTCTATTCTTTAGGTTTGTTTACTGGGACAAGGTCTTACTACATAGCCAAGGCTGGTCTGCAACTCTCAGTCCTCCTGCCTCACTATAATCTGGAGTGCTGGGATTGTAGGCATGCACCACCACACCAAATCTTGGGCATTCAGATAGGATATTAATAACTTGACTCACATGCCATAACAGTAACAAGGGATTACTGAGTAGTTAGCATTAATGAGTTATACCAAGTTTTCTAGAACCTGACCCCTGCACTAAGCAGTGCAAATCAAAATCTAGGAACAGTATTTCCATAGCATGGCTCATTTCCATGACATACCACCTCATTCTGGAACTCAGTTTAACAAATTCATGTCTGAAATCTTTCCTGTTTCCCTTGGAGAACAATGTTACGCACTAAGTACCTCAAAACTATCCAATGATGGACAACTTTGCCACTAAATTTAGAATTTAGATTTATTCCAGAAATCCTTTGCCAATAAAACTCCTTCTGTAGTAGTTACTTCATTTAGTAACCCTTAGCCTTCTACGTCTAAAAAATAAGAAAGGCTCCTACCTCATTTATTTTGTAAAAGTTCATAAAGATCTCACTTACCTATATCTTTGTTTAGTTCTGTTGGAGAATTCTGATGGCTTCTGCTATCACTGCTGCCAGAATTTCTTCTTTTTCTTTTCCCTTTTATCAAAACACTTCTATACACCTTTAAAGAGACAGAAGTATTTATTAAACATATCCCTGTTTAACAGGACCCTGACATATATTTCCCATGTAGGGATAGTTGTCCTTCTCAGGGGTTGTTAAAAACTGCACCCAAGTTGGATGTTGTTGTACACACCTACATTCCCAGCACATGGGGAGGCTATGGCAGAAGATGATTGAATTTGGCCTTGGCTACCTTCTAATTCAAGGTCAGCCTGGGCTACATAGCACAAAACACTCATTAAAAAAAAAGAAAAGAAAACTGCAACCAAGGTCCACAGCTAGTAATTAACAGGTCCTGGAGTTATATTAGAGCCAATCTAACATCAAATCCCAAGTACTTCCTGTAATAGTACCCAAAATCAAATAATGCTTAGTCATATACAAAGGTTTAGTATACTTGCCTTTCAAGGACAAATGAATGGTATTAAAGGGCTTTGAATGTTCATTTATATTCATGTAAATTTCCCTTACTATTTTGGTTAAATGAACAAGTACTGTGCTACCTAAAGCAGCCTGAAAGGTGACATAGAGACCAAATAATTTCTCAATTTACATCTATCTCATGATTCTGTGGATTAAGAAACATTTCACATTGTTTCCTTTGAAGGAAAAGAGGACTTCAAATAACCAACATGTGAAGTTTTGTGTCAGTGACTGAAGAAAAAAGTAGCAACTTCTCATAAAGTAGTCTTAGCTATTTACCCTGGAAAAACAGTCACAGAATCAAAAATACGGCTAATTTTTTTAATTCATCACAGACTTGAGCTTTATTTTCAGCCCTGAGAGAAAACATAATTACCTGGCTCCGGGCCTGTGGCTGAGTCCTATAACAACGCATGATATTCTGGAAGGACTTGTCTTCTTTTGTGACCTGGCAAAGAATAAGACTACTGAGAGAGATGACTTCTGGCATAATAGCATGTAGAGCTCAGTTGAACCCACTGTCCACTGAAAGTGGTAAAAATTACATTAAATACAGCAATTTAAAATCTCTGGAAATGGTTTTAAAGGGTATATAGCAAATGAACAAATATCTATTCATGAAAAACCTAAAATTTAGTAAGAAGAGTAAGAGTGTGGGACAAGAACCAAGACCCAAATTAGAAAAGTACAATAACTGAAATGAAAAATTTACTAAAGGAAAAAAAACAAAAGATTTGAACTGTCAAAGAAAATGGAATTATCAGACCAGATGTGGTATCTCATGTCTATAATCCCAGCTATGCAAGAGGTAGAGATAGGAGGATTGCCAGCCCAGGCAAAAAAATTTAGTGAGATCCTATCACAAAAATCAAGCTGGGTATTGTGGTACACATTTTAGGGGGAGGTAAAGGTAAAAGGATTGTGGTTCAAGGCTGGCCTCAGGCAAAAAGTGAGACCCTATCTGAAAAATAAACTAAAGCAAAAAGGGCTTGGGGGTATGCCACAAGTGGTAGAGTGCTTGCCTAGCAAGTACAAGACCCTGAGTTCAAACCTCAAAAGAAAGGAACCAGCAAACTTGAACAAAAAGAGTATGTGATCTGAAGAACAGAAAGAAAAACAACAGCCTCAAGAAATGCTGGGCACCATTAAGCACACCAACATACATGTAATGGGAACACCAGAAGAGATTAGAGAGACAAAGCAATGTGCAAAGAAACAGACAAAGCCAAGCACTGTAGTGCATGCCTGTGATCCCAGTGCTGAGGAGGCAAGGGCAGGATGGCCTACATATCAAGATCCTGACTTCAGAAACAACAAAAAAAATGTAGAATGAAACCTTCCTAATTTATTTTAAAACATCCAGAAGCTCAACACACTCCAAGCTGGATAGACACAGAGATCCATACCTAGATATATCAAAAGTGCTGATAGCTGGAGTAAGAAAATCTTAAAAGCATCAGGGAAAAAAATTTTTCATTTATAAGGAAACCCCAATAAAAACTGATTTTTCATCAGAAACTATGTAAGCCAAGTGGTATGACATTCAAAGTGGTCAAAAAAAAAAAAAAAAACCCAAAATTTTCAGGCTGGGGACATAGTTCAAGTGGTAGCGTGCCTACCTAGCAAGCTTAAGGCCCCGAGTTCAAAACCCAGTACAGGAAAAAGCCAAAACCAATCAAACAAAAGACCAGAATCCTGTATACAACAAAGCTGCCTTTCAAAGTGAAACAAAATATAACAACAGAATTTGCTGCTAATACAAATCTTTAGGAAGCAGTAAAGAAAAGTTCTTCAAGATAAAAAGTGCCCTTGGACAATAATTCAAATATACAGGAATACTGGCAAAGACATTATGTGATTATAAATGCATATTTCCTCTTAACTGATTAAAAAGTTAAATAGTATACATATATGATGTATTGTTGAAACTATATCAGAGAAATATAATACATTTGCCAAAAACACTACAAGGGAGGTGGATAGGAGCAAAGTTGTATTGGACAAAGGAAAAGAATCTGATGGCAATTCAGACCCACCGGCACCTGAAGCTGATTTTTGATAAATGAGATTATATATGGAACACCCTAGAGCAGTCACTAAAGAAATAAGTTAATCAAAATTGAAACTTAAGTGAAAAGACACACAGGAAAAATGTTTGCAAATCATGTATCTGACAAGATAATTGTATTCAGAATATATAAAAGAACTCTAACTACTCAAAAATAACACAAGTAAAAAATGAACAAAGAGCAAAGTGGTACACACATGTAATAGTCCTGGCACTTGGGAAGCTGAGGTAGCAAGATTGGTAGCTGAGGTAGCAAGATTGGTGGCTGAGGTAGGAAGAACATGAGTTAAAGGCCAGTATGGCCTAAAACTGTCCAAGAAAAAAAAATGGGCAAAAGATTTAAAAAGATATTTTCCCAAAAAAGACATATATATGGCCAGTAAGCAAAGGGAAAGATGCTTGCTGTCATTAGGCAAATGCAAAGAAAAAACCACAATGACAGCACTTCACACCTAACTAGAATGGTTAAAATGAAAAGTTCAGATTTTTAGAGGCCAACAGAGTGTGACACAGGATGTTCCACATCATTAGTCATTGAGCAAATACAAACCAAAATCATCATGAAATATCACTCGATACCCACCAGTAATCACAATTTTTTAAAATAAGTTGATAGAAAGTTGATAAGGATATAGAAAAATTAGAACTCAAGTGCATTACTGGAAGCAGTGTAAAATGATAGTTTCTCAAAATGCTAATTGTGGAATTAGTGTATGGCCCTGCAATTCCACTCCCAGGTATACACCTGAAAGAATCAGAACTAGGCATGCAAGTACCTGTATACACATATTCTCAACAGCACTGTACCTAGTGTGAAGGTTGGAAACAGCCCAAATGCCCCTGAGGGGATGAATGGATAAACAAATTCCAACATGTCCATACAGGGGACTATCATTCATCCATAAAAAGTAATGGGTCACAGACACATGCTGCAGCATGGCTATACCTGGAAAGCATTACCCTAAGTGAAACAAGCCAAACATGAAAGGTCACACTTAAATGAAATTCCAAGATAAGATCTCAGAGCCAGGACACAGATTGCTAGCTGTAGGGACCATGGGAAGGTACATGGGAATAAACTATTTAATGGGTAAGAGTTTTACTTTGCAAGAATGAGCATGTTTTGGAACTAGATACAGAAAGTGGTTGTAAAACATTATGAATGTATTAAATGCCACTGAAATGTTCACTTTAAAATGGTTAGCTTTATGTTATATGACTTTCACCTCAATACATACATACATATATACATACACGTATAGTACTGGGGCTTAAACTCAAGTCTTGCCCTTGCTAAGCAAATACACATGAGCCATGCCCCAGCAACTTTTTAAAAATAATAAAAAGTATTGTAGTGGAGAAATTAAGACCTACACATACTACGGTACCATACTTGGAAAATGGTCTGGTAGTTCCTCAAAAGGTTAAATTAATATACAGTTAGCATATGACCTGTCAACCCCTTCCTAGGTATATACCCTAGAAAAATGAAAGCATATGTTCACACAAAAACTTACACATAAATGTTAACAGCAGTGTTATTCATAATAGTCTAGAAACAACCCAAGTGTTCATCAGTTGATGGATAAAAATAATGCCATATACCTACACAGTAGAATATTCTAAGAATGTGAAGGTTGCATATCTCTTTGAATATACTAAGAACCACTAAGCTGTGCATTTCAAATGGATTATATCTCAGTAAAGCTGTTAAAAATGTTCTAAGTAATGTAGCATTTTTACCATTGCCTTTCAGTCTCAACTGGTACCCACCTTTGCCATCACATAAATGGCACACATTAACAACTGGTCCAGATGTCTGTCCATCATAAGTTCAGGGCATTGAATTATGGAGAATTCAAAGCAGGTCCAAATTTTTTTCCTCAGTTCATCTGAAATATCTAGTTTAGCACAAAGATCCCGAAGGCGGACACCTGCTAAGTGGTAAACCTAATAGATAAACAAGAATATTTCAAACTTTTTTTAAACACATATTTCCCAAGCTCATGCTTTGGTAAGGTAATGTGAAAAATTACCTTTCTAAAGAAAAGTGACAAAGAACTGGTCTTCCTGGGTCTAATACTGCTGCTGGTTAGAGGCTGGACATGTTTCTGCTGATGTCCACCTGGGGATATCTGTTGAATGGCCACTTGACCAGGGACTTGCAAAGTTGTTCCTGTCACCTGTTGAGAGCTCAGACTTCCAGCCAGGGCCTGAGCACTGAGGGGCTGGATAGAGCCAGCCACAGCTTGTGCTTGTCCCCCAACATTGACTTGGACTGGGAAGAAGGTTATCCCTCCATTTTCATTGGCAATACCTACAGTTTGTTACAGAGGATTAAAAAAGAAGAAGAAGAAAATGAGCTCTCCTGGCAGAGATTTCTGTTTCTCTTCACATAAGCCCCCTCTCTCCATTATTCCTTTATCCCGTATTGTCACTCCCGTATTCTCACATCCCGTATTTCTCACTCAAATCTGAGAAAACTTTCCAATAAATGCTAGAGAACTCAATGTCTAACAGTGTCTTCTTTACCTTGTACCGGAATGGTCACTGTTTGTCCATTGTTAGCTGTGACAGTGGCTGTTGCCATGGTGACCAGGGTCTGTCCAGGAACTGGTGTGACAGAAACAGCCTCCCCAGATACATTCTGCACAGGGACAGCATTGACTAGGGGCTGTTGGGAGATACGCCCAGGTGTCCCTCCATCAGAGGGACTATCATTCTCAAATAGCCGCCTTCTGGTAGTACTGACTGTTGGGGAGCTGTACCTGTCATATAACGTGGTTGGAGATGTCATGCCTAGGGTATAAAGAAATCAAGCAGATCATTTAGCCTAAGTAGACAGATCTGACTTCCATCCATGCTCTTATGTTCACAACCAACTACCGTACAGTGTTTGGAATACTTCAGAAATTCAAAGCAAACAAAACTCACAAGTCAGAATACACCTACACTCCACTAATGAAAATTCAAGTGAGCATTAATGAAAGCAAAATTTTATAAAGGAATTTTTCTCTATTTGTCTTACAGCACTCACTTCTTTGTTTACCTTCTCCCTAAATCAAGCTAGGCTTTGTCCTCTACTACTACATGAACTTGATGATGCATGGAAAATTCAAGGAATTATTCTGTTTTCTATATGATTTTTTCTCATACTCATTCTAACATGTATAGTGTGATTTCACTGTAAAGTCACTATTGATAAAGAAACATAATAGTAGTATATGATCTGGCAAGATTTTTCTCTCCAGTTCTTGTTTGTTTCTTTTGTTTTTTGGCAGTACTGCAGTTTGAACTTGGAGCCTTGTGCTTGCTGGGCAGGTACTCTATAATTTAGGCCATGCCCTAGTCTTTTTTTTTTTTCCCCTTCCTTTCTTTTCCCCTTTCTCTCTCCCTCCCTCCGTTTCTTCCCTCCTTCTCTCTCTCTCTCGCTTTTTTTTTTTAATTATGTTGGGGGCAGGGCCTCATGGTTTTGGCTAGGGCCAGCCTCAGACTCCAGTCTTCCTCCCTATGCCTGCTGTACAGCTGGGATTATAGCCATATACCACCATTCCTGGCTTATTTGTTGAGATGGGATTCTGCTAACTTTTTGTTCAGACTTGTCTCAAGCCATGATCTCCCCAATCTCCACCTCCTGAGTAGGTGGGATTAAAGCCATATGCTACTACACCCAGTTCCCCTGTTTTTAAGTGAATTTTCATCTTAATCTTTTTCCACATATAGAAAACTGACAATACTCAGTATTTTTCTTCAGCAAGGTGGCTTAGATTCAATTATGCTTCAATTTTTTAACAGCTTTATTGTGATCTGATTCACATACCATAATTTCACCCATCAATGGCTTAGGTATATTATATAATTTATTAAATTGTGGTAAACTATAGATATAACACAAAATTAGCAACTTTAATCATTTTTAAGTATACAACGCAGAAGCATTAAGTATCTACAACATTGTATAAACATTAACACTACTTCCCAAACTATAGCTTAGTTTATTTTTAATATCCATACTAATATCTGAATTTTTGAGACATGAACATCCCTTTCTCTATTCCATGTGTACTTGTAAAAACTGATCATTAGTAGTTTTTCTTAATTAAAGAATACAAATAGGGCCTACTTATATTACAGGCTTATACCTATAATCCTAACTACCTGGGAGGCTGGGATCAGGAGGATCATGGTTTGAGGCCAGCCCAAGCAAATAGTTCTCAAAACCCATCTCCAAAATAAACAGAGCAAAATGGACTGGAGGTGTGGCTCAAGTGGTAGAGCACCTGCTTTGCAAGTGTGAAGCCCTGAGTTCAAACCCCAGTCCCACAAAAAAAAAAATGTGTGTGAGAGTATATGTGTGTGTACGAAAATCATAAGTACTGACAAAAGTAAAGCCTAAAAGATCATGGCTCAAATATTGCCTGGTGATACAAGATTACATGGACTTACTCCATCTGCATTTGCTATAAAACTGCAGGATAAAAAAATACACTAGGAGAGGATCACTATCCTGTAAAAAGAACTCAGGAAAATGGAGAGGTAACAAGTACAAGAAAAATAAAGTTCAATGTTAAATCTTAGCTCATAGATTTGGAAAGGAAAAACACTATAGAAATAGAACTAAAAATGATCAGCTCTTGAATCTGCAGACAGGTCTGAGTGTATAATAAGCAGAAAAAAAGATATTATGACTCCTCTTTCAAACATGAGGAAGTTTTCATATGGATCATCCTTATTTTATTTTTTTGAGACAGGGTCTCACTATGTAGTCAAGCTGGCTTTAAACTCATTATCCTCTTGCCTCAGCCTCCTAACTGCTGGTATTACAGGGCTGCACCACCAGACCCTACATCATCCATATTTATTGAATGTGCACTTAAGAGTAATCTTGTTTATCAATTACAAAACTAATCAAGAAGTAAGAATTTATGGTCTCAAGGTATGGCTCAAGTGGTACAGTGCCTGTCTTGCAAGAGTGAAGCCCTAAGGTCAAGCCTGAATCTATTAAAAAAAAAAAACAAAACAACACAAAAAACCCAACTAATTAAAAGCTGGTGGCACCCAACAATTCAGAACTCTGGATTTACATAATCATTCTTTAAAAAAGTAGTTGTGGGGCTAGTGGACTGGCTCAAGTGGTAGAGCTTCTCTTTACTAAGCATTTAACTCTGAGTTCAAACACAGTACCACCACCAAAAAAAAAAAAAAAAAAGAGTAATTGTATCCCCCATATGTTATTTAAACCTTGTAACCAGTAGATCTTCTAAGGGGCTGCCTAAAATATAAAGCAGATGCATAGCAAACTTTTCCTTTTCTGTACTTGTTGGGCCAGCACTGTTGTCACAGTGACCCAGTTAGCACACCTCAAATAATTGACATGCTCAAGCCACTGAGCTTTTCTGTCTCTAATGGACAATGTAACTCTGTCCTAAAGAAGCATCTTTATTCCTTTTGATTTTAAAAAAGCAATACATAGTTGGATGTTTAACAAACATTAAATATTTTATCCTTTGTAAATATTCTATTCTTTTAAGAGGTATCTGTAAGCTGGATGTAGTGATGTACACCTATAATCCCAGCATTCCAGAGGTTAAAATGGGAAGATCTTAAGTTGAAGGCTAGCCTGGGCAACACAGCAAGACCCTTTCTCAAAAACTAAAAAAATTCTTATTCTATCATGTATTTCCCTGTTTCTTAAATATTCTTTAAAAGCATTTTTTTTTGGGGGGTGATATACTGGGGTTTTATCTTAGGGCCTTGCACTTGCTAGGCAGCTGCTCAATCACTTGAGCTGCACCATCAGCCCTTTTTGCTTTAGTTAATATTCAAATACAGTCTCCTTTTTATGCCTGGGGTCAGCCTGGACTTCAATCCTATTTACCTTCCTGAGTAGCTGGGATGACAGGTGCATGCCACCATGACTAGCTTTTCATGGTTCAGATGGAATCTCACTAACTGTTTGCTTGGACTGGCCTCAAACCACTATCTTTCTGATCTCCCCACCACCACTACCACCATTAGCTAGGATTACAGGATGTGCTACCATGGCCAGCATTATTTTTAAGTGATCCATGTATCCCTAATGTGCATAGAATATTTTCTTCTCCATATGCCCTATTAACTTCATTTACAGGTTTAGATGAAATTTGAATCTCTAGATACAGGGCTCTAAAATATTCCTTCTAGTATTTTGAACTTACTTCTTCCAAGTCCTCCAGTATCAGCACGAACTTCACTCACCCTTCTGGGAGTCAAGGGGGAGCCAGCAATACAAATTTCATCTGCTCTTTCCAGGTTCTGAGGTGGCATGACCTAAAAAAGAATTAACATTTTACACAAAATGGTCAAAAAAGCATTTTCATTAGAAACAGTAATAATCTAAGGCAAAAGAAAGCTATCTTTTTTTTTTCTTTTATTATTCATATGTACATACAAGGCTTGGTTCATTTCTGCCCCCTGCCCCCACCCCTCCCTTACCACCCACTCCGCCCCCTCCCTCTCCCCCACCCCCTCAATACCCAGCAGAAACTATTTTGCCCTTATCTCTAATTTTGTTGTAGAGAGAGTATAAGCAATAACAGGAAGGGACAAGGGTTTTTGCTGGTTGAGATAAGGATAGCTATACAGGGCATTGACTCACATTGATTTCCTGTGCGTGGGTGTTACCTTCTAGGTTAATTCTTTTTGATCTAACCTTTTCTCTAGTACCTGTTCCCCTTTTCCTATTGGCCTCAGTTGCTTTTAAGGTATCTGCTTTAGTTTCTCTGCGTTAAGGGCAACAAATGCTAGCTAGTTTTTAGGTGTCTTACCTATCCTCACCTCTTCCTGTGTGCTCTCGCTTTTATCATGTGCTCACAGTCCAATCCCCTTGTTGTGTTTGCCCTTGATCTAATGTCCACATATGAGGGAGAACATATGATTTTTGGTCTTTTGGGCCAGGCTAACCTCACTCAGAATGATGTTCTCCAATTCCATCCATTTACCAGCGAATGATAACATTTCGTTCTTCTTCATGGCTGCATAAAATTCCATTGTGTATAGATACCACATTTTCTTAATCCATTCGTCAGTGGTGGGGCATCTTGGCTGTTTCCATAACTTGGCTATTGTGAATAGTGCCGCAATAAACATGGGTGTGCAGGTGCCTCTGGAGTAACCTGTGTCACAGTCTTTTGGGTATATCCCCAAGAGTGGTATTGCTGGATCAAATGGTAGATCGATGTCTAGCTTTTTAAGTAGCCTCCAAATTTTTTTCCAGAGTGGTTGTACTAGTCTACATTCCCACCAACAGTGTAAGAGGGTTCCTTTTTCCCCGCATCCTCGCCAACACCTGTTGGTGGTGGTGTTGCTGATGATGGCTATTCTAACAGGGGTGAGGTGGAATCTTAGCATGGTTTTAATTTGCATTTCCTTTATTGCTAGAGATGGTGAGCATTTTTTCATGTGTTTTCTGGCCATTTGAATTTCTTCTTTTGAGAAAGTTCTGTTTAGTTCACTTGCCCATTTCTTTATTGGTTCATTAGTTTTGGGAGAATTTAGTTTTTTAAGTTCCCTATATATTCTGGTTATCAGTCCTTTGTCTGATGTAGAGTTGGCAAATATTTTCTCCCACTCTGTGGGTGTTCTCTTCAGTTTAGAGACCATAAAAGAAAACTATCTTAGCTCATAAGTTACTCCACCTTAAAATCAGCTGCTTGTTCATTTTATACTAAAGTTAAAAACATTCTTGCTATCTTTAAAAATTCCAAACCATAAAATTAGACACTAAATATGAATCAGCCTTCATTACTGCTTTGAAGAAGTAGAATAGCAACCACTATAGGGAAGTGGAATTTGATCAGGAAATCAAGAAAGAACACTGAAATTTTACTCTGAAGCCATATGGGAAATCACAAATTAGTCCTGACTCTTGTTTCCTCTTTGATATGGGATAAAATATGAACCACCACTGCCAACCTCCCAGCCCTAAAGAGAAGATACTAAGTTGCTGTTTTGTAGAAGGGGATTATAATAGAACAGGTATCAATGTGCTTTTCTTATAGAAAAGTGTTAAGATATTTTCACAAACCTCTTCACATGTAGGAACTCTATTTTCATTGTCTCTAATTCTCTCCCAGAGTGGGGACTCTGGTTTCCATGCCAAATGATCTAAGATCTGTTCTTCTATTTGATTAAGGTGTTTTACCACTTCTCTACACAGGCCGTCTTCTGCTCTAATGAACACTTCTATCACCTGAAATTAAAAAAAAAAGCCCTGGTTCATTTAACAATAAGAATTACTATGATTTTCCGTTCCCATGGTATCAAGAAAAAAAATTACTATGATTTTTCACACAATATTATTTATTGAGTGTAAAAGCAACATGGGCACATATATTTAAATATTTTTAAATATTTAGACAACTTATCAAAATTACAAATGGAAAGCATAGCACTATTTTGAAATAGCTGCTCTTCCTTTACTATCTTTGAAAATAAACTTTTAATTTACATATATAAATTACAAAAAATACTCTGTATAGTGATGTTCAGAATTTATAAATGAAAAAATATGCCTTGCATATTAAGTTTGAAGACATTACTCTTAAAGTTTAATATTAAAAGGCTAGGTGTGTAGTTCAGTGGTAGAGTATATGCTTAGTATGTACACTCTAGCATACACACACACACAAAGACATTGAAATTAATTTTGAGCACATGCTAAGTAAGTATCAAGAAGGAAACAGCTACAAAACCAGTGCTATAACTCTATGTCTTTCTATAATCAGTGAAAAAGGCACTTGGAAGGCTGAGGAAGCAGGATCACAAGTTTGAGACCAGGCTGGACTATATAGCAAGACCTTTCTCAAAAACTAAAGGATAAGCCTGGCTCAGTGGCTTACACCTGTAATTCCAGCTATGTAGAGGCTGTAGGTAGGAGGATCTAAGTACAAAGCTGGTCCAGGGGCAAAATCCTGAGACTTTATTGATAAAATAATCTAAAGCACCTGGTTACAATGGCTCAAGTCTGTAGACCTAGCTACTTGGAAGGCAGAGATCAGGAGAGTTATAGTTTGAAGCCAGCCTGGGTGGGGGTTGTTCATGAACTCCATCTCAACCAATGGCTGGGCCTGGTGGTATGAGTCTGACATTCCAGCTCATGAGAAAGCATAAATAGGAGGTTTGTGGTTCCGGCCAGCCCAGGCATAAAGCAAGACCCTATCTCAAAAATAACAAATCCTAAAAGGGCTGGTGGAATGGCTTGAGTGGTAGAGCAAGTGCAAGGCCTGAGTTCAAACCTCATTACCACAAAGATAAATAAGTAAATAGACAACTTATTTTTTCCTGTTAGACAATGGTATTACTTAACTTTCATGAAATAAAAAAGGCTGCTGTAGAAGGTTAGCTTGTGATATGTGTGCTACTTTTTAAAACCTTCTTAGCTCCTAAAATCACGTATTCTAAAATCTAAAAATGGGAGTCTTTACTCTCATTTCCTGTGTTGAAGCAGGAAATATTTCTCCTTTTTCATTTCTCCCTACTTTATCTGATTACACTAAAATCCTTGCTAAAGCTTCAAAGGAAATAAAATCCTTTATCAGATAAAGGGAGGAATCAAACGAAGCTTTTATCCAAAAGAAATCTCAATACTACTGCATATTAAAATAATTTATGTAGGTCTTAAAACTATCCTGTTTCCTCTAGAGATTAAATACGTAATTTTAAGTAGAATAAATGTATTTAGATATTAATATGAATGAGATAACCAACAACAAGAAGTTAGTTTCATCTACAATCAGCATAATATTTTGTAAAAATACCTTATAAAAATGATACAGTGGTACATCAAACATTTCAGCAATAAGTGGAAAACTCCCAGGAGGTTTATAAGAAAAAGTGACAACTTCAAGACAGCAAGCCAAGAGTGATCTATGGAATGCATCTTGTTCCAAAATACCCTATAAAACAAAGTTAATGACATTTAGAAACATTAGCCTACTCTAAAAACCAGCATAACCATCATAAAACTGGCATAACCAGCTAGTTAAATAAAAATGTCAAAGAAGTCAGTTTCTGAATTACTGGAGTATGTGCTTACTATCTTACAAAACCTTCCTTAACTTTATAAATAAGTTCATCTTTTATTAAAAATATAAATTAAAGTGTAAGAACTTTCACAATCTTATGTTATGAAATGTATTTAATAAAAGATTACATCCCTAATCAAAATACACACACACATACAGGTGCTTAAACAATGGTGTGGAAAAGTGTTACAAAACAGTTTTTTTCAGTAATAGGTCACCGCCATAAAAAGGCAAGGCAGGCAAGCAGGTGACTGGCTAGATGACCATGTGCCAAAAGTCAACATGTTTATTGTGGGATGCCATACTTGCAGATAATTTTTATTTTCTTTTTCTTCTTACTTATAAATTTTACAAAATTGTATATAAACATTTATTGTTTATTTTTTAATTGAAAAGTTTCTCAGGCAACAAAGAAAATATTCATAAATTAGACTGAATCAAAGCTAAAAACTTGTACATAAAAATAGATTACCATCAGAATGAAAAGAAGACCCACAGAATGGGAGAAAACATTTTGCAAATCATATATCTGGTAAAGGACTAATACTGAGAATCTCCTACAACTTGACAACAAAGCAGCAAACAAACCAATTGAAAAACGCGTAAAGGACCCGAAGAGACATTTCTCCAATGATGATAACAAAGGGCCAACAAGCACAGGAAAAGGTACTCACAACACTTACTACTCATCAGGGAAATGCAAACTGACAGCACCTTGAGAGACTACTTCATACCCACTGAGATGGGTATTATTTTAAAAGTAGAAAATAACAAATGTTTTTGAGGATGTGAGCAAACTGAAACTCTTATGTATTGCTGGTGGAAATGTAAAATGGTACAGCTACTGTAGAAAACAGTATGACAGTTCCTCAGAAAGTTAAATATAAAATTACCATATGGGTCTGGGGATGTAGCTCAGTAGTAGAGTGCTTGCCTAGCCCATGTGTAAGACTCTGGTTCATCCCAAGCACAGGCATGACAAAACAAACAAACCCAAACACATTACCATTTGATCCAGCAACTCTATTTCTAGATATAAAGAACCCAAAAGAACTGAAAGCAGAGACTGAAACAGATAATCATACACCAATATTCACAAGAGCCAAAAGGTAGAGGTAACTCAAATATCCACCAGCAGATGAGTGGATAAAGTGTCTAAACATAAGGAAAGACACTGTGACACATACTAGAACATGGAGCAACCCTGAAAAACAGTGAAATAAGCTGACATAAAAGGACAAATATTGTATGGTTTCACAATTATGACATACTAAGAATAGGCAAATTCATAAAAAGATAGAAGACAGACCAATTAGACATAGAAGGCACCAAGGGCCACAGCAGGGGTGAATGGGGAGTTAGTGTTTAATAGGTATAGACTCAGTTTGGAAAGATGAAAGCAAAAATTCTGGAGATGAAAGGTGGTAATGTTCACACGACACTATTAATGTACTCAATGCCACTAAATTATAAATTTAATGATGATTAAAATGCTGTTTTGTTAAATATATTTTACAGTAGTGACAAATGAATTTTTAAATATGTTACTCAGAATAATATATGGTTATTAATAACAACTTAATATTAGCCCCTAAACTGTAGCTATGCTTTATATACTCTTCAGTATGTGTTTCACATACAAAAAGTAAGTCATAACACAGCCCTCTAAATTCATTCAGCCATATATATATGTGTGTGTGTATATATATATATATATATATGTGTGTGTATGTGTGTGTGTATATACATATATATATAATGTAATCCAGATGGTGGTACTCATGTGCCTATAATCCCAGCATATGGGAGGCTAAGGCAGGAGAATTTTGAGCTTAAGACCAGCCTGAGTTATATACCAAGACCCTGTCTCAATTTTTTTAAAAAACTGGGGGGTGGGCTGGGATGTAGCTCGGTGGTACAGCGCTTGCCTAGCATGCGTGAGGCCCTGGGTTCGATCCCAGCACCAAAAAAGAAAAGACAAAAAAAAAAAATAAAAAAAATAAAAAACTGGGGGTGTAGCTCTAGTGATAGAACATATGCCTACTGAGCATGGGGCCCTGGGTTCAATCTGCAGTACTACATTTAAAGAAAAAAAGAATGAAATAGCTATAAGAAATTGGAATGGTTATCATTTTTATAATTTTTTTTAAAATGTCACTTTAAAAATTATTGAACAAACATTGATGAGAATGAATCCCGATCTTTTTTTCATATTGAGAAGTATTTTATGGTTTTTATAAACTAATAGTTTTGGACAAAAATATTAGCTTTTGGACCAGGCACAATGGCTCATGTCTGTAATCCCAGCTACTTGGGAGACAGAGATTGGGAGGATCAGGATTTAAGGCCAGCCCAGGTAAAAAAGTGTTAGCTAGACCCCATCTCAATAAATAAACTAGGTGTGGTGGCACACACCTGTAACCCCAGCTACACAGGAAGCTATAGGTAAAAAGATAACAGTCTAAGGCCTGCCCTGGGCAAAAACGTTAGACTCTATATGAAAAGTAACTAAAGCAAAAAAGGGCTGGGTCATAGCTCAAGCAGTTGAAAGACTGTCTAGCAAATACAAGGCCCTAAGATCAAACCCCACTAGCACAAAAAAAAAAAAAAATTAACTTCTGTTTTCTTTACCCTTTTTTTAAAATTTGATTTTCTCTTTTAAGTTAATATGTAATAAATGTACATATATGGGGTACAGTGTGATAGTGGCATACATTTATCAATTTTCATGAGTTTTTTTTCTAGCCTAAACTCACAGGTTGATCTCTTCTAGCTTTCCCTACTTTCATCTTTGTGGATTACCCGTTTTATAAACTTATTTTTTAATGGACACAAAATTGTTCACAATTATAAGAAATTAATTTCAAAAGGTATTTTTTGTTAAAAATAATGATCATTTACTGCAAAGTATATGTACATAAAATTGGTTTTGGCAGTACTGAGGTTTGAACTTGGGGCATCACACTTAATAGGCAGGCACTCTTCTGACTGAGCCATGCCTCCAGCCTTATTTATATTTCTTGACTAGTAAAATCTAGGAAAAAATAATCATCTTAACCAAAGAAGAATGATTGAATATATATGTTAGAGTTCCATCCAGGCTAGGCACAGTGACTTTTGTCTGTAATCCCTACTCTTACGAGTGAGAGATCAGAAAGATGGCAGTTGAGGCTGGCCCAGGCAAGAAAGTCAATTCCAGCTGTGTGGGAGGCACAGGTAGGAGGATTATGGTGCAAGGCCAGCCTGGGGAAAAAGAAGTGACACTACCTGAAAAATAACCTAAAGGCAAAAAAAAAAAAAGAAAAAAAATCCAGTTTATACTCAATTTACTCTTGCTATTATAAGTCTTAAATAAAAATTGTGGGGCTGGGATGTAGCTCGGTGGTATAGCGCTTGCCTAGCATGCCTGAGGCCCTGGGTTCGATCCCAGCACCAGAAAAGAAAAGACAAAAAAAAAAAAACCTCTCCCCAAAAAAAATTGTGTTAACTCAATAAAGTCTGAAAGTCTGAATGTTGTAATTCTTAACCGTAGTCTTCCTACCCTAAAAGGTATACATTATGGTTGGTAGAGTGGCTCAAGTGGTAGAGCACCTGCCTAAGAGGTCTACATTATAATATATGGCTTGCTATTAGGAGAAACACTAATTTCTTCTATATTGCTAGGTGCTAATCTTATTTTCCAAAACCTAAAGGTTTTGTTGTGGGTGGGAAAAAATGAAACTATGTTTTACTATGCTGATCAATACATTAATTCTTGTCATAATGTACCCCAGTACAACAATAATATAATTAAAAAAGTAAAAAAAATACATTAGTAGTTGTACTCACAGATAAATCCATGTCTCCCAGTCTTTTTTGTTCTTGCTCAATAACAGATTCTAATACTTTATAATAAAGCATTTCTGCAAAACGAAAATGTTTGCTGGCAATTTCTGTAGAAATAATTTAAAAACGTAAGAACTAAATACAAAGAAAATAAATATTGTGGAAAATGAAGACCCACCTCTCCCTCTCTATCTGCAAAGTAAAATTTAAAATCCAAACCCATACTCTCTACAGTTGTCATTTCAATTATCCCTAAGATTCCTTAATATTCTTCATGGCAACAGTTACATTTTGCTAAAGTTGTGAAATAAAATTTGCATATAAAGAACTTACCCTTCTATTAAGTTTCACATCATTTTTTTGGTGTGTGCTTGAATATAATAGTTCTATGCTGTTAAAGTTTGGGTGTTGAATGTCCTCCACAGGCCTGCATATTAAAGCCTTGGTCCCGAGGGTGGCACTATTTGTGTGGTTGAACCCTTAGGAGGTAGGGCCTTGTGGGAGATCCTTAGGTCTTGGAGGCATGCTCTTGAGGGGGTCTGTGAGACCCGTCTTGTTCTTTGCTTTCTGTCTCATGACAGTGAGTTTGTCCCACCACTCTCCCTACCATTGCCATGTACCACACCAACCAGAGGCCCAAAAAAACAGAGCCACATAATCATGAACTGGAACCTTCAAAATCTTTTCATTTATAAGTTGACAATCTCAGAAAATAGAAATAGGAGACTGATTAATATATACAATAAACAGTATATAATTGGGCTTACTATCCCACATAATTGGTTCTAATTCATGACATTCCCAGGCCAGGTTTGGGCATGAACCAGCTATAAAGCAGCCCTAAAGTGGAAATCCAAAATCTAAAATGCTCCAAAATCTGAAGCCTTTTGAGTACCAGCGTGACATTACAAGTTGAAAATTCTACATCTAAGCCCATGAGCTGGGTCACAGACAAAAATGCAGATACACTAAAAATACTATATAAGATTATTAGGCTGTATGTGTTTGTGAAATGCAAATGAATTTTGTGTTTAGACCTGAGACCCATTTCCAAGATATTTCATTTTGTATATGCAATCTTCCAAAACCCAAAGAAGATCTTAAATCTGAAACATTTCTGGTCACAAGCATTTCAGATAAGGGATACTCAAACTGCACATCTTCTGTCCTTGTTCTTACTATATTCAAGTATCACAATATTTATATTTAATTTTCAGTTTACAAATGAAAACTGAAGAATTTACAAATAAAGAAGGATCAAAGTCCTATATCAGTCTAAAATTGCTCTTTCTGAGAAGGGCCCAGAAATCACTTGTGTGACAGAAAACTAGCCTTCAATCTAAAGTCATAATTCTTTCCTCATGTTTCTGACTTAGTTGTTAAGAAAGGAATCCACATAGTTAAATGTGAAATCTGAGGGCAGTATAAACAACATTAAACCTTACCTTTCATACAATTATTGGAATCCTCATCTGGCTGAGAATGCTGAGAATAGACTTCATACATTTCTTTCAATCTGTTAGCAATAGCCTGGGTTGGGTCTCTAGAACATGTCCTAAAGAGTAGTAAGAAATGATCAAATATAAATGCCTTGCCAAGTCACAAAAGAATGTTTAAAACTTTAATGTCATTAACATTTAAACATAAAAATTTTGAACAGACACTATATACTCCCAAAATTAATACAGGAGATCCCATACTTCCTTTTCAAAGGTAGTGTGTTACTATTTTGAGTGGAAAAATAGTATTTCTTGTGTGAGGCTATACTTTTACTGCAGTTAAGTTTAACAACCTTGGCTCTGGACCCATTTGAATGCTGTGACTACCCACGCCCACCTCACACATCCCCAATCACCAACCACTGATGACAACCAAAACTTCCCTCAATGGAATCCCTACAGGATAGAAGAACTCCCAATCCAGAACTCCTAAAAGAGAATTTAAGAGGTATAAAACCTACACTGTAGACTCATATAAAACATCACTGGGATTTTCTTTTCACCCATAAGGTTTGTTTCATTGATTTCTTCCTTGAAAGCAATATTTGTACAAATTATTACCCAGGAGCTTTTGGTAACAACTTCTTTATTTTTATCATAAATGTATATTCATTGTAAAAATGTAGCAGGTTTACAAAAGTATAAAGAAAATGAATGTTTTAATCCTGCTAGAGGTAACTACTGAATAACATATACTCAGAATATTATTTATGAACACCCATATGAATCTTTTTACAAAAACAAAACTTGTTTTTTATAGAATCTGCTGGTAATATTGAACCCCATGAGTGGTAAATATCACAATGTATCCCTCTGTACTATTATATGCTAACAATAATTTTTTTAAAAAAACAAGCTTCTATGATTGATTACAGTTTGTAAAGAGATGTGAAAGGTACAGAGCTTAAGATAAGTTTTCAAAATATATGTATAAAATGCTTCTACAAGATACTAGGGATGCTGAGGCAAAGGATCACAAATTTGAGTTTGAGGACAGGCTGGGGACATAGTAAGTTTGAGGCCAGTGAGGGCAACACAGTGAGACTGTATCTGAAAAAAAAAAAGAAGAAAAGCCTTCATGGCAACATCTAGACTAGTTTTTAACCAAACTGGTTACTGCAGCCTTGCCAAGATGACATATAAAATAAACCATCACATTATATAATGTATAATATACAAAGTCACAGAAATGTAAGTATTAGATCATATTTTTTCAGATGAAAGAAAAATGAAAGAGAAGTACTCAGGTAATATACATTTGTTCACAGGAGTACATACTTACCCAAAGTCTCAGAATCTTTTGTAAATTGTTCACTACCTTCTAATAAAATTAACTGAAAAAATAAACTGGGGTTTCACAGTGTCTATGTCATCAAACCATAAAGTTTTGGGAATAGGAGAAACTTTGGAGTCAGTTTTTTCAAATTCACTTGAAAAGGGAAAAAAGAATTATACTCAGTTTATTGTGCTTTTCACAAAAACTCACTACTATTCTTACCACTCTCAGATGGAACAAAGGAACTACAGTATTTCCTTTATAGGCTAACAATATTTTATACAGATAGCGGTTTTGCCTTTGCTTTATCAATACATGGAATGCCATCGATCTTTTCAAATCTGCCCCCACCCTTCAGAACTTTGTTTAGTGTCTAGTCTTCTTCATGGAGTCCTATGTCAACTCCCATATGCACTGTGCACCCCCCTTCAAACTTCCCTAAAATCTCAGGTAGAACAGTTGGGAATAAGACAGTTTAATGCTTTGTTATACAGGGTCTAGTGTTGTCTTTACCATCTCCTATGCCACATTAAAGAAATCTGAGCAAAGATAACATATTGCTGTGTCCTCTACTGACTAATAAAAGGATTGAGCATTCAATCAATATAAAATTATTAAAGAACAAATTAAGGCACTAATAGTGAAAAATTAAAATAAGAAATTGAAAATGATCAACAACGAAATCTTGGAAGGCTCAAACTAACCTGAGAATCTGTTCCAGTTTCTCACTTGGCACATTCCTGAGGCCTGTCAGCATGGTGTGAAGACGACTCAGGCTATGTGCAGCTGTAGAAACAGGGGTCACACAAGGGCTGTTCTCCTTAATGTACTTCACACCACTAAGTGGAGTTGAAATTCTAAGTGCTTTAGACTACAGAAGAAAAAATAAGCAGGATTAAAAAAAAAATTTAGGTCAGAAAGACTTACTTCACAAACAGAAATTCAAGACAATCAAACTAAAGGCTGATTATCAATAAACTTAAGCAACTTACATATCACCACTGCTCAAATTTCAACATAACACAACTAGAAGTCACCATGATCCATATAAAGACATGTGAAATGACAATATGTATTTTAGTCAACTAAAAGTTTGTCTCTTAAAAGTTAAATCTTTAAGATAAAGTATTATCTCTGGCTAGGGGTATAGTTCAATGTTACAGTGCTTGCCTAGCATGCTCCAGGCCCTGGGTTCAATCTCAAATACCACAAAAGGAAAAAAACAAAAAAAACCAAAAGGTCAGTATAGCTCCTTATTATCTCGCCTTTAAAACCTAAGTTCAAGGCAAAAATAGCATCATACTTGAAAAAATTAAGAATGTTACTCCCATCCAGGAAAAATAGAAGTTCAGGGTTCCCATTCACTACTGTATCTGCAAACACTCAAAGACTAACAAATAACAGCTATGAATTAAATATGGCACAAGTAAAATTCATGATTTAATAAAATTGCACCAAAAGCATCAAATTTGCTTCAGAGAAACAAACACTAAAAAAAAAGGCAAGTTGATGCAGCTGCCATCAATCGTGTTGCTTCTCTCTCCACCTTTAGTTACTAAAAGCTTCTATAGTCTGTTCCCCCTAAAGTAGACAGGTCTTTAAAGAAGTAAATTAGTCAACATTCGTGAATATAAATATGAAAAAGATATGACTTAGTAACAAAAAATTTGAGCATGAGTACATATACTAATAAAATTGCTAAGTTTTCAAAGAAACTCTGAAAGGTTAAAATAGCTTAACAGCATCTTTAAATATTCAAGATAAGCCACATTTCCCTGAGTATTATAAATACTCATTCTAGAGTTTTAAAAATACCTAGTAAAGTTTGCGCCTTGTAACAGAAAAAAAAAAAAAGATTCAATTCTGATGAGATACAGAAAAGCACAGAAATAAATTTACATGTTTTCTATATGTCTTAAATAAGAGTAGAGCTAAGGCCTTCAATTTGTTTCAAGGGAATTCATCCTATCAGTTTTTTCAAGTCAATAAAATGGGCTGGGTAGATTAGGGGCATTTATAAGGTTGCTCCATGCTTAGGTTTCTTGAGCCCTTTTCATCACTGTACATGAATCCCAACGACTACGTTGGGATAGAAAAACACCTTGAACACCTAAGGAAGAATCAACAGCCAACAGCACATAACCATGTCACCTGTAGGCAATAAGGGTTTCATGAAAGAAACTAAGTGTGATAAGCACAAAGAGCTTCCTGCCCAGAGTCCTCAAGGTCAGTATGGGGCTTTCTGGTAGCATATTAAAGTGCTTAGCTTTAAAGTTCCCTGTGTATTCTCAACTAAACAATTCTTTCTTTAACTCAGGTTTAAATATGAAGTTAATATTTTAAAAATATTATGATGTTTCTTTTCCAAATTAAGACATGAAATTTGGACTGCTCCAGAGCTCTACATGTAGGTCTCTTTTATTCTCTTATCTGGGATGGGGGAGTAGAAAGCATCTGCCTAGTAAGCGTGAGGCTGTGAATTCAAACCCCAGTACCATCAAAAAAAAAAAAAATGCTTACCAACTAATACTGCTGGGTAATCTCTCTTCATTCCAAGACTTTATTAGTCATCCAGGACCCATACACACAACTCCAACCTCTGCTGTGAACTCCAGTGATGCATTTCTAAACTACCTACTCAGTGAGACTAACTAGGATGCCTAAAAAGCATCTCAAATTTAACATGCTAATAACCCTAACTTTTAATCCAACCCCCCACCAAGACTTGTTCTTTCCCCTCAATAAATGTCAACAGGAAATGTTTTGGGGATGCCTACTATATGGACAAACACTTCACACAAAACCGGTCACAGCCCTCCCGAAGCTTGTATTCTAATGCAGGGAGACAGAGAGCAAATGAGTCTTTCTACCTACCTACCTACTTCCTGTCAGACAGCAATAAATACTAGAGGGACACTAACAGCACATTAAGAGGAAAGATTACCATGAGCATTGCAGGATGTTGTGGTTATTATTTTATACTGTAGTCAGATTATAAGTGAGGAAGTAAAGAAGTAAGCTGAACAAACATGTTTTAGGCAGAGGAAACTATGAGGGCAAAGGCTGTGAAATGATATGCTTGGCATATCTAAGGAATGAAAAGGGAGTTAATGTGGCATGAGTAGAATGGTGAGGAGGAAAGCAACAGGACAATTACCTCTGGGTAACAGGGCCAGATCTCTTAGGACCAGATCACTCAGACATTTGTAAGGCTGTTTGGTTTTATATCATTCACCCAACGGTCATCACTGGTTTCTCCCTCTGTGACACCCTAATCGAAAGCATCAGTAAATGCTGTGGGCGCTATATTCAAAATGTGGCCCAAATACAATCATTTCTCTGAATCAAGCTACCATAAACTATGAGAATCATTGCAATAGCCCCTTTAACTCCCTACTTTCTTCCTTGTCCTGGTTGTACCTCCCCACATGACCTTTAAAAATGTCCCTCAGATCACATAAGGGTTACTTTTCTCAAAAACACCCTCTTAAAAGCTTTCATTTCAATCAGAACAAAAGAAAAAGTACTCACAATGACTTCCAAAGTCTACATGACCTGCCTGCATCCTGTTCCCCTCTCCCTTCTCTTACCACTCTTTCCCTAACTCATTCTACTCCTATCATACCAGCCTTCTCCCTATGCCTCCAAACTGTCAGTCATGTTCCCACCTCATGACTTTGTACTTGCTATTCTCTTGGCTTCAAATATATTTCCCCAGTTATGCCCAAGGCTTGCTTCCTCACCTGAGGTCTGTATTAATACTGCCTTTTCAGAGACACTTTTCCCAACCACCTTGTCTACAATAACCCAAGACCAACCCATTATTCCTTACCCCAAATACTTTGTATTACTAACCTATTTTATTTTTATTCATATATCTTAGTCAAACATACTATAGATATTTAATTCCCCACCCTAGCATAGCTCCACACACTAAAATACAAGCTTCTTTAGAACAGGGTATTTGTAGCTATTTTATATTTGCCAGTCTCCAGGAAACAATCTTGTACATAAAATACCTTTAAAATATTGTTAAATGAATAAGCAGACCCCAGTCTCAATTCTAAAGCAATGCACTTATAGGAAAGGGAAACTTAGTCTCCATCATAAAAGTCAACTTAAATACATGATCCTGAAACTCAGTTTAACAGGTTTATCTTAAAAATTTCAGATTCTCAGTTTTCCCAGTCTCCTAAGGAAAGGTCCCAAATCAAATCAATTAATATTTTGTAAATATTCACTACATTCATCATGCATAAAGCTGTATACTACTGACTCCATCTTTTCAAAACCAAAAATTATCAACAAGATACATTTGTTTCAATTTATAGTAAATCCTCTTCTCAGAGATAAAGAAAATCTTTCAAACTTGGTATTAACAAAAAGCAATCAATAAGATAACTTTTTCAATTAAAAGGAGTATGATGGGAGTTTTCTTTTGCATGTGGCAAGCAAATAAAACACACACACAGGATTATGAAAATATGACAGAAGCTTCAATTCATCTACTCCTGTATTTCTACTCATCTGGAATTGGCTCAACTGACCTTGTCAAAATGTTGCTGCAAGATGTTTTTCATCTGCACTCTTTCTGCACTCTCTGTTCCTGAACCAGTATAAAGACACCGTGAGAGAGTCCCAATTTCCTCCTCAGCATCCTCTCCGAGAAATATCCGTTCATCTAAATTCCCAACAGATAAAACATACTCCTCATAGGCTTTACTGATGGCTTTACTACAGAAAAAAAAAATGGACAAATGTACTTTCTCACAGACTGCTGTTTAAGTTAATGCTTCAGATCACTTATATCATTTAATAATTTTTTGAAAGTTAAATTTCAATAGGATAAATGTTAATGATAAAAACAAAAGAGAATAAAAGATAAGCTTGCTATACTCAGCACACCATGACACAGTGAGTATATTTCACTGACAGTGTTTCAGGGTGGGGATCCTGGGTCATTCTGATTGGTAGGAGCAGCTTCTGACAAGAAGCTTAGCTATTTCTCCAAACAGTTCAAGGCACCTATGAAGACATGTGTACTTTCACATCTTTCACTTGCACAGTTCCAAAAGTAGTCTTTCTTCTTCTCTTTCTTCCTCCCTTCCTGAATCAATCAATCAATCTCTCTCTAAGTGCAGGTAATTATAGACATGTGCCACCATGCCTAACTCCAAAAGTATTTATTTAAAAATTTACAATCCAAAACCTTGGCTAATAAAGCTTTAAATTAAAACAAACAATTTTTTTACTAAATTTAAACATATGTGATTATAGTAGAAGTTGACAGAATTTTTATGGATTCCATGTATTCTCTAATGAAATATTCTAAATTTCAAACAATAAAAACACTGAATTCTAATGTTTCCAAAGTACACATTTCTAAATATTAAAATAATTCTGTAACAGAAGTACTCACAAACTCTCTCCAAAGTTCCCAGGTTCTAGAAACCCAGTAAGATTTTCTTCTTTTCCTTTGAGGAGCTTTGATGAAAAAGAAAGATCCTTAAATCACCATGTGAAATCAAGTCTTTCTTAAAAACATCTCATGTAATTTGTTACTGACAAACCTTTTTTTCATAAAGTTTCCTAATATAGGGTTTCCAGAAATGTTCCTTTATTCCCTTTGCTTCCAAAACTAGGCCATCATGTAAAGAACAGAGTTTCTCTATGACACAAGGTGGGTCAGAGGAAGGTTTAGAGTCCTTAGCATGAAAATCTTCGGACAGGCCTATAGAATCACAAAATGGAGATGTCAGTTAGCATTCAGTAAGCTAAATTGTAATAAACCAAAATATAAGCAATAGTCTAACCAAGATATGAGTGGTATGTGAATATAGAGGAATAGTGTATGTGGGCCTAATTTAATTCTATTTAAATAGACCTCGAAAAACAGAAATAGAAGTAAATCTATCACTAGCCAAAGATTTCAGTTATTCCCAGCAATTAGGAAGCTTAGGCAGGAGAATCATGAGTTCAAGGTCAGCCTGGACTAAGAGTGAATTTCAGGCCAGTCTGAGCTACATAGCTCTGAAAAAGACTGCAGTTACTCAGTCATCTGTCTGGAGATGGAATGCTGCCCAGCAAATGCAATGCCTTGAGTTCAAACTCAGTACCATTCCAAAATAATTAACTTTAATATATTGCTCTAAGATGTAAAAACACACTAAAATAAACTATAATTGTGCAAGTAAGCCTTACATTCAAACAAAAAACACTACTTTAAAAAAGATTACAGTTTGCTGGGCACTAATGGCTCATGCCTACCTACTTGGGAGGATCATGGTTTGAGGACAACCCAAGCAAATAATTCCCAAGACTCCATCTCAACCAATAGCTGGACACAGTGGTGTGCAACTGTCATCCCAAGATATGGGAGAGCCTGAAATCAGGAGGATCATGGTTCCAGATCAGCCTGGGCAAAAAAGTTTGCAAGACCCCATTTCAATGGGAAAAAACCTGGTCATGGTAGCTGCACCTGTCATTCCAGAGACTGAAGGAAGTGTAAAACAGGAGGATCACAATACAGGCCCACCTGGGCAAAAAGCAAGCCCCTATCTTAAAAATAACCAGAACATAAAGAACTAGTGGCCATGGCTCAAGTGGTAGACCACCTGCCTAGCAAGTGTGAAGCCCTAACTTCAAACCCCAGCAGTATCCTCCTCAAAAAATACAGTTCACAGATTATATACTATTAGATGTATATTTATTAATTTACAGCATATACTTGCTTATAGCTGGCATAAGAGAAAAAAGTTAACAAAAATAAAAAAATGGTAAAAACAAAGGGAAGAACAATTTAGAAATATGAAGGGGGCTGCAGGTGTACCTCAGGGGAGATGGAGATAAACAAGTCCTGTATTCAATCCCTAGCTCCAAAAAAGAAAGGAAATAAAGATATACACTAGGGACCTAAGAAGGAAATGAGAAAGGACAGAAAAGAATATAGGCTGAGTATCCTTAGCTGAAATGTTTGAGACCAAAAATATTTTAGATTTTGGAGTTCTTTGGATTTTTGGAGTATCTGCATTATCTTTATTGGATGAACTTCTCTAATTTAAAAATCTAAACTCTGAAGTGCTCCAAAGTCTGGAACTTTTTTTTTAATCTAAAACTTTTTTTCTCTTGGCAGTGCTGGAGACTGAACCTAGGCCCTTGCATATCTGCATTCTACTAGTGAGCTACATCCCCAGTCCTAAATCTGAAACTTTTTGACCTTTTATACTTAAGGTAACTAACTATACTAATTTTAAAAATCTACCCTGATTAGTCAGACAAGTTAATTCAAAACTGACAATCACTCAGAATCCTACCATTACTCAAATAGAAGTAGCATTATATATTGGCTCCACGAATTTTGTACTCCATGCTGGTTTTAAACTCACACTCCTCCTGCTTCACCCTCACACGTGCTGGGATTACAGGTGTAAGCCACCATGCCAGCTTAAATATTTTTTAATTCTTGCTTTAATAAATCATAGTTTGGGCTCTGAACTATATATTGCTTATAGAAATTGCACACCTTGATGTATACTAAATGCATTACCAATATGATAATGATTCCCATACATCTGGCAGTTTAAGGGACAAAAATTCATTTTACTTATTTTAGAATTTATTTTATTACTCTTCTTTACAAAAAATTGAAGATTCTTTCACACTAAGGGGAAGTCTCATATGAAAGGGGCAAGGTAAAAGAAGGAAGTTTAAGAAGGTGAGTTAAGATGGCTGAGGTACTCACTATACAAGAATGAATACAGAAGTTTTAAATCTCTTGAAACCACCATAAGAAGGGGACTAAGACAGAAAAAAGAAAAATAGAGGATATGAACTAATTCAGGTTTTAATACATATATACAGGAAATTTCATAAGGAAACTCCATGTGTACCTATCTTAAACAAACAAAAATGTCATTTTTTTTCTTTCTTTGGCAATACTGGGGTTTGAACTCAGGGTCTCACACTTGCTAGGCAGGTGCTCTACTTTTTGAGCCACTCAACCAGCTCCTTTTTGTACTGGGTGTCTTCAAGATAGGGTCTTGAGAACTATTTGTCTGGGCTGGCTTTAAACCACAATTCTCTTTAGCTCTGCCTCCTGAGTAGCTAGGATTACAGCATGAGCCACCAGTGCACGGCTTTTCTTTTCTATTTTCTTTTTCTTTCTTTTACAAAATTGGAGAACAGGAAGGAGGAACAGGTCCTGACTGTGGGGGTTGGTATCAGTGACAGGGGGGATGTGGTGATAGGGTGTGGGAGGGTCAATATAATGCAAATACTGTGTACACATGTATGTAAATGGAAAAATGATACCTGTTGAACCTGTTCCAAGAATGGGGAGGGTGGTGAGTTCAAGTATGATATATTTGAGATATTGTAAGAACTTTTATAAATGTCACAATGTACCTCCACCCAGTACAACAATAAAAATTAAACAAATAAATCATTTTTAAAAATCAAAAAAGAATACATAAAAAAAGATTCTTTTGAAAAATTCTTTTTTGCCTCCTCTAGTGTATCAGGCACAATGTTGAAAAATATAACCAGCTTTAACGTCATGTTTGCTTTGCTGAGTTTCTAAATCCTTTTCCTTGTTGAATATGTATTTCAGAAACACTAAAGTTGTCATTTAAGACTTTAAATTTTGTGATATCTGCATTTGATTTTTTAATAAATGACAGAGAGGTTGATTCCTCATTATAAGTGCCCTAGATGATTATGATGATGGAAACTTTTCAAATACACATTTCTCTGATGCTGGCAACCTGTACTGTGCATATAATTCCTAAGAGAAAACATAATGTAGAAATATGTGTTGTCCAAAAATTTTTGACAGGGCTGGCAGAGTGGCTCAAGTGTAGAGTGCCTGCCTAGCAAGCCTTAGGCCCTGAGTTCAAACCCCAGTACCACCAAAAAACCCCACAAAAACCTTTGATATACAAACTTACCTTTAAAATTAGGGTTCACAAGTTCTTTACGATTGGAACACTGTATTGCATTTCCATAAACTAAGTCTAAAGCACACAGCAGAAGATGGTAAGAGTTGACCAAATCATCACTAATCATAGGGAAATTACCTATAGGATTATAAAGTTAAAGGTTAAATTAGCATCAATTTTATGACATTTTAAATTTTTTCTTAATTTAATTATAATGATATTATGCAACTTGAGTGGCATTAAGTGTTTTGGCAAATTTACATTTTCAGACATTAGTCTTATATTTTAATAAATTTCTAAGAGTTTAACAAAAACTAACACTTTACTAAAAATGTCTTGCATGCATTCAATATTCATTAAATAAATATTTACTAAATATATAGTAGCTGACTAAAACTTTGTTATCATTGGTCTATTTGAAAATTCTTTTTTTTTTTTAAGCAGTACTGGGGTTGGACTCAGGATCTAGCACTTGCTGGGGAGGTGCTCTACTACTTAAGATACTCCTCCAGACCTCTTTGAAAATTGTGAAAAAAAATTGTAAATTTTCTGAAAGTTAAGAAATTATTTTATATGAAAACATTTTTCTACCATGAAAATTACTAAAAATACTCATAAGGGGACACTGAAAAATATACATATGATTGTTTTTCTCACATACATACCTTTAGACCAGAATCTTTAATTAGAGTCCTAATAGTAACATTTTAAATATTTTTCTACATATGACATAAGCTCATATGGATTAATGTAACAGGAGAACAATTAACTTCTACAACTATTAACCCTAGGAAAATTGCAGTGATTGGTAACAAAGACATATAAAACCTGTCCTTTCTGTAGTGCAGGTTCAAGACTAACACTGAAATCAGTTTCTATGATCAGTGAGATTAAAAAGTACTCCTGGTGTTTATTAAAATAACATCAAACCTATCCCTTTTTTGGTTAAACACTGCATATACATTTCATATTTATTTATACATTCTGATAATAGACAAATTCATTTCAAAAATATTTAATGAATTTTCAGACCTTAGCATTTTTAGATGAAATACGTACCCAAAAGCATGTGTATACACACATTTCTTTTAAAGAAAGTTGCCACTTACCTCAACATAGCAGGATTTGCAATTCTTTTTTAGTATAGATGGAAATGTTCAACAAATTAACTTACATGAATTACAGAGAAAAAAATATTCTTCTGTTGCCAGAAAGGCGAATGATTATTAATAGATTAAATTCTACATTGATATAACCAAACCAACTTGCTTGACTCTACTATGAAGTAGTTTAATATTAAAATATACTCATTTCCTCATTTATATAACAGGAAGTGGCACCTACTGGCTTCAAGCCACAAAGCCCATCAAACTGACAAGTTTAAACTCGTCACTAGCCATAGAAGGAAAAACTAGCAACACTAACTTCTAACACAAAGCTGAAATGCTCCTAAAGATCAGGTTAATTTAAATTCGAGGACTGTCCCACAAATCTCACTTTATGAGATACTTTATCTTTCAATCAACAAAGCAGGCAAACGGAAAGCTATTTAACCACTAGACTAGGCTTATTTATCAAGAATGAGAAGATTCTAGATTTTGTATAAAACAGGAAGTGGTGCTTATTGGTCTTCTGGCCACAAAGTCCTTCTTGTGACAAGCCCAAATCTGTCATTTGCCATATCAAGTCAACAAAGATAGCAGGCAAAGAATTAGTTTATCTATTGGGAATGAGATAATCTGGAATGACCATATGCTACAGAGAAAGTCATGAGAAAAGTGACTGAAAGAGTCCATCTTCCCCCAATATAAACCAAGAACTGAATAAAAACAATAAGCTACTCTATAAGAAAAGGTCCTAGTGCAGTTCATCACAAAAGAGCATAGCTGAGATGTAACATGCACCTGTAATCCCAGCTACTTGGGAGGCTGAGGCAGGAGGATGTCAAGTTTGAGGCCAACTTGGGCAACATAGCAAGATCTCCCTCTCAAAAACAAATGAGAGAAAAAAAAAGCCATAGTCGTAGATTGTGAAAAGACAAAGGTTCTCTGGATCAAATTATTATAGACTGAATTAATAAGGTAAAATTCAAACACCTAGTTAATTTCAAATACAAAACATAAACAGATTCTGTTCTTTCCCAATTGATAAAGTGAAATCAAAATAAGGACCATAAAATTATTTTAATAGTTTATATAATGAATATTTACTCCTAAGAAAACACATACAAAATAAACAACTATCCTAGAAACCACACATCAGCCCTACATGATCATATGAAAAGATTACCATCATATGTAATATTAGCCATAGAAGCTGAAACTTGTGGCAGCCATTATAAAAACACTTTATATATGCCAAAGCTTTTCTTTACTTCATGTCATTGATTATGTCATTTTATTTTATTTTTTGCTGAATACTGAAGCCACGGCCTTGTTCGTATTAGGCAAACACTCTACTACTGAAACACATCTCCAGCCCAATCGTGTCACCTTATCTCCACTAAAGAAGCTGCCAAACAGGGCATTGTGTGCATACCTGTTATCCCAGCTACTCGGAGGTGGAGATAAGAGGGTCTCTGTTTGAGGGCAGCCCAGGCAAAAGTAAGCGAGATTCTATCTCAAAAACAAGCCAGGAATGGTGGTGTGTGCCTTGTAATCTCAGCTATTCAAGAGATGGAGGTAAGAGGATCATAGCCTGAGACTAGCCTGGACAAATTTCAAGACCCTACTTGAAAAGTAAAAACAAAAGGACTGGGTCAAGGCTAAATTCAATCCTCAGTACCACCAGGGGAAGAAAAAAAAGGAAGGAAGGAGGAAGGAAAGAAGGTGCCAGTGTGGTGATAGAAAGCATAATTTAACATCTTACATTTGACATAATAAAGATTTTTCTTGTCAATAAAGCATGTAGCTCAGGGAAGGAAAGATGACTATCACCTAACTAGTCAGAGTACCAGCTGCAATCAATTTAGAGTACCAGCTGTAATCAAATCACCTGGAGACCAATGTCATAACACATCCTTGCCAAAAGCCTTCTTCACATCTAGCACAAAGCCAGGAGACAGGAAATCTGAGTTCAAATCTTAACTCCGTTCCTAGCAGTTAGTTTCTGGGCCTCAGCTAGTTAATCTTTAAGTGACTAAGTTGAAATATTTGTCCTAATGATGAGAATTCCTAATGTACTAATACCTTCTTATGTATGGTTTCTCTTTACAGTTTCAGTTACCTTCAGTCAACAGTGGTCTGAAAATATTAAGTGAATTTTTTCATAAATAAACAAGTCCTAAGTTTTAGACTGCATTTTGTTTGGAGTAGCATGATGAAATCTATCACTGTTCTGCTCTGTCCAGCTCTGTCTCATCTGGGACATGACCCATCCCTTTTATATGCTACCTGTCCATTAGTCTTGGTTATTACATCTACTGTCACAGTATGCAAGTGCTTTAATTCAAGTAACACTTAATTCACTTAATAATGACCCCCCTACAAGCAAATGTAGTGATGCCAGCAACCTGGACATACCAAAGAGAAGCCCTAAAGTACTTCCTTTAAGTGAAAAGGTACAAGTTCTTAAGAAAAAAGAAAACTGTATCTGAGGTTGCTAAGATTTTAGAGTATAGCAGGATGGTTTGAGTCAGAGACCATACTCACATAACTTTTATTATAGTATATTATTATGATTGTTCTATTTAATTAAGTTATTATTATTAATATCTTTTGTTCCTAATTTATAGATTAAACATTATATAGGTATGTTTGGAAAAAACATAGTATACATACCTGGCGTTCAAAACTATCTGTGGTTTCAGGTATCTACTGGGGAATTTGAATGTATGCTCTTCAGATAAGGGGAAACTCCTTCCAGCTCTATGAACTTTGCATTTTATCAGGTTTAGTGGAAAGGTATGCTACATAATCTATAGAAAATGCTATGTAATTGACAAAATTATACATTCTTTCTTTAGATTACTAAGAACTACTCCTACCCAGAAATACTGAACAAAAGTAACAGAGAGGTATTTCAGTGAATGCAGACCTTGGATAGGTTAAATGGGATGAGAAGAAAAGAAGAAATTGTATCTAAGGCATTTGACTAAGTATATTTATGCAGTATATGCAGAAAGTAATCTAAACTACTTGACCATTAGTCCTACTCAGCTGAATAAGACATCTCATGAAAACAGCTCAAAATACAAACTAATACACAGAATCAGGTGTTTTCAGTTTATAATTCAGAAGAATAACTTTAGGTCAAAAAGGTGCAGAAGAAGAATAAAATTAAAGGAGTTACCATTTAATAAAAGAAGATTTGGATGTTATAATAAAATTTAAAAGACTTTACTTAAAAAAGAATCTGGGATAAAAACAATTGAGAAAAATTACAGGATGATCTCTTTCTGATACACATTACAAGTTGATAAAAATAGAACCTGAAAATTTAAATGAATTAATTAATATCTAAATAAACATATGTATTACTCCTTTCTTACCTTTTGCATATATAAATAGCACCCAACAGAAATGGAAAATTTCAGACACGGTACAGGGCTGCCGCCTTTGGGGGATGGAAAAAAAAGTCATGAGATAAACAGAACAAACATAAAAAAGACATCTAAAATTATTGCAAGGTAGGTGTAAAACAAAACCCACAAGTAGAGAAGGATACCAGATACAGCTTCATGGGGGAAGATATGCAAGTTCTGCCCCAACCAAATACCTAGAGGAAACAGTTGAAAGCCAGGGAAAGAGAAAAAAAAATTATAGTCTTTAAGTCAAGATATGTAAAAGTGGAAACTGAAATGACAAACAGTAGTTCTTTTAATGACATTAGCACAACTAATGCTGCTTTTGAACCCCTATACACAGATCTACCTCTCCATTTTTCCTTCTATCAGAGCTGATAAACCATAGTCATCTCTCCCTAATGATGTGCCAGACTATGTCAAATCATAAAAGACCCTTTTTAATGTAAATTCTGGCCTTCCAATATCCCTTGTATTTCCACCTACTAAGAGTACCTGTTGTATTTTGCAGTGTTTTCTGCTAAAGGGAGTTTCAGGCTTACTTTAAGCTTGACTTTTCTACTAATACCACTGCCATTATTCAGAGAAGACATCTGATAATACAACAGCCTTCTGCTAACAAAACAGCCAAGAAGCACAAAGTATCCCCGAGAAGAGCAGGAGACAGGGTTTGGTTCCAGAGCTATCATTAGCTAGGTACACTTGCTCTCTCTGGGCCTAGTCCTTCATCTGTCAAAAGATTATTCTACTTGGGTACAATACTGTACTTAATTCATCAGTCCAGGGTAAGGATTAAATGTCAAGAGTCCTGCTTTAAAAAGTAGCCTACCTACCATAGTACATGATAAACTATTTCAAGTATTGATTGCCTCACAAGATAAAATCCAAATTTTTAGCTTGTAACACTTAAGCCACGCTAAATGCTACCTCTTAAGAAACCCAGAAAAAAACTTGACTAATCTACTTACTCCTAAATTTCTTCTGCTTTGCTGTGTCTATTTTTTTTTATTTCAATCTGAATGGAAGGCTCTATTATCTTCAAATTCACCTGTTGACATCTCATTCATCCTTCAAGATCTGTTTTTACTTATTCTGTGTAACATTTTCTGACTGGCTCATCCAGATTTATTTTTGCCTCACAAATCCGGAGTTTCCATTATCTATTGGATTCATGTATCTTTTATGACATGTTCCACTATACAAACTGGACACTTTATACCTGCCTCCTCTGCCACACTATCCTGTAAACTCTCAAGACACTGGGTTTTCATTTTTTGAACACTTGTGTTCTACATAGTATCTAATAAGTACTTCCTGTGAATAAGTGCTCAGTGACTACTCCGTGACAATCTTTCACATAATAGTGTGTGATGCAGAACACAGCCACGGCGAAGCACATGGGTACTGTAGTCAGACTACCTTCATTTCAGTAACAGCGCTACACTTGTCAGTTGTGTGAACCAGGTAAAATTACTTAACCTTTCAAGTAATAATTTTCCCCATCTATAACAACAGTGTCAGCCTCATAAGGTTGCCATAAGATTAACTGAATACATGGTGAAGTCTTAGAAGAGTCCCTGCCCCATAATAAACACACAGTAAATGCCATTAGTAGTAGTAGTATTGTTAGCAAAAAGCTCTAGTGAAAACTAGAGTAAGCCTAGCATGGTGATTCACATCTGTAATCCCAATACTCAGGAGGCTGAGACAGGAAGAATGCAAGTTCCAGGCCAGCCTGGGCTATACAGCAAGACCCTGTTTCAAAAAAACAAATGAAGAAACAAAGAAACAAAAAAACTTTGAGTGACAGAAGGCCAGAGGTGTAGCTCAATGGTACATCATGTTTTAACAGGTACAAGGTCCTGGGTTCAATAATCCCCAGCACCACACACACACACACACACACACACACACACACACACACACACACACATACACGAAAAGTATAGAGTATAGAGTAAGGTAAATATAAAGACAATTTTCTTAATTAGAATTGGGTAATAACAAGTACAGTATGAAATCATTTTATAGACACTCCAAAAAAAAAAGATACTCTATAAATACTTCATTTATTTACTTGTTTGCAGTATTGGTGTTTGAACTTAAGGTCTCTCGCTTGCTTGGCAGGCACACCCCCCAACTCACTTCCTATAAATGATCTCACTAGCCTTTCTGGGAACCAAGTTTGTATATAAAATTTATAAAAATTAATTGTAAAAAGCCAATTCCCCAAAACTTCAAGTAAAATTAGATCAGCTACTTTCATGTCAGAGGTGTCAACTATATAAAAATGTAAATGGTCTACCATGTTTTTAAGTTTGTACTTTTTGTAAACATCCTTCATAACTTGTGAAACTTTTCTTTTTGGGTGGTATTGGGATTTGAACTCAGGGCCTCATGCTTGCAAGGCAGGTACACTTGAGACACTCTGCCAGCCATTTTTTGTGTTGGGTATTTTTGAGATAGAGTTACATGAACTATTTGCCTGGGGCTGGCTTCAAATAGAAATCCTCCAGATCTCTGCCTCCCTGAGTAGCTCGGGTTACAGGTGTGAGCCCCTGGCACCCAGCCTGGGAAACTTTCATACTTAAAGAAAAAACATTATTCATTCTAGTCAACAATGTCAACTCTTTTTTCCTGTACCTTTTTTTTTTTTTTTTGGTGGTATTGGGGTTTGAACTCAGAGCCTCATGCTTGCTGGGCCGGTACTCTACCACTTGAGCCACTCCAATAGCACGCTGTTATTTTTCTTATCAACACCTTTCTCATTCCACTTTAAGAACATGTAGTCCCACATGTCAGTCCTTTCTCTTAGTTGCTGAGTCATTTGAGTTCTATTTAGAAAGGCATTGTCTATGCCTATTAGTTCCAATGTATTTCCTGCTTATTCCTGCACTAGCTTCAAAGTTTCAGGTCTTATAATCAGGTCCTTAATCGACTTTGAGGTAATACTTGTACAGGGTGAAAGACACGGATCTAGTTTCAGTTTTTTGCATGCTGATACCCAGTTTCCCAGCAACATTTGCTGTCTTTTTTCCATCATATATTTTGGGTACCTTTGTTAAAAATCAGGTGGGCATAGCTTTGTGGACTCATATCTGGGTCTTCTCTTCTGTTCCACTAGTCTTAATGTCTGTTTTTGTGCCAGTACCATACTTTTTTTATTGCTATGGTTTGTTATAGTTTGAAGTCAGGTCTTGTGATACCTCCTCCAGCATTACTCTTTTTGCTCAGTATTACCTTGGCTATTCACAGTCTTCTATGCTTCCAAATGAACTTTGACTTTCCAATGTCTGTGATGAATGTCACTGGAATTTTGATGGGGATTGTTGCATATATTGGTAATATAGCCATTTTTATGATATTGATTCTGCCAATCCATGAGCATGGGAAATCTTTCCATCTTTTATAGTCTTCTTCAATTTCTTTCTTCAGTGGTTTATGTTATTCATAGTAGAGGTTTTTCACTTCTTTTGTTAAGTTTATTCCTAGATCTTTTTTGAGGCTATTATAAATGGAATTATTTTCCTATATTCTTTCTCAGTGTGTTCATTGCTGGTATACAGAAAGGCTATTGATAGTTGTAAATTGATTTTGTATCCTACTACATTGCTGAAGGTGTTTATGATGTCTAGGAGTTTTTTGGTGGAGTTTTCTAGGTCTTTTAGGTATAAGATCGTGTCATCTGCAAATAGGGATAGTTTAACTTCTTTCCCATTTGTATTCCTTTTATTTCTTCTTCCTGTCTTATTGCTCTGGCTAGGAATCCCAAGACTATGTTGAATAATGCAGTTTTTCTGCATTTAGTATGATAATGGCTCTAGGCCTGTCATATACAGCCTTTATTATGTTGAGATACATTCCTTATATTCCTAGTTTCATCAGAGCTTTTATCATGAAAGGATGTTGAATTTTTATTTCATGAAAAAAATTTTAATGTTAATGGAGAAGAATTTATATCTCGTAATTGTTCATAGTTATAAGAAAAGATAGAAGCCAGGCGTAGTGGCTCAGGCCTGTAATCCTAGCTTCTCTAGAGGATCAAGAGGTTCAAGAGGATCATGCTTTGAGGCAAGCCTGGGAAAAAAGTTCATGAGACCCTCATCTCAACCAATAAAAAGCTTGGCATGGAGGTGTGCACTCCCCATCCCCGCTACATGGGAAACATAAATAAGAGGATAGGATTGTGGTCCAGGCCAGCCCAGGCATAAATGTGAGATCCTACCTCAAAAATAACCAAAATGAAAGGGATGGAGATATGGCTCAAGTGGTAGAGCAACTGCCTTAGTTCAAACTCCAGTACAATCCAAGAAAAAGAAAAGAAAGAAAGAAAACACAAAGTCAGAGTAAGTTACTGACTTTGTAGATCTTATCAGAAAGCATGAATTCATAGAAGTTCTAGTTCTCTATTCATTCCTCAATCTAGTTTCTCTACTTAAAATACATGGAGAAGTCATTTCAGGGAGATTGTTACCCATTTGACATAAAAATAAAATAACAGTAATAGCCTATGATAGTCAATAATAGAAAATACAGTGGTCAATATATGGTCTATAGACAAGATAAAAATCTTGAAGGTCTGACCCATGCTGTCTGCATTTTTATTGCTTATACAAAGAAGGAAAGTTTATATAAACAAAGATCTTGTACATTTTGAAATATAAAAGAAGCCAAACTCTTCATAATTAACACATATTGAAAACAAAAAATTATTATTAAAAGAAAACGTTTGAGGAAAAATATTATTTATAAAATCACATTTCTTTTTTAAGACCAGCAAAATAAACTCGAAGATCAAAATTATAGCATAGAGAAAGGTGTATTCCCATTAGCAAATATAAAGCATACCGTTGTTTTCTTCCTCTTTGTTGACGAGGTTGTTCCTCTTGGGGATATTTAAATATGTCTTGAAAAATGGGCTCATATTTCTTAAAAATTACAGCAGATACAGTGAAATTTCGCTCTAATCTCTCAGTACGTTCTCTGAAATGTGGGGGTAGATTTGCCATGTCTTCCCACTTCTTCATCTTGTTAAAAAATTCAATTAAGCTGTTATCAAAGATAAAAAACGAGGTATTTTATAACATAAATGTAAAGTATCCCAATGTAAGTAATTAAAATTAAATAAAAATTACCTCATTAAACTATGTTTAGACAGTTATATAAAATCATAATTCATGTCTTTGACTAGCTTAATCTCTTACAAACTGGCTTACTACTCTGATCTCTCAATCTACTTTTTTTTTTTAAGATTATCCAAGATTTTTTAAAACATAAAACAAAATTAGGCTGAGGATAAAGTCCAATGGTAGAATACTCACATAGCATGAGCAAGGCCCTGGATTCAGTCCCCAGCACTGTGGAGTCAGGGTTGGGGAAGAGAGGAATACTAGAATAATGTACCCCCAAAATATTAACATACTGAATAAATTTTGCCATGCTTGCTTCAGAATTTTTAAGAACTGAACATATTAGAGAAAGTCAAAATTCCCAATCTCCTTATTTCCATTCTTTACTCTTCTTCTCCAAATAACTATCATTCTGAAGATTCTCTCCCATCTTAGTTTTCATACTTTACTATACACATACATATCCAAGAACAATTAGTATCTTTTAAGTGCTTATACATATTTTATATAAAATGTACTATACTCAAGCATTCTGCAACTTGCTTTTTACTCAATGTTTCTGAAATTCATTAATGATGACACATATAGATATATTCATTTATTTAATTGCTAAAAATATTTCTTCCTATAAACATACCATGGGTTTTTTTTTGCATTCATTTCCCAATGAATGGAAATTTAGATTGCTACTAACTTCTCACAACAAAAAATGCTATAAAAAAAACATATCTTTGTAATGTGCTTAGGAGTTTTTTTAGGGACTACCTCAAGAAATGGGTTCAGAGAATGGACACCTTCAATTTTACTATAGGCTCCATATATATATATACACACACACACATATTATGACACAAGTCCTGTACATATATGTCTAAGCATAATACCATATACTTGATATTTATTTACCTTTTGAACTTAAAATGTATCCCCAAAAATTTCTTAATAATCCTATCTAAATTTATCTCAATACTATAAAATAATTCATAAGCTTTAAAAGTAAATTCTTCCATACAAGTATGTAATACATTAAAATGCAACTATTTTAATCAAATTAGTAAAATATAATGGCTACTAACCTTGAAATAGGAAAGGAAAATCACAAACTAGCTAGCTTCTAAATTCAACAATCCACAGGGACAAAATGCTCAGAAAATAATGAATAAGAGAATACTCACTATCATTATAATTTATGAGCTTTTATATTAGCCACATTCTACTTTTCAAACTCTAATACAGTTACCTCTGTTCTGAACATCTCAGGATTCTAGTTAAAGATACATAGTTTCCTTCAACAGTCCCTTTGCTCACAGTTGGAACAGATTTTCTGCAAGCCACATATAAGGCACATGCTAGCCAGTGAAGATCATTTCCCTGTAAAAGAAAACAGATTTTTACATAATGAGCTATATGTGTTTCAATATAAAAAGTCTTATGTTTAAATTGAAACTGTTTATATGTTTATGGGAAACTATTTATGTTATGGAATAGGGTCCAGTGATGACCCTATCCCATGGAAGAACTCTTCCATGAGAGGTAGTGTGATCTGTGTTCCCTCACCTTGAACCTGTGCAGGGACCTGTATTCCCTTACGTTGATTAACTGTCTCAACTAATGACATAGGTGGGAGTGATGCTATGTAACTTCAAAGATCACAAAACAGAAAACAGATTCCACCTGGCTCTCTCTTTTAGGACATGTCCCTTGAAAGTCCTAAACCAACATGTAAAAAGCCTGGCTACCTTGAATTGCCATGCTGGAGAGAGACCATATGGACTGGTCAGTCATATACACAGAGATGCCCAAGAAGCCCCAGCTGCTTGAGTCTTCAAGTGAGGCACAGTTATCCCCATGGCATCCCCACTGTGCCTGTCTGGATTTCTAACCTATAGAATCAATGGGCAAAATAAACTGTTGTTTTACGACACTAACTTTTAGGATAATTTGGTACACAGCTATACTGAAATAATATTGTTATTTATATACTTTTAAATTTTTGCTTAAAATCTAGAATAAAAGAAATAAATGTAAAATTAAGCTTGAACTTGTGTTCTGCCACTAATTTTATACCTCATCAAGACATACGCATAAATACATAAAATTTATAACCATATGGACTAATATGGGTCCACTGCCATTCAAAAAGTAAGTTTTAAGGCACTACTTCTAAAAGGTCATCTGAGTTGAGCATGGGGCATACATCTGTAATCCTAACAACATTCAGGAGGCTCAGGTAGGAGGATCATGAATTTGAGGCCAACCTGGGCTACATAAGGAACACCCTATCTAAAAAAAAAATATCAACATAGTTTTTTTTCTCCCAGTTATGATTGAATTGGAAGATGTCCTTTAGTTTCATTGAATCCAATGGCTGGTCTAAATAAAAATGAGAGCAATCAGAAAGTCCATTTTTCACATTTACACATATATTGGCTTCTATATATTGGCTTAAAAACCAATTTTAAAACTTCATTTTCTTAGCTAAGAACTATGAGATTAAATGAGCTATATAAGAATAAAACAAAGAAAATACAAAAATCAAAAGATAAAATTCTATAGCCAGTGCTCTAAATTAAATATCATGAGCTTTATTTTCCATTGCACACTTCTAGGAAACTGCCAGCCCATGTTCTCTTACAGCACTTGACATAAACTCCAGGGTGGGGCACTGAGTTCTTCACTGCTTTATCTCCAGCACATAGAGTTCTGTAGCAAATAACAGGTACTCAAAAAATATTCGCGCACTTATTGGGAAAACTGGGCAAAGAAGCTGAGATTAAAGTTTCACTCATCAATAAAATCAAGTAATCAAATGAGTTTCCAAAAATAATTTACTAACCATCTGATATTATGTATCACTTGCTCATGTAACAATAGATTTCACATGATTTAATCTGAGTTGAAATACCTCAACCGTATGATAATACTTGTCCTATCTAGAGTCATCTTGAGAGTAAAATAAGAACCTGTTTGGCACTTACACCTTTCAAACCAAAAAAGAGTCATTTTCTTTGCCTAACTACAGGAAACCACTAAGAGATAGAGGAACGTCGCCTCTTCTTTTTGAGAGAGCTTTCCGTGCCCAAACTACACAGTGCCTTAGTTAACCTTCAATGGTTAAATTAAAAGCCATCATACTACTGTACTTATTCTGTACATATAACGATGGGAAGAGGGAACTAGTAACGAGTTCAAATTTATTAATATATGAATAGATTAAAAATACTTAACTGAAAGACACAGAAAAAAACACTGTATTATATATAGTTAAATACCACCTTAGGCCTTCACATTCTAAGCCTATCTGCCCTGCTCTTTCTAGAATCTATATATAAAACTATATGAGAAAAAATCAAAGGGCCTCATGTTTAAATGGCACACACCCGGCAGTGGAACAGCTGGTAAACACCGGTGACTTCCGCGTCACTTCCCATTGGCCCGCGGAGGGGCGGTGCCTACGGAGTTGACAGGCACTGGCTAGAGGGCCATTTTTCTCTTCTGCCAGCCGGGTCCGAAGAAAGGGACCCAACAAGCCCGCAACCCAGCGGTGGTCACCTCCCCGATCCCAGTAACATGTGGGGGTGACACCACACCCGGGAGCGCAGATAGCCCGTCTTCATTAGTTCCCACGCACACAGCCCAAACCCGACAACGCTTCTCCTCCATCGGATGCAATGCCTGGCCAAGGGCCGTTGGGTCCAGGCGAGGCTGGAAAATGAAGGACTTGAAGCCCGGAACCGAGCGCGGCAATCCGCGGACCTCCGCACTCCGGGGACAAGCCCTCCATTGTCCGTCTAGATAGACACCTGTTCACTCTACCAAGGTGTTCACATGGGCCACGCACACCCACTTTTGTAAAGCGAAAGGTGCCCCCCACCCTGAACCCAAGACGGAAAAGCAGCGCGGCAGGACTCGCCCGCAGAGTCCCCGAGACCCTCGCCAAGTCTGGTGTCCCGGACGCAGGGACGACACAGGCTCCCCCGTTCCCGCGAAGGGCGCGCCGCGCAGACCAGGCCCACGAAGCCCCCCGCCCTGTCCCCTCCCGAGCGCACCTCCAGCGTATAGCTCTCGCTCATGCTCCGGTAGCTGTCCCAGGCCTCGGCCCGCGCCGCCTCGTCCATGTTGAGGCGACTACACAGCTCGTCGAACCGCTGCTGGATCTGAGGGGTCGGCGACCCCGCCGACTGCGCTACGTCCTCGGCCTCGGCGTCGTCCTCCTCCTCCTCATCTGAAGCTGAGGCCACCGGGGGAGGAGGCGGGGGCGCCGGCGACTGATCGCCTCCAGACGGCATAGCACAGTCCTAGGCAGCGGGTCCTCAAATGAACTGAGGGCCCGGGCCCGTAGCCATTCAAACCGCGAAGCGCCCGCCCGTCAGACGCCCGCCCCGCAACTGCGCCGCCGCCAACGGCGATTGACCTCATGCAGGCACCCTTAGACATGAACGCGGCACGCTGGGAAATGTAGTTCAGGCCGGGAGCCCGCTGAGGCCAAAAATCGCGAGAAAAATCGGTGTGCGTCCTTCTCGGCATTTTAAATAGCTCCCCATGGTGAGACCATTCAGAACCGGCTTTTCTAAAAAGAAAACGTGTGGACGTTTAGTATTCAAACTGTCACCAGGAATGCTTCCTCATCACCTGGATGTCCTCATCCAAAAAATAAGGATAATAGCAAGAGCTGGTCTGCCTATATTCAAATCTCAGTGCCGCTCCAAATTTCTAGTTCGTTCCCTTTTTAAATCTTTCAGGTAATTACTTTTTTGTTTTTGTTATTTTGTTTTTTTGCGGTACTGGGGCTTGAATTCAGGGTTTACACCTTTAGCCACTCCACCAGCCCTTTTTTTGTTATGGGTTTTTTGAGATAGGGTCGTCCGAACTATTTGCCCGTGGTGGGTTTGAACCGCGATCCTCCTGATCTCTGCCACCTGAGTAGCTAGGATTACAGGGGTGAGCCACCAGTACCCGGCTATTACTGGTTGTTATTATTATTATTATTATTATTATTATTGCAGTAAAAATTTATATTCATTGTAACATATTTGTGCTATCCTCAACCACCCAACTGGTTTGACTTTATTCCTTTTTAAATTTGATTATTTCGCTTTCTCTTTTCATATTTCTAGTGAACTTGAATCACTTTATTGCCAATACTCCCTTTTTTTTTTACATTTTAAAGAACAGTTTTAAAATTGCGAATCCTCATTGCTTCATTAATCGATGTGAAGGACCTTTAATGTTTTGTTCAGTGAGGTGTGTAAACTGAGGGAAAGAAATACTGGGAAGAAAGCAGGGTTGTGGAAGCTGTAATGGAAGAAAGGAGGGGAGGGGTAAAAACCTGCAGATGGAGAGAAGGAAGTAGAGTCAGGTAACATGCTATTTCAGGAACAATGTTGAGACAATGAAACCTGTAAAATTCCCACAGATTAGAGATTCTTGTAAAATTCCCACAGATTAGCAATTCTTTTAGAATCGTATTTGCAGTCATAAAATTTACCAGTCCTTTCACCTAGCTGACCTGATCAGTTCTTCTCCCTTCATTAATTATTTGAATCCGGCTACCAAACCACAGTTCAGGCATGAAAACAGATTTTATCCAGTAACTGAGACAGATCAGAGCGGCCCACCTCTCCCTAGGACACTGAGGCAGGAATTAGGCATTTTATTAAGCACTGTTCAACATTATTAGAATTGTTCCTTGTTGGTTTTTTGTTAGATCTTCCTGGTAAACATACTTTGAATGCTTTCTGTGAATAATTAAAACAGCAGCAACCATTGGACAGCCCCTTCCCTCATGTTTGGCAGCCTTGAGTGGGAATCACTCAAGTAGCCTCTTTTCTGGCAACCAGCTGGACTGACCTCATGACAGCCTGGCTGTTTTGGACACTTTCCAGTCACTCTGAGGACACTCCAACAACTGCAGAGGACCATTACCACCACAGCTGAAGACATGCAGTCATGACCACTCCAGACAGTTTGCTCCAGCCTTGGAAAATAGCACTCCAAGCAAGACAAACCAGTGAATTCTAGATGACCCTGAAGCCATTTTCACCCAGGCCAGGAGAGGGATCACTTCCTGTGGAAGTGATTGATGCAAAGCTGACCCTTCATTTATATGAAGGGCTGTGCCAGATTGGTGCAAGGACCCTTGCCACACCCTCTTTCTGACTATATGAAAATTTGCTGATTGCTTAGTGCAGATATTTGAAAAGGACTTCCTAGGCCAAGAGTTCTGCAGTGCTCACCATGGAATAGGACTTGAGACCTCAGTCCTCAGCCCCACCCATGCTGAATGGACCAATGTGAAAGGAAATCCACCAGGCCTTACTGAACCCTTCCCTCCCATGCTGGATGGAACAGAGATGTTCCCATTGAGTCTTGCCCACACAGCAGGCAATTGAAATTTGTGGGCAAAAGACATCATAATTTTTGTTTTAAGTCACTAATTTTTAGGGTAACTTGTTAAGAAGCAATAATGAGAATATATGCATGTATTGATAACCATGAAAGAAAAATAATTTAATAATTGATTTTTTTTCTTGGTAATTTTTATTTCTCCATTGTCTTTAATCTTAAAAGGCTAAAATAATAACAGTCCTACAAAGAAAAAGGGCTTGGGTCACAGACAATTTTTCCTTTTTCTTATGGTGCTGGGGACTGGATCCAGGGCTTTGCACATTCTTGGTAAGCACTTTACCTCTGAGATATAGTGGTAAAGTAGCCATTTTTGATGATGGAGGTAACTGCCTTGTTCATAGTTTTTGAGAAAGTTGTTAAAGGTTGAAATTAGATTCCTAGATTATGCTTACTAAGCCCTGCTTCCCCTTGTATTACCCTCCTCATCCTCTCAAGCCAAAGTGTCATTTTTAAAATACAAAGATGACTTCTTCTTCCCCTACTGTTAGAAATGAATTCAGGATATTGGGGTGTCACAAGAGAGACGACACAACTCAGAGCAAAATCTACTTCTCAACTCAAGGCAAAATCTACTTCTGCAAAAGGGTGTGCCACAGGCAAAGAGTCTAGTTAGCAAGCACACCAAATAGGAAGTCCACTCAGGTTTTTATGTCTAACACAAATCTCTTGTCATCCTGATCTAGCAAGTTTGGGTTCACAATCTCTGCAATTGGCTAATTTGAAAAGAGAACACATGGGACAAAGTACCTTGGAGCAAGGGAGCAAGGAAATTCCTCTGAGCAACAGTCACTTAAGCAAGCATTTTAAAGATAGGACATCTGGAACTTACTCATCTAAGAAAGAAATTTATTCATCTAAGAAGAAGGAAAAAAAAAAAAAAACCCTGCCCCTTTGTTCAAAGACAGGAACGCTGGAACGTTAAGCACCTATACAACGTAGGCAACAATTCAGGGAGTTAACCTGACATCTGCACAATGATAACTATACAAGGCATTAAACAGAAAAGACCTGACTTTAGTTGATTCTTATACTATTTAACTGGTTTCCTGCTGCTCTGGACACAAAGTCTACACCTTTGACAGCCTACAAGTTCCCCCTTCCTCCCTCTTCAGCCTCATTGAAAATAGTTCTCCCACACTTGCCTCATTTTCTTTTCTCTGGGGATTAAACTCAGAGACCCACACATGCTAGGCCAGCGCTGTACCACTGAACTGAAGCCCGGCCCTCCCCACCTCTTCAGTTACTCCTTTCCATTAGTCAGGTACCATCTTATTTATTTCTCAGCATCCCTATTGAACACTCCCATGAAACTCATTAAAACCATAATGAATTATTCATATGACTGACCATCTGCTTCAAGTCCATTGTCCTTTCTGTGCTCTATGTACCATGTGAGCTGTAGCTGTGTTTGTTCTGTGCTGTAACCTCATGGTGCCTAACATGCCTAACATGCCTAACGTGGTGCTGGGCATATGGTTAACTCCATAAATTTTGTTGAGTAAATGACTGATTATGATATTGACATATATCTTGCTCTTATTGGATTTTGTGTATATAAAAATCCTTATTCATGGTGTGACCCAATAGCCCAACAGAACTTCAAAGAACATAAATAGCAGTCATCTAAAGGTAAATTTCTCCTTTAACTTATACATACAATCTTTAAAAACATGGCCTAACTGGGGACTTGGAGTGGAGTACTCATGTAGCATGTGCAAGGTCTTGGGTTCTGTCCCCAACACTAAAAGACAAACAAACAAAAACGAAGAAAATAACAACAAAAACCCAACAAACAAACGAACAAAACCAGTGGTCTTCAAATTTCTTAGTCATGTCTCCCCAAAGTAATTTCCTCTTGGCTTATTTTAAGTTTACATCTAAAACTTTTCATTAAAACTTTGGCTAGGAACTGTTTCAGGAATGGGGGGAGAGGGATAAGGGAGAATGATAAAGGGGGTGGGTTCAGCTATGGTATGTTTGAGTGCTTTGGTGAACATTCCAATGTACCCCCAGCACAACATTTCAAAAAAGAAAACGTGTAGAAATATAAGGGCCAAAGTCATAAACAAAACCATAAGTGGATATGAAGCACGCGTAACGTCCTAGACGCTCATACTCAGTATCATCCATTTAAAAAATACGTGAGCAACTGGGGGCCAGTGGCTCACATCTGTCATCCTAGCTACTTGGGAGGCTGAGACTGAAAGGTTCAGAGTCCAATGGCAACCTGGGCAAATAGTTTGTGAGAACCCACTCCCCAAAAATAGCCAAAACAAAATTGATTGGAGGTGTGGCTCAAGAGGTAGAGCACCTGCCTTGCAAGCACGAAGCCCTGTGTTCAAACCCCAGTCCCACCAAATATTTGAAGCAAGCTGTAGTAGTTAAAAAATCTGTCATTCCTTTTTCTTCAAATCTATTACCTCCCTAAGACCCCACCTTCAAATACCCTTATCGTATGAATTAGGGGATTAAGTTTCTAATACATGAACTTTTAGGGGTCCCATAAGAAACACAGTAGTCCTGTGTTGCCGAGTGAGCTGCATCCTACTATCCCAACAAAATTTTATCTTAATATAGTTTGTTCTCTTTTCAGCAAAAATGTATACTTAAATTTATTTTTGTAAGTCTCCGGTTTATTTATTTCACATTCATTGAGGTATAATTTACCAGTAGTAAAACTGACCATTTTAAGTGAACAATTTTTATGAATTTTGACCAATACAACTATGAAACAACCACCAGTCAAGGTGTTGAACATTTCCGCCACCCTAAAAGGTTCTAGTGCCTATTTTTAGTAAACCTGTCCTCACCCAGCCCCAGCAACCACTCTCCAATTTTCTCTTTCTGTAGTTTTGGCTATTTTCCAGAATGTCATTTATATGAAATCATTCAATATTAGCTTTTAAGTCTGGCATCTTCCCACTTTGCATAACGCTTTTGAGATTTATCCAAGTTGTTGCGTGAATCAAAAGGTCTGCTTTTGGGTTTTGTTTTATTTTGTTTTGAAACAGGGTCTTGCTATGTAGTCCAGGCTGGCCTCTAATTTGCAATCGGATCCTCCTGCCTCAGCCTCCAGAGTGCTGGGATTGTACCCAGATGTTCTTCTCTATTGATGAACTGTATTCTTTTTTTTTAAATTAATTAATTAATTTATTTATTTATTTATTTTTATTCATATATGCATACAATGTTTGGGTCATTTCTCCCCCCTCTTCCTATCCCCTCTTTTACCCCTGCCCCGGCCCCTCCCTCTCCCCCCACCACCTCGATACCCAGCAGAAACTATTTTGCCCTTACCTCTAATTTGGTTGAAGAGAGAGTATAAGCAATAATAGGAAGGAACAGGGTTTTTGCTGGTTGAGATAAGGATAGCTATACAGGGAGTTGACTCAAATTGATTTCCTATGCATGTGTGTTACCTTCTAGGTTAATTCTTCTTGATCTAACCTTTTCTGTAGTTCCTGGTCCGCTTCTCCTATTGGCCTCAGTCGCTTTAAAGTATGTGCTTTAGTTTCTCTGCGTTGAGGGGAACAAATGCTATCTAGTTTTTTAGGAGTCTTACCTATCCTCACCCCTCCCTTGTGTGCTCTCGCTTTATCATGTGATCAAAGTCCAATCCCCTTATTGTGTTTGCCCTTGATCTAATGTCCACATATGAGGGAGAACATACGATTTTTGGTCTTTTGGGCCAGGCTAACCTCACTCAGAATGATGTTCTCCAATTCCATCCATTTACCAGCGAATGATAACATTTCGTCTTCTTCATGGCTGCATAAAATTCCATTGTGTATAAATACCACATTTTCTTAATCCATTTGTCGGTAGTGGGGCATCTTGGCTGTTTCCATAACTTGGCTATTGTGAATAGTGCTGCAATAAACATGGGTGTGCAGATGCCTCTGGAGTAACCTGTATCACAGTCTTTTGGGTATATCCCCAAGAGTGGTATTGCTGGATCAAATGGTAGATCAATGTTTAGCTTTTTAAGTAGCCTCCAAATTTTTTTCCAGAGTGATTGTACTAGTTTACATTCCCACCAACAGCATAAGAGGGTTCCCTTTTCCCTGAATCTTCACCAACACCTGTTGTTGGTGGTGTTGCTAATGATGGCTATTCTAACAGGGGTGAGGTGGAATCTTAAGTGTGGTTTTAATTTGCATTTCCTTTATTGCTAGAGATGGTGAGCATTTTTTCATGTGTTTTTTGGCCACTTGAATTTCTTCTTTTGAGAAAGTTCTGTGTAGTTCACTTGCCCATTTCTTTATTGGTTCATTAGTTTTGGGAGAATTTAGTTTTTTAAGTTCCCTATATATTCTGGTTATCAGTCCTTTGTCTGATGTGTAGCTGGCAAATATTTTCTCCCACTCTGTGGGTGTTCTCTTCAGTTTAGAGACCATTTCTTTTGTTGCGCAGAAGCTTTTTAGTTTTATGAAGTCCCATTTATCTATGTTATCTCTTAGTTGCTGTGCTGCTGGGGTTCCATTGAGAAAGTGCTTACCTATACCTACTCACTCCAGAGTATTTCCTACTCTTTCCTGTATCAACTTCAGAGTTTGTGGTCTGATATTAAGATCCTTGATCCATTTTGAGTTAATGTTGGTATAGGGTGATATACATGGATCTAGTTTCAGTTTTTTGCAGACTGCTAACCAGTATTCCCAGCAGTTTTTGTTGAAGAGGCTGTCTTTTCTACATTGTATATTTTTAGTGCCTTTGTCAAAGACAAGTTGGTTATAGTTGTGTGGCTTCATATCTGGGTCCTCTATTCTGTTCCACTGGTCTTCATGTCTGTTTTTGTGCCAGTACCATGCTGTTTTTATTGTTATTGCTTTGTAATATAGTTTGAAGTCAGGTATTGTGATACCTCCAGCATTGTTCTTTTGACTGAGTATTGCCTTGGCTATTCGTGGCCTTTTGTGTTTTCATATAAATTTCACGGTAGATTTTTCAATCTCTTTAATGAATGTCATTGGAATTTTGATGGGAATTGCATTAAACATGTAGATTACTTTTGGGAGTATAGACATTTTTACTATGTTGATTCTACTAATCCATGAGCATGGGAGATCTCTCCACTTTCTATAGTCTTCCTCAATCTCTTTCTTCAGAAGTTTATAGTTTTCCTTGTAGAGGTCGTTCACATCCTTTGTTAAGTTTACACCTAGGTATTTGATTTTTTTTTTGAGGCTATTGTAGATGGAATTGTTTTCATATATTCTTTTTCAGTTTGTTCATTATTAGTGTATAGAAATGCTAATGATTTTTCTATGTTGATTTTATATCCTGCTACCTTGCTATAGCTGTTGATGGTGTCTAGGAGCTGTTGAGTAGAGTTTTTTGGGTCTTTAAGGTATAGGATCATGTTGATGAGCTATATTCTGTTGTATATTCTGTTTACTTACCCATTCACCAGTTGAAGACATTAATTTACTTATTTCTAGTTTTTGGTGATTATGAGTAGGGCTGTTATAATGTTTACACTTATGTCTTTTTGTACACATGTTTTCATTGTTTTTAAATTAATATTATAATCATTAAAATGTTAATCTTTTAATTGTACAAACCAATGGGTTCTAATGTGACATTTCCATACCTACACATATCATATGTTGGTCATGTCTGTACTCTCCCCCTCCCTTCACGGTCCCCTAATGATCCATCTTCTATCAGGTCATTGTTTGGGGTTTTTCCTTTTTATTTTTTCCTTTTTTTCCACATATGAGAGAAAACAAGTGATACTTATCTGTGTCTGATTTAGTTCACTTAAAATGACACCCTCTGGTTCCATCCATTTTCTTACACATGATAAGATTTCATTCTTTTTTATGGCTAAATAATACCCCATTGTGTTTATGTAAATATAATATATATACACATATATACAATATTTTCTTTTTTCTTTTGGTGGATATAAGATTATACATAGTAAGGCATTCCATCAGGACATTTCCATACACTCACATAATTTCCTTTGATCATATTCACCCCTCTATTTCTATTTCTTACCCCCATCACTCCCACTTTCCCCTTCTCCTTGCACCTCACCAGTATTACCCTTTTTACTTTCATGAACTTGTTTTGTTTTGTTTTCTCCTAGCTTGCACAAATCAGAGAGAACATGTGATTTTAGTCTTTGTAGGATTGATTTATTTCACATAAATAAATCAATTTGATTTATTTCTTTGGTGGTACTGGGGTTTGAACTCAGGGCTTCAGACTTGCAAGGGAGGTGCTCTACCACTTGAACCACACTTCCAGTCCAATTTCATTCTTCTTACTGGTCAAGAAAACTCCATTGTGTATATATGCCACATTTTCTTTACCATTCATCTGTTGGTGGGCACCTAGGCTGATTCCATAATTTGGCAGATGTGACAAATGCCATGATAAACATGGGTATATAGGTATCTCTATACCGAGCTGACTTTGATTCTTTTGGGGGATATACCTACAAGCGGTATGTCAATTTTTAATCTTTTGAGGAAACTCCATACTGGTTTTCATAGTGGTTGAACTAATTTACATACCCACCAGAAGTAAGTAAGGGTTCCCCATCCTTGCCAACACTTGTTATTTGTTTTCTTGATGATAGTTATTCTGACTGTGGTGAGGTGGAATCTTTCTAGTTTTGATTTGCATTTTCCTGTATATGACCATAGCACCCTCAATGCAACTGATCTCATCTAATGACTGAAGATAGTGAACATTTTTTCATGTTTTTATTAACTGTTTGTACTTCTTCCTTTGAAAAGTGTCTGTTCAGTTCATTTTTCCCATTTATTGATTGGATTATTATTATTATTAATTGCTGTTTGTGGGATTGGGATTTGGATTGAGGGCTTCACACTTGCAAAGCAGGTACTCTACCATTCAAGCCACACCTACAGTCTATTTTGCTCTGGTTATTTTTGGAGATGGGGGGGTGTCTCACAAACTTTTTATCTGGGCTGGCATTGAACCTATATCCTCCCAATCTCAGTCTCCCAAGTAGCTAGGACTACGTGCATTAGCCACCAGCACCCGGCCAATTATTTGTTCTTCTTGTAACAAAATGTCTTTCTTCTCCAATGCTGGCCTGCCACACAGGAGGAGTCACTGTCACATCAAACCCCTGCATTGGATTTAAAGCTTGTGGGAAGTATAGGCTTATCCCACAGCTAGTTCTGCCAATCTGTTGTCACCAGTTTGCTTGGTTTACCTTGTGGTTGTGGTTTTCCTTCTGTTTCTAGTTCTTGTGCTTTTCAGTTGTCTTGCCACCTCTTTCATGATCCCTGATGCTCTTCCTTTCTTTGAAGTATAGTCTCTTTTTACTTCCCTGACTTCTCATTCATAGAGTCATGTGGAGGAAGCTTTTCATCTGCCACCTTGCCCCACCCTCTGCAACATTTTCTTTATTCATTCAGGAGTTGATGGGCACCAAGGTTGACTCCATATCTTGGCAAGTGTGAATTGTGCCACAATAAACAAGGATATGCAGGCATGTCATTGGTATGCTAACTTCATTTTATTCCTATATAAGAATGTATATACAGCCAGGAAACTCCATACTCTTTCCTACCAAAAGTATATGAACTTTCCTTTTTCTCCATATCCTCACAAGCAATTGTTATTTAAAAAATAATACTAGCTATTCTACCTGAGGTGAAATGGAATGTCAATGTGGTTTTCATTTGCATTTCCCTGATGGCTAAAGATATCAGGCTTTTTTTTCATATATTTATGGCCATTTGTACTTCTTTTTAAAGAAGTATCTATTCTGATCATTAGCCCATTTTACTGAATTATTCATGATTTTTTGAAGTTTTTTATTTTTATAGATTTTGGATATTATAATTTTTTTCCCAGCAGCACTGGGATTTGAACTCAGGGCCTCATACTTGCTAGGCAGGCACTCTTGAGTCCCTTTCCAGTCCTGTATTTGAGATGTTAATCTTCTGTCAGATGACTAGCTAACAAAGACTTGCTCCCATTCTGTAGGTTGTCTCTCATTTTGTTGTTTCCCTTCCTTTTCAATTTGATGGAATCCATGTGTCAATTCTTGTTTCTATTTCCTGAGCTATTGGAATCTTATTCAGAAAGTTCCCTTTTCAGGGAAACACTTCAAGATATAAGCATGGGCAAGAACTTTCTGAATAAGAGTAGTCTCAAAATTTCAGGTCTTACATTAAGGTGATTGATCCATTTTTAATTGATTTGTGTACAGGATGAGATATAAGGGTCTAGATTTAGTCTTTTTCGTGTGGATATCCCTTCTCTAATGTATGTTGTTGACACCTTTGTCAACAATCAATAGGCTAATGATGCATGGATTTATTCTGGAGTAGTCTAGTTTGTTCCATTGACTCACAGATCTGTTTTTTAGTGGTAGAATTATAGGCATGTGCCACCACACCCAGCTCTGTATTTCCCTTTTATTTGATTCATGGAATTTTCAATTTCTCCTGTGATTCCAATGACCTGTTGTTCATTCAGTAATGTGTTGTTCAATCTCCATGTGTTTGTATAATTTACACAGTTTCTCTTGCTGTTGATTTCAGTTTCTGTCCATTGTGATCAGATAAGATGTTAGAAATTATTTCAGATTTTGTGAATTTGTTAAGACCTGCTTTGTGGCCCAATATGTTAATACACATTGTATATAATATTATAATTATATATAATTAATAGAATAATATAATTATATATTATAATATATTTTAGAAAAAGTTCCATGTGCTAATAAGAAAACATGTATTCTGCAACCATTGGATGGAATAATCTGTACATTTCTATTGATTAAGTCCGTTTGATCTATAATTCTGTGATTTAACTCTGATGTTTATTTGTTGATTTTTTTTTGGATGATCTATCTATTGTTGAGAGTGAGCATTAAAGTCACACACTGTCATTGTATTGGGGCCTATCTTTCCCTTTGTTTCTAGCCACATTTATTTTATAATATTAGATGATCTGACATTCTGTGCATATATATTTATAATTGCTGTATCTTCTACAAATATTGATCCCTTGATCAATATAGAGTGACCTTCTTTGTCTCTTCTGATTGATTTTGTCTTAAAGTCTTTTTTTTTCAGATGTAAGTATAACTTCCTCTGCTGTTTTTAGACTCCATCTGCTTGGAATATCATTTTCCATCCTTTTTCTTTCAATCTGTGTGTATGTGTGTGTGTGTGTGTGTGTGTGTATGTGTGTCTGTGTGTGTGTGGCAGGGAAGGTGAATTTCATGCAAGTAGCATATTGGATTGTTTTTGTTGTTGTTTATTTTTTTTTTTTTTGGCAGAACTAGGGTTTGAACTCAGGGCCTTGCTTGCTAGGCAAGTGCTCTCCCACTTGAGCCACTCCATCTGCCCCCAGGTCTTGTTTTGTAATCCACTCAGCCAATTTGTGTTTTTTAATTGGAGAATTACATTTACATTCAGAGTTGTTATTGAAAGGTATGTACTTGTTCCTGCCATTTTATTGGCATTTTCTTCTGGATGTTTTGAATAGTCTGTTTGTTTCCTCCTCTCTGATTCATCTTATAAGTTTGATAGCTTACTGTTGGTGATTGATTTTTTTCTTTTTTCTCATTTGCATGTTTAATGGAATTTATTCTCATGTGCTGTCATGATTGTGTTAATATTTCTTCCTCCTCTGGGTATAGGATTCCCTTAAGCATTTTCTGTAATGCTGGTCTAGTGGTCATGAATTCCCTTAGTTTATGTTTAGTGTGGAAGGTCTTTACTTCTCCTTTGATTCTGAAGGACAACTTTGCTGGGTATAGTAATCTTGGTTGGTAATTACTTTCTTTCTTTCTCCTTCCTCCCTCCCTCCCTCCCTCCCTTCTTTCCTTCCTTCCTTCCTTCCTTCCTTTCTTTCCTTTTTTCCAGTACTGAGGCCACAAGCTAGGCAAGTGCTCTACTACTGAGCTCCATCACCAGAAGTTTTTTAAATTTTATTTTGATGCAGGGTCTCAATAAATTTCCCAAGCTAGTCTTGACCTTGTGATCCTCCTTCCTCAGCCTCCTGAGTAGCTGGAATTACAGGCATCACCACTATGCCTTACTAGTTATTTTCTTTCAGGACCTGAAATACAACACTCTATGCCTTCCTGGCCTTTAGAGTTGCTTCTGAGAACTCTGGTATTGACCATGAAATTTTCTGCTATTATTTTATTGACTAGGTTTTTCTATGTTTTCAGCCTATAGCTCTTCTTTACCAGGTATGCTGAGTATGTGGACATTTTATCTTTTAATGTTACCCCAGGTAGTCTGTATACTCTCTCCTTCCTTCAGCTTTCTTTCCCTCCATCCCTTGCTTCTTCTTCTTCTTTTCTTTCTTTCTTTTCTTCTCCTTCTTTTTTTTTTTTTGTTCTATACTTTTTATCCCTGTTCTTTGTTTTTTGAGATAGGGTCTTAATATGCAGCCCCAGACTGACCTCAGACACACTATGTAGCCCAGCCTGTTCTCAAGTTTCAGATATTCCTGTGTCTGCCTCCAGATTGCTGGGATTACAGAGATGTACCACCACACTTGGTGCCTCTTACATCTTTTTTTCTTTAATTGTCATTTGAATGTTATATTTTTGGTGGATTTGTCATCAAGATCCAGTATTTTTTCTTTCACTTGATTTAATCTGTTGGTGAGGCTTTCAATTGAGGCTTTTTTTTAAATCTGATTTTTTGAGTGTTTTAATTTCCAAGATTCTTTTGTTGTTTATTGTTGATTTTTTGAGACAGTCTCACTAATGTAGCCCAGACTGGTTTGGAACTCATTATGTAGCCTAGGCTGGCCCCAAACTACTGCCTCAGTTTCCTAAGTGCTGGGATTACAGATGTGGAGCACCTGGCTCTCATTTCCAAGAATTCTGTTTGATTCATTTTCAAAATCTCTATCTCTTTACTGTTTTTACTGAATATTTCATTCATATCCTGCATTGCCTTCATAATTTGCTTGACTGTTTATCTGCATCTCTTGGATTTCATCTTAATCTAGCATTTATTTGGTATCTTTGGAATCTTTTACTGGGAACTAAGAACTTTAGAAGGTGTCATTATCTTGTTTTTTTCATATTCTTGTGTTTCTATATTGAGATTTGTGCATCTATTGGGATGGATCTCTTTTCCACTTTTATGTGAGGACCTTCTAAGTAAGTGTCATTCTCTTGACAATGTCTCTTGGATATCTTTGTTGTGTAATGTTGAGTTTGCTTCCAACTGGATTTCATAGTGTAAACTCCCTGTGGCCTCTTTGGCCATAATTAATGGGTTTTGATAACTTATATACTACATTGGCATCCAAAGGACCTCCTTTCTCTGTGGGTCTCACTCAAGTGGGTTTCCTCTGGTGATTCAGGCAGTTGTAATGTGTAGTGTGTTTCTCCTACAGTGGGAATAGAAGACCTATCAGGTGTTTGGGGTTTCCACATGCAATGTTGATATTGGCACTGTTACTTGAAAGCAGTTCTGATACTGGTTGTATCAATTGTGTTGAAAGAGCTGAAGAGTTTATCCTCTGTTTAGATACCAGTGCAGTTCCTTGTGTCACATGGAGTGAGGCAGGGGCTAGGATCACAGCTTCCCCTCTGTGTACTAGACTCACATCCAGTCTTACCAGCAGGGTGTGGTCTATCAGGGTATGGATATGTCTGATGCTGAGGACTCTCATAGGCACAGTATCTGTAACAGATATATTATTCCTCTCAGCTTTTTCTTGTGAGTGACTCTCCAAGAGTGGGATGTGAGACCTCCACTAGATGTGCCCACCTGGGAATGGATGGGTCATTGGCTGGGAGCCTTTCTTTAAGTTGAAGTATCTGCCAAGGTTCAAGTGGGACTAAGTTGTGGATTGAGTTAGATGCAATTCTTCTTATGTGGGTAGGAACATAACTCAGTGGCAGAGCACTCACCAATGTGCTCAAGGTCCTGAGACTGACCCCCAGCACTGCAAAAATACCTGAGAATTAGGTGGACAATTGAGAGAACTCCTTCTCCAAAGCCAGCTCACTATGCAGATCTCAGGTCTCTGTGAGGCACAAGACTGTGCTGGTGGAGTTCACTGTGTCTCTCTCTTTTACCTACATCCCAGGGGGTGCTCTCCTTCCTTGGTAGTGCTGTTGGACAATTGGTGCTGGTGAGCCATTACTCTTCTATTGGCTTAAATCTTTGGGTTTCAGCAGGTCCCTGTCCTTCTACAGAACTCTTCCTTAGCCACCCATTTCAGTAGGCAGGTACACAACTCATATGAGAAGCAGGTGAATGCTGGGTGCCTTTAGTCTGTTATATTGTCTCTGCTCTCCTAGATGTCTACTGATCTGTCATTACTCTTAACTAAATACCTACAGGTGTACTATGGACTGAATGTTTGTGTTCTCCCCCTTCACATGTTGAAGCCCTAGCTCCCAGTGTGATTTGGAGAGAGGGCTTTTAGGAGGTAATTTAAGTCAAATGAGATAATAATTTTGAGTTTCTAATTCAATAGGATTGGGGGCTTTATTAGAAGAGGCATGGAGATTGATCTCTCTCTCTCTGACTCTGTCTCTCTCTTCTTTCTCTGTCCACATGCACAGAGGAAGGCCATGTGAGACATGGTGAGGTGAGAATGTTACCAGAATCTGAGGTTTGTGCTGCTTATCACTCTACCAAAGACCTGAAGAAGAGGGGACTCTCTTCTTAGCACAAATCTCTATCTCAGGGGATTTCAGGTGAAAAGGAGAAAAGGGGAGCACAGAGAGACAATGGCAGGAAGTTCATTACTGTGTGGGGTAATCTTCGTCATCCACATGTAAGTCTTCTTTCCTCTCCTCTGGCATGAACTTCATTCTCTGCTGCTAGTTAGCTAGAACTTGAGGAAGGGCTTCTCTTCAGCAAACAGTATCAGGGAGGGGCAGAAGACTAAAGGAAGGGAGGAACAAAGGACAGTTTCAAATGAACGTCTGTGGCAATTCTTCCCTTGTTTTGTACATTCTTCAATATTGAGAAATTTGGGGCACCATCTGATCTGGCTAGATTGGTGTATACATTCCATCAAAGGCACCTGAAGCATATAAGCACAAAAAGAGCCATATACCTGTCCCTGGAAGAAATACCATGAACAGAAGGCAAGTGAGAGCCAAGGTCAGCAAGTGTATAATCGCTCCACCTAATGGAAGGATAGGTAACGTGCATAAGAACTGCCTTTCATGATCGCTTCAGCTCTAGTTCATGCTTTAGTTAAATTAAGGTCTTACCAGAAATCAAAGCAAGGCAGCACCTGGATCTTGGACTTCCCAGCCTTCAGAACTGTAAAAAATAATAAGTTTCTGTTTAAGCCACCCAGTGTATGGTACATTAGATCCCCCTTAACCATGGAGGATATGTTCTAAAATCCCCCATGAGTACTTGAAACTGTGGAGAGTAGAGTCCTGTATGCAGACCCTATGATATCAGGACTGTTGATTTGATAACAGACAATTACTAAGTGACTAATGGGTAGGTGGTGCATATAGCATGGGTACCCTGGACAAAGGGATGAGTCATGTCTTGGAGGGGACAGTATGAAGTTTCACCATGCTACTCAGAATGTCACACAATTTGAGGCTTATGAATCATTTAATATTTTTGAACAATGGTTGAATTTGGGTAACTGAAACCATGTAAAGGGAGACCTCAGATGAGGCACTACTGTATTTTGTTGTGAAAGTCTGATAAGACGAAGACAGAGTAGCTAACTGTGTTGTGCATGTTAAATTTTATAAGAAACTGCTGAAACTTTTTCTAACGTGGTTCTCCCATTTTTGCACCACCATGTTCACTTCATGTGAACATGAGGCTTTGTATGTTAATCACTTCCTGTCTGAATTATCAGATGCCTTTTATTACAACCGTGCCTTGAACTGTGCATGCAATTTTTTTTTCATCCCACAAATATTTTTTAAAGACGTGTTGTTACCAGCACCAAATTCATTTATTTTAAATTTTAATTTGAGGCTAGGCTGAGGTGAAAACCTGGTATGTGGGGAGTCTTTTATTGAGACCTGAGTAATTGGGCACCTTATTTCTGAATAATTCTAGCCATGCATTTGTGTCCCTATGGACTGAAGCTCTGAACCCATGAGGCCTACCCCTCACACCAGATTTTTTTAAACTATAAATGAGAATCTGCCTGCTAAAATTAAATTCACAGCCCCTGAGGATGTCAGAGTGAATGAGAATAGCATGGATAATCTATGAATAAGTAGTTAATTTACTTCTAGGAAAGCTATGGCACTCTGCGGTAATAACCCTACCCATTGAGCCCATTCTGTCACTCTAGTACTTGCAGTGCTGTGAGGCCTACAAGGCCTGTTGGAGTGAACACAGCATTGCCTACTGCTTTGTGCTGCTGGAGTTTGAAACACTTTGTCTTTTATTCTTGCACTTAGACTAAAAGATGCTCCTTTTCATTGTGGTCACTGTATGACCTGTTGGTAACTCTTTTTCTTCTGTATTTTACTGGGGGGAAGGTACTTGCAAACTAAGTGAAGTGGCTAGAAATAGGTGTCAGTTAAGGATGAGGTGGCCATGAGACTTGAGTAGAGAAATGGACATTAGTGGTTACGATGTTTGATTCTTAATGTCTGATTGACATTGTTCTAGCCCATTTTCTGTTGCTATAACAAAATACTTGAGACTGAATAATTTATAAAGAATAGGAGTTTGTCTTCGAGTTCTGGAGACTGGGAAGTCCAAGAGCACAGCACTGGCATCTGCTCAGCATCTGGTGAGAATATTTTACTGCATCATAACATAACATGGTGAAGGAAAACACCTTGAAGCAAGAGCAAGCATGCTAGCTCAAGTCTAGTTTCTTATAAAAACACAAATCCCGTCAGAGGGTCCCCACCCTCATGACCTTATCTAACTCTAATTATCTCCCAAAGACCCCCACCTCTAAACAGTCTTAACATATGGATTTGGGGATTATGTTTCCAACACGGGAACTTTTAGGGGACACATTCAAAACATAACAGTCATTCACTCATTCATTCATTTCTACAGTGAGCCTACCATCCATCCCTTGAAGTAGTCACAAATGTTTAGCAGGTGCCCACTGAGTGTCAAGTACTTTGTCAGCCCCTGAGGATGTCAGAGTGAATGAGAACAGCATGGACCACCTTGCCCTTCTGGAAGTCGTCATTTCAGGGGGGAAATAACCTTGAACAATACAAAGTATACGGTATATTACAATGTGTGAGTATATCAGAAAAGAGAAATTCAGACTGCCATAGAAGCACAGAAAATGCTGATTGTGGTGCATGAGGGAGGGGTGAGGATTTATTGGGTAGTTGGGAATGGATAAAGGATTTTCTTTCTTTGTCTTCATTCCTCTGAGGAGAAATCCGAAAGTCGTAGATAAAGGAAGGAAAGACAGATTCATTCAGGTTGAGGAAAAAGCTTACACCAGAAAAAAATTAGGGAATTGGAGGAACGTGAATGTGGTCTAAGTGCACAGTGAGGGGAAAGCACAAGGTGTGGACAGAGATGACACCAAAGGCCTGGTGGAGACCTGGAATGGGTTTCAAAGGTGATTGGAAGCATCTTAAAGTTAAGGAGGGCAGCGACAGTCCCCTATCCCCAGAACTGAGCATGGTGTTTGGGACTAAAGGGGTATTCAGTAAACAGTTAGTTAGTAAGTACCTGTCTTGACTTGAAGGCTAAGCTGAATTCTGTGAGGCCCATGTTCCCAATACTCAATCTATCACACTGGCAAGTCTGGTCTCCTCAGTCATCATCGAAATGTAAACTCTTCCAGTCATTTGTCTCTTCAGGTTACTCCAGGATCAAGTCTCCCTCTCTGTCACACCCGCCCAGCCCTGACAGTTGCCCTCTGGAACCCCAGCTCATTTCCTTTTGTCCCACAGGCCAGGAGCAGCAGCTATGTCCTCCCTGTGCCCACCAGACACTGTCTATTTCCTTTCTGGACACTCCTTATCAGGAAAAGTTTCCATCATTGTTCCAGTTGATCAGACCCAAGATTTTGGAGTCTTCTTTGATTTTTCTTTCTCTTACTTTTAACTGTACACACTGCTGCACGTGTGGCTGAAGTGGTAGAGCACCTATCTCACAAGCATGAAGCTCTGAGTTCAAACTCCTGTACTGCCAAAAAGAAAAAGAATAAACTGATGTACAATCCAATTTCAATTTCTGTCAGCTCAGTCTTCTACTATTCAAAATCAGCTCTTCCATTTCCAATCCTTTCACCTAAGTTGTCATCATCTCTCACCAGAATTATCAGTTCTTTCTGTATGGTTTCTTCCTTCTACTCTATAGTTTCTTCTCAACTTAGAAGTTGTGATTTTTGTTTTTGGTACTGGGGTTTGAACTAAGGGCCTTCACCTTAAGCCACTCCACCAGCGCTATTTTGTGATGTCTTTTTTTGAGATAGGGTCTTACGAACTATTTGCCCAGGCTGGCTTCGAACTGCACTCCTCCTGTTCTCTGCATCCTGAGTAGCTAGGATTATAGGATTGAGCCACCAGCACCTGGCGTGATTAATTTTATGTGTCAGTTTGGCTAGGCCATGATGCCCAGATATTTGGTCAAGCATTGTTCTGATGTTCTTGTGAGGGTGTTTATGAATGAGCTTTACAAATCAGTAGACTTTGAGTAAAGAAGATTGGCCTTCAAAATGTGGGTAGGCACATCCAGTTTGTTGAAGAGCTGAATAGAACAAAAGACAATGCAGGAGAGGGGTGTGAGGTAGGAAGAATTTTGTTTGTTGTTGGATTAAAACAGAAGAAACAAGGTCTGATGCTGGTAGAAATGACTGACTTATCTTGATCCTGGTCCTTTCTGCTTACTATCCTGTTTAAGGTAGGTCATAATAGTCTCTTACAATCCTTTATACTTATTTAAGGTTGATAAAAATACCCACTATTTCTTTTTCTTTCCTTCTTTCTTTCTTTCCTTCCTTCCTTTCTTCCTCCCTCTCCCTCCCTCCTTCCCTCCCCTACCCTCCACTCCCCTCCCCTTCCTTTTTCTTTCTTTCTTTTTGGTGGTACTTGTTCTTTTTAGGTAGGTGAAGTGCTCTACCACTTGTGCCATGCCCCCAGCTCTTTTTGCTTTGGTTATTTATTTATTTATTTATGCTTTGGTTATTTATTTATATTTATTTATTTATTTTTGCTTTGGTTATCTTTTGAAATATGCTCTTGCTTTATGCCTGGGCTGACCTGGACTGCAATTCTGTTTGTGCTTCCTGCCATAGCAGGGAAGACAGGCATGTTCCATGGTGCCCAGCCATTGGTTGAGATGGGCCTTAAGGACTTTTTGCCTGGGCTGGCCTTGAACTGAAATTCTCCTGATCTCTGTCTCCCAAGCAGGTAAGATTACAGGTGTGAGCTGCTAGCACCTGGCCTCACTCTCATTTTTTATTTTAGTAACTTTAGTCATTTTAGTAAGGTTTTGGCAATTTGCCCATCTTTTAATAGGACCAACTTTTAGTTTCATTCATTTTCTGTTTTTATTCACTAGTTTTTTTTTCATCAATTTATCAATTGATTAGCAATTTATCAATGTGCTAATCTCTAATATTGATGTTTTCCTGTTTCTGCTTGCATTAGGTTTAGTTTGATCTTTTTTCTAGTTTCTTAGTTTTTTCTTTTTGTTTCTTTGAAGTTCTGGGATTGAACATACTAGACAAGTGCTCTCTAAGTGACAGGTCCACTCCTGATGTTTTTGTTTTTCTTGCTGTAGATCTTTACAGCTACAAATTTCCCCATATGCACTGTTTTGGCTGCATTCTGTATTTTGGTATACTGTGTTTTTTTTCATTCACCTGTTTTGTTTTCATTTTCTATTTTCCCTTGAGATTATTTATTTTGTAATACTGGGGTTTGAACTCAGGGCTTCCCACTTGTTGGGCAGGCACTCGACCACTTGGGCCACGCCTCCACCCTGATTCCTTGAGGTTACTTCTTTGACTGACCCATTGGTTATTTGGAAGTACATTGTTTAATTGCTACATATTTGTGAATTTCAAAGCTTTTTCTTAATTTCTAGCTTCATTTTATTGTGGTTAGGAAACACAGTGTATTTCAATCTTTCTGAATTTGAGCATTGTTTTATGGCCCACCGTACAGTCTATCCTAGACAGCATTCCGCCTGTGCTGTAGAAGGTGTGCTCTGATGCTGAGTGGGGTGTTCCGTAGATGGCTCTTAGAGGTAGGTGATTTATAGTGTTCTTCAAGTCTTCTATTTTCTTTTTGGCCCTTTGCCGCCTTGCTCTATCCATGACTGAAAGTGTGATGCTGTTCTCCAACCATTCTTGTTTCATTGTGTATTTCTCTTTCAGTTGGGTAGGGTTTTGCTTCAGGTATTTTGCAGTTGTTGTTAGGTACATATTTAGAATTGTTATGCTACTTCCTTTTGTGACACATGGACCCTTTTATAATTTTTTTTTTTTTTTTGCAGTACTGGGGTTTGAACTCTGCTACTCTGCCAGCCCTATTTTTGTGAAGGGTTTTTTTGAGATAGGATATCACGAACTATTTGTCCAGGCTGGCTTTGAAACATGATCCTTCTGATCTCTGCTTCCTGAATAGCTAGGATTACAGGCATGAGCCACTGGTGCCTGGCTTAAAATGCTATTTCTCGTACCTTTCTTTGTTTTAAAGTTTACTTGTCTCCCATTAGTATAGCCTCCCCTGGCCCCACTTCATTTTTTAATGGTTATTTGTATGATATGAAAATAGTATAAAAACAGCAGTCTATGGCTGGGGATGCAGCTCAGTTGGTAGAGTGTGCTTGCCTAGCATGCACAAGGCTCTGGGTTTGATCCGCAGCACAGCGAAAAAAGAAAACAAAATAGTCTATGTATATAATACATATATATCATGTGAATAATTCATAATGTATTTAAAATAAATTATGATAAATGTCAGCATGTCAAGTCAGTAGAGTTATTGTATATTAGATGGTGCTAGGACACTAATTACTTAGAAAATTTTAAATTGATTCCTCCTCATACTTTTTTGTTTTTGGTGGGACTGGGGTTTGAACACAGGGCCTCACACTTGTAAAGCAGGTGCTCTAATGCTTGAACCATGCCTCCAGTCCATTTTGCTCTGGTTATTTTCAAGATAGGGTCTCTCAAAATATTTGTCTGGGCTGGTCTCTAACAGTGATCCTCCCAATTTCAGTCTCCCAAGTAGCTGGGATTACAGGTGTGAGCCACCAGCCTCCGATTTGTACTTTTTATGAAAATAAATCTAAGTCAACAAAGACAAGTATTTTTAAAGGATGAACATGAACATGAATATGTATGTAATTTGGGGATCAAAAGACTTTACTATGGAAAAGTATCAGAAATGGAAAACACAGCCAGGCACAGCACAATGGTGCATGGCTCTAATCACAGCACTTAGATGGTGGAGGCAAGAGGATATTGAGTTGAAGGCTACAGGACACCAGAAATGATAAGAATATTGAAATGACCTAACATAGGGTGTGTGCCTGTAGTCCCAGCATGAGGGAGGTGGAGGCAGCAGGGTCCTGAGTTCAAGGCCAGCCTTGGCTACATAATGATTTCCAGACTTCCTTGGGCAATATAGACTGTCTCAAAAAAAAGGCAAACCAAACCAAGCCCAAAATACCTACACATTAAAAAACAAAAACAAAAACAAGCAGAGGCTGGGCATGCAGCTCTGTGGTGCAGCTATGCATGGCAAAGCCCTGAGTTCCATCCGAGCATGACAACAAAAAACAGGAAAATTGGGGAAAATATTTACCACTTAGGTAACAGTGCAAAGAACTTGGACAGTTAATCCATGCCAGAAGAAATACAAAGGAAAGCACACAAAAAAACTTTCTACTACTAACAATGTAAAATTTCATTTTTTACCCATTGACAAAGAATTAAAAAAAAAAAAAACTATAATGCCCAGTGTTGTAAGAGACACAGGGAAGGTAGCTCCATGCTCTGTTGTGGGACCAAAAAAAGTCTCATTTTATTGATTTTAAAATTTGAAAACCCCCTCCCCAAAAATTGAGCACAACTCTTTGGTGCCTACTTATTCTAATGCAAGAATGATAAATGTGTACAAAGATTTAACCACAAATACATTATGCTTAAATATCTCAGGACTGAAAACAAAATCTAAATGTTTGATAGCTGGGTATTAAGTAAAAAGGAATCTTAAGAGAGACTTTAATAATGCTGTAGAATTCTTTTAATGACATGGAACTATAACCATGAAAAGTAGGCAAGAAAACAGAATTAGTTTAACCCCATTCTTTTTGTGTGGTACTGGGGTTTGAACTTGGGGCCTCACTCTCGATAAGCAGGCACTCTACCACTCCACCAGCTCTTTTTTGTGTTGGGCATTTTGAGATAGGATCTCACAAACTATTTGCCCCCACTGCCCTTGAACTTGATCTAGCTTTCTGGATTACAGGAGCGAGCCACTGGCTTCCAGCTTAACCCCATTCTTATTAAAAGAACGTGTAATATGTATATGCTGAGACAGCTGAACAATTATCTCTGAATGTCAGTTTTATGGGGGGTTTTGCTTACTTTGTGCTCTCTTCTCCCCTCAGATTTTCTACAGTGTGCATGCTTCATTTTTCACTAAGATAAATTTTTTAAAACTCAAGATGTGATTTTTATTCATTGATTTGGCAAAAAATCGTTTTAAGGAAAGAATACATAGCATTGTTGAGGATTTGGGGCACATGGGCATGCACAAAATGTATTCTGCGAATGGTCGTAAAAATTATTGCTAATGTGAACTTGCAACATCAATTAAACTCCTTCAAAACAGAAGCAAGCTGGGCACTGTAAGCTCACACCTGTAATCCCAGCTAATTGGGAAGCTGAGTTTGGGAGGATTGCAGTTTGAGGCCTGCCCTGGCAAAATAGTTCCTTAGATTCCATCTGCAAAATAACCAGAACAAAATGGACTGGAGGTGTGGCTCAAGTGGTAAAGCATCTGATTTGCAAGTGAGAATCCCTGAGATAAAACTACAAACCCACCAAGGGGGGGAGGGGGAGAGAGGAAGCAAGCAGGGGCCATCTGGGTGTGTAGCTCAGTGGAAGGCCTGGGGGGGGTGGGGTAGAGTAGTATTTTCAGTTCTAGGAACTAAGCAAATTGTACCATTTTTCATTAATGAGTAAATTTCATCTGTACGAGCCAATAGTATTCAAATCTACATGATTCTTTTTTTTTTGGTGGTGCTGGGGTTTGAACTCAGGGCCTCATGCTTGCTATTGCAGGCACTCCTGCCGCTTAAGCTACTCTGCCAGCGCCACATCTACAGGATTCTTGGCATAGGTCAATACATTAAAAATAGCACACTAAATATTATGCCATAAAATATTAACTTAATATGAAAATGTATTAATTTGCTAGGACTGGAAATATAGATCAGTGGTAGGGCGTGCTTCCCTAGCATGTGCAAGGCCCTGAGTTTGATTCCCAGCACTGGAAAAAAAATTACCACAAACTTGAGTCTTTAAATAAGTTTATTCTCACAGTTCAGGCCGAATCAAAAGCAAAGCACTAGCACATTTTCTTCCTTGTGGAGACCCTGAGGGACAATCCTGCGGCTCTCCTAGCTTCTGTTTGCTGGCAATCCTGGTGTTCCTTAGCTTGTCGTTGCTACACTACTCCAACCTCTGCTTCCTTGGCCTTCTTCCGTGTGTGTGTGTGTCTGTGTATCTTGTCTTCTTCTCATACACACACCAGATGTTGGATGTAGGGCCACCCTAACCCAGTGTGACCACAATTTAGCTAATTACATATACCAAGGCCTTATTTCCAAAATAAGGTCACTTTCTGAGGTTCCAGGTTGACAAGTTTTTGGAGGACACAACTGAATATATACAATTGAACATATACAAAAGACTGGATGTATATACCAGCAGTGTATATCTCTACGTGGGTTTATGGATGTTATTTTTGTGCTTTTCTGTATTATACAACAGTTTATTAGCTGGACTTGCATTTATTTAGAGACTAAGCTAAAAATTTATCATCTAAGACGAATATTATAAGTTGAAAATTACCTCTACATAGTTACAAAATACCAAATACATCATTTAAAAAAAATATCCAATATAGCTAATTCTTCCCCAGCCTTGGAATAAATTACCGTTCCTTTGAGTACTGGATGAAGTAGTTGATATGGGTTTATGTAATTTCTTTTGTATAAAAAAGAAAGGTTTTCTAAGCATGGAAGTACAGTTGGATATGTTCAAGTTTGAAATGAGTGTATGATGAGACTCCACGTTTTACTTTTGTATATAGAGGAATATCCACAGTACTGGGCATGGTGGCTCATGCCTATAATCCCACCTACTCAGGAGGCAGAGGTTAGGAGGATCACGGTTCAAGATCAGCCAGGGCAAAAAGTGCAAGACCGTATATGAAAAATAAACTACACCCAAAACAGCTGGGCGTGGCTCAAATGGCAGAGTGCTTGTAGTCTAGCAAGTGCAAGGCTCTAAGTTTGAACCTTAGTACCACCAAAAGTATTTCTGGAAACAAACAATGGCAATGATTTAGGAAAAATTCTTAAGACAAGGGAAGAAATAATGTTGGTTTCCAAAGAACTCTTTTAAGAGGCTAGGAATATCTGTGGTTATGGAAATTTTAATGTCCAAAGAGAAGAAAAGGAAATAACATCTAATGTTTGAAATGGGGTGGAGACCAGATTGCAAATCTGAGGTTTAATAACTAGGACTTCAAAAAAGCTTTTTCTTTTCTTGCATATATCAGTATCAAGGGACCAACAATGAAATTAAATTAAAATGAAAACAAATGGGCAACACCTAAGATGCTAATGTAGATAAAATTATAGTAAATAGCTGTCTTTTAAGAATTCTTTTAGCCGGGTGCAGGTAGCTCATGTCTGTAATCTTAGCTACCTTTGAGGCCAAGATTGGAAGGATGGAGGTTCCAAGGTAGCCCATGCAAACAGTTTGGTAAGACTCCATCTCCAAAATAATCATAGCAAATGAACTGGACATGTGGCTCAATGGTAGAGTGCCTGTTTTCCAAGAGTGAAGCCCAAGAAGAAGTTCAAATCCAAGTTCCATCGAGAGAGAGAGAGAGAGAGAGAGAGAGAGACAGAGAGAGAGAGACAGAGAGAGACAGAAAGAGAATTCTTATAGTTGTGCATGTTTACACACAGCTACAATCCTAGCACTTCAGAATCCTAGTCAGGAAGATCACATGTTTGAGACTGCTTTTTTTTTTGAGAATACATAGCAAGACCCTGTCTCAAAACAAAAAACCTTCTAAACGATACTTTCCTTTTAAAGATTTATGACTATAGTTTGTTTCATAACTGGAGTAAGATAAATTATATGTAAAATTCAATTTAAAAGGTATTGTCATGTACAGAGGCTGACATCATGGGTAGTCAAAGAATATGTTTAATAAAAAATAATTAAACTTCCATTTGCTCTATAGAACATCATAGAAAGTAATTTAATAAATTACAAATGACTTTTTAAGACGTTTGCTCAACTACAGAAAGCAAATTCAGACTACACAAAACACAACTGGTAAATATTGCAAATGTCCAAAAGAAAAAATTGGACTAAGACTTGAATCATGAAACCTGAAACAAGGGCTATAAATACAAGGCAATAACAGCTATGATTCTTTTAGTAACTACCAACACATACTTGGATATCCTTTCAACTGTAACTTTAGTATTATGTAATTCTATTGATTCTTTTTTTCCTTATAATCCTTAAGTTTACACAACCACGTCTGCATGTTTTTTTTCTTAGTTGATACCTGGACAACTTTTCCCCAATGAATACTACATAGAAATGACTTGAAACCCAAAAGAATGTTTAAAGTTAACATTAACCTTAATTAATGCTTTGAAAACTGTAATTGCCTTATCACATATAGAAAGAGAATCACTAGGATGTTAACCAAATTCATTTGACCATAATTAGGAAAATACTTTATCTCATAGATTTGCTATAAATTAGATTTTAGTGACAAGATCTAGGAATTTTTTTCCTTTTTTTTTAATTGAGGAAAGAAAGGAATAAAGATCATGTGGGTAGAACTAGAGGAAAGAAGGGAAATATGGATGGTGTTGAAATACTCCACCGGCAAACTAAGTTAACTGTGTTTGAAAAACTTTGGCTATCTTATAGGTGTGTTCTAGTTAAACAAAAGTGCAATACTGCAAAGGGGAGATACTAAATATGCAATACATCATTTTCATGATGAAGAATTACTACCCACTTCTCCTGGATGGGCATTATAGTGACTATTGCTAAGACATTGCATAAAGGACTATCGATTCAAAGTACTATTTTGGGAAAATACAAAAATCAATACAATCCCAAAGGAACTTACGTAATTTTGTAAATACATGTTAACACTGTCTCTCTAATAAGGGGTTAGTTATTTTACATACAGAAACCAAATTTACTGGTAAAGGTCTTGGAAAGCCTAATACAATTGCTTAATTCATGAGAAAATAACAGTTCATATATAAAAACATACTGAAAGTTATTTTTTCTGTAGGAGAGAATTGGGGTACTTCCCCCCCCCCTTGAAAACTTTATCAATGACTTATTTGGGTACCAGAAAAATGCTAACATTTCTCTCTCCTTTGTATATAAATACTTTTATATCTAATTCAGTTCTAATTATTTTCAATGTATCTGAAAGTGAACCTGGACCTCTACCTTGTCAGAATAATAGCAGCTTTAGCAGGAGAAATTGTATCACAAATCAAATCTCAAGACACATTTTACATGGTATAGGATTCTAGGAAATTGATCAGAAGCCTTGAACTTCATTTTCATGGTTTATAGGTATAACTCATATCTTTTTGAAATTATTCAAAGTGCATCTTCAAAATGGGCAGCTCAGTTTACTTACTATAAACTGATAACCCAACACTGATTCTGGGCAACAGTCTGCTTACACCTAGAAACTCAAAATGAATTTAGACTATCTGCATATTACATTACCACTATTATCTGTTATTTTGGAATATTTCCATGACATAAAACACAAATAGAAATAAATCTACACAAGTAAAGCAAACAAACAATTTCTTTTACATGAAGTATGCTGCGTTGAAAGTTCTTTTCAGTGGCATTTCATGAGTTTGCCCTTTCTGAACCCTGGAAACAGACATTACTCATCTGAGACATAATTATTTCTAATAGAAGGTCAAACTTTGAAAAGTCAGATCTATTTCAATAGGGTGCCAAAGTCACATGACACAGTATTTTATGACTTAATTTCACTGATTTCCAAGTTAAGCTCAGCAAAAAGCAAGTCATATTCCTTGCCAGATTAACATGATATATAGGTGTGTTTAAAAAACCCCTGAAAACAAGCACAGAATTAGAAACGAATGTAAACTTCCTAAACTAACTCAGCTGAGGTAACAGGTAGCCAGTTAAACTGGCTGACTGGGAGACTTATTTCTTCTTTAAAACATACTTGTACCTGAACTGGAAACATCAGCAGTGCATCACAACGCTAGAGCACTTTCATGTAATTAAAGCAATGGATGGTGGCGTAGATTCTACAGCTTTCATGACATTCATTAGCTGCCCAAGTTATTGCTGAGTTTTGATCTGTAAATTATAGGTGTCAAGGAGGCTGTAAAACTATATTCAAATTAAATCAGTAATATGCATAAAGTATTCTGTGTTCACTGCAAATATATTAAATATACAACTCTTATTGAGCATAATTTTCATAAAATTAACCCCCAACAAAATTATAATGCCTTTTGTTGTAATTTTATACCTTTATGTATTTGATAGTACATACGAGTTCAGAAACCTATAAATCTTAAGAAATATTCCATGCAAAATGTCTCTGAAAGCAGTTTGCACTTCTAAACAAATAACTGAAATGTTCGGTCAGTAACTTATTGATGCACTCAACACTGGGATATTTACAATTAATAATTAAAAGAAAAATTTCAAAATCAGTACATAATTGAAGTGCAGAGTCTGGAAGTCAGTCTTCATTACTAGAGTCTGAATCCTCGGATGATGACGATGTACTATCAGACCCAGATGAAGCATCCGCTTTCTCTGAACCCTCATCTGTGCTGTTTTCATTAAGAGGACTAGGCTCAGTTCCCCCTTTGTCTTCCTGATCTCTAACTCTGGAATCTTCTTCTTTTTCTTCTACAGATTTAGAAGAACCTAAATCACTGTTTTTGTTTTTCTGTACATCAAAAGTATTGGACTGGGACAAGGTTGGAATATGAAGATTAAGGCCTGGAGTGAGAAGCATCCCTGGATAAAGTATATTAGATAGTAACAGTGGGTTAAGAGCTAAAGGGTTGGCAGCTGCGGCTGTATTTAATGTAGCAGTAGAGGAAGTTGAAGGAGAACTTGATACAGAGTTTTCTCCACCATTCTCTGAACTTTGGCTCTCTGTCCTTTCTTTTTTTCCTTCTAGCTCCCTAGAGTCATTTCCCTTTTTCTCTTCTGCCCCAGATTCTGCAGGCTTTGTTAAGAGTCCTCCCATGCCCAACAGATTTGGTAATCCAGTCATTCCTGACAGCAGCATGGGGAACATAGCAGCCATATTTTTCGCTTCTCCTCCAGAAGAAAGGCCAGCAGGCACTCCCATCAGCCCTGCGGTGACCTGCAGTGACTGCAGGTTTTGCAGGTTTTGTTGTAAGGCCTGAAGAGTTGTGAGATCCACACCTGGGAGTAATCCATTGGCTAACAAAGGATTGCCTGAAATACTGGTGGCAGATGCAGCAGCAGCTGCTGTGGCCTTTGCAATTCCACTTTTAGGCCGCCTCCCCCGCCTGCTGACTTCCTCTCTCACAACAGGACCAGTGAGGATACGTTCATACATACTTTCTGGAAGAAATCCCTGGAGAAAAAAATATATATTCACAAGTATTAGATACATGAAAATAAAATCAATAGCAATTAGCTTATCACACAAATAATTATTTGTAAACTTATTCAGTACTGATATGAAATAATCAATTATGAGGTAACCTATTTTATTATAAGTTGTGACTTGAAACAGCTCTTCCATTTCTCCTTTTATCATAGTTAAAGAGAGTAGAAAGAAGCCTTTAGCCTTTCCATACTGTAAGGCCTATGTTTGTAGAACAGAAAACACAAGGTTCAAAGACATTTTTTTCAAAGGTACTTCCACAATCCTTGCATGTTTCATATCACCACTTGTTCTATAAGAAAGAAATGGTCCCCTTCTAATGTGAAAGAATAAAAATAGGATAAGTGAAAGGTTAAGAGATAGAATGAAACTGAAAGAGATACTCAAAAGGAGGAAAGGTCATGTTTTAATACTTGGCTTAGAACAGCAAAAGTATCTGCAGATTGGAAGCCAACAAGTCCAGAACAATGGAGAATCTAGGCTGGTTTCATGTGATTCTCCCATATTTTTTGGGACACAAAATTCAGGAGCTTTAATTTAGAACCTCTGGACCAGCACTGTCTAGTAGAAGTACAATGCAAGCCACATACGTAACTTAAAATTTTCTAGTAGCCATACTAATAAAGGTAAAATAGAATATGTGTCATTCATTTTAATAATACTGTAATGCAACTAACCAAAATATTATCATTTCAATATGTAATCTAAAAAATCATTATAATATCTTACATTATTTTTTCTCAATGAAGTTTTCAAAATCTCTTTTTACACTTAACACCTCTGAATAAAGACTAGCCTATTTCAAATGCTCAACAGCCATGTGCATCTAGTAGTAGCTACCATCTGTGATAGTGCAGCTCTAGATAGTGGTATAAGAAAAAAAAATTTAATGGGATGACTTTCTAATTTTGTTTTGAATTGATCGTCTTTTCTTTTCTCTTTACAAACATATTAGGATGCCCTGCAGGAATCATGACAATAAGACAATAATAAATACAAAGGAAAAATATCATCCATAATCTCACAATTCAGAGATTACCACTGCTAATATTTCAGGGTGTCTTTTCCATTTTTCCTTATACAGGCACACACATTTTATCCACCTCCTTTTCTAAAATGAAAATACAGAATCATGCTGAACTTAGGTTTTACATTCTGTCCTTTTCATTTGAACAACTGTAGAAATAATGGTTAGTATTGATTAGTCATTTACTATATAGCTAGACTTTGCTCTTCTAGAGCTCAACTATTAACACATTTAATATACTGTGAATATTGCCTCTTATCTTCTAAGATAAAATTTTTTAAACAGTGCGTATTTTTCCAATATATGGGTAAACCACAGGTTTATTCCTAAATTATTACTACTGTACCATGATGAATATTCTTACATATATGTATATCATATATATATGATTCTTTGTGACTTTGTTCAAACAGTTTAATAGGAAAAACTGACTATACATTGGTTCTAAATTCTAACTCAACAAGTATCTGAAAAATTTCAGCTTGTTCTGAAAAATAAAAATTGTGAACTAAAAAATTACTATCATGTCTGCAGAACATTTTTATTAATTCTTAACTGAAATTTTAACCCAAGATAAAATTAAATGACACAGTATTTGTGAAATACTTACAGATTGCTTAACGACATCTCCCCATTCAGGAGCAACTCCATATTCTGAATTTTCTTTTAGGAATCTACATAAATCTTTCAAAGGGGGAGCAAATGCACCTCCGACCTATAAATGAAAAAATTAGTTAGATATTCAACACACTATTAAATATGGAACTATTTCTTTTTATTCTGTGCTATAGTTCTTTAAAATACATTTCAGAAGTACCTTTAACAGTATTTATGATTGTATTAAAAAGGACCACCACAGTCCATATCCATGTGTGGTATATAAATATGTGCCAATCTAAGTTTTAAATGTTTAAGCATGGTACTGGCACAAAAACAGACATGAAGACGAGTGGAACAGAATAGAGGACCCAGATATGAAGCCACACAACTATAACCAACTTGTCTTTGACAAAGGAGCTAAAAATATACGATGGAGAAATAGCAGCCTCTTCAACAAAAACTGCTGGGAAAACTGGTTAGCATTCTGCAAAAAACTGAAACTAGATCCATGTATATCACCCTATACCAAGATTAACTCAAAATGGATCAAGGATCTTAATATCAGACCACAAACTCTGAAGTTGATACAGGAAAGAGTAGGAAATACTCTGGAGTTAGTAGGTATAGGTAAGAACTTTCTCAACGAAATCCCAGCAGCTCAGCAACTAAGAGATAGCATAGATAAATGGGACCTCATAAAGCTAAAAAGCTTCTGTTCATCAAAAGAAATGATCTCTAAACTGAAGAGAACACCCACAGAGTGGGAGAAAATATTTGCCAGCTATACATCAAAGGACTGATAACCAGAATATATAGGGAACTTAACAAGCTAAATTCTCCCAAAACTAATGAACCAATAAAAAAATGGGCAAGTGAACTACACAGAACTTTCTCAAAAGAAGAAATTCCAATGGCCAAAAACACATGAAAAAATGCTCACCATCTCTAGCAATAAAGGAAATGCAAATTAAAACCACACTTAAGATTCCACCTCACCCCTGTTAGAATAGCCATCATCAGCAACACCACCACCAACAGGTGTTGGCGAGGATGCGGGGGAAAGGAACCCTCTTACACTGTTGGTGGGAATGTAAACTAGTACAACCACTCTGGAAAAAAATTTGGAGGCTACTTAAAAAGCTAAACATTGATCTACCATTTGATCCAGCAATACCACTCTTGGGGATATACCCAAAAGACTGTGATACAGGTTACTACAGAGGCATCTTCACACCCATGTTTATTGCAGCACTATTCACAATAGCCAAGTTATGGAAACAGCCAAGATGCCCCACCACCGATGAATGGATTAAGAAAATGTGGTATCTATACACAATGGAATTTTATGCAGCCATGAAGAAGAACGAAATGTTATCATTTGCTGGTAAATGGATGGAATTGGAGAACATCATTCTGAGTGAGGTTAGCCTGGCCCAAAAGACCAAAAATCGTATGTTCTCCCTCATATGTGGACATTAGATCAAGGGCAAACACAACAATGGGATTGGACTATGAGCACATGATAAAAGCGAGAGCACACAAGGAAGGGGTGAGGATAGGTAAGACACCTAAAAAATTAGCTAGCATTTGTTGCCCTTAACGCAGAGAAACTAAAGCAGATACCTTAAAAGCAACTGAGGCCAATAGGAAAAGGGGACCAGGAACTAGAGAAAAGGTTAGATCAAAAAGAATTAACCTAGAAGGTAACACACATGCACAGCAAATTAATGTGAGTCAACTCCCTGTATAGCTATCCTTATCTCAACCAGCAAAAACCCTTGTTCCTTCCTATTATGGCTTATACTCTCTCTACAACAAAATTAGAAATAAGGGCAAAATAGTTTCTGCTGGGTATTGAGGGGGTGGAGGGGAGAGGGAGGGGGCGGAGTGGGTGGTAAAAGAGGGGTGGGGGCAGGGGGGAGAAATGAACCAAGCCTTGTATGTACATATGAATAAAAAAAAATTTGCACATACAAAAAAAAGAAAACATGCATAAATTTGAATAAAATTCTAACTAGTATTATGAACCCCCCCTCAAAAAAAATAAATGAATGTTTAAAGGACAGTATGTCCTAATTAAGAGTATGCCCTTTCCAGCCAGATTTACCTGTGTGGGAACTTGAGCAAATGAGTAGATCTCTTAGTGCCTCAGATTCGTGGCTTATAAAACAATACTTTCCTTTTTTTTTCTTTTTCTTTTATTATTCATATGTGCATACAAGGCTTGGTTCATTTCTCCCCCCTGCCCCCACCCCCTCCCTTACCACCCACTCTGCCCCCTCCCTCTCCTCCCCACCCCCTCAATACCCAGCAGAAACTATTTTGCCCTTATTTCTAATTTTGTTGTAGAGAGAGTATAAGCAATAACAGGAAGGAACAAGGGTTTTTGCTGGTTGAGATAAGGATAGTTATACAGGGCATTGACTCACATTGATTTCCTGTGCGTGGGTGTTACCTTCTAGGTTAATTTTTTTTGATCTAACCTTTTCTCTAGTACCTGTTCCCCTTTTCCTATTGGCTTCAGTTGCTTTAAGGTATCTGCTTTAGTTTCTCTGCGTTAAGGGCAACAAATGCTAGCTAGTTTTTTAGGTGTCTTACCTATCCTCACCCCTCCCTTGTGTGCTCTCGCTTTTATCATGTGCTCATAGTCCAATCCCCTTGTTGCCACACCCCTTTAAATGAGTATGTATCATAGATTTTCTTTTCTTTGTTTTTGTGCTGGCCTTGTGCATGCTAGGCAAGCACTCCCCTGTGCTACATTCCCAACTCTTAAAGACATACTGTATCTTGATGCCATTTGACAGGGTTTAACACAGCTAGTTATAAGAGCTATAAGTGTTCTTGTCCCATAGTCGTCGTATTCCTTAGTCTCTCCAACTCCTGTTGTATTTTACTTTTTATTAAGCTTCAGTTTCAACTAGATTTAGTAGGTAGATTCTTTTCTTTAGTAACTCATCTATCTATGCCTATACCTGAGAAGCTGAAGATAATAAAGAACTCTACAAATCCAGGGAAATGAGCAAGACCTGATGAGACTATACAGCAGCGAAAACTAAAATTTAGAATGCTTACTATTAAACCTAACAAATAAAAATCCAAAACTGTTTCATCATCTTTCTAAAACCAGCTAAGACAAATTCAACCATAATATTCAGTAATGTGAATTTTTGGTATAAAATGAAGTGCAAAGATTATAATACAAACCTATGCAAGCAGAAAGTTAGTAAAATGCTATTAAAATATCACTTACTCATTCTCTAAGATATCTGGGTTTTTCACTTTAAAATACCCACAAAAGCTGAATAAATTTTGTCTACAGAATTGGGAAGAAATCAGTGTAAAAGAGCTGGTATAGATAATAACAGTTATTTTAAAAAGTTTTCTTCTAATTCTAGTATATATTATTAGAAATGTATTTATTTATTGATGGATTGATTTATTTACTTAATTTGCAGTTCTGGGGTTTGAACTCGAGGTCTCATGCTTGCTAGGGAGATGCTCTACCACTTGACACACTCCACCAGTCTGCAATTAAACTGTTTTTAGTGTATTTTTATGATAGCAGTGAGGGCATTTAACCGAGAGCAAAACAGAATCAAGGAATTAATTTTGCCAATGTAAAGTAATTGAGTTTTTGAGTGAAAGAACTCAATGAGGTCATGTTTTCTTCCTTATTTTGTTGCTTACTCATCAGAATAAAAAATAGTGTCAAAGGTACATTTACAAAAGGGTATCATAAATCTTCTATCATTTATTTTATGCGTTATTTATATATAAGATAATTTGAAGAAACAAATAATAAGCTGTATCTAGAACAGAAACAGACTTCAGAAAGATTTAGAAGGAGATAAGCACAGAAATACCATTAATCTACGTAGTACCTTTGTTTAAGACATTTTTATTTCCATCTGTTAGGAAATTATGTAATATACTAACTTTGAAAGAACAAAACACTTTAAGCATCTGATAGAAAATTACACTGATAGAAATATGGTAAATTTATGGCAGATGTGAATGGTATCTGTTTAGATCATAGTTTCTTCACCTTTGCACTATAGACATTTTGAACTGGTACTGTGGAGGTTATCTTAAGTACTGTAGGAAGTTTGGCAGTATCTCTGGCCTCTATGCATTAAATGCCAGTAGCATCTTCTCCCTATCTACCACCTCTCCACCCTGTTGAGTTGTGGCTATTAAATGTCTCCAGATATCATCAAATGTCCCCTGAAGAGAACCACTGGCTTAGATTTAGTACCCTTGGGCAGTGTAGAATCACAAGCAATGGCACTGCTTAGGTACAGATATGTTGACAAGTTCACCTAATAGTGTGGGATTTGAAATTAGACTAAAATTACCATGCATCTATTTCCTTACCAATCTGCTAGGTTCAACCCATTTCCTGGTGTGTTAGAAAATAATGCATAATGAAACAGCATCCTAGAGATCAACAACAAATATATAAATACCTTTCTGGCATTTCTTCTGTTAATTAGTTGAACACGTTCTTCTCCAGTGAGACTATTAACATCTAGTTTATTGGGGTTTCTGCAACGGTGCCTTTTTTGTTTGGGCCTTCCCTCATGCAGCTGTACTCTCTAAAACATATCAACAAAGAAACATTTAAAAAACTTTTGCTTATATAGAACTATTCAAAACATCATACATGAGCTGATCCAAGTAACTTACATATGATATGTAAGCATTTATCCTTTAGTTATTCACACTTAAAAATATTTATACTTTAATTTTAATAAAAAGTATTGCATGAATCTTTTCTTCAAATTATATAGCATATCTTGAAGTGAGCAGGACCTTGCTAGTTCCTTCCTTAAATGCCCTCCAACACCATAATTCACCTGGAATATGATGCCTGAAGGACTCACCAGTGACACTGGGGCAAATGCCTCTAAATTGGATCCCTTTTTTCCCAGTTAAGTGTCTCACTTTTCATGAGAAAATTACTAGACTCACCCTGTGCTGTGTGACACTTTATAATCTGTGCTAGGGGCTTTCATTTCTCTTCATCTCTCTAATTATTTTTCTTGTGTGATCCTCATACAACTAAAAATTCTGATTTTACAAATGAGTAATGAAGACTTAGGTTAATTTCCTCAAGGTCATATGCCTAGCTAGCAAATAGAAGAGGTAGATTAAAAACTCATACCTCGGGGTGGGGTGCAGCCCAGCAGCAGAGAGCTTACTTAGGTCCTGAGTTTAATCCCCAGCATGGTAACAAAACAAAACAAAACAATCTCAAACCCTCAAACAGGCAGCTATTTCCAACCAATCATAACATTCTAAGAAGCTAATACTCAAGCTCTTCGGCCTGCCATAACAGTCCCTCCACAGCCTGGCTCCATTCAACCCATCTTTCCTATTCTTTATTATACCCCAAGACCTGCTCCCCCCGTATATTCTGGAACGTCAGACTAGTCACTATTTTATAAGTATGCATTATGGTCAACCTTATGAACTTATTCATAATTGCTCTATAATTAAATATAACTTCTTGTGCTAACTTGGTCAATGTCTATTTATTCTTTTTTCATCTATGAGTCAAATGTCAGCTCTCTTTACCTTTCCCCATATACTTTACTCTGCCATGACAGTTAATTGTTCTGGTATTTGTTACCACAGCACTTTATTCATCCCTCTGTTACAATGCAATCTATACTATACTATTTAGTTATAGAGATGCCACACCATTGTATAATCCAAGACAACATTAATGTAAAGTACCATTGGAAAGAAAAGCAGATAAATTATACCTTGTATTATTTACTGGAACAAATGGTATCTTTTATAAATATGTTTTAAAATCTTAGTAATAAAGTTATCTACAACACTAAGATAAACAGTTTATTTGCAATGAAAATAATAAACTGATAAAATTGAAAAAGTTAATAAAACTTACAGGTACATGCCTATAATGCCACCACTCAGGAGGCTGAGGCAGTATAATCATGAGTTTGAGGCCAGCTTAGGGTACATAGTGAGACCCTGTTCCAAAAAACAAAACTCTTGGCTGGAAGCACAGCTCGAGGGGTGAGGTGCCTAACTAGCAAGTGCAGCCCTGAGTTCATATCCCAATCGGCAAACAAAACAAGAAACCACAAACTCTTTTGTAGTAATAAGAGAAAGGTATGAAAAGCATTCAGAGACTAGAGTATAAGTACCATAAAGGCAAGACCTTTATATTGTTCAATCACTAAACTTGTAACTAGCACATGTAGTCAATAAAAATTGTTGACCGAATAATTAAATGTTATTTTCTAACATATTATGAAGTTATGAATTTCTTTTTAGAATTAAAACACTCAGTCATCTCCCATTTTAATTAGTGGAAACCCATCTCCACATAATTATAAGAGCATTACTCAGCATCAAAAGTCAAAAGGAATTAAAATACAAGCCTGAAAATTTGTGTCATTCTTTGAGCAAACTAGGGATAAGAAGGGCATCTAAAAGCCCAGACTAAAGCTGTTTTAGATTACCAAGTTGTTTCCTGCTGATACTAAGCAATATAAAATACTGGATCTAAACAGATATCATGGATACAAAGACCATTCCAGACAATGGAGCCTATCTGGTTTGTTTTAAAAGAAACCAACCAAACAAATAAAAACCAAAAGAACAACAACAAAAAACCAAGGCAATTAATTTTTTTCTGTTAGTAAAATAATAATCACTTTGGCTTTATGAAGCACTTTTTAAGTTTTCAAGATTTTCCTTTTTTAAATCATAGATTTAATAAATACACGCATGTAGATACTACTCTATGTATAAGAACTCATAAGTTTAGTCTTAGGGGGTACAGGTGAATAGGAAGTCCAAGGGGGAGCTGGGATAACCCAGCTTCACTTTGGTCACTTACTTCATCTTCATAATGGAGGCAGACAGAACAGGCTTGCTAACTTCACTGTACAGGGAATATGCCTTTACTCTTCTGACTTATAAAGTACACAGAAATAGTAAGGAATATAAACTTTTGGTACAGTAAATTTGATACATTAGTATCTGATAGTAAAGTACTAGAAAATAAATTTCTGAGTGAGAAAGCCATGTGCTGATAAGAATGTAATACATTGATAGTATTTCAAAGGATAAAAAAAATACACATTAAATATAATGATTCTCAACTTTGAACTTGTGAACCTGGAGACAGACGTTTACTCTTATAGTAGTAAGAAGAGCTTAAGAGGAGTACTTAGGACTCTGGATTTAAGACTATTTGCTATGTGACCTTGGACTGTTTAACTTAAATTTGTGTTTCAATTTCTTCAATACCATCCTAATAAAATTTTGTAACTGTTAATTAAGATAATGGACACAAGGCACTAAGAATAATGATAGGTGCATAGTTAAATTTCATTCAGTGGTTATTATTACCATTTTTAAAAAATAAACTGAGATAAGGGTTTGAAGTTTTATACCTTTAAAATCATCATTGGATCTAACGTAGTATTCTATATTAGAAGTGATATTAGAAATGATACTTATTATTTGTTATTCTATATTAGAAGTGATTTTTATTATTAAATACTTGTTTCTGGAACAACCCCACCTCCACACCCCCAGTGCTGGGGCTTGAATTCAGGGCCTTAAACATCACAGGTCCTATTAAATGCAGAATGGAAAATAACACCATATTGTATCATAAAAAAGATGGTAATTATTTCTTCTGCTAATTTTTCTAAATCTTAGGAAGAAAGGTCTTTAGTTGAAATGGGTGAGAATTTATGCTTCATTATTATGTATTTGACAAATCACAGAAACAAAATACAGAAGGTTTTAAGGCATCACCTACAGGAATAAAAGCTCCTAAATCTTCCACATAACCTGGGTGTTCCTTAAACCATTTTTCCAAATCCTTTCTCTTCGGTGCATCATCTCCTGCAAGTCTTGTCCCATCTTTAAGGTTAATAACAGGAACTGGACTTTCTGTATCAGGAATTCCTTGAGGTTGAGTGCAGGATAGTGCTGGATTTATCCCTGTAGAAATCTGTGAGGTGGTTAAGCCTAAAGTAACCTGTACAAAAACACCAAATGAAACTTTTATTTTATTTCCATGCTTTATCATTTTAATTTTGATGCAACAGAGTAATTTAAAAAAAATTTTGTGAAAATTCAGCTACATTTTTTAAACTTAAAATTCTCATGAATCTTGAGCAATGTCAAATTCTACTGAGATTTAATAAAAACAGAGAAAGAAAAAATTTTACTGAGTATCACCTAAAAAATAAAGGCATTTCTAATTTCCTTATTATCATTCTTATTCTTAAAAACACATTTTACACATAAAATATGTATATTTTACTAGGATTGAGTTTTTTTTTTAATTTTTATTTTATTCATATATGCATACAATGTTTGGGTCATTTCTCCCCCCTTCCCCCACCCCTTCCCTTACCCCCTCACCCCCCTCCCACTCCCCCCACACCCCCTCGCTACATGGCAGAAACTATTTTGCCCTTATCTCTAATTTTTTTGAAGAGAGAGTATAAGCAATAATAGGAAGAAACAAGGGTTTATTGCTAGTTGAGATAAGGATAGCTATACAGGGCATTGACTCACATTGATTTCCTGTGCGTGTGTGTTACCTTCTAGGTTAATTCTTTTTGATCTAACCTTTTCTCTAGTTCCTGGTCCCCTTTTCCTATTGGCCTCAGTTGCTTTTAAGGTACCTGCTTTAGTTTCTCTGCATTAAGGGCAACAAATGCTAGCTAGTTTTTTAGGTGTCTTACCTATCCTCACCCCTCCCTTGTGTGCTCTCGCTTTATCATGTGATCAAAGTCCAATCCCCTTATTGTGTTTGCCCTTGATCTAATGTCCGCATATGAGGGAGAACATATGATTTTTGGTCTTTTGGGCCAGGCTAACCTCACTCAGAATGATGTTCTCCAATTCCATCCATTTCCCAGTGAATGATAACATTTCGTTCTTCTTCATGGCTGCATAAAATTCCATTGTGTATAAATACCACATTTTCTTAATCCTTTCTTCAGTAGTGGGGCATCTTGGCTGTTTCCATAACTTGGCTATTGTGAACAGTGCTGCAATAAACATGGGTGTGCAGGTGCCTCTGAAGTAACCTGTGTCACAGTCTTTTGGGTATATCCCCAAGAGTGGTATTGCTGGATCAAATGGTAGATCAATGTTTAGCTTTTTAAGTAGCCTCCAAATTTTTTTCCAGAGTGGTTGTACTAGTTTACATTCCCACCAACAGTGTAAGAGGGTTCCTTTTCCCCGCATCCTCGCCAACACCTGTTGTTGTTGGTGTTGCTGATGATGGCTCTTCTAACAGGGGTGAGGTGGAATCTTAAGTGTGGTTTTAATTTGCATTTCCTTTATTGCTAGAGATGGTGAGCATTTTTTCATGTGTTTTTTGGCCATGTGAATTTCTTCTTTTGAGAAAGTTCTGTTTAGTTCACTTGCCCATTTCTTTATTGGTGCATTAATTTTGGGAGAATTTAGTTTTTTAAGTTCCCTATATATTCTGGTTATCAGTCCTTTGTCTGATGTGTAGCTGGCAAAAGGATTGAGTTTTAGACTGAAGAATCAGTAATCTTTTTTTGGGGAGTAGTTCCAGGATTTGAACTTGGGGCCTTGTGCTTGCTATACACTCTATATCACTTGAACCACCTTTATAGTCCTTTTTGCTTTAGGTATTTTATGAATAGGGCTTGCCTGGGCAAGTCTGGATTGTGATCCTCCTATTTATGCTTCCCCCACAGCTGGGATGACGGACATATATCACCATGCCCAGCTTTTATTGGTTCAGATGGGGTCTCATGAACATTTTTGCCCAGGTTGGCCTCGAAATGTCATCCTCCTGATCTTTGCCACCCAAGTAGCTATTTTTATAGGAATGAGTCACTGCACAGGCCAGAATCAGAAATTTTGAGGTATTACTTTACTTACATTATTAGGTGGTTTATTTCTGTTAAAAAACAGGATGTCAACACCTTCTACGTTCTTTCTCCTTCCCCGCCTTTTTTTGACTATAGGCTGGTTGTCTAATATCACTCCATTGGCACCAATGGTTGATTGAGTGGAAGTACCTAATCAAATAAAATACAAAACAGAGATAAAAATTTAGTTTTTCAACAAACTCTAAGAAATCATTTTTCTAAATATGTATATTTTATACATACTAATTCAGGAAAATCTTGAACTAAAACATCACCCCATTTCTCAATATAAAAAACTTAAGAGATTTATAATCTAGACCTCTTTCAACTTTAAAAAATTTTTTTTGTAAGAGTCACTGATTACAGTGATTAAAAGTCAGTTTCGTATATATGACAGTATTAAAATGGGATATAACACTATGGGAAATTTCATAATATCCATATTGTGGAATACATGATCAGGTTCATAGACTAATACAAATTTGATGGTTTGAAAATACTTGGGACTACAGTATGTATAACTTTTCTAAAGTCACTTTTAAAAGTATCGTTCTATTTTCCAAGAACTTCTCATATCCTGTATCTCAAATCGGCATGACCTGCCTTGCATCAACCCTAACTCCATGTGATTACCAACCTTCAACCTCTGCCCTAGAGCTCAGGTTTTGATGGCTATAATCTTGTACCACACATCTCTACTGACATCGCTATAAGAATTTATACCACAGCTAGAGCTCTACCACAAAACCATGTAATTTTTTTCAAATCTCATCTCTCATTTAGGTTACCTTTGGTATCTCTTCTACTCCTTCCATCAACCTCATTTTCCATTTGATTTCTTACCAAATCTTATCTAATTACTCCTCTTTCTTAGGAGCTTGCCTAAGTTTCTAGAGAGCAGAGGACATTATTCTTCTCCAACACATATCAGCTATAGTGTTGCTCAGCCTTTCAAATGCTGGGAGAACAGGTGTGTGCCATCACACCCAGCTTTAGGCCCAGTTCACTAAGCAACTGAAAGGCAGTGTCTTGTCTTTCTTTTACTTTTCTTTTAGTGCTATCACTGTATTATATAAAAAAATGAGGTACTTCTTTAATTATAGACAGAAAAACATCTTTGTATACACCAAAGTGTATACTTAAAAACATATTTTATTTCTCCAATTCTTTGTTTTAATTAGCTCTGTCTTCTTTCTGAGGGTAATTATTTATTTATTTATTTATTTGCGGTACTGAAGTTTGAACTCAGGGTCTTAAGCTTCCCCTTGAGCCACTCCACCACCCTTTTTTGTGTTGAGTAATTTAGAAATAGGGTGTATGAACTATTTGCCTGGGCTGGCCTCAAACTTGATCTCTGTCTCCTGAGTAGCTAGGATTATAGATGTGAGTCAGCACCCAGCTTATAAGGGTAACTTTTAATAGATATTACCACTTCATTTTAAGCTAAAATCCAAAATGAAAAATGTAACTTTATAAAGTCTGTATCTTACATGTAACTTTAACAATATTTAAAAACCCTCCTTTTGCTATTGTCTACTATGAGCCATACATTGGACTGTTTTACAATACTACATTTCACATCATTAAAAGCAGAATAAAACCATAAAAGTATTATACCCATTTTACTAATGAGATCAGAAACATTAAAGTGACTTACTCAGTATCACAAGTTAATATAGGACAAAATTCAACCCTGGTTGTTTGGCTCTGTTATTCTTTTTTTTGTCATTGTTGGTACTGAGGGTTAAACTCAGGGATCATGCTTGCTAGGCAAGTGCTCAGCCAAGTGAACTATGCCCCCAGTCCATTTTGCTTTGGTTATTTTTGAGGTAGGGTCTCCCTTTGTGCCTGGATTGGCCTGGACCATGATCCTGCATAGCTGGTATGACAGGCATGCACTACTGTGCCTAGCTTTATTGGTTAAGATGGAGTCTCATGAACTTTTTGCCAGCGCTGGGCTCAAACTGCAATCCCCCTGATCTCTGCTTCCCCAGTGCCATTCTTTAGCTATTATTCCAGGTAGTTTCTGGAATGGGCTCTATAGTTTTGTCCTTATTATCATTTGTGTGATTTTACTTTTCTACATTAATTAAACTACATTACACCTGATATCTTTACCCAAAGATTTCACATAAAATTTAAGCAGTAATTACACAAGAATAAAAAGGTATAGCCTATGGAATAGGCTATACCTATTCCATGGAATAGCCTATGGAATGCCAATGAAAATACTGTAAGCATCCAATCCTACAATCTGTGAGTGCCTAATTTTAGCATCTGTTTAGTGTCTATTTGTGTAAAGTTCTCTGTCTCTCTTGTTTTGAGAAAGGGTCCAGGCTGACCTGCAACTTAATATGTAGCCTAGGCTGGCCTCAAACTTTTTGTCCTCCTGCCTCAGCCTCCCTAATACTGGGGTAACAGGTGTGCCACCATGCTGATGTCAAGGTCTTTACTAACTATTTTATATATGTTGCTTTATTTAATGTACCCCACAATGTGACTTCTCTCCTCCTCCTACCACTCATTTTACAAAGAAGAAAAGGTTTGAAAGGGTTAACAGATTTCCAAAAAGTCATATACAGAAGACGGATCCAGATTTTGAATACGTAGTTATTAAGATAAGCCAGGTGTGGTGGTGCATGCCTACAATACCAGCTTCATAGGAGGCTGAGGCAGAGGATCACAAATTCACAGCTAGTCTGGGCAATTCAGTGAGTCCCTGTGTCAAAATGCAAAAAAATAAAAAGGCCAGGAATGTAGTTTAGTGAGAGTGCTTGCCTAGTATGCATGAGGCTCTGGATTCAATTCCTAGAACTAGACACAAACAAACAAATAAACAAAAGAAGACAAGAGGCCAGGTGCTAGTGGCTCACAGTTCCATGGGAGGTGGGAGGTCAGGAGGATCACAGTTCAAAGCTAGTTCAGGAAAAAAAGCTGAGACCTTTTCTAAAAATACTGAACACAAAAAAGGACAGGCAGAGTGGCTCAAGTGGCTGAACACCTGCCTAGTAAGTGTGAGGTTCTCAGTTCAAACCCCAGTACTGCTCCCTCCCAAAAAAGGTTGTGTGGTGGGGAGACAACATGGATGAGAGTAACTTAGGCAATAAGGCTGTATATTGTTAATATTTGAGATTTAAAAGTGTTTTGTTTATAGTTGCGAAATTAGTGTTAAAATTACTATTGACACTATTAAAAATAGTATTATTTATCAAAGAATTACATGTAGGCAAGGCTATACAATCTTCAGCTGCAAAAACAATAAGAGCTTCAGCTAATGTAAGTATCAATCCCATTTATGGTGTAGCTATCAGAGTAAGAGTAGTGGATTAAATAACACCACTTAGGTTGGACAAAAGACCACACAGCTTCTTTCATCCATCTGTTTCCATCTGATCAAGGAGTTCTTTGACAAAAAACTGTCATGGTAAAAAACATAATTTGGAGGACTTATACCAAAGGTAATAGTATGGCAGATTCATATTTGAAGTGCAATTCTTACATGTCTGAAAATTTAGTAATTGGAAAATTATACTGAATGGTTAATGAATCTATTAAGAGACCAAATTGATGCTGATGAAGTTGAACTAATTTATAATTAGTTAAAACTAATAAAAAATGTGGCAATAGTAGCAAATGGAAAAGTGATATTATAATAAAGCCTTATTTACCCAAATTATAGGTATTCCACACACTATGCACACATATGTCCAGTAGGAGTTTTGAAATGTTTCCAGTATAGCATGGCAACCAGACTAAGTATACCACTGAAACAGAGTCCTTAGCTTTATGCATAAGGAAGGAAACTCATTTACCTGCTTTAATTGGAAACAGGTATTTCGTAGGGTTAGTATGCTATAATTAATACACTGAGACTCAGCTGATGTCCAGCATCATTCTCAATTCTTGACACTTTTAAGAAGGACACAGATAAAGTATAACTAGGCCAAAATAAAAGCAATGTCTAGTGTATCCTTCAGTGGAGGGCACATAGCATATAGCACAAATCAGTTAATCAGTACATAAGTGTTTATTCAATTGATTTGAGGTTAGAAGAAATATAGATAGTCCCAGGTGGAGATACAATCACTGCTTCCAAGATACAGACATAGGCCAGGGTTAATTCTGCATTGCTTTTCTTAAAGGGAGAATGTCAATCATTGAGAATAATCTATAGCAGGCAAAATTTACTTCTAAGTAAGAAAATTTCTGATAATTAGAGCTGTCAAACACTAAAAAGGACTATTTGAAATAGTAAGAACTTTGTTCCTGTAAGAACTCCATGAGGATGAAAGGTAGATTTTTGGGAATTAGAAATAAATAATTATGGTTTCCTACAGTTACCTGGAGTATACTATTGCTAAAATCTTTCTGCAATTCATTTGTGATTTAGGTGTTTTGTTTGTAAATTCACAATATGCTTTTTGAACATTTTTGTTTTGCCTTGCACTTATTAGATAGGTACTCTGTCACCTGAGCCATGTCTTCAGCTCATTTTCCTTTAGTTATTTTTGGGATAAGGCCTGGACCACAATCCTCCTATTACATAGCTGGGTTCACATGAATATGACACTGCACATGGCTTTTATTAGTTGGGATGGGATATTATGAACTTTTTTCCCCTGGCTGGCCTACAACTGCGATCCTCCTGATCTCTGCCTCCTGAGCAGCTAGGATTACAGGCATGAACTAATGAGCCTGGCTTTTAAATTTTATCTATATAAGGCTACTTGACAAAATTATGTCTCCACACAAATATACAGGCCCCCAAACCAAACTATCCCCTGTCATTTAAATGTCATAGTAAAAGCTCCAATAAATAATTCTTTAGATTTAAAATTATATTGATTACTTGGAGTTAAGAAGTGTTCCAACCTTAAAGCAAAAATGAATTTTTGCTATGAGTCTAAAAGATGATTTGGAAGTGGTAGAGAATATTTCATAATAAGATAATTATTTCTTGCACACTCACTGGACAGTGGCATAGATTTTGGAAAATTGACAAGGCTTGTCTCTGATGCACTTTGAAGCTCCCGAAGTCGGGTGAGGTACTGTTGCTGCCCCAGGGCTCCATCTTCACTATCAAAAGGTCTTTTCTGTGCAAGTCCCTGCTTCTGAAACGTCAACTTCAAACCACCTTCCTGTTAAAAAAATTATCAATTTTAAGACAGAAAGTGTTAACAAAAATCTTACTACAGGATATTAAGATTATTTTTTTACTTAAAGAAAGTGAAGTAAAACTCCTGAAACACTAATGAAGTTTGGGATAAGGCCTGGACCACAATCCTCCTATTACACTTCCCCCATAGCTGGGATCACATACATGCATGTGACACTGCACATGGCTTTTATTGGTTGAGATGGGGTATTATGAACTTTTTGCCTGGCTGGTCTCCAACTGTGATCCTCCTGAGTAGCTAGGATTATAGGCTTCAACTAATGTGCCTGGCTTTCAACTTTTATCTGTATAAAGCTACTTGACAAAATGATGTCTCCATACAAATATTCAGGCCCCCAAACCATAAATCATAAATCAATAGAATAAAATACCTTAATCAACTTCTATAATGAATACTACAATTTCTATCTTAAATTAAAAAAAAATTCAAGTACCATATACACTTTGCTGAGCAAAATAAAGTTTTTCATGTGACTATTTCATGTGAAGCATTTTCAGCTTCAGACATACATTTCTAGATACACTATTCAAATGAATCTTAGAGGACATGACCCATATAATCAGTTAAGCTTCAAAGACCATATTAAGAGGAACATTACTGGTAAGAGGGAATGCTAAATGTTTAAAAGGGAAAGTTCATTGACATACCACTTAAATATCATATAAAAGAATCAAAACACTTAGAAATTGCCACACTGTTTAAGAAAGCATCTCCATCAGCAGAAGAACAATTTTCAGAAGTATAAGGAGAGAAACATATTTAATGATGATCCTTCTAGTGGAATATTCAAGTTTAACAACCTGGATATCAAAAAAGAAAATAAACCAAATACCAGGAGACAAGTATGTGAAGGAAAGAAGAGTAAGAGCAGGCAGCCATTTGCGGGAAAAGCATGCTGCACACCGCAATTGCAATCAGGCCCTAGGGCAATAAAAATACACATACGTCTTTGATTTTCACTGTAAACTCCTTTTCTCGTACATGCTTCTTCACCTTTGACATCTGTGCTGACTGATCATGTTCTTCTTTGACACCAGCACCTGGGGGAGTGGGAACACTGGGCTCGCTATATTCTGTAGCTGCTCCAGGGCTGTCCAGCAGTTTTGTGGTATAGAAAGAAGCCACTGTGTTAGCATCATAACTTCTTCTAGATGACGGCCACCTCCCTTTCAGAACTGTTTGACAAATACTGTCCAACCGGTTGATCATCACTCGATCCTAGAAAAGCATACCAAAGTATAATTTTAAAAATTAGGAGAGCCTTTGGAAATCAAATCGTCCAACAGCCCTAATGATGTACACCTGGTAAAACAGAGTATATAGTATGCACACACACAGTCTTGCATACATAAAATTACAATTCTGTAAGTTATTCAGATACTTCTCTTATGTGAAGTTCAAAAATATTATGCCATACAAAGATAATTTCAATTATTTTGTTTTTATAATAAAGGGAATATGGGTTCATAAAAAAAAAAAAAGCCTAGCAGAATATGAAGAGTACAGAATCCTCCATTTCTCACACCCCAACCTTTTACTTATTCTTAAAGTATTACTGTACTAGTTTAGTCACATGGAGGGAAAACTGCATTAATTCAGTCTTAACTGCTATTACCATTGAATGTACATTTGTGTTTTTTTGTAGATCACAACTGGCAACTATAAATTTCTTCAAGGAGATTCAGTTGAAAGCACCTATTTCATAAAGAAGCACTTGAATATTAACTTGAATTGTGAGGATTATCCTTTATTCTACACATTCTAAAGTTGTGTTGAGAAGTATACACATTTAAATACAACTAATTTAATGATAGTAATAATTTATACTTTTCATGGTAATACCAAAATATCATCCTACATTTTACACTGACCTATTTTTCCACATAATAAGAATACCTCAGACCAAAGCTATATATAAAACCACTAAGAAAATGACCTTCCCCAAAAATAAATTATTCCTTCACCTTTGGCCAATATGAGGCTGCCAGCATGTATCCACCTTGTAAGAGGTAAGCAGGCTCTGGTATCCCATTATTTGCTTGGAAACTATCCTGGGTCTCATCCTGAGTAGTGCTCAATGATGCAACACTTTCTTCATCATAGGCTTTCATGTGAGAGGTGCCTTCTGCTAGGAACAATTATAAATATTTTTAAAAGACTAGCATAAAACAAATTTATATATAGGTTCAAAATCTTATATAATTGTTCAGAAATATTTGAAAATGAAAAAGCAAAGTTAAATGGCAGAAAAAAATGTTTAACAAAAGGAAAAAATTCGCCTACAATAAAGTAACTAGTAGTTTTAGAATATATCTTGATTGGAAGACTTCATCTAAACTGGGAAGAATGTAAATATCTGATGGGGAGACCCAATTCTCTAGATGAAGTGACTCTTATAATTGGGCATATTCCTTCCAAGTTTTCATGGGCAACCATGAAAGTTATGACTGGGGAGTTGTTACAAGACTTTGGCTCCTGTGGGGCATGATGCTCTCTATAAGCCAGAGTGGCTCCATACATGCTTGATGTTTAGTCATTTTTTTACATGTGAAAAGTATCTGCTGCAAAGATACTTGCAGAAGAGAACAATCAAATACTACTCTACTGACAAACTGAAGTTTTTATCCTATATCCTTTTGAGTAGATAGGTGTCAGGTATGGCCTAGGTTACTCTTGTTTGTCTAAGATTCCTGGTGACTACTATATAATACTTCCTTTTATTTGTTCACTAGTCAACTTATTCCAAGGAAAAATATAATACTAAATTTAAGGCAATTACAAGGAAATAAAGCTATTGCACAAAGTTTCTAATTCTTTTCACTAATCTATGTTGCCATGCCTTTAAATATTAAATAGGGAGTGTATACCAGTAATTGTAGTTTCCTTTTCAATAGTTCTTTTTAAAAGAAAACTTAAGGCACAAAATTTAACAATTTTACATATGCTTAAGTTATCTGAATCAAGTTCTTTTCATTTTCACTTGAAAACTGTCATAAAAATAGCAAATTACTTTATGCATATACCTCGCTTTTGGACTTCCTCTTCTTCACTGTCACTTTCTTCTGATGAAGATGAAGAAGATGATGATGATGAAGAGGAAGAAGAAGAGGATGAAGAAGATGCTGAAGAACAAGATGAGGATGAAGAAGAACTAGAGCCTGATCGAGAATGGGAACAAGAAGAGGAGGAAGACGAAGAAGAAGATGATCTGGAAGAACAGGATGATCTCTCAGACTCAGAGTCAGAATCAGAACTAGATTCTGACCCTCTTTTGTGGACTCTTTGTTTCTTAGAAGCTGGGTTTGGAGTTAGGGGTTCTGTTCTGGCTGCAACCATGCGTCTGTCTGTTTCACCTTTTCCACCAGATTTCTGGTCTCCAGTAGCCTGTGATAAAACACCATTCTTTGGACTTACAGGCTCAGACTTTATTAGTGTCCTGGTTTCCACAGAAGACATAGATTCTTCTTCAGAAGACTGAGGTTCTTCTTTAAGGTTTTCAGTTTTAACTTTCATATCCTCTAGAATAATACCTTTAGCATCTAGGAGCCTAGGTAGAGAGGTAAGAGGAGAAGCAGAAAGTGCTACTTGATATTGCTGTAAAAGTGGAGTAGAAGTCCTTGAATGAGCCATCTTACTTTGACTGTAGTTCCTTTGAGCTGTCATAAATGAGAGTTCAGGATCACGAAGAATGTGATAGTCTGTTCGGCTCACTCCATGTTTAGCAGCGCCAATAAGCAAATCTCTATCATGAGGGCCACATTCCCACCAGACTGGTAAGTCTGGGTTTGGATGGCAAAGCTTCAAGCGTTCAAATAGTTGTGGATGTCGAAGGGCCTGCTCCCGTACTTTTCTTAGAAGCTCAATGCGGTACAAAGTCCTAGATGCACGCTCCTCTGTGATTGGTTGGATAAAAATATTTGGATCCACCAATTCTAAATTGAAACAAGGGTGAAAATATTAACCTCAAAAATACCTCATTAAAGATTTAAAACAAACCATGCAACATCTAAAATGCAATTCCAGCACTCAATAGACTGATGCAAAAGGATCATGAATTCAAGGCCAGCCTGGCTTTAAAAGGAGTTCAAGCCCAGCCTGGGATACACAGTGAGACTCTGTCTTAGAACAAAAAAAAGAACAAGGAACAATAAAACCCCTAACGTAAACATCAGCGGAAAAACTTAAAATTCCAATAGGTACAGTCAGGCCTCTAGATTAATGGGTTCTGCACCTATGGATTTAACGAACATCATACTGAAAATATTTGGAGGATAAAAATTGTGTCTGTACCAGACATATATGGATTTTTTTCCATTGTCACTATTCCCTAAACAATGCAGAATAAAAACTACTTGTTTAGCATTTTTACTATATTACTAGTATAAGTAATATAGAGACAATTTAAAGTCTATAGGATGATGCACGGGTTATATGCAAATATTACCCATTTTATATACGGACTGGAGCATCCTCAGATTTAAGGATTATCAGGGGTCCTAGAACCAATCTCCTATGAGTGGGGAGAATGGTTGTATTTAGTTAATGGCATTGTACTAACATTAATTTCCTGAACTGACAGTCATAATAAGTCATATAGATTTTAACATTAGTCAGAGTGGAAGATGTATGGAAGGTTCCTGTGTTCTTGTAATTTTTTGGTAAATCTAAAAGTAGTTAAAAATGAAAAAAAGTTTTTTTTAAATCCAGGATTTTTTTACGGAACAGGAAACAATGGTGGAAGTATCCAGACTACAAGGAAGACTTGAGAATCTATATAGTGCCCAGTGGGTGCATACATCTCATTACCAAGCAATTGTTACTTAAGATAGAAATAAAAATATTATGTTTTCCTTTAATATTTGTTATGTTTTCAAGCAATCACTAGATTATTAGGACACAAACACATATTAAGTTGTTTAGACTTAATTATTCATTAAACAGAACTGTCAGGTATTTATTTTGGCCTTAACATTAAGGTTACTGTGAACTGAGGAAATTAGAGAAATTCTGATCAAAGTAAAACTTCACTAACGTTTCTGAAAAGAAAGCCCTATCTTTTCAATGATTATTTAATAATTAGACTTTTCTCTTCTCTTTTAAAACTAGACTGAAAAGTGATGGATTTATTCCCATCACTATATTGCTAGTGGCAATTAAGAAAACAGAAAAGAAATTAGATTCTTGGTAACCATAAATAACAAAAGACAATACTTTGTTTTTTTCTGACTGTTAAACTCTTTTCTGGTCTTCCAGCAGACCTGAAAGCAGACCGATACCTAAACTGAATTACCTGGTATTTTGGTGAAGCTACTTTATTCAGCAGACTGACAACTAATCTGTCACAGAATAAAACTAAAATAAGAAATATGAAATTTTAAGGCTTTTTAATAAGGCACTATATTTTGGCTATAAAATAAAAATAAGAGACCACTGGGATTAGCAGTTAGAAATCATATTTAATAAAAGAAATAACTGCTTATAACATAGGGTTACTGAGAGGAACTACTGACAGGGTGAGCTATTTTCTCTGGGCTTTTCAGACAATGAAATTATCCCAAAACAGTTCCTTAGCTGAGCAGTTCATTAACTTACTTGTTATCTTTTTTTAAAATATCTCACACACCAAAATTCTTTAACATGTCTGAAGAGTGGGGGCCTCATTTCTTACAAAGTTATTCAGGTAAATAATCCCTTTTCACACAGTTCCTATAAGATGGTTAATTCTGTTTACCAAAAGTTATCATTTATCTTTCATCTTCCCCTTAGTCATAAGACTATCATGAAATACAAGTTAGGTTCTTAAAATAAGATGTCTATTTTTATTTTCTTTTTCATTTTAATAGTAGGATTAAGGAACGGGGATATGAAAGGATAGTTTATTTATTCTTAAAAATTGGAAATTTCTGAATCTTAGTGATATTTCTTCTTTGACCAAAACAAGGGTAGAAAAGGGCATGGTTCAAATGGTAGAACACCTGCTTAGCAATCAAGTAGGCCCTGAGTTCAAACAAAGGTACTGCTAAAAAATGAAAAAATCTGGCTACTAGTGGCTCATGCCTGTAATCTTAGCTACTTGTAAGGTTGAGATCCGGAAAATCTTGGTGCCAAACTGGCTTGGGCAAAAAAATGTTCGTGAGACCCCATTTCAAATGGGGGAGAAAAGCTGGGTGTGGTGGCATGTGCCTGTCATCTCAGCAAAGGCAGTCCATACCAACCTGGGCAAAATAACCAAAGCAAAATAATCACAGCAAAAAGGGCTGGAGATGGGTCTCGAACAGTAGAGCACCTGCCTAGCAAGATCAAAGTTCAAACTTTAGCACTGACATGTACCTTCTTTGGAAGGAAGACGACAAACCCTCCGACACATAGACACAAATGCGTATAAATACTTTTCCAAACTATCATCAGTTTTCTTGTGTAGCCGAGCCATAGCTCGAAATTTTGTCCAGTCAAATCGGCCTCTGTCAGGGTCGAAGACTACGCCAAATGTAGATACAACTCTATAAAAATCAGCTTCTTCTCTTCTTGTCCATCTATTTTTAATCAGATTAAAGGAATAAAAACCACATCAACCATGAAAATAAACATTTATTAATAGCAAAAATAATTACTATAATATAAACTTAAACATTTAGAATCCCTAACCTATAAAAGCCCTGATTTTAATCTTAATACATTTTAATATTCTAGTTGGCTGAACTAACTAATCATACTTCTTTTAATATACAGTGTTTCTTCACACAATGACAATAGGTTGTGTACATTTATTGATAAAATATGCATAGGATGCAAAGTTATACAAGAAGACTACTTTTAAGGAAAAATAAAATATTTTCAGGCACATTATAGTACAAAGTAGTATTTATTGTGGTATGAGTTATGGAAACAAAGAATTTTAGAGCATGGAAGACTGGAGGATCAGTTCAGATTTAAGCAATCAAGAAAAGCATCACAAAGTTATGTCATTTTGCAGAGTAAGATGGAACAAAGTTAAGACTGGGGAGAAGGAATGATAGAAAGAGTGTATAGAAAAACAAAAGTAGTAAGTACTCTGCATCTTGAGTGGCTGATGAGTATTCCAAACAAGAACACGGCTCATACTGGGGACAAAGCAAAAGAAACTGTCAGCAAATTATGAAATGTTCTGGCTAAAAGTAATCTCTTTCAGGTCAAAGTTTGTGATACTGCAACACATCTCTAAACTTAAATATCTCCATTTGTAGAATGGTTTTCTTGCTTAACTTACTTAATTGCACTAATAAGAAAAAGCATATGGAAAAGATCTTTGAAAAATGTTAATGGGACATTTTTATCATAGTTATATATTAAGAAGATTAATGCAATTAAGGATGTGAAAACAGCCTGGGAAGCCAACCAGATCATATGAACTGTAGACATGGATGATAAGAAGAAGTAGAAAAGAAACATGTATTGAAAGATTCTGCAGGACAGAAAATATATGACACAGGGTTTACCCTCACAGAATTTACAACTTCGAAAGCCAAGACATAGAAAGGAAAAGATAAATGTCGTTACAGTATCTTATTATGATGAGTGCAGAAAAAGGAGGGAATCCTATGATCCAGTTGAGAAAATCAGATGGGCCATGTGCTCAGTTCTGAAGGGTGGAATATATGTGGACTAGAAGGTAGGAAAAAGGGAATTTTTGATAATACGAACAACATTAACTGAGGTACTGAGTCAAGACTAAGGAGGAAATTGTGGCTGAGAGAATTGTAGTGGATAAAGTTAGCAATGTAAACTAAAACTTAACTGAAGAAACTTTTGAATTTAGGCTTAAGAACATAACATTTATGTCTATTTTACATAAGGAGCAATGTCATGATAAAACTACTATTTTAGGAAGGGAAACTGTTAAATAGTACACTGAAGAGTGCATAGATTTTTTTTTGCTACTCTTTCCATTGAGAGGTAGAATCTATTTCCCTTTCTCTCAAATTCAGGCTGGCCATATTAACCAAGAAAAGGTGGCAGAAGTGACATTTTAAAACTAATGAGATGGGGCCTTATGAAACTTGCAGTCTCTGCCTTTGCTACTGGCATGATCTCTCTTAGAATCTGAGCTCCCAACTGGCAGCTAACACCAACCTCTGAAAAAGGCTGTTTCAGAACCCCAGCCAATAGCACAAGGGCAGAAAAAACTTGGTCAACTCATAGAATCCAGAGAAAAACTAAAGCTATTTTGTTATGTATCAATTTATAACTGAAACAATGTATTTACAAGAGTAATAATATTTGAAAATTATGGCTATGACAATTAAAATATTAAGTTTCATACTAACTAAATTCTAGCTATAATAAATGTGTTGCCCAGGAAACAGAATAATGATTTAGTTTCCAGAAAACATCCAAGGATACTAGGTTACTGATAAACATTGCTATTCTTTCCCATGAACTCTATTGTTTCTAAGAAGCCAAAGCTTTTGGGATAAGAGAAGTTTGCCTGTCTTCTTAACAAGGTCCCTTGCAATTTCTTTTCTTTGACATCAGTAGTTCCAAAGGTTCATTCTCATACAAAGGAGAGGTAGATATGCCTTCCATATATTCTTATATTTCCTAAAATAAGATACGATGAAATTTGTTTCATATAATTGTTAACTATAATTGATAATTTAAATTCTGGTAGGTTTGTTTTGTGCCTTTATTTCTTAAATTCTTCCTTAAAAATGACAAAAGTGATTAAATATGAAGTATGGATAGTGACTATGAGATACAATAACCTTCGTAAGTTTAACCATAATGCTACACATACAAGTGTGTGAATGTATATATATGTGCACAAGCATTTTATGATAACCAACCAGCACAATAAACACAACACTGGTGGCCTTTAGAATGAACAAATAAATATAGATAAATACATGTGTGTGTGTGTATGTATGTATTTATATATTGAGAATCTATATGTTAAAAACTTAGAACTATTGTCTTACCTCTGCTGTCTTTCTATCTTGGCTGCCACTTTAGGGTTAAGAGTGGCTTCTTCATAAAGAGGCTGCATCACACTGGCAGGCATTGACAACGATGGTTGTATTTGCTGGATTTGTCTGTTTTTGGTAGTACGCTGGTATGCAGTGATGAGACGTCTCAATCGTGTGGTTAAAGCTGATTGAGTAGGCCAATAAACTTTATCCCCTTCCATCAGTTGACCATCTATATTTAAAGAAACTCACGTCAACAATAATAAAATAAAAATACTAAAAGGATACTGTATGAAGCTTACAAAAGTAGAAAAAAAATTGGCTAGTCATTATTGCTCAGGTCTATAATCCCAGCTACGTGACAGGCAGAGAATGGGAGGACTGTAGTTCAAAGCCAGCCTGGGCAAAAAGTTAAGTGACCCCATCTCAATAAATAAGCTGGGTGTGGTGGTATGCTCCTGTGGTTCCACTATGCAGGAGAACAGAGGCAAGAGGATCACTTAAGAGGATTGCTATCTAGGGCAGTCCCAGGTTAAAACAAAACAAAACCTCCAAGACTCTATCTAAAAAATAACCTAAAGCACAAAGGATTGAAGGCATGGATCAAGTGGAAGAGCACTTGTATAGCAAGCACAAGGCCCCGAGTTCAAACTCCAGTACCACAAAAAATATTTATTTTTCTTCAATCTGATGTTGTGGAGAAAAAAGACCAACAAACTTTTTCATCATTAAAAATTCTTGTTTTAACTATAGCTCTAAAAAAATACAATAAACTGTTAAGAGTCATTGAAAGAGAGTAAAATACAATGATATAAAGAACCAGAATGTTATCTATTTAAAGGGAATTTAACCTGCACAGGAAATACAACTCTTGGATTTCCAGGACTAATACTTCATGCTAGTTTGCAAGTACTCAATGCCTTAACTTAATAAATTGCAAGCTAAACTGAAACTAATGACAAGTTGAATACTATAAATGCTTCTAGTTGAAGCTCTCTGCACTGAATTTATTTCATTATAATGAAAACTTTTTAAAAGTCATTAGGTGGGAACATTACATTTTAAAAATTCACTATGATAATGCTGTAGCTTTTAAGCTTTTATTCACCTAATAAGATGCAAGATCTAACTCTTTATTTACAAGGTATAATATTGTAATTATGTATACTAAGCAACTCCTTCTTTTTCCTGGACCTCAGGTAGGGATGAGTGTACTCCATCAACAGTGAGTTTCTTAAATATGAGAAGGAAGTAGCAGCAGACTATTCAGAAAGGCTTTGTAGAAACTGGATATAAAGAATGATTCTTAATGTACATATGGAACTAAAAAGAAACTGAATGTATTATTGCACAACATTTTAATGGTGAAATTTCACATACAAGTTTAATAATTAAGTCATAAAGTCATCAAAGCCTCTATTCTATAAAAGTTCCGCAAGTGACTGCAAAAAGATTTGCAACAGATAAAAGTATTGCTAAATTCTCAATTAGTATATTCTATGATAATTACAATTGTATGCAATTAAAAATTCATATGTATTAAGAGGTATTAAAAAGTATAATTATTTATTAATCTCACAGTATCATGACAATGTGAATTTACAACAGTAAGTTAAGAAGTAAATGCAATTTACCTCCATCTGCTATAACAAGATCCCCGGGTGAAGAAACATCATCCTTAAAAAAAAAAAAAAAATCAATAAAATAAATTTGTCACAGGGCAATTAAATCAAGATAAATATAACCTCATAACAAAACCCCCTGTACAACTACCATTCATATACTAATTAAAAAGTTTTTAAAAAGATAAAATAAGAACAGAGAACCAAACTTCTTTATAATAGAGAACATTTTTTTGCAATAGAATTTTTTTTTTTTCCCTGTGCTGGGGAATGAACCCAAGGACTCACTGAACTATATTCTTAGTCCAGCAACAGAGTTTTTAATGTTCAATTCATCAAAAATAAAACTTGGAATTCCTTGTTCTCAGTTCTCACTTTCACATTTCTGTATTGCCTCTGATACTCTCAACCAGTTACTATTTACTAAAATTATTTTCTTTTCTATAATTATTTAAGCCAGTTTTTTTTCTCACTGTGACCATACCTTAGTTTTTATTGATAAACTGGGCTTTTTCCCTTTTGTGTAACAACTCTCAGATAATTTATTCATTCTCATATTTGGCAACCTGCAAATCTTTTCTTTTTGTTTGCTTGTATTTTACAGATAACTTCTACCTGTCAACAGAGCATCGTCAATTAGGTATCCAGTGTTATCTTAAACTTAATATTTAAAACTTTGGCAATTCAGTTCAATGACTACTAATTTCTATTGTTGTTTTAGAAAAACCTAAGGTTAGAATTATCCTAATTCTTTGTGGGTGAGCTTTTAACATTTTCTCTGAAACATCTGTAGTTTCACCAGGATTACTTTACTTATCTTGTCAAGGTTCATTTTATTTTTTAAATCTGAGGATTCATATCTTTCAATTTCTGAAAATTTTTCAGCGACTATCTCTTCAAATAGTGCTTCTTCCTTATTCTCTCTACTTATTCCTCTGGAATATTTATTAAATATATGCCAAACATTCTCATGCTATCTTGGTTTCTAAAATATTTTTCACATAGTCCATTGGCTGGCTATTGATTAACTGCCTCTGCTCCAAATTTATTGCCTCTGAGCTCTTTAATTATTTTTTCCCTGCCAGATAGTATGTTTAGTTTTGTTAACAGAGGAAACTAGACAGATCCACAGGAGAAAAAGGGTTTAACTTCCTAGTTCTGATGAGCCATTGCCAGCACCCACAACACAGCCTTTGCCCCCAGTTGTCCAGTTCCAGCAACTTGAGCAGCTTCTTTAGTGTCTACTGGCCAGCAGCTGTGCCTAGCAACTTCTATCTTGGATGATTTATAGCAGAGTGCTCACAGTCAGGCACATTCCCAGCCAAGTATTCTTGGCAACTGTAGAGGGCAGATTTCCAGCTCATTCCAGGGAGTGAATGTCCAGCAAGTTGCACTGTGTGACAGCACAGTAATATTTTGCCATCCAATTAGTTATGTCAAGTCTTCCCAACAAAAGGGCTGAATCCCCTTTTGGGAATGAGGTTCTTATGTACTCGTATCTGAGCCCTAGAAGTGACAGATATTACTTCTATTTTCTATTACTATATTCCCAAGAGTTTTTAATTTTTACTATCCAATCTGGGCTGGAGGTGTGGCTCAAGTGGTATAGCACTGGCACAGCAAGCACAAGGCCCTGAGTTTAAACCTTAGTACTACAAAAAAACCCAAAATACAACAAATAACAAACAAAATTTCCATGTTCAAATTACTAAGTGGCCTCTCTCTCCTGATTGGCCCATTATGCTATATTTTGAATAATTTCTTCAGATCTATTTTCCAAATCATTTCTTCTCTCATGAATTATGTCTAATTTGTCCAGGAGAATGATTAACCTATTTATTGAGTTTTAAATGCTCATTACAGTATTTTCCATTTTTAAAAGTTATACATAATTCTTTTTTTGTATCAGCATACTCTTTTTATTCACTCAATTATTTCTTGAGATGGGGTCTTATTACATTTTGTTCAGGAGGAACTTGAATTCCTGGACTCAAGTGATCCTCCTGACTCAGCTTCCTCAGTACCTGCACACCATGGCACCCATCCTCCCCAGTCTTTTAAAATCTTCTTTCTTTTCTTCCTGGATTTTTCCTTAATAATTAACGTTTTACGGTATAGTATCTGAAATTCTCCAGGGTCTTATCTTGTTCTTTGTTGTATACTAACATTCATTCCTGGTAATTTTTCATTGTATGTTTAAAAATTTTGGATATTCACTCATTTTATGGAGGCCTTCATCTTTAGGGCAAATTTGAGGTTGTTTCTTACAGTTTCTTTTAACAAAATAAACAAACAGGTATCTCATGGACATTACTAGCCAAGAGCCTCTTCTTATGTTGCATATTTTGGGCTTGAGGGTTCTTGGATCATGCAGATGAAATAAAAGAATCAAATCATAAACTCAAGAGAAGGCAGTCCCATGATTACAAATCCTCAGGAAAGTCAGCATTTTTATTTAGCCAGAGCTCAAGGTGACTAAGTTTGCTTGCTAGTCAGAAAGTACTAGCCTTTCAAAGTTCTGACTTCATATATACAGTATTTCAGTTCTCATCAGCCAAACACTGAAATGAGCCTTGTCTCTTGATTCACATCCTTTTAGCTACCAGGGGGAGCAAACCGACTTGATAACTGAAGTATCATTAAGTCTGGCTCTCATAAGTATTACAGAAATTCCTCATTTCTTTCAACATCCTTTTCCCCACAAATTAGTTTCTATATTTTCCTCCAGCTCTTCTACCTTTGACATTCTATAAATAGAGCACTTATACCTATGCTGCAGTGGTGGAGAATTCCTCTAGGTTCTATCTTCTATTTCAGACCTCTTTATATAGGTATAGTTTTTACCTCTTGCTGTGTATTTCTTTCTTTCTTTCTTTTTTTTTTTTTGGTGGGGCTAGGGTCTAGGGCTTTGCAACTGCAAAGCACACTACTATTTGAAGCAAACCTCCAATCCATTTTGCTCTCATTATTTTAGAGATGGGGGTCTCATAAACTATTGGCAAGGACTAGCATTAAACCACAATCCTCCTGATCTCAGCCTCCCAAGTAGATAGGATTACAGACATGAGCCACTGATGCCTGGTTTACTGTATATACCTTTAGTATCTTTTTTGTTCTGTTTTGGGATTTTGCCCTTGGATACTGTGTTTCTTAGCTCTAAGACATATCCACACCAACTTTTACTGTGTCTAAGGGGGAAGATTAGGTAAATTCTGAATGACTAAGTGATTTCTGTCAATTCAATTTGATCACTTATTTAATCTTCTGAACAGAAGAATTATCTATACTGAAAACAGATGAAGGAAGAACACAGAGGAGAAAAGCCAAAAAGGAATACCCAAAACTGAGGATTTTAAAATATGATCTAAAGCATACCTCTATATCATCTTTAAAGATGGCTGGGGCAGGCTTGTATTCTGGATCTTCAACATCCCTGTTTAAGTAACAGCAAATACCATAATTACTATAATGGACTTATGATTTCTCTTGACAGAACAAACAAATGAAACCTCATTGGAAGGACTTTTTAAATACGTCTTAAAGATCAAACTGAAATCTGTATGAAGGCTGCTATATGGCAAATAAGAAAGCTAGTTCTAATGTACTTTTATTCCTAAGTTCAATTTTGAATGTAATACTGCTAACCTCAGGTCTTCCACTTTCCTCTTTTGGTGAGAAAAGAAAGATTATTTAAGGCCTGTAACAGGTATAATGAATGATATCACAATCCTCTTGAACTGTAATATACTTGACTTTCTTTTTCCCTCTTAAATTTTATGCTCAAAATAGTCACGATACACTGCTGCTCAAGTGAAGAAAGTAATTGATTCGCCCAAAGAACAAGTATGGGGTAAGGGTGCAGCTCAGAGCATGTGCTTAACACACACAAGACCCTTGATTTAACCCCAGTATAGACTAAGTTCTTAGTGTATGATTAGGTCCTTTAGAATGTAAATTCTAATTGTTTTATTTCTATGCCATTTAAAGATAAACTTCAATAAAAAGAATAGTCTCATGTTGAACAGAAGACAGACACGGAGAATTTGTGGTTCTGAACTGCACATACCCATCCATATAATCATTCGCTCTCTGTTCTGCAGCAACTGCTTTGTCATCAGGTTTTCCCACCCTTTCTAAGAAGCATAATGCTGGGTCTGCTCGGATAGTGTTATATTTTTCATAACCTGGAAGAATCACCAATTACAAAAATAAAAAGGATAGAAAGAACAAAGGTGTATAAATGAAGTATTCCTTGTATTTATGGTGGATGACATTCACGTACTAAATGAGCCACATATTTAAAGGATATAGGTTAGGTACATTTTCTAGAAATTATTACAAACATTATACAGTCTGATAATATTTATAGAACTTTAGATGAAATGTGTATGTGAAGAAAAAAATAGAATAGATGCATCATATACATATATATATTAAATGTAAGAACTCTTTCTGAGAAGAAATTGTGTGGCACTTACATTCAGAAGGATCATGGCACATATGCCACCCTCTCATGGGGAAATATGGTGAGTGATACTCAGTTTGATGGTCTATGCTTTTAATGCTGTATATGTCATAAGGTATTATTAGAATAAAGCTGACAGTGAAAGATTGGGCAGTAGCTGAATTATATTACACATACACATTATACTTCTTACTCACCATGTTTAAACACCCCAATAAGGAGTGACTTATCAGCATCAAAGTCCCACCACTCAGCAGGAACTTCTGAATGATCTGGTTCTGGTACCCATACATCAATGTCACTTTAAAAAAATCATGATAGGACAGTATGAATTATTACAAATAAGTCAAAAAAAGAGGCAAAAGTCTAACTCACTTTTAAAGCACTGTGGTTTTTAAGGAAAAGATAGGGAATTTATTTTATTGATTTTTCATTGTCAGATAATACCAATTAAAATCATAGAACTATGCAAAAGCAACAAAGATTTATTAATTAATACTGTGAAGATCAATAGAAATGTTTTTTCTATTGAAGAAGAAGGTTTACTACACACTGTCTAAAGGAGTCATATTCCTTACATTGATTACTAGTAGACAAAGGGTTTTTCTGGAAAGTTACATTAGCAAACAACCTGGCAAAAATCATCTGGTTCAAGTATTTCATTTTGTATATAAGAAGACTGAGATCCTAAAAGGGAAAATGAATTACTTTACATTGCAAAACGAGTATTTCTCTTCTAGACTACTTTTGCAAAGAAAGTAACACTGAAAGTCAAGTATTTTTAATTTATAATTTGATTAAAACATTAAGTGCTATTTTTATATACTTAATACTATGCTACAAATAACAAGAGTACTAAAAATAATGATAAATCTATAATGCTTTGGTAATTTGGCTATTTTCATGAGTGAGAACTAAACACAGCAAACACAATTTTCTTTCCCTTTGCTCATCACTTGAAATTATTATTTTCTCAGAAACCTGTTCTAAGTAACACATATAACATCTCTAAAAAGATATCATGTGTAGAAGGACTACAAGTATTTTTTTTTGGGGGGGTGGTACTGGGGCTTGAACTCAGGTCCTCATGCTGGTTAGGCAGACCCTCTACTAATTAAGCCACTCTGCCAGCCCTTTTTTTGTGTATTTTTGAGATAGGGTCTCAGGAACCATTTCCCAGTCTCCAACTGTGATCCTCCTGACCGCTACCTCCCGAGTAGCTAGGATTATAGGCATGCACCACGGCCTGGCTATAATGTTCTTTTTTTTAAATGTAAGATTGACTTTTATTTATTTACATATTTTTCTGTGCGTTTTAATTAGTATATATTAACTGTACAAAGACTTTAACTGTGGTATTTCCATACATGTATATAATACACTTTGATCATGCTTACTTCCCCCCACTCTTTCTTGTCCTCCCCCCTCCACCTTTTTTTTTAACAATTTTAATGGATTTCATTATTCTATTTTCACTCATCCATGTAATGTACTTTGATCATATTCACTCCTCTGTTCTGTCATGGTTTTCCTCACTCCCCCTCCACCTCATCCAACAGTTTCCATTTTATATTCATGTCATTTTATTTTAGGTTTAGATTCTGCATTATGACAGAGAATGTGATATTTGTCTTTCTGAATCTAACTATTTAATTTAATATGATGCTCTTCGGCTCTATCCATTTTCTTGCAAACACCATAATTTCATTTTTCTTTACGGCTGAATAAAGAATACACATTTTCTTTATCCATTCATTGGTTGATGAACACCTAGGCTGATTTCATGGCTTGGTTATTGTGAATAGTGCTGCAATAAACATGGGTGTGCAGATCTCTCCACTGTATGCTGATTTACATTCCTTCTGATATATATCCAAGAATAGTTACTATAGACTCATATGCAGGATCATGTGGTAGTTCCACTTTTAGTTTTTTTGAGAAGCCTCCATACTGATATCCACAGTGACTGCACTAATTTATATTCTCACCAACAGTGTATAAGGGTTCCTTTTTCTTCCGATCCACACGTCCTTGCCAGGATTTGTTGTTTGTTTTCTTTTTGACAATTGGTATACTGAGGTTTGAACTTAGGGCTATTTACAAGGCACATGCTTTATTGCTTGTTTTCTTGATGACAGCCATTTTGACTGGAGTGAGATGAAATCTCAATGTTGTTTTGATTTGCATTTCTTTTTTTGGGCTAAAGTGTTCTTTTCTTTCCTATAGTGATTTAAACCACTACATCCTTTAACTTAGCATATAGCTAGTTGTGTGAGAGTGTTCAGCAAGTAAGTATCATTAATTCATATTTTCTTATATTCAAGTTAAAATTCATGAATAAATTAATGCATAAAATCAAATACACTAGTCGAGAATATTCCTACTTAGTATTTGTAAATTATCAATTTTCAAAGAGACACAGTAAGACATAATACAAAGTATACTAAGTACAATATCATCAGTCTTCTCACTGTAATTTCATTAATTAATTAGCAAAGACCTGCAAGTTTGAAGAAATAGGAAATTCCGTAGGTACAACTAAGCATTTGTAATTTGGATTCCTTAAGGAATCCAAGAAAAATTTTCATATGTACTGATAAATGCTCCATATATTTGTAGACTAGGTAAAGAACCTGATATCTGACCATTAATGTACTTGAAACAAAAGATACTGAGAATGAAAAAGATTTATAAATTTTACATATAATGGAGAAGAATGTACTGTTTATTTTATATAAATGTTTTACCAGAAGAAAAATATTTAAGCCAAGGAACGTGAGAAAGTAGGTGGAGAGATCTTTTGCTAGATTTTTTTTTTCGGGGTGTTGGAACCCTGTGGCTTGAACTCTGGGCCTTAGGCTTGCTAGGAAGGCACTAGGCACACTATCACTTGAGTCATGTTCCCACTCCCCCCCTACACACCTTTTTATTTATTTTTTTTACTTTAGTTATTTTCTGGATAGGGTCTTGCATGATTGCCTGGTCTGGCCTCGATTGTAATCTTCCCAATCTACACTTTCCAAGCTAGGATTAGGTGTAAACCAAGGCACCTGTCTTTTTGCTAATTCCTAAAGGAATTTGTCAGTTCTTTATTATTTATTTATTTATTTATTTAAATTTATTTATTTATTCCTTGACTGATTGATTGGTGGGACTGGTCTGAACCCAGGGCTTCATGATTGCAAAAGCAAGCACTCTACTGTTTGAGCCACATTTTGCTCTGGCTATATTGGAGATGGGGTCTTGTGAAGTATTGGCTTGAATCACACAATCCTCCTTATCTCAACCTCTCAAATAAAGGAATGAGCCAATGGCACCCAGCCTGTTAGTCCTTTAAATGAGTATTTTATTGTATCTACCTCTACTTTAAAACAAGAGCCACAATTGAAATGTTTTCTACTTTACTGCAGAAAAAAAGGGAAAGAATGATTTTCTTAAAATATGGCAAAATTTTAAGAGAAATGAAAAGATATCATTAAAGGAGATAGTTTTTGTAGTGTATATTAATTGTGCAATGTGAGGTTTCAATGTGATATATCCATAAATTATATAATCCCCTCTAGATATTTTTTGCATTTAAAATTTTTTATTATCCTGAATTAATTATAAAAAGGGGTTAAATTGTGATATTTACAACATGCATACAATGTACATTGATCAAATTCACCCTATCTATATTTCTCTTTCTTAACTACTTTCCCTCCTTTCTCTTCTTTTTAAACAGTTTTTGGTGGGTTAGATATTTTTGATGCAGTTCCCAATTAGGACCGAATGACAAAGGATAAAGGAAAGAACACTGGGGGTAAGATTAAGGTCCCAGAGGGGTGGGAGAGTGTGTGTGGGGGGGGGGCGGGGAGACGGGGGTGTATGGGGAGAAGGTAGGTCAGGTAATTCCACTTGACAACCAATTAGGTGGCACGCTAGGCTCAGAACATTGTGATTATCTGAGGTAGAACATTTTTTTGCTGTGAAGAGAAAAAGCTAATCAGTATATAGTCACTATTCAAATGTAAGTGACACATGAATGTTAAACAGTCAAAGGGAGTTAAGGAATTTGGTTAATGGGTTGAATCATGGACTACAGAATCTATACTGAATAACAAGGAAAGTGGGATGATGAGGTTAGAGAAGTATAATAAGAAGTAATCATGTTAAGTGAGTTGGAAGGAAGGAGGTGATGGTCAAAAATTCACATTTAGGAAGCGGTGCTGTTATTGGTGACGGCAAAATCAAGTAAGTATATGACTATGTGAGAGAAATAAGATGATGGTTGAAAAAGGTCAAGTAACTGGAGACCAGGGTGTTGGATGGATCACACATGGCCATAATAAACAGGAGGAGAAAAAAGAAAAAAAAAAAAATGAGCACAGAAAAGTTAAGTTTTAGATTTGTTGACAGGAAACTGAGGAAATTTCTGTTGAAGGCTTTGTTACCTTTTCTCTACAAAGCAGGTGGACTATCAGATGCTGAGAGTGAAGCATAGAGTAGTAGGTTAAAGTATGCACAGTGAGAGGTTTGAAACAGATGCTATAGAGACTGGAGGAGAAAACTGAGACCTGTAGTTAAGAGGCAAGATAAACTGGAAATAGCACCTCCCTACTAATGGTATCCCACGCATACACTGAAGCATAGTTATCTCTGTCCATTTTCTGCTGATACCAGAAACTCTTTAAGGACAAAGATTGTGTTTTGTCTTTCTATCTCTTGTGTTTCACAGCGCCTAGTGCTTATGCTTAGGGAGTACTTAAAAGTGTTTCTTTTGAGTACTGGAGCGTTAACTCAGTGGTAGAGCACTTGCCTAGCATGCACACGGGCCCTGCTGTTCAATCCCTAGCACTACAAAAAAACAAAACAGTAATGGTAATGAGGAAAAAAGTATTTCTGAAGAAATGGATGGATCAGTTATTACATTTGTCCCTGCTTTATTTAATGACATCTAGGTAACATAGCCTTCTGAATATTACTACTGCCACCACTGTGTTAAGTTATGACCTTTTCCTGACAGAGGCAAAGAACAGTAACAGAAGAAAGGCAGCAAATTGGCAAGGGTTAATTCCTTACAGCTGGGGAATTTTCTTTCTTGTGGATTTTACTGAATCAAGGAACTATTCACTATACAATTTTCTCTAATCATGTAATTTTTGCCTCATCATGTAGCTGAAAATTAAATATCATTTAATTTACCTGGCATCAACACCATCAAATACTTTCTGACACTCATTTCCAATGACTTCTTGTTTTAGATAATACAGCATTCTTACACGAAGCAAAACCCTAAAAACAAGAGAAAATAAATCAAAAGGAACAAGACATTATTCACCAAAAAAGAAAAAAAAAATTCAACCATGGGGTTAAAATTAGGCAGGAATTTGTATACAGGGTTATTTACTTATTTATTTATTTGGTAGTACTGGGGTGCTGGGGTTTGAAGTTAGGTCTTCATGCTTGCTAGACAGGTGCTGTACCACTTGAGCCATGCATCCAGCCCTTTTTACATATGGTTATTTTTTCATATAATGTCTTGCTTGTGCCTGGAACTGGACTCAGACTGCAATCATCCTGCATAAGCTTCGTTGTAGCTTGGATGTAAACTGGGATTGCAGATTTGCCCTACCATGCCTGGCTTGTTTGAGATGGAGGTCTTGCTAACATTTTGCCTGGGTAAGCCTTGAACCATCATCCTTCTGATGTCTGCCTCCCAAGTAGCCGGGATTACAGGCATGTACCATTACACCCGACCCTGTAAACAGATTTTTTAATAATAATAATTGTGTCTCGTTACTGTCAATATACAAAAGATTTCTAAAAAAAATCTTCATAATCATTATGTAACAATCTAGTGGAAGGTAGTTTATTTCAAAACACTACACAAGAGATACCGTGATTATTGAAGGATACCCTATCAAGTTAAAAGATTAGGATCAGTCTTAGACCTAATCTTTATAGTCTAAAATATATAGACTATGCTGTAAATTCAGAAGGGTAATTTTATGTTAAAAAATATCCTACTACCTACTTATTACAGTGGTGTTTTATATGTTTTTTGTAGCCTTCATCTTGAAGTAGCTGCTCAGGATTATATTTTCGAAGCCATTCTGCTTTTTGTATGTCAAATGAGCTTGTCTGAGTCTTTACTTTCTTCCCTTTTCGACCTCGGGGTACAGGAGCTGACAGGCCTATTAAAATGAGAAGTACATATGAAATCAAGAATAATATGTATAAAAATCTTCAATTTGAAAGTTTTCAATACAAGAAACTTCTGAAGACTTTCTGAAGTGTAGTTTACATAGAGACTTTTAAAATATTAACAGCAAAAATACTGACTCAATGAGTCGACAATGGTTTTACAAATAGTGAAACAATTCCCCTCAAGTATCTAACAACTCTGTATCTAAAATTAGAATAATCATTTTTCTGTCCTATTTGTTTTGCTTTTCTTCTGCTACCTGAATTATTTAAAGATATGTTGGGCCTCTTGCTTTTCAAAATTAATTTTTATTAATAACAGGGATTAATTTAGCCATTGGGGGTTCCTGTTTGACCTAGCTAAATTCATTTTGTTTCTTTGAGATTTGTGTTGTAATGTCTTCCAAAAATTTTAAGAAAGTATTCTTGTCATGATCACACATTCCATCTTTTCTCAGTTTTTTAGGAAAGAAAATAATACAGAGCTGAAGTACCTACACAGTCCTCTCCCATCTAATTCACTTATTCCTTCCCGGGGATAGGTACTACCCCGAATTTTTTTTATTCCATGTTTATACTATTATTAAATATGTTGAAGAAATATTTAGGATTTAAGTTTTTAGACCTTTAACCTTGATTTTTTAAAAGTTTATTCATGCTGATTTATGAGGCTTTAATTCATCCATTTTGACTGCTGAGTAATAATTTATTTCATGACTATACCACTACATTTATTATTTTCCATGGTATCAGAGTTGTTTCAAACATCTTATGGTGGAGAGGGCAATGCAATAGCTAGTCTTTATTGGAAAACAAGAAACGTTACAGCACATTCTGAGTAAGTTAGTTATGGGACTCAGTGGGCCAACTGATGGGGTACCAGCTTATAATGGGTTCCAGTTTGGGCATCCACAAAGAGTCTCGCTTTTGTGCAGCCAGAACCAGATGACAGTAGTCTTCTTCACTGGTGCAGCTCACTATTCTCTTTTTGGTGATAGATGGAACTAAATTAGGGTCTTTCTTGGTACCTGAAACTGCCTATGGGGGTAGCATATTATAAGAGTTCAGACCCTTACAAGCAGCAATCATGATCTTCCTCTCCAGCCCTGTAGCCTGCTTCTCATCTGCAGGAATACCAACTCCAAAAGCCACGGAGCACACTGAAGCTGCCCCATTGGGGCCTCAGGCCTTCAGGGCCAGTGTGGCCAGCACGCTGGCTCAGTGAAGTAACCTTCCAAACATTTTTATGATTAATAATGAAGTTTGGACTACTCCTCCTAAATCTTACCTCATTTCTCTTTTCCTTACCATATTATAGCAGGTTGAAGTTCTATTATAATAGTGAATAAAAATACTATATGGATTTGCTCATTTCTTCTCATAATTTTGGCATGTTCTTTTTCTGGGTTACCTTCATTTTAAAATTTTGCTTTTATATTTCAAGACTACTTTGTTAGCTATATACCTATTACATTTTTGTTTAATAACAAACTCTTTTGCCTAGGCTGGCTTGTAACTACAGTCTTCCAGATCACAGCCTCTTGTATACCTTGTGTCCAGTTATTATTGGTTGAGATAGGGTCTTGTGAATTCCCTGCCTGAGCTGGCCTGAAACCATGATCTTCCCAATCTCAGCTTCCCAAGTAGCTAGGATTTTAGGTGTAAGCCTTCCATGTACAGCTTAGATATTCTGTATTTCTAATAATCCTTACATGATTTTCTCATAATAATCTTTTAATCTCTTCATTTTTTTACTTCTCTTGCATTTATAATTGACAGCGTTATTTGTGCTTTCAATGTTTTTTTCAAAGTTACAGAATAATATCTGAAATATCTTTACAAAATATTGATAAAAAGTTGTCATCCCCTTTGTAATTCAGTTTCTTCCAACTTCATTTTAATAGTTTAATTTTAACCCATATAATTAGTGTTATTTTCCTCCCAATGGAAACTCTTTAGCTTTCTTACTTGAATATTGTATCTGTCAGGATCCATACATTCATTTAATCCTCATGCAGTATCCTAATACCGCAAGTAACAATGCAACCCAGAGATCTTCTATTTTACCCTCAGAATAAACTTCAGTCAGTTTTTACCCTGGCTGTGAGGAACTGGAAAGGGTATTTAGAGATTGGACCCCTTTAAGACAGCTTTTAATTACAGTCCCAAAGTTTTAACATCCACTTCTAGAGGATATGATATCACAAATTCTTGAGGCTTTTGAGAAATCTGTTACGCACATCAGGAATTTTGCTTTGCTTTTTGCCTTTTTCCATTGCTGAACTAAGATTCAGCTCTCTCAGGTTGACTAAGTCAGTTAGAACAAACCTATTTGCCTCCAGCTTCTAAAATTGTGTTGTCATTTCCTTTCTCATTCCCCTATGAGGGTTTTTAAAAAAATTATATATTATAAACATGTGCAAAAGTAGATGGAATAATATGATAAATACCCCTGTCCTATTACTATCTACCTTCAACCTGTGGCCAACAATGTTTCATCTATATTCTGTTTTCTTTCCAAGCTCTCAAATTGCTCTGACATAAATCAAGATATTAATATTATGCATAATATGTGTTTTTAGTAATATCTATCTCTTTAAAGTATCTAAGGAATATAATAATAGTTTCTTTAATATTCAGTATTCAAATATACAATTATGTAATAAAGACAATAAAAAACTTCTTTTGAGTTGTCTCAATCAGGATCTAAGTAAAGCCTCCAAACTTCAATTGGTAGATTACTCCAACCTCTTAAAGATAACAACAGGGTTTTATTTTCAGAATTATTAATATTTTGGCCGGGATAGCTCTTCATTGTGAGGGACTATCTGTGTACCCCTGGTCTCAACTCACTAGGTGCCACTATTATGTTCAAAGTTGAAACATGCTAAATTGAGTATGGCACTAGGGCACAAGATCTTCTTTAACTGAGAACCTCTGGCTTATTGATACCCTATTCTAGGCACTCCCACAACTTATTAGTGAAAAGAGCAGATCAGATCTTTTTTTTCTATAGTTTATCAGGCTATATGAATTTCATTTTCTCCCCTATTTAATAAGTAGAGTTTTAAGGAAGAGTGAAATCATATTGATGTGATTCTTACAACTTTACCTAAAGGGTATTCCCTCACATTAATTTGTCTCCTATTAAGACAGGCCAACACTAACCACCCTATCTAAAATACCTATCTTCTGTTGTGTAGTAATTAGCACATAGCAATTACTATATTGCTTCACAGTATTTATTACAATATGTAATTATTTAATTTATCTACATTCTTACTATGTCTGTATAGCTGGCTGGAATGTAAGGTTTAAGAGCTCAGGCATCTCCTCTATCTTATTTCTTTTTATCTTCTTTTATCTTTCCAATACCTTGCACAAGAAATACATAGCAGACATTTAATAAACAAGTATAGTTTTGGTCTTTTGTTTTTTGGTGCTGGGGACTGAACCCAGGGCCCTGTGTATGCTTAACACAAGCACTCTACCACTGAGATACTTCCCAGCCCTCAATGAATATTTATTTACTTTTTTTTGGCACTGGAGTTTAAACTGGAGGGCCTCACATTTGCTATGCAGGCACTCTTTCTTCTTGAGCTACTCCACCAGCGCTTTTCTGTGATGCTTTTTTTCCGAGATAGGGTCCTACGAACTTTTTGCCAGAGGCTAACTTTGAACCACGATCCTCCTGATCTCTGCCTACTGTGTAGGTAGGACTATACAGGTGTGAGCCACAGGTGCCTGGTTCAATGAATATTTTTTGATTAAACAGAACAAAACTGCTACATAAATTTAAGGGCATAATAATCTTTAGGATTTTTTTTTTTTTTTGGTGGTACTGGGGTTTAAGCCTCATGCTTGCTAGGCAGTATTCTACCACTTTCGCCACTCAACTAGTAATTTAAAAAAAAAAAAGAAAATTAAATTATTTTATGCTAGGAAAGAATTGTTTAATACAGAAAAGAATACTGTATTAGCAAGGCTAAGGAGAAAAAAGTACTTGCATATACCTCTGATAGATTATACATCAGTATAGTCACTTTGGACAGCAAATTACAGTACTAATGAAAATTTAAAATGTCTATCAATGTTCTTCAAACTTCAATATACACGAAGATTCTGATTCAGTAAGTTTGAGGCCTTTAGATTCTGCATTTCTATATAATACTGACCTATAGACATTTAAGGCACTAAAGATATATACATGTTATAGTTCATTTTTTGACATATACTTTAGTGAAAGATTTATTCAAATGCACAAAAAGGAATATGCAAAGTTCTTCACAGAAACTTTTTCAATTGTCTAAAACTGGAAACACAAATGCCCATCATTAAAGGAAGTAAAAATCAAATTATGAAATATCCATACTATGGAATGCTAAACACAACCTAAAAAATGAGACAGAGGTACATGAACACAGATGCAAAGACTGAAAATACACACTGTAAGGTCAACAATTTGCAAGTTGATACCTATTTGACAACAATATGCAAAGTCTAAAATCCACCAAATTGACAACACTGGCATTTTCTGAACTTCAATTGAGGGTGTTTGAAGTTCTTTACAAGTATCTGCAATGCTTTAATATTTTAGAGGAGAATACTGAAATATTGTTCATATAATCAAAAAAAGCTTAAAAACAATGTTCTTACCTAGATGATTTTGTAGCTCACGTGTCTGCCCATCTTCAGTTGGAGTAATGAGATCCCATATGAAACCTTTAATTTTCTCATCTCCTCGGTAGTGAACAAGGCAATAAGCTAAGAGAGCTCGGCAAATTATTTCTACATCGTGTTCATTTAGCTGCCTTTTAAAACGTCCATGAGATAGAATCTCTCTCCATCGGCCCCACCTGGTTAAAAAAGGTATATTCATATTAATATTAAGTTTGAGCAAAAAACATAACTTATGGATAAAAGGCATGAAAAACTAAAGAAGTCTGTCATTACTAGGACTTGCTAATGTTTGCCCCAGGTATCAAAAAGACATAGCTAAAGTAATTTCTAGTATAGTTTATTCAATAATTTAACATTATTTACTTTGCGTTACAAAATAAGCAAATTTGGTAACAGGAAATTAACTTAAGTGATCAACGACCAACTTATCACTTCAAACAGTTAAGAATAACTCATCAGTCAGCTAATAAATACATGTTAAACACAGAAATTCTGCACTTTTTTTTCTTTATTCATTTATTCATATCTGCATACATTGTTTGGGCCATTTCCCCCACTGCCCCCTGCCCCCTCCCTGACCCTCCCACCCCCTCACTTCCAGGTAGAACCTATTCTGCTCTTTTCTCCAATTCTGTTGAATTCTGAATGTTTTAAAAATAGATTTAACAAAGGCTGTGGACACGGCTCAAGTGGTGCAGTACTTACATAGCAAACGAAAAGCCCTGAGTTTAAGCCTCCAGTAATGAAAAAAAGAAGAAAAAAAAAGCCAGCAGCTGAAGCTTGTAATTCTAGCTACTCAGGAGATGGCATCAACACCACTAAATTTAAAAAACACATAAATAAAATCAAATCCATGAAAAGGGCTGATGGAGTGACTTAAGTAGTAGAGAACCTGCTTAGCAAGCACAAGCCCTGAATTCAAATGTAAGTACTGCCAAAAAAAAAACAAAACAAAGAAAAAAAGGTTTTATATATATTAATAGAGGGGTGAATATGATCAAATTACATCATAGGCAGGTATGGAAATATCACAATGAAACCCCTCACTTTGTATAATTAATATACAAATAAAATATGCTAATAAAATAATTTTTGAAAGACTATTGATCCTAATAAGATTAAAAATACTCAAGCCCAGTGTTTCCTGTAAATTTATTAAAAAATAACATTTTACCCATAAACTAGCAGATTTTTCTCTACTCTAAAGCATTCAGTTCTTCCATAGCCATTGGAGCGATCACATGGTCTCCGAAGTTTTGGTTTTTCATCTCCTTCACTTTCAGCTTCAGATAATTCAGCCAATTCATCTTTTGTGGCACTGAAGGGTCTTGTTTGCTTCCTAATTCTTGGGGTGTCAATGACCAAGCTATTCTGTAAAATTTAATGTTAATATTACTTGAAGATATTTCTTAACTTTGATTCAATAATGACCCATATATTCATCTTTCAAATTAATAATTACAAAAAGCAAAAAAAAATTACTATCAGTTCCACCACTCTATTAAAGCAAATTAAATTTTTTTATATTAAGATTATTACTACACATATATATTTTCGGGCATTATAATTATAAGCTAAAGCTAAAAGAATTTGATATTTTATTATTAATATAAAAAGCACTGGGCTCCTACAATAATCATAAAATCTATTTCTTTTGTCTAATTAATTCATAATTTAATTTAAATTGTTTTCAATTTTAACATAAATAATACTAAAGTAAATCTTTGTGGTCCAAAAGGAAAATAACCAGGAATTGAAGCACTGCTCAAAGGTTATCAATATTTTATAGATCTAGAAACATATTTTAGTTCTGTGTAATGGAGAGAACCTGGGCTGGTGGACTGGTTCAAGCAGTAGAGCGCCTCCCTAGCAAGCTTGAGGCCCTGAGTTCAAACCCCAGTACCACCAAAAAAAATATAAAGAAGAGAACTGATATACTAATATACAAAAGCAAGGCAATTAAGTGTTATCAACTTTCCTGTTGTTCAGTTCAGTTGAATTCATTCAAAACAACTTACGTAGACATGCCTTTTACCTTTATCGTGAAACTTCTCTAAATTAGGCACTATTTTAAGGGCTGTGGATATAAAGATGAGTAAGATAGCTCCTGCTCAAAAGGAATTGACAGTCTTGAGGGTCAGGTAAGAGGATAAAAAAAATGGTAATCAGGATGAAATATTTTATGATGCAAGAAGGGTACAAAAATTGGCAGAGAAAATTTCACAAAGTAGTAATGTTAGAAAGAATTCTTGAATAATTAGAATATTGCCAGACATCCAGGGAGGAAAGAGCATTATAAGACAGGAAAGAGCAAAGTGACTAAAATGGCATCAGATGTTTAGGAAAATTTCAATCTTAGACCACAGGAGAATACATGGTAGGACAGGAAGCTGGGACCAAGTATGGAGGTTTTGGTGTACCACAGCATGTATACAGTAGGCTGCATTTAAGGGGTATATGCATAATTTTAATGTCTTATTATACATATGTAAACTCTGTCAAGTTTCTCCACTTTAAAGTTGACAGTGTTCCTTCTGTAATTAATATACATTTTAAAAAATATACTTTGAGAATACAGAAATATCCTATTTCTCAAACTTTCACCCAATAATTTTAGAATTCATTGAAGGATCTTATATTCTGTGATTATTGTTATGGTGGATCAATGGTGATTTTCTATTTCCCTTATTCCTTCTACATTTATTAATTGAAATTCTTCTGTAAGGAAGAGCTGTTCCTTTTCTTTATACCAATTTCTTCTTAAAAACTACTTGTACTTTTTGAGTGAAATTTCAGGTGTCTTTTGCTCATAACCTTTGAAGACTGTGATGGATTTCTAATAAGAAAATGAACTTTTATATAATAAAAATTTTAGCTTTCATATATATATCTGCTATGAATAGTTACCCATTGGATTGCACTTTCATTTTTTTGTAACATAATTCCCAGTCAACTACAAGCTGCATAGGCCAGTCACTGTTTTGTGATTTTTTTTTTTTTGTAATTTAGAATGTTTCTTCGCAAGTTTTGATAAAAAATCTTGTTTCTCTTATTTCTCATGCCTTGATTTAAAAATATTTGAAACTTTCAATGAGAAACTGTGTTTACTGTCATACTTTCCCAAAGCTAATGCAATATTCTAATCAACATTTATTAAATAATCCTTCTTTCTCTATTACTATTACTATATTGATCTTTTTCTGTTATGATTCTATTCTTTTTATCTCTTTGTGTCTTTTAGTATCATACTATTCAAATTACTGATTTATAATATATGAATATTTTTGGCAATTAAACATAAAAATGCTATCCTGACCTTATTGTTGTTTTCCACCAAAGTATAAATTTTAAAATTTATTTATATAAGTATTAAATGACTGTTAGGTACTACCAATATTTAGGGTAGTAAAATGGCACATTTAACTTGCATCTAGTTAAACCACTAAAATCTCTCATGAATTTTAATAGTGTTTTGCACTACTTACTTTAAAGGCACATGATATGCCATAGGCAAATAATATTTTTGTAATTATCTTTTCAAACTTACTTGTTTCACATAAAATGATATGTATTTCCAAAACACATTAAGCAATAACAATTATGAAAGGTAGTGATCTTATTCTTAATTGTAAAGCTTTACATTTTTAAAAGCTATCAATGAAAAAAGAATTCCGTTTATCAATGCTGAATAAAAGACTCCTTTATTCATCTAGATGTTATTTTGATAGAAGATGAGGTTCACAAACATTAATTCCTATGAAATTACTTGATAGCTCTCTTAGTAAATAAACAGTTGTGTTATTATCAGTTCCATGAATTTTATTTTAGCCTTTTTCCCTTTCTTCCTGAATTCCAGGGAAGTCATAGAAGAAGCCATTTACAAATGCCAGGATCCTGACTGCCTCTAATCTCCTTTTGTATTTCACTGGAGCTGGCTAATCTTGAGAATCAGCTTGATTGGATTGATAAGCATCAGGGAAATAATTGAAGCATACCATTGGGTATATCTGTGAGGTACTTCCAGAGTATTAACTAAAGGAGGAAGACCTCCTGAATGTGGAGGCAACAACCATAGGTTCAGGGCCAGGATGGATAAAAAGGGGAAAATGGAGAAAAACAGATAGTGCAGACTTTTTCTCTCTCTGCCTCCTGGCTGCCATAATGTGACCTGCGCTACTCTGCCACATCCTCCCCACCATGACAGACTGAAACCTTTGAAACTGTGAGCTAATAATTGTTCCACTTAGGTTAGCTTTCTCAGGTATTTTGTCACAATAATGATAAAATTGATTAACACAGACATTAATACAACAAAAAAAAATTAAAAGTAACATGATTTGAGACATCTCAGCATTTAGAAACATGGCTGTAAGAATGTAGACTACATATAAAATTAAACATTATCTGTATCATAATCTATTATAACAGACATCAGAAGTATTAGACTGAAGCAAAGCCTAATTCAGTATGTAATTATTCTTTAACCTCATTTCAATTTACATAATATTTATTTCAGAAACTTCATAATTGAATACCTTAAAATATTTCAATAATATTGCCAAAGTAAATACTTACTCTGCCACTGATAGCATCTATATCAATTTCTGCTTTTTTAGCCCATTTTTGCCAGAAGTTAGGATCATCTAAGGAAATATCTGTTCGATTTCCAGAAGCCACAAAACTTGCCTGAAATTTAAAAGCAGGGTTTTCAAAATGAGGGAGAAAAAAAATATACTTCAAACATTTTCTCTTCATATTTATTGTGGAAAGAATTTGAATCAACATACACACAAACACTTAAAGCAAGTTCAAATTCATGGAATTTGTTTAACACAGTATTTGTTTAAGGCAAAAGCTAGAGATGAGGAGCTGAAGTAAATGAGTTACTACTATTGGTTAGCTCTCAAGCTTTTGATGAGCAAGAACTATATCTTCTTTTTGTCAAGGAAACTGCAAAGGACAAAAACATGCTCTATAAAACACCATGTGAACATTAAGAAATTAAGGTACAAAAAGTTTCAAATTTTATCTACATTATATAGTTTGTTTTCTAGTATACTCCCTACTTTATTTCTACCACATTTTCACATAGTTTATCTCCTGAAGAAAATACAACAAAGTATTTGGAAACTAAAAATCACTGGAACACTGTGAGTGTTGTGTTATATGGTTTTAAAAAAAAAAAAAAGTGGGAGTGGGGGGACTCCACAGATGTGATTAAGGAGCTTGAAATGAGGAGATGAACATGTATCATCCAAGTGGGCCCTAAATGTCATTACAAGTCTCCTTAAAAGAAGGAGGAAGAGGGAGATTTGACTATAGAAGAGGTTTAGCATATGACAAAACAGAACAGAGACCACAAGCCAAGGGACTGTTAGGAACTGGAACAAGTAAGAAAACAGATTCTCCCCTGGAGTCTCCAGAATGGACTGACCTTGTTGACATCTTGATTTTAACCCTGTCAGACTCAGGGTTGGACTTCTGACATACCAACTATAAAAGAATAAATTTGTCTTGGTATAAGCCACTAAATTTGTGGAATTTGCTGGAGTGGCAACAGGAAATAATATAAGGAGACATCTTCTAATGATAAACCACATACTATAAAAATTCACATCCAACTGGAAAAACAAAGGCTAACTAGCTTGATAAACAAAAAACAAGCTATAAAATTAAGTACATATAAAAATCCCTAGAACTATTTCTAGTCAGATTTCAGATTTTAAAGTTTTAGGGGTTTTGCAATATTTTTCTATTTTGGTTAAGTACCTCAAATCTAAAAATCAGAAATTGGAAATTCTCCAAAATCAAGAACTATCTATGCATCACATTGATGCTCAGTTTTAGATTTTGGAACACTCTGGATTTCAAATATTCAGAATAGGGAGGTTGACCTACACTTAACATTTCATCAAATGAAATGATGAATACGATGGACACACACCTACATATGCTTTAGCAATTCGTTAACTATAAAGGAACTTGATTTTGTTATCACAGAAATGAATCTATCACATCTGAGGACATGATACTTTGAAATATTTACCAATTTAAACTCATCAGTTTGTAGGAACTATGAGAAGTTGATTGCATTAAATGCACATGGTTTTGTTTTACAATATAGCTTCTGATGCATTCTCATTGAGATTTAACCCAATCTACTCAATGACTATTTGTTTTACATGAATTAGAAAACATTTAATAAGATAAGACATAAATATAGTCACTGAAAGGGAACAGATTTTTAAATGTTGCAGCAAATAATTTTTATTCTGTTCCCAGTAGATAGTAATAATTAAAATAATTTGACAATAACTAAACTTCATAATTAGTTTTTGTTATCTTCATTATAGGAAAAATGATTGATTGATTTACCTACCTACCTATAGATAAAGGCTCTACTAATTGAGCTATATCTGAAGCAAGATTCAAGATTCACCAAATTTTCTATTGTAAATTAAGCAGTTCAATTCTTTTGTCCTATATATATTTTTTTCCATACAGGGTCTCCCTATGTAACCCAGCATGGCCTCAAACGCAATACTCCTTCCTCAGCCTCTTGAGTTCTAGGATTGCAGGCATGTGCCACCATGCCTTGTGTTTACCAAATTTTTTAAAAAATCAATCTACAGCAGGCTAGACATGTGGCGAAGCACTGACCTAGCATGAATCTTGGGCTCAATCTACAACAGCATCCCGACCCCTCCAAAAACAATAAAAAGTAGACAAGTAACTTTCCTATTTCCAGGACCTACCTGAATACCCTTATGAAAATCTCTCAGAAAAAGATTTAGGTGATATAATCACGTTAGTTACCAAACTAAGCTCCATTTGATATATATGTACGAAGTCTAAATATTCTCATAAGCACTGTGCTCCAGATATGTACCTTGCTTTCAAATACTATTTGATAATGCAAAGAAATGCAAACTGGAGTTACTGTACTTTATTCATCCAAATCTCAGGAAACAACTGTACATAGCTGAAGTCTTTGGAAATTCCATGAAAAAGTAAGTACAAAACACTAGTAACTTCACATCTTTAGTGCCTCTATATAGTGGAGTCACAATCCACTATGCCAAATGCCCATGCCCACTATTTAGTGGCATTCACCTGTAACTAATGGAAATGACCAAATTATTTAAAGGAAATGGCTAAATTATAAAACAACTAAAACAAACTCTGGACTATCCTCAGTAACTGTGGTACCTTTTCAGCCACTTTTTTCAGTGTAATAGTTACTCCTCGGTCTGAGGCTTTACCACAAAGAGTTTAATGCTTAAACATTTCTTATTCTCAGAGAATAGATGGTTATGGTTAGACCATACCTTACTCTGCTAAGCAATACTTACAGAGCACAAAGCACTTTATAGTAAAGTAGGAAAGGCTGAGCATGAGTATTATGATCACTTTTAAAGAAAGACTCATACAGACTAACTGTCCAAGATCACTCAGTGTATAAGTCAAAATTCAAAGCCTGGAGTTCTAATTTCCATGATTATCATCATTAACATTTTAAATAAGGAAGCCTAGAATCACATGTGGTCACTAAATGCTTTTTGTTTGCCTATATTAATTTTTTAAAAATTAGTCTTCAATGAGAATATGTCTATGCTTAGCCTAATCAACAAGATGACAACCAAGATTAATAATATCTTTGGCAGTAACTAGATTAGAACATTTCAGACATTAGAAGGTAGATAGGTAGGTAGGTAGGAAGATAGATAGATACACAGATAGACAGACAGACAGACAGACAGAGCCAAGAAATCAAAGCAAATGAAATTCCCAAGGAAAGAAATTAGAGCCAAGGTATACTTACCCAATCATGAATACTTTTAGTTCTCAACCTTATACTTTAGCAATATTTCTTTTGTTTCTGTAATACTAGTCTTTTCTGATTTATTCTTTGTTAATGATTAACTCCCAAATCTGTATCTGAATCTTTGGCTCCTTTCCTTAGATGTCTCTACTTGGAATCCCAGAACTTGTCACAGGTACAAAAGCTCCAAATTTTAATTTCACCATAAAAATTTCCTTATTTTGCATTCTTCAATGACACTGGGACCCTCCTAATTATTCAAACCAGAATATACAAGTCATTTTTGACAATTTCTTCCATAAATTTCTAATGGGTCACTGATTGAAGTAGGTCTCTATTACCCTGGGTTCAACCATCATTATTTATCCCACACCCTTCTTTAATGGTCTCTCTGCCTCCAGTCTTTCTCCTTTCCAATTTGTTTTCCTCACTGCTCCCAAGGTTAAATCTATTCATTTTCTGCCTAAAGGACTTTTAAAAAGCTAAGCCACCTCCAAAGGTCAAGTTTCAATTCCTAAAATGGCACACAATGCCCTCCACAAGTTGGATGCAACTTCCCTAACATCTTTAGTTTCACCTGCATCTAATTCAGCCTACATTTTCACATATACCTATACCATATTTCTGAAATCTGTCTTTGTAGTTTACCAATGTTAGTAATGTATGATTCACTTATGAGTCTCTCTCTCTCTCTTTCTCTCTCACATACACACAAAGTTTAAGACTTACTTCGAATGTTATTTTTTCTGCAAAGGCTTTTTTATTCTCTTTCCTATTTTACACAGACTTTATAATTTCCATTTTTATTCCCAGAAACTATAATTCTTTCATTTTATTATTCCTAGCACTTTGCAAAGTACCTGATACAAAAACTCATTATTTTGCTGAATGTATAAGACACAAGCTTCTATTTGAAGACTGAAACCAATACTTTTGGTGCAGTACTTATGTGATACTGCTTTAATACAGGGCTTTCCAGGAAGATAAAGAAAGACTTCGAGGTGGGAGCAGAGATGGAGATGGGAATGGAGGAAAATGTAGGAAGAAAATTTTCCACCTATCTACAAAGACCTTTTGCAAATCAGGGCAGTGAGACAGAAAACGGCAATGAGAAACTCTTTAGATGAGTAGAAGATATAGATTTACCATGTCTCTACTGAAAAAAAGGAATAAAAAGAATACAAAGGCAGTTAGTAAACTCTTCAATTTTTTCTCCAAAGAGTACATACAGTATTAATGCTTCTACTTTACTCCTTCCAAAAGTAGATTTAGTATTTAAATTGAAATTAGAAATCCTTTCTTTCCTTTAGGTTCTTTAAATTATTAAAGTTAATATAAATTGATTTGGCCACTTCCATTTTAACTTACAATTTTCTCTGCCTACAGCATATATTCTTTAGTTTCTAAATTTCTTTTATTTCAATGCTTTACTTTTATTAATCTGTAGAACTATTTCTAGTTATCACATTTACTCCATTTCATTAGGAATAGAAGAGTACATGCAAAACTTGATAAAAGAGCACAAAAAATGAAAAGAATGCATTAGCTATTATTTTTTAGCATGTTTAATGACATAGGGTAAGAGACAGTAAAGGAGATGTGATCATCTCTGCTATATTTATAAAATATTATTCACTGTTACCTTGGCAAATGTTGAACCACGACCTTCTGACTCAATAGTAATAGTTTTTGTACGGCAGAGTAAAATCTGATCGATATCTTCCTCACAGAATTTAGAGCCTTCATCTTCCTCTTCCATAATGGCACCATAAGCACCTCTTCGAAGCAGGTCTTCTATTTCCTTTTTGGAAAGCTGTTGAATCTAAGCAGTATTTTAAAAGCTCATAAAATGGTAAAGTAATCACAAAGAATGTCAAAAGCATGACAGGTAATATTTGAATTGCATTTATATTTGGGATGCACATGAGAGAAAATACACTGAAGTAATACATTGAAGTGACTCTTCCTTGTTATTTTTTAAATATTGCAAATCTGCCTAAAATGGCTTCAAATAAACCAATGTATGTCTAAGGGGCAGGTAACCTGTAAAGGTTGTTTTTAGTATAAGGACAGAGTGCTAACTAGGGATAGACAAAATTCTTGAGGCAAAAAAAAATTCCACAAGCCCTAATTAATAAGAAGACAAAAGCCAATGACAAAAGTTTGACATTCTAAAAAATTTGAAAGTTATTTATATAAATAGCATAGAAAATTCACAAATTCAATCTTTATCACTATAGATGTTCTAAAAAGAAAGCAAAACATTTCTATCTTGAAAGCACAATATTAGAATTTACAAGCTCTGGAGCTTTACAGACAGATCAAAAAGTATTTGTGAATATTAATTCAACATAACTCCATTCTCTAAATGTCCTCTTGAATAAACTGAAGTATGTAGTGTTGCTTATGGACCAAATGGATTGAGTCTGAGTATAAATAATAGTAACACAAAAACCTCAAGTTAAAAGAAGTATACATACCCCACCAACATTACTTTCTCTTCCACTCATGCTTTGTAACACAGCTTTATCCAGGCCCAGTTTCAGACTGGCTCTGTCAAACATCTCTCTCTCATAAGAGTTACGAGTCACTAATCTGTAGACTTTAACTGCTTTGTTCTGACCAATTCTGTGGCAACGAGCTTGGGCCTACAAAGAAATGAAAAATTACAGAATGAATTTTCTTCAGAAAAGGCATTTATTAGCAAACTATATAAATGGAATATAAAAGTAAGGAAGAATTTTTAGAGACATTTGCTACTGACTTGGATATAATCTTTTCCCAGAAATTAGAGTTTTATGTGATCCGTTAAGACAAAAATATCCACTAATCATCTTTCTACAGGAAGAACTGACCCTAGTTTAATCTAGTTTCTTCCTAAGTTTCTGATATTTTGAACAATATTGCATATAATTGCATAAATGAGCAATTAAATTTAAATATACAAGTAAGACAAACTATTAAAAGTATATATTTTTATTCTCATTAAATTAATTTCACTTATTCGATTTAGCATAGATGCTTCTTAGGGGAACATACATAAAAATAAAAGATATAGATTACCAAAAGTTACATGCATGAAAAAAAATTACATGTTAGACAACACATTTATTACCTGAAGGTCATTTTGAGGGTTCCAATCAGAATCAAAAATTATACATGTATCAGCTGCAGTTAAGTTGATGCCCAGCCCACCAGCTCGGGTACACAAGAGAAAAACAAATCTATCTGAATCGGGTTTACTAAATCGATCTATTGCAGCTTGTCGAAGATTCCCTCTGACTCTTCCATCAATTCGCTCATATAAATATCTATTCAAATGAAATGCAATAAATTTAAATAGATGAATAAAATGAAAATGAAGACATTTTATCAATTTGTTTTCCTACAACATTATGTTTACTACAAAAATTAAACAGTGATATCATCCCAATTACTTTCCAAGGTTTTATACTTCTTAGTGTTAGTGCTAAGGACACAAAGTAATATAAAAACATAAAATGTCTGCATTCCTGGATGGATAGGTAAAATATCATTGCAATAAATAGCAACTTGGAAAGTTGTGATGACAAAAAATGTTCTGTAACAACTATTTTGCTGTTCTTATCATAATAAAATTTTTTTTACAAGATGTAGCAACTTCCATAAGACTATACAAGAAGCCTATGTTTCTGTTTTGTCCTTACTCCATGTTACTCTCTATACTTACTTGTATGGTATTATCTATGGAGTATAAACTGAAATGTAGAATTCTTATAGTCACTACTGCAAAGCAATGATCTTTTAACTTTTTTTGTCCTTTCCCATTTAAGATGTGGAAAATTAAAAAATTGCAAGGCATGAATAAAAACTACAGAAGCTACAAAAGGAATGCAAGTGGTATTCCCGGGTTTTTGCCAAGCTTCCTCTGGTTCAAAACACTTATATACACAAATTCCTAAGTGTCAGCATCATCTCCACTAGTATAGCTAGTATCTATAAAACAAGGGTATGACTTCTAGAAACGGTACTCAAGACAATGACTAAACTTGAGGCTTTCTATGAAATATATCTAATGGAAATTTGTATGTACAAACATTACTTTCTGTATAAAGTTCTTTGAGTAGGGAGATCAAGAAAATTTAAGACTGGCTAGTTTTAGTAATACTGCAATTTAATGCTCATATATGGTATAAATTTGAGAATACACATTTTTGCATGTATGTTTTATTTAATTTTTTTTTAGTGGCACTGGGTTTGAATTCAGGACCCCATGCTTACTAGGTAAGTGCTCTACCATTTGAGCTGCTCTGGTAGCAAGAATATATATTTGGGAATGAGTGTACAGAAGTTGAACATTAGCAATAAAAATGGAACTAGATAGAGGGAGGGGACGGGGGGAAAATGGTCCCAACAGTGTATAAATGAATTAAAAAAATACATAAAAAGTTAAAAAAAAATGGAACTAGATACTTATCAGCATGTGCATGAACCCCCACAAAAGGAACTAGAAATAAAAATGAACTATCTAAGCTGATAATATGAACTATGGTAATCTTCACTTAATCTCTGATAGTATGAATTAGTACAGGCCTTTTCTTATCTGTAATAATCACTCTTTTAAATTAAAATCAATAGCTGAAACTTGATTCCTTCTTATAATATGGTAATATCAGATTAAATTTAATGCTATGATAAAACATCCTATAAATATTCTATTTACCTAAATAATGATTAAGCAATATTTAATGCTATGTTACTATCAAAACCCTCCCTAAAAAAAAAATATAAACTATATTAAACAAATCAGAAAGGATTAAGCCATGAAAAATGAACAAATTTTACATAGCATATGGTAAGAATCAGAAAGTACTAATTATAATAATAAAATAGATCTTTAATCACTCTTGAAACGCTTCTCACTCCTTTTTAAATTTTTTTTTGGTGGTACTGGAGTTTGAACAAGGGGCCTTGCCCTTGCTAGGTACAAGTTCTACCTCTTGGAGCTACTTCCCCAGATGTTTTTACTTTTTTTTTGTGGTACTGGTGTTTGAACTCAGGTTCTCAAGCTTGCCCTACCACTTGAGCTACTCCGCCAGCCCCCTTTTTGCTTTTGAAGTTACTTTTTTCAGATAAGTCATGTGTCCCAGAGCTGGCCTGGATGCAATCTTGCTAAGGCCTCCTGCACAGCTAGCATTACAGCCTTCCCCAATATGCCTAGCTTTTTTGTTGAGCCAGGATCTCGCTAATTTTTTCCCCCAGGCTAGCCTTGAAGTGCCATCCTCCCATGACCACCTTCCAAGTAGCAGGGATTATAAGCATATAATAATCCCACTGGTTTTTCTTTCTTTTTTTGGTAATGAGGATTGAACCCCAAACCTCTTGTATTCTAGGAGAGGGTCTACCACTTGAGCCACATCCCAGCTCTTTTTCTTGTTGTTGTTTTGCAGTGCAACCTGGCCTGAAACATACTCTGTAGCCCAAATTGGCTGGGAATACCTGACACTCCTTCTTCAGCCTCCCAAACATCAGTATTAAAGTGTGCACCATCATGCCCAGCCTTTTGAAAGACTTTCAATTTTGAAGATAGTTCTCTTAAATATAAGTTCACTTAACGTGTCATTACCATATGGTTTACAAGTCAAGTAAAATGACAATAAGCCCATTCCTAGGTCAAAAAAACTTGCACCAACCTTAGTAACACACTCAGGATAACTGCTAGTATAGTTCAGAGAGTTGCAGTAAAGCTTACTTACCTTTTATGTATGAGATAGTCCTCGAGGATGTCAAGGCAGCGCACCATCTGAGAGAAAATGAGCACTTTATGACCTCCTGCTTTCATTTTGGGAAGCAATTTATCAATAAGGACCAATTTACCAGCAGATTGTATCATTGCTTGAAGGTGAAAATCAGAAGCAGCTGGATTATATGTATCTCTAAATTCTCCAAGTATTTTTTCCTCAGCACCTGTCAAAGATATACGAAACAAGAGGAACAATGCAAAAATTGCAGGTAATTCCCAACTGCTTTATTTTAATCAGAATTAGTGCTGGTTCTGTAACATATAATGATTTTCTGGTGGCAAGTATACAGTTTCATTATAATTATTTGAATTTATGTTTACATTTTCACCAACACCAGATCAATTCAAGTAAAGACACAGATATGTCATAAGAATCTTTTTATCTTCAAGATACCTGGTATAATGCCACATGTAAGTTTATGTTTCCTAAATGTTTAGTAAATGCAATTAAGGAAAGAACTGTGGTCCTAACCCAAGTCCATAAATATATATTTAAACAAACATCTAATATTTGAACATTAATTATTAACATGATCATCACCGAGGGGTGATCTTAACTGACGTAGGTATGACTATGGACATCTTTCTAATGATTTAAACAAGGAAACAAGGAAAATTTAAAACTTCATATCCTAAGGAGTGCAGTGGTGGCTCATGCCTGTCATCCTAGTTACTCAGGAGGCAAGGATCAAGAGGATCGTGGTTCAAAGCCAGCCCTGGCAAGTAGTTCATGAGACCCTAAGACCCTATCTTGAAAAAACCCTTCACAGAAAAGGGCTGGTGGAGTGGCTCAACGTGTAGGTTTTGAGTTCAAGTCCCAGTACTGCAAAAAAAAAAAACCCCAAAAAACCAGAAACAAAACAAAAAACTTTATGTCCTTGATACTTCCTTCAGAGAATCTACATTATAATTAATGAGGCTTTCTGTGTTTCTTTCCTCAGCCTTTCTACCTATAAGACATACTAATATTTCAACAAAGAAATCCGTTTTCTTAGATAAGGTAAGGAGATGAAGAGTATATTTATAGGAATAAGTGAAAAGACTGAAACAAAGTATAGAGAGAATACTGGTAGAAAATTTGACAAGATCTTAAAAAGGATCATTACTAGAGTACAAAAACTGAAAACACCAACTGGAGTATCTGGATTGGACACATGGGAGAGAAATGTAAATGCAGAAGTTCCAAGAAGGCTTTGCTATCTTTGTGCATGAGGACTAAAGTGGAGAAGAATTCTACTCCAAGATATACTGTCAGATTCTTAAACTAAGGGAAGTAGTTAACTGATTGTGAAACACTTGTAGTCTTCAGAACAGCAGAATGAAGAATTTTAATAGCCACCTTGGTGGTGTTTTGATTTATGCATTACTAAGTGTTGAAAGAAAAAAAGCAATTGTGGTAATTTGTTTTAGCTACCTTTGATAAGATAAGGATGATTACAGCATTTCCTGAGCTCCATCATAGTATTGACCAAGTTAGGTACATTAGTTTGTCCTGCTCCTTTGGATAAAAATGAAAAGTTCTTCTCCAAAATAGCCCTGTAGTATTTCTTTTGTATGTTAGTAAGCTCTACTTCAATGATGGTTTCTTCCTTAGGTGCCAATTTCTTTTCTACATCTTCTTTTAATCGTCTCAACATCATTGGTTTAAGGATAGCCTGAAGTTTCTGCACCTGAATAAAATGTGATACAGACACATACAATATCATTACATATTCAAATCCACATACAAAATAATTACAATGAAAGATTTGATATACTTATATATAATTAGCAATAGGATACCTGTTCCTCTGTTTTTAAGTCTCCAAATTCTTGCATAAATGTTGATTCAGAAGGAAACCTTAAAGGTTCAAGAAAGTGAAGAAGACTGAATAGTTCTTCAACTGTATTTTGGAGAGGAGTGCCAGTCAAAAGCACTTTGTGTTCCTACAGAAAGCAAGAACAATTCACATTAAACACCAAGGCACTTTTGAAAAAGCAAGTATTTTTCTGACTATAATTTTCAAGAATCAACTTAAATACATCTCTACCCAAAATTCTTCAGCAATGTATTTTTCAGTCACAAAACTCTTTATAACCTTCTAATATTTCACTTTCTATACTATGTCTACCTATTCATGCCTAAAATATTCTATTTTTTTAAAAGAACAGTATGTGAGGTGTTCTCAAGGAAATAAGCTTTTAAAAACCAGAAGGATATTTGTCTCTTATTCTTAAACATTACTGGTATGATAATTTGTGTTAATTCTTCATAATGTAGATAACCATGATTTAACTTTTTAGAGAAGAACAAATTATCCAATCATTGCCATTATAATCCACAGGCTCATCAAAATATGCTTCCAAAGCAGAACTGCACTGAAAATTAAACATAATAGTAAAAGAAGAAAATGAAGAGAATATTTTAATAATAGCAGAAATTATCATTTAAAATTTGATTTGACAATACCTTTAAATTCCCAAACTAAGTATTTATACATGCATCTTTATATCTGTACATATACATATGATAGTATATGGTCTGTAAAGATGCCTATGTAACTGTAAATACTGGAGTGAGGAGTCAAACCGGTATTGGCATAGATGGAGAAGGAGTAAAAAGGAGTACTTACCTCAAAAATATAATTTTCATGAAAGAGCTTTTTATTAATGAATTTGTGGCTTCAAACTTATGTTCTTATGATCTCCATACATCTACAAAATTTCTTTTTCTAATTCTTGAAATTTATTACAGAAGTTGGTCATAGAAAACTGATGAGATTATTTTCCTCATACAAATTAAACTATGAATTTTTTTTATTATAGCAGTTTTGAACTCAGGACTTTGTGTTTGCTAGGCAAACTCTCTACCACTTGAGCCTTAAATATATGTAATTTTAAAAATAAGATTTTAGCATTGATTGTCCTTGATCTTTTATTACATAACTAGGAAACTAAATTAAGTCAATATGATGATGATCTCAAGTTACTTACCAGGTTCATGAGCTTCAAACCTTCTAGGAGTTTACAATTTTTATTTTTTAGCCTGTGTGCTTCATCAATAATTACACAACGCCATTCAATTGCATTAAGCTCTCCACAGCCCCCAAGAATCATTTCAAAAGTAGTGATGATGGCCTGGAATCTGTAAGCTCCTCGAATGATGCGTCCCTAGAAATAATCAAAGACAATAAATTGCTAGAATGTCTTAAGTGCACTTTTTATTCCTCTCAAATAGCATAAAAGTTTATCTAGTGACATTTTTTATAAATCATTTTCCACTGAAATTTTTATATGAATCCAGACACCCCCTTACAAGGAGCTTTACCATTAAAACTATATTAGATTGCTGTATTTTCAATAACACTGTCACAAAAGCATGCTAATACATTTATATTACTTAAAATCATAGCCAAATAAATATCACCTAGTAAAATGTGTCAAGAAAAATTCTCAAGCCTTATAAAAACAATTTTGTGTCAATAAAGAAATGAGCATTATAAAAATCTGGCCAATGAAATTTCAATACTAATGCTTATTAATTACACACTTATAATGTCAAATAAAGTAATGAATATCAAAATTAGTCACCTAAATAATTTATTTAGCAAGTATTTATTGGGAGTCTATGGGTAAGACTCTGCGTTAGATGCTGGAAACAGCAGTAAACAAAACACACAATAGTAATTATCCAAGTGGAATTTACATTCCACTGATATCAATGTAGGACAGAGCTAATAAGAAAATAATTTAAGTTAGAAAGCAATAAGGGCTATGACATGAAAGCAATAAGGGCTATGACATAAAAACAAGAATGTGAAATAAAATTATAGGGTAAGATGTGACCACTGCATTGCTACTTATGGTAGTTGGGAGACTACTACTGAGAAGGGATATATGAGCAAAGATCTGAAGATGTTGGAAGAAGCAATGTTGATATTCAGAGATCTGGAGAAGAAAGCACTCTTGGCAAAAATCCTGAATCCAAGGGTCCTAAGTAACAGTATCCTTGATAATATTCAGGAAACAGCAAGAAAGCTAGAGATGTTCAAACATAATAAATGGGGATCAGGCAGACAGTATAGGGACCTAAAAGATGTAATAAGAACTTTGGATTCTACTCTGAGTGAGAAGCTATCAAAGGGATTTGAGAAGATATCTTAAGAGTCCTTTTGGCTACTGTGGTGAAAACAGCCTGAAGAGGCCAAGGACAGGATCATAGAGACAGTTAAAAAGTCATCATAGTCCATGCTAGAAATCATTTGAGGTCTTGAGAAGTCAATTCTGGATAAATTTTGAAGATAGAGTTAACAGGATTTCCAAAGTGGTAGATATGGAGATAAAGACAGGGCTCAAATTTGACTCTAAAAACTTTAGCTTGAACAACTGGAATTTGGTGTTGCTGTATACTACCATGAGGAAGTCCACGATTTTGGTTTTGTACATGTTAAGTTTGAGATATTATTAGATATATCCAAATGTAGTTGTTAAGCAGGAATTTAGATATGACTCCGAAATGTAGGAAAGAATTTAGAGTTGGTGACATAGATTTGGGAGTTTCCAGTAATTTAGATATAATTTAAAATTATGTATATGAGTGAAATCTCTATGGGAATGAGTACAAACATAAAATAGTTTGAAGACTGAGACCTGGGTTACCCCAAATTTAGATAAGGGAAAGATGAGATGGAATTGGGAAAGGAAACTTGAAAAGGAACAGGTGGTGATACAAGACAGCATTAAGTATGGGAATCTAAGTTAAGAGACTGTTTAAATGAGACTGAAAACATAAACTGTGAGGTATTGAAAGAAACAAAAGGTTAAGAATTGGGTATTCTGGTTTAGTTTTTTTAAAATTTATATTAATTGCATATATTAGCTACTAATTTGAATAAGTCCAGTATAATATTAAAATAGGTATAAAGCATAAGGTTATAGAATTTATATAGATAGAAACCTGGGATATAGTCTATTCAGGTAAGTTGCTGTTACAGTGCTTAATAACAAGGACTCAAGACTGACTGACTTAGGCTTCTTAATCTCAGTTTTGTTTTCTGATTTTAGAACAATCTATCATTTCCTTATGCTTCTTTTTCCTCATGTATAAAGTGAGTATAATACTACCTGTTTTACAAAGTTAACATAATAAAGATTAAGTTAAATGATATATGTAAACTGTTTCGTAGAATGTTTGATAGATGACAAACAATAAATGTTTGTGGTTATAGTATTATTATTTTTGTGACTTCTCCCAGGACAACTAGAACATTTTAGCACATTTTTACCATGAAAGTGATTTTTAAGCTATTCAATAACTTGAAAAAGCAGAAGGAAATATTCAATTTATTTAAAAATACTTGCCAGACAACTCTAAAAATTATTTGTATATTTATAGTATGTATCTATTTTTCATTACATGATATTATTTTCTTTTCAAATTTAAAACCTTTATCTAGCATCTATAACATTTACCATAAAACATAGTATTTTATTAATATAAATGATTTGGTTTATTATATATGAAGAATCTTTCGCTTCTTAGGCTATCATATTTATACTAAACTATGATATATACATTATAACTTTGTTAAAAACCTCTTGGGCTGAGGGCATGGCTCAAGTGGTAAAACATGTGCCTATGAAGCATGAGACCCTGATTTCAAATCCCAGTATAGAAGGAAAAAAAGGTCTTCTGAAGCCTCAAGGTTTTAGTTGTACTTTTTGCAACAAGAAAGATGTCAAAGTAAATCATTTTTATCATAAACATGCTATAAATGTATGATGAAGAGTAAGAAAACACCATGTGAGAGAATCAAATTATAATCTAACATGTCATAGATTCCAAAGGTCCAAAGGTGGCAGTTTTCATTAGAGGTAAGGAATGATTAAAGGATTCTAGAGATGTTTCATTTTGTACACATGCAGTTGTTTCAACCTTGGAAACAGGAGGGAAAACGAGGTCAAAGGAACAAAATCAGTTGAATCATTGTTAGTGTCAAAGAGGTAGAAAGGCAGGTATAATTATTAGGCAAAAGTAGAAAGCTATGCACATTGCTTTACTTCAACTTCTAACATATCACCTTACCTTGTCATATGTTACAGTGATACTTTTAGAATAGAGAAATAATAAGTAAAAGAAAGTAAGATAGCCAGACAATAAGCTTTTTCCAATCAAAGAGTACAATTTGGTGTGAACTGATTTTTTAATTTTGTTTCTTAGCTTTTATATCTTAGTCTTAGCCATTTTGGGGGGGCAGTACTGGGGTTTGAACTGAGGGCTTTGCACTTTGCTAGGCAGGCACTCTACCACTTGAGCCATGCCTCCAGCCCCTTGTTTCTTATTTTTTAATGAAGATATTTATCTAAAAAGGTTCATAGTAACATTCAAGACTGTAATTTGGAACTTTGCATTTTCTAGTCTTAAACATCCTATAATCTATTTTATAACCTCCCTCCCTCCCTCCTCCCCTTCCTCCCTCCTGCTGGGAATCCTTGTACATGTAAGGCACTCTGCCACTGAGCAATGATCCCAGCTCACAACTCAAAAAATTTAAAAAGTCTAAAATAAAAATACATTTAACAGAAGAGAACTTACAGTCTCACTTCAATAAGCACTGAAACCTGAGTTTACTGAAGATTAAAAGTTAAAAATGGGAAAAAAAGAAAACGAGGAGATGATCAAAGAGACTGTTATTTCCATAAAAAATTAATGTGTAATAAAAATAAGTAAAATATAATTGCTCTAGCCAAAAAATTAAAGATTACAATCAAATCTGTGCATTCATATGAATCAACATACTTTGTTAGAATAGAGAATCAGAGTATTAAACTGATTTTAGCCATTGTTCTTTTCAGGCACTAAAATTTATTGTAATGTAAGTATGATGACTAAAAGAGCTTAACCTAAGATTAAAGTAGACAATTAACATGTATTCTAAATTTGAAAATAGTTGGTATGCAAAGCTTATCATTTTCAGCCCTGATCTTTTAAACAAGCAACATCATTAATACCACACCTGTGAATCCCTGAAGTACATCTCATATTGCTGTATCATCTGTCTGCTAATCAGGCTCCCATGATAAACCACAACATTAATATCAGTCCATGTACGAAATTCTCTCTCCCAGTTTGCAATGGTGGAAAGTGGTGCAATAATCAGGAAAGGTCCTCTTATACCAGCCAGAAGGATTTCGTAGAGGAATGTAATTGATTGAATAGTTTTCCCAAGACCCATTTCATCTGCTAAAATGCAGTTTCGTCTGAAATAAACAAATATAGTACGCATGTATACAGTTGGTTTTTATGTATACTACAATTTTTAAGCATAAATATACAAAAATAAGCAAAGATCCAATTAAAATACTTGCATTTATAAAAACATAAAACTTGCTGAAGTGCAGAGTAAGCTCAAGATTACAAATTTATTATAATCCTGCAAAGGGAAAACTAAAGATTTTTGTAGCCCCAAATAAGGATATCATCCATTAAATGTTTGATTTTTTTTAAAAAAGAGTAAAAAGGCAAGAGCAAGACAAATTAAATATTTATTCAGGAAGCATTTATTAAATACCTTCTATTATCTCAGGACAGTATGAGAAGATGGGATACAAAAGAAATAGAACATGTTCTCTGCCTTCCAGGGACTTGTATCTATTAGAGAAGCAGACATGCAAATACATAAATAGTCATGCAATGTGCTACTGTAGAAGCACAAATATAGCACTGGTTTTCAACCTTGGCTGAGCATTAGAAGAGTCTACAACAGAAAACCACAGATCCCTCCCCTATATACTGATTCAATGTATATGGAGTAAGATCAAATCAAATGCAATTTAAAAAATAAGCTCCACAGATGATTATGATATGTGGCCAGTGAAGAATAATCAGAGTAAAATTGATTATGATTGCTCAGAAGACTATGCAACAAACTGGTTAGAACACATGAAAGAAGAACATTAGAAAAGCTCAGTTATAAGTCGGATTTTGCCACAGAGTAAAGCAAAGATTCTCAATTATAAAAAAATATGACCAACTGGGGGACCAAAAGTTTGTATAATATGGCTAACAGGAATGTGAAGGGAAAAGAGGTTAATAAGGTAAGTAGAGGTCATAAATAGAAGAGATCAGACATCATTCTTAAATATAATGAGAGACACTATAAAATCTTTTTTAAAAACACAATAAAGTTAGATTTTTATTTTAAGATTCATTCTGGCACCACTGTGGAAAGTAGAGGGTGACATGACTAGAAGTTTGGACACTTAATTGTCAAAAGTACAGTAATAGTGCGGGGAAGAAAATGTGGGCATGTGGACTAAAGGAGAAGCCAGGAGGACCGAACTGATGCCAGAGTTAATTATGAGTTAAAATGAACTGGACAACTAAATGTATAGGGTATGGGATGATAGTCTGATTTTACTTTGGGTGACTAAATGAATTGTGTTGTTTTAAACAAGATAGAAAATATGGAGGAAAAGGGAAATGGTAAGACTAATTTTTGAACTGACTATCTGTAAAGAATTATTGAGTTAAGACACTCAAATAGCAAAAGGCAAAAAGAAATATGGGCCCAGAGTAAAAGATCTTAGAGATAAAAGTATAGGACCATTAAAAGTATTATTGGTAAGTAAAGGTAAGGGTGGTGGGTGGGGTGTAGAGCATTCATGAGTAATCTGAGAAGAGAACAGAGGACAAAACCTGGGGCAAGATAGTAATAATAATAAGAGGAGGAAGAAGAAGAACGAGAACAACAACAATAGTAACAACAGTAGCAACATTTCAATGAAGAGGAGTTTGCAGACTATTGAAAGTAACAGAAGTACTATAGACCTGGAAGCTTTTAAAGAGTTTAGGATGGGTAGAAAGTTTAAAGAAGGACGCAGCGGCAATTTCTTTCCAATACAGCAGAGAATAAATTAGGGCTATAGAATATTCTGCAGGCTGAAAAATTAAGTTTCCAAAAATGTTCAGAAAAAAATCCAGACTGCTACAAGTTTAAAAGAGAACTGGAAATGAGAAAATGGGGAGAGCTAGTACAGGCCACTCTACCTAAAAATTTGCCTAGGAACTTAGAAAGATAGCTCAAAAAGCCGTGGAATGAAAAGTATGTTTATAGTTTTCTATTTTCTTTTCATATAGGTTAACCCCAAATTTGCTCATAGATGAAAGAGATAGCAGCAATCTTCAGGGGTAGCTTGAAGACATAAAAGAATAACTGATTGAAGTGAAACTCAGAAGACTGGATGAAACAACATATTAAGAGTTTGAGGAAGCAGCTGGGCACTGATGGCTCATGTCTATAATCCCAGCTACTTCAGAGGCTGAGGTTGGGAGGATTGCTGTTTGAGGCCAGCCTGGGAAAATAACTCCCAAGACCCCATCTTCAAAATAATCAGAGTAAAATGAATTAGAGGTATGGCTCATGTGGAGGTGTTCCTCAAAGTGTACTTTGCAAGCAGGAAGCTGTGAGTTCAAACCACAGTCCCACCAAAAACAGACATACAAAGAGTTGAGGAAGGGTGCTGGAGGTATGGCTCAAGCAGTAGAACACATGCCTAGCAAATGTGAAGACCTAAGTTAAAACCCCAGTACTGCCACCCTCCCAGCAAAAAAAAAAAAAAGAGTTGAGGAAGGGGCTTGGGATGCAGCTCAGTGGTAGAGTTGCTTGCTTAGCATGTACAAGGGCCTAGATTTGATCCACAGCACGCAAGAAAAGTAAAAATAGAGGTGGCATGATTAATACTGGTCTTGGGGAAGGATTTTTAAACTTCTGCCAGGAGAGGTTAGAAGTAAAACTGGTTATGAATGGAGATATATCTATAGGCTTAGATATAAAGGTAGGCAAGAAGAATCTGAAACATAGAGTTCTTGGGTTTCTCTAAAGCAATCATAGTGTGTGTGAAGCAGATATGGTTCTGATAAAGGGCCTGACGTTATATGATATAAGTTTAAAATAGCAATGTAGGAAAAGGGTTCTAATGAGGTAAGAAAAGTTTAAAAAAAAAGCTCTGTTATTTATTTTACATAGATGATTTTCTTGGGAAAAATGATGATTAATATTTAGAAAATATAAACCAGGGGAAACAGCACTGTGTGGGCAAATAGGTCATTCTCACTCCATCTAACTGAGTCACATGACTCACTATAAGTGAGAAGGAAAAACAGAAAACTGTGAAGTATCAACAAATATTGCTATCATTACTAGTAATAGTGCTTTCATTTGCTCTTTTACATATTATGCTATGCTCCTTTTTCAATTATGTGAACATTTTTTTTGCTTCTTTTGAAATTATCTTTTCCTTCCAATGAAGAACTTGAGATATATCCTATACAGCATTTTGAACAACTTGGAAAACGAAGGGGCTGTTAGGTTTCCATACTTTCATATTCTACTCCATCTTAATTGCTGACAACCTACTTCAGTGGAGACCCACATTAAATAACAGAGATCTAAACTGAACTTAGTGGTACACACCTGTAATCCCAGAACTCAGAAAATGGAGGTAGAAGGATCACAAATTTGAGGCCAGTCTGGACTACATATATATAAAAAAAAAAAAAAAAAACTAAAAGAAATCTAATTCCGACAGATGTAACGTGCTCAAAGCTCACTAAATAGAAACAAGTATTGATAAAAATTAGCATATGTTGAAAGCTGAAAATCATCCTGTAACATAGCAGATGTTTTAGGACTCTAGGAAAGTTATTTCAAATTCAATTACTCATCAACACAATTCTGATAAATACACATTTAAAAGAGGCAAATGTAGCTAACATCTTAAATTGTGATTAGCATATTTTTCTGAGGTAACGTCACTTTAAATAATGAAGATGTAACAACATAGCAACATCAGTGTCTTAATATCTTTGGTACATATTAAAAAAATTAACACACTAAAATTTTTCTGTTAAGATATACTGCATACCTATTATACCAATTGAACAAGAGCCAGTTGAGTCCTTCTAGTTGATATTCCCTGAGTTGATTGCCATTTTTATAGTCTCTGGATTGATCTATTTTTTTCCAAATATTAGAGGGAGGACGGTCCTTTGTGGGAGAAAGAAGAAAAAAAAGAATGAATGATGCATATCAGATGTTTTAAATCTTCCATACAACATATTCATGGCAAAAAGAATTACTTTTAAAATATCCTAGAAGCCTAGCAGTGTACAATATTATGATGAAATTTTACCTAATATTTAAAAATCAAATTAATTCTATACCAACTCTTCCAGAAAATGAAAGAGGAAGTCTTACTTCCCAACTCACTCTCTTTGCTTGTTTGTTGGTACTAGGATTTGATCTCAGGGCCTCATATTTACTAGACAGGCACTCTTACCACTCGAGACACACCAACCATCTCTCTTCTGAACTCATTTTATGAAGCTCCAATATCCAATTCAGGCAACCACATTTCATGAAAAAAAAACCACTGACCAATATCTCTCATGAACAGAGATGTAAAAATTCTGATGTATTCTACCCACCCCCAAAAAGGGACAATATATCATGACCAACAAGGGTTTTTACCAGGAAAGTAAGGTAGTTTTAAAATTGAAAACCAATCAACGTTGATGAACATACTTAAAAAACAAGCAAAGATAAACTCAGCAGATATAGAAAACATACCTGAAAAATTCATTTTCCATTACTAACTTAAAAAAAAACAACTATCAAATTGTGAATATAAGAGAACTCCTTCAATCTCTTAAGGGATATCTCTGAAAATGTCAAAGCCAACATCAAACTTAAAGGTGAAAGATTCAATACTTTCCCCCTAAGATCAAGAATAAGGCAAAAATATTCACTGTGATCATTTATATTCGATATTGTATTGAAGGCTCTAGCAAGTATAATCAAATATAAAAAAAAGAGATTAAAGTCATCAAGATTGAAAAGGAAGTACTAAAATTGTTTGTATTCATAGAAGACATGATTTGTCCATGTAGAAATTACTGTGGAATCTATAAAAAAGCTAAACTAAGTTGCTACTTTGGTAATGTTACATAATAAAGGATAAATATACAAAAGTCTATTGTATTCTATATTGTAATAACATTCATGAATAAATTTCTTTAAAAACTACACATTTTATAAGTGCAGCTAAATATACAATATTTTAGGAATAACTCAGACAAAAATTATCTAAGACCAATAAAATTAAAACTATGAAACACTGCTAAGAAAAAACAGTTAAATAAATTTAGAAATATACTACATTCACAGATTAAAAGATTCAACCCTGTTAATTTATTAATTTTTCCCAAATTGAACAATAGATTCAACAAAATCCATCCTAAATCCTCAGCAATAAAAAGCCTCTATTGTGAATTTTTTCTGAAGGGCTAAAATACAAACTGGAGTTGATGGATAGGTGAAGAAACACAATTATTCTAGCCCCAAATTAATAGGGTCTAGGTTTCATAGGATAAATAGGTTTCTGACAAATAAGCAAAAGACATTGAGAACTAAACATTATATATGGTTACTAATAAACAAAATTATACCTCTAAAAACTGTCAGGATGATCAGGGTATATAAATAATGATTAATTATAAATTAAAAAAAACAAATACACTATTAGTATCAGTACTGAAAACAACTGGTTATGGAAGCTTTGCTGCTACCTAATACTATCAGAGTTTACTAATGAAAACCTTTCTTTCTTTTTTTTGGTGGTGCTGGGGAATGGAACCCAGGGAATTTATTTTTTGGCAGTACCAGGGTTTGACCTTGGGCTTTGTACTTGCAAGGGAGGCACTCTACTGCTCAGCCACGCCTCCTCAAATTTGAGAGAACAAGACAAAACATTTAGTAAACCTTTAACATGTTTACTCAGTGTGAATTTCTTTTAGTTGGTTCCTCAAACTGAATTCATATAGTAACAATTCTATGTAATTTCCCATAAAGTTCTAGAATTCTATGGCTTTTGTACTATAAAAATTAAATTACATATGAGTTATGTGAATTTTGGTAGGAGGAGATAGGCAATTAGTCAATAAGAAATCAGTACACCTAACTTATGTAGGTCTTAAACAGTATTTTTTATAAAAGGTTATTCTAAGTCATTACTAGGGACTGGTACAATGTGGGGGAACAAAAGTGATGGACATGACCAATTCACAATGTATGAATATATGGAAATCTGATAGTAAATCCCACTATTCCATACAATAAAAAATTTAAAAAGGTTCTTTTGGGGGGGGGGGGCGGCGGGCACGGCTCCAGTGGTAGAGCATTTACCTAGCAAGCGGAAGGCCCTGAGTTCAAACGCCAGCACACTCAAACAAAACAACAAAAAGTTCTTCTAAAAATAAAGCTATGGAAGAAGATAAACTATACAGTTATTGGAGAAATAACTCGATTACAGAAAATAATGAAAATGAATGCATAAAATAGACTTTTCATTTAGTAGAGAATCAATAACTCTAGACCAGAATGACAACTGATACTGGAATTTATATAATTGAGAGATAGTAAGAACCTTTATCAGTGATGAGGAACGACTATTCCGGGAGAAATTAGAAGAAAATTCTTATCCAAATTTTGGATGCATATACACTCTGACTAAGCAATTATACTTCTAATTTATCTTACAGAAACTGTACATGGGCTTAATATTAAATGCAGTACTGTTTGTAATAGCAAAAGATGGAAATGGAAGAATAGTTAAATTAACATATGTATGACATTATAATGGAGCTATGAGTTTAATTCTGAGCACCACACACATACACTTGGAAAAAAATTGTAGTTGACATTCAACTTACTAAGTAAAGTGCTACAATTTGATGAAGCTACGAAAGGTTCTTACCAAATGCCTTGGGTCAGGCCTTGAAGCTTGTAATTGTTCAAACTCTTCTATTTTTGCAAGATCTACATCTTCTTTTAATTCCCATGTACTATCTTCATATGGCAATGAGCACCACTTTACTAAGTAGTAAATAACAGGCTATAAAAAAATTGTTTTGGAAAGACAGAATAGTAAGTAGTTTATAATAGCTATGAACAGTTTAAATATACGAATCTAGGTCAATTAAAAAAATGAATCTTTTTTAGTATTTTAAGTTTAATAAAGAGTACTATGTTTGAATATTTGGAAAGTTTTAGTTTTTTTGTACCTAAGAAATATTTCCACCAAATATTTACCTCACCAGTATCCTTATCTTCACAAAAAGAGACTTCTAACACTCTGTCTACTTCAACGTAGTCTGGGTTAAATGGTTCTTCCTCCATCTAAAATTAAAAAGTAACTTAATTGAAATCTGACAAAGAAGCTGAAAGACAGAAGTAATAAATCACTAGTGTCTCATGATAGAACAAACATATCATTTGATTCCAATTAAACTTCTAATAAATGGAATTCTTCCAGTTTAATTTCCAAAAGTTTTTTAGGATATTATGAACCACCTTTTTATAAAGAAAACCACTTAATAGCACTAAAAAAAGAAAAAAAAAGTATTTGAGACAATTAAGTTTCTCTAGGAGATGTGTTTAAAAATTTCCTAAGTAGTCTCTACAAATTTCCTTTGCTTACGTTGCTCAGGTTACAAGAGCTGAAGACCAATCACCCTACCTGTAGGCTGTTTTCAGTTGTATCAAATACTCTTCAGCTTATGTGATGGTTCTGTGCTCAAGACCCAGTAATGTAGCTAAAACAGAATTTTCTACTTGAGCTACCTCAAACTCAACTGCTCTCACACTTACTCTACAATCTAGACTTCTTCTATATTTTCTACCTGGGGAAATGGAAACACAGCTCCCTTTCCATGCAGCACAGTCAGTTATATAAGCCAAAAATCTTACAGTCCTTCTATTTCACACACCCCAATCTTATAAATCACTAATGTGTACATCCTACTTTTTTGTGTGAGACAGGGTCCTATTATGTTTCCCAGGCTGAGCTTGAAGTCAAGATCTTCCTACTGCAGACTTTCAAGTAACTGGGTTTACAATTGTGCTCAATTTGTTTCTGATTTCATGCAAATTCTACTTTTTCTTTTTTTGGTGGTTGTGTTAGGGATCAAACCCAGGGCCTTGCAAGTTGGTACACAACTGCTCCAGCACTGAGTAGCTCTCCAGCCTAGATTCTACTTTTAACTATAACTTTGGTTCCTTCTCCCTCATTCTCACTACCTTATCCCTTCTTATGGGACTTTTATAAATACCTCCTAATTTGCATCCCCATCTATTGTCTTGTCTTCCTTCAATCTGTTTTTCACATTGTCCCCAGAGTAATCTTTCTCAAACACAAATTTGAGATATTGCTTCTTTGCTTAAGATTCTTCAATTCTCCTTATCTGTTTATTTTGTGGAATAAACAGATAATCCTTCCCTTTCCTCCAGCCTTATCTCCTGCTTCCTATGACATTAACCCAGATTCCATGCTCCAGAAGTAGAAAACCATGTTTTCTGAAACTTAAATGTCCTGTCATAGATTTATGTTTTTATTCTTTTTCTTCTTTCTTCTGACTAACCTGCTGTTCTTTCTCTTGTCAGCTGGGGCTTTTCCTACTCACCAGACCATTTATGATGCTTTCACATATAAGTAGGAAATGTCCCAGCTGAATAAAAGAATTTTTCTAGTTCCTTTTCTGTTCTTTTCTCTCTCTGGCAGTACTGGAGTTTGAACTCTGGACCCCATGCTTGCTAGGCAGATGGTCCACCACTTAACAGCCAAGGCTGATGGCACAAGCAATATATTTCATGTGCTGAAAATTTTATTTTCCATTTATTTGCTATATTATCATTTTCTTTACATGAATAACATGGAACACACATCCCCATTCACCTCTAAGTATTAAAATACATGCCAATTAAAAATAAAAACATTATCTACCATTCTGAGTTATCAGTACTCTTGTTTTAGCTAGTTTCCAAGCTAATTTTGGGAAGACAAAAAGCACTGTATATAGATAGCAATTATATTCAAATATTACCACTGGAGGTCTAAGAAAATAATACTTAAATTTTGATAAATAATATAGTGTAAGTGTTCAGAGTCCAAAACATAATAGTCCATTTTTTTCTTACATCTGCAAAAAAGTGTGCTCTTTGTGCTTGTCTCAATTTGAATCGTTTGATTTTCTGCTGGATCCTTTTATCTTTCAAAAGCTGCTGTTCTGTGGCCCATTCACAGTGAAGATAGGAGCTAAAATTTTTATGAAAGGAATAGATTAGTATGATACAGAAAACAACATTGTACAAGATATATTTTTAATTATAACTTCTAATATGAAATATTACCTTCAACTTTAGAAATAAGTAGTTCACTTCTTCAATTTTAATAGATTTCATATAATTCTAAAATGAAGCCATTGTGATTTCTGTATCCTAAGAACACTGTAGTCTAAAGCTCTACAATTTGTCATATAGAAGCAAAATGGTAAACTGACTGCAAGTTTAACAGCAGTGATTTAACTTTTATTTTTTTGAATATAATGATTTTGTCCTTACCAGAAAGCTAATTTATTCTACAAACAATACAACCAAAGTACAGCAAAATATTAGAAAATGTAGAAAAAGACAAATGTTTCCTCACAACTAGCAACTATGAGTTAATATACCTATAGCCATAATTGAAATGAAAACTTTGAAAATCATCAATTTTGTACATCTGACTTAATAATCTACAGATTTAATTTACAAAAAAGAGTAAGACTGTAAAAGTTCAACATATAATACAATGAATAATGTCTTTAATTTTGAAGATTCCTGTATTTTGACATTAAATTTCAGGAAAAAAAATCCATTCAATTTGAACATGAGAGGTTTTCAAAAAGCCTTTTCATTTTTTAATGAGTTTTAAGTTAATCAATTATAAATAATTATAAAAAACAGTCGGACATCGATGGCTCACATCTGTAATCTGAGCTACTCAGGAGACAGAGATTAGGAGGATCACGGTTTGAAGATGCCCGGGCAAACAGTTCTCCAGACCCTACCTCAAAGAAATCCTCACAAAAAAGGAGCGGTGGAGTGGCTCAAGGTGTAGGCCCTGAGTTCAAACCCCAACACCACAACTAAGTAGATAAATAAATAATACAGATGAAGATTAGATGAAGATCTAATTAATTTTAACTCACATATTACATACTAAATACATTAATTTATACTCAACAAAACATTTTTAACTCAAATACTTACTAATTTTTGTATTTCACAAAAAATTCTTCTGTATCAATTGTCACTCCAGATGATATCTACAAAAATAAAATTAGTAATTGTGACTGAAACAGGACACAGAATAGAAAGTGTCAAGTACAATGTGCCATTACTTACTTCCTTTTTTACAATTCTAGATGATAGTATTTTGTCTACAATCGCAGCATCTTCTTCACTCGGATTCTCCTATGTGAATGAGGAGAAAAATATATGATGGAACATTCTCTACAAAATCTTTAACAAACATTAACTTAGCACACGTGCTGAGCACTATGTTAAATGTTAGAATTACAAAAAAAAGAGTGGAAACATTTTATCATTGTTATTTTCCTCGTCATCATCTGCATCACCATCATCATATACTGAACCATACTGTGCCTTCAGTGTGTGCTTATTAACTAACTTATTCTATTATCATTTTCATTATTACCTCCATTGTTATCTTTACTATACAAGTTAGGAAACTCAGGCAAAGACAGGATTAGTACTTGACCTAGGTTTCAGCTTAAGTCACTCAGCTAATCAATGAGTGCTTGGCTGACAATACAGAAAAGAGAAAAAGAATTACAGAAGACAGAACTGCATATGCCAAGGCACACAGGTGTCAAAACATGTCATTCCATTAACTATGGTCATAAGTATAGGACAAGTGGCAGGAGATGAAGCCAGAAAAATGCAGACAAAGGGCTTTCTTTACACACTGTGCTAAAAGTAAGGCATTAATACTTAAGATTTAGGAGACAGTATTAGAGGAGATTTTCAGTAGAAAAGTAGTATGATTAGACTTACAATTTAGAAATACATGGCAAAGGATATAGTATGGAAGAGTTTCAGATATACGTATTACAAACTAGAAAATGTGTTGACAAATTAGATAGGAAGGTCCAGAAAAACAAGGTATAAATTTCCTACAATATTAAAGAATTTATATTAACAAAATGTATTTTAGTTATAATCCCAATTACATCTTACCACAAATAATTGTAAAGGCTGTTCACCAGGTAAAGGAGCTGAATTCTTTTTTATTTTCATAGAGCCTTTAACCTCTTCTTCAGATTGTTTTCCTTCCGCATCTTCTGCATATTTTTTTCTTTTAACTTGTCGATTTGATCTTCTCTTCTGTAATAAACAAGGTTTACATTTATATAAGTTATTTTTTTAAATAACTTAAAATCCTCATAACAAAGGTTTAAAAAAAAGATTACTCCTAAAGTTGGTTATCTTTTACAGTAAATTTTCAAAATTAAATTTAACACCAATCTTTTAGAAGTTTTCTTTTTAATTAGTAGAAGATTGTTATTTGCCCACTGCCACAGGTTTACAATCTTCCTAAAGGTTTACTTTCCCACAATTTTAAATATCAAAGATTAGCAATACCTTTATTAATTTTCTTTAGAATTTTTTATAATTAAGGTTTATCACTTTTTAAAAAACTACTTCATAGCTTGGGCAAAATATATTTATTAGTAATACCTTTATTGTTGTAATGGTTTTCTATAAAAACTGTTAAGAAGATTGAAAGGTTACCTGTATTATTTAAATATTTCAAACCTTGGACTATACATATTTAAACTATAAATACTTTTATTTTTTTTCACCCAAACTTAAAATGTATACCAGATGAATACTGATTCAGTAATTAATTGGGTACATAAATCTAAAAGAAATTAAATAGCATTTGCCAAAATGTGAAAATGTTTATAATAGAATAAAATAATAGTGTTTTAAAAGAAATTCATAAAATAATTAAATCTACCAAATTAAATTTAAATGAAGGAAGAGTGCTTCACTAACTTTCCTAAAAAATTGCTCTCATAAAATTCATTTTAAATAATCTAAGTAATTTTAGATCAGTAATTGTACATATATGGTTTTACTTACCTCCCTAAATATCTAATATTTATTTTGAAACTTTTCTATTTCAAAGAGAATTTATTTAAAGTTGCATATCTTTTGACGTTCTTACTAAAATATGAAAAGCTCAAGTTGGTTTTTTACTTCTGTACAATCTCACAGGTTGGAGGCATCTCACCCAACTATTCTATTGCTCAATATTTGGTAAACCTATCCCTTCTTCCTTTTTCTATTCCATTTTCTTCTAACTATTGAATATATCCATAAGACTCCACAAATGGAGCCAGAAAAATAACGTGTTCTTCTTTAGATTTCTGCCAATGCCTTCTACATGGCACATCTTTCATTATTTCCACAGCCACAATGAAACTGGTTGAGTATATATAGTAGTATGGGGGCAAACTGTCATTTATATCTACTAAGGTTGCAGTAGTGGCCTTTGTAATATATGTCTCTACTCCTTTCTCTTATGATAAGTGTAATGCTAGGAGAAAGGCAATATATGATCCACCAAATATAGTAGATAATTCCATGCCTCTTTGAGGATAGGTCACCATTTGGGTGGGCATGGAGAGGGGTGGGGGGAGGTGTATGGGTGGGATGGGGGGAGGTGTATGGGTGTGCTGGGGATCAAACCCAGGGCTTCACAATGCTAGGAAAGCACTCTACCACTGGCTTATATAACCCCCAGCCTCCAAATTTTTTTTTTTTGTATTATTTCTTTTTTTTGCTTTATGGTGAATCACCATCTACTGGCCATGAAGACATACTGATTTTCAAACATCAAAATAACACTTCTGTTAATAAAGAGATAGAAAGGAAGCATATAATTACTAAAAAAAAAAAAAAAGACCTACAAGAAACTCAAATTTCCTACATACTATATTGAAAAATATACGAAATATTTATTGTTGGAGAGGATAATGTGGATCTAGGCTAAAAGATTACTTAGAACTCTATTATGGGCATCATATAGCTCTTAATGTTCAAGAATGGCTTGAATTAATAATCAACTGTAACATTAATTTAACAACAATTGTGAATGTCTCATTATGCATGACTTTTTTTTTTTTAGCTATACTGGGGTTTGAGCTCAGGCGTTTGTACTTGCTAGGCCAGGTACCCTACTGCTTGAGCCACTCCTCTAAGCCTGGCATTACTTCTAAATAATGAAGTCTGAGGAGAAGAATTCAGTACATTTTTAGAAGAGTCTGTTATATGTTTTCAGTTTATATGTTTATAGTTTCTTTTCTGGTTACTTAGGTATCTGTTGGTACTTTGAAATGCCTCATTTGATCTTTAGCAAATAATAAATGGGAAAAAAAATTCTTCAAACTCACGAAGTACACTCAGGTAACTCTTCAAAAGACAGAATGAGGGCCACTAACTAATCCATTGCTCCTCATGCTGTGAGGACTTCATTAGCCTAATTGGTTAATTTTAAAAAAGTCCACGGATTAAGAGGCTACAACTGATTTCATCATAAATTATATTCCACTACAATATACAATAAAACATCAGGCAAAACCAAATAAGGTGTCATTCTCACCAATAATCTTCCTCTCATATACAGTTATCTTTACTAGTTTAAAAATGTAAAAATGACTTTGACATCCACGTATTTGGCTAATGTCCTTTTTTTCTTCATAATGTTTTTCAAAACACAATTAAGAAATAGTGACAAGTTCTCTCTCCTCGTTTCTTATTCAGAGCTTTCTTCTTATGTCTGAAAGGCTTCAACAGATTAGCTAACAGCAAAATTATGCTTCTAAGTGACTAATACTTTGTCAAATGACTTGTTTCCTATAATGACCTTAATATAATCTGCTGCAGAGGCATTAAAAAAAAATTAGGTCTTTAAGTACACTCTAATTACTGAAGTACTACTAAGATTAAAAGTAAAAAAATTAAATACCATATTCACAATTCTAATTTGCCCTTCATGCCAAAGCTTAATTCAGTTTCAAAAGCTCAAATCATGACAATCCATTGTTGTCACTGAAAACTACATGGATCTTTCCATCACTTCTATAACAACACAATCAAATACATTAATAATAGACTTATAATTATTAAATAATACACCCCCCCCTTTTTGTTTTATTAAAGGAACACACTGTCAAAGCATCCTAAACACTAGAGTGAAAAGAAGGAAGAACTACACATGTGAACCTATACTAGCATTTCAATGTTTGGTAATTACATAATGGAAACATGGCCAGCATTATCCTAGTAAAAATTAAACTAAATTTTCTCATATTAAATAATTAAAGTTTGCCTATGTTAAGGACAACATATGAAGAAAGAGCCAGGCCATATAATATTAGGAGCTTCGATCACTGCCCTTACCTCAACTGTTGCAGCAGCCCAGGAGCCTTGAGCCACTACTCTCCCATTGGATAAGAAGCTGCATAAGGAAGAAGAAAGGCCATTCAGGGGCTTTCTGGCCCCATAATTCAACAACTGCCACCACCCCTATGGCCTATAGTAGTATTTTAAAATATCAGAAAGCAGAGGGTGGCCTGAATTATTATGACCTTCACTATATTTTAATTTCACAGAGTTACTTTGAAAATCCAAATATCTTACTTATGTATTTATTTATGGGACTTGGGTTTGAACTCAGTGCTTCATATTTGCAAAGCAGGAACTCTACTGCTTGAGTCACACCTCCAGTCCACTTTGCTCTGGTTATTTTGGAGAATAGTCTCACTAACTATTTCCCCAGGTTGGCCTTAAACTGTGATCCTCCTTATCTCAGCCTCCCAAGTAGCTAGGATTACAGGTGTGAGCCACCATCACCTGGATTTTTTTGTTTGTTTGTTTAAAGACAAAATGTACAATATTTTTCTCTGTTAAGAGGATTTTTAATATCAGTTAACTTTTCTTCAACAGAAGCAGACTGAAGGAATAGTCTCTAAGAATGATCCAATCCATTTGTTTTGTCATTTGCATATGATTTTTGAATTAACATCTCCATCATTAACTCTATCATCAAGTTTATTCAAAGGCACTCCAGAAGTATAGAATAGTATCACTAGATACTTCTCCGTTTTAAAAGCCATCGAGGACTTTGTATTGTGACTTAGCCTCTCATGGTTTCAGTTTCATTACTTAAGAAATGAGTTTAGAGAGAACATGTTTCCTCCGATATCTAATATTCAATGGTAATACTACTAGAAGCATATTGTAATAATGCTGTCTTATAATTTCTACCACATAATAAAATGTTTTTTACTACTAAACTACGGTGTGAATATACAGGAGGCAACATTATGCTACCTAAATAATTCAACAGTGTTTCATTTCTCAGAAGAAAATGTAATACTCACTTGAGAGTCTTGATCTTTGAATGTATGCTGTGTCATCTGCTCTGCATCAGATATTTCATCTGAAGACTCATTCTTTCTTTTTTGTTTCTTACCCAATGTAATAATGAGTTTGCTGTTTTGAGAGGAAAAGAATAATCACCATAAGGAGGAGACTAAGGTAGAAAGAAGAAAAACAGAGATGAACCAATTCGGGTTATAATACACATATACAAGGAAACTTCCTGTATAGCTATCTCTCTCTCTCTCTCTCTCTCACACACACACACACACACACACACGTCACTTTTTTTTTCTTTTACAAAATCAGGTAACAGGAGGGCAGATTAGGTTCTTTCTGGGGAGCTGGTACCAGCAGGAGAGGGAAGTATGTGGGGAATGGGTGTAGGAGGGTAAAAATGGTGCGAATACTGTATATATATGTATGTAAAGGGAAAAATGAGGCCTGCTGAATCTATTCCAGGAATGGGGGGAGGAGGGATAAAGAATGATGGAAGGGGTGAATTCAAGTATGATATATTTGATATATTGTAAGAACTTTAGTAAATGCCACAACGTATCCCCAGTACAATAAAAATGAATGAATGCATGAATAAATAGAAAAAAAGAATAATCATTAACAAATCTGTATTTTTCTACTTTTGGTCAAATTATGCTTGCCATCATAAACTTTCTTCCATTTTATATCACTTATGTCTAACCAAAGATGATAATTATCCTGAAATCCATGATGACATTTTCAAAATCCATCACAATATGCATTGAACACAAACTAACACATTAAAAACATTTCCATAAAGTTAATGTATTTCTAAGCACAGGAAGTCAAGTCTTATTATTTACTTTTTAGGCTTGAGAAGAAAAATTTTAAGTGACATAACTATTTATAAAATAAAAATAATTCATTTATTATTGTATAAAGTTGGAGTAAGGAACTTTTGCCTTCTACCCCATATTAAATTAAAATTCTACTTCTTGTCCTTGAATACCCCTACTCCCTAGAAGCCTCTATTTCTTTCCACCCTATAGTAATTTGACCCTTACTTCAGACAATTTATCAATTAATTGTTTTTTAATACTTTCATTTATGTCAAGCCTATCTTAACCTATATCATATGTACCTAAGAATAAGAAATATTTTTATTTTTCAACAGTATGCATTTCATTATATATATATATATATGTTTGCATACGTCAGTATTTATATGTCAAATATGTACAGCTGAACTACAAGTATCCCTTTTCCTGGATGTGAAATAAGTACAGAACTCCCACATTTCCTTATCTGCCTCAAGAGCACTATTATTAAGCACCATGCTAATTACTAGTTGGCAAATATTTTATCTATTTTAAATATTTTATATTTATATATTTAAATATCTAGCTCAAATTTTTTTACTATTTTAAGTTCTATATTCCAAAAGCTAAAAACTTCCCAAATATTTTCAGGCATGGTATATCAGAAAGACATCAGAAGACTTTTAACAACTATTTACTAATCTGGGAGAACTTGGCGCTAAGAGCTTGTACTTTGAACTGGGGTGTAGCTGAGTGGTAAAGCACCTGCCTACCATGTCTGCAAGGCCCTGGATTTGATCTCCAGCACTGCTAAATAAACAAACAAATAAATAAATATAAAAAGCTTTTGCTGTGAAATCACAGAGTCAAAGATTTCAACACTGAAATCCACCATTCACTTATTTATGAAACACTGGGCAGATAACTTGATCTAAATCTTTTAGCCTTTGTTTCCCTGCCTAGAAAATAGGGATATTATAATAGTTACCTCCCTTGTTGAGAATTAAATGGGACAATGTATGTGTTACGGTTTGGATCTTAAAAGTTCCCACATGCTCATGTGTTGAAGGCCTGCTCCTCAGCTGACGGCAGTACTAGGAGTGGTAGAACTTTTAGGATGTGGGGCCTAGTGGGAGGAAGTTAGGGGTATGCCCTTGAAGCAGACATTGAGATCCTGGGAACAAATGTTTAACAAAAAGGCAGTGAGACATGTTTGACTGAATGAAGGGGGTGGGGGGGAACAATAGGTAAGGTATACTAATTTTAAATAAGGGAGTAATGTGACTAGAAGGAAGTAAAGTAAAAGAAGAAAAATCAGTGATAATGCAAATGATAATTCAGGTACAAGATGGAGAATATAATCTAGGGCCATAACATTGTGGATGAAGAGTAAAGAAAGATGCAGTATTTTACTGTGAAAGCAAAACTGGTAAGATATGGTTAATGGCTAAATGACTAGATGTGAGGATGAAAAAAAGTTACAGAACAATGTTTTCCTACATTGTTCTTGTACTGACCATGTTCAACAAGATAATGGCAATTCTTACTTGGTATCTTACCTGCAGTGACATGTAGTTCTGCATATTGAATAAAGTAAGTAAGAGTAAAAAATATAGTTTATGCTGGAACCAAGAAATAAGAAGAAATACAAACAAAATTAAGGAGAGAACCATAGCCATATTCCTTATCCTCTCACCAATTTCATTGCTTATTTCCTTTCTTTTATAATCATTTATTTTTACTCTGGTTTCCCTCCTAAAATAAAAATCTTCCTCAAAACTGTATCTACTGTTACATACCATATGATCTATTCTTCCTCCCCTTAGCTATGACCCTCCATTTTACTTTCATTAGTCAACTCACTATAATCTTAACTCTTGAAAGATGACAGAAGAGTTTAAAAATTCCTATTGACTAGTGAAATGTTTGCTGTTCTTTGTGCAACTCATTGTTAAATGCATTTGTGGTAATGCTACCAGCAAACCTATTATACTGACAGTCTCATATGACTGTATAGAACATAGTATTTGTTGCTGATAATAAATGATTATGTTTTTGATTTGTGTATTTACTATATAATAGCTTTTACCATTATTTTAAGTGTACTTCTACTTACTAAAAAGTTAATATAAAATAGTGTGCCCTTACACTAGCAGCAGCCTCATGCACCTTGTATTTACTGAGTTTCTTGATTGCCAAGCCAATAATGCCATGTCAGGTAACTAACCTATACCATCTAGCTTCGCATTTTAATATACTCTATGAGGCCGGGCACAGGAGGCTCAAGCCTGTAATACTAGCTACTTAGGAGGGTGAGACTGGGAGGATTGTGGTTCAAGGTCAGTCCAGACAAAAAGTTTGAACCACCCCACTGCCAATATAATCAGAACAAAATGGACTGAAGGCATAGTTCACGTGTTAGAGCAACTGTTTTGTAAACACGAAGCCGAGTTTAAGCCACAGTCCCACCAAAAAAATAAAATAAAAAAAGCATACTCTATGACATCAACACAGGTCAAAAAAAAATCACTTCACGAGGCTGGGGGTATAGCTCAGTAGTAGAGCACATGCTTAGCATGCTCAAGACCCAGGGCTCAAGCCTCAGCACCAAACCAAACAAAAACTCACTTAACAACAACCTATTGCTACAATTACAAGGTATTCTTTTTTTTTTATTATTCATATATGCATACAACCTTTGGGTCATTTCTCCCCCCTTTCCCCCATCTTCCCTGCCCCCTCCCTAACCCTCCCTAACCCATTGCTACCAGGCAAAAACTATTTTGCCCTTATCTCTAATTTTGTTGAAGAGAGAGTATAAGCAGTAATAGGAAGGACCAAGGGTTTTTGCTAGTCAAGATAAGGATAGCTATACAGGGAGTTGACTTGCACTGCTTTCCTGTACATGTATGTTACCTTCTAAGTTAATTCTTCTCAAACTAACCTTTTCTCTAGTTCCTGGTCCCCTTCTCCTATTGGCCTCAGTCGCTTTAAAGTATCTGCTTTAGTTTCTCTGCGTTGAGGGCAACAAATGCTATCTAGTTTTTTGGGTGTCTTACCTATCCTCATACCTCCCTTTACAAGGTATTCTTAACTGCTACCTAAAACATGAAGGTTCTCAAATCTTTTAACTATTTCAGACCTTTGCCTCAAGCCAAGTGCCTATTATACATATTCATGTGAACATCACACTGGTATCACAATTTCAAAATGCCCCCACATCTAATCCCTCATTTTCTATGAACCTAATAGTACAATAATCTAACATTAAAGTACAATGTAAATTCAGAAAAGCACATGTATTATAGGAAAACAAATCAATGAGCTTTCTTAAACTAAAAATACCTGTAAAACCAGCTTCCAGATTAAGAAACAAGACATTACAGTTTTCCAGAGGGCTCTCTTATGCTTCTTCTGGTAGTCATCTCCTCCTTTAAGGATACCCATTATACTCTTTGTGATTATTTGATACAACCTAAGGCATTTTGCAGATGATTTTCAATGGCAAAATCAGTAAGTAAAATTGGGCAGTAGAAATATATATTTGATGCTCTTTCCCATGCTATCTATCTCTAACCTTGACAGGTATTTAAATTAGTTTGTAGATGAGAATGACAGTAGTAAAAGGAGAGTTACAATGTTTTAACAACCCAGGCTAAAAACTTTTACAAAGTTAGATTTAAAAAAAAAAAAAATTTAGGGGTTGAGTGAACCAAAGAAAAGTACACCCACAGTAAGGATACATTGAGACACCCCTTTGAGCATCAACTTAAATACTAATAACAAAAAATAGGACTGTAAAATATGTACAGTGTATGTGTGGGGGGGTATTAATAGGAGGAGGGAGGGTGAATGCAGGAGATTAAGGTGACAGTATATGGTAGATGGATTTCATATACCTATATGAAACAGAGCTAAGAAACTTCTCATAATTGCTTTAATTGGGGCAGGGAGGGAGACAGATGGAGGCAATAAATTAATGTACAATATAAGTCTAATCAGAATTGTCACTATGAATCCTCCCCGGTATAATGAATATATCCTAGTAAAAAAATTAAATCTAATCATTCATAAAAAACAGTTATTTTGTGAGGCTGGAGAATGACCATACATACTAGGCAATATGTCTACCCCTGAGCTGCATCTCCTACAAAGTTAGAATTTGAAAGAGATTTCAGACACAATAGTTTCCTACTAAATCTTTCTAAATCCAAAATATTATCCACAACCTTTCTATTTACAAAGGGTACATTTCCATAGTAGAAAAAAATGTTGATCTCTGACATTTATAGCCAATTTTTTGTTGTTTTTATTGTCATTGTACTGGGGATTGAAGTCAGGGCCTAACGACTGCTAAGTAAGTAGTTAAAGTGATTCTTGACTGACATATTCAGGGGGTGGGGAAAGTACATATGTTTATTTAAATATTGTAAAACCAGGGTTACTTACATGAACACTGATTGCAAATTGTGACATTTTATCAGTTTATTGTATATTCTTAAATGGTATTTAGGTAATACAACTTAGGGGAACAATTAATTAGGTTGTTATCAGACCAATCTGGAGCAAGTTTCATTAGAAAGCTGCGTGTTTGCGTGAACTTTTCTTTTTTTTTTTTTTGCAACACTGAGAATCTAACCCAGACCCTTGCACATTCTAGGAAAACACTACTACTCTATCCCCAGCCTGAAAGCTGCCTATTTAAAAATACAGATTGTTCATGAGGAAACAGCAAACATAGTCAAAATGAGAGTCATTCTACAAAATAATTGCTAGTATGCTACAAAAGTGAAAATGTTGCCTATAATCTCCAGAAGGTGGAGTAAGAGGGATTAGGAGTCGAGGACAGCCTGGGCTACACAGTAAAATCCTTTCTCAAACAAACAAACGTGAAAGTGACATAAAAGACAGGGGCTAAGGGAATTATCCCAAGTTAGAGATTAAGGAGACATGACAACAAAATGAAATGTGAGATACTGAATTGGACAGATACTGAATTGGGGAGATACTGCCCCAAAAAGAGAACAGCCAGATTTGGTTGGGCATGCCTGTAATGCCAGGACTCAGGAGGCTAGGGCAGGAGCATGGATAGTTTGAGGCCAACCTGGGCTACATAGTAAGACCTCCTCTCAAAAACCCTAAGGTTTGCATGAGCCCTACAGATCAGTTGGTAGGATTATATAAATGTTTCTGGTTTTGATAAAATAGCAACAGTTGAGAAAGCCAGGAGAAAAGCCTAGTGGAACTCTGACTTACCTTTACATGTCAGAAACTACTTCAAAATCAAAACAAAGAAACAAAACCATGATATATTGTTAAAAAAAAAACCCCAACTTTTGTAAATGTCACAATGAACCCCCCCCAGAACATATTAAAAACAAACAAACAAAACCCCATGAGGTGTGTAGGTCCCAACTCTAGGACTATGATCTAAGTGGGATCTCAGTATAATGGAGATTAAAACCACGTTATTTTCCTACTGGGCTATATCTCCAGCTCTTTCTAAAATTTTTATTTTGAAACACTGTTCCTATGTAGCCCAGGCTGGCCTTCAACTTTCAATCCTCCTCCCTCAGCCTTCAGAGTAGGAATTATTGGCATACACCACCATGCCCGGTTCCAATTTTTAAAAATTCTCCAAAGAGGATCTGATTGCTCCAACAGATTTGGGAGTCACTGGATCAGAGTAGGATAACTACTGTAGAAAATTCTAGGAATAAATATTTAGGCTAATTTAAAACTATTTTATATTTATAGAATACTTAAAATTTCAAAGTTCCTTTGCCTACAATATCTCAGTTGATTCTGAGAAAAACTCCTAAGACAGGCAAAGCAGGTACTGCTCTCAACATATAGATAGGGCAAGTTCAGCTGAAAAAGATAAAACCAACTGCCAAAGCCACAAGTCACAACGAAGGTCTTTCTACACCTAAAATACTATTTCTAACATAGCTTACAGATTTAAAAAAAAAGAAAAAACTTCACAACAATATGTGACACATATACTTCACCAGTCAACAAATACAAATATTTAACACCAATAAGTACAGATTTATGAATAGAAAAATGTGAAATAGCATTGTCTTTTAGTAAATTATTAACATTAAAGTTTATCTGACTTTTGAGCAACCAGAAAACTTTATTGCCTGTACAATGACAACAGAAATCCATAAATGGTATGTGAAGGAAATCAGATGATTCAAAAGTAGTAAAAAAAAAAAAAAAAAAACAAGCAAGCAAAATACCCAATTGCACAAAGGGTACCCTTCTTCCATCAACTACAGTTTACTATATTAATTACACACTAAATGAAATTTCATTAGAAATGCAATCTTCAAATAAAAGTTTGGTATTCAAAGGAAAAATGCTCACAAAGTAAAGCAACAAAGCAGTATAAAATATATTAATAAAGACTAAGTTTTGTTTTTAAAAACATTAAAAGAAGTTTATCAATGTTAAGCAAACTATAGAAAAACAGATATTCAAACAAGTAAAAAAACCTAATTATCAAAACATAGTTTGTTTCTGACAGAAAAGGGCAATTTGAAACGAAGGTATGAATTTGAAATGTTAATTCATTTGATAAGTACAGCACTAGAAAAGTGCAGTGTTTATACTTGACATGTCTATATTTGATTTTTAGATGTAATTTATGTACCCGTCTAAATCCTGCCCACTCATTATTAGTAGATTAGGTGTAACAAGTTGTGCTCAATACTGTGTCAGTCTGTAATTGCCCCCTGTTGATTCTCTCATTGCAATAATTGGACAATGAATCTTACTCAATTAGTCCTTTTGTTGTAATTAATACACCCAATTCACACTGGGTGTGGTGGTACAAGCCTGTAATCCCAGCACTCAAGAAGTTGAGGCAGAAGGATTTTGAGTTTAAGGCCAACCTGAGGGAGAAAACCAAAAAACAAATAGACAAAAAACACCTAATTCATCATATATTAAGAAAATAGGCAAAAATACAATTTCATTTTTCTTTGCCAGTCAAGTGAAAAGTACTTGAGGCTACCTTTAAAGTCCTAGATAAGCCAGGCGTGGTGAAGCATACCTGCAGATTCTAACTCTTGGGAGACAGGGGCATGAGGAGCCTCAGTTTGAGTAGTCTGGCTACATAAGAAGATCTAGGTGAGCCTAGGCTGTCTTAAAAAAAAATATATCAAAGATAAAATTTTTGAGACAGGGTCTTGCTTGAGACAGTAGTCTAAGCTTAAACTTAAATTCTCCTGCTTCTGCCTCCCATGCACTGGCATGACAACTATATACCATCATACAACTCTGCAAACATTTTTTTCTTCTTAAGAAACACATTTTAGGGGGCTGGCAGACTGGCTTAAGTGGTAGAGTGCCTGCCTAGCAAGTGTGAGGTCCTGAATTCAAACCTCAGTATGATTTAAAAACAAAACAAAACAAAACACTTTACTCAGTGAAATAACTCCCATTTAAAATTAGATTCAAGATCCCAGCTTAAGGCAGGCTCCAGTGGCTCACACCTGTAATCCTAGCTACTCAGGAGGCAGAGATCAGGAGGATTGCAGTTTGAAGACAGTCCAGGCAAATAATTCTCAAGACCCTACCTGGGTTAAAGAAAACAAAAACAAAACCATCACATGCACCAAAAATGGACTAATGGAGTGGCTCAAGTTGTAGGCCCTGAGTTAAAGCCTCAGTACTGCAAAAAAAAAAAAAAAAAAAAAAAAAAAAGCCCCCAGCTTAAATTCCTTTTAGGAAAGCAAGCTGGTTTTCAAAGGTTTCTTTTAGTTAAAACAGCAATCCTTAAATATGTCAAAGGAGCATAGCATTGTAAACTTTTGGTAACCTGGATCATTAGTTCCTGTTTAAAAGTGAACATTTTTTCCCCAGAAGGTTGAATTCACAGAGTTGTTTCATATAAATAATCACTAAGGGCACACATATTAGCAAAGTACTAATTAGTCGATAAATTTATCAGCACGGTTTAATTTTATTCTTAAAAAACAGACTTTTTTTCATACATTAGCATCTCTGCAATCAGGAATTTGTCACAGGATTTTGTTTTGAGGCAGGGTCTCACTATTTATCCTAGGCTGCACTTAAACTTGATATGTAGTTCAGGCTGGCACTGAACTATGATCTTACTACCTCAGCCTCCTCAGTGCAGGGATTAAAGAGATATACCATCACATTCAACTTTTAATATGCCATAGTTTTAATTGGCAACATTTCTTTCTTAGCAACATATAAAATAATAGTATGTTTTATAATCAATGACAGCTTAGATTCAATGAAGTATGGAACTTCCTTTTGCTAATGATAAACCTTACTAGTCTCGTGTAAAGGTATAATTCTTCAAAAGGGAAATGCAAATCTTAACTGAAATTAGTAACAAGTAATATGTATATCCATTTTTTCTGCAGATGTTTCAGATTTTTACTGAGTTCTATAATTTAGATATAAGCAATAACATCAGTAAAAGCATTTAACTGCTTGACTTTAAAAAAATTATAGAACTTACATAAAAACTAACGGTATAGTAAAAATACATAAATTTATACCAAATATTTTTAACAGCTTTGTACTTATGATATTCTAAGAAACAATTAATGCATTTATATTTTTGAAGCAGACATTTAAAAATTCCTATCATTTTGAAAAATTACAATTATAGGTTCGTATTAACATAGAATGTAAAGTGACACTTCTGATGATCCATTTTTTCCCTTAGACTTTATTCAATTTTATTTTTCCTTAAGAACTTATTACGGACATGGAAATGTCTTTGTAAAGTTTTGTTTAAAAATATGAGTGTACATGTGCTGATAAGTATTAACAAATATCATTTTTCTTCTTCCATCTTGGAGATCCAAAAAGACTACAGTAGAAGCTGAGGACATAGCTCAGTGGGAGTGTTCACCTAAGCATGCACAAGGCACTAGGCTTGATCCCTAAAGCCAAGACCAAAACAAAACAAACGAAAGATTATAACAAACAAAGCATATTATAATGTGTGTGTGTGTGTGTGTGTGTGTGTGTGTGTATGAAGGGATTCTATCATTTGAGCCACACTCTCAGCCCTTTTTACTCTTATTTATTTATTTGCTTGTTTGTTTGTTTATTTATTTATTGGTGAGCCTGGGTTTGAATTTAGGGCTTCAAGCTTGCAAAGCTGGTGTTCTACTACTTGAGCCACACCTACAGTCCATTTTGTTCTGGTTATTTTGAAGATGGGATCTCATGTCCAGCCTGGCTTCGAACCACAATCCTACTGATCTCAACCTCCCAAGAAGTGAGGATTACAGGCGTGAGCCTCTGGCACCCAGCTGCTGTAGTTAATTTTTGAAGAGTCTTGAGTTTTTGCTTAGGCATGCCTGGACTGCGATCCTATTTACACCAGCTGTGTAGATGGGATAACAGAAGCATATCACTACACTTAGCTTACTGGCTAAGATGGGGGTCTTGCTAACTTTTTGCCAGGCTGACCTTGAACCACAATCATCCTAATCTCCTCCTCCCATGTACCTGGGATTACAAGCATGGGTCACCATACTTGGCCATATACTAAAGTTTTGAGATTTACTGTTTTATTGTTTTTCTTCACAATATGCCTAATCCTTAATTTCTATTTGAGTTTGGTAAGTATCTCCAAATTTACATATTTTCTCTTGTAACTAAAGAGAAAAACTACTCCTAGTATTTGGTTACTAATATTCTAGTAACAAACAGAATAATTATGAATAAAACAGAGAGTTTAATCATGAAGCACTATAAGTGATTAAACTTATATAGCTATGAGAACATTTCAAACACCAAAAGCATTCTACTTACATCAGATAATCTATAACACAAAGATGTAAATTCTGACTGACAATATGGAAACATAATTAAATATCATAAATTTTTATATGCTTCCATCAAATCAGTTGAAATCTCAATACATAATCAATACTAAACCAAACCATCCGGATGAAGAATACAGTCTTAGCATGAATTTTTACTAATTTATTCTGCAATCTCCAATATTATTAAGCCACTATTTATGTCTCTGTGCCTGTGAATGGATTAGGTTGTCATTCTGCTTTCAATTTAACAAAACAAACTCAACCATTTGGTATCATTTAATCTTCTTTCCACTCATTCATTCTATTCATGGGGCCTCTATTATATATCTAATAATATTGAAAGAACTATTGCTCTTCTATGTGCAAAGCAGCTTTTTACAACCTGGCTGTTGAGGTCATGAAAAATGTCAAAGTAAAAGAAGTTGTTTTCCAGCCTTACCTCACCCTTCATTTTGCTACTGTCATTTCCATTTCAACTCACACCCTTCCATACAACCATGGGCAACTCACTAAAATTCTAGGCACATTTTGAACAAAATTTACCTAAGAATTCTAAATGCTATTTCAGTGTGATGAGCAGAGGCATGTGACAATAGCCATTAATAATTTAATCTATTATCTTAGAAAAGCAATCAAGTTTTAAAAGGGTTATTTTACTTAAAACAGTAATCCTTAAATATATCAAAGGAATATTGTATTATAAACTTTTGGGTAATTTAACAAGTAGCAATTGTTGGACTAAAGGGTAAATCCACTTAAGCTCAGTGGTACAGCACATTTGCCTAGCATGCATACATGTGTGAGAGCTTGGGGTTCCATTCCCAGCGCCAGAAAAGAAAAAAGAAAAAAAAAAAAAAAAAAAAAGAAGAAGAAGAAAAAAAACAAAAATGAAGCAGCACCAATTTTTTTTTTTTTTTCTGTTTGACTTTTAAACTGAAATTATTTAGGAGCAAAGCCTTAAGAAAGAATCTAGGGAACTGAACCAGTGTAGGCTTAAAGGAAGGTATGTGGCTCCTGGCCTTGGTTTTTTCCTTAAATAGCTATATGCTATTTATGTTCTCAGAAAATAGTCATAGTTAACACTTACTTAGTACCTAGCAAATTCCAGATATGGTTTTATTTGTTCTAAAGGTTAATTCTTTTCCTCCTCAATGTAACGCTATGAGATAAGTGTCCATTCTACAGATGACAGGTTAAGTATCTTTCCAGACTTCCACCGCTTCTAACAGACAAAACTCTACTTTGAACAAATGCAACTGGCTCCAGAGTCAAAGAATACAATCAGACTATCACAGTGCATACCTAATCCAAGACACAGAATTATTGTAAAACTTAAATAAGATATAAAAGTGCTCTGAAAGGAACATTCTATTCCTTACATTAAAATAATATTAATCTATAAAAGTGACAAAAATTAAAAAGGTTTCAAGCACACTGGTGAGCAAAGGCAGTATTGTTTTTCTTCAGCTTATTCTTCCTAGATATAGCAAATCACATCTATGAGTTAAATAAATAATTCAATAATAAATAAATAATATAAAAAATAAATTGTTTATACATTTAGTTACTTTTAAAATTTATTTTACACTGCTGGTGGTTAAATTGCTGTATACGTTGTCTTCCAAATTATCTGGTATCAATAGTCTGATATTAGCACACCAATAAAAAAATAAAGAGTTATTAGAAGGAAATGTTTTGGGGCTGTGGGAGTGGCTCAAGTGGTAGAGCACCTGCCCAGCAAGTGTAAGGCCCTGAGTTCAAACCCCAGTGCCACCAAAAAAAAAAAAAACCAAAAAACGAAATTTAAAAGGAAATGTTTCACATAAAATGCTGCTAGTTAAAATGATGCAAATTGACCTTTATTTAGATGATGACTCCTCACATAAAAATTAAATATTCAGGCTGGGGATATAGCTCGCTGGTGGAACACTAGCACACACAAGGCCCTGGATTCAATTTACAGCATGGCATAAAATAATTAAGTAATTAAAAGTAAAAATCTTAGCAAATTCAAAATGATACAGTTTGGTTAGTGCCTTACTAGAAAACACAGTAATGAAAAATCTTAACTGCTTAATACTGGAAATCTGCATTCTACATGAATTTCATTCATTCCAACCTGTTTGTTCTTCCAAAATGATAATTTTTGTCTCTGTCTAATAAAAATGATCAAGACTGTTTACGCCAACAGCTTAATAAAATATAGGCAAACTTCAATTTTATATATCTACCTGTAACTTACAAATTTCCTCTACCAAAAAGGCCTGTGGCTGAGGATACAGTTTCATGGTAGAGAGCTTGACTACCATGCACAAAGTCGGGTTCGATCCTAGGCACCATTTTTTTTTTAAAGCCTTTAGTCTCAAGTCTTTGTTTATAGCAACTCCTCACTATCTCGCTATGTATTTAATCAAAACAAAACTATATCATTACCAGTACAATTCTCCCTAAAAAATTTACTTTCTAGAGACTGCCACCTCCAAAAAAACAAAACAAAACAAAAAAACACTAAGTTGGGCTGGAATCATGGCTCAAATGGTAGAGCACCTGCCTAGTAAGCACAAGGCCCCAAGTTCAAATCCCTGCTATTGCCCAAAAAAAAAAAAAAAGCACTAAATTGACTAAACTTATTAACATTTCTTAAAACTGAATGTGGTGTTACTTGAAGGCTGAGGCAGGAGAATCACGGGTTTGAGACTAGCCTGGGCTGCCTGGCAAAATCCTATCTTAAAAAACAAACAAAAATTATTGTAAATAACATATATATAACAAAAACATAACTTTAAAAAATGAATCAGTACTCCACTGCAGTGTTACTACTCTTAATGGCATTAATTCACTTTTGTTTTGGTGGTACTAGGGTTTTAACTCAGGGCCTTGTGCTTGCTAGGCAGGCATTCTACCACTTAAGCCACACTACAGCCCTAATACACATTTTTTTTTTTTAAAGTTCATGTTTCTCTCTAATTTGATTTCTAATTTTTCCTTTGTACATTGGTTTTTCTTTTCTGCTTCTTCTTTTGCAGTACTGACATTTGAACTCAGGGCCTACACCTTGAGCTACTCTGCCAGTCCTTTTCTGTGATTTTTTTTTTTTCAAGATAGGGTCTCTCGAACTATTTGCCTGGGCTGGCTTTGAACAGAGATCCTCCTGATCTCTGCCTCCTGAGTAGCTAGGATTACAGGTGTGAGCCACTGGCACCCAGCTGTACAGTGGTTTTTTCCTAAACCAGATTCACTTCTGGTGTTATTTACCTCTAGTTGCTTGAGTTTCCTCCCATTCAAATTTAAAGCAAATAGTAGTTACTATAATTTTATCTACCAGTTTCTTCTTGTTTTATTTATTTTTTTCAAAGTATTATTCTTCTAAGTAGTATATGACTCTGCCCATTTCCAATTAAAACTGAAAAACCTTAACTACATTAACTTTTAGTATAGCAAAAGATTAAATATGGGTTTCCTAAACTAAAACTAGACATAAATTTAGAAAAATAAGACACTTTTATACCAAAACCTTCAGAAACAAAATAAGAAATGTAACTCTAAAATTTTATTTTAGGTGCCTACAAATAAAATGCAAAATAAAAAATACAACTTACTGATGTATTATAACAAGAGAACCAAATTACTTAATGGTTGGATTGAATGATCTATGAACCAAATTAAATAATAATAATTTAATTCACCAATCTATATAATGGAGCCATAGTTTCTTAAGCAAATGAACACCTTCATAAAAGTGTGTTCTTACTTTATTGTATATTTTTCTTGTGAGCAAATGATAACTTAGACTAAGTGCTTTATGTAAAATTCCACATAAGGTCTTCAAAAATGATCAAATAGCCTTGCAAAAACAATCCTAAACTATGTAGGCATTAAATTATGTTTACCTTTGCATGAAAAACAAACATTCATACAAAGCAAATAATTTTTATTATGTTTTTTCAAAATGTGTTAATCAAATAAAAAATAAATAGGATTGGAACTGGGAGTGTAGTTCAGTTGCACAACACTTGCATAGCATGCATTGGATTTGGTCCCCCCAAAATAAAAACAAATAGGATTAACGTGTCCTCTTGCAGCAATTATTTGGAGCATTAATCCTCACCTGGCCTCTTTATAACATAAAGTAAATCAGAGACTATAAGGGAGTAATCAGTAAATAATAGTAAGTAATAATGAGCCAGCAGCTGCTATTGTTATTGTTGCTCTATAATCAATAGTTGCTGCGTTTGAGGAAACAGTGTATTTTGCTTGTTTCTAAACTATTAGGTGCCCCATGAGGTACATTATGACTAAAAGGTAAAGAAATCTTACAAAGAATTTCAATGCATGTTTTATAAAGAATGTAATTTTTTGAACCGGCATAACAATACAGATTTTATTTTCTGGTTTTTTTTTTTTTTTTTTTCACTTTTTCTGCTTCACATTCTTTCATGAATACTAATACAAAAAAAAAGTTACATTCACAGAAAAGTAAAATTTAGGAGATCCCTGGAATATTATGTGATTCAATGAAAAAGGAAATAAGGTACACATGGTTATTTAGGATGTAAAACTCTAAACATAATACACATAAATCAAAAATAGGTTATACAAATTGCACTTGTAAAAAATGAAAAGAAATTAAATTTAATTAATAATGAACTTACCCAATTTTTGTCTTTTCTTTTAACTTAGAACAAGTTTTTGTTTTTTTGTTGTCTTTGTCCTTTGGCTTAGATTTCATTCTTCTACCTTTCTTTTCCTCTTTTCCTTCAACTGAGGCAGTAGGAAAGTTTTCAGGGCTCATTACTCTTGGAATATTGCGCTCCCCACGTTCCTTTGCTCTTGCTATGGCCTCTGATATTATACGGTTAGCTTTTTCTTGCTTGCTTTCTGATTCCACCTTTTTTCTCTGCTTCTTCTCAGACATGACCCTCACCTGGGTATTCTGCAACTTAGTATATGTCCCAGAACCATCACTCTTCTTGGAAGATGGAGGCTAGGGAAATCAAAATATTTTTTAATAGAATACACCAAAACGCATTAAAAACAACTGATGTAAATATCTGAATATTTTAAGCTTAAACAGAGAAAACTGTTTAAATATGTAAGTGCTACAAATTTAAAATTGAGACATTTTGCCTATCTAGAAATTAGTATAGGAATAAACAGCTCAACTGCTATACTGAAAACAAAGATTTAGAAAGAATATAGATTCATTGACACTTCATAGCATTCTTGGTTAGTTGATTCAGATTTCGTCCTGTAAATATAGTTGATTTAAATTTTATTACTGTTGGGATAAAAGTCTTTTCTCGTTACTCTGAAAATCATTAGTAAATTTAAAGTAGCAATTTTAATTTAGAATTATTACTCCTTTATACTTTATTATGAGTTTTGGAAAAACAAACTGCCTGCTTTAAAACTAGGAAGAGAACCTGAAATCATTCAAATTATTTTAATGAAGCAACATAGCTAGTTAGTAAACATTCTCAAACTTAAAATTAGAGGAAGTTTTAGTTTTTTGCATGTAAGAGTTAAATGTGGATTTTTTTTCTTTTTCTGTATCATAATTATTTTGCTCAAGCAATTTGGTAAAGAAACAACTTTTATAGTTTTATATTACAATTACTAATATTTTAGCAATATCACAGGAAGCAGATCAAGAGCATTTTTAAAAGAATTTCTTCTTTAAACACACATTCATCCACATATACTTAGATCACAGTTTTGTTATGTTCTTACCCGTAAACATGCCTCTGACTATAGCAAAGAAAAAAAACATCAGGAATTTCCAAACACATTTTCATGCTGATTCCAGTGTACTTCACTGAATATCTTTTCTATACCTGCCTCATCAAAGGTTTCATAGCAGTGCTGCAGCACTGGGAAAGGATGGAAGGCTTAGAATCCCTTGCTAAAATGCCACCTCAAGGCCTACAGGCTATAACAAATAACCAAGACTCGAGAAAACAGCAACAAGCTCAAGATGGCGATGCAGTACGACTCCCGCAGCAGCAGCCAGTAATAAGGAAGGTTATTCAATCCCATTAGCCTTTTAGCCCAAAGAACCCCTCCTCCTCCCACTCATTCAGGCTTTCACTTACCCTTCCTCTTGGCCTCTTCACTGAAGACATTTTTGGCGTCAGACAAAGGCTTGCCCTCTGCTTTTTCACCACCCCAGGCAGTGCTCAAGAAAAAAGCATTGAAAGAAGATTCCTAAATGGCCTATTTAGCAAGCTGCAACCAAGAGATGCACAACCCTCCACAAATACACATTTTGATTTATCAACACATTCTTGCCTTGGCAAGTTTATATCTACTGTTCATCCTGTTTAGGTATGATAAAGGCTGTAAAGGCTCCTAAAAAGCTGAGTTTCCTCAATAGCTATAAGCAGATAGCCAGATTCCAACAAAGCACAGAAAGAAATGAATGCACAAAGCATCAAAATGCATCAGCATGAATATTAGAGATGTCGTTAAAAATACTGACTCCTTCTGCGGAAGTAGGCCAGCAGATGGTGCTACCAGTTATTATTCCATTAGACTCTGCAATTTAACCCACGATGGACTGCTGTTCCCTCCATGTAACACATTAACTCTCACTCTGCCATTTCCTGCAATTTTCAAAAACCATACATAAAAATCTGATTAAAAAAATCACCTGGAAACTGAAAAATAGTGAAATAACTTATGTAGTTATCCATATGTTTAAAACTACAATGCAATGTTTGTTGCAGAAAAATATTTTTCTCCATGAAACTCTAAAATATTTGAAATACTGAAAGTAGCTGAAGAATAGGACATGTAAATGAACACTTAACAAGTAACTTTAAAAATTGGTTAGACTCTTAAGATTCTTCCAACAAAATAACTGGTATTTTAAAAAGAGAGATGAAGCTACTTTAATCTGCATGATACCTTAAATTATTTTTTTTATCAAAAAAAGTCATAAAATTTTTCTGAACTTTACTCTTCATACCCTATTTTAACTACTGAACTTTTCAGATAAAATTTTAGGCTTACTTTCTTGCTAAAAATAAATAACTATCCTGTCCACTTGAATATGACCACTGATATAACTTTTCCTCCTCAAAAAAGTTAGTAAGCAATGTCCTTAAATACCTAAAACAAAACGCTTCAAAGTTCATGTTTATCTTTTTTATTAATGGCATTTTTTCTAGTTGTTCTTGGCTAGTTATCTGATAAGAGTTATCAAAGCTCACTGTTTTTGTTTTTGTTTTCCTTTTGGGCACCAAAGGTCACAAAACAGAGAAACACTATCTGAACAGTGTCCTAGAAAGATCAATCCGGTCATTGTAAGAGATTAAAGGAGAGGGTCAAAAGTAGCAAGGAAAGATCTTACTGACTTGAGAAAGCACTGATGGAAAACCCATTAACATTAATAAGAGCTAACATAGAGTTAGTACTTACTAAGTGCCAGACACAATTCTAAGCATGTAATTAGCCAACATGCATTAACTAAATGTGTATAAAACTAAGTATGTATTAACTAATTTAATCCTGAATGCACAAGAAGCAATAACAGTGATAAAGGAAAGGAGGAGGTGGGCCAATGGAAGAGGATACTCTTAAAGACGCATTATAAAATGATAGAAGGGACATAAGAGAGCAAACGATTACAAAAATGATATCAATAAGAGCTAAAACTTGGTTCTTATTTTGTGTCAGATACTATCCCTAATACTTCACATATATTATTCCAGTTAGTATTCAAAACAACTCTATGAGATACGTACTACTGTTATTTTATATATTAGGGTACTAAGGCACAGAAGTGATTTGCCCAATATTCCACAGATTCTGAAGAGTGCAGCAGAAATTAAAACACAAAGACAGCCTTATTATGGTGACCACATTTGGCTCAAACACTGCAATTTATAGGGATCAGTTTAGATACAAAACAAAGTGAGTGACTTTCTCAAAACTACAGATATGGTAGTAATAAAGCTCCAAATGAAATTGTTTTTCAGTGCCCTTTCAAATAAGTAGAAATCAACTAGATATAGGCAGAACAGTTGAGGATCAGAAAGATGTAGTATTTGGTTTCTAGGTCAAGTACTGGTTGGTGCAAGAGAAGGTAAAAGAAATAGAAAATCTAATTGAGAAATGTGTGCTAAGTTTAATTTGTTTCTTGTTGAGTATGAAATGGAGAAGTGTAGCAATTAGAAATTTGGGATTAGATCCCAAACAGTAGTCAGGGCTGATATATAAGAATTCTGGGGCTGGGAGTGTAGCTCAGTGGTAGAGCCCCTGCCTAGCAGTATGAGGCTGAGTTTGATCTCTACCATACCCAAAAAAAAATTGTAATAATACTAGTATTTCCTCTATTGTTCTCTTTCATTGCCCTTAACTCCTGACACTATTCACAGACTCTAGGAGAATTTCTAAAATATCTCACTTCTTCTAGAAAGAATTCTTTTCAATAGTTACTTTCTATGACCTGACTCAAAATCCCAACTGTTTTAACAATAAACCTTAGCAGTAAACAACAGTGAATATGTGATCAAATACTTTTTCTGCTATTAGAATACAATATTTATAATCTATATTCTCAATGAACATCAAGTGTTAAGTAACTAAACCTCTTGAATATTAGTTATTTCCCAATTCACACACAGACACAAATATAAAATGTCATAGTTTTTCTGTCCCTTTCCTTCATCCATGCAATAATCAAATTCTGTCAAATCTACTTAATTATATTTTGTTTTGTTTTTCTTTTCTCAGTCCCCAGAGCCTCTGTTGTATTAGTTTCCTACCTGTTATGTTGTGATTATGTAGGAATATGTCCTTATTTGTAGGAAATATACTAAAACCTTTTTTTTTTTGGAGGGGGGGAAGTCTGCAATCTACTCTTAAGTGGAGTAATATAAAAAAATTTCACAATTTTTCTGTGAGTTTGTGATAGTCTGAAAATACAAGTTACTTAAAAATTTAAAATAAAGTCACAGACTTTATTTCCTGAAGAACTTATATGCAAAAAGATTAAAACTAGATACAAGGCATATTAATCTTATTTAAGTATTCATATAATAAGAAAAAGAAATCATAGCAAAACAGATGACATCATATGTGATACCTTATTTTGAGAGCAATTAAGAAGAAAATATGGGAAAACCTGGATACCATATTTCAGTACTGGGCAAACTCAAGGATTTATAGCAGCATTTTTTTTTTTTTTTTTAGGTCATGACCTAATACAGCAAGCCCGGATGAAAATTTACTAGGTCTAGACTAGCATTTAAAAATGAAATAAAACAAAATGGAAAGGATGGTGTCTAACCTTACAAATGCACTTCATAACTCTTAAGGAATTAGAAAGCTTTCATAACACCTGACATTCCCCTTTTCCTTCATAAGGGAAAGCAGGAAAGAGATTTGGGCTAAAAATTATGTTTTAAAATCTGAGTGTGAACTTAGTCATTTCCCTCTTGGTGAAATAATTTTCCCAACTACCTACTCACCCATGTTGGGGAATTTATCCATTTCAAATATTGTAGCTGCATACAACTAAGTAAAATTATTGAATCACTAGTGAGTGGATATGAGTAGAAATTATAAATTTCCAAAAACAGAAGGGAAGAAGGATCACATGGCAACTATATATCTAAATGAGAGATGTAGAGTTCCTCTAGATTGAGAATGGATAAAGATTCCACTTGACATATTTTTTAATTATTTTGTTTCTTTTTTTTTTTGAAACAATATGAAGACATAAACGATCTCAAGTACTAAACAGATAAAATTCCCTAGTAGAAATAAAACACAGAACAAAAAATTTTCAACAGCAAACATATTATGGCATTGTAGCTAAATATCTTCCAAACTTTCTCAAACGAGAGGGTTTTCAGGCGTCCAGCTTAAGGGACTCACAGATGGAGGTACCAAAGAAAGAGAATATAAAATAGAACAGACAGAGCAAGCCTTGAGTAAAGAGTGTGAGAGCTGAAGAAGTAGCTCAGTGGTACAGCAAGGATCTGGGTCTGATTCTCAACACCACTGGGGGAAAAAAAAAGTCTGACTGCCCAGAGAAACAATGTAGAGTAACAAAAGGGAAACAATCCAAAAACCCAAATACATCAAGTTTAAGGGACAAGCAGATGGAGAGAGGCTGACGAAGGGAAACAGAAAGAAAATGCAAGAACAGTATAGTCAGGAGAGAGTGGTGCCATGAAAGTGAACAGAAAAAAATTGGGCTGAGGATGTAGCTCAGCAGTAGAACACTTGACTAGCATGCATGAGATGTTTGGTTTTATCTCCAGTACTGCAAAAAAATCAAAAGCCTATGGTCAAAAGGAAAGTAAACATACATAATTATCTCATAATAATTTGTTGCTATAAAGGACAATTTATAAGGCATTTTAGTTCTCTTAAATTGGTTATAGTAAGTTTGTGTGCTAATTTTTAATATCCTGTTTGATAAATAGAAACATATTTACTTAAATATTCATATTAAAATCAATCTGTGAAATAACAGATTTGCAGTTAATTTAAGTAATATGTGTCACACATTAGTGATTCCTTCTGATTTTCTTCAAACTACCAATAAAGACTTGCTTTTAAAGAGGGGGGAAATGATCCAAGACCAAATTATAATATCTAAGTCTTTTACTAAGACTGTTTTTGTTTTTTGCAGTACTGAGGTTTGAACTCAGGGCTGGTGCTCTACCACTTGAGCCACTCTGCCAGCTTAGTATGAGTTTTGCCCATAGATTTATTTTCAGTTTTTGCCTCAAGTAGAGCGATTATTTTGCTTTGCTTTCTTCAAATGTATGAGCTGTCATGCTCACAAATTAAAAGGCTTAGATTCATCTTGTGACATGTAGTAGTAAAAACCCAGGTTTCCACTTTAGCTAACAATAACATTCCCTTCTTTTTCCAAGTATTATAATCTTGAATTTGCATTTTAAAGTACTGTCTATAGTTTAGCCATCAACATGCAGTTCAAGCAAATAAAAATCCCCTTTTTGGTGGGAGTGGGGTTTGAACTGAGGGCTTTGAGCTTGCAAAGCAGGTGCTATATCGCTTAAACCACACCTCTAGCCCACAAATAGGTATTTTAAAAGTTGTGGTTTTTGTTTAAAGGAATAAAAATTTATTATCTAACTTATAGGATACACAAGGGAGAGAGTCAATCAGCACAATCAAGAAGCAATCAGCAAAATGGGGATATAATGAACAAAGTACAGAATGTAGGAAACTGTATACAACAAATGACTCAATTTGAAATCATAAGAAACAAAACACAGAAAGGGGGAAACATAGATTAAAACAGACTTAATACTAATGTGAGTAACAAAATTTTAAGTGGGGGGCTGGGAAGAGATGTGCAATGTTTGGACCTTATTTATGTAATTACCTAAACAAGTCTACTATAAGCACTCATCTTAAACAACTGAGAAAACTTAAATTCTGACCAGATACTTGATTATAGAGGAATTACAGTTATTTTCTTAGGCATGAAACTGGTCTCACAGTTCTGTTTTAAAGGCAAATATTTTTATTTTTTACATACATAAAGTAAAATATTTACAGATTAAATGATATGATAGAGATGTGCTTTAAGAAAACCCATACTGGGGGGGTGAGTATGGTAGAGGGTAATATCAATTATATAGTGGCCATAAATTGATGGTTTGTTATAGCTAGGTGATGGGTACTCTCGTTTTGTGTACATTTGAAATTTTATATAACATAAAAAAATTTAAAGTTATATTCTAGAATAACAATTTAGCATGACAAAAAACTAGATGCATGTGAGAATGATAAGCAATAAAGAGTTAGGCTAGATTATTAAGAGTTACAGGGTATGTGGACTGTCTGCTAAAAGAATTGATGATTATTATAAGAAAAATAACAGGATCAGAGTTTCAGATACAGGGTTGCTAACTGGTTTCAATAAAAATACCTGAATCACACAAATTTTTGACATAGAAAAGGCTATACATGATATAAAAACAAGTATATCATGTATTAAGAGTAGTTTGTAAAACTTTTTCAATGCTTCCTAACAAATTACAGGTATATTTTTAAAATATCAAGTCACAAAATCTTACTGACAAAATTAAGTATGTTGAGTTCATCTGTCCATAAGTTACCTCTGAAACTGAAAGCTATTCTCAGAATAATGTTGTGAATTAAGAGAACAGGCTTTGGAGTCAGCCAGCCTTGGGTCTGAGTTCCAGTTTCATTTACTTGAGCCTTAGCTTCAACTGTAAGATGGAAATAATAACAGTATCTACCTTCTAGAGCTATTGTGAGATCTAATAGACAATGTTTATAAAATATTTGGCATAGTCTTTTGTATATAATCGAGAGATGTTAGAAATTATTGTTACTGCTGTGATGTGATACTGTTCTCAATACATCATATCAGGGAGTAAATAACGGCATTGTTCCTTGTTATGGTGATGTTAACTTTGATCACATGGTTAAAGTAGTGTCTACCAGGACTCCAACTGTCTTTTAGACTATGCATGTTTATTTATACCAATATATACATGTGGATTTTTTTTGTTTGTTTTTTTTAGGTTTTTTTTGAGACAGGGTCTCCCTATGTAGCCCAGGCTACCCTTCAACTCACTATGTGGCCCAGGCTAACCATGAAATCATGAGTGTTGGTGATATTCATTTTATTCTATGAGTTATAATATGATACATTATTATTTATTTGTTGCTCAAATTATCCCACTTTGGTCATTTAGAACTCCTTAAAGTTGCTGTGTTCACTGGATACTTCAAGTATACTTCCTTACTTTTTGGCACTGTAAAATAGTTTCATAGTTAGAAAAGTTTAATGAATGGGCTAAGGAGAAAATGGGAAGAAAGGAAGTAGGCATAATGAGTGTCAAATGCGCAACCTAAATAAACAAAGGGGAAATAAAAGGTACAGTGGAATCAGGAAGTATAGTATATATGCAGGCTATTAAAAAAAAAGAAAAAGGCAGAAGAGTGCTAGAAATTATGACAGTTGAATGCCTGTAATCATAGCTACTTGGGAGACTAAGATAAGGAGGTTCACAGTTCTAGGCCAGCCCAGGTAAATAGTTCATGAGACCCCCATCTCCAAAATAACCAGAGCAAAATAGACTGAAGGCGTGGCTCAGGTGGTAGGGCGCCTGCTTTGCAAATGTGAGAACCTGAGTACAACCCCCAGTTCCACCAAAAAAAAAAAAAAGAGGAAGAGGAAAAAAAAAAAGGTATAGAATAAATTTTAATAACTTAAGTAGAAAATTTAAAGTACCTTCTTTCCATACAATCCAAAAAGTTATATTATCAATTTAAAAAAATTATATGCAAATACTGCTTTGGTAATAGTAATAACCTCTGCACATACCATTGTTTATAAAGAACATTTAGTGCAACAAGAGAGAGCACTAAAAAAAAAAAAAAAAAAAAAAAAGACTTCTTGAATAAGTTAATTCACAAACCATTTTTCTTTCTGAAAGCTTCCATAATTTCTGATGTATTTTCTTATTTGATTTCATAATATTCCTACATGTCAGCAAAAAAAATCAAATATTAATTATTTCTAAATTTGCAAAGGAAAGAATTCAGGCAAAAATGGGTATTCTGGCCCATAACACTGAATAGTACAGTTCAGCTCTTCAAAAATCACTTTGCTAAGAATTACCTTCATCTACCATTCCCATGTAAGTGATTGTTGATTCCAAACTCATAAGGTGTTAAATATATGACAATCTATTAGGAATCAGTAACCTTTCCAAAGAAGTATCACCCATTCTTCCCCAGACTAGGAGAGACACTGAAGTGTTGTAGTGGCAGTCTGAGAAAACCCCATACATAAACTATACTCATATAGCCTTACCAGGTCTTGACAAAGGGAAGGGCAACAGTGTAAGTAAATTAACCAACTAGTTGACTAAATGGCTTGATAACACCAACCTCTAAATTCTTTTGGTAAACGTATTCACAGGCTTTAAAATAATTGCAAAGGAGAAAATCTCTTAAATCTTAAAGACATTAAAAGTTGGTTCTATTAAAAGTATACTTATACAATAGATTATATATAAATAACCAATATTTTAAAATTCAGAATTGGAAGAGCTGGTGGAGTGGTTAAAATGGTAGTATGCCTGCCTAGCAAGTGTAAGGCCTTAAGTTCAAACCCCAATACCACCAAATAAATAAATAAATATATAAATAAATTTAGAATCATGATATAATTTCTTTGAAAAATTATTTGAATACGCAAATGACTGTTAACATAAGCATAAATGATGTTAAGCAGTTGGCATCGGTACACGTGCAATGATGTATATCTTAAAAAATAAGACATTTAAATATGACATACAGTTTTAGGCAAAAGAAAGTATAATTTATTTAGATGCTAGGGAAAAAAATATATATATATAAATAAAATCTAGCAGGGCATGGTTGAATACACCTGAAGTCCCAGCTATTTGGTAAGCTGAGGAAGGACAAGCTTGAGGCAAGGTGCTCAAGGCCACTCTGAAACATATAGGGAGAACATGTCTCTTAAAAAAAAATTAAAAATCTTAAGAAAAATGGCAGGAACATTTTGGAATTCATAAAGCATTCTTAATTGCCTCATGTTAAAGTTTAATCTTGAAGAATGCCAAGGAAATAATGAGAGGAAACTGCATCTCTTGACACAATGCACAGCACAAGAAAAAGATTTGTGGAAGTAGAATGGTGGGCATAATATAAGAAAGCTATATGCATGTCCTTCTGGTGTCCATGACAGGACTGAAACTCTAAGCATAGTAGTCTGTGTGTGTCTCTGCCTTCATAAGGATAGATCTTATAAAGAAAAAATAAAAACACGTTATTACCTGTAATTAGAGGAGGATAGATCAGTAAGGTCAGGGAATGTAGTTTAGCAAGTTGAGACTCAAAGACTAAATTCCAATGATACAACCAGAAGTGACTCAAAAGTGAAAAAGCAGTGTATTTAAAACCACTGGCCATTGCAGTGCAGATTTCAAAAGGCAAAGCATAAAAGACAGGCACAAAACTAAGAATAATTTGAGTGACACTGACTTTAAGAATAGTGTCAAGAAGGCTATTGCTCACATGATGTAAGGTTTAAAAAAATCATTACAGTAACTGAAAGTGCTGTTAGCTGTTTTGAACAAGAATGGCTATGAGAACATCGGTGTGTCCAGTGAGATGGATGACAAAGGAAAAGTAGGAGCTGGGAATGGTCGTAAATCCCAGCACAAGGGAAGCTGAGGCAGGAGGATCATAAGTTCCAGAACAGCCTGGGAAACATTAAAAAAAAGAAGAAGAAAGAAAAAGCCATGAGCTGGTGGTCCATGTTGTAATTCTAGCTATTGGGAGGCTGAGATAGGAGGACTGCAGTTTGAGGCCAGCCTGGGCAAACAGTTCATGAACTTTCAAGTAGAAGAGCATCTGCTTTGCAAACATGAAGCCCTGAGTTCAAACCCCAGAATCACCAATAAATAAATAAATAACAAAAAAAGAAAATAATAAAAGTAGAAAGAGAAAATTAAGCATGTCAACTGAGGCCTTCAAACATTTGCCAGGCACCAGCAACTTGAAGCCTTGAGTTCAAACCCTCCCCCCCAAAAAATTATTCAACAGATTCTTTCAGCCCTAAACCTCTCCAAAATAGTACTTCCAGTTTAAATTTGTGAACTGGTGCCATATAGTCTCTCTCCTGGGCTCCTACTAGTATTTCATATAAACTTACTATCTCTCTAGCAACTCTATCATCAATTCTTAAATTAGCTTAACCCTTAGTTTTAGGACTGTACACAAAAACATGCTGATTACAAAAAAATCTTACAAGGCTGAATCTGTAAATGGGCATTTTTCACATACATACATGAGCACAATATTATTTAAGTATGAAAAAAATGGTGCATACATTAAAAGCAGTTCATATAGCAGGGAACTTTAACTTGCTATAAACTAAATGACTTTATGGTATAATAGGCTGGCAAAAGAAAGTAAATGGAATTTTAGCTGCACAAACAGAAATTTGGTCTATAGAATAGAGAAGGTAGTAGCCAGGGGTTGGTACACATCAGTTATCCCAGCACTCTGGAGGCAGAGGCAGGACTCTAAGTTTGAGGTCTGCCTGAGTTATATGTTAACAGGGCCCTAACTCAAAAATCAAGGGCTGAGGATGCCACTTAGGGGTAGAGTACTTGCCTAGCATGTTCAAGGCCATGGGTTCCAATTCTTAGCACCATAAAAAAGTAAACAAATAAAAGTAAAGAAGTCTCACCAGAAGAATTACATTCTGTTTTAGATTAAGTGGAACAGGAACTAGATTACTTATTCAAAACATATTAAGTATATACTATCTGCCAGACATTTTTATAAGTACTGGGAGTAAGACAGTAAAGACAAATTTCCGTTCTAAAACATAAGGTGAGAGTAAAGACTATGCAGAAAATGAAAATAAGATGTTGTGAAAAGTGACAGAGTAACCATTTTAGAACTGATTCAGAGAAGGTCTCACTAAGGTGGTGCCATTAATACAGAAATCTGAATGAAAACAAAGAACTAGTCATGGAAAGATCAGTGGAAAAATGAATTTGAACTCATCTTAAGCAGGTTTGAGAAATTATCTACAAAGCAAAATGACTAATGTACTGGTTTTACATTTGAATAATGAGTTTCTAGGTTAACACTGCACCAACTACACTATACTTTCCAGTCTGTTAATCTGGAAACTGTCCAATGTTAGGACCATGTACCACAATTTCTCTCCAAATTTTATGACAATTTTAAGTTTATTCCTTTCCATAATGAGCCATCATCATTATTCTCAGGATCTGATCATCTAAGAGTGATTCTGAACTATAAACTATAATCTCTTTATGGACCATCCATTTAGTGGATATGAACTAACATTATTTTTTTGTTTGGCAATACTGGGGGTTTGACTCAGGGCCTCACACTTGCTTCCCTCTACCACTTGAGCTAAACCCCAGCCCTTTTCTACTTTACTTATTTTTCAAATAGGTTTTAGAGCTTTTTGCATAAACCTAACCTTGGACCACCACTCCCCTACCTATGCTTCCAGAGTAGCTGGGATTACAGGCCTACACCATGGCACATGGCCCTAAACTAACATTATAAATGAAAAAGACCTATGTATTGTGAAACATTGGTGAAATCTTAATACACACATATCCCTACATATACCTTCACAAACATTTATAAATAAACACATATACTGTGTCCCAGTTAAAAATTTTTCAAAACACTCCTCCAAGAGGTCAATAAATATTTCCATTTCATTTAACAGGAAGGATGTGATACAATTCAACTGAAATTATTTTTGCATGTACTATATTGGAGGTTTTGGTTAGCAGATAACTACAGAACCAAAACAAAACAAAACAAAACAAAAAAAACACCCAAAATTCCAACACTTACATTAGGAAGTAAGTTCCAAAATAGCAGAGCATCGTGTCCTGCCTAAAGCACAATCCTGTATTACCAAATATGAAAATATCTGGTGAAGGAATGAATGAATGAAGGCTGATTCAAATTTCTAAAGTCTGTATTTTTTCCTAACACTAAGTACACTTGTGAAGTAAAGAATTTGGCCTTGCCCAGAGAGAAGTTTGGTATTTGTCCTTAGTTTCTAGAAGGTAACTTATGCTGTACTTGACAGGATTGTTTCTGTTTAGGGCAGCAATTGGATACCTTGGATCTTAGAGTTGGGCTGGCCACATCAGAAAGATGAATTGTGTGCTTTAGGTTGGGGGATCTGAGCTAAATGTGATGTAAAAATAAAGAGATCTTGATCTGCTATCTATCTTCAAGTGTTAGCTCCAATTAAAAATGTCAAATTTTTAAAAGACTTATAAAAGAATATAAAACATAGGACTGGCAATGATTCCACTCTATCAAAGGCTTATCTACATGAAATCTGGACTGAGAAAACGGTTCCCTTAAATACTTTTAGGCAAAAGTCAAAACAAATCTGTACATAGGAACATACCCATGAGACAAGATTCAATATTACTATGTCAATTGAACAACAACAACAAAAAAAAGTGGATTATAGTTGACCTAACAGAAAAAGGACACAAGAAGATATGATACCTTACTTAAAATATAACATGGAAAAGAATTGTTTTTGTGAGACTTGGAAGTTCAATTCCTTAAACAAATAATGAATGCCTATTATGAGTCAGGCATTGCCTTAATGTTACAAACAATGGACATGTAGACTCTCACCTAAAGAAACATAACCTGGTAGCACAGAACAATCACTAATGGAAATACTAGGAGAAGAACTAGAGAATACATGGCTGGAAAGTAGATACTCTTGGGAAAGCTGCCTGGGAAGCTCAAAAAAAAAAAAAGGCCAGAGAGCAAATACGGGAGGTATGGGGATAGGTAGAAAACCCTAAACCTGAAAGCATTTGATGTTCCTACTCCAGAGGAACTAATACAGAAACATTAAAGCGACAGAGGTCAACACAAGAAGGGGATCAGGAACTAGTGTAAAGATCAGTTAGAGATGAATCAACTTAGATTATAACACATTTGTACATGGAAGCAATGCTAGGAATCTTTCTGTATAGCTATCCTTAACTCAACTAGCAAAAACGCTTTTTCTTTCTTATTATGCTTATGTCTTCTCTTCAACAAAATTAGAGATAAGGGCAGAACAGGTTCTGCCTGGAAGCAAGGGGGAGGGGGGAGAAATAACCCAAACAATGTACACACATATGAATAAATGAATAAAAAAAAAAGCATTAACATAAAAGGGGAAATTAAGAAATTCCTTAAAAAAAAAAAGCCAGGTTGAAGTAGACGGTCTATTTAGTGCCATTCAATCCTGAGATTTTAAGGTTCTTTGAGAAAGAGTATTGATATTTAAAATAATCAGGAATATCCAAATAGGCTGTATCTCATCCTCTTCAACAGCATAATAAAGTACCAACATAAAATGCTTTTCTATTTATATAACTAGGTTGAGATCTTCTGGATACTTTGTTTCTACTGCAAACTCAACAAATAAAGAACAAGCAGATCATCCAAATACCAATCTAAATGAAACTGGTAGACTGTATCAATTCAATTTCTTGGCTGTGTATTATAGCTTCCCATGGTGGGAAGGTGAATAAAAGATACACTGGATATCTCTGTATTTGTTACAACTGCATATGAACCTCCAACTATCTCAAAATAAAAAGCCTGTGTGTTTTTTTTAAGAGGGCTTTAGCCTTCTCTAAGTTTAGAGACACCTTCCTGTTAGCCTTCAAAAAACAAGGTGCTGTGAGTTCTATTGATGCAAGGAAAGGAATGTTGTCAACAATTCTATGAGTCTAAAAGAAGACCCCAAGCCTCAGATGAGATGCAGTCCCAGCTGACACACTGACAACACTCTTGTGAGACTGAAAAGAGATCCCAGCTAAGCTGTGACCAGACACTGGACCCAAGCAAACTACAATATGTGCTGTTTCAAAACACTAACATAAACATATGATAATTTGTTACTGCAACACAGCACTAGAAAATGAATACTGTGATGACTGAACAACTCCACTGCTGGTTATATACCTAACACAAACACATATGAAATTCAATAGCACAAAACTTTTCTATGAGTTATAAGTACGAATAATGGTTACCCTTGAAGTGAGGGTTAGTAATGACTGGGAAGAGGCTCTTAGGATTGTGATAATGTTCTATTTCTTGATGCTATGCCTCTGAAAGTTTGTCAAACTATTCACTTATAAATGTGTATGTTCTCTATTACATCATACTTCAAAAAATTTATGCTACAAGATTATAACTTGCTGTGCATGGTGGTGCAGGCCTGTAATTACAGCACTTGGAAGGATTGAGACAGGAGGATCACAAAGTTTGAGGCCAGCTTGAGCTATACAGTGGAACCCTGTCTTCAGAAAACAAAGAGATTAGCTGGGTGCCTGTGGCTCACACCTGTAATCCTAGCTACTTGGGAGGCAGAGATCAGTAAGATCAAGGTTTGAAACCTGGGCAAACAGTTCTCAAGACCCTGTCTTAAAAATACCCAACACAAAAAAAAGGGCTGGAGGTGTGGCTCAGGTGGTAGAGTGCTTGCCTAGCAAGTGTGAGGCCTTAAGTTCAAACCCCAGCACCACCAAAAAAAGAAAAGAGAGAGAGAGAACTCAAACAACAGAATATTATTTTATTTTATTGTCATTAATCTGAGTAAACAATTCAGGTAGTAAAAGAAAGACCAATGATTTTCTATTACAATGATGCCTCTTACACAAAAAACATTATTTTTATCACATTAGGATATTTTAAATGATTTTTTCACTTAAAAGGAAAAATATAATATTGCACATTTCTTTCATATCAGGAGAAATCTAATAAATACTGGAAGAGCCCTTAATTACCTTAACTGAAATTATTAGTGGTGGGGGAAAGAAGGTACAGGACGCCACCTGGGATCTTGGTTTGTTTGTTCTTGGTGAGACTGGAGTGCCTAGTTCAGGGCCTAGCGTTTAGTAGGCAAGCACACAACCCATTAAGCCACGTTCCCAGCATGGAGGAAGAAGAAAAATTTAAAACAATCAAAATATAAGGAGAGGCTGGAGGTGTGGTACGAGTATCTGCCTAGCAAGTATGAGACCCTGAGTTCAAACCCCAGTACCCTAAAAATGTAAAGGAGAGAAAACTGAAATAGAAAATTTAAATCTATACTCATTTCAGGACTTTGTTTCTGAATAACATGGTCACCATCTCTCTCTCTCTCTCTGTTTAATCTCCAATTCTCAAATACCTGTTTTACCTTTTATTCCAGCAATATTGAACTGCTTAAAAATTTAGATATCCTCTACTGAAAACTCTGAACTTACTGCTTTAGCTGTCTAGAGAAACTGCTATGGTTTAAATGTGTCACCCAAATTGTATGTATTAGAAACTTAATCCCCATATATTAATGGTATTTGAGAAGTAGGACATTTGGGAGATGATCCAGTTAGGAAGGGTCTGCCCTCATGAATGGATTGATCCATTCATGGATTCATGGGTTCTCATGGGCGTGGCTTTGTTGTAAAAGCAAGCTCTCTCTGGCAAACTTGCTCTATCTTACCATATAATGTCCTCTGTCATATTCTGAGGCAGCAAAAATATCCTTACCAGATGCCGGCACCCTTTTCTTAGACTTCTCAGCCTCCAAAACAGTGAACCAAAAAACCTCCATTCTTTATAAATTCTTAGGCTTCAGGTGTATCAAGAGAAAACTGATTAAACAGTGTCCTGTCTCCAAAAGGTAGCCTACTTGATGTCTATTCAAAAATTCACTTTAGGGTTAGGGGTAGAGCTTAGTGACAGAGAGTGTGTTCAGCATGTGTGAGGCCTAAGCATCACAAATCACTTTTAGATATTACTTTTTATTATAGGTAATTTTATTATTATGTTTATCGAGTATACTATAGTTATTAATAAGCTAATTCATATCAATTTTAGCTCTAAAATTTATATTCAATTTATATCTCTAAAACCTAGTCAGTGTTTGACACAGTTTTTTTTTTCTTTTTTTGGACACAGTTTTAATATCTATACAATGAGAATAATCAATGTATTTATCTAATAAGCTTGAGGGTCTTTTTTTTTTTTCTTTTTTGGTGCTGGGATCGAACCCTGGGCCTCATGCATGCTAGGCAAGCACTCTACCACCAAGCTACATCCTGGCCCTGGTCTGTTATAAATTTTAATGAGATAATTCAATTAATACAGGAGAGGTTATTGTTCCCTATCACCAATGAAACTCATATATACAATAGGAAAGAAAATGATAACCCCATTTTGGAACCAATTTGGTAATATTTTATATAGTTAAACATACACTTAACAAATGACATCCAGCAATCCTACTCTTAAATATTCACCCAAGAGAAACGATAACGTATGATTAATTTTTTAAAAAAAGGTACACACAAATGTTTATAAAGGCTTTACTCATAATTGTCAAAATCTGGAAACAACGTAAATGTCCTTTGACTGGTAAATACATAAACAGTCTTGCTACATTAATATAATGAAAAATTACTCAATAACAGAAAGGGGAGGGGGAACTACAGAAAGGGAAAAATGCACCATGCTAAGTGGAAGAAGCTTAACTAATAAGCAACATACTGCATGATTCCATGTATAAAACACTCTCAAAGACTCCGAAAACTGCAAAGAAGAAACAAAAATAACTGGTTGTGAGGGTCTGGGGTTAAGGTAAAAAATTGACTACAAGAGGTATGCTGGAAGTTTTTGGGATGGTGGCATTAATCTATATGTTGACTGTGGTGTAGTTACATAGCTACTAGGTAACTACAGGAATTTTCAAAATTCACGGAACTATATAATTAAAAAGGTGAACTTTACAGGATATAAACTGTATCTCAGTAAACCTTCCCCCAAAATATTAATAGCCTTTAGGCCTTGACTTTCATACTAAGAAGCTAATATAAGAGTTCTAATAATCAAACCTCTAAACTAGGCGTGATGGTTCATACCTATAATCCCAGCATTTATGAGGTTCAGGCAAGAGGATCACTGGTTCACCAATCTGAGCTACATACTGAGACACTATCTGAAAAAAACAAGGACTGGGGGTACAGTTCAGTGGTAGAGCACCTGCTTAGCACGCCCAAGACCCTGGTTCTAAACCTAACACTGCAAAAATAAATAAAAGTAAAAATAAATATATAAAATATAACTAAACTTCTAAATCCAGGTCATGTCTTAATAATTTTTTCTCCTAAACCCAACAGTCTTTGAAGTGCTGTCTAAATAGTGCCAATTTCCAGATTTCTGGATGTATTTTCTCACTCATCTACTTTTATGAGCCCATGTAATATGTGGTTGGATCTCCTTAATTCCATAAAATTGGCTGAGCAGACTCATTTCTGTAAGCTACTGAAGGGCTTTCCAACTCCCACTACAGCTTTCCTACCCCATTCTCAACACACCATATAAACATGCACATATGCAGGCACATAAACTCTTTTGGTTTGTGTCATGTGATAGACACTGACCCCTTTTATGTTGGTCTGTGGAAAGTCTTTGATAGATGCTTCTCTAAAAGAAGACAGGCATTTTTTGGCCAACAAATCCATGAGAAGCTGTGAAACGTTATTGCCCATCAGGAAAATACAGATTAAAAGTCCTAAGGAGTTACCAGTGTCCATCTAACCAAACAGTACGAATTTTAAAAACTGACAAGGTGCTGGGTGTGGTGGCACACACATATAATCTTAGAATTTCAAAGAAGAGGGAGGATAGGGAGTTCAAGGACAGCCTAAGCTACAAAGTGAAACCCTGTCTCAAACTGCAAAGATGGAGGATAAAGCTTAGTGGCAGAACGCTTGCCTAGCATGCACAAAGACCTGGATTTGATATCTACCACTGCAAATAATGATAATAATGATGTTGCTGCTGATAATACCAAGGAATGAAGAGCCTGGAGCACCTGGAATCCTTATAGACTGCTGATGGGAATGTATAATTGTAAGCAGGATGTTATGGCTCTCCATTTTAATTAGTGGCGGCAGTTACTCTTCTGTAAATATTTGTCAGAACATGCACTAAAAAGGCTGACTTCGGGCTAGGGTATAGCTCTGTGGTAGAGCACTTGCCTACCATGTGTGAGACCCTGGGTTTATTTCTAGCAATTTAATATAAATTATACTTCAAAAATTAAAAAGAAAAGAAATGAACTAGTGGTACATTTTGGTGGATTTTAGTAATATGATTACATACATGCATATCCTTGTCTAAACTCATCACACTAAAAATGGGTGTATTCTGTTGTATGAGAATTATGCCTTAATAAAAACAGATTTTTAAAGTGTACTTATCAAATGTACAAGTAACAAGATTAATTTTACAATAATCTATTTAATAACATCTCTTCTTTTACTAGTTTTATTCCACTGCAAATTAAAATTAGATTATATTCTCCAATTTCTATAATTTATGCTGGCCTATTGCTAGTGGCAGATATCCAATTTAGAAAGTATTTGCTTAGAACATACTCTAATTAACAAACAAAAAATATGAGATTAAATACTGCCCATAAAAAAGCTGGTATTCTTAGTTTAGAGATAAAAATATATATGGCACACTTCACGTGAGAAAAGGAAGCCAAACGATAAGTGATCACATTTTTGAAAGGAAACAGATAAGGCAATATAAACCAGAGAAGACAAGGAAGACTTGGAACTGTATTCTCAAGGAATGTTAATTTTTACAAAGAAGTGACAGTGAGAAAACATTCAAGAAAGGAAGATAAGGCCTAACATGTGACATAAAATTTGTGTAGAGTAGAATTTTACAAGCTACATTCCAAGAGACTGTAAGATGTTAAAATAGTCACATTCAGATTCTGAGATGCTGCCTTGTATTTCCCCATTCTCGGAGAGTCATGATAAAGTTAAAAATATTTAAAAATTCACTGTAAGTGTCCCAATAGTCTGGAGATCTCGTAGAAAATGAGCTTGAATGGATTAGATAAGGCAAAATCATAAAAAAAAGTCTTAAGAGTAGACAAAAACAACTCTCTTACTTTTTTTGTTTTGTTTTGTTGGTATTAGGATTTCAAAGCAGGGCCTCCAAGCACTCTATCACATGAGCCACACATCACCTCCCTTTTTGCATTAGTTATTATTCAGGGAAGGGCTGAGCTTTTTGGCAGGGGCTAGCCTCAGACCTCAATTTCTCCTGATCCTCCTACCAGGAACTCTTACACCTACAACTTCCTTGTAGGTGAAATTATAGCATGTCCCACGACTCCCAGCTTGTCCTTTGAGATAGTCTCACCTTTTTATGCCAAGCTGGCCTTGACCTGCAAGCCTCCTATCTTTACCTCCCAAGTGGCTGGGACTATAGCTGTGAGCCACTGTGCCCAACAAACTATCCTGATTTTCTTGCCATTTAGGAATTTCTTTTGATTTCATACCTAAAGCTACTCAATAATCTTTTATGTTATTTTTTAAATTTCTGACCCTGCTGTTCATCACTTTTTTTGGAATCTGTTCCTATAGATTCAAAGACAATATGAATTTAGAACTGCTCTTTAATTCCTTTGTTGTTCTTTCTTCCCAAGATTTGGGACCAAATTTGACTTTTTTTTTTGCAGTACCTGGTTTGAACTCAGGGTCTACACCTTGAGCCACTTCACCAGCCCATTTTTGTGAAGGCTTTTTTTTGAGACAGAATCTCATGAACTGTTTGCCTGGGCTGGCTTCAAACTGCGATCCTCCTGATCTCTGTCTCCTAAGTAGCTAGGATTATAGGCGTGAGCCACTGGCACCCAGCCAAATTTGACTTTTCAGTCTACATTTTTTACTTCAATTACCTTGCCCCATAACTTCAACTGTCACTGATCACTCTATACCAGATATTCCCCAAATACCTACCTTTTGCATTCTAGTTGTATATTTTTCAACTGACTGCGGACTTCTCTACCTAAAGTAGCCATATTGCTTTTGCTCTATAATCTACTTCAAAACCAGCTTTTATTTATTATAGGTTTTCCCTGCCTAAGTCTTCACTCAGTTTAGCATTTAGGCCTTGCAAATGGTATCCATCTAACTTCCCAAATCTTTACAAAACTCACCAGCTGGTTAAGTACCACCAATTCATTAAAATAAAGATGGTTCCCCATCTTTAAAAAATGATGGGGCTGGAGATGCAGCTCAGGGGCTGAGCTCTTGCCTAGTATACAAGACCCTGGGTTTAAATAGTGGGAGTTGCAGATATAACTCAGAGGTAGAGCATTTGCCTAATATGCACAAGGCCTGCAGTCTGGTCTCTAGCACCACTGCTATAATAATAACAACAGTAACAATAAATTAAAATTTTAAAAAATAATATTTTTAAGGAATTCAGAAAATAGACATTCAGAAAATATTAGATAGGTATTACAGTGAACAACCTATTTATTAGATCCTTTTAACACAGAATACAATCTTATGTAGCTGGGACCAAATGTTATCCATATTTTATGGAGGAAGATATTAAAGTTTGGAAAGAGCAACAAACAAACTTAAAGTTATATGGCTGGTAAGTACAAGAAAGGAGTTTTAAACCCAAGGTTACCTAACTCCAAAGCCACTGTTTTTATTTTATTGTTAATGTTTAATAGTAAAGTTTTTTAACAGAAAAAAATGAACTGACAACCACGAAAGGGGATTAAACAGATATTAATACTTACTTGCTTCAAATCCTTTTTAAATAAATGGAGAATAACCCTCTTTTCCATTCTTTCCTCTTTTCTCCCCAGATGGATGTCTGTTTGTCTGTCTGCCTGCCTGCCTCTGTCTCTCTTTCCTTTATGACGTAACAGAAACACACAATGAAAACAGAACAATATCAAATAGTGGTTTGCTTCAGAAATGGAGAATAGAACTAGGGGATACAAAGGTTATCCACATTTTATTTCTTTAAGAAGAAAACAGATCTGAAAAAAACATTACATTAGTTAAACCTAGATGGTATTTTTATGAGTTTTTGTATACTACCTTCTATACTTTACTGGTTTTGCACTGCTATATTTAGTACCAATATATGGGTTACTGCTTATACAAAGTTTGGTCTAGAGACCAATATTGTTATTTTGCTTTTAGTTTTCAGAAACTGGTATCTTTAAATGGCTAAATCATTTTGATTCTAATAGCTGAAAAAAGTTACACAGGTGGATAGATGTTGATTGTAATTGTTAAAAGAAGGTGTGTTCTGCGCTGGGGATGTAGCTCAGTGGTTGACTGCCTAGGTTGTGCAAGACCCTGGATTCAATCCCCAGCACCACAGCCAAAAAAACGAAACCCACAGAGCTTAAAATTAAATATATCTGTTTTCTATACATCACTAAGTTTCCCCACAAAAAGTGTTGCCATCTGTATTTGCCTTTAGTATATCACTACCACTTTTTTGAGTATTTATAATCTCTATCATGCTTATCTCCCCTTCAAGGTAAAAGAAATTTAGAAGCTTCTTGGTGTCTCACTTCTGCAAATTATGCAAATCATTTCCATTTATGCAAGTTTTAGCTAATATTTTCCCAAACAGAAAAGGTAAATTTGAATCACTTGTGCTGGGATATGCTTGTAGTCCCTGCTATTTGGGAAGATGAAGCAGGAGGACCACTTGAATTGAGAAGTTACAGGTAGCATAGTAGGACACTCACTGCCTCCAAAAAAAGTAAAGGAAAAAAAAATCCCATAAACAGATATTCACATCTTACAGACGAAAAATATGCAGAAATAACTTGCCTAATACTATTATGACAGTAGTGGTAGGATCAGGAATTTAACTTAAACTGACTTCAAACCCAGTGCTCTTCCCATTTTAACAAGAAATTGACATCTGAAAGACCACTTCCAGAAGATTTTGTTCAACATTGGGCTTCAGAAACAAGGACTGATGTTAAGGACAAAGAAGAAAATTATTTATTCTTCTCCTTTCATAAATAGTTTACTTGATGATTAAAAAAAAAAAAAAACCTCACTAATTCAACTTATTGGTCATTATGGTTCAATTCCTGAACGAAGAGATACAACCATATGAGTAACATCAAGAAGATACTGAAAGCACAAGATATAATGGATGAGAGTTAGCTGCATTTTTATAAAATAAAATACAGTTGTCTTTTAGTGTCTGTGGAGGACTGGTTTTAGGATCTCCCCCATGTACCAAAATCTGCAGGTGTTCAAGTCTCTTATATAAAATGGTATAAGTATTTGCGTATTAGAGAAAAAAGTGATAATTATATTTTCTAACAATACGTTATATGTAAATGTCTTACTATAGCATGGTATTGCTCTCCTTAAACACTATAGAGTTCTACCTAGGTAAGGAACTTCCTAACCAGTTATGTTATGATCTTTTTAATCCTTTTTGCTTTTGCTGCATGTGGATGTAGTAAGATCTTGTCCAGCTCTAAAATTCTATGAATCTGTGACAAGTTCAGCGTAAACCTGTAATATTTACAGGTTTATACAAACATATATTCATATGGGGGGGGAATTTCCTTAAAGATTGTCACCCTTCCATAATTTGTAAGTATTCCTTGCACAGTAAATATGCAAGGTATTATTTACATGGTTGACCATAACAAATGACCAGATTTTATTTAACTAAAAACTACACTCCACACTTCCTGATTATATGCTTATCATCTCTTTTCATATTATTACCTATACATCAAATTGTATTAAAATATTTCCTCAATTTAAAGCTATTTCAGTTTACCCAGAGAATCTTAGCCACTTACATTTTAGAATTCCAGAACAGCTTTGTATTCATGTTGTAATAATAGGAATAAAGTTAGACGACTTTAGAACCTAACACATTAATTTCAATTTCAAACATTAATGATTGCAAGTAACTGAGTAGTCCGAAGGTACTTGAGAGCATACCTCACCAATACAATACAATACAATACAATACAATATAATTTTGTTAGACCTGCTTTGAAGTCTGGCTTGAATCTCATGCTCTACATACTGCACTAATCCAGAAATTTCTCACCAATTTCTCAGTTATCCCCACCCTAGAATTCTATTCCTGTTCATCTCTCATCTCTAAGTATACATGCTCAAAGTAAATAACCTTAAAGCTACTGTTAACAATTGCAGCTAATGTTACTCTCATTCCTTGGAGACAGTCCAAAGCTAACTCCTTTGTAACATAAAGCAGTTTAATAATTAAGATATTTCATAACTAATATTCTACAATTCCCCAGTTAAAACAGAACATTATATTCTAGAAGATTTGACAGAAATGTCAAAATAAAAAACTAGCCCACTTTAACTTTTTTTAAATTTTTTAAAATTGTTTTTTATTATCATATCATTGTTGTAATAGGGGTACATTGTGACATTTACAAAAGTTCTTACAATATATCGTAGTTGAATTACTCCCCCCCACACACACCCCTTTAACTTTAAAAAGCAACTCAAAAAGAAATTCTGATGCAAAATTTCTGTTTTGTGCTTTGCTTTAGCCAGACAACTAAGAATTCTGGAACTTCTTACAATACCATGATAAATGCATAAATTTAAATAAATTCTGATAGAGAGATGATACCTTATAAAAATTTTAATTTTTCTTACAGAAGCAATCTAAGTATTACTTAGGTAGTTTTTCTTCTTTGTCTAGGGTACAAGTAGAGTGAAAATAGATTAATTATACATGCATTTGCTGCTTTTTTTGACTTAAGCAAAGCTACCACTTGAAAAAAAATGACAAAGAGAATGGGATCCTCTTAAGTTCAATGGATATGAACAAAGTAGAACAAATCTTTCTTTAGTTTCATATGTTTTCTTCTCTTTTCATAATAACTTATAAAAATTAGTTATGCTACTGCTTAAGATGATTTTTAAATATATAATATTTAAAATAGTCTTATTTATTTATTATTGCTGAGATGGGGTACATTGTGACATTTTCCAATAGTCTTATTTAAGTTAGGATAATTACTAGAGGAATAAGAATAACTATCAAAATGTGAGAGCATTCTACCACCACCACCATGGAGGGAGGGGGGTATAATGAAAGTTTTTCAGGCTTAATAGAATACATTTCAACTATCCAGAAAATTTATTCATCTATAACTATAATTCCCCAACACTGTTGGGTGGTGGTTGCCTGTCGTATTTCTTTCCTTTTTCATCATTTGTAATTGCCACTCAGAAGCTAAACAGACAATATAAATGAGATGTCATACAATGAACCTAAAATTATAATCATAGAATCTTTTTTTTTGGTTTTGGTTTTTGAGACATCTAGTTATGCAGCCCAGGGTAACCTCCAACTCATGATCCTTCTGCCTCAGTGCTGGGATTACAGGCACAGAATAGTAAAAAATTGGATAGAATATCAATTCAATCCATTTTCCACCCAGAATAGAGAGTCCTTCCATGACACATCTGAGTTACTTCATCTCCTACTTTTGGTTAAAGAGCTTTATTTCAAACTTCTTCCTTATACTAAATGATCTCACTTCTACTGACTAGGCCTAATTCTGACCTTTAAAGTCTTTCAAAAGTAAACTATGTCTATCTTTGGAGCATTTGTTATCATCTTACAAACAATATTTTATTATTTATGTATTTATTTTTGGTAGTAGTGCAGTTTGAACTGAAGGATTTGTGCTTTTGATCCCAGCCTAGACCAGGATCCTCCTATTTACGCTTCCTACAGTAGCTGGGATGGCAGGCTCATCTGTTGGTTGAGATGGGGTCTTACAAACATTTTGGCCAGACTGACCTCGAACCACAATCCTCTCAAGAAACTACGATTATAGACATGAGCCATTACACCTGTAAGTGTAAGCTTACACACATATACATACACACACACAAAGTTAGAACACTTGGAAGTAGTATGATTTTAGTTTAGTTGTTCATTTAGGGTTTGTGTTTCCTATGCTAATGGATAAAACTATTGCTGATAGTAAATACTGGATGCATGGTCTTCTCCACTTAAAGGTTCTAAACTAAATTTTGCTTTAATACTAAGGTGTTTTTAGTAATGGAGAGAAGAGGAAGAAATCACTTAGCATGTTACTGTTATATATTAAAATGGATCAACCTACTTTGAAGTAAAGTGTGGAATCAAACTGAGATTGAATCCAATATGACCACTTACTGGCTATGTGACTTGAGGTTCATTACTTCACTTTCCCTCTACCTCAGTTTCCTGCTATGTAAATTGAAGGAAATAATCATATCCAAATAAAAAGACAGTAGAGATAGAACAATGTGTTAGTATGTCAGGTATTTAAAACAGTGCTTGTCATAAATATCTGTCAACTATTATAATTTATTAATATTCACCTAAATCCAATTATTATGGTAATATATGTATGAAAAATAAGAAGAGATGGCCGCCAATGGATCACATCTATAATCCTAGCTATTTGGGAGGCTGAGATGGGAAGGATTGAAGTTCCAGGTCAGCATGGGCAAACAGTTCAAGATCCCATCTCCAAATAACCACAGCAAAATGGACTACAAGTGTGGCTCAAGCAGTAGTGGACCTGCTTTGCATGTGCAAACCCCAGTCCCACCAAAAAAAAGAAGATAATCACTTTGATTCAGGTTTTTCCATGTCTCAATAATTGTTTTTTCTTTTTCTTTTTTTGAGAGAATCTCAGTATGTAGCCCAGACTGACCTCTAACTTGTGATCTTTCTGCTTCCATCTTCCCAGTGCTAGGATTACAAGTGTGACCACCACACCTAAGCCAATAGCAACCTTACTTTAATAAATACTGTATGTTACCAGCTTTACAATGGAAAACTATTCAGAGTCATTCAGAATAATTTTCAGAAAAATATTTCATGGCATGAAAAATGTATATATAATATTAATTGAAAGATTTAAACCACTCTTGGGGATATACCCAAAAGACTGTGACACAGGTTACTCCAGAGGCACCTGCACACCCATGTTTATTGCGGCACTATTCACGATAGCCAAGTTATGGAAACAGCCAAGATGCCCCACCACTGACGAATGGATTAAGAAAATGTGGTATCTATACACAATGGAATTCTATGCAGCCATGAAGAAGAACGAAATGTTATCATTCGCTGGTAAATGGATGGAATTGGAGAACATCATTCTGAGTGAGGTTAGCCTGGCCCAAAAGACCAAAAATCGTATGTTCTCCCTCATATGTGGACATTAGATCAAGGGCAAACACAGCAAGGGGATTGGACTTTGAGCACATGATAAAAGCGAGAGCACACAAGGGAGGGGTGAGGATAGGTAAAACACCTAAAAAACTAGCTAGCATTTGTTGCCCTTAACGAAGAGAAACTAAAGCAGATACCTTAAAGCAACTGAGGCCAATAGGAAAAGGGGAACAGGTACTAAAGAAAAGGTTAGATCAAAAAGAATTAACCTAGAAGGTAACACCCACACACAGGAAATCAATGTGAGTCAATGCCCTGTATAGCTATCCTTATTTCAACCAGCAGAAACCCTTGTTCCTTCCTATTATTGCTTCTACTCTCTCTACAACAAAATTAGAAATAAGGGCAAACTAGTTTCTGATGGGTATTGAGGGGGTGGGGAGAGGGAGGGGGCAGAGTGGGTGGTAAGGGAGGGGGTGGGGGCAGGGGGGGAGAAATGAACCAAGCCTTGTATGTACATATGAATAATAAAAGAAAAACGAAAAGAAAAAAAATAAAGCATAATATGTTTTTCTGCAAAAAAAAATTGAAAGATTTAATAATTTGCCAAAAAGTATACATTATATGATCCTAAATTTGTTTCATAAAATGCAAAAATATGGAGGTGGGGGCTAGGGGAAAGAGGATGACAACAGATCTGGCTGGATACTTTTCCAGTAAGTTCACCTTACTCACAGATTTATTAAATGTGGTTTTGATCAACCATGACTCAAAAAATAATTATAAAATTAAAAGAAATTTAAATTCACACACACATACATTACACAGCTCAGCTGGTGTGGAGCGGCTCTTTGCAGTCCCACATTATCGTCAGTTTTGTTTGAATTGTTGTGTGATCTGCTGAGTGTTTTCCTGCCCTTAATTTTGTGAAAATATGCCTCCCAAAAAACAAGGTGAAAGTTCATGTACTTAACTAAAGTGATAATGTGAAAATCTGAGTTGTTGAAAGGCAGCATGTCTTTAGCAGAAGTTAGACAGTGCTATGAGAAAAATGAATCAAGCATCTACATACAGTCCTGAACTCTATGTTCCCTGAACATTCACAGGCTTTTCTCTTTGGCAGTCTCTTTAGAATCAGATAAATGCGGATAACAAGGGTCTAAAATGTCACTACTTGTTATTTTTTTTTTAATTTTTATTTTTCAGGGTTTTTTTGAAGGTAGCCCAAGCTGGCCTCAAATTGGAGATCCTCTTGCCTCCATTTCCTCAGTGCTAGGACTGCAGGCATATACCACACACCTAATTTCAGTGGTTGGTTATCTTTTGATAACTTTTTTTTCTTTTTACCTTTATTTTCTTACTTTATTCATTTCTTTTTTGAGATCGGGTGTTGGTAGACAGCCCAGGCTGGCCTGGAATTTGTTATGTAGACCAGACTGACCTCCAACATGAGATCCTTTTGCCTCTTCCTCCTAAGTACTGGGATTACAGTCATGCATGTACCACCATGTTTTGTAGTAACTTCGTTTTCAAGTTTGTTTTCTATATGATCCCATTGTTTGCAACAACCACATATTAAATTTAACAGAAAAAAACTATCACCACAAAAAAAAATACTTTATGTGGGCTTCCCAAACCTGTCTTTAAGGTTTTTTTTTTTTTAAAGTTTATAAAAATAAGACTCTTGACCTTAAGGGGAAAAAAATTCAAGGTATTAAAGTAAGAAATTCATAGCCAGGCACCAGTGGCTCAAGCCTATAATCCTAGCTACTCAAGAGGAAGAGATCAGGAGAACTGTGGTTTGAAGCCAGCTCAGGCAAATAGTTCATGAGACCCTATCTCAAAAAACCCTTCACAGAAAAGGGCTGGTGGAGTGGCTCAAGGAGTAGGCTCTTAGTTCAAACACTAGTACCGCAAAAAAAAGAGAAAGAAAGAAATAAAGAAATTCATCAGAATACAAAAGCCAAGAAAGCATTATGCATAAGCACATCCTAAAATTCTATTTCTTGTTTTGCTTGCTGGTTTAGCCATCTACAATAACATGATTAATTTACAAACACTGAGAGATCACATAATGCTCCATGTTATTTCCACTTCACAAATTAATACAAAACTAAAGATCTTGTGTTACAAAACAGTAGAAAATATTTGCCACAAGAGTAACAAAAAGCTTAGAACATTATTCTCTCAAAATTCCTTTGCTCTTTTCGGTGTAATTTTTACAAGAGATGAAGATAAGCTAACATTCGGAAACACTGGCAATAGCTTCTCCCTCACCCCCACCTTCCCACACCATCCTTAAGCTTCTTCTCTCAGCATCCAGGCTCTCTTTTCTAAGTGGTGAAATTCTAGAGTAAAAAATAGAAGTGTTCTCAGTAATATTCACTGTTTTTAACAACTGACACAGAATTCAGGGTACTCTAAGATATTTGAAATTATATCTACAATCACACCACTTGAGGAAAAAGAAAAGGCAAAGCTTAGAAATATTCTTTAAATATCCAACATTTCACTGAAGTTTTCTAGACATCTGAGTAAAGTGTCACCAGTGAGTTTTTAACTAGCAGATTAAAGAATTACCTATCTTATTTAGGCTATAATAAAATATATCTCAAAATTATCTTTGATAAACTAAAAAAAAAAAGCCACTATTTTAAATCTTTAAACCTTCGTATGTAATCATGCTAACTATTACAAGGAAGAGAGAATTAAAGAAACCTGATCCCCCTCCTCCAGAAAAAAAGACTCAAAAAAATTTCAGCAGAGCTATCATAATAAGAAGCCCTTATTAATACACCAGCTACATCATACCCTTAGCCATCCAAACATGCCAAAAATTATATAGGCAAAAATTCTGCATACTGTCAGAACTTGTTATAAATTCTACCTACTAAATCATCTGAATTTCATATTTTTAGGATATATGACTTTGAGCTCAGTACATCTAAAACTAACATTCAATCCATAATAAAAATCATCATAATCATACCATACCTCTCTACCATTCCATCTCTTCTCTTCACCCCGCAATTGGTGAAACCCAGTATCACTTTTAACATAAGAAGTCTGATTAACAGACTTTCCATAGGTCAAAAAAGGTATTTCCAAGCTTATTTATAAGATTTGGGACACATTTAAAAACAAAAAGGTCTGGTGGAGTGGCTCAAGTGGTAGAGTGCCTGCCTAACAAGTAGCAGCCCTGAGCTAAAAACAAAAAAAAATTACATATATATATATATATATATATATATATATATGAAATCATTGTAGAATAAGATGATTTACAAAGGACTGGTTATGATGAGTTTGAAAAGAATTTTTCTTACAAGCTATATGTCTACATGCTAGCAAGAGACTACTTTAGCCATTTATATTATATTTCATTCTAAATTTTAAGTGTCCTTATTACTTTTTAAACCCAGGGGAACACCTTTAGAAAAACAGGATTTAAAAAACAAAAATCAACAAAAAGGTGAATTAAAATGAAAAGAAATAAAGTTAACAAATTTTGTAGTTTATAACTTCAATTAGATAATACACAAAGAGATTAACAGTCAGAAACCTACATACAAAGTATGTAGATGAACCCAAGTTTAATCGGTGGAGACGTTCCCCATGGTCCTTCTGACTAACATGCTCAGTCCTCTTCCAGTAGAGGGCGCAAACTCTCAGAACTCAACTCATTCACAAGAAGAAAGGGAGATGAGTTGTAATGCCTTTTAAGTATACCTTTAGCACATCTACTGAGACATTTTTAAAATGTGTGTTGAATACTATTCGAAACAGAATTAAAATAAACCCAATGGACAAAACACTGATTTTATCTTTTTCAAATAATGAAAAAATGGTCCCAAAATATTTAATTTCCATGGTATATTTCATTACTGATTCTCACTGGTCACCAAGGTATTAAAGCATTTTATAAGCAATTTGATAAGATACCAAAAAAATACAAAATATTACATGACATATATTTTTATTTTAATAGTAATACGCTCACCTGACACAAAAAATATAAACTACTAAAATAAAATAACTGTACTACGTTGACAACCTATTTCCTTCTGGCATATTTTCATTTGCATATTCTAATTTGTTATGAAAAAAAGTGTTCAGTACTTGACTATAAGCTAGGCATAATCTTAAGCACTTTTAATGTTATACCTACTAACCATTTCCAAAGCCCTATTAGATAGATCTATTATTTCATATTTGCAATGAGGAAAAAGAGACAGAAATTACATAATTAGCTCAAAGTCACACAGCTAATAAGTATGAGGGGCCAAGATTGTTTGTTTATTTATTTACTTATTTTGGTGGTACTGGAGTTTGAACCCAGGGCTTCAAAACTGCTACTAGGCAGGCACTCTGTCACTTGAGTCATTCCACCAGCCCAGAAGCCAAGATTTTAAACCACATGGTTTGGTACTGTTTTTATTTATTTATTTATTTTATTGACAATACAGGGGTTTGAACTCAGGGTCTCACACTTGACTCTGTGTGTGTGTGTGTGTGTGTGTGTGTTTGTGTGTGTGTGTTATTTTTGAGATAGAGTCTTGCTTTTTGCTCAGGCTGACCTGAGAGATCCTCCTGAGTAGCGAGAAATACAGATGAGAGCCACTGGGTACTGGGTGGGGAGTGTGCTTCAAATGGTAGCACACTTGCCTAAAGTACAAGGCCCTGAATTTGAACTCTAGTAGAGTAAAAAAAAAAAAAAACACACACACATACACACTTGCTTTTTCCTGACTTCATTAACATTCACGTCTTCAATGTTTATAATAGTTCATAAATATAGATATGTTAATAAGCTATGTTCTTTCTAGTTGTCTCTCACAAACATAGTAAGGGAAATATCTTTGGACATATTAATTTGGCTATGTTTGGGTTACTGTAATGTATCACCAAACTGCTTTTCAAAAATATATGTATTAAGTACTAACATTTAAAAAATTTGTTCCTAATAGGTAATTAAACAATGTTTCAAATTAAATTTTTACTATTAAAACTGCAGATTATCCAGGTTTTATTTATCTTTATTTTCTCTTCTGTGAATTTCATCCTATTTGCTTTATCCAGTTATCAACTGAGATGCTGTCTGTCAATTTATATGAACTTTTTATAGGAATATTAATACTATGTTCATCATATTTACAGTAAAAATTTTCCATTCTGCTATTTTTCATTTGTTATTAAGGCTTTGTTTCTTTTTTTTTTTTTGGTCCTTTTGGGCCAATGGTTTGAATTCAGGGCTTTACATTTGCAAAGCAGCTACTCTACCACTTGGATACATCAGTCCATTTTGCTCTGGTTATTTTAGAGATGAGGTCTCACAACAAACTATTTGCCTGAGTTGGTCTTGGACCTCAAACCTCCCAATCTTAGCTTCTCAAGTAGCTAGGATTACGTAGGTGTGAGCCACCATTCAGCTAAGGCTTTGTTTTTGATAAAATAACCTTCTATTAAAAATAAACACAAAAGTAACAAAAGATGTCTTAAATACCAGTACCACCAAAAAAAAAACAAGTCTATTGCTTTGAGCACATCAATGAATCTCTTGCAGTAAGATTTTCATTTGTATGTTTGTTCATTCATTCACTCATTCATTCATTCATTTAGAGTGCTGGGAATCAAATCTAGGTCCTTACACATGCTAGGCAAGCATCTAACCCTGAGCTATATAAACCATGTTCCTTAAGACTTTTTTTTGTGTTTTTGGTGGGACTGGGGTTTTGAACTTGGGGCTTCAAACTTACAAAGCAGTCACTCTATCACTTGAGTCACACCTTCAGTTATTTTGGAGATGGGGGGTCTCTTGAACTATTTGCTCAGGCTGGCCTTGAGCCTTGATCTTCTTGATCAAAGCTTCCAAAGTAGCTAGGATTACAGGCGTGAGCCACCAGTGCCCAGCTTCCTCAAGACTTTTCAAAGCAAGATAAACCCGTCAAAATACACTACTCAATAGAGTTCTGAGTTGATAAAATCTTGATTAGGTCTCATATAGAATTAACTCAATGAGCAAAAAAAAGCCCAATCTACCCCAAGTTGCTTAAATAAAAAGAGTTACATACCTGTCGCTGTAAATACAGGCGATTTCTGTCATGTAAATGCTGATGACTAGAAAATGATGAATGCCAACTCCGAGCCTGATATTCCAACTGAGTTTGAGGAATATCAGAAGGTCGTGCTACAAGATGTGAAGTAAAGTGTCGATCAAGGTCATGATCCAAAACATGATTTGAATTATCTTGTCCAAATGTTGACTCATCAAATTGGGGAAGGAGACCCTCCTGAAGCAGCTCATCTGGGTCAAGTCCTGTGAATGGCTCAGTATGAGATTCTACTTGATGAAGTAAATTCTCTTCTAAAGTTGAAAAACCATTAGTTTCTACATGATCATTGAAATGGCCCATTTGAGTTCCTGAGTCAACAGGATCTTGGAAGTTCATGTGCACAGGAGATAATTTTGAATTGCTGTAATTACCCTGAGGATGTGACGAATGCAACATTTGGAAATTATTTGAATTCAATGATGCACTGGGGTTTAGGATATGTGGAGTGGATTCTTGCTTGACTCCCCGATGAGGTGAAAAGGAATTACTTCCAGTAAAATCAGATAAAGTTTGATTTGTATGATTAGGTACAGGAACTGCAGAAGACTGAAGGAGACTGTTGGGTGATACATGATTACTAGAAAAGGAATAATGTGAAGAAAAGTGCTGTGAATTACTAACAGAACAAGGAGTCATATTTGGAGACAGTCCATTAAAATTTCCTTCTTGATGATTGTTACACTTGAGGAAGTGTACTGAAGGGTTTGACGTCTGAGAAAATTGCATCGGAAGAGACTGTTGTGAAGTAGATGCATTAGTAATTTGTGATGGGTGGTTAACATTCACTCTGTGTGGACCAGAAACACTAACATCTATAAAATTTTTAGACCGGCCAAGAGAGTTTTGCCCTGGGTTAAGATTATTTCTATTTTGTTGTGAACGTAATGAAGTACACTGTGTTTGTTGTTCATTGGCCTGAAATAAGGCGAAGTCATGGTGTGCCACAAAGTTTTTACTTTGATGCATAGGATGTGAATGTCCTTGTTGGTGAAAAGGAGATCCATTTTGATTAGAAATACTAGTAGCTGTCTGATGGCCCCACATTGGACTGCCATCTGCTACATCTGGAAACAAACCATTAGGTTGGTTTGGGGGGTGGATAGGAGAACAATTAAACTGAGAGTGTGGAGATAACACATGTTCAGCTGGACTTCCAAAAGATTGATTAACTTGGTGAAATTTCATTGAATCAAACTGATTTAACTGTTCAAAATCAGTCATCTTCTGATGTGTTGGAGTACCTTGAACATGGTTCAGCGAGTCTATGTGCAAAGGTTCAAACTCTGCACCCAAGTTCAATTCATCAACTAATGACACAGGTACTGGGTGTATAAATGCATCATCTGACAAACCTTCTAAGGTCTCACCGAAAAGATTGGCATCATCAAAAAAGTCCATGATCGGATCTGTCATCTTGAAAGTTCAGTAACAATCTGGGCTGTTAACTCCAAAGGGAGTATATTTAGCTTCTCTATAGTAGATATTATTGGATCATTTTTGAAGATCATCAACTAATCCAAAACAGGCCAATGTTCATTATTGCTCCAGAAAATGGCATGTCATGATGTGTCAGAATCCTAGGAAAATAAAACAAAGCAATTTAAATTTAATGATGAGTATTCATTAAACTTACATAAACAAAGTTTATATATAGTATTTTTATAAAATAATTCATTGTAAATAGCATTAATATTCCCTACAAGGAAAAAAAGCCCCCTGTTCAGATATGAATATATACATTTAAAAGTAATAGTACAAATTACTTCACTTTGAAGTGCATATATTATGACAAAAGAATATAAAGTAAGTCTAGCATGTCACCTTCTCCCATACCATTAAATGGTTATCACTCCCCAGCACTTCTGCCAAATGTATAAGATATATATGTACTATACTTCAAAATTATGTTTTGTTAAGATAGCTGGTACTAGACCTTCTCAGGTTAATAAATTCATTACAATCTTTTTCTAGATTACTTCACAGGGTATATGTGGAAATGCATTAAGAGCAATTGCACGAGGTCATAAGTTGACCCACAATGAGATAAAAGTTAGCCATTTGGTTAGCTGAAGGACAGCACAAACACGTGCTGGGGGAGATGTTGGGAGATATCCTTACATATTTCTACCATAGTCCTTTTGCTTATCTACGATGGAAGTCCAGCCTTCCTAACAGCCAAAGGATTTAGACACCTGTGAAACAAGAGAAACTATCTTCCTGTAAATCACTTGTATTCATTAGTTCATCCCTAATGTAACTCTCTTAAATCATTTATTGTTATATTTATGAAACAGTGTAAATTTTGAGACTCAAGCAGAGAAGAAAATAAACAAGTATCTTGCACTAAACAATAAATTAGTCATAAATAGTCTCAAAAGAAAAATGATAAGCCAGGCCCCAGTGGCTCATTCCTGCAATTCTAGCAACTAAGGAGGCAGAGATCAGAAGGATCAAAGTTTAAAGCCAGCCTGAGGTTGGCTTCATGAGACCGATCTCCAAAAAACCCATCACAAAAAACGGTTGGTGGAATAGCTCAAGGTATAGGCCCAAAAGAAAGAAGAAAAATGATAGCCCAGTGTGGTGATACACACTTGTAATCCCAGCACTTGAGAGGCTGAGGCAGGAGGATTGCAAGTTTGAGAATGGCCTGGGCTACATATGGAGATCCTGTCTGAAAAAAAAAAAATTATACTTATGCATATGATGGTCCCTTGGTATCTGTGGGGAACTGGTTCCAGAACACCCTCCCCTCAGATACCAAAATCCATAGATGTTCAAGTCCTTATATAAAATGTCCTACTATTTCCACATACTCCTACACTAGTTACCCTAGGTAACATACAATACCTAATACAAGGTAAATGCTATGTAAACAGTCATTATACTACACTATTTAGGGAATAATGACAAGAAAATTATTCCAACCTATGGTTGACCAAATCCTTTGATGCAGAACCAGAGGATATGTATGGTGTGTATACACACACACACACACACACACACACATACACATTTCTGATGTGAAGAAAGGATCTAATGTTACATGCTAATATTAAATAGCTAACCATTATTGTTCCAGACTTCTTGCACCATTCTAAACATTCTTTTTTTTTTTTGAGGCAGGGTCTCCCTTTTTAGCCAGGGTAGCTTCAAACTCCTGATCTCCTGTCTCAGCCTTTAAGCGCTGAGATTACAGGCCTATACCACCTTGCTCAGCTCATTCCAAATATTCAAACATTCTTAAAGTAATTTATGGTTCTGCCCCCACTATTATGCACAGAGAACCACCAATGAAAATAGTTGCTCTTCTTCATATTAGCTTATTCAAAAATTACCAAAGGGCTAAGAAACTTTTTCTAGAACTTCCATTTTGGAATGTCCATATTAGGAAGTATAAATTTTCTAAACAAAATTTCTACTCACTATTTAGATGTCATTTTTTTTAATTCTAAGAAGTAAAAATAACCAAATCTTAATTAATTTTACCTAGAAATTGGTTTATTATCTATCACAATGGCATTTATGTACTTTGATTAAAAAATTTAGAAGCAAAATTCAGAAAAAGATTTTTATCAGATTATATAATTGTGAGACAAAACATATGGAAGACTATGTGATCTGAACTAAACAAAGCATTAATCAAAAAGTAAGAAAGGTTGCTGATTACTGGTGGCTCACATCTGTAATCCTAGCTACTTGGGAGGCTGAGATCAGGAGGAATCGAAGTTAGAGGCCAAACTGGGCAAACAGCTGGCAAAATACCATCTCCAAAGTTAGAGCAAAATGGACTGGAGGCATGGCTCAAGTAGTAGAGTGCCTACTCTTCAAGTGCAAAGCCTTGACTTCAAACCCCAGCCCCACCAAAAAAACATTTAAAAGGCAGGACTAGTAACTTTTTTAGAATATACTTTATATTCAGCTATAGACACATTATTAGTGAACATCTATGTATACCTAAGTCATTAAATCAGGAAAGAATGCCTCCTGTTTTTATATGGGTGTATTATTGTCAAGTGGAACATCTAAAAAAAACATAATGGAAATTATGAAATCCAGTATTTCATCAATTAATGAGGTACATCATTAGTTCATATAGATAAAGGAAAATATTGTCAGGCAGGCACAGTGGCTCATACCTATAACCCCAGCTAACCTGGAAAGTAGAGATTAGGAAGACTGCAGTTTGAGGTCAGCCTAGGCAAAAAGTTTAGAGAGACTTCATCTTAACCAAAAAACTGGGTTTGATGGTACATGCCTGTGATCTGAGCTATGTAGGAGGCTGAGGGTAGGAGGATCATGGTCTGAGGATGGCTTCAGGCAAAACATGAGATCCTGATATATTTGATATATTGTAAGAATTTTTGTAAATGCCATAATGTACCCCACCCAGCACAACAACAAAAATTTATGCAAAATGCCTATTATATATAATATATAAATATTTACAAAATTCAAAGGCAATCTTAAAAAACAAAACAGTGAGACCGTACTGAAAAATAGCTAAAGTAAAAAAGGGCTGGAGGCATGGCTCAAGTGATAGAGAGCTTGCTTAGCAAGTACAAGGACCAAACTTCAAACACTTCTATGCCAAAAGAAAAGAAAAATATTGACAAACTGTGACATTATGCCACTTGAAGTTTTTATTTTATAATTAATGATTTTAAGTTACTTAGAGTTGACTCATTCTAAGAGATCTGAAAATTTCTTGTGTTTAAGGTGCTTTGCTTAGTTCATAAAACACTTAATTGTTGCTTTGCAAGAGAATATGGAATTGCGTCATCTTTAACAACAATATCGAATTCATGCTCTATTGCTGCTTCTATGCAACTCTGCATGCTCGAGGACTTTTTGGTTAAATGCTGTGTAACAGTACAATCTTTTAAAACACATTTTAACTAGTGGCTTGGCTCAAGTGGTAGAGCGCCTGCCTACGAAGCACAAGGCCCTGAGTTCAAACCTCAGTACTGAAAAAAAGAAAGGCATTTTAAATAGGGACTGGAGGTGTGGCTCAAGTGTTAGAGTACTTGCCTAGCAAATGTGAGGTCCTGAGTTCAAATCCCAGTACCACCAAAAAAGGTATTTTAAATAGTAATAGTAATATGCATAGCACTAACAATGTACATAGCCATACGGAAGAGATAATAGTATCAACAGCATGACTAAAAGTTTGTGCACAAATAGGCAGTGACAATTACTACATAATTACTATATAAGCTATTAATACAAATACAGACTGAGACATCTGTCTGAGACACATCCCAATTTCAAAGCTCTGAAGTGAAAAACATGCATCTCAGGATTGATTAAAGTACTTTCTTAAATACTAGAATGTATTACTTCAGAAATTCAGAACCCAGGGCTGGGGATGTAGCTCCGTGGTAAAGCTCTTGTCTAGCATGCATAAAGCCCTGGGTTCTGTCCCTGGTACTGCAAAAAAACAAAAAATTAGACCCAGAGCTACAGAAGACTATTGCTGAAAATGAATGTTAAAGATTACCTGAATTATATAACATCTTAGTGTGATAATAGTAAACTTATTAAGGCATACAGAACTTATACAGACTTATAGGCAAGTAAATTTGTTTTATTCTTTAAAAATTAAGAATTTTTAAAAGACTATTCTGGAAATAAATTTATGATTTACCTGAGTAGCAATATTCCATACAGAAAAAATCTGGGGTACTCTCTGAATTTTAATTTGCTAAAACAGGACGTTTACTACCTGAGGTTTAACTAAAAACAGGGGTGGGGGGAGAATAGTAATTTTAATTAAGAAAACAACTTTGTTGTTTATTCATCCACTGAACACTTATTGGTAGATGACTTGCAGTACTAGGATGATGAAAAATAACTGGTGTCTAAGGGAGAGACAGACAAGTAAACAATCCATTGCCAATATATATTAGCTGTGCTTTGATAAAGGTAAATACAGAGGAGGAATACCTAATGGCAAAGAACATGAACACAGACACCAATGCTATAATATATTAATAAGATACACATTTAATATATGACAAGATAGTAATCAACCTTAGTTAAGAAATGTGAATGATGAAAAAAATGCCCTGCCAGTGCCAGTGGCTCATGCCTGTAAATCCTAGCTACTCAGGAGGCAGAGATCAGAAGGATCACTGTTTGAAGCCAGCCCAGGCAAAGTTCAAGAGGCCCTATCTAGAAAAAACCCATCAACAAAAAAAGGGCTAGGAGTGGCTCAAGGTGTGCTGATGGGGGGTACACTGTGGCATTTACAAATGTTCTTACAATATATCAAATATTTCATAGTTGAGTTCACCCCCTCCATCATTCTCCTTTATCCCCCCCCCTTCCCTACTCCTGAAGAGTTAACAGGTATTATTATTTCCATTTACATGCATGTGTACACAGTATTTGCAGTAGTGCAAATTCCTCTTTAAATCTATTATCTTCATTCTAGTAAATGTCTATACCATATTCAAGTCTAATTGTGCGTTTGTATGTGTAGGTTTTTTTTTAATGGACCTCATTTTATTTTCTTCATAAAAAACAAAAGACAGAGCTTAGAACTGGATCATTTGCCCCTTTCTCTTCTTATCTTCCCCCAGTTCGAAATGCTTGAATGCTCTTAGTAACCAGCATTCTCTTAGCTCTGCAGTTGGGTTCAACACACTCTAGCCTCAGCATAATTTTCTTTGAAGTTTTATCTTTTTTTCTGGAAAATCAGATCAGTCTACCCATCACAGCCACTCTGCTTCCTATCATAACACCATTTTCCCTGGATACACAGAGAATCCTTGCCTTCTTGTACTGTGACACTTTATAAGGTTGGTGCTTGCCATACTTTTTACAGAAAGTCTGCCAGGTTTTAAGAATGTTAACCAAGATTTCAGGAGGGTTATCGGTACTAAAAAAAAGCTGTGTGTGTTTTTTGAGACAGGGTCTTGCTATGTAGCCAAGGCAAGTCTGGAACTCACTATGTAGCCCAAGCTGGTCTCAAACTCAAAAGCCTCCTGCCTCAGCTTCCTGAGGGTTGGTATTATAGGCATGTGCCACCACACCTGACATGTCAGTCTAATTTTAACTTATTAATTAAGCAAGTTCTAATGAATAGTTTGATTATATTCAAAGCACCTTCTTTTTTTCCTTAGCCATACTGGGGTTTGAACTCAGGGCTTCATGCTTGCTAGACAGGTGCTCTACCACTTAAGCCAGGTCTCCAGCCCATATCCAAAGCATCTTTGCATAAACTACAACAGTTCTTGCCCTCAAGATGAGACTCTAAATGAAGGAAGGGAAGGAAAATAAGAATATACATAAGAAATTATATATTGAATAAAATATGGTAAAAGTGGTCTAAGAGAGGCATAAGTTCATTGATAAAGTGATTTATGAAGGAAAAAGAACATACTTGGCTAGCATTCAGGAAAAGCTTCTTTGAACAGGAAGCACTTGATGGGCTCTTTATAAGGGGATTTTATAAGAGCAGCCCAGGCAAAGGGTTCAGAAATAAAGAAATGATAGCAATGGAGTACATGTTTAGGAAACATAACACCCATTGTGAAGGATACACAAACAGAGAAAAGTAGAAAGTAAAGCAATGTCAAACAAATGCAGAAATATAAATGGAATACTGATATAAGGGACCTTATCACTTGTACAATGAAATAGTGTATCTGAGGGACAGTTCTTCTAAGGTTGAAACAAGTATTTGGAGTTGAAATTAAATTATTTACCTATCTTTGTTTCCACATTTATTCAATGCTAATTATACAATGATTATACAAGATGGATGCAAACATCAGTAGGACAGAATTCCTGCTTTCAAAAAACTCAATCTAGGGCTGACAGAGAGGGTCAAGTGGTACAGTGCCTGTCTACCAAGCTTGAGGCCCTAAATTTAAGCCCCAATACCACAAAAACAAAACAAACTCGATGTAGAGGAGAGGAAAATACATAAACAAATAGTATGACACATACCTTAATAGAGGTAGCACAGATTAGACAGCAATTAGCTATTCTTAGAAAAGGTCAACAAAGGCATAGAAATGAAGTAACATTTGAGCTAGGCCTTAAGAATAAAAATGAGATAACTGAATATGAATTCTGTAACAGAATTTACACATATAAACTTACTTCAGTTGCAAACTGACTTTCTCCAATTATTGCTTTTGCTCCAAAACATTTCTACACACTTCAAATAGGTCCCTCAACATTTCTTAAATAAAAGAATTAGTCTTCCCAATAAGGAATAAAAAAGACTAGGCTTCAATTGTTTTTAAAAAAGCCAGGAAGGGCCCTGGTTCTATGCCCTTCCAGCAGTATGAACTTGAGAAGATCATATAATTTTTGCTTTCATCGCCTAAAAAAAAAAAAAGAAGAATTACAATAAAAACTATTAACTACATATAGTCCTGTATACCTGAAAGGCAAATTATAAAATGCCAAAAAAAAAAAAAGGTAAAAAATTGTTTCTATCAGTCAACTTAACACATAATTAAGAGAATTAAGCTGCTTTTACAACTCCCCGCCTCCCTGTATAGTGTAGAAATGGCCAGAGCTAAGGCAGGACATGGCAATTCGGGAATGGACAGATCATAAGGTTAGTCAGAGATAACAAGAGGTCAGCCGAGGTCTGCAATACAGGGCAGACCTGTATTATATATTATGCTAAAAAATCTAGACTTTATTCTAGCGCTAATAAGGAGCTATTTCACTGACTAAAATTTCTTCTTTGATTTAACACCTGATTAATATTTTTTACTATGGGGAAATCATTCTTAATGGTAGCTATTCACATTTGAAATTTTTTAAAGAGTGAATAGCAGCTCTTTCAGTGACATTGATGGAAATAAATACTAAAGATATACCCTGAAACTTTTTAATAAAATGATGACAGAGGACCTACCTTTTTTTTTTTTTTAAACACACGGAGTCTTACTACAATGCCCATACTAGCCTTGAACTATAGGCTCAAATGATCCTCAGCCTCCAAACAGCTGTGACTATAAGTTTGTACTTACTGTGCTTGTGATTACAATATTAATCATTTTATAGAATATCTTCACCTGGTAAAATAAAAAGCTACCATATATTAGTTTACTCAATTAAAAAACTGGTCTGTGAACTTGTAAATATAACTCCTGTTTAGACATTCAAACTATACTTCAGTATCTGTTAAAAAAAATTCTAGGAACTAAGCCAGGCACCAGTGTCTCAAACCCATAATTCTACCTACTCAAGAGGCAGAGATCAGGAGAATCTGTAGGTTCAAAGCCAGTTGAGGCAAATAGTCCACGAGACCCTCTTGAAAAGAGCAAACACAAAAAAAGGCTGGTGGAATAGCTCACGTGGTAGAACGTGTGCCTAGCAAGTGTGAGGCCCTGAGTTCAGACCCCAGAAACTCACACACAAAAGTGTCTATGAATTGGAGAAGTAGCTTAAAGGTAGAGTGACTGCCCATGAGATTATTTAAAATAAACCTAACCCCTTTTGTAAACCACAAACCAAACTCTCAGCTGGACTTGGTGGCTTACACCTGAAATCTCAGCACTGGGAGGGTAAGGCAGAGTAATGACTGAAGCCAGCTTGGGATACATAGTAAAAAAGGGTCAAATTCTGTTCTCCTCTAAAGTTTCTTTTTTCAAAGAGAATATTCCCCTCTTTTATTCCGATATAAAAAAAATCTACTTTAAATAAAAGGTTTAATGGTTAGAGAAACAAATCTTCAACTACTGATCCTCAATTACTCATTTCCTTAGGGTTCCTACAGAGAGATTCTAAGAACATGATTGGGGCTAGCAGAGTGACTCAAGTGGTAGAGTGCCTGCCTAGCAAAGGTGAGGCCTTGAGTTCAAACCCCAGTACTGCTCCCCCCACCCCCACACAAAAAGAACCTAAGTACATGATTGGTAGATAATGCTAAAACCATATTAATATACTATAACTAGCAATAATTACACATAAATAATATCAATTAAAGTAATTTTCTATAAGTATACTACAGAATTTCTGTCCTCTGCCTTGTGACTCAGTATTTATCAGTCTTAAATTAAAACTATAGAAAGTTTAAAGTAGCAAAGTGGTTTTCAGCTGGGAGAATAAACACAATACCTTAACAAAATCAAGATACAAAAGAATCCCAAGAGGATAGAGCCATGGACTAAACCTAAAAATTTCCAACTATCAGGTCCTCTTTCAGCACAACCAGCTCTACAAGTACATTCAAATTGCAAATTCTACATAGCCAGTCAAATAACATGAATAAGTGAAACTGATCAGGAAAGAACAAGCTAAGAAGTACAAAGGGAAAGCTATGGTTAACTGCTGCTTGTAATTTTTAAAAAGGAACTGTTGAAAGCAAAATGAGAGATAAAATAAACTGGACAATTAAAAGATCATGTAAAATGGACAACAAATACAGTTAGATCCATACCTTGCTTCTCAAACCAATATTAATGGCAAAAGTATCAAAGTAAACGTCGAAAAGAAAAACCATGAAAGTAGGAGAAAATAACCAAAGAGATATTTTAATTTCTTTTTAAGGCACAAAATCCAGATGTCATTAAAAAGTCATGAACTAGAGCATATAAATCAAACAACTACACTGGGTGCCAGTGGCTCCTGTCTGTAATCTTAGCTACTCAGGAGGCAGAGATCAGGTGGATCACAGTTTGAAGCCAGTGAGGGCAAATAGTTCAAGAGACCCTATCTCAAAAAAACTCTTCACAAAAAGAGGCTGGTGGAGTGGCTCAAGGTGTAGAGCCTAAGTTCAAATCCCAGACCAGAAAAAAAAAAAAAAAATCAAATAACTATGAAAAGACTTATAAATAAAGCTGGGTGCCTGTGGCTCATGCCTGTAATCCTAGCTACTTGGGAGGCCAACCTGGGCAAATAGTTTGTGAGATCCCCATCTTCAAAATAACCAGAGCAAAATAGAGTGGAGGTATGGCTTAAGTGATAGACAGCCTGCTTTGCAAATATGAAATAACATTTGCAGCCAACTAATTGATGAATTGCTCAATTCTTTTGTTTGTTTGGTTGCTGTTTTGGGGGGAAGTGGGAAAAGGGTATACCAGGGATTGAACCCAGGGCCTCACACATACTAGGCAAGCACTCTACCACTTAAGCAGTGACCCCCCAGTCTGGCTTATTTCTTATCACATAAAGATTTCCTGTAAGTCAATGAGCATCGTGGAACATGCCTGTAATTTTAGCACTTAGGAGGTTCAGGCAGAGGATCATAAGTTCAAGAGCAGCCCAGGCTACACAGTGAGAATCTGTCTCAAAATTTTTTTTCTTTATAAATCAATAAGAAAAAATAGCCTAACAGAAGAAAATGTGCAAAGGATATGGTCAGTTCATATACTCCTTCAAAAATAAGAGAAAAACACATTAGAAGCATACTGATTTACCGTTTTTCACCTATCAGAGTCACAGAGACTCAAAGTTTAATGAAACATGTTGATGAAGCTATGTGGAAAAAAATATTTATACAGTCTGATGGGAATTTAAAAGGGTAAAGACTCTAAGACATTGCACAAAAATCACATTACCAAATTAACTCAAGCTAAGAAAGACTTCAAGACAGACTCAGTCTGGGAAAAGGAGTCCAACAGCTCATATTTTGGTGACTGATTGGATAACCTTTAAAGTCCCTTCTGGGTAGTATTGTACAACCCTTGGCATCTGAGAATATTTAGCTTTAGTACGGTACCCCAAAGTTATTTATCAGATTTGAACAAGGTTTATAGGCCTATAGATCGATTTATAATACAAACACACACACATATAATTTTTTTTTGACAGAGGGTCCTGCTATATAGCCCTGGTTAGTCTTCAACTTCCTGATCCTCCTGCCTTAGTTTTTCAAGTGGTGGGATTATAGCTGTGCACCACCCCACCTGGCCAAGGACTACATATTACATGATTCCACTTACATAAAATGTAGGTAAACTATAGAGACAAGAAGTAGATTAGTGGTCATAGGTCTGGCAGCAGTTGGGTGGAGTGACTGGTAACTGGTGTTAGTCACATGTTATATGGTCTATTTTTGAGGTGATGAAAATGGTCTAAAATTGGTAGAAATGATGTTTAAACAACTCTGTGACTGAATTAAAAGCTGTTGACAAGAGCAGTGGTGCAAGGCTAAAATCTCAGCATTCAGGAGGCTGAGACAAGAGGAGTGCAAGTTCAAGACCAGCCTGGACTACAGAAAAGGAAGATAAGGAAAAGAAAGGAGAAGAACTAATAATAATTATATGGGTAAAATTATTTTCAAGTTTCTTAAGTGCTCGAAACTGATTTTCTTTTATTCCCAACTAATTTTATTTGGTTAGTATTTAAATGGTAGATTTTTTTTTTCCTAGGAAAAAATAAAGCAGGTAAACTTACTTTGGGAGATTTGGTCAAGGTACTGTGGAATTCAGTTAGTTTTCTCAAATAAAATGTTACCTATTCAATACAACTTTAAACTTGGGACTGTTATAATAAGCTTTTAATAGTAAGAAAAAATTACATTCTTGTCAATTTTTAAAAATAAATATGAACTTAAGGCAAAAATTCAAAGTAGGCTCAGGGATAAGCTATTGTGGTCATTTTAATTAACCAAAATCTTAAAATTCAAAAATTAACAATTGTTACCTTACCCTGCAGGCAATTTTTCTTTTCTCCATTCCCTTACTATTCTGTTACTTCCTTTCATGAGCTGTAACCAAAGCACACCCTGCATGATCAGTACATGTACTAAGATGCCTGGTTTATGTCACGATGGTGAGTTTCTGTGAAAAACAAGATGTTAGACCCAGCAGTACTAGTCCAGTTCAAAGGACCTGGCAGTCATCTTGACTCCAGTTTCATTACCATCCCCTTGTATTACATTTCCAAAGTAAATTTACTTCCTACCAGCATCCCCTACCACACGTACAACTAGCCAATTGTCATCAAGCTGAAGAAGAACACAGAATTCTTGAAGACATAGTGATGCCTTCTGGGAAGTTATAGTTTACCTATTTATTAATTGACCTCACCCATCACATTCTAAGAAAGCATATAACCTTATTTCTTTCACCTTTGGGCAGGCATGCTGATCTGGAAGCCTAACTCATGGTTCTTGTCCTGAATAAAGTCCTAGCTCTTTGTTCAAATGACCTCTGTCATGGTTATTAGCCCTACTTCGAAGGAATAAAGAACTGAGATTTAGCTAGGCAAAAAACTGGGTAACAGACTGGAAGCATGGCTCAAGCAGTAGAGCACCCACTTAGCAAGCACAAAGGCTGAGTTCAAACCTCAGTACTGTAAATTTAAAGAAAAAAAATGATATAACCAACTTGTCTTTGACAAAGGTGCTAAAAATATACGATGGAGAAAAGACAGCCTCTTCAACAAAAACTGCTGGGAAAACTGGTTAGCAGTCTGCAAAAAACTGAAACTAGATCCATGTATATCACCCTATACCAATATTAACTCAAAATGGATCAAGGATCTTAATATCAGACCACAAACTCTAAAGTTGGTACAAGAAAGAGTAGGAAATACTCTGGAATTAATAGGTATAGGGAAGAACTTTCTCAATGGAACCCCAGCAGCTCAGCAACTAAGAGATAGCATAGATAAATGGGACTTCATAAAATTAAAAAGCTTCTGCTCAACAAAAGAAATGGTCTCTAAACTGAAGAGAACACCCACAGAGTGGGAGAAAATATTTGCCAGCTATACATCAAAGGACTGATAACCAGAATATATAGGGAACTTAAAAATCTAAATTCTCCCAAAATTAATGAACCAATAAAGAAATGGGCAAGTGAACTAAACAGAACTTTCTCAAAAGAAGAAATTCAAATGGCCAAAAAACACATGAAAAAATGCTCACCATCTCTAGCAATAAAGGAAATGCAAATTAAAACCACACTAAGATTCCATCTCACCCCTGTTAAAATAGCCATCATTAGCAACACCAAAAACAACAGGTGTTGGGGAGGATGCAGGGAAAAAAGAACCCTCTTACACTGCTGGTGGGAATGTAAACTACTACAACCACTCTGGAAAAAAACTTGGAGGCTTCTTAAAAAGCTAAACATTGATCTACCATATGATCCAGCAAAACCACTCTTGGGGATATACCCAAAAGAATGTGACACAGGTTACTCCAGAGGCACCTGCATACCCACGTTTACTGCAGCACTATTCACAATAGCCAAGTTACGGAAACAGCCAAGATGCCCCACCACTGATGAATGGATTAAGAAAATGTGGAATTTTATGCAGCCATGAAGAAGAACGAAATGTTATCATTCGCTGGTAAATGGATGGAATTGGAGAACATCATTCTGAGTGAGGGTAGCCTGGCCCAAAAGACCAAAAATCGTATGTTCTCCCTCATATGTGGACATTAGATCAAGGGCAAACACAACAAGGGGATTGGACTTTGATCACATGATAAATCAAGAGCACACAAGGGAGGTAGGAGGATAGGTAAGACACCTAAAAAACTAGATAGCATTTGTTGCCCTCAACACAGAGAAACTAAAGCAGATACTTTAAAGCAACTGAGGCCAATAGGAGAAGAGGACCAGGAACTAGAGAAAAGGTTAGTTTGAGAAGAATTAACTTAGAAGGTAACACACATGCACAGGAAATCAATGCGAGTCAACTCCCTGTTTAGCTATCCTTATCTCAACTAGCAAAAACCCTTGCTCCTTCCTATTATCACTTATACTCTCTCAACAAAATTAGAGATAAGGGCAAAATAGATTCTGCCAGGTAGCGAGGGGTAAGGGGGAGAGCAAGGGGGCATGGGGGATAAGGGAAGGGGTGGGGAGAGGGGGAAGAAATGACCCAAACATTGTATGCACATATGAATAAAATAAAAATAAAAAATAAAAAAAATGATAAAACTGTAGGAAATACTGTCATTCACAGTGTTACTTATCATTATAGACCTGAAGAAAAAACCTCTACCTATCCTAAATACTTGATATGATAATTAAGTACTATGATATATGTTTAAGTGCTTTTTCCATACTAAAGCAAGATGTTAGTTTTGCTATTACTATTAACAGTAAATTGCCAAACATCAGTAGCTCATGCCTGTAATCCTATCTACTTGGGAAGCTAAGATATGAAGGAGCTGGGTTTCAGGACAACCCAGGCAAATTATTTTGAGACCTCATCTCCAAAATAACCAGAGCAAAATGGACTGGAGATGTGGCTCAAGGGGTAGAGCACTTGCTTTGCAAGAGTGAAGCCCTGAATTTAAATCCCAGTCCTACCAAAAACAAACAAAAAACATTAAGTGATGTTAAAACTGAGGAAAAGTTTAGTCTAGGATGTCACATGAAAACCCAGGAAATATTAGTGGACTATCAGTGAAAATGGAATTTGAAATTTAGGATAAGTTAAATTTTTATAAGTAAGAAACTCAGAGACTTTTGAGAAATATGTATTAATTGAAAGTGCATAAATATTAAATAATGGATTATTAAGTAATGGATTCAATAATTACCCCTTTTTAGAGCTGGCCTTTTTAAAAATAATAAGGACTACTAAATTTTATATACAGTAAGAATTAAAGTAGGCACGGACTTGTACTCTTCCCATTCAGGTTTTTCTATTTCTAACTCCCTCCAACCCCTGTCCCAGAGACAGGGGTCTCACTATTGTAGGCTAGGCTGGCCTGGAACTTGAACTTGAACTCCTCCTGCTTTAGCTTCCCAAGTACCTGAGATTACAGGCATATGCCAACATGTCCAGCTCTATTTCTTGTTCTGCTCTTCTCTCCTTTCCTGGGGATCATACTTGCTAGGATATAGATACTCATCAGAATAACTGAGTTTTTTATCTACACTGAAGTATTTCTAATCTACTTCCCTAAACCACATCACAAATAAATTACATTTTTAAAAAAATTTCCTCCACTGTTTTGAATTTAAGTTGAAAAATGTTTGATTCTTGTAACAAATAATACTCTCTTCTCCTGCTTTCCTTCCCCACTCCCATTTCTCAAGGACACTACTCCAGGAACTCTTAATTCTCTCTCCTGAATCATCCATTTGTCTCATTCTACTAGAGCACTCCTGTCAGAAAATAAACAAGTTATTTCTCTCATCTTTAAAAATCTCCTCCTAGGCCAAGCACTGATGGCTCACATCTGTAATCCTAGCTACTCAGGAAGCAGAGGCCAGGAGAATCACAGTTTGAAGCCAGCTAGGGCAAATAGTTTGCAAAACCCTATGCCAAAAAAACCCAATATAAAACAGGGCTTGTGGAAAGGCTCAAGTGGTACACTGCCTGCCTAGGAAGCATAAGACCCTGAGTTCAGTGGGGAGAAATGACCCAAGCCTTGTATGCACATATGAATAATAAAACAATAATAAAAAAAAAGACCCTGAGTTCAAACTCCAGTACTGCCCCCACCCCACCCCCAAAAAATCTCCACTCTTAACTCCTTTTATTCCTTCACTTTGGTTCCCTTTCTTCCCCTTTACAACAAAACTTGAAATTTTTGTTTACATTTGTTGTTATTTTGTGCTACTCTCTTTGCAATCAGGTTTTATTCCTACCATCTCATCAAACTGACCTGATGAAGTGCATACTGACCCTTAGGTCACTAAATCCAAGGATCATTTTTCAGTCCTCATCTAAAACCTTTCAGCAACATTTAGTACCATTATTACTGAATTCTCCTGTGAAACACTTAGCAGACAAGAAATTCACCTCATTTCTCTCCTTCTTTCTTAACAGTTCAATTTCAGTTTCTTTAGACTTCAATTCCTAAATGTTGAAAGAACCCCAACCACTTCTCTTTTCTGTCTGTACTCACTCCAAGGGTGATTTTACCTTTCTCATTTCTTTAAATACCATATATATGTTGGTAATTCCCAAACTTATACCTGTTTTATCTCTACCTTAACTCCAGGCCCATACACCAAACAAATTACTTGGCTTCTCTTCTTGAAACTGGATATGCAACTAACATTCTGCTATTTCAATCCCAGTTATTCAGGCAGAGATAGGAAGAACTGAGTTTCAAGACTAGCCTGGGGGTGAAAAATTAACAAGACCCCATCTCAACAACAAAAAAAAACCCCAAAAAGCTGGGTGTGGTTGTGTGCACCTGTAATCCCAGCTACATGAGAAGCTTAAGTAGGAGGATCTCGATCCAGTCTACCAGGCAAAAAACACAAGACCTTATCTGAAAAACACTGAAGCAGAAAGGGTCAGAGTCATGGCTCCAGTGATAGAGTGTTTGCCTATCAAGTGTGAGGTCCTGAGTTCAATCCTAGTACCACCAAAAAATAAAAAGTGACCTTATTAAAATGCATAGGTTTGAGTATGGCTTAAGTGTTAGAGTGCATGCTAGGGCAAGCATAAGGCACTCAGTTCAAACTTCACTGTTGGCCCCCAAAAAAGGAAGTCATTTCAGTTCATTTTGGTCACAACTTTTCAGTATCTCCTTACTTCATTACAGAAGCAGAAATCCATACTATGAACTGTCAATTCCTATTATTATTCTCTCCACCTCAACCTGAACAGCTCTCCTACTCTTCTCTCTTGTTCATTTCCTTACTTCAGCTACAAAGACTCCTCAGTTCACTAAAAAAGCCAAGCATGAAGGGGATGTCAGCAAAATGGTTGAGTAGGAAGTTCCAAACACTTCTCTCCAATGAAGTACCAAAAACAAGCAGGAATCATCAGAAACAACTTTATCAGACATCTGGAAAATAGTCAAAGGCTTACAGCAACCAAGAGAATGCTGAAGAAAAGAAACAATACAAAAAACACAATACAAAAAAACAGTCCTACCATTAAAAGAAATTGCTGTTAAAACACTGTCTGAGGGCTGGGGAGTAGTAGAGTGCTTGTCTAGCATGCAGGAGTCCCTGGATTTGATTCCCAACGTGACTACCAAAAAGAAAGAAACTCTAAACTAAAAAAACCCTACATGTATAAACAAACAAAACACTGGCACTGAACACAAACTAAAAAATCAGAGACTTTAGTTGGAAAAAGTCAGTAAATAAATTGATGACTCCAGCCTCCAACAATCAGGAACATAACATGCTGGGGCAAGGGGATAAAATCTGATTTGCACATTTGCTACATTGTAATTGTGAATGTCTGGTTTTCACACACACACACACAAATATATATATATATACATATACATATATATATGTATATATATATATATGTATATATATATATAAAATGGAAAAAACCAGAACTGTCCCTAAATAAACCCAGACACTGAACACAATGGACAAAGACTTTTAATCAACTGTCTTTAATATGCTCAAAGAACTAATGGAAACTATGGCTCAAGAATGAAAGTAAACTAGAAAAACGACATATTAACAAAATGAAAATACCAACAGAGAAGCAGAATTTATTAAAAAAAAAAAAAGACCAACAGGAATTCTGGAGATGAAAAATATAGTAACTTTGCAAACAAAGGAAAATAGTAAACTTGACTTTTCAAATGATCTGAAGTTAGTAGTGTGAAAAACAGAAGGAAAAAGAAGTGACAGAGACTGAAAAATCTCTGAGACAACATCGAGCACAGAACATAAGACATTGGAGGCATCACAAAAGGAGAGGAAGAGTCAGAAAGAATAACAGAAGAAACAATGGCTGAAAACCCCCCAAATCAGATGAAAGACATAAATCTTACACATCCAGGAAACTCAACAAACTCTAAGCAAGATAAACTTAAAGACATTCACAATGAAACACATTATTGTCAAACTGACAAAAAAACCAACAGAATCATGAAAGCTGCAGGAAAAAAGAGCCTAATAAGTAAAAGAGATCCTCCATAAGATTAAGAGTAGATTTCTCATCAGAAACCATGAGGGCCAGAAGGCAGGAGGATGACATTTCAAATACGGAAAGTTAAAAAAACAACAAACAAAAACACCATTGACCAAAAAGTCTATAACCAGAAAACTACACTTCAAGAATGAAGAAGAGCTGGGCGTGGTGACTCATGTCTATAATCCTAGATTCTGAGATCAGAAAGATTATGTTCAAAGCCAGACTGGGTTTAGAGACCCTATCTCAAAAACAGTCAGAGCAAAATGGACTGGAGGTGTGGCTCAAGGGGTAAAGCAGCTACTTTACAAGTGTGAAGCCCTTAGTTCAAAGCCCAGTCCCATATACACAAAAAAAAAGAATGGAGAAATCAAAATATTATCGGATAAATAAAAACCAAGGGAGTTATTAGTAAAGAGTACATTGAAGCCATAAGAAACAAAAACCACACGAAGCCAGGCGTAGGTACTTTACCTCCAGGTCTCATCCAATTCAATTCAATTAGTACTTTCTGGGTATTTATTATATTTCTAATATTTGTATATCCCTGGCACCTTATTAATAGAAAGCTAATACTATTTTATTCACTTTACCTTCAATGTGGCCCTTGCCTCTGCTTATAAATTTTTTATTTTAGCCAGAAACTGGTGGCTCATGCCTGTATTCCTAACTACTCAGGAGACAGAGAGAGATCAGGGGGATTAATGTTCAAAGCTAGCCTGGGCAAACAGCTCTAGAGACCCTATCTCAAAAACACCCAACACCCAACACAAAGGGTTGGCTGGTGGCCCAGTGGAAGAGTGCCTGCCTGGCAAGCATGAGGTCCTGAGTTCAAACCCCAGTGCCTCCAAAAAAAAAACACCCAACACAAAAAAGGGATGACGGAGTGACTCAATTGCTAGGGTGCCTGCCTAGCAAGTGTAAGGCCCTAGTTCAAACTCAGTACCACCAAAAAAATATTTTTTCATTTCATTTCTTTATGCTTCTAAACTATCTCTTTTCACTTGTTATCTATCCTCTAGTCTTTAATACTAAGTTCCCCCCTTTTCATGAAAGGACAATTTTACATCTTATTCTTTTGTTGTTTTCCAGTTGAAATTCACCACACAGTCATCTTTTCAGAACCAAGTATCTGTCTTTGCATCTATCCCTTTTTTCTTCTAGCAATTCTCAGAAAAGGAAGTATGGCTGTTCTTCAAAGGTAAATATCTCACCTCTTAGTACCATGCCATCAAGTCTCTCAAAGGGACTTGTTCTCACATATATTCCATCTCTTTCTAGGACCTTTAATCATCCCCTTGCAATTCCTGATTCTCTTCTAACTCTGAGCATCAGCAGATCTTCTCTACCTTAAAAAGAACTGTACAAACCAAGTCATTGTCTTTCTATCCTTCCATTTGATGCCAAATATCGAAAACTAGTGATTCGCTGCCTCCATTTTTTAGTTAACTTTTAGAACTTGATAGTTTTTGGTCCTCATAAAGGTAATGCAACTATGCAATCAATGGTAATTTCCTGGACAACTCCAAATGCTCTCTTAAATCCCTGTCTTTGACCACTGAGAAAATACTTGCCATCACTAACAAAAAGTGACAAAAGGCTAACACAAATGTTATTTTTTATATGAAACCTCCAGTCATCTATGCATGCCCATTTATCATACAGCAATTAGGTTCTGAGTTCTTTAAGAATAAAGACTAAGGCCATGTGGCATGTACCTATAATCCAGCAATTAAATCTGTAACCCCAGGAACCAGGAAGCTGAGATGGGAGAATCACCTGAGACCAGGAGTAACAGCACAGGTAACTTAGTGAGATCTCATTTGTGGGGGGAGGGGAGAGGATGGAGAAGGGGAATGGATATGAATAAAGGAATACAGAGTATAATGTATTCATCTCTAGTACCAGCTTGGACCATTAAGAAAAGCTGTTTAAATGTTTTCTAAACTCAGGTTCAATTAACCACTTCACTTTGTGGAAATTCTCTTAGCTTCTATGACATTACACTGTTATGGATTTTCTTTCCTGGAACTTTCCTTGCTTTTCTGTTGATTTAAAGTAGCTTAATGCATACAAGGTTCTATGCAGTGACTTCATGCCACTGACAAATTCAGTTACTTAGCATTTCAAATTCAATCAAGTCTTGACACATCTTCAACATATCCTCTAAAATGTGATTTCACATTCAAATCCATTTTTCTTGAAATGTTATGATTGCTCTAAATTGTTTTTCTTACTAGTGGTATAAAATAAAGATAGAATACCCAACTTCATATTACCACTACTTAAGAAGACCATCATCTGCATCTTAGGGCCCTTCTTGAACTTTCCAACCTAAGGTATCTAAGAAAGCAATAGCTTGGGTCCCTGTTTATATAATGATGTGTATGCCCTATCAGCAGCCCTGGGAATTCTGGTCATTTGTGACAAATTTCTATCAATCTCAGAATAATACAGACCTTTGTAATACTTTTTCCCTCCTTCCCTAGGACCTTACTTCAAAGTATGCTACCTATTTTACCTAATAGCTACCAAATTCATCTTGACAAAAATTTTTCTCTTTCTCTATCTTCTTCAGTAATGTCCTCTGATTAAGCTACAGATATATATTTTTTCATACCATATTGTCTAAATGTCTAAAATGGTATACAGTTCCATCTATTTTAGAAATAAAACTAAGTCAGGCACCAGTGACTCACCCCTGTAATCCTAGCTACTCAGGACACAGAGAGCAGGAGCATCGCAGTTCAAAGCCAGCCCAGGCAAACAGTCTGTGAGACCCTATCTCAAAAAAACCCATCACAAAAAGTGGGCTGGTGGAGTGGCTCAAAGTGTGGGCCCTAAGTTCAAACCCCAGTGCTGCAAAAAAACAAAAACAAAACAAACATTTTTTTTTTTTGAAGGTACTGGGGTTTGAACTAAAGACTTCATGTTTACTAGGCAGATGTTCTACCACTTGAGCCACTCCATCAGTTAAAAACAAAACTTTGTAAAGGATCAAGAAAAGACATAGTATCTCTTACCATCTGACTACTCAAGAATATAAAACTGTGTTGTTAGGAACTGCTATAATCCAATGGACATAATACGGGGTTTGTTTGTTTGTTTGGGGGGGGTGGGGGGTTTGAAACAGGGTCCAACCCAGGTTAGTATGGAACTTGCTATATAGCCAGAACTGGCTTGGACTCATGATTCTCCTCCTTGCCTCTGCCTCCTGAATGATGGGGTTATAGGCATGCACCAACACGCCTGGCCAGGTCCTCATTTATAACTAAAAACACTTTGTATTTGTTATCTCATATTTCTTTTAACTTCATCTCATTTAAGTAAAAGTAGCTATTAATCATCCAACATTTATCTTTGGAGATAAAAAAAAAAAAAGAACTTAAGACTTGTAAAATACAGTAACATGTTAATCAAACCACATAACTGAATGTGGGGTAACTAGCCCTTTCATATACTGTTTAAAAAGTGTGAACAAGAAAATAAATTTGGAAATCTGTAAGGCATTATCACTAAAGTGGAGCACATACATATCTATGACCAGCTTTTCTAGTCCTTAGAAATATACACTCCACAGAAATGTGAGCACCAAAAGTCATGTACAAGGAATGTTCATATCAGTATTATTCATAATATTCCCAAACTGAAAAAAAAAAGTCCATCACATTATTACAATCAACAGCAATGAGACTAAACAAAGTACTCCTATATGGGAAAACAGATCTGTCTCACAGAAATATTATGCAAAAGAACATACACTGTATCATTCATTCCATTTTATAAAGTTCAAAAACAGCCAAAACAAATCTATGGTTTTAGAAGTCAGGATAATAGTCACCTATGGCAAGATAGAGAGTGATAATTAGAAAGGGGCATGAGGGGAGCTTCTGAGCTGCTGATAATGACAATGCTGGTTTTTTTTTTTTTTCTTTTTTGACTTGTGTTTATAATAAATCACAAACTTATACACATGATTCATATACTTCTTTGCATGTGTGTTATAACTTTTAAAAAGTTTTTAAAAGCCAAACTGAAACAAAATGAAGTGTAAGTAAATATCTAAAAACAGCAAAGTATACGTACATCACTCAAAAAAAGGGCAAACAAATATAGCATAGTCTCTAATAGGACTTCAGTAAATTCTGTATACTATTATTTCAATACATTTTCACCAAAGTAAAACTAGTAAGTGAATTTTTGTACTTAGATATGCAATGAAATCACTAAATTATGGAATCTCTGGAAGTCCTGTCTAGTATTAGAAACCTCAAGCATTTCAGTTTCTCTGTATCTCATTCAGTTGCTTCAATTGTAAAACAGACGAAACAAGTGTACCAAGTCTATACTCCTAAATTCTTATATTTATTTTACGTAAAAGTGCTCATTTTATTGGGTGAAACAAAAATCTTAATGAATACTTAATTGCCTTTTTCTTTCAGATTTTTTTCCCCAGTGCTGGGGATGAAACCCAATGCTTCATACATGCTAGGCAAGTGCTAAACCACTGAGCTATACCTCCAGCCCTAACTGCCTTTTTGAAGATAAACACTGCAGAAACAGAAACATATTTTTAAAGCTGAAACTTACTTGACCTGTGATATAATACCAATTTTTAAGATAAAACAAACTTTATGCAAAGTACAAAATTTAACCATTACACCAACCATTTTTTCTTTCTTTTACAAAAAAACTAACAAGATATATTAAGTTATCTTTCAGAAGCACAGTCATTGATTTCCAATAGAAAATTTAATATACTTTATACTACTGCTGTTATGCAAACTGAAATAACCATTGGATAAGAAACGATCTTTTTTTCAGATTTTAAACATGTCCCTTTGTAGGGAAAAAAAAAAAACTTTAAAATTACTACTTTAAAATTTTTATTTTTTTATTTTTTTTTTTTTAACATCTTTTATTCTATTTTATTGTTTTTACATTTACTTACAGGTATACACATTTGGGCCACCCATTCCCCCTCCCCCCTTCCATTTAGTCTAAAACAATCACATGTTTTCAAAAGTATATTCTTAATTTACCACTGGCAAAGATCCTGAACCACTTCTGTTTTAATTGGCCCCCCCATCTAGCTAATTTCTTTCTTATTTATGGCCTTCTTGTTTGTTTTTTTTGTTTTTTTTTTTTTTTTCATTTTTCTTTTATTATTCATATGTGCATACAAGGCTTGGTTCATTTCTCCCCCCTGCCCCCACCCCCTCCCTTACCACCCACTCCGCCCCCTCCCGCTCCCCCCCTCAATACCCAGCAGAAACTATTTTGCCCTTATCTCTAATTTTGTTGTAGAGAGAGTATAAGCAATAATAGGAAGGAACAAGGGGTTTTGCTGGTTGAGATAAGGATAGCTATACAGGGCATTGACTCACATTGATTTCCTGTGTGTGGGTGTTACCTTCTAGGTTAATTCTTTTTGATCTAACCTTTTCTCTAGTTCCTGGTCCCCTTTTCCTATTGGCCTCAGTTGCTTTAAGGTATCTGCTTTAGTTTCTCTGCGTTAAGGGCAACAAATGCTAGCTAGTTTTTTAGGTGTCTTACCTATCCTCACCCCTCCCTTGTGTGCTCTCGCTTTTATCATGTGCTCATAGTTCAATCCCCTTGTTGTGTTTGCCCTTGATCTAATGTCCACATATGAGGGAGAACATACGATTTTTGGTCTTTTGAGCCAGGCTAACCTCACTCAGAATGATGTTCTCCAATTCCATCCATTTACCAGCGAATGATAACATTTCGTTCTTCTTCATGGCTGCATAAAATTCCATTGTGTATAGATACCACATTTTCTTAATCCATTCGTCAGTGCTGGGACATCTTGGCTGTTTCCATAACTTGGCTATTGTGAATAGTGCCGCAATAAACATGGATGTGCAGGTGCCTCTGGAGTAACAGTCTTTTGGGTATATCCCCAAGAGTGGTATTGCTGGATCAAATGGTAGATCGATGTCCATCTTTTTAAGTAGCCTCCAAATTTTTTTCCAGAGTGGTTGTACTAGTCTACATTCCCACCAACAGTGTAAAAGGGTTCCTTTTTCCCCGCATCCTCGCCAACACCTGTTGGTGGTGGTGTTGCTGATGATGGCTATTCTAACAGGGGTGAGGTGGAATCTTAGTGTGGTTTTAATTTGCATTTCCTTTATTGCTAGAGATGGTGAGCATTTTTTCATGTGTTTTCTGGCCATTTGAATTTCTTCTTTTGAGAAAGTTCTGTTTAGTTCACATGCCCATTTCTTTATTGGTTCATTAGTTTTGGGAGAATTTAGTTTTTTAAGTTCCCTGTATATTCTGGTTATCAGTCCTTTGTCTGATGTATAATTGGCAAATATTTTCTCCCACTCTGTGGGTGTTCTCTTCAGTTTAGAGACCATTTCTTTTGATGAACAGAAGCTTTTTAGTTTTAAGAGGTCCCATTTATCTATGCTATCTCTTAGTTGCTGTGCTGCTGGGGTTTCATTGAGAAAGTTTTTACCTATACCTACTAACTCCAGAGTATTTCCTACTCTTTCTTGTATCAACTTAAGAGTTTGGGGTCTGATATTAAGATCCTTGATCCATTTTGAGTTAATCTTGGTATAGGGTGATATACATGGATCTAGTTTCAGTTTTTTGCAGACTGCTAACCAGTTTTCCCAACAGTTTTTGTTGAAGAGGCTGCTATTTCTCCATCGTATATTTTTAGCTCCTTTGTCAAAGATAAGTTGCTCATAGTTGTGTGGCTTCATATCTGGATCCTCTATTCTGTTCCACTGGTCTTCATGTCTGTTTTTGTGCCAGTACCATGCTGTTTTTATTGTTATTGCTTTGTAATATAGTTTGAAGTCAGGTATTGTGATACCTCCTGCATTGTTCTTTTGACTGAGTATTGCCTTGGCTATTCGTGGCCTCTTGTGACTACTTTAAAATTTTTAGGTGGGTCCCAGTGGCTCACACCGATAACCCTAGCTACTCAGGAGGCAGACATCAGGAGGATCATGGTTCGAAGCCAGCCAGGGAAAAAAGTTCAAAAAAAATCACAAGAAAGAGCTGGTGGAGTGGCTCATGGTGTAGGCCTTGAGTTCAAGCCCCAGTACCGCAAAAAAAAAATTTAAGTAGCCAGATATAGGTGGCTAGCTACTCAGGAGGGAGAGATCAGGAGGATCAAGGTTTGAGGCCAGGACAGGCAAATAGTTCTCTAGACCCCATCTCAAAAACATTTAACACATAAAAGGTCTGGTGGAGTGGCTAATGTGGTCTGGTACTTGCCTAACAAGCGTGAGGCCCTGAGTTCAAACTCCAGTACTGACCAGCCCCCCACACACCAAAAATATTTAAGTATAGTAAAAAAAGAACAAAACAATATTTGCTTGGCAAACTTTGCTAATAACACCAAATTGTAATAAAAACACCAGTGTCTGACAGCTATCTGTCAGTAGCTAGTAAAGACCTGAGCTGTAATTTTTATTCATAAACACCAGTAAATGAGAAGCCTTATTAAAAATTTTCAATTTAGGACTGGGAGAGTAGCTCAAGAGGTAAAGTGCCTGCCTAGCAAGCATGAGGCCCTGAGTTCAGAACCTAGAACCACATAAATAAATGAATAAATAAATCTTTTATATTCTACACTGTCACCTAGCTACCCTATCTGCTCATCTAATATATGTTAAGTACTCTTATCTGAAATGCTTAGACCAGAAACACCCTAGACTTTTGGAATATTTGCAAACATTCCAAAACATGAGTAAGGAATCCAAATCCAAAATTCATTTGTTTCATAAACATCTACACATAGCCAGAAGACAATTTTATACAACATTTTTACTATACCTTAATTTTGACTGCAACCTAGCACATGAGATCAGGTGGGGAATTTTCTACTTGCACTGTCATATCAATGCTCAAAAAGTTTCAGATTAGGGATGTTATACTTTTTAAAAGGCTTGTTAAACACAGTAACATTTTAATCAAATCATGTAAGTAACTGAATGTGGGGTAACCAGCCCTTTCAAACAGTTTAAAAAAGTGTAAACAGGAACAAATGTGAGATTATTGCAAAAGTTGGACATAAACATATCTAATGACCAGCTTTTCTAATCCTAGAAATATATTTGCTATGCTCTCAAAATTTCACATCCAATATAGTCTGAACTATGAGAATATTCACAAACATTCAAAAACTGAAATATCTTGTTAAAGAGATCACCTTAGCTACCAGAATTTTTTTTAACATAAAATAAGAAGCTGGTTTCTTACTCTTAAAACATACTCTATGAATACGTCTTAGTATGATGTCTCACATATAGTTAAGCCTGTCCTGAAGGACCTACCAGGTACAAAAAGGCAGGTTCAGTGTTCTGAAGCACTTGTCTGAGGATGGCGTTCAAAACTTGATTTCTAGTTGGGCACCAGTGGCTCAGGAGGCAGAGATCAAGAGGATCACAGTTGGAAGCCAGCCTGGGGCAATTAGTTCGGGAGAGACCTATCTCAAAAAAAAAAAAAAAAAAAAAAATTCACAAAAAAGGGCTAGTGGAGTGGCTCAAAGGTGTAAGCACTAAGTTAAAAACCCAGTAAAACAAATAAATAAATAAACTAATTAAACCTGATTTCTGCTGGACATTGGTTGGCTCATGCCTGTAATCCCAGCTACCTGGGAGGCTGAGATAGGAACTATTGAGATTTGAGGCCAGTACAGGCAAATAATTCTCAAGATCCCCATCTCCAAAGTAACTGGAGGAGGCTGGAGGTGTGGCTCAAGTGGTAGAGTGCCCGCCTAGCAATGCAAGACCCTGAGTTCAAACCCCAGTACTGCCAAAAATATACAAATAAATACATAATTAAGTAAAAGATAAAGGCTAATCCCTGCTGGCAGTGACTCAAGTGGAAGAGTGGCTGTCTAGCAAGTATGAGGCCCTGAGTTTAGACCTCAGTACCACCAAAAAAAAAAAACAAACAAACAAAAACTGGCGGTATGGCTCAAGTGGTAAGAGTGTCTGCTTTGCAAGACTGAAACCCTGAGTTCAAATCCCAGGCTGAGTAACAAGAAACCCACTTGATTTCTTGTCAAACCTTTTTTTCCCCTCATCATCTTCACCTCAGTAAATCACATAACAACATTCATCAACTTCCTTAACCAAGGAACCATCAATGAAATAATTGCTGACACATTTCCTCTAATATCCATTCCATTATGAAGCTGTCAACTGCTTCCCACCTCACCACCCAATCTCACCATCTCTGCTCTCTCTCTCTCTCTCAAATTTGTATTTAGGAGGAAAAAGTAAAGGATATCTACAAAGTATCTGTAAAAGGTATATATTATATAAATCTCCTTTTACTTTTCTTCATCTCTTATAGCTGTCACCCTACTACAAGCTACCTATTATCATATCAAACCTACATAACTACAGTATTACAATATTAGTGCTTTTGTACTTGCATTTCTCCAATCCATTTTCAAAGGGATTTTTTTTTTTTAAATATAAATTAAATTCAAGCCAGGTGCCAGTGGCTCATGCCTGTAATCCTAGCTACTCAGGAGCAGAGATCAGGAGGACTGGTTTGAAGCGAGTCCAGGCTCAAGACCCTATCTTGAAAACACCATCACAAAAAGATGGCTGCCAAAGTGGCTCAAGTGGTAAGAGTACTTGTCTAGCAAGTGTGAGGCCCTGAGTTCAAACCCCAGTGCTGTCAAGGAAAAAAAAATTAGATTCTTTCCTCGTAGACTTCAAACATATTCTATTTTCCCGAAAACTCTTCTCCCTCTACCTGTCTGGCTTCTTATTCTTTAATGTCACAACTTACATAATAACACCTGAGAAAGGCCTTCTCTGACCATATGATCTAAAATCCTCACATTTGTTTCTCATTGCACTGCTCTTTTCTTTCATTGAATTCATCATAAATTGTCGTTTCATATTTGTTTATAATAAGGAATAAACTAAGGGAACACTTAATAAACCTGTTTAATGAATGAATGAACATGAACGACCTAGAGTCCAAAGAATTAAATTCCAGCTGAAAGTGGCTTTCCCCTTCTCTGGATCTCCCACTGTCATTTGATCAGCTTTCTAACTTTCTAAAAAAGAGGAGCAAAAATGTTCCTGAAAACTTAAAGATGATAAAATAGAGAAAATGTTGGGAAGTTATATGTGATATGTCAAATAAGTAAGACATATAATAATGCTTTATGGGAAGGAAATATCCCAGAAGATCACAATGACAAGAGATGATTTTATTCACAAGATGGAATCAGATCTGAGTATTCAGACTGGTAAAGTTCTAAGATGTGGGAAGGGAGCAAATCCCAGTAAGGAAGTAAACTGTGTCTTTCTAGACACAAAGTGCTAGAAGACAGTCATGAAACTGGTAAATGGCAACTTATATTGAAAAGTAAGTGAGTGTAAAAAAGCTAAATCTTCAGTTAAAAGTCTATATCCTATGCTCATACCTATAATCCTAGCTACTAAGGAGGCAGAAATCAGGAGTATCTCAGCTCGAAGCCAGCCCAGCGAAATAGTTATTGAGAGCCTATCTCAAAAATAGCCAAAACACACACAAAACAGGGCTTGGTGGAGTGGTTCAAATGGTAGAGCACCTTCCTAGCAAGTGTGAGGCCCTAAGTTTAAACTCTAGTACAACCAAGTTCAAACTCTAGTACAACCAAAAGAAGTAAGTCAAAAAAAGAGAAAAATAATTCTACCCCTTAAGTTTCTTCTGATTACACTATTTGGCTTTAAAGTTTCTCTAACACTTTCAACAACATGCTTTCACTAGTTTTCACTCTGACCAATTGCATTAAGCTTCTATACTCTTACCTATGTTCTTTATTTACTATGCTGATTACCTGAAATTTCCCCAGTAGATTATTTCAATCCCATTTTTTTTCTTCTATAGACTCTGAACTCTCTAGGGTTTCATTTTTTCATTTCTGTATCTAGTTGGCTTTTTCTTCTACATTTACATGAATGATAAACACATTTAACCCTTTAGAAAATTTTTAAATTTCAGATCAAAATTTTAATTTTACTATTAATAGATTCAACAGATCTTACTCCTAAATTTGTAAAGCTTAATTCACTTCCTGATCTAAATTTATAGCTTAAGCCCCTCCTTCAGTTCCATCTTAGCTAAACCACAATGTCTGTACAATGTCTAGTACGATGTCTGTAGAAAGCAATGTCTTGTATTAAATAAGGAATTTAGAGCAAAGTTTAAGACACAAGTGAAAATTCTATGACTTCACTAATCATAGCCTTGTTTAAAGCTTTGTCCATCAAGGACACGGCTTTCTTTACTCATACCTGTCCACTAAAGGATTTTCTTTTAAAAAAAAAAAAAAAACTTTTTGGAAAAGTTTATACCATTATCTGTTTTTAAACCTCTTTGTCTTTTCTTAACACTTGAAATCCAAATACGATTTCTGTATTTCAGAGGACAGATCTCATGAAATACTTAGAATCCTAACTTTGTAAAACTGGAGGAAACTGCATTTGATCATGGAGAAATCTAAGGCTGACAGGTCAAGAAACCTGACTATAGGTATACAGCTAGTTAAGGGACAAAGTCTTGATTCATTTGCCCCACTAGCACTTCTTCCAAGTCAAGAGGTTTACAGGGGTTTTTTTCTGTTTTTGTTTTTTAAACTGGTTACACCAGCTTTTTTTTTCTAATGTTATTTCCTGTGCCTTTAGGTCACTGTCTACTACTACTCAGTCAATCATCACAGGTTGCTGCCATGGTGGTGGGGTCCTAGTGATTGTGGTGTTGTAAACTACAATACCCACATCCCTGAAATTGTTCAAGGAGGACAGTTACCCTTAACTAAATCTGGGAGGCAGGTACTTTTTCTCCCCAGTGCATTTCATGTCCATATTACATAGTCTGTAGTTTATAGGAAACTTCCTAAGGACTGAGAACTCTCAATACTTTGTAATACACTGTAACTATTTAATGTGAATTTGTAAAGTCACAGAAGAAACAGCAAAATTTTCCAAAGTACATAATACAGGTTTAACTTGTTCCAAGCAATAGATGTGTTTCATTTTAACACTTATCCAATATACTATGTAGGGTTCTATGTTGCCTGATATTAGCAAAAAGTTCTATCTAAATTCTGTAAATCTCAGACAACAGAAAAAGACATTATAACTATCCTTTTATACTACAAAGAACAAAAACACCCTCCATCTGCAAGGTGGGATCCTGAAGTTCACCCTTCTGTATTTGTAAACTTAGTGGTTCTTTTAAAAACTACCTGTACAGAGTCAAGGAGAAGGTAACATTACACAAAATAAACCCTCTTTTCTCTTCAAATCATAGTTGTTAAACAAAACTGGAGAATTTGAAGTCAGAGAAAAGGAAAAGGTGAAAGGCAGCATGCAAAACTGAGAACCTAAATTGTGACAGTGATTGTTATTAATGAAGATAAACTTTATTATTTAATAGGGGAAATTTCTAAAGGAATGAGTATTCCACAGAAATGGATAAAAGTTACAATAAGTATCCAATTCCAGGCTTCCAGGAAAGTAATTGTGTAGTATTGTTAATATCACAACTTTCTTGTTTGTTTTGTAAAGTTTTATTTTTCTTACTTAAAAAAAACAAAACAAAACAAAAAAAAAAACCACAAAGCAAAACCAAAAAAGGAACAAACAGAAACCACTCTGAGCTGGCAGCTACGACAGGCCCTAAGACACCCAGCCAGGCTTTCCGGGTCGTGCTGGGCTTTGGGATGCAGAACGCCCTGGAACCACCCATCACGTCCCACACCCAGACGGCAGGGGAGCCCGCGGGGACAGCACTGCGGGGCGCAGCCCGGGGCTGGCGGGATCCCGGCCGCGCCGCGCACCGGGCGAAGCCGTCGGGGCGGCCCTGCGGGCGAAGGAGCGCAGGGAAAGCAGGGCGATCGGTACCGAGAGCGAGGCCTGGGAAAGTGCCGGGGGCGACCCGCGCTCCGGGGCACCGTGCGCCGCTCGGGACGCCCTGTCATGAGTCACGGAGAGCAGACAGCGGGCGGGGGAAGAGGCTGCACGATGGGGGGAAGCCCGACCCTCGGGGGGAGGGGTAAGGGGGGGCAGCCAGGTCTGGGTGGGGAAGGCTCCGATGTCGCGCGCGGGGCGGAGATCGGGGACCGCCAGCCACGCGCCCTGCCCACCCAGCCCGCACCTCCACCCAACGCAACAGGCGCGGCGGCCGGGTCCCGACCCCAGGCTCTGCGGGCTGTGGGGGGCGAGGGCATCAGCCCGCAGCCATGACAGGCGCGGGGCGGGCCGCAGGCTGGCTGGGCCGCACGTGCGGGCAGCGCCCCCTCCCCGGCCTCCCCGCGAGCCCGCCCCGCCCCGGGCGCGGGCCCCTCACCTCCAGCGGCGCGGCCCGGCCTGACCCGACCCCCACCCCACCCCCACCCCCACCCGCACCCCGGGCCAAGCGGCGGCGGCGGCGGCGGCGGCACGTACTCACCGCCGCTCGCTAGGTCTCGCGCTTCGCCATGACTGAGGCGCCCCCGCCGCCCCCCGCCTCGACCGAGACTGACACGCGCGGCTGGCCGGGCGGGGGCGGCCTCAACCGACCACCCAGTTGACAGAACACGTCCCCGCCTCTCCCCACCAGTTGAGCAGTGGCCGCTACCCCGCGGTGTTCCCGGGTTGATCCCCATGCATGAGACGGCGAGTGGCAACGGCGAGCAGCAGCACTTACCGGCGGCGCGACCAGCCCCCCTGTCAGCGCGGGGCCGGGAGGGAGAGGAGGGAGGAGTGCAGGGGCACCGCCCCCCCGCGCCGCCACGCACCCACCTGATTGGCCCAGTTCACTCCCCCAGCGCGACCCCACCAGCCCCTGCGAGTGGCACTCCGGCAGTACCGGCGCATCATTTGCATATTTGTGCCCGCGCCGCTGATTGGCTCGGGCGCGGAGGGGCGGCTTTGACCGCCGCAGCTCGGGTCGCCACTCAGGCCCCGTCGGGCTAGCCAGGAGGGAGGCTTTTCTCGCTGCTCCTTTTTCCTCCCCGTACGGCCCGACCTAAGGGTAGAGGGTGGCTGGGAGACGGGGTCGTCACCCTGCTCCAACATGGCCCCGCCGCGCCGCCAACCCAATCGCCAGCGCGGTTACTCCCGGAGCCCCGGGTGGGGAAGGGTTGGGGCCGGGCGCCCTCTGGCCGGAGCGCGGAGCAGTGCAATGTGGCCCGGGCTCCCCTCGCCGCCCCGCCGCGGCCGCCACGTCAGGCCGCGCCTTCTCGGCGGCCTCTCCCCCAGCGCCGCCGGCCCAGAGGCTCCGCCGCCACGTCAGGCCTCGGCGGGCACGCCCCGACCGCGGGCTGGCCAGTGGCGGGGTCGACGCCGGGGTCACTCACTCCAGGGCATCTCCCGGCAAGCGGGTCGGCGAGGGCTTCCGGGGTCGCCCGCGCTGCGCCCTGGTGACTCTCGCCCGGCCCTAAAATCGGGAGCACGCGATGACGCGCGGCGCGGGCCAGGTGCTGGGCACCTGCCGCCGGGGCCCCTGTCCCGCCGGGGCAGGTTGGGCTGAAGCCCGGGGCGCCCCAGGTGCAATTCAGGCCCCATCTCACCTTGGAAAGGAAAAGGAGGAACAAGCCAAAAAAGGGGGTGGTGACGAGAAATAGAAGGGCGACCCTGGTGTAGGAGTTGGGGGCGCACTGGAACCCACTGACCAGGACGGCATGGGGACATCTGAGTTCCCTCTCACAATTTAATGACCTACATTGTCACACATGTCCCACGGCCTCGGTTTTTCCTTCTGTAAAACGAAGAGGCTGGACAAGTTTTCTGAAAGTCTCCCACCTCCAAAATTCTTCCTTCAGGCCCCAGACCTGACCTTGAACCTAATTAAAATTTGTTAACACATGTTAAAACGCTGGATAAAATATTTGAGTGTTTGGATGTCAGTCAACCTACCTATGATGGTTCAAAACTGTGTACTGTTTTCAGTATCAACCAGAGTCAGTGAAATTTAACATCCACCTGCCAGCTGATAGAAGTCTTTTTTGATTTCAGTCTCCAGAAAGGAGCGTCACTGGCCTTGTTCATGCCTGGCCACAGTGAAATAGATAGACATAGCGTTCACAGAAAAGTAATTTTTCACACCTCTCCCATCCCTCCCTCCCGTGGTGCTGGGATGAGCCCAGGGGCCTGTGCATGCTAGGTCAAGTGCTCCACCACTGAGCTACGTCCCCAAACCCAGTCATTTTATTCTGTTTTGGTTTTGGTGGTATTGGAGTTGAACTCAGGGACTCACACTTGCTAGTCAGGTGCAGTAGCACTTGAGCCACTCCACCAGCATTTTTGTGTGTATGTTGGGTATTTTTGAGATAAGTTCTCTCTTTTACCCCGATGCTGGTCTCAAACCATGATCCTCCTGATCTCTGCCTCCCGAGTAGCACTCAGGGAGTAATTTCATTCTTTATATGAGAGAATTCGCATGACCTCAAGAAGGGGCTTGGAGGAAACGCTGCCACATAGAACGTTTACAGTTACTGCTCTGGTTCGCCTCAAGGACACTTAATGACAAACCCATACAGAACTAGAATAAAGATGCACAGAAACAGTTCACCTCTGAACTCACCTATTGGAGGAGACTACTACTCAAATACTGCTCTAAGTTTGCAAATTCGACTTGAGTCAAATTTAAGGCCAATAACACCTCATTGATGTGACATCATAGCAGAATAAGATATCCCACACAGATGAAAATTTTAAAGAACTTTCCTCCCCATCGTCTGATGGAAAGCTTTAATGTTTTCTTGAATACAGCTCTCTGGAAATTACTTACATTTAGGAATTAAAGAGCATCATTACAGTTACCAGTATTACTGTATTTTAATCAATGAAGGCCCTCAAAAATATGTAGAATTTGTCCCTATAATAAATAAATACCCTTCAGAATGCTGTTTATTTTTAACTTAAATCTGTTTTTTTTTTTGTATGTCTCCTACACCACTGAGTTGACACTTCTCAATGCTTCTACTAATCAACTTTTTTTTTTTTTTTGGTACTGGGGTTTGAACTCAGGGCCTACATCTTCAGCCACTCCACCAGCCCTTTTATTGTGATGGGTTTTTCTAGATAGGGTCTTCAGAACTATTTGTGAGGGGCTGGCTTTGAACCACAATCTTCCTGATCTCTGCCTCCTGAGTAGCTAGAATTATAGGCGTGAGCCATAATGTCTGGCCTTTTCTACTTTTTTGATGTTTCTATGCTAAATGAACTTACACAGAACTAAACATTTATTAGTTTAGACTATTAGATTTTTTTGTAGTGAATGTGACAGCAAAATTTTATTTGGAAAGAAATTTAGTATAACAGTTAAAGTAGGGAGGAACATGCACATAGGAAGTGAGAATAAAGACTCCATCGGGTTCACATAGGAAATGAGAATAAAGACTCCATCGGGTTTTCGTAAAGACTTTTTTGTGGGGTTCTCCTGTGGGTAAAGTTCATGAGTCGCGGTGACATTGTTTCTGTGGGTGCATTTGTGTGTGGTACTGGAGTTTGAACTCAGGGCCTCTAGCAGGTGCTCTACCACTTGAGTCACACCCTCAGCCCTTTTTAACTTTAGTTATGTTTAAGATAAGGTCTTAAACTTTTTGCCCATAGTATACCTACTTATGCCTCCCATGTAACTGGGACTACAGATATGCAACATATCTGGCCTGTTGGTTGAGATGGAGTCTTGCTAACTTTTTTGCCCAGGTTGGCTTTGAACCTTGATCCTCTTGATATCTGCCTCCTGAGTAGCTAGGAGTAGCGTGACAACTATTTTGACTGGTTTTCACTTACTTCTTAAAAGCGTGGTAGTATTCTCAGTACACTCAAAAAGTTATAATAGAGAATAATTCTGAACTTCAGTGTTTATGAGCTAAATTGGTATACACACCCTCTGCAACTGAAATTAGCAAGAACAAATACCATGAATAACATCAAAGTCTAGTACCACTGACCTACCATTTCCATCAAGCAACAAAATATTTAAAGCCAAATGGGGCCATACTGTCCATGTTCCCCTTTCCACTCCAGTGTAAGACGGGCTCCATTCTTCCCAATGTCCTCAAAGCAACAAGGCTTTGAGGTGGATATAAAGATTTGAGCCTGTGCTGTGACACAGAATTTCTCCACTCCTTCAATGAAACATCCTGTAAATCAGTGCCATTTAGTGACATTTTACTAGTTCCTGTGTTAAGGGTTTCATTCTAACTTCCCAATCATCCAATGAGTGATTATTTTCCCCATTCTATGGAGAAAGAGGGTCCAAAATCTTGCCCTAGTTATATACTCAGTGAGCGACAAAGATAATATCCAAACCTAGACCTGTATGGCCTAAAGCCTGTGACTCTTGACCATTATGTTATTATTTCCTTCAGCCTGAGCTTCCAATTCCATGTTTATTGAGTTTAGATTTTTTTCTTTTTTTGGTGCTGAGACTGAACACAGAATGTTGCACATAGTAGGCAAACACTTTACCACTGAGCTACCCTCCCAGCTATTTTTTTAATTTTTTTTAAACAAATTTGACATCTTAGAAGGGGGAATTCCCTACAAATGCATTTCATTAATTTCAGTTCACATCACCAGAAGAATATCCTGCAATGTAAATTTGTGGAATTTCCCTACAAGTCTGAGGAATATGAACCAATTCCTCAGGCAAAAGTATAAGTGACAAGCCAGGCTTCAGTGGCTCATTCCTGTAATCCTAGCTACTTGGGAGGCTGAGTTCAGGGGGATCAGGTTTGAGGCCAGTCTGGGCAAACAGTTCAAGAAACTCCTATCTCCAAAGTATCCAGAGCAAAATGGACTGGAGGTGTGGCTCAAGTGGTGGTGGGCCTGCTTTACAAGCACAAAGCCCTGAGTTTAAAATCCCAGTCCAGTAAGTGACAAAAGAAAATATAGATAAATTTGACTTCATTGATATCTGCATTAGTACCTGTATACTTTGAGGAAAAACTGATACAATTAAGATCCTGAAAGTGCAAAACTAAGGATTAGAATTTGTCTTAGTTACACCTGCAAAAGTGATACCCATGTGTTCTAGAATGACCCAATCATAGTGTATGAGGACCCGCCCCAAGGGACCATGACACCAAAGAACAGATAGCGAAGAGGTAGACAAATCTAGCATTGCACAGAGTGCAATTTATTGGGGGAGTTAGCAACAGAAATGTGGTCTTAGGTAAGAGCAAGACCAGCTGGATCTCCACCACAATTTTCTGTGGGTTAGGATAAAAGTGACTTTATCCTAGCTGGAATGCACCTGGTTTACCTTAAGGTAATATTGAAAAGTCAGATGCATCCCTGAAGCCAGGATCCAGTTGTAAAGCTCTACAGATGACTCTAATGGTTTTATGTATTCTAGTTTACTGGGAAAGTGTGTGTGTGTGGATGACTGGAGTAACTTGGAGGGCAATCATGGCAGTTGAAACCCAAATAACTGCACTCATGTCAACCTGAATCTACATGCTATAGAATAGTCAAAACCACCTGGAAAAAGAAGAATGTTGGATGACTCACACATCCTTATTTCAAAACTTACTGTAAAATTGAAGTCACCAAGAGTGTATGGTATTGCTATAATGATAGATATATAGATCAATGGAATAGAATAGAGAGCCCAGAAATAAACCCTTACAGGTATGGTTGACAGAGGTGTCAAGACATTTAAATTGAGAAAGAATAGTCTATCAAACAAATGGTGCTTGGACAACTAGATATACATATCCTAGAAAATGAAGATGGATCCCTACCTCAAACTACACAATGCAATAAACCAAAGGGATCACACACCTAAATGAAAACATAAAACTATATAACTCTAGCCCGGTGCCAGTGGCTCACACTTGTAATCCTAGCTACTCAGGAGGCAGAAATCAGGAGGATTGTGGTTTGAAGCCAGCCAAGGCAAACAGTTCCTGAGACCCTATCTCGAAAAACCCTTCACAAAAATAGGGCTGGTGGAGTGGCTCAAGGTGAAGGCTCTGAGTTCAAGTACCAGTACCGCAAAAAAAAAAAAAAAAAACCGTAAGAGTAAATCTTCAGGACCTTGGATTAGGCCATGGTATTTTAACACTAACACCAAAAAACCTTTGTTCTAGAAACCAAAGAAAATTAGATAAATTGACATTAAAATAGGAAAACTTCTGTGACTTCAAAGGATACTGTGAAGAAAATTAAAAGAAAGACAAAACACTGAATGAGAGAAAATCATATGTCCTAACAAAGGTTTAGTATCCAGAATACATAAAGAACAACAAAATACAAAGAACCCAATTAAAACGTGGTCAAAGCTGGGTACCAGTGGCTCCATGCCTGTAATCCTAGCTACTTGGGAGGCTGAGATGGAGAGGATCACAGTTTGAAGCTAGTCTGGGGAAACAGTTCATGAGACCCCATTTCCAAAATAACCAGAGCAAAATGGACTGGAGGCATGGCTCAAGAGGTAAGAGCACAGCAAGTGCAAAGCGCTGAGTTCAACCCCCAATCCAACCCCAAAAAAAGTGCTCAAACTGGGTTGGAGGCATGGTTCAAGTAGTAGGGTGCCTGCTTAGCAAGTGAGAAGTCTGGAGTTCAAACCCCAGAACTAAAGAAAGAACGGAGGGAGGAAGGGAGGGAAGGAGGGAGGAATGAAGCCGGAAGGAAGGAAGGAAGGAAGGAAGGAAGGAAGGAAGGAAGGAAGGAAGGAAGGAAGGAAGGTAGGAAGGAAGGAAGGAAGGTCAAAGTGTCTGAACAGACATTTCTCCAAAGAAGATATACAAATAACCAATATGCACAAGCCTAACACATTAGTTAGAGAAATGCAAATCCAAAAACTCATGATATACCACTTTGTACACATTAGGATGCCGATAATAAAAAAGAGATAGATGTAATAACAAGTGCTGTGAAGATGTGGAGAAATTAGAACCCTCTTACATTGTTGGTGGGAATGTCTGAAAGTGCAGTTGGTCACAAAAATGTACATAGTTACCATCTAGGCAGCAACTAAGAGAAATGAAATCATGGACACACAAAAACTATACACAAATGTTCAAAGCAGCATTATTCTCATAGCCCCAAATATTCACCACTGATGAATGGATAAACAGTGGAATATTCCTATAGCTGCAAAATGATTAAATACTGATACATGGTACAATAATGGACTTTGCAAACATAATGCTGAGTGATAAAAGCCAGATACAAAAGGCTTAATTGCATGATTCTATTTACTGCATATGACATGTCCATAGTAAGCAAATCTATAAAAGACAGAAAGTAGTTGGAGGTGTAGCTCAAGAAGTACAGTGCGTGCATAGCAAGTTTGAGACCCTGACTTCAAACCCCAGTATCACCAAAATAAAATAAAGTAAAATAACATAAAATAAAGACATAAAATAGTTATTTTTTGTTGCCTAGGGCTGATGAAATTTTTTTAAATATCCACAACTCTGAATATATTAAAAATCACTGAAGTGCGAACTTTGTGGTAACTAAACGCCATCTCAATAAAGCTATTTAAAACTTAAAAAAAAAAAAAAAGTGATGCTGGCTATAGTGCTACAAGCCTGTAATCTCAGTACTTGGAAAGCTGAAGCAAGGAGGATCAATTGAGTTCAGGAAGGCAAGACCCTATCTCAAAATAAATACATAAATACATAAAAAAGTAATGCTCTACCAGTAACTTTCAACTTTTAGTGTCACATACATTTTAGATCCACATATGACTATGTGGACATATATTAAGACAGAGGGACGGGACTGGAGGTATGACTCCATGGTAGTGTGCCTGCTTTGCAAGCTCCAAGTCTTGAGTTCAAACACCAGTACTGACAAAAAAAGACAGTAGGACATATTTTAAGTATCTTTGTAAAATAAATTGAGCAGAAAAATAATTTTAATATGAAAATTATTGCAGTGATATGGTTATTTTTCATATTAGGCTCAATAGTTTTGTGATTTTGTCATAATTTGCTTTCTTTACTTTTGCTTTTACTGGAGATAAAACCCAAGGCCTCATGCATGCTGAGCAAGCACTCTACCACTGAGCTACACCACCCCCAGTCCTACTTGTGTTTAAATACCTGCACCATGGATACATACTAAGTGAGGTGCTGTGTTAGTTACAGAAAAAGAGATTCTTAGTTTCATGTAAATAGTAACAAATTATTAATAGCAACTATATTAAATAAAAAATATTGAACATCACTCATCTTTATGATGAGTGCCTCATAGGTTGAGGCACTAAAGACTTTGTTCTTTCACAAACCAACAGCAAGTACTTATAAATGCTATCACTTTTATTTTTGGTGGTGGTGTTCATACTGGGAATTGAACCCAGGGTCTTGTGCATGCTAGGCAAACACTCACCCACTGAGCTACATCCCCAGGCTTATAAATGCTAAAGTATGCTTGTTAAATATTTTACATACTTTATGTAGATTCACAACTTGAATGTTTTATGCCCCATTATATTATAGAATATAACATAATTGCCCATGTCTCTGCAGTAATGAAAGTAGTGTGACCACCTCAGATACTTTTCCACTCTAGGAATAAAACCTGAAAGAACCTGTAGATGGTTCATCTGTGAATAAAACTAAGCTCCCATTAGCCCCTGGAAGGTGTGAAATTTCCTGAACTCAGTGAAGAACACAGGTCCTTTTCCTGCTAGGAGTGAAGACACCACTAGAAAACTCTTTAGACTACTTTTCCAAGCTCTTGTTCAAGCAAATAGAAATAGATAGGCTTTAAAGCACCTCAAAGATCATTTAGCAGCCTGCTAAGCACTGTTCTCAAATCTAGAGGCTGATGATAATAAGAACACATCCAAAAGATGTGCCCAGCCTGGGAGCCCTTCTTCAGATTCTTATTCCTGCCCATTTGATCAAGGACAGATCTAAGAATCTCCAAGTTTTATCTACTTTATCCTCTGCTTTTACCCTGGAATATACTTCAAAGCCTGATCCTACTTGACAGTTCAAATCTTACACTGTGAACTTTTATAAATAGCTGCTCATCCTAATCTTAAAGGTCTTCAGGAAAAAGAAGTTTTGTTATTCCCCTTGATAAAGCACCCCTGATCACCTCAGACCCTCTCTTTGTGCATCTGCTTCTCTTTGGATAGCATGCACACTCCTGGAAAAGTTACTTCCATTTCAAGTTTTCATGAAACAGGGCTGTTGATTTAAAAAAGAACTAATTCAACAAGTATTTAAAGAGTGTCAGTTGATATGTTAGGCAAGACACTAGGTTCCAGCAACGTAACAGTGAACAAAGTCCTCTGGCATCATGACAAATTATTTTATGAAGAAACTAAAACCAACTCACTAATTTTTTTCCAATTTTGGTAACACTTAACACCTGTAGGTACTAGAATTGGTGTGCTTAAAAAAGCATGTATGGTCTAAACCACCAGCCTAAGGTCTGATGGAAATTGTGACCAGGTATTTTCCTAATCAACTGGTTTGCTTTATAGGCATTATAGCCATCTGATTTCCAGAGGGAACTCATCCTGGTTTCAATCTGATTTGTTTACTTGATTTGTTTTTTGTTTTTGTGGTGCTGGGGATTAAAGCCAGGATCCTGCACATGAGAGACACTTGCTCTGCCACTGAGTTACATCCCCAGTCCAGATTTATTTTATTATTTACAAATATATATATGCGTTTTGGAAGCTCTTCCCAAGACATGTTTTGAGCTGGGGATGTATGAGTGGTTAAGCACTTACCTAGTGTGTATGATGTCCTGGATTTGATTCTCTAAGCATCACAAAACAAAGTGCTGCCATTTAAGGGATGCCAGCTGGTTTTGAACAGGACGCTGGACAGCTTTATCAGAAGTTCTTGGGCTGCTGGAGTGACTCAAAGGTTAACAGAGGCCAGGTGCTGGTGGCTCACGCCTATAATCCTAGCTACTCAGGAAGCAGAGATCAGGAGGATTGCGATTTGAAGCCAGCCTGGCAAATAGTTCTTGAGACCCTATCTCAAAAAAACCCACCACAAAAAAGGACTGGTGGAGTGGGTCAGGGTGTAGGCCCTGAGTTCAAACCCCAGTATTGCCAAAAAAAAAAAAAAAGGCTGTCAGAGTGGCTCAAGTGGTAGAGCATCTGCCAAGAAAGTGAAAGGTGCTGAGTTCAAACCCAGTACAGAAAAAAAAAAAAAGTTCTCAAATCTTACTTAATATTATGGTTGAATGTGTCCCTCAAAAGTTCATGTGAAATAAAACCCAAAAAACCCATAAAGTAACAGTTAATGTAATGGAAACTTAACCCTCAATTTTCTATTTTGATAGTATTTAAAGGTAGGACCGTTGAGATTTAATTAGGATTAGGTGAGGTCAGAAGAGTGAGGGCCCCCATAATAATGTTAGTGGCTTTATAAGAAGAGAGATATGAGTTAATATGCATGCTCTAGCTTACCAGGTGATGCCCTCTGCTATGTTATTATGCTAGAAGAGGGCCTTCGCCAAATGCCAAACAGACAGATGTCAGTCCTATGCTCTCGGCCTCCAGAACTGTGGAGTAAATTAACCTCCACTCTTTATAAATTATCCAGTGTCAGGTGTTTTGTCATGGCAACAGAAAACAGACTAAGACACTGCACATTAGAATCATCAGAGAAATTTGAAAATTACCTTTGTTCAGATCCTGCCTAGACCTAGGGGCATGGTTTAAAATATACCTAGGGGTATGTTTTAAAATTTTCATGTAATGACTTGTACGGGTGAGACAGAAAGGGCCTGCTGTAGGGCAAGAGGGTATAGCGCATTTGCCTTGCATGTGTGAGGCTCTGGGTTTGATCCCCAGTATCACGTAGCAAAACAAAACAAAAAACTATGTGGGAAGTCAACTGAAACCCACTTTCCTCCTCAAATTAGAAAGGTCAAATGACTATACAAATAAATGACTACAGTAAAATGGGGAAGACACTGGATTAAGAAGGAAAGACCTGGGGGCTGGCAGGGTGGCTCAAGCAATAAGAGCACCTGCCTAGCAAGCATGAGGCCTGGCCCTGAGCTCAAACCTCAGTGCCACCAAAAAAAAAAAAAAAGAGAAGGAAAGACCTGAGTTGTACTCCAGCTTTTCCACTGGCCAATTAAATGATGATCAGCAATTTCTCTTGTCTGTGAAATGAAAATCATGATACCTTGTCTTTGTTTGTTTTTTGGGTTTGGTGGTAACTAGGGTTTGAACTCAGGGCCTGACACTTGCTAGGCAGGTGCCCTACCACTTGAGCCACTCTGCCAGACCTTGTTGTTTCTTATAACATTCACAAGCATTCTCTGAAAACACTACAGACAACAAATGGGAATTACTCATTTTCTGTGCTATATGTGAACTTAAAGGAAAAAAGTCCAGTGATTACAGTACTTAGAAATATTTATAGATTTCTAAGACTATTTGATGTGCCCAGCAAAGTGCTAAATTAGATCTTAAAATGGCCCACAAACAACACTTGCTTTGTGACATCTTTCAGCAAATACCTATTACTAGGCAAACAACCCATTTAGACAAGAACAGTAGGTAGACCATCAGACAAAGAAAGCAAGTTCCTTTGCAGCAGGAGAAATGCAGCTCAGCCAAGTGCAAGAATGACACTTAAAAATCCATTTATTCACTCCCAAAATTCAATTTTCACCCACAAATCTAAACTTCTTCCATTTCCACTGGGAAAAAAGTCATGGAAGGGACCATTGCAATTCAGCAACGTTCTTATTAGTCAAGATTAGGGCAAGAAACTCAAACAGCTGTGAGTTCACATGCTTTTCAGCAGACAGAGAATCAAGGCATCGGGAAAACTAAAGTTAAAAGCAATCTGGCAGGTGACCCTGGGACAGCTTAAAATAAGAGGCCTTCTGCCTCTTGACTTCTCAAAGCTAGAAGAATCTTAGTCTGGGTCTGGTTGAAGATATGCTGGGAAAGTATGGGTTGGATCCTGTGTGGTCAAGCAAGTCTATAATCTTGCCTAGCCTTCATTTCCTTACTTCTTAATAAGGCAGAGACAAAAAAATCTGTCATGAATGGTTAATAATCTGAGTCTTACATATGCATAGCCATCATATACTAATCAATAAATTATAGCTAATTTTTAAAAAGCTACATGAGTGATCTTCAGATTTGTTTAAGTGGCAGAGTACCTGGAAGTTGCAGATCACTGTGCAATATTGATGTATTTTATCAAATTATATGAACCAGGAGAGGTTTTTTTTGTTTTGCTTTGTTTTTTTCGATACTGGAGTTTGAAGTCAACGCCTACACCCTGAGCCACTTCACCAGCCCTTTTCTGTGAAGGGTTTTTTCAAGATAGGGTCTTGTGAACTATTTTGCCTGGACTGGCTTCAAACCAAGATCTTCCTGACCTCTGCCTCCTGAGTAGCTAGGTTTATATGTGTAAGACACCAGTGCCTGGCAAGATTTAGTTTTTTTTAGACAGGGTCTCGCTTTGTTGCCCAGAGCAGCCTCAAGCTCCTGGACTCAAGCGATCCTCCAACCTCAGCTTCCCAAGTAACTGTGATGGCAGATATGCACCACCGTGCCTGGCTAGAAAAGGTAAAGTAGCAAATGTTGTCTATAAGCAATATAATACCAGAAATAAGAACACCTCTGTTCACCAAATCAAAAGGAAAAAATCCTCCAAAATAACTAGGTAACGTGTCGGAATCTTCCTATAGTTGTGCATGTGTACACGTGTATGTGCAAATGCATGCTGGGGATTGAACCCAGAGCCGTACCCATGCTAAGCATCCTAAGCATGTGTGCTCTCCCACTGAGCTATACCCCCAGCCCTTCCTGTAATAGTTTGTGGCTACTGTTCTTTTGATTTATGCCTGGGTTGGACCCAAGCAAGTAGCATTCGACAAGCAGAGAAAAACTAATGACACCTTACACTAGAGCTGATCGACTAGTCCAAAGGTTTGCAAACTGGTTTTGAAAATGAGGAAACTTTCTTCAAAAAGATTTTATTTTTGAATTCTTGGCAGAAGTCCAGGACGTAAAACAGAAAAAGCAGAAGCCCCAAAGAGAAAAGAGAACAAAGACAGAGCTGTCCTGCAAGCACTGAGGTCCCCCTCCCCTCCCCCAGCCCTGGCAGACATCTTGGATAACTTCCTGGGCTTAGAGGGGCACATTTTTGAAAACCTGTAAAGCCAGCCCCCTTGTTCTGCAGAAGAGGAAATGAAAGCTCCAGGAGCAGAGTGATTTACCCTTTCTGCTGCTCTACCAGGATGACTCAGATGTTGCTACTTTTTCCAAAAGAACCTATTGATTAAATTGATGAGACAGAACCTTGGAAAGAGTTGGAAAACGGGTCAGTTTGGTAACAGCCAACTTCCTCAAACATTTACCCTCTCAAACCTCAAGCTATCAGTTTGATTGATGCCTGTCTTTTGCTTACCTCTCTCTCTCTCTCTCTCATTTGTGAGACAGGGTCTCACTGTGTAGCCCAGGCTGACTTTACACACAAGATCCTTCTGTCTCAGCTTCCTGAGTGCTGGGGCCACCAGCTTGACTCTTGCCTATCTTTAAAATTTTTTTATCATTTTTTTAATCATGTTTCATGATGTACTAAAATTATCTGCTCAGGTCAGCTAATTTAACACCGTATTTAACAATCTGGAATTAGTTGCCAACATTTAAAACTCAGAGTATTTTGCCTAAAACTTTGGATGTCTGGCATCCTAGAAATTCTAGCTAAAATGAACTCTCATACTTAATTGATAACCATCCCAGGAGCTGAGCAGAAGCACGTACTCTCTAGTTTGTCAGTCCCCACCACTCCCTATCACTTTATACGTGCTTACATCCATTATTGTCTCCTCCCTGTAGGCATCTGCAATTGTGACCATGATCTAAAGCTTATGGCTATAGAAGCATTTTGGAGAAATGAAGTTGCAGGAACAATGGTAAATCTAGGATACAGATCTAGGACACAGAACAATCGAATTTCAAAAGATGAGGCAATGCCATTGTAAATAATGCTGCTTTCCTGTATTGAGAGACACTTTCAGGGTTTCTCACCTCATTATTTTTCCAAGGGCTATTAAATTAACCAGACTGGTAGGACTTTAAGTCTCAAAATGGCTTACTATACATCTCATGTTCATACCACTGTCTGCAGCACAGCTCTAAACAGTGCCTCCTTACTCTTAGGAAGAGCATCATTGAACCACACAGCAGTGGGCTAGGATGCAGCTCAGTGCAGAGTGGCTTGCTTAGCATATGCAAGGCCCTTGGTTTGGTCCTCAATGCCTCAATCCTCCTCTTCCCCTCCCCCCACCCACAGTATAAGAAATATGAAAAAAAAATTTTTTTTGAGGGTTGGAGATAGAACTTAGGGCCTCATGCATACTAGGCAAGTGCTCCAGCACTGAGTGCTTTTTTGTTTTGTTTTGTTTTCTTTTGCTTTGCTTTGTTTCAGACAGGGTCTCACTATGTACTCCAAGCTGGCTTCAAACTATATAGCCCAGATTGGCCTCAAATTTGTGATCCTTCAACCTCAGCTTCCCAAGCGCTGAGATTATAAGTGTGTGCCACCATGCCCTGCTGATACCAGCATATTTTATTTCACTTTTAAAATGATTTTTTGTTATGATACATTCGTTATTCGGGGGGGATTCATAGTGACATTTCTGATGAGACTTACACGTACATTAGTTACATTGCCCCCATCATCTCCCCCCTCAACTCCCTCCTCACACCACGTAAAGCAGTTTGAAGAGGTTTTTTAGTTCTGTTTCATATTGGTACAGCATATTTTTATTTTAGCATTTAAAATTGCAGATTATTAAATAGAATCTTAGGGATTGACATTAGCTAGTTAAAAAGAATATTTTGGAGATACAAGGCCTTACTCTCAAATTATACCGCAAGGAAGATTATTACTTTACCTGAGGAACCTCCATGATATCACTTCTGTTCCTTCACGACTTAGTACAAATGCTACTTTGTCAAGCAATCCTCCCCTAATCACCAAATTGAAGCTGTGGTCCTCCTCCCTGTACCCCACATTCCCTACTATATTTCCTGGTTTTTCTCTCTATTACTTAGCACCATGCAATACACTATACTTTACTAACTTTCTTTGTTTGCTTGCTATTTCTCTCCCTCTAGAACACAAGCTCCATGGAATAAAGACTTCTGTTTGTTAGCCAGGCACCGGTGGCTCATGCCTATAATTCTAGCTACTTGGGAGGCTGAGATCAGGAGGATTGTGGTTTGAAGCTAGCCTGGACAAATAGTTGGTGACCCCAACTCCAAAGTAACCAGAGCAAAATGGACTGGAGGAGTGGGTTCAAGTGATAGAGTGCCTGCTTTGTGAGCCTGAAGACCTGAGTGTAAACACCAGTCCTACCAAAAAAAAAAAAAAAAAAAAATATATATATATATATATATATATATATATATATATATATTTCTGATTATTCAATACTACATTCTTAATGCTGTGACACTGTGACAGTCCTGGCCCACAGTAGGTACTCAAGAAAGGTTTGTTAAATAAATGAACTTGTTTCACCATGCCCAAAACCAAGGTGGCAATTATTTCAATAGTTAAATCAGGCACAAAGCAGAACTTCTAGATGGTAGCAATGACTATATACTTTCAAGCTGGAATACAGCTCAGAAGTTCTGATGTCTGTCCTTTGTGTACATGTCTCTACTATTCCTTTCCTAAACATTTTCAAGGATGAGCCTCAGGGTTACACAGTGACTGTGGGACAACCAACACTAGAACCCACACCTATGACTTCTCAGTCCAGCCTTTTCTCCTCCACAACTGTTCAGCCATTACTAATTCTCCAAAATAACCTACTGATTAAGTAGTTGAGACAGAACTTTGGCAAAGGGGTCAACTAGGTAGGAGTCAACTCCCTAAGAAATTTACCTTCTTTCTCTTCAAACTTAAATATAAGTTGGGTAATCTACCTAGGAAGCAAGGTGTGGAGTGAGATAAACTTTTCCTTCCTTCCTCCCTCTCTCCCTTCTTCCTTCTCTCTCTCCTCTCCACCTTCCTCCCCCACCTTCCTTCTTTCTTTCCTTCCTTCCCTCCTTCATTCTTTCTTTTCCTTTTCTTCCTCTTTCCAAAATATATATCCCCAACTGCAAAAACAAAACAAAACAAACAAGCAAACCCTGCACTCTACCCACACCATACATATGCTGTGGTTTGTGTGTGTGTGTTTGTGGCAGCTGCAAATTTAACTAGATTATGAACCTCTCTTCCTTCACTCTGAACTAACACTGCTGGGATACAGTTTTTTCATCTGAAATGTGTACTAGAAAATGCATGTAATAAGACTTAATTTGGAGAAGAAGCCAGGATGCTCCTGGCTACTTATCCACAGTATTGCCTTCTAGCTGTCCTTGGGGAAAAAAAGCTGTTTATCATTACATTTTGATGAGGTTTATGTCCTTTTACTATGCTTCTTTTTTTTTTTTTTAATCATATGTGCATACAATGCTTGGGTCATTTCTCCCCCCTGCCCCCACCCTCTACTATGCTTCTTTGAGTTCTCCAAACAGCTTGCTTGGGAAACTTTGGTTCATTTCCCAATCTTCTAATTCCACTGTACCAACCTGGCACCAAGGTCAGAATGTAAAGTGTCTGATTGCAGACCAGTTCAAATGAATGGTGGCCATACAATGTGCCATTTGTACCAAACTAATGAAACACGGAAGAACAGTGAGAAACAGACCATTTCAGCACAAGAAAATGCCTTATTCAGAAAAACTCTCATTACTGTTGTAACCACAGAGAGATATCACCAATTAAAATTTCAAATCCAAAGCACATAAGATTAAGTCACCAACACCCAGATCAAAGGAATGTAGAACAGACAAGGAATGACCCTTCCTCAGAGTACTTGAACTTATGGAATTTCCTGGACAGTCTTTGTTTTTTAAATCAAACCCAGAGCTTCATGTATGATAAGCAGGCCCTCTCCCATGGATGGCAGGTCCTGTACTATCTCAAGGGACAGGTTAGGTGCTTCCAGGTAGAGGCTGCTGAAGCAGGGGAAGGGTCCAAGGTAACTCAATTTGCTTGCTTCAAACGTGTACTTATTTCAGCCTGAGTGTCAAGGGCAGAGGGGACATTCCTTTTTAGATGCAATAAGGGACTGGATTTGCCACATTGTCAAAGCAGGCTCTGACAGTGCCATCAGATCCAGACCCCACCTTCTCCAATTGAAAATACTCAGTCCTTTGTGAGAGTTAAATACATGGGGGAGGGGAGGTGTGAATGTTCACCTTTTCCCTAAAGATATTCAGAAAAGGCATTAAACATAGTCAAAGCTTAAATTTTGCCCTAGGTTTAATTTCCAGCACTGTTAAAAAGTTTGTTTTTGTTTTGTTTTGTTTTAAAAACTAGGCACGGTTCATTCCTGCAATCCCAACTACTGGGGAGAAGGAGGCAGAAGTTAGCAAGACTCTACCTCAAAAATAAAAAATACAAACAGAAGGGCTGGGGGCAAGCAGTACAGTGCTTGCCTAGCAAGTATAAGGCCTTGGGTTCAGCCCCAATACTACAAAATAAATAAATATAATTACTGTTTGGTTTTTGTTAGTACTGGGGGTTGAACTCAGTGCTTCAAACTTGCTAAGCAGGTGCTCCACCACTTGAACCAGACCCCCAGCCCTTTTTTGTGATGGTTATTTTTGAGATAGGGTCTCACTTCATGTGGACACGCCTGGACCTCGGTCTTCCTATTTGTGCTTCTCTACACACTAGCTGGTATTGAGACAGGTTAGGTTTGGGATAGTTTGGGACTGCCCCCCCACCTTGACTCAAGAGCTCCTTCCCCAGCCCACAGATGAGAGGAGCCAGGTGATGACAGTATTACATATTATGTATTATCTCCCCACCTCCACTTTCAAGGTGGAATAAAAACGACCTACCAAGAGACCCCAGCCCTTTTTCTCTTCTCTTACCTGGCAGAACAGGTGACTCCCCTTCCCTCAATAAAGCTATTTCTACCTCACCTCATCCACATGTTCTGCTTGGATTCTTCCATATGGAGCACAAGGACCAAGATCTTCTGGAAGCACCATTTACCGACAACATTATGACAGGTACATGCCACCACACCCAGCTTTTTTAATTGGTTGAGATAAAGGTCTCCTGAATATTTTCCCCAGGCTGGTCTCAAATACCTCAATCCTCTTGATCTCCCCGTCCCAAGTAGCTAGGATTACAGGTGTGAGCCACCTTTTTTTTTTTTTTGGTGAGGATGGAGTTTGAACTTCTTGGACCAAATCTCGGGTCAATTTTGCATCAGTTATTTTGGAGATGGGGCCTCAAGAACTATTTGCCTGGGCTGGCCTCAACCGGGGATCCTCCCAATCTCAGCCTCCCAAGTAGCTAAAATTACAGGCATAGGCCACCAGCACCTTACTTGTCCAGCCTTTTGTTTTATTTTTTCAGACAGAGTTTTGCTATGTAGCCCTGGCTGGCCTGGAACTCATAATCTCCTTGCCTCAACCTCTAAAGTGCTGGGATGGTAGGCATGAAACACCATGCCTGGCTTTTGAAAAAATTTTTTTAACTTTGATTTTGGAAAGTTTTCCTTGGCTGACCCCTGGGAAGACCAGCAGCCTCACAAGGACTCAGAGCAAACAAGGTACTTCCCTGGCGCAGACCCAGCAAGAATCCTGCACAATGAGACAGTTTATGACAGAGGAGTGCTGGTGAGAAGGAAGGATACAAAGCTGCAAGTCAACATACTTGTGTTTCAGTCCTAACTCCACCTCAACCCATGTTATAGCATCTTAATTTAAGCCTAATTAGCTTCATAAAGTAGAATCATAATAGCTTCCTCACCTGTCCTCCTGGGCTATTGCAACAACCAAAAGATGGCAAGGATACAAAAGCATTTTTAAAAATATAAGGCACTCAAGACTAGGCTAATATAACAGGTTAGGCTAATATAACATGGCAAAATACCATTTTTTCAGTACTTGAAATTGAACTCAGGGCTGCTTGCTTAGCTAGGCAAGCACTTTACCACTTGAGCCCCATCCCTAGTCCTTTTGCTTTTAGCTTGTTTTAGAGATGGCGTCTCGTGTTAACTTTGTCTATGCTTTTCCCAGACCATGATTCTATCTATACCTCCTAAGCAGCTGGGACTACAGGAGTGAACCACCATCCCCACTGGCAAAATAGCTTTTGGTGATAATTATGGTTTTTTGGCGGTCTGGGGCTTGGACTCAGGGACTTCACGTTGAGCCATTCCACCAGCCCTTTTTGTGTTAGGTATTTTCAAGATAGAGTCTCTCGAACTATTTACCTGGGGTGGTTTCAAACCGCAATCCTCCTGATCTCTGCCTCCTGAGTAGCTAGGATTACAGGTATGAGCCACCAGTGCCCAGTGATAATTATGTTTTCAATCAAAGGATCAAATATGATCTTTAGGATCAAGTATGATCTTTAGAATCAAAACAGAATTTTCTCGCTCTACCTCCTCATCTGCTGAGTTATCTTGGCTTACTCACTGTAAAGCAAGGTTAATACTGCTTTCTTAATAAGACTTGAGTGAAGAAAGCCATAGAAAGTGCTAGGCACAAACAGAACTCACAGGCAGAATTTCCCCTTCCATGTACCTTCATCATGCTCTCCATTGAGAGGAACCTCACTGATTTGCTCATTCATCACACTGTCTGTACTATCCGCTCAGTTTTTCTATGAAGTAAAACTGTTCTAAGAATAAAGCCTATTAACTAAAAAAATATGTCTAGAGCATATATATAGAGTGTTGTGGTTAACACAAAGGACTCAGGAGATAGATCACTTGGATTTGAGTCACAGTTCTTCCAGTTACTGTGACATAGGGAATGTATGCTTCACTTTCCTAATCGCTAAGCATGATGCAAAATTTTGCTATTAACATAATAATTATTATCTTTAGGCATTGTAGTAAAAAATGGGAATACAATGGTAAAAAAGGCAGCTTTGATCCCTGTCCTCAGGAAGCTTAAGTAAGAGGCTCTCAAGTCACCTACCACTAATCCTGATTGCAGAGAAATTTAGGTCCAAAGGAGTTCATCAAAGCCAGGTAATTGATGGCCTGTAATCCTAGTTAGAAGGCTGAGATGGAGAGGATCGAGGATTAAGTCCAGTCTGGATAAACAGTCCTTCATCTCCAAAATAACCAGAGCAAAATGGACTGGAGGTGTGGCTCAAGCAGTAGGGCACCTGCTTTACAAGTGTGAAACCCTGAGTTCAAACCCTACTCCCACAAAAAGAAAAAAAAAAAAAAGTTAATGACTGTACCAGGGACACAGGGTATCTAGTGAGAAAGCACTAATGCAGACCAGCCAGGACTAATGAGAGTTATCGATTATAAACCACCGTTTCTCCATTGCCCTGTGCAACTAGCATCACATAGATTCAAACCTTCTGGAAACTGAAGAGCCCTGGAGTTATCAACATGGATTCCAGAAGTCCACTGGAATTGGCCCAATAATTCTGTACATTCCTGGACTCCACCTTCTTTCAACATCCCATTCCTTATGATGTCCTTTCCTGGCTACATGTAGATATTGCTGCAGATTTCAGATTTGGAGTTCACAATGGAAACTACACAGAAATGCCACCATCCCCTACACCACTTACATTGTCATTGGTGCTTAGAAATCTTAAACAAGAACAAAGGTTGGGTGTTTTACCACTGGGACTCTCTTAAGGAAAAGGGTGTACATTATAAATAAAGAGTTAGGGCTGGGGCACTTGTCTAGCAGGTGTATAGCCCCAGCACCTCAAAAGAAAACAAAAATCTTAGCCAGAAGTGGTGCACACCTATAATCCCAATACTTGGGAGATTGAGGCAGGAGGATCTCAAATTTGAGGTCATCCTGGGCAACATAGTGAGATGCTGTCTCAAAACACACACACACACACATAAAAAATTAAGTACATGACCTTGGAAGGAAGGAATGCAACTGAAGGGCCCTTGAATCACTAGCTGCCTGATCTATGGTTGTCTAATTTCCTTCCTTCTTCCTTTCTATCCAGGTAAGTTGCACCTACCCCATCATACTAGCATCCACTGTGCGCTAGGTAGTAATATCCTAAATTTATATCCTTTAAAAATTGTGCTTGGTAGTCAGGTGCTGGTGGCTCACGCCTATAATCCTAGCTACTCAGGAGGCAGAGATCACGAGGATCAAGGTTCGAAGCCAATCCCAGGCAAATAGTTTGTGAGACCCTATCTTGAAAAAACCCATCACAAAACAGTGCTGGTGGAGTGGCTCAAAGTGAAGTCCCTGAGTTCAAAACCCCAGTACTGGAAAAAAAAAAAAAAGAGCCTGGTGTTTGGTGCCAGGCACCAGTGGCTCATGCTTGTAATCCTAGCTACTTGGAAGACAGAGATCAGAAAGAAGAATCACAGTTCGAAGCCAGCCTGGTCAAATTGTTCAAGAGACCCTATCTCGAAAACACCTAACACAAAACAGAGTTGGTGGAGTAGCTCAAGTGGTAGAACACCTGCCTAGTAGGCATGAGACCCTGAGTTTTATCCTGCCAGCAGGACAAAAACATACAATTAAATTAAATTAAAAACTGTCCTTTAATCTGCAGATTTTTATCCAAACTATGATAGCATGCAGCTTTTCTTGATATAAAGGAATAAGACAAAGTATGATTAGCCTGTGGGTGGTAGGTAAATAAGCTTGTTTGACATGGTAGATCATACAGTAGCCAGAGGCTACAATTTTCTACTTACACTGATAAACACAGGCTCGTCTATGATGTATACATGCAACAAATAAAATAATCCTCTCAGATGGGTGATTTAATCTACAGAAAATACTGTACAGTTATGCATCATTATACATAATGAATATATTTTATGCACATCACCTGAGCTAACGCAAACACTGATGGAGTAGAAGGGTTCTATTAAAATTCCCATGTTACAGACTGGAGACTGAGGCCTGTTAATGACTCTGCAAGGTTACAGTGCTACTAACTGGAAAAGGGAGGTTTTGAAGAATGACTCTAGACACAGAGCCTTTTCCAGTTCAAAAGGGACTGTGATCTTTGGCTAGTATGACCTCTTACATGCTCCATGCCCAGGGATAAGGCTTAAAGTTTGACTCTGAACGCTTCTTTTTTAGTTGCCTTTCCCTTAGCCCCCACCCCCTTCCATCATCCTCCCAATTTAGAGGGCACAAGACTGCACAGATCTGCACAAATCACCCATACATGATAACTAGAGGCCATTTTGTGGGACATTTGGTGATGGAATCATTCTCTATGTGTGTGGGTGGGTAGAGGGGATGGGTAGGGGAAAGGGGGACAATTTTCTTAAGCTGCCTCCCCAGATGAGTCATCTAGGTTTATCCCATTATTTGCATAGTTTCTCACCTCTATAGCCTTCCCATGGGCAGCCATATCACCAGCCAGCCACAAAAGGATCTATCCTTCACCACCTCACCCTTGCAGCCTCCGCAGGCAGGGCCTAGCCAGGAGCCAGCTGGGTCTAGAGAGCCAGGAGAGGGGGGAAGCCTGAGGCTCCTGCTGGCTGTGGGCTTTCCCAGCTGACACCCTTGGCCCCGCTTCCTATCTCCCCCCTCTCCCCGCCCCCCGCCACTTCCCCCACCAGCGCCCAGCCTCCTAACTTTTCATTTCCAGGCCCTGATGGCTGGTGGCTCCTGGCGTGGGAGCCTCGCTGCCTCCGCCTGGGGCGCCTGTCTGCAGGCAGGGCACAGTGCCTGCAGTCAGGAAGGCCCTCGCTAAGGACAACTAGAATCTGCTGTCACCGACAGTTCGGAATATAGGTCAAGGTGCTCTCGGAAGGGCCCAGGGGACGATCACCTGACCGGGAGGTGTGTGACTCAGCGGGAAGGGAAGGGGAGAGAGGGGCGGAGCCAGAATCTCCAGGCTGGCAGGGCCTGGAGGAGGACAAGGAGGAAGAGGTCAAGTTGCCTGTCTGGCTGTTGTCGGGGGAGGAAGAAGCTGCTGGAAACGGAAGGATAAAATGAACTCTGGTGACCTATCTAAGGTGGCATCCAAATCCACTCCAGAGCAGCTGTCACCCCGCGGAGTAGCTGAAACCACTCCCAGCTCAAACTGTCTCTGCGCTGTGAACACCTAATTAGACGCCTCCCTGTCAAAGTGAGAAACCAAAGTATCAGACTTAAACTGCTCATCACTCCAGATGCCCTCCACACAGGCCTTGGAAAGAAACCAAGGCCACTAGCACATCATCCAAAGATAGCCATCCCCAGTTAGAGGCAATCTGATTGTTTCCCCCAAGTTTTGAATAAGAAAATTACTGACCCACTTTATTTTACGTGTCTCCATGGCAGGAGCCTTCTATCAGGGCTGAAGCAGTTGCTGCTGTAGCTGAACCAACTGGAGGCAGCTGGTCTGTCTGAGCCTCACTTCCTCTGACTCCAGCTGCAGGTTCCTCCGGGTGGAGCAGGGAGTTTCCTCATTGTGGGCTCTCTCCCTAGGCCCAGGTCTCCCTAGCCTGCCACCCTCACCTCCCACCCCCCCCACCCCCCAGCTGCTTACCACCCTCTGTGGCTAGTACTTCTGGGACTCCCTGGTTCCATGAGTCAGAGCCAGGCTGGAGACAGACAGCAGGCTTCCTTTATTAAATCAGCCTCCTGCCCTGCACACCACAGAGGGAAACTATAATTACTCGTTTGGCCCAGCTCTGAGAACTGAGCCACAGACGCTTGACTGGGAGCTCTGGTTCCTGATTTCTGCATCTATCTAGTGCACCCTGGTTTGGAAATAAGCATAACAGCCAGGGGTTAAGGGCCTGTTACACAAATATCAGATGTTTTGCACATATAATGGGGTGTTTAGGCCTGGATACCAATGTAGATTGCTAGGGGAAAAAAATGGCTATATTCAAGCTGCCAGGAGGTTTTTTGTTTTGTTTTGTTTTGAACGCCTCCTGCTTCGTTGCCAGAGTCAATACTTGAGGCAGTTGGTTTATAAGAATTAAAGGAAAAGGCAACAAAATATTGTTTTGGATCTCCAGGTCAGAACTGTTTAATCCTTTAGGCATTATAGACACAAAATCTTAGGCCTCTCAGCTTCTCAGCTAGCCTACAGAAATGTTTGAAACCTGAAAAACTAGTTGGCTTCAAAATAAAAAAATAAAAGCACAGAATCAAAATAAGATAGTCAATCTTCATTAACTGTTTGATTTAGTATTCATTGGTTCATTCACTCATTCGCTACATTTGTTCATTCCTGCAAGCACACATTTTTCTATTCATTCCACAAACATTTGGTTTGCTCCTTCTCTGTGACAGGCACCGTTGTAGGCATGAGAGATACATAAGTATTAAGTCAGTAAGATACAGACAGGGCTAAGCACACAAATATTCCTGCCTGTGGGTCAATAATAGAACAACAATAGATAAATGAGATGGTATGTTAGAAATAACAAGTGTGATTAGTAACAGAAAAAATAATGCAGAGTTAGGGGATTTGTTGGTAAAAGAGGAATTTGTAAAGATCTGATGACATTTGAGACTAATTTGTAGGTTAGAGCTCTTTAATGAAGTTTTCAAATCTGCATGATAATTGCTGAGAAATTATAACTAATCATAAGTTAAATGAGTTACATTTGACTGCAATAAAATTATAAAATTCTTTAAGCTTTGTTTATAACCAAAATGTGGGTGCATTTTAAACATATTTGATGACATAAAAAGTAAAAGTGTCATGGCATTTGACCCTGTTGCGGGTTCATTCAAGAATTTATTGGGTACCTATAACATAGTAGTTAAGAACTCAGGTGTCAGATGCCAGAATTCAGACACTGGCTCCATCATTTATTACTTTTGTGATTCTGGAAAAGATACTTAACTTCAGTTCCCCATCTACAAAATGGCGTAATGTGGAAGCTACCTTTTAGGGCTTTTGGAATGATTAAATAAGATAGTAGAAGTAAAGGTGTTATTTAACATAGCACCTGGCACTATTTAATAAGCACTCAGTAAATGCTATCTGTAATTACTGTGGTATTGTTGTTTTATGACAATGATAATGATGAGGTAACAGGTGCTGTGTTGGGTACTGGGGAATTAGGGTTGAATAAGAAAGTGCCATATTGCCAACTGGGAGGGACTTTACAAGCATACTGGGTTTCATTAAATCCACAGGCAATCCTCACTGAATCACAAACCATTGTAAACCAACCATATTTGGAAAGTCAAAAAACACAAAGTGACCTCAATGAGGTATCCTCTAATTCACCTTCAGTTGGAAAAAATTAAGAAGTCTGATAATACCAAGTGTTGGAGAGGATATGAATCAATAGCATCCTTTATAGGTTCATTGCTCTTGGGCTGGTAAGTCACATCATTTTCCAGAAGGTATGTATAAGAATGTTGATCTCAGCACTTCAATGCAGAGGGAAGCTAGGAACACCCCAACCATCCATTGACAGGAGAATAAATATACTATATGGAATACACTAGAAAGGACTGTAACAGAGTAGTGAAGACAAATGCAGCATAACTATATGCACAGTATGCATGAATTTTAGCAACATAATGAGAAAAAAAAAAGTACATTCCAGAAGGCTACAGACAGCAGGATATTCATTTAAGTAAGGGGGAAAAAAATCTAAACAATCTTTTAGAAAAATACATGAAATAAAAGCAAAGGAATGGTCAATCCAAGATTCATGACGGGGTGGGAAGGCAAAAGGACAGAGAGGGAGGAACACAGGGAAAGCACTGAAGTGGGCTCACTACATTATAATCACATAAAATAATCACACAGATAGATACAAATAAAGATGAAAGGTTGTCATGACCTAGAGATTATGAATAACCCTGTGTACTTGGAAAAATTCTTTTTTTTTTTTTTCTTGGCAGTACTGGGGTTTGAACTCAGGGCCTCACGCTTGCTAAGCAGCTTGATTAGCTACTCCACCAGACCCTCTGTGCATTTGGATTCAATAAAGAAGAAAATCCTACTCTTGGACTGGTATGAAGGACCAGGCAGGGTGTCAAGAGAGAGTGGTAAAGGACACCCAAGAAGGTCAGGATGTGTGCATTTCCATGAGGATTAGGCAGAGTTGACCCTACAGGTGGGAACTCTTTGACCCCCTATTCAGTCACATGCTGTTGTACAATTTCAAAATTGTTACTTGGGGTCAGAGAGTAGGGGTGAATTGTCACCGTCATGGGTGTTTTGTTCAAGGACATTGTTCTTTCTGTAAAGTGGTTGGCCATCAGTGCTGTTTATCCCTGGTTATTTGCCAGGCCTGCCCCTACTACCTCCCCTGGGATTGACTTCCAGTTTCTGTACATGGTACTCTCGGCTCCTACCTGCCAAGCACTGACTGGGAGGATTCTGGGTATGTGCGGTGAACCTCCCTCCAGCTGGAACCTACAGCTTGGTCACTGAGCCTAAATTCTAGCCAACTTCTGCTCTGTGAGGAGCTTAGGGGGACATTCTCTCAGATAACTGAGCTGCGTGCTGTCATGACATTGTCCCACGTGCCTCAGGCCAGAGCAAACACTTTTTCCTGATGATAAAGTCTCCTCTTGGTCCCCAAGGTGGACACTAGTCAGAGGAACGCATTGTTATTACTAGCTGATTGATGGACTTCATGGACAGAATGAACTCGAACTCTCAGAGGCACAGCAAGGGCAGTCCCTGCCTTTCTTTTGTGCTGCTGCTGGTGGATCAGGACTCTCAGAACAGCTTCCACCCTTGCATCCCAAAGCGATCATCAGTACCTATCACGAGAAGCACTAGAGTCAGACAGACCCAGATCAAGTCACACCTGGTTGGTGTCTACCAATCTCCATCAATGTAACTGTTGAAACCCCAGCTCTTTGTCTGTAAACTGGAGCAATTAAGCCTTTCCTTGAATAAAACGGGCAGTAGGGAGGACATGACACATTGGGGAACAAAATGCTTACCGAAAAGAAAGGTGGGCTGGGCTCAGTGACTCCTGCTTGTAATCCCAGCTACTTGGGAGGCAGAGATGGGAAGAATCATGGTTTGAGGCCAGCCCAGGGAAAAAGTTAGTGATACCTCCCATTTCAACCAACAGATAGGCGTAGCAGTGTGTATCTGTCATCCCAGCTATGAGGGAAGAATAAATAGGAGGATGATGGTCCAAGTCAACCCAGGCAAAACCAAAAATCAAAAGCATGATATCCTACCTGAAAAAATAACAAAAGCAAAAAGGGCTGAGGGTGTGGCTCAAGTGGTAGAATGCCTCCCTAGCAGTACAAGGCCCTCAGTTAAACCCCCCAATATTCCGCCCTCCCCCCAAAAAGGTGCAGGATATTTGTAATAGAATAGAAGCCCATCAAAGCCCTAGTCTAGGTCCTTCACTTCTTTACTCCCAGCTCCACGGACAGTGCCTGGCACATTGTAGGTGCTGAGTAAATAGCTCCTGAACGAATAAACTGGATTCTTACAGATTAGAATAAATATGATGAGGAGGAGGACGACAGATGACAATTGCTAACATTAATTGTAATTTGACTATGTGCTAAGCATTGTGTTTGGGGTTTTACATGGATAATCCCACTTAAATTTCAAGACAACCCAAATGAAGGTGGTACTATGCTTTATTCCCATTGTGCAGGTGAGTTCATGCGAGTCAGAGAAGTTAGTGATTCTCCTAAAGCCACACAGCCAGCTAAATGGGTTACTACCCAAGTGATCTGAAGCACCAGATTTAGAGAGTGGGATACAGGTGGCTCTGGTACCCTGGCCCTGGTACCTTCCTGTCTCTTCAAGACTGCAAACGAAAGTGAAGATGCCTTAGGCAAACACTTTGACCTAAATTTGTAAGCCAGGAGTAATCTACTTTACCTGCTTGCCTAAGTAGGGTTCTTTTGCAAGAATGGGGTTTATGGGGGTGCCTGGGTGAGTAGGTGAGGATTACACATGACAGAAAAGTGGCTCACAAGGAAGAGAGCCGAGAAGGCCTCTAACATGTTGTTCTGCTGAGAAGTGGCCTAGGACTTTAGCAGGGCAAGTGAGTATTTGGACACCCAAGTCACCTTCATGGGGGGAGCGGAGGAGCTGTCACCAAGCAGTCCAAGGATCCAGGAACATAAAAAGCTGTATGACAACAACAGGGACAGTAACATTGAGGAGTTATCAAAGGAGGCTTTCGTTACGTTTGAATTTTTCATGATAAGAATGCACTCTCCATAGCACAAAAATGACCACAACAGAAAGAGTACAATCATATATTACTTCTATAAGCTCAAAGTATATTTAAATAAATGAAAAGCCAAATGAAGTGGAGGTGGAGGAAGGTTGAGAAAAGGTCGGGGGGTTGAACTCTCCCCAGCTACCCAGCTTCCAAGACTGCAGCCAGCACCAGGCTGCAGCTCTCCAGGGCTTGGCTGATTTAGTGGAGATGAACAGCAGCCCCTAGCCTTCCCAGGGCATGACAGCCAATGAGCCTGATCCACAGCTGGGGGGAAGTATTTGCCTTTGCAGTTGGCAGCATCTCCCTGCCTCCAAACCTTCCTCATGAGAGAATCATTATGCAGTTTGGTCACATGCCCTATGCATTTTAATGAATGAGTCAGGGGACAGACTCAATTTGAAAGAGGAATCGCTGCTCTCTCGGCTGGGTGAAGGGCTCTCAAGGGAAGCTCTTGCAGCTTGGATATTACAAGAAAAGGAAAGAGGGATGCTCCTTCCATTTAGCAAAAAGAAAGGAAGGTCGAAAGGAAGGAAGAAGAGAAAAAGGAAGAAATGGAGGAAGGGTGGAAGGGAAGAAGGGAGGGAGGGAGGAGAGATGGAAGGGCAGGAATAACTACCCAGAGTTCAGAAAGCAGTCCTTGAATATAGTGCCTGCCAGGCACTCCCCCTTGCTCCTCTACTCTTCCCTTATTTGCTCCAAACATTTAGCACACTTTAAGTACCAGCACCATGTAGCATGGAAGTTCTAAGACAGTGAGATAGAGTCCTTGTTCAAAAGGAGCTTGCATAGGACCAAATCAGTTGGTTATGATGAGAAAAAAAAAAAAAATGAGGATAAGGGTGTAACTTGGGAGTTGAGCTGGGTAGAAGGTGGTGATATTCACTGGCTCTCTGAGCCCTCCCTGGGAAGGCAGGAGATCCCCAAAATGATAGTCAAGGGGCTACCACTTCTTAAACACTTCCCACTTGTCAGATGTAGGGGTAAGTGTGTCACTTAGTGTCTCATGGAATCCTCACCATTTTCCCAGTAGGTGGATGCTGTTACTGTCGCATTTTTTACAGAGGAGGAAACTGAAGCAGAGAAAGCAGCTTGCCCAAGGTCACCCAGGGATTTGAACTCAGGTCTGTCTGACTCCAGAGTTCTTGGCAGCTTGATTTTATGCTGTCAGCCAAGCCCTGGACAGGGAAGGCCTTTCCCTTCCCAGGCTTCCTTCCAAGAACACTCTGAACCCCCAGGAGGAAGAGGTTGGTGTGAATCCAGATGCAGTCAGCGCCAACCAGCCTGGGAGCGGATCTGAAACCTACCAAGTGGGGGCTGTGTGTGAGATCCAGAGCCCAGGGGCAGTGGGGAAAGGAAGGAAGTGCAGCCTCACCGTGGTCAGCTGGGGTGGCTTGCCTGTTCCCAACCTCCACACCACAAAACACAGGGCAACAGATGCTCAGCAAATGGGTGTGTGGGAGTGAGACTTACCCTTACATGGGGGGTGGGCAGGCACTGTCACTGAATTACTCAACAAAGCCACCTCAGCTTTGAACTTTGAGCCAGGCTCTGCTGGAACAGGGCATGGGGGTTGGGGTGGGGTGGCACTTACCACTCTGAAAGGATGTCTGCCATTCCCCTGCCCCCCAAGTGAGAGAACACAGCCTGGGAAGCAGCCAAGAAACTAGAAAGCCACCGCACACCCACATTCTCCTGAATTTTTACAGCTGGAGAGAAAGGGCGATACACAAACACAGCAGGACTCTGGGGTCCTGGGCTTCGTGCCGGGAGAAAAGCAAGGCCACCTGCCATGAACCTGGACTGTACACAAACAGCTAGCCTCTCCTGAGCCATGATTCCTGCCAGGACTATTGTACACATGGTCCTGTTGAATCCTCACTGCCTCCTTGTGAGGGGAGTACTGTTACTGTCCTCATATTAACAAAGAAGGGACTGATGGGCACAGAGATTAATAGTAACTTGCTATGGTCAATTGTTTTTGATGCTTCTGACTTCCAGAAGGAGGGGTTTTCCCTAAATTTGCTTTGTGTCTTAACTCTCACTGTCGAAGGCAATGGAATGACTTCTCTGATTGGAGAACTTGAGAAGGCTCTCTGGAATGATCTTCTAGGCTCCATCCTTCTCCTGGGCTCAGTCAGGGAGCTAATTTTGTACTTATAATACACTACATTTCCACGAGAGCTTTAGTAGTAATTAAGGTGGTACTTTGGCTCTCTGCCATTCCTTTGTCTTCTTTCTTTCTTCATGTGTTGAGAATCTGGAGTAGAAGAAGGATGCTGGTTTTTTTTTTTTTCCCTCTTGGAGAGCTCAGTCGCACTAGGGAGGAGAGCTTTTGAACTAGGGAGGAGAGCTCTGGGCAAACTACATCATCTGACCAGGGACTCTGCTCTGCCTCTGTGTCCTGGCAGAGGATGCTCTTGGCTCCATGTCCAAGTTCCCTTGGGAGGAGTCAGCCCTGCTTTCCCCTGTCCTTTTTTGTTTTTGTTTTGATTGGCATTTTTTTTCAGGGACAAAAAAAACCAAGTCTTGTACCCTGCTGCTCAGTGTAAAGGGAATCAGTCATGAGAGGGTGTTCCTGGGGTGACAGTGAACTGCCTATGTACAGTTCTTTCCCTCACCACCTGCCAGGGCATCAACAATGAGTCCTTGATATGCCCGACTGCTACTAGTCCAGACTGTTTACTCAGGAACAAACCCTGGAGGCTGATCCAAACCCCATGTTAGGCCTGGATTAACCCAGACCCTGTATATCCCAATTTCCAGTCCTAGTGGATCTGCCAGGAAATTCTGAACCAGTTATAACTCTGGGTGACTACAGGCAAAATCCATATTACCATGCTGTATGACAGCTCTGTAAAATGGAAAGACAATACTTGTACTCCTGTCCATCTCCTAGGACTGTTATGACACTCAATGAGATCAAATATGTAGAATTTACTTGAAAAGGAACAAGTGCTCCATGAATGCAATGGTGAATCTTGACTGTCAGCTTGATTGCACTAAGAGACACCTACAAAACCAGTAAGGCACACTTCTAGATGTATCTGTGAGGGCGTTTCCAAACATGCTTAGATCATGAGGGTTCTGACCTAATCAATGGCTTAATACATTGTTAGATTCAAAACTGAATAGACTATTGGGAGACGGTGGATCTGTGGAAGGTGGGGCCTGGCTGGAGGAAGTGGGTTACTGGTAGTGTGCCTTTGAAGGGTATATCTTGGCTCTGGCTCCTGTCTGTCTCTCTCTGCTTCCTGACTGCCATGAGGTGAGCAGGCTTCTCCATCATGTACTCCTGTCACCATGGTGCTCTGCCTTACCGCAGGCCCATAGCAATGGAATAAGCTGACCTTGAACCAAAACCTCTGAAGCTGTGAACCAAAATTAATTTTTCCTCCTGTTCAATTGTTCCTCTCAGTTATTTGTCACAGCAATGAAAAAAGTGACTAGCACAATGAGGTAGATGAAGGAAATTGTGAGCTTTGATATGTACCTGAGAGTTAGTAAGCATTTATAGCAAGCATCTTCAGTTTTGCCACCTGTACTCATTCACTTTCATTTTGATAACTGTCTTAGTTAATTTTCTGCTGCTATAACACAATACCACAAGGTGGAGAATTCATAAACAACAGAAGTTTATTTGGCTCCTGGTTCTGGATGTTGGGAAGTCCAAGACCAAGGCACCAGTATCTGGTGAGCGCTTCTGTGCTGTATCATAACATCACTGAAGAGCAGGTGAGTACAGATGGTAGACAGAAGATAACCCAGCTAAACTCATTCTTTTATGAGGAGCTTTTCCCAATAATTCCCCCACTCTCTTGATAATGGCAGTAGAGGGCAGAGTCCTCATGACCCAATCACCCCTTTAAAGTCCTGCCTCTCAATGATATTACTATGCAATTAAATGTCAACATGTAGGGGCTTGGGGTGCAGCTCAGTGGTAAGCTCTTGCCCACCATGCACAAGGCCCTGAGTTGGATTCCCAGTCCCGCAAGAAAAACAACAACGGAACTTTTTAACGTGAGTTTTGCAAGGGACAATCAAACCATAGCACTAACCATACCCAACCCCCTGCTGCGCTCTCTGATGAACCACCCTTTCCTTCATCCTCTCAGTCCCTGTAGATCCAGTGACACCAGCCAAAGTTAATCAAGTGCATCTCCTTTTCCTGGACCACAGTGATTGTTTCATGGGAGGTCATGTGACCTAATCAGACTTTTACTTTTGGGAAAGAGAATCCCTCTGCATCTGAAGCCTGAAAGATACAGGGATAGAAGCAATGCTGCCCATAGTGTTACCACACTAACCCAAGACTAAAGTTGAAAGACAAAAAAGAAAGAGAAGGCTGGGCGCTGGTGGCTCACACCTGTAATCCTCGCTACTTAGGAGGCTGAGATTGGCAGTATTGTTGGTAGAGGCCAGCTGGGCAAACAATTCACAAGATCCCATCTCTAAAATAACCAGAGCAAAATGGACTGGAGGTCTAGCTCAAGCAGTAGAGCACCTGCTTTGCAAGTGTAAAGCCTTGAGTTCAAACCCAGTCCCATCAAAAAAAAAAAAAAAAAAAAAAAAAGAGAGAGAGAGAGAGAGGGGAAGAGAAGCCCTAATTTTAATACTTGAACCCTGAATCCATTCATGGAGGTTTGTTTTGTTGTTGTTGTTTTTGTTTTTGGAGAGCTGGAGAGAACTCAGGGCCTCACCCATGCTAAGCAAGCAGTCTACCACTGAGCTATATCCCCAGCCCTGTGGAGTTTTCTTCTTGTCAAAGACATCTTGTATTGGATTTGTTACTTGCTAACAAAAGGATCCTAACAGATATTTCATGTAATCCTTTGAACAACTAGGATGTAAGTACGGTAAGCTGTATACATAAAGAAAAGATACTGAGTCACAAAGAAGCTATGTGCTGTAAATAATGGAGGCAGAATTTGAATCTGGTCCCCTGGCCTCTGGAGCCTGTATTCTGTTTACTGCATAAGGACTTGGGAATAGACCAGCACCTCACACTGACAGTTCAGTCCCATATTACAATCAGTGGTGGCACATCTGCTGAAAGAGGAGAGCCTAGATTCCCCTCCAACCAAGGGCTGAGGGAAGACACAGTTCCCTGGTATTGTCGGCCCTGTGCTCGTTCCCTGGAAGAAAAGCACCAATCGGAGGAACTCAGTCAATCCTATATGGATTATACATGATGTCAAGGGCTCAAAGGACTCTAAATGGCCTAATACCTGGTCAAGGTTGGTGCTTTCCTGCCCCTTTGTCAGAAGATATTGGAGGCTGATAAAATGCAAATATATCTCAGGCCTTCCAGAGTTTACAACCTGAGCTGTTGGTCACACAGGTTTGTAGGAATGACAGATTTGTGAGGGGAGGAGTTAGAGCACCAAGCACATGGTAGGCATAGGAGATATGGCATCCTGGAAGGAAAAAAACCTCAGCCATATGAGTTTGATAAAGGGATAAAACAATACAATATTGGGGATTTGCTGCCAAATTACACAGGTGGAGGGAAAGTTGGAGGAGATACTGATGAAACAAGACTGGACATGAGTTGATTATTGCTGAAGCTACATTATGGGTGCATAAGACTCTACTATGCCTGCTTGAGCATGTGTTTGAAATTTTCCATAATAATTTTTTAAAGTATATGAATAGTTTATTTCATTTTAGAACTATGTTACCCAGGCCCAGGCTGACCTCAAACTCCTGGTCTCCAGGAGGCCAGCCTGGGTTCAGGTGATCCTCTGCTTCAGCCTCCCAATCAGCTGTGGATTGAGGGCACAACCCCGCACCCTGCTACAGTGAAGATTATTTTTTATTATTTTTGCTAAATTGGCACTCTGGCACCTGAGCCACACATCCAGCTCTCTGTGCTTTGTTCTTTGCAGAGCTCCTTCATACATATTTGTGGACACCTCACACACTTGTGATGCCCCCTCACTTTAAAGATCGCAAAACTGAGGCTGAGAGAGGCTGAGTCAGCTAGGCAACATGGAATTGAGAGTCAAATCGCAGGCTTCCAACTCCTGCATTCCAGGGTTAGTCTGGGATAGGAGGCAACACAGCAACTTTGACAGCCTCTGGTTGGCAGGGGCTGACGGGTTACCCTGTGAACCAGGCTTATCCACTTCCAAGTCCTGCCCTAAGGCAGCCCAGCCTGCGTATAATTGAGGTGGCACAGACCCCAGCAGGGCCCCAGGGAGTCATTGAATGCACAGTGGAGAGCTCCCAGCAACTGATTTCACGTGCTTCTTGGTAGCTAAGAAAACACTAAGTCTAGCCCAGCAGGCTCTGGACCCATTCATGGGCATCTTGAGAACGGTTGCCTGAACATCTGGGTCTGATAAAAGGAGACCCACGTGAGCTTCCCTGCCCCCTCTCCCCTAACTATTTCCGCACATACCCTTGAAGCTCTGTGCGTGTGGCTGTTCTTTTCTTTTCTTTCCTCCCAAACATATGGATTCCCAGCTCCTATTTCAAACTCAAATGCTCCTCTGCTACAAACTCCCCAAAGCTCTCAATTTCCTTTTTCCATTGCTCATTCTTTCCTGAAGTGCATGAAAAAGCGTCTCTTAACTCTGTTCCAATTTCCTTGTTTGTAAAAGAAGGGCAAGGAGAAAAGGGATTTCAATCACCAAGGTGCAGAGCACCCCAATTCCTTCCCTAGAAGAACATACCTCAACAACCTGGGAGATCAAAGCTCACCAGGTATGAGAAATGAATTACAGAAAAGCCTTGACTCCTCCAAAATATTCATCCTGCAGGAGGCCTGATACACAGCCATCTGCTCCCTTCTTCTAGCTGGAACTTCCTCTGTGAAAATCACTAATGGAATAAAAAAAAAAGGAAGAAAGAAAGAAAAGGTACAGTAGCCCAGAAGGTTACTGCTGAAGTGGGCGTGTGTCATCTGGGAAGCCAGGAACAGGTCCTTGCCTGCTCCTTAGCCTGTGGCCTTGTACATCTTCAGGTAATGGGAACTTATCCTCATCCAAGGGAGAAAACCAGCCTTCAGCACTGCCCTCTGAGACACATCAGCAGCAACGGGGGCGAGGAGGACAGCATGTCCTAGGAGACAGAAGGTACATCCCCAGACAGAGGTCAGGAAGCCTCAGGTGCCTGCAGGGACCCACAGGCAATATAAATGTCCTGGGGTGAGGAGAAGAGATGATAAAAGGCAGTTGACTAGAGTAGCGGGGACTGGGGACAGCAAAGTGCTCTCTGCAAAGGCAACAACTACTCACCTCTGTCTGATCACTATTGTGGAAGAACATGGCATGTGATGCCAGATCTTCCATTTTTTCCCAGAAAAGCAGAGCTGGGCTGGATCTGGAGGCAGAAAGCAGGAGGATCTCGGTTAGAGGCTGGCCCAAGCAAAAAGTTAGTGAGCTCCCATCTCAACCAACAAGCTGGGCATGGTGGTACCTGTCTGTGATCTCAACTATGCTGGGCAGATTACAGTCTGAGGCTGGTCTGGGCAAAAGTGAGACCCTGTCAGAAAAATGACTAACGTAAAAAGGGCTGGGGGCATAGCTCAAGTGGTAGAGCACCTACCTAGCAGGTGCAAAGCCCTGAGTTCAAACTTCTGTTCTGCCAAAAAATAAAACAAAACAAAAAGAAGCAGAGAGCTGGATTTTACATGAAGTCTCCCAGTTGGGGAAGTGATTTAAATGAAAAATATTTTATGTTGGCACCAGTGGCTCATGAGTGTAATCCTAGCTACTCAGGAGGCAGAGATCAGGAAAATCAAGGTTCAAAACCAGCCCCAGATAAATTAGTTTGAGAGACCCTATCTCCAAAATACCCACCACAAAAAAGGGCTGGTGGAATGGCTCAAGTGATAGAGTGCCTGCCTAGCAAGTATGAGGCCCTGAGTTCAAACCCCAGTACAATCAAAACTATGTATATATTTTAAAGGCTGACATGATGTGCCAAAGGAAACCTGTGCACCTGAGTTCACCCGAACACCCCAGGTTTGCAACCTTGACCTAGGATGTGGGCTCTGTACTGCTATAGGGTGGTAGAGAGTGTGGGAGAGGAAGCCAGGAGGAGGGTACATGAAGCCTTGCTACCAAAGGCTTTGACCAGCCACTGCCAGCCTGTTCCCAGGCCTCTATAATTTTATCACAAGGTATCTGCTGCCACTGGGGTCCTCACCAACAATCCTCTACTCTCTTCAGAATTCTCTCCTCTCCAAGACCAGTTCAGAACTTGTCCTTTGGGTAAGAGTGCAAATTATCACTTCAGTCTCTGACTACATTGAAGTCAACCTTAAAAAACTGAAACTCACCTGCTAGTAGAAGAATTAAGTGATACCTTTCTTCCTTTTGCAAAGTCATGACCAGAACTCTGCATATTTAAGGAGCTCTTCTTAAAAACAAAACAAATAAAATAATAACAACAAAAAAATCATATTGTGTTTTGAGGATATCTCTGTTGAGAGAGAAGAGGGAAACCAAGGTACAGATTTGGGGGCTATTTGTCTGTCTGCCAAAGGACACATTTGTCAGGACTCCAAAAAGCTGGCAGAACCACATGCTAAGGTCTTTTTCTTTCCTCTTTGCAGTGCTGGGGATTGCACCCAGGCCCTTGCACATACTAGGCAAGTACTCTGTCCTGAGTTACACCACCCTCCAGTCCCAACAAGCTATAGTTATAGTTCAGGTATCTTCCTGAATTGTACACAATAAGCAAAAATAGGATTTCCTTACACTGGAATAGTGCTCTACCACTTGAGCTACTCCTTGAGCCTGAGGTGCAGAAAGTGAAAGTACAGAAAGTAAGCCAAGGAAAAACCACCATAAGCAAAGGTAGAATCTTCACTTTTCTTTCCTAGCCATTTACCTTCTGCTGCCAGGTAGAATCTTTCAGCTTTGCAATTCCCTCTGTAGTGGGAATGAGACAGGGGAGTGGAAGGAGATGACAGGAGAAATATCAGAGCAAGGGAAAGTGTGTTGCACAAGGGATGGCCTACAGCAGGGTGTGTACAGGAATGTGTGTATGCTTGTGTGCATCTTAGTCTGTATGCAGGCCATGGTGGTAGGAGGAGGTGCTGCTTCTCATCTTTCTGTAAATACAATGCCTTCCTAAGAACAATCACCCTCTCTCCCACCTCCCAACTCAGTGTTGCCAATTTGTTTAATTGCCATTCAATACATATTTATAGAGCACTTTCTTGACAATCTGGCATTGACACGGTGATATACACTGGGGTTGCATCAACAAACAAGAAAGACACAGTCCTGTTGGGGGTGTAGCTCAGTGGTAGTGTGTTCACCTAGCATGTCCAAGGCTCCAGGTTCGATCCCCAGCACTGAAAAACAAAAGACAGAAAGACCCTGTGTCCTCAGGGGCCTACAGTTTAAAAGAAAGGCAGACAAGTGAAGGGAAAATACAACCAACAAGAGTAAGCACTCCGACAGGAAATAGAGTGGACACTGAAGGGGAAGCTTACTCTGAAAGACAGAAGGGAGGTGCTGGGGAATGGCTGGAAAAGGGAAGAAGATTGCTTCAGGCAGAGGAAACACACGGGCAACATCTGGAGCTCTTGATGAAGATCTGTTGTTGGAGCTAAGGCGGAGGGACTCCCTCTTGGGAAGGTATGCAGAGGAGCTCTGGAGGCAAGGATGGGACCAACATGGCACTGGTCATAAGCCAGGACTGAGAACCTTAAAATTCAAAGAGTTTAGTTAAAGGCATTGAAAATGCTCTCCTGAGTTGGGCATGGTGGTACATGCTTATAATCTCAGTACTCAGACAGTGGAGGCAGAAGGGTTTTGAGTTTGAGGCTAGCCTGGGCTATAGAGCAAGACCACCTCCAAAAAAAAAAAGCAGAACCTAAGATGACTTTTAAATTTCAATTTACAGAGAACAAAGCATTCATACATCTTGTTCTCTCTCTCTCTCTCTCTCTCATACATACACACACATACACACACTCACCTTGTGAGCTACACGGAGTAGAAATTAGATTGTTTATATATATATTATATACATACATTTGTTTGTTTGAATTCAGGGCTTTGCACTTGCAAAGCAGGCACTCTTTGGATTGAGCCACACCTCTGCCCCATTGTGTTCAGGTTATTTTGGAGATGGGGTCTCTCAAAAGTATTTGCCCAGGCTGACACTGAACCATGATCCTGATCTCAGCCTCCCAAGTAGCTAGAATTACAGGTGTCAGGGCTGGTGGAGTGGCTCAAGCAGTAAAAGTGCCTGCCTAACAAGAATGAGGCCCTGAGTTCAAACTCCAGTCCTGCCACAAAAAAAAAAATTGTTTAAAAAAAAGAGATTTATTTTGCCAGTCATGGTGGCACATGCTAGTAATCAATGAGGTGAAGAGGATGAAGCAAGAGGACCACATGTTCGAGGCCAGCCTGGGCTACTTTTTAAGGCTGGTGGAGCAGCTTCAAGTGGTGGAGGGCCGCCTAGCAGCATGAGGCCTTGAGTTCAAACCCCAGTACTGCAAAAAAAAAAAAAAAAAAAAATTCCACATACAGGCATGAGCCATGAGCACCCAACTATATTACTTTTTTTATAGATGAAGAAACGGAGGCTCAAAGAGGAAAAATATACAAGGTTATGAGTTTATTCATTCATCAACTGGCTCAATTAAGGTTAAGAGATACCTCCAGTGAGCAGGTTTGTGCTAGTTCCTAAATGCACGGAGTGAATAAGACAGACACCTCTTACTCAGAGAACCCAGGGTGAATCCAACTAATTGAAATTCTGATTCCGATTCTAGGGCCACTCCCAACACACTGAACTGCAGGTGTGATATATATTCCCCAGTAGCTTAGATGGGTGCTCTCCTACTCCCAGGTCTTAGTCAGTACCAGCACCCCCACAACATACCATCTAAGAAGCAGCAGAATTGTTATGCAAATGCATCAAGACAAGGTGCAGAGCCAGATTCTCCCAGAAACTCCCTCCCACATAGAAACTCTGCAGCCACCAAAGGCTGTCTCAGCCTAGACGCCTTTTGGAGTTGCTGGAAGTTTCCCCTCCCACCGGCACCCCCCTCCCCCACCCCCACTAATTTAGAGCAGAGCTTTTGCAAGTCCCTCCTCTAAACACCGTTTTATGGAAGTAGAAACTGGATGAAGGTTGTTTCAAAACAAAAGGGAGAATGAAGATGGAGGGGGAAGGAGAGAGCGGGGAGTGAGCAAGGAGACACCAGACCTACTCTGCCTGCTGTACAACTCTGCCATGAGCCAGCTCTGGCCAAGGTCAGGGATGACTGGCAAAACCCGACCAGACAGACATCCTGAAAAGATGCTTGGGAGCGGCTAGTGTATCTCCCCAGAGCCTGGGCAATGTTATTTCCTGGGGCAGATGCAAGTTGCAGAGGATGAAAGCTATGACTGAATGTCTGGGGCAGGGTGGGAGGCCTTGCCAGGAGGTGGGGGTGGCGCGGTAGAGGGAGGAGGGGTGGAGACTTGGCTGGTTTTGTACAGACAAATCTCTTCATTTTTCCAGACTGGAAAAAGCTGTTTGGGCTGTGCACATTTGCAGAGAGTCACGGTATTTACTATGCTTCCTGGCTCAACAGATTTCTTTTTGTCATTCAGTCAAACGCAGCTTGTATTTTTCAGAGTGAGTGCTGACAGACTGTGGGGCTCTTTCCCCCACGTTGTGTTCAAAAACATATCACAGGGGACTCAAAAAGCCCAGCTCACTTGGGCAGCAGGAGCTGGTGGGATGGCATGCTGTACAGACAAAGACTTGTGTTTAGCCAAACACTGTCTCCCCCTTGGAGGAGCACACGTGTATCAACAAACTGCTATGCTAACAAGAGGTTCCTGCACTTTTTGTGTCCTTCTTGGTAATCCACGTTGACGGAGGCCAGGGTAGGACACACAGGGGAGATAATTTAAAAAATGATTAATAAAAATAAATCTCTTCTTGCTAAAATGTGTCCCCAAATGTTTCTACCCACAGAACAGTCATCTGATACCAAATGTGTTTTTCCCCATGCCAACCAATTCTCTAACACCAGCTGGTGTCCTACAATGCAATTCAGCTCTGATACCAGGTACCTGGAGTTGGCATCAGATTCCATGGCTAAGGGCTCAGTCCACAGACTGTCCCCACTTTGGATATGTGTCACACGTCGTGGACCACTAGGTCTTCTGACCAACAGGTTATTTATTCGGGAGGTCCCTATGACCACTTCTTCAGGTTCAATAATTTGTAAACAGGCTCATGAAATGCAGGGAAACACTTTAATTATGTTATCTACTTGTTATAACAGATCCAAGTCAGGAAGAGCCTAGTGAAAGAGTCACAGAGGGCAATGTTCAGGGGTAGGGTGTCTGCCCCCTCTCTGGGCCCTGCACCTTGACCTGGATGCTCCTTACAGCTCATTGTTGAAGAGGCTTTGTTTTTTTCTGACACTGGGGTTTGAACTCAGGGCCTATACCTTGAGCCAGTCCACCCTTTTTTCTGTGTGATGGGTTTTTTCAAGATAGGGCTGGCTTTGAACTTCAATCCTACTGATCTCTGCCTCCTGAATAGGTAGGATTACAGACAGGAGTGAGCCACTGTGCGTCTTGGAGAGGTTTTATAAAGTTTCATCTCTAGCATTCCTCTCCCATTTGCAGAAGGAGGTGGGAGTGGGGCAGAATATTCTAGTCCTCTACTCACTGGGTCTTTCAGGTGACCAGTCCCACTAAGTGCATTAGCATAAACTGAGGTGTGACTGAAAGGGGCTCATTCTGAAAAACATGAGTCACTAGGGAAATTCCAAGACTTTAGGAGTTTCTCTCTAGGAACCTGGGACAAAGACTGAATATTTTTCAATGTTATACCACAGTGTCTAACTAGAGTTCAATCCTAGAAAATGCCAGATTAGAAAGTCATTTGTTGAAACACTTTATACTAGTACAAGAATTAAACCCAACAAGCAGAACTGAGCACAGGGTGGGAGTATTAAGCTGAACACAGTTTACCATGAAATTAACCTTTATTTCTCCTTTTATTTTATCATTTTATCATTTACTTCCAGGCAGAACCTGTTCCACTCTCAGAATTGTTTGTGGTGGTCTAGAGATTCAAACTCCAGATCTCCAGTACACAAGTGCTCTAGGACTTGAGCTACCCCACAAGCCTTTTTTTTTTTTTTTTTTAAAGTAGTAGTAATTGAACCCAGGGCCTCAGGCTTGCTTAGGCAAGTACCCTACCACTGACCTACACTCCCTGCTCTGCACATTGCTTTTTTGTTTTTGGTGGGACTCATGACTTCACACTCACAAAGCAGGTGTTCTAGTTCTTGAGCCACACCTCCAGTCCGTTTTGCTGTGGTTATTTATTAAGGTGGTACTGGGGTTTGAACTCAGGGCCTCTCACTTGCTAGGCAGGTGCTTTACCACTTGAGCCACTCTGCCAGCCTTTTTATGTGTTGGATATTTTTTGAGATAGGGTCTGCTTGCCAGGGCTGGCTTCAAACTGCAATTGTTCTCATCTCTGCCTCCTTGCAGCTAGGATTACAGGTGAGCACCAGTGGCGCCAGCTGCTGTGGTTATTTTGGAGATAAGAGTCTCGTGAACTATTTGCCCAGGCTGGCCTCAAACCTTGATCCTCCCCATCTCAGCCTCCCAAGTAGCTACAGTAGCTACTGTAATCCCAAGTAGGATTACAGGTGTGAGCCACCTGTGCCCAGCTTGCACTTTGCTTTTTTAATAGGAAACAATGTGGGAGCCCAATAGTATGCAGAGCTGAATTTTAGATACCATGGATAGGCCAGGTCAGTAAGGAAAGTCTTGAGGGGGACAGGGGGAGCTTTCCCATCATGCTCCAAATCTCCTGTGCACATAAGGCAAGCTACACAGGAGTATAGGTATTAGATCTTGCTCAACCAACCAAGGAGTCATGGCTCCAAGGAGTTTTAGAGTAGAAGCCTCATTTTCAGAGATGACATAATGTTATATTCAGGCAACCACTGACATCTCCAGACAGGGAGAGGGCAAATAAACAGTGCCTCAGTGATGCAGGTTGGCATCATGTGGTGCGAGGTAACAAAACCTCTAACATTCTCCTCTCTTCCAGACTGGCAAGGCATGAAGTCATCCTACACTAAGACTTCTCAAAGCTGCTCTGAGACAAGAACCCTGACCAGTTAGGAGAGAGAAGGTGGGCAAGGAAGTAGGTAAGGGTCTTTTAGGGATCCAAGGAGTTGAGACAGATAGGAATTCTATATAGTCCACGCTGACTATGCCAGATGGGGCTCTTTTTTCTCTTTAAAAATCTATTATGGAGCTGGGCACTGGTGGCTAACACCTATAATCCTAGCCACTCAGGAAGCAGAGATCAGGAGGATCAAGGTTTGAGGCCAGTTTGAGAGACCACATACTGAAAATACCCAACACAAAAAAGGGATGAAGGAGGGGCTCAACTGGTAGAGTACCTGCCTAGCAAGCGCGAGGCCCTGAGTTCAAACCCCAGTACTGCCAAACATACAAACATAAACTACTACGGGCATTGTTAGTAAAAGAAAAACTAGACATGATGAAAGAGTACAAAGTTTCAGTTAGACAAGAGGAATAAGCTGAGTGATGAACTGCACAGAAAAATGACTACAATATATTGTATATTCCAAATTTTCAGAGTGTATTTTCTTTTCTTTTTGATTAATTTTTGTTTGCTTGTTTGTTTTTATACAGGGTCTCCCTATATAGCCCCAGCTGGCCTCAAACTCCAGATACTCCTGCTTCCACTTTCTGCTGGGATTACAGTCAGGCAGAACCATACCCTGCTAAACAGAGTATATTTTAGGGTTAGGAACATGGCTCAAGTGGTAGATCACCTACCTAGCAAGCACCAGGCCCTGAGTTCAATCCCCAATACTGCAACAAACAAACAAACAAACAAACAAAAACCTATAAATGTTTTTCATTACTTTAAAAAAGGTACTTATCTGAGGTGACAGATATGTTAACTTGATTTAATCGTTCCACATTGTAAACATCTATCAAAACAACACATTGCACCCCCGAAATATATACAAATATTATTTATGAATTAAAAATAAATTTCAAGGGTTGGGGATATAGCTCAGTGGTAGAGAGCTTGCTTATAGCATACTCTCTATCTCAGCAGTGCAAAATAAATGATAAATAAAATTTAAAACAACATGGGCCAAGCGGTAGAGCACCTGCTTTGTAAGTAAGTGCACAGCCCTGAGTCCAAATCTCAGTGTCGTCGAGGATGTAAAGAAATTAGAAGATCTATGCACTGATGTGGAAATGTAAAAGGGTGTATTTGTTGGGGAAAACATGTTGGTCTCTTCAAAAATTGAATTACCATATGACCAGCCACTCTACTGCTGGGTAGGAACCCAAAAGAAATGGAAACAGGGTCTTGAAGAGACATTTGTACAGTCATGTTCATAGTAGTTTATTCACAGCAATCAAGAAGTGGAGCTGAGGCCAGGCCCTGGTGGCTCACGCCTGTAATCCCAGTTATTTAGGAGACTAAGATTTAGGGAGGATCGGAGGATCAAGGTTCAAGAACAGCCTGGGCAAATAGTTACTGAGACTCCTATCTCTAAAAAATAACTGGAGCAAAAATGAACTGGAGATACGGCTCAAGAGGAAGAGTGCCTACCTTACAAGTGCAAAGCCCAGAGTTCAAATCCTTGGTACCAACAAAAAAAAGAAGTGGAAGCAACCCACGTGTCCACCTAGAGATGAAAGCAAAGTGTGGTACATCTAAAATGGAATACTATTCAGCCTTAAAAGGGAAATTCTGACACAGTTTACAACATGGCTGAACCTTAAGGATATTATGCTAAGTGAAGTAAACCAATCAAAAGAAGACAAATACTGTTTCATTTCACTCATATGAAGAATAGTCATATTTATAGAGACAGATAGAAGACCGGCTGCTGCCAGAAACTGGGAGGAGGAATGGGGTGTTAGTGTTCAATGGGTCCAGAGTTTCAGTTTTAGAAGATGAAAAAAGTTCTAGAAAAGGATTGGCTGCACGGCATTATGAGTTCATTTACTAACATTGTGCACTTAGAAATGGTTGTGATGGTAAACTTTATGTGAGCTGTATTTTAGCATAGTGAAAAACATTCGAAGCCAGGTGTGGTGGTGCAAATCTGTAATCCCAGCACTCGAGAGGTTGAGGCAGGAGGATCCTGAGTTCCAGGCCAGCCTGGACTACACAGTGAGGTCCTGTCAAGAAAGAAAGGAAAGAGAGAGCGAATGAGAGAGAGATCCAAATAAACAAGAACAACAAGTCTTTTACAGGGACTGGGGATATAGCTCAGTGGTAGAGCACTTAGCTAGCCTGGGACGGGCCCTGGGTTTCATCTCTAGCTCTGCAAAGCAGAAAAAAATAAAAAAGGAAAAAGAAAGGAGGGAAAGGAGAGAGAGAGAGAGAGAGAGAGAGAGAGAGAGAGAGAGACAGAGAGAGAGAAACAGAGAAAGAGAGAGAGAAACAGAGAGAGTGAGAAACTGAGAGAGAGAGAGAAAAGAGAGAGAGAGAGAGAGAGAGAGAGAGAGAGAGAGAAAGAGAACAAAATAAAACACAAAACCCGGTCACAGGTTTCCTTTCCTAACTGGAAATGCAGGGATGAGCGAGTTTCCGTTGCTATGGAAATGGACATGGGAGTTGGCCTGGCTTGCAGCAGCAGCAGCTGGAATGGAACAAGTGGCCAGGAAGCTGGCCCTGTGACAGAGGGGGGCTTCCAGCTGGGGATAAGACAACAGGCTTTCCAAGGAGAAGGAGGAGGTGGGAATAGAGAAGGGAGACAGAGGCTATCTCTAGACTCTGAGCCTAAGAATTCTACACTTTGGAGCGGTACAGAATGGGGAGGGGCAGAGAGGGATGTGCTCGTCTGTGGTTGCATATCCCCACAGGCCAAAAAAACAAGAAGCCAAATAAACCCAAAGCCTGAAAAAGACAAGAGTTTCTCAGCTATCCTGAGGGCAAGGAAGCCCCCGCCTCTGAATGTTAAGAGGAGAGGCCTCTCACTTAGAAGCCCTGCAGGCATGGGGGAAACGCAGGAGCAGAGACGGGCCTGCACTCTGTCCCTCACTGGTGTCCTTTGCGCAACTCTTCAGATTGACACTGATGTGGGCCAGAAACACAACAGACAAATCCCTACAGGGTGAGCAGGGCTATGGGGGTGGGCAGGCTGGGTGCTCTCTTTCTTTGGCACCTCTGGTGACTGTTTCTGCATCAGATGGAAAGTCTCCATGCTGCGGGGCTCTGGACTCTTCGTCCTAGGATCTGAATGTTCCGAGCATCACTTTCTGGGGAAGTGTCTGGAGTGGGCCTAGATAATAACACGGGCTTTTGCTGGGTCCCTCAGCTGGGCCCACCTGAGGGTGGACTACGCTATTCTCATTGCTGTCCTAGTAGGAGAAACTCCCACATGCTTCCTTCCAATAACACTGGAGTGAGTGGGCAGGAGACCCTCACTTGCATTTGTGAAGGGGCTCAACCATGACCTTTTTTTTTAGGAGATTGTGGGAATGTAGCTCAGCTCAGTGGTAGAGCATTTCAAGGTCCTAGGTTCAATCCCTAGAGCACATGCAAACACACACACACACACACACAGATCCTCCTGCCTTAACCTCCTGAGTAGCTGGAGCTATAAGCCTGCTACTGCACAACTGTTCAAATTTATACTGCCTTTGATACTATATAACCCTACGGTTATCTATATATGCTCACCCTAAGACACACTGAGAGGGTCAAACAGTTTAAACTGACTACCATATGGATCCTGCTTTATATGTCTTCATTTTTCAATATATAAGGAGCTTCAGAAAGTGAGCATAAAGCTGGGCTCTGGTGGCTCACACCTATAATCCTAGCTACTCAGGAAGCAGAGATCAGTAGGATCATGGTTCAAAGCCAATCTGGGCAAATAGTTCACAAGACCCTATCTCAAAAATACCCATCACAAAAAGGGCTCGTGGAGTGGCTCAAGGTGAAGGCCCTGAGTTCAAGCTCCAGTACCGCAAAAAAAAAAGAAAAAGTGAACATCAAAAATAATAAAGCAATACAGTGCAGGAAATAAAAAGAAGAGGAAGAGGAGGAGGATGAAGAGGAAGGAGGAGGATGAGGAAGAAGAAGGAGGAGGAGGACGGAGGAGGATGAGGAAGATGAAGGAGAAGGAAGAAGAAGAGGAGGAGGAGGAGGGAGGAGGAGGAGAAGTTGTTGCAGCTAAGGAATAAACTTAAGCAAGGAGGTGAACGTCTTGTACACTGAAAACTGCAGACATTGCTGAAAGAGGTGAGCAAAGACATAAATAATGAAAAGCTTTGCAGACTTAATATTGAGATGTCAATACTACTCAAAGTGATCTACAGGTTCAGTGTGGTCTTTATGAAAATCCAAATAACATTTGTTTTGTTTTGCAGTACTGGGGCTGGAGCCCAGGGCCTCATACATGCTAGACCAGTGCTTTACCACCGAGCTACATCCCTACTCAATTTATTTTGAGACAGGGTCTTATTAAATTGCCCAAATTATCCTTGAATTTGCACTCCTCCTGCCTCAGCCTCCTGAGTGCTGGGATTACAGAAGGGCATTGCCATGCCCAAACTCAATGAAGTTTTTGCAGATATGGAAAAATTTGTACTAAAATTCATATGGAATCTCCAGGGACCCTGAATAACCAAAATAATCATGGAAAGGAGGTGGAGGCCTCACTGGCCTAAAGAAAGACATCTAGACCAGTGGTAGAGAATAGAGATCCTAGAAATACTCTTTCATGTTTGGTCAAATGATTTTCAACCAAAAAATCATTGGGGGAAAGGGCAGTCTTTTCAACAAATGAAACTGGGAAAAGTAGATACTCAAGTGCAAAAGAATAAAGTTGTGCTCTCAACTTACGTCATATACAAAAATTAACTCAAAGTGGACAAGGACAAAAACATAGAGTTAAAACTGCAAAAATCTTACAAGAAAACATAGCAAAGAAGCTTTATGACATTTCATTTGGAAATTATTTCTTGAAAAAAATATCAAAAGCACAAGCAACAAAACAAAACAAAAGAAACAGCTAAATTGAGCTCTATCAAAATTTAAGCCTTCTGTATACCAAATGACACAACCAATAAAGTAAGAAGCCAACTTACAGATGGAACATATTTGCAATCATGTGTGTAATAAGAGACGGTGTCTGGAATATATAAAGAGCACTCACAACTCAACAACAATCCAGTCTGATTAAAATATGAGCAAAGGAGTTAAGCAGACATTTCTCCAAAGATACACACATCTCCAGTAAGCACATAAAAATATTCTCAACACCACCCATCATTAGGAAAATGTAAATCAAAACCACAATGAGGGGCCCTGAATGGAGCTCAGCGAGCGGTATAGCACTTGCATAGTATGTGTGACTCCCTTTTTGTAAGAATAACAAAAAAAGTTGAAGTGGTAAATTTTGTGTCAAGTATATTTTACCACTATAAAAATACATATAGATAAGATCAGTGGAAGTGACAGAGGGTATGCCCTCCCAGGCAGCCCATTTAGCCTTTGCCCTATGTTCTTTGTCCTGTCAAAGCTCACCCAAGATCCCAGGCCTGTCCGGGAGGTCAGATGAGCACTGCTCAGAGACAGGTCAGGGCACCCTGCTTTGACACAGGATCTGAAGAGAGCTGTAGGGACCAGGTGGGTACAGGGACTGCTCTGAGGCCATTTTAATGGGGAAAGGGGTCTTGTGGCTTGGCTCTGGGGTGGTGGTTAAGGTAGGTTTGAGGGAATGAGGATGTGCAAATTTGTGAGTTGGTGGAGGGCACACTGGGAAGGTGGTTTGTTTGCTGGAATGTGATGTGACTGAGAGGAAGTGGGGAGAGGGTGCTGGATCAGCAGAGAAGAGGAGGAGACCAGGGAAAAGGTGACTTAGTGCCACAGAGCCTATTATAATGTTACTTTGGAAGGAAGTCCACAAGGAATCTGAATGCCAGACTGACAATAACTACAACTAGATTTTTTTTTTTTTTTGTCAATATTTTTAGTTGTTGTTTGCTTTTTTGGCAGTACTGGGGTTTGAACTCAGGGCATGCCAACTGCTAGGCAGGCACTCTTCCATTGAAGCCATGTTTCAGTGCTTTTAACTCTTATTTTTAGAGTAGGGTCTTGCTTTTTTTGCCCAGGCTACCCTGGACCTCAATCCTACCTTAATTACATCATATACAAAAATTAACTCAAAGTAGATCAAAGACCAAAACATAAGAACTGAAACTGTAAAACTCTTTTTGTTTTTAAGAGTATGTTAGGTTTTTGTTGTTGTTTTGTTTTCTGTATTGGGGTTTAAATTCAGGGCCTACACTTTGAATCATTCCATCAGCCCTTTTTTGTATGGTTTTTTCAAGATAGGGTCTCTCCAACTATTTGCTTTGGTTAGCCTCAAAGCATGATCCTCCTGCTCTCTGCCTGAGTAAATAGTATTATAGGCGTGAGCCAGCAGCACCCAGCTTTTAATTTTTTATTTTCTTTTGTTACTGTTGTGCTGGATAGGGGTTCATTGTGGCCTTTACAAAAGTTCTTACAATGTATCAAATATATCATACTTGAATTCACCCCCTCTACCATTCTCCTTTATTCCCCACCCCCCATTCCTGGAATAGTTTTAACAAGTCTCATTTTTCCATTTATGTACTATAAAATTCTTATAAGAAAACATAGGAGAGAAGCCTCCTGCATAAGCTGACTGAGAGGCACGTACCACCACACTGCTTATGGGTTGACATAACTTTAACTTTTTACCTGAGCTGGCCTCGAACTGAGATCTTCTCAATCTCTGCCTCCCAAGATTACAGGCATGAGCCCTCACACCTGGCTGACAGTTAGTATTTTAGAAGACATATTATGTGTATCACATTCAATAACCTTGAGCACTAGGTGGCAATATTAGATCTATTTTTCAGTTGACAAAACTGAGGCTCAGGCGCTTAAATAACTTGCCCAAGGTCACACATAGGCAGCAAGAGGTGGAGCTGGGGTAGGAATTCAGTGCTACCTGGTCTTGAACTTTAATATATGTAAGAAATGCCTTGGACTGGGGTGTGCCTCAAGCAGTAGAGCGCCTGCTTTGTAAGTGCGAAGCCCTGAGTTCAAACTCCAGTCCACCAAAAAAAAAAAAAGAAAAAAAAAGAAATACCTTGAAGGGCTGGGAATGTAGCTAAGTATTAGAGTGCTTGCCTAACATGAGCAAGGCCCTGGGTTTGATCCCTAGCACCACCAAAACCCAACCAACTAAACAACACCCCTTTTCCCCAAATCTCAATCCCAATGACCAAAGCTGGAATAAGGTGAAAAATAAAACAAGTTGCATTGGATTATAACCAGGTTATAAAGTAAATATCTACGAGTCTATATTAATATAAAGAAAACTTCATAAAAGAAGAGCCAAAAATCCTATGTAGAAGAATCCCAAAGAAATCACATAGATTCTCTGCCCTAAAGGTTCCTCCTCACTCCCTTAAGCACAGACCATGCATGTGGACTTCCCTCTAAGAGCACAGTATGAAAAGGGAGAAGAGAACTGGATACTGGACAAACCAGACAAACACTGCCTCAGGGAGGGGATCAAAGTTAGTAGTATCAACAGAGATAGTCTGTGTTGATACTGTATACACTTGAAATGATACAATGAAAATGACATTTTAAACTGGGTATGGTAGTCCACGCCTGTCATTCCAGTTACTTGATAGGTGGAGGTAGGAGGATCACAAGTTCGAGGCTAGCTGGGCTATAGAACAAGACCCTGTCTCAAAAACAAAATAAAAACAAATGGGCTGGAGGGGCATGGGTCAAGTGGTAGAGTGCTTGCCTAGTACATGCAACACCCTGGGTTCAATCCCCAGTACTGCACAAGTACACAAAAAAGAAAGAAAGAAGAAAGGGGTAATGGCATTTTATTTCTGTGGTCTTCTTCTTCAAAACCCCCAGTCTAATCATGGAAAACATATGAGACAAATTCCAATAAAGGGTATCTATAATATATCTGAGCAGCATCCCTCAAAAAATGTCATGGTCATCAAAAACAAGGACATTCTGAGAAAATGTTAAAGCCCATAGGTGCCTAAGGAAACACAATAAATAAATGTAATATGCTCCTCTGGATAGGATCCTGGGACAGACAATAGGCATTTCATATACACGAAGGAAATCTTAGTACACTACGAACTTTAGTTAAAAATGTGTTAATGTCCGGGTTGGGGGTATAGCTCAGTGGAACAGTGCTTGCCTAACATGCTTGCTGAAGCCTGAGTTCGATACCCAGCCTCACAGTATAAAGTATCACATCAATTTGTAACAAATACATCACATTGGATATCAATATTGGTTAACTGTAACAAATGTACCATAGTAATGTAAGATATTAATAATGCAGAAACTGAATATGGGGTAATAGGAGGCTCTCTGGACTATTATCTCAGCTTTCTATAAATCTAAACTGTTCTAAAAATATACAGAGTGTATTAAAAAAAAAAAGTAAACAAATTCCTGGGCACCCCCTCAGCAGCAGAGGTGTAGTGGAGCTGTGAATGAAGATGGCTCCCACACCCTGCCTGCTGGTGGATTGCAGGGAGAGCAGGTACAGCATTAACTGCCCAGAGGTCACACCAAGGAAAGGGTGTGCCTCTCCATGACCCCCTGAGCTTAGGGGCAGTGCCTCTCCCTTTAGACTGGCAGTCTTTCCAGGGTGAGAACTGCCCTTCCCAGTCAGATGGGGCTGCCCCTAAGGACAGGGGCCATCTTTCCTCTCAAGGGGACCACCCTTGAGAATCTGTCATGGATTTTCCACATGTACTCTATTTTCTTTTAGGTAAGTCAAGTCCCCTGTATCGGCAGGAAGAGAGGCTGTGGATATAATGTACTTTTTATTTACAATGCTGGGGATTGAACCCAGGGCCTCACGTACGCTAAGCAAGTGCTCTACCACTGAGCCGCACCCCCAACTACTGTACTTTTTTTGTTGTTGTTGTTGTTTTGCTGTACTGGGGTTTGAACTCAGGGCTTCATGCTTATTAGGCAAGCGCTCTACCTCTTGAGCCACTCCACCAGCTCTTTTTTGTGTTGAGTATTTTCAAGAAAGGGTCTCTCAAACTATTTGCCTTGGTGGACTTCAAACCACCGTCCTCTTGATCTCTGCCTTCCAAGTAGCTAGGCTTATAGGTGTGAACCACTGGCGCCTAGCTTACTGTACTTTTTTAAAGGCTAGCAAAAGCTGCTTGCTCTAAGATAATAAGAATCCTAATTCTTTGGTTAAGCATAACCAATGTTGACATTGGGAAGGCCCTGGGTTCAATCTCATCATGGCTTAAAACAAATATACAAACAACAAAAACCAGCAGTGAAGTCAATGATTTGTTGGGTTGAGTGCTTAAGCATCCTCTGCTGCCTCTGGTACCCCTTGCATCTCAGGCCCAAGTCGCAGCTGAGTGGTTACAGTTTAAAATTATGATACAGCACTTCTATAAAAGAAACAAACCCATATCCCAGCAAACTGCTTCTTGATTGTAAGAAACTGTTTACTGTGTGAAAGTATAATTTACCCATGGAATGCACACAAAACGTCTAGGACTACTGATCTGCAAATGTCCTTAAGGACAGGACAGGATGTGTCTCTGGACAAAGCCGGAAAAGCCAGGCCTGGAAATTAAATCAAGACTTAACAACGAAAAAAAAAAAAAGCAGGCCAATTGTATTAACATAAGCTGCAGGAATAATAGGTGGAGAGAAATGAGGTAGAAGGAGCTCAGAAAAGCAGTACAAAGAGGACATTTCTGAGAGTCTTGTCTCTTGCATTGTCCAGACTAGTGGGAGTTCTGAAAACCTGCTGGAGCATTACAGGTCTGGCCAGGACTTCTGGGAACACTCTCTTGATAAGGCTCCTCGGGATGGTCCAGGAAGCAAAGAAAAGGCAAAGGGTTGGGAGTTGACTATCCATGTCTACCGTGGGCACAGCAGAGCAGCCACTCTGGTGTATCCTCCGGTGAGGATACAAGTATCTTAGATGATCGTGGCTATTAAAATCATTCATCTTGCTCACCTTGCCTTGATTCCAATCTCTTAACTAGAATTTGGCTTTCCAGATGTTCTTTCCCATAGGGAAAAGAATGTGCTGACATAGGGTTTCAGGCTGCCTTGCAGGTCTTTCTCCTATTGTGATTTAATGTATTTGTGGTCTGGCTTCCTCACCAGTCTCCTGTGAGCTCAGTTAGTCCCTTCCTTTCAGCCGGAGTAGCTCCAAGTGCATAAAGAATCTCCATCTCTAGCCTGCAAAGGATCTAGATTATTAACTTCCAGCCCCCTGAGAGGCTGGCCTTGAGGGGTTTCTCCTTGTCTGTCCCCCACTTTTTTTTTTTAATTTAAATACTGGGGATTGAAACCAGAGCCTAACACACTACAGACAAGGGTCCTGCCCCAGCCTGTGCCCTCTCCTTGACTTCATTATCTAGCCACCCTTCACTACATCAGTCACCCCAAACCACAGCCATCTCCCCTGAGCCCAGAATGAGCTGTGGGACACCTGAGTGCTGTAGCCACAAAACCAACTCCATAAATCCTGTTGTGTGAAAAAGAATGAGGAAGGAGGAGGCCCTGTGTGTGGTGGACAATGCCAAGGACACAGAAAAGAGAGTAAACAGAGGAACCAGCAATATTTAATCCATAGCAGGGAAGATCCAAGAGAGCCAATAGCTCTTTGGCATCAAATATCTGAAGGACTGTAGCCTTGAAAAGGGGATAGATTTCCTTCTAAAGCTCAGGAGAAAGTATGACAGCAAAGAAGGGGCAGATTAAAAAAAAGAGGAAGCTTTCATGGCATTTTCACTCTAACTTCAGTTATTCAAATATTCCTTTCACTTTTTTTTCTTTTGTCAAAATTTTGAAAAGCAGTGTGATCTTGTGATGAGGACCACAAACTCAGGCCAGGCGCTGGTGCTCACGCCTGTAATCCTAGCTACTCAGGAGGCACAGATTAGGAGATTTGCTCCTTGAAGTCAGCCCTGAGCAAATAGATCACAAGACTCTAGCTCAAAAAAACCCATCACAAAAAAAGGGCTGGCGGAGTGACTCAAGAGGTAAGAGCACCTGCCTAGCAAGTGTGAAGCCCTGTGTTCAAACACCAGTGCCACCAAAAAAGACAAAAGAAAAAAAAAAAGGCACAAATTCAGGCTGGGGCTAGGGCTCCTTGGCAGAGCACTTGCCTAGCACTGGAGAGGCCTTGGGGCTTGGGTTTGAACTCCAACTGAAAAACAAAAACAAAATACAAAAACAGGCAGTGCACACTCTGGTACGAGACCCCCTGGATTCATTTTCCAGTTGTCACTTCAAGCTATGTAACTTCGGGCAAGTTACTTAGCTCCTTCTGCCTGTCTTCTCAGAAGTAAAATGCAGCTAATAATAGTAGCTACCTCAAATAGTACTTAACCCATATGGCTGTGGTGAAGATTAATTGAATTATACATGCAAAGTGCTTAGAAGAGCGGCCAGCAGGGGATATAGAGAAAGGGGAACTCACATATGTTGTTGATGGGAATGTAAATGAGTACAGCCATTATGGAAAACAGTATGGAGGTTCCTCAAAAAAACTAGAAATATAACTGCCATCTGATCCAGCAATCCTGTTCCTGGGTATGTATCCAAAGGAATTGAAATCAGTACATTGAAGAGATAGCTGCACTCCTATGTTTACTGAAGAATTCTAAGACATGGAATCAACCAAGGTGTCCATCTATGATGAATGAATAAAGGAAATATGTTGTATACACACCGTGGAATATTATTCAAGCATGAAAAAGAATGAAATCTTGCTATTTGCAGCAACATAGGTGAGCCTGGAGGACATTATATTAAGTGAAATGAGTCAGGCACTGAAAGATAAATCCCAAATGTTCTCACTTATATATGGAAGCTAAAAAAGTTGATTTCATAGAAGTAGAGAATAGATTAGTGGATGAGTGGGAGGGGAGGCAGAGATGCAGAGAATATATTGAGTGAGCACAGAAGGAATAACTTTTTTTTTTTTTTTGCAGCACTGAAGTTTGAACTCAGGGCCTCAGCTTGCTAAGTAAGCACCCTACCACTTGAGCCACTCCACCAGCCTAACAGTCAGTATTTTAACAATATGAATAAACAATTACATTTCCTCTCACCTGTTAAGTGCCCTCAATTGGAGTGTTGCTGTCTTTTCAATTGAAAGAGAGGATGAGCGGCCAGAAAACCATTCTAGTGGGCTGGGGGTGTAGCTCAGTGGTACAGTGCTTGACTCGCATGTGTGAACACCTGTAATCCATCCTAGCATTGTAGACAAAACAAACAGGTTCTAGTACTTCCCTGAGTCTTCTAATTAGCTGTAGTCAGAAGGGAGAATCCAGCAAGTTCTAGGAAGTGAAAGGCCAGTGTGGTTGCAGCACCGGCTCTGAAAAGAGAGGCCAGCATGTGGGCGCAGGGCAGGCAGGCAGGGCAGGATCAAGGAGAAGGTTAAAAGGGAACACCAGTCCTATGCTGAGACCTCACCCTCTTTAGTGTCATGCCTCCCTCTGTGCCACCCCAAATCTTCTCACAAAAGCACATGTGACGAAGCACTCAGACACACTCTGCAGCAGATGCTGTGGGTGCCCCACCCAGAGATTACAAGCAGACACTTTCCACACCCACCGGGGCCTCCCGCTGCTTTCTGCCTTAGGTCATTTTCTGACCAATGGGTGTGTGTAGCAAACAGTGATCAGGCCAGGCCAGAAGTGTCAGGGCGGATGGCTTAGCAGCAGCTCAACCAATGAAGGACTGGCGCTGGGAGTACCCCAGCCTCCTTGCTTCTTAGGGTGGGATGCTTCTGAACTGTATTCTAAAGTCTCTCCAGGGTCCCAGAAACTGAGCCCCCAGTACCCAGGGGTTTGATTCATCAACACTTTTCTCGGCTCCTCTCCCTTCCCTGGTTCACCATTCTCACTGGGATTTCTGGGATCACTTCCCAGACATATTTCTGGCACCTGAATTCTGAATCCTGTCTCACGATCTGCTTTTGGGGAAACCCAACTATGGCACAGTTTTAAATTTCTTTCTTTTCCCCCCACCCCCGCCCAGTTCTGAGGTTTGAAGAAGCAAGCTTCCTACCACTTGAGCTATGCCCCTAGCCCTTTTGTTTTTCGGATAAGGTCTCACTAAGTTTGGCCAGGCTGACCGCAAACTCATGATCCTCCTGCCTCTGTCCTCTGAGTAGCTGACCCAGCAGCAGTTTTAAATTTCTAATGATGGAATGAGTTGTCCTGTGAGGGTAGGTTTCAGCTCATGGGCACACAAGAAATGGCTGGGAAGGTTCAATGGGGATTTATGGGGCAGGAAAGGATTCAAGTACACAGACAGCATCCTTCTGATCTCAGGTCCTAAGATTCTGGACCAGGAGTCAGCAAACCACGGCCTATGGTTCATCTCTATCCTACTGCCTGTTCTTGTACAGCCTGTGAAAGGAGAATCATTCTTACATTTTTAAATGGTTGTGAAGAAAATCAAAAGAATACGTGACACATAAAAATGGCAGGAAACTCACTGGGGCGGTGGCGGCATGAGCTTATCGTCCCTGCTATTTGGGAGGCTGAGACAGAAGGATCACTTGAGCCAGTTCCAGGGCAAGTTGGGTAACATAGTGAGAGTCCATCTCAGAAAATAAAATAAAATAAAATAAAAATCTAAGTTTGGGGATCGGGGTGTAGCTCAGTGGCAGAGCACTTGCTTAGCCTGAATTTGATCCCTAGCGCTGCCTTTTTTTTTTTTTTTGTAATTCTGAGGTGCCTCTCTCCAGCATGTCTCTGTATCACCTCTGCTGTCTGTAACCACCACACTCCCTGACCACTGGCTCAGCGTGAATCCCTGACCTCGCCAAACTCCTGGCCACCTCTGGACCTTTGCACATGCTGTGCTTTCTGCACATTTATTCCTCACCTCACCACTACATGGCAGATAACACATAACCTTGTTGTATGTGTGTCTGTGTTTAAAGGCTTTTTGGTGTTGGAGATTGAACCCAGGGCCTTGCACATGCTGGGCAAGCATTCTACCACTGAGCTATATCCTCAGCCCTAAATATATCTTATTAAATATATTATTCAATATGTATTACTTCCTTATATATATATTACTTCCTTAACATTGAACTCAGCCAACAGCACTACCTGAATGAAGCTTACTTAACACACGCTTTCTCCATAAGAACATTGAAGCCTTCTTGTCCTTAGGGACACCACACAGTACTCTAGCACTAGGTTTGGGGATGGATCACTTAAAACAGCCAAGTCACCAAGAAAAAGCACCAAAATGAAAAAAAAAAAAAAAAAAAAAAAAAGGAGCACCCAAGAGACCACAAAAAGGACACTTGTAAAGGGTTATGTCCCAATAAACCCATTGTAAGCTGGAAATATTGTAAGTCAAAAGTGCATTTAATACACCCAGCCTATGACCATCCCAGCTCAGCCACACAGCATACTGTAGTGTCTGTTTCCCTCCCAATTCCAGGCTGACTAGGGGCTGTGGCTCACTGCTACTGTCGAACATCATAAGGAGGTAATTGCTGCAAAGCACGAGCCCAGGAAAAGATGGAAATTCAAAACTGAAGTACGGTTTGCACTGAATGCACATTGCTTTTGCACCCATCATAAAACTGGAAAATCATTAAGTTGGGCCATCGTAAGGCAGGGACCATCTGTAGGATGAGGGCTGAAATAAGAAGGTAGAACTTCCCCTGTATAACCTCAGCATGCTGGGTAACAACTTTGTTGCTGTTCTGCAAAACCCATATATGACTGTGAAAGTGCCAGGGATATCGATTTGGAGGTTACAAACAAGTTTTAGCAGCCAGTGAATTTGCAAATGCAGAATTTGGAAATCCTAAATTCTTGCTTCTTGTTTTTCTCTTTGATTAGATTTGTGAATTCATTATTGCCTGATTACTTCTCTCTTATGCACCATATTATCTCTGGCATCTGGAAAGCTGTATGGTACACAGTAGGCACTCAGGAATAAATACATTTCCAGTGACGGAATGAGTCAGTTCAGTAGAAACGCTTGCTCATGACCGTGACAGTGGTGCAGGCACACCACTGATCTGCACCTATGCCCTCTCCATGTTCTCTCAACAGCACTGTCCAAATATGGGACAAATATGGGATCTGCCCCTTGTTAGATAACCCTTGGCCCTCTAAGTGTTAGCTTCTTCATCTCTCAAGTGGAGTACATATAGCACCAGTAGTATCTTCAGCTATCAGATGAAGTACTGAGTTACAGTACTCACTATCTTGTGGGTTATGGTGAGGGGTCAAAGTAGCAGTGCACAGTCTGAAATCATTTAGCACACTGCCTGCCACAGTAACGAGTCCTTAAGCAACTCTTTAAAAAATTTTTATTATTAGATTATTGTTGTACATTGTGACGGAAGCAACTCAAGAGTTGCTTATCATAACCACTTTGCAGACGAGGAACCTGAAGCTGAGGGTGGTTTCATGAGTTGTCTAAGGTTATAGATAAGGGAGAACTGGTTCTGGGGGCTCCAAGCCCACGCTGATAACGTTCTCATGTTTCATAAAATATATGGGGTCGCTTTTACAAGTTGCTCCTCCTCTGCCTGCTAGGCTGTTTCCCAGAATGATGAAGGCAGCTGAGGGCTGCTCCAGAACTTCTCTGGGATCAGGGTGGGGCAAAACCTCTCCTTTCTCATATCAATCCAGGAATATCTGTTCCCTGCCACTTTTGAGTTCCACCTTTTAGAACCAACCTTAGTGGGGTGCTGGCTTGTCGTCTTGGGTCTGACAGATCAAAGGCAGAGGCACTGGCAGCTTAAAAGGGAAGAAGGAGGAGGAGACAGATGCCAGCAGCATTCTGGGCTAAAACAAACCCATCTTTGGCTTTTCCCTATTTCTTTGGATCAAGGGTCCTTTTATTTGGTTGCAAGCTGGAATCCCCTGGGAAGTTTTAAATATCCAGATTCCCCACTGCCCCAACCCAGACCAATTCCATCTGGGTCTCTGAGGAGGGTTGGAACCCAGACATCAGTATGTCTTACTGCTCCCCAGGCAATGCCAATGTGCCCCCAAGTTTGAGAAGTGGAGCTGTGGACCTGGTGAGCACTCTGCTCCAGCTGGAGGCGCTTTGGGCAACAGAAACTCCTTTCTGCTCTGGGGACTTGCTGTGTGAGGTTGGAATGTGTCTTCCAGAGGCCGGGCTAGTTGAGGATGTCTGTGTGCGAGCGACCTGGTGGTGTTCTGCTCTGCTCTTAGGCCCAGCTCTGGAGCGGCTGGTCTCAGAATCCCGTTAGGGAACAACACTTGTGGACGCTCCGACTTCCCTGGCTTATCTCTGCACACTGTAAGCAGTGCTGCGCGTTCGCCACGCTGCCCACCCCAACCTCATTGAATGCAGGGACACGCCCGGGGCTCAGGAATCCTACCTTGGCTGCTGGCGCTGCCCTCCAGTCCCCGGAATCCCAGGACTCAGGTTCCATCTGTCTCCTGAGTGTGCCTGCGAGGCGCGCACTAGAGCGCAGGCGCCACCTAGTGGGCGCCGGGCGGCAGCGCGGGGACCAGGGCTGGGAGGTGCGAGCGCAGCGCAGGGCGGAAGTGCAGCTAGGGCTTCCCACGTGGGCGACTTTCCAGCCAGCCGAGGGGCGCAGATCCGGCCTGGGCGGGACCACCTTTAACCCCTAGAGGCCACTGGATCCTAACCCAGCCTGCTCTACTTTCTCTCGGCGGCGTAGAGGAGCGGCCTGGCCCTGGCCCCTAGCCTGGGATCCACCCTGAGATTTTCCTGGCTGGGCTCATGGATCTTTCCTTTCATCCAGCAGCTTTCAACGCAGCCCAATTTGGCATATCTTCCCCTTTAAATTTGCCGAGAGCATCAGAAGATGCAGAACACTGGGTTTTTCTCAAGCCCAGGTAACCTTCCTTATCGGCAACCCTTTTTCTTGCCACTTTTCCCGCCCCTCCTCCCTATCCCCTCTTTGCCCTTGTACCTTTTTGCCTCCCTTCTCCTTGGCGACCTTCATTAAATATCTGTCTGGGTCAGTCCGGGTGTACAGCTGGGAAGACACAATTAGGACCCTTAGGAGGTGGCCTCCCAGGTAGTGTTTCTCACCAGGGCCATTAGCATTTCTTTGGATGGGGCTGTCCTAGTACGGGAGGTCTTTTAGCATCCCTGAGTTCTTAGCATAAAACGCCCGTAGCTTCCGCTTCATCTTTGTGACACCAAACACACCCTTAGGGGTTTCCAATGTCTCCCAGGATGCAGTGAGAACTGCCTCAGGCTGAGAACTTATTAGCTGATAATTAAGATCAGATGACACTTAATGAAGTGCAATGTCCACGGAAGTAGGAAGTCCCATTGCCCCACTTTTCAGCGGGGGTGGGGTGGGGTGGGGGTGTCGGCCCTTTCCTGAGGCTTTCAGTATTTTTTAAACGCAGACATGCCAAAATAGCGTTACAAAAATGGTGGACTATTTACAATTCATTTATTTCTTCCTTAAGCAAATATTAACTGAGTACCCAGTATGTATCAGTCACTTTTCCATAACGATACACTGAAAAATAAAACACAAAAATCTCCGCCCTTGTTGAATTGACACTTAAACACATTTAACATCCCCCCCAACACACCCCATGGAACCCAGGGCCTTGAACTTGCTAGGCAAGTGCTCTACTACTGAGCTACACATACCAGCTCCATGTTAATACCCCCCCCCCCATACAATGTGCCGTAATTGAGCTCTTTAGGGTTAAGTACAGGATTTATAAGAAATGTCTATTTATAGGGGACCAAGGCAGAGAGGCACGGTGGTAGATACTAGTGTCACAAGTCGTATGGGGGGGAACAAACATCTGCTTTAATCCTGGCAGTTTATGTCTGTGACATTTGGTGATAGTGATGGTGTCACCTGGAAATTTGAGGCGATTTGTGAAAGTGAAACCTAGTCCATGCATCATCCCACTCCACGCGCCCTGTGATCATCCTAGCTCACTTAATCTTTACACTCTGTCCTGGTGTAATCTGGTCAAAGTGAAACGTCAAGGGCAGAGGACTTCAGGAGATGTGTCCTTTGTGGGCAATGTCTACAAGGGCAAGGGGTGGGGTGGATGGAGGGTAGGGGTGCCACTGACAGGGGCCAGTCCCAGCCTGCTTATGGCAGGCTAGTGCCCTGGTGAAGGCAGACAGGTCACAGAAGTGCTGACAGCCCATGGTGAGTCCCAGGTGCCAGGTTACTTCCCATTCTTTCACTTTTAAGTGTCTCTGAGTCATTTCCACTCCGCCTTTGCTCAGTCCTTGAAATAGCTCCCCCACCTACCACTGTGCCCCAAAGCTTGCCTGGGCAAAGTCCTAGATTACAACCTCCCTCAGGGAGGGATTCAGATGCCTGGCATCACCTAATGAGGCTAAAGGCTTACTAGTGATTTTCTCCCGGGATCTCTCTCATTTTTCCTATTCTACTAACCACAGTGTTTTGGAAATGGCAGTTATCAACAGGTCTGTGTTCCCTGTAGGTTGTGGGACAGCACAATGATAGGTAAAGGTAGTATCAGCAATAATAAGGGCTATGGATGTAGCTAGATACATAGGGCTAGGGTTAGAGTGCTTGCTTCGTTCAATTCCCAACATCACAAGTTGATAATAATTAATTGATAAAATCCTTATAATGTATTTTGAAATTTTATATTATTTAGTTTAATGCTCACAATAATCCTACAGAGTAGACACAATTCTTTTTCTAATTTAATCCAGAAAGAAACTGGGATTCATGGTATTCAGCAGTTTGTCCTAGGTAGAAGAGTCAGCAAGTGACATACCAGGGCTGGAACATGCTTTACCGATTCCAGGGTACATGCCCTGAGCATGTCACGCCTGTGCTCTGAGTGTGAACTTTGTGCTGGGCACTGCACTGCACCCATGGGGCAGGATGAACCAGACACTCTCGTTTTTATCCCTTTTACTTTCTTGTTCTGCTTGAGCCACTCTTTCAGCCCCTTTTTTGCGATGGGTTTTTTTAAGATAGGATGTCAAGAACTATTTGCCTAGGGTTGACTTCAAACCTCCATCCTCCTGATCTGTGCTGAGTAGCTAGGATTACAGGTGTGAATCACCACTGGCACTAGGCTTCATTTTATTTTTTAAATAAATTCATACAGTTATATTCTGAGATGTTGAAAGGAATATGAGGTCTCGGCGGGCCCCAACCCCCTTGTTGGAGAAACCAGTACCAAACATCCCATGTAGATAAGATAAGCAATGAGGCAGGGCTCAGTTAGGGCATATAGAATGTGAGGAATGCAAGATGTGAGATACGAGCAAGATGTGAGATACGAGCAAGATGTGAGGTACGAGCAAGATGTGAAGTACGTGCAGGATGTGCTCTGCCTGCTTGTCTAATGTTGATAACAAAAATATGCACGCCACTGCAGTCTATATAAGATTTCCCCCTAAGAGGCTCAGGGTCTTGCTTTCCTAACCGGTCCTGCGTGTCCGTGTGGGAGCTCGACCCTGGCTAGCCAGTCCAATAAACTCTGCTTTGTTGATTGCATTCACGCCTGGCTCTCTGTCTCTCGGGGGAATAGGATTCCGGGTCCTAACATTTGGAGGTCCCACCGAGATTTCATTTTCTCGAGAGACAGAACCTGCCTGCGAGAAAGCAGGGGCGATCCCAAGTCCTAGGCGTTGGGAGGGGATCCCAGACCCTCATTTGGAGGAACTTGAGTGTTCCATTTGGGCCGCGGCGGGGATTCGGCCAATCCCCAGGGAGATTCATTCTGGGAATCTCGCAAGGAGGACCACAGGGTCCTATTGGGAGAGGCTTTCCTCTCATTTGGGCTCGAGCATTTTAGGAACCCTGGCGCCAGGTGAAGAACTAATTGAGCTAGTCGACCGACCACCCGTCAAGTGGACGCCTTTCGGCCTGATATCCCAGTTGGACGGTGAGGAGGTTGAATGGGGTGCGCACCAGTGTGAGAGAAGGACCGGTCCGAGCGAGTGCTGGAGAGTGTTGTGTGTGTGTGGAATTATTGTTGCCTTTACCCTTTTTGTTCTATCTCTCTTGGTGTTTGAGTCTCCTTCCACAATGGGACAGGGACAAACAACACCAAAGTCTCTGATCCTTTCTCACTTTCCAGAAGTTAAAGAAAGGGCCTTAAATGCGGGTCTGGTCATCAAGAAAGGTAAGTTCGACACCTTTTGTTCTGCAGAGTGGCCCACCTTTGGAGTCGGGTGGCCCATTCAAGGTTCCCTCTCCCTAGACCTGATCACTAAGGTTAAAGCAGTCATTTTTCAGCCAGACAATCGAGGCCATCCAGACCAAGTTCCTTACATTTTGGTTTGGGAGGATCTGGTGAGGAACCCTCCCCCTTGGTTAACAGTTTTTCTGACCCACCCCTCCAGTTCGGCCCCCGGGGCTAAAACCCCAGTCACGCCCGCCTTGGTCATAAAGGAGGAGGAAAAACTTCCTCTTCCCACCTTGACCGGTCCTCAAATTAGGGCATCTCCTTCACCATCTCCGGTCTTACCAGAGAGTTCCCCCCTTTACCCATCCCTCGCAGGGGCAGAGGAAGATCGGCCGCCTCCATACGTGACTCCCCCTGGCCAAGCCAGTGCCCCGGAGGAGGAAATTTCCTCATCCTCCTCAACAGGACTGGCAGCAGGAGGAGGAATGGGTCGAAGACTTCGCCCCCGAGGGATCCGGGAAAGGGAGGGGGAAGACGGGCCCCCCTCATCAACACAGGGGGAGGAAACTGTCCCTACACTTCCAGTCCGGATGGTGGGCCAAGGGGGACCGGGAGGAGGGCAACAGTTTCAGTACTGGCCCTTCTCCTCCAGTGATCTATATAACTGGAGGACGCAGAACCCGCCCTTTTCTGAAGACCCCAAGTGTCTCATAGATCTCCTGGAGTCCATCATGCATACACACCGCCCCACTTGGGATGACTGTCATCAGCTGCTCAATACTCTTTTTACGACGGAGGAACGAGAGCGCATCCTCAACGAAGCGAGGAAGAACGTCTTGGGGGATAATGGGAGACCCACAACTCTCCAACCGGCCATAGACGAGGCTTTTCCCCTACGCCGCCCTGATTGGGATTTCGGGACCGCAGAAGATGGAATAATTGTGACTGATCGAGAAGGGAGCCCGATTCATGTCTTGTCCCTATCATTGGCTGACGAGCATCGTCTGTTTGAGAGTCAACAGGAACCAGGAGGGGACATGACTCATTGGGTAAAAAGATTTCCCACGGCCTGGGCGGAGACTGCGGGAACTGGCCTCGCCAAACACCTCCCGCCCGTAGTTATACAATTGAAGGCTTCTGCTCTCCCCATTCGGGTGAAACAGTATCCTATGCCTGAGGAGGCCCGAAGAGGCATAGCCCCTCATATCCACAGGCTAATAAAGGAAGGAGTACTGCGACCTTGTCAGTCTGCCTGGAATACTCCTCTGCTCCCCGTCCGAAAGCCGGGAAGCGGGGACTATAGGCCTGTGCAAGACCTACGAAAGGTAAATGAGCGGACGGAGGACATTCATCCCACCGTTCCGAATCCCTATACCTTGCTCAGCCACCTACCCCCCTCGCAAGTATGGTATACAACCCTTGATTTGAAAGATGCTTTCTTCAGCATTCCATTGTCAGAAATTAGTCAGCCGCTATTTGCTTTCGAATGGCAAGAAGATGGGGGCCAATCCGGACAGCTCACTTGGACCAGACTGCCGCAAGGATTTAAAAACTCTCCCACCCTGTTTAATGAGGCCCTGAGCCAGGACCTGGAACCTTTTCGTCGGAGCCACCCACGAGTCACTCTATTACAGTATGTTGATGACTTACTGTTAGCGGCAGAAACCCGAGAGGAGTGCATCAAGGCTACTGAACACCTGCTAACGGAATTAGGCCCCTGCCTTAGCCTTGCCAGATCCTACAAGACCATTCACTCTGTTTATAGATGAGAAAAAGGGGGTAGCCAAAGGAGTCTTGACCCAACAGCTAGGTCCCTGGAAGAGACCAGTGGCATACTTTTCCAAGAAATTAGACGCAGTAGCGGCAGGATGGCCCCCCTGCCTCCGCATCATAGCGGCCATTGCCGTGCTGGTGAGAGAAGCCGATAAACTAACCTTTGGACAGGCCCTCTGGGTAACGGCCCCTCACCCGGTGGAGGGAATCCTTAAACAACCCCCTGGGAAATGGATGACGAATGCCAGGCTCACCCACTACCAGGGGCTCTTGTTGGATTCCCCTCGGATCACATTCACAGATCCCATAATCCTGAACCCTGCCACCTTGTTGCCTAACCCGGAACTGCAGACACCTGTCCATAACTGCAAAGAATTCCTCTCCGAAGTTACACAGGTACGGGCTGACCTAAAGGATACCCCCCTGTCCGGCTGCAAATTAAACTGGTACACGGATGGAAGCAGTTTTTTCCAAGATGGAGCCCGAAGGGCAGGGGCAGCTGTAGTCGACCAAGAAGGAAATACGGTATGGAGCAGCGCCCTCCCACCCGGAACATCAGCCCAAAAAGCGGAATTAATTGCCTTGGCAGAGGCCCTGGAGAGGGCAAAAGGAAAGCGAGTCAATATCTACACCGATAGCCGCTATGCTTTCGGTACCATCCATGTCCACGGGGCCATCTATCGCGAAAGAGGATTCCGCACAGCAGAAGGAAAACATCTAAAGAACCTAGCCGAAGTCCAGCGTCTATTAATGGCAGTGGAAAAACCGAAGGCAGTGGCAGTGATGTATGTCCCAGGCCACCAGTCTGCCAAGACGCCGGAAGCTGTCGGTAACAACAGAGCAGATCAAGAAGCAAAGAGAGTAGCAATGGTGAGTCCTCCCATGGAGACAGGGCAACCTTCCACGGTTGCGGCGATAGACGTGCCGGTCCCAGAGCTCCCTCCGCTACCCCCCCCCCGACCAGAATACTCCACAGAGGATTTCACTTGGATGAGAGCCCACTCCCCCTTTAGAGAAGGGGAAGACGGATGGAAAAGCGACTTGGAAGGCAAGTTAATTCTGCCTGAAAAACTCGGACGATTCCTGTTGGCTAACTTACATAAGTCCACCCATTTGGGGCGGAGAAAATTACTAGACTTGTTGACATCTGCGCAGCTCCGATTTCCGAACCAGACCATAGCAGTCCGCCAAATTGTGGAAGATTGTGCCAGCTGCACAATCATGAAACCAGGACGAAGGGAGGGGCACCATACAGGTACTCGGGAACGGGGGAGGGCTCCGGGAAGAAGTTGGGAAGTGGATTTTACTGAGGTAAAACCGGGAAAGTTTGGGTACAAATATTTGCTGGTATTCATAGATACCTTTTCAGGCTGGGTGGAGGCTTTTCCTACAAAGAAGGAGACGAGTCAGGTAGTGGCAAAGGCTTTGCTAGAGGAAATCATACCCAGATATGGGGTGCCCGAGGCAATTGGGTCAGATAACGGTCCGGCTTTTGTTAGTAAGGTCCTGCAGGGACTAGCCCAGGCTATGGGGGCCAATTGGAAGCTACATTGTGAATATAACCCCCAGAGCTCAGGGCAAGTAGAAAGGATGAATAGGACACTAAAGGAGACTTTAGCCAAATTGGCCCTGGAGACTGGCGGTGATTGGGTGACGCTCCTTCCCTTGGCCATCTTCCGAGTCCGGAACTCCCCCTATGTCCATGGGCTAACTCCCTTTGAGATCCTGTATGGGGCTCCACCCCCCATCATTCAGAGGACCTTAAGCCCAGAACTAGGTGATCTGGCCCCAAATTACCTGACCATGTTGCAGGCTTTAGCTAAAGTGCAACAACGGATTTGGCCCTTAATTCAAGCATACCACGCTGTTAAGAGGGACCCGGCTCCGGAACATGGCATAGTCCCGGGTGACATGGTATGGGTTAAAAGGCATCAGTCCAAAACCCTAGAGCCTAGATGGAAAGGACCTTATGTTGTACTGTTTACTACCCCTACCGCCCTCAAGGTTGATGGCATCGGACCTTGGATCCACCACTCCCACGTGCGTCGAGCCAATCATCAAAAACAAGAAGGGGTCAAGGAGTGGACTGTACGGCGGCACCCAGACAACCCATTAAAGCTAAAGCTTTTGTGGCCCCGGGAACATGCAGAGCCTTCAGGAGCAGCCACGGATGGGGTGGCTGATCGCTCTGATCTTGCTCAATGCCCAGAGCGGGAGCCTCGCAGAAACCAACCCTCACCAGCCCTATAAGCAAACCTGGATACTCACCGATGGGGAGACTCATACCACCCTCAACGAGACTACTCGCACTGCCCCCATAGGAATTTGGTGGCCGGAGCTTCAGTTCTGCTTCAGAGACATCAATCCTGCCTACAAGTCTACTGCCCCGGAGTCAGCCCGACGTTATGGGTTTTATGCCTGCCCCGGCCACAAAAAGAACCAGGAATGTGGGGGGATACAATACTCCTTCTGTAGGTCATGGGCATGTGTCACATCCAATGATAGTGAATGGAAATGGGGGATATCAAAATCAGACCTAGTCAAATTTGCCTTTGTAAATGGGATATTAAGGGGGCACAGAATTCCAATACCCACCCATAAATGCCAGCCCACGGATCTAGATAGAATCAAGGTCACTTTCACTGAAACTGGCAAGAAGGACACCCCTGGGTGGATACAAGGTAAGGTATGGGGACTTGTATTTTATAAATATGGTGGACATGCTGGCTCGACCATAGTGGTCAGATTAAAAATTGAGCCCATAGGGCCACCGTCCACAGCAGTAGGCCCCAATAAGGTACTTAGGCCGCCCAATGTAAAGCCATCTCCCCAACCTTCCACAACTCACCACCTTCCCTCAACCATAGCTCGGGCTAATGTTACAACTCCAAGACCATCAGAAACCAGCCCTCCCCTGGTGAGGCCCAGTCTCATGACCGCATCTAAAGACCCCCTCTGGGAGCTAGTGGGTGCTGCCTTCCTGACGTTAAACCACACCAACCCTAACATGACTAACTCCTGTTGGTTATGTTATGATGTGAGGCCCCCATTCTATGAGGCAATAGGGCTAAACACCACTCACGATACCTCATCTGAGGAAAACCCTACTCAATGTTCCTGGGGAGACCGTAAGAGAGGTCTGACCATACAACAGGTAAACGGCCAAGGAACCTGCTTAGGAAAAGTGCCAAAGAACAGACGGGACTTATGTACTGTTATTAACGCCAGTTCTACCTGGGGAAATGCTATCAAATGGGTAATTCCAAAGGACAATGGGTGGTGGCTATGCTCGCGGTCCGGACTCACCCCATGCCTATCAACTAAGGTGTTTAACAGCTCTAAAGAATTCTGTGTTATAGTGGTTGTGCTGCCCCGCATCCTCTATCATTCGGAGGAAAGTCTATATTCATACTGGAATATAGGAACAGGTGAGAGAAAGAAGAGAGAGCCTATTTCTACACTAACCATTGCTACCCTACTTAGCCTAGGGGTGGCTGGGGCAGGGACCGGCATAGCCTCCCTGGCTACTCAACATAAAGGGATGTCTTCGCTGCGCGCAGCCATAGACGAAGATATAGAGAGAATAGAAACCTCCATTAGCCACCTAGAAAAATCCCTCACTTCTCTGTCTGAGGTAGTACTTCAAAACCGACGAGGTCTGGACTTGTTGTTCCTCCAAAAAGGGGGACTATGTGTTGCTCTAGGGGAAGAATGTTGTTTTTACGCTGACCATACCGGAGTTGTTCGTGACTCCATGTCTAAACTCCGAAAGAGCCTGGAACAAAGAAAACGAGAAAAAGAGGCAGGGGAAAGCTGGTTCGAGTCTTGGTTTAACCAGTCCCCATGGTTGGCTACCCTTTTATCTGCACTGGCAGGGCCAATAATAATCATCCTACTGCTTGTTACCATAGGACCCTGGATTCTAAACCGACTTATGACTTTTGTCAAAAGTCGAATTAATACTATCCAACTTCTGGTCCTCCGCCAACAATATCAGGCTCTTCATCCTCTCGAGGATGATTCCTCAATTTAGGCCATAAGAAAGGGGGGAATGAAAGGAATATGAGGTCTCAGCGGGCCCCAACCCCCTTGTTGGAGAAACCAGTACCAAACATCCCATGTAGATAAGATAAGCAATGAGGCAGGGCTCAGTTAGGGCATATAGAATGTGAGGAATGCAAGATGTGAGATACGAGCAAGATGTGAGATACGAGCAAGATGTGAGGTACGAGCAAGATGTGAAGTACGTGCAGGATGTGCTCTGCCTGCTTGTCTAATGTTGATAACAAAAATATGCACGCCACTGCAGTCTATATAAGATTTCCCCCTAAGAGGCTCAGGGTCTTGCTTTCCTAACCGGTCCTGCGTGTCCGTGTGGGAGCTCGACCCTGGCTAGCCAGTCCAATAAACTCTGCTTTGTTGATTGCATTCACGCCTGGCTCTCTGTCTCTCGGGGGAATAGGATTCCGGGTCCTAACAATGTGACCTATTTTTGGCAGGAAAGGGTGCATTTACCTTGTAGAGTGATGATCCATTTAAAAAGGTGAGAGTTCTCTATTATCCAAAATGGATGGAGCTAGAAATGAGGGCACAATGGGCTGGGGCAGGGTGACATTGAGACCTGGGAGAGAAAGATTCAGAGAAGAAAGGAGGCAGGAATGCCAAAGTAACTAAGAGAAAAGGGACCCAGTGCTCACCCAGAAAGGATACTTGGTCCTGTGAGTCTGGCCCTGTGGACTGAATGGCCACTTGGCTTTGGGGGCCATGAACGGCAGCCACCCTCTGGCCCAGGATCGAATCTGTGAACTCTCTCAGATGCTGGGGGTACAGTAGCAGCAATTCTGATGCCCTCCTGGACTCTTCCCAAAACTCCCAGGAAATGATCATTATTAGCACACTTTAACCACTAGAAAACTGAGTCAGAGATGCTAGGCAGCATGCTAAAGGCCACGCAGCAGGTACTCTTCAGAATTGGCATTCAACTCCAGGCTCCTTTCAGCTGAAACTGGTGCCTCCAACAGTTACCATTAGCAGCCTTGCCATAAATGACTGGTGAAGTAAATTGAACCCTGGGGAGGGATCTGTGTGTGTTCATTTTGGTTCTAATGTCCTTCTCTTTATAAACTAATATCCTGCCCATCCTAGGTGCCTGCTCTGGGAAACCTTTCCCTGTCTCCTATTTTCAGTGTGACTTTTTCTCCATGTTAAAGCACCTACTGTATTCTGTCACGAATATGATTGGCTGCAAGGTTGTGTCTCCCCAATGGACCCCATGCTTTTATTATTTTTTTTTTTTTATTTTTAATTTTCTTGCAGTGCTGGTGTTTGAACCCAGGGCCTCCTGCATGCTAGGCAGTTGCTCTGCCTCTTGTCACACCCCCAGCCCCAGAACCTTCTCTACTCATTGAGATCAGGATTCATGTAGATTATGCTAGATGTCTTGTTTCCCTCTGCAGCTCTGGTTTTTCTGTTCTGTGTCCTAGAGGCTGAGTTAAATGGGCAAAGGCTTCTATGCCCAGTAGCTTCAAGTTGGGTTTGGCTAGTGGAAGCCCTGGAAGAGAGCAGAGGGACAAAGGAGAGTGAGGTTGGAACACTTACACCCGTTGGTTTCTCTTCTGGGAGTGCCTTGGATTGGCCACTCTAGCACGAGGCCCCTCTGCCTCCAGGCCCAGGTTTCCTTCATTGTGATAAGTTAGCATTCTGTGAACTGCACAGTCCTAATATGGAGCCTTGTGTGATGCAGCTGAGCTAAAGAAATGTGGAGTTAAAGTAGAGGTAGTGGCTGGATGTGTACCTCAGTGGGAGAGCACTTGCCTGACATGCACAGGTATGAATCAATGTCCAGCACTGCAACAACAACAAAAAATTTAAATCATTTTTTTAAATTAAGAAAAAGTAAAAGTGAGTAAGTGAGAAGCAGGAAATAAAGGATTTTTTTTGTCCCAGTACTTGGGTCTGAAGTCAGGGCTTACACCTTGAGCCATTCCACCAGCCCTTTCTTGGGATGAATTTTTTCTCTCAGATTGTGTGCCTCTGCTGGCTTTGAACCTTGATCCTCCTGATTTCTGCCTCCTGTCAATGCTTCCTAAGTAGGTAGGATTACCTCTCACCCGATAAGAGGATTTTAAAGGAAGGTGAGTGCTAGGTGGCAAATAAGCCCCTAGATCCCTGACAAATTGTTTTATTTGTTTTTGGTTTGGATGATCTTTAAAGTTCCTTTCTTTCTGGTGGGACTGAGGCTTGAACTCAGGGCTTTGCACTTGCACAGTAGGAGCTCTATCACTCAAGCCGAACCTCCAGCTCATTGTGCTCTAGGTATTTTTGGAGAAGAGGTCTTGAGCTGGCCTTGAACCTGGATTCTCCCAACCTCAGCCTCCCAAGTAGCTAGGATTACAGACCTGAGCTTCCAGTGCCCTGTCAGAATTTCTTTAAATGTCTTTATTGTACAATAAACTGGATTTTTGGGGTATATAGGTGTATGAAGTGTAACACATGCAGGTTTGGTAACTTTGCTATAGTTAGGGTGCAAAATACTTTCATTACCCCGAAACTCCCTCATGCTATCACTTTGTAGTTGTATCTTTCTGAGAATATCATAGAAATGGAATCAAAGAGTAGGTAACCTTCTGAAACTGACTTTTTTTTGCATAACATAATGCTTTGGGAATTCATCTAACTTCTTGTGTTTGTCAATATTTCATTCCTTCAGGCTGGAGGTATGGCTCAAGTGGTAGAGCACCTGCCTTGCAAGCACAAAGCCTTGATTTCAAACCCCAATACTGACAAAAGCCAATATAGATATATATTTTTCCATTTTTTTATTATGGAGTAATATTTTATCCTATAAATGCACCATAGTTTACCAGCTTTTTTCTCGTTTTGTTGTTTTTCTTTTTTGTAAATACTAAGCATGTACTTGTAAGAAAAATGATCTTTTCTATCAAAGTATTTGTTCTCTTAGATTACTTAAAAATTCCTCAGGTCATCATCTTAGGTGACTTTCATGTTTAAAGGATCCTTGCTTCTTCTTCTGGCCTCCATTGCCTGTCAAACTATATGCCCTAACCCATCCCCTAAGCCTTTTAGTCAATCAAGGGAGATTGTGAACCTCTGACCTGGACAAAGCCCAGGTGAGGGGCAGGTACGACTGCGTCAGGGATATAAGGAGGAGCCACTGTCAGCCATTTTGTGCTTGCGTGTTTGCTTAGCGGAGTGAGCACATGCTTGCACCCTCTTGATCAAGAGAAATTGCCTTGTCAAGATTTTCTGTCTCTTGTGAGTCTGTTTTCGGCACTGGAGGGTTATTAATTCCAACATACTCTACCACTGAGCTACATACCCAGCACTGTTCCAGCTTTTGATTGTTTATGGAAGCACTCTAAATATTTGTGTACAGGTTTATTGTTTGTTTTGTTCTTTTTAGATAGGGTCTGGCTAGGTATCCTACACTGGCCTAGAACTCTCAACCCTCCAATCTCAGCCTCCTAAGTGCTGGGATTACAGGTGTGTACCACAATGCCAAGCTTGTATACAGGATTTTATTTGGGTATAGGCTTTCATTTCCTTCGGGTAATATTATGGACTGAATTCTGTCCCTTTCTCAAATTTATACCTTGAAACCCCAGTTACCAACATGACTAGAATTGGAGACAGGGCCTTTATTTCTGATCTGATCTGTTAGGACAGGTGCCTTTGTTTATTTGTTTTCTTCAGTGTTGGGGGTTGAACCCAGGGCTTCATACATGCTAGGCAAGTGCTGTACCACTGCGCTACACCCTCTGCCCCTGAAACTGGAGTCTTTTTAAGAAGAAGAAAGCCAGGCTTGGTAGCACATGCTTGTAATCACAGCACTCTGGAGGATGAGGCAGGAGGATTTTGAGTTTGAGGCTAGCCTCGACTACATAGTGAGACCCTCTCTCAAAAAAAAAAAAAAAAAAAAGGAAGTGATACCAGAATTCTCTATTTCCAAAAGCACCAAGGAAAAAGCCATGTGAGGACACAGTGACCAGCTGACTCCATCTACATGCCCAGGAAAGAGCCCTCACCAGAAACTGAACTTGATAGGGCCTAGACTTTTAGCTTCCAGAGCTGTGAGAAAACAAATGTCCCTGTGTATGCTACTCATTTGTAGCATTGTGTTATGGCCGCCTCAGCCAACCAATCCAGGTAAATACTCTATGGTAAGTGTGTGTTTAATTTTCTTTTTCCTTGCAGTGCTGGAGATCAAAACCATGGCTTTGCATATAAAAGGCAAACACCCTGCCACTGAGCTACTTCCCTAGACTGTGTGGTTAAGTTTCTAAGAAATGACCAAAGTGTTTTCCTGAATGGCCATACCACTTTCCATCCCACCACAACACAACAGTGTTCCAGTTGCTCTACAGCCTTACCAACGTATGGTATTGGCAAGAATTTTTTCCAGTCAGTTTTTGTATATTTTTATGTTGATGTGTGTGTGTATTGAAGGTAATAATAATAAAAAATTTCTGATATGTCTTAATTACAAAGGCCAGAGGGTAAAGGAGAGAAGAGATAAGGGAAGTTAATCAGTCAACAGCTACTGTGGATAAAACCAACAAAAAATTGTTTATGTGGAAACCTTGAGTTATAAGTCATTACACCCAACCACCAGGGCCACAACACCCTGTTTATGTATCACCTTTCCCTACTGTTAACCTCAACCAATCCAGAAGCCATAATTATTTTTTATGGCCTGCCCATCTATCACAAAACATTCTCTGTTTTGTGTAATCCTGCTCCTCTTACCTATAGCTAATGTAGCTTCCTTTTATGCCTTCTTTTCCAAATTTCAGTTCGGTGTACATTTTTCCAACTGCAGTCTAGCCTTGCTACTAGTAGTTTGTGGAAACTTTTTCCGGGACTCGGTTCTTTATCTGAGTAAACTCCTTCATTTTGGGGATCCATCAGTCAAGAGTTTTGGGTTAACAGTGTAATATGCAAGGAAGTAGTTTAAAGCCGGAAATATTTTGAATGTGTCCTACTGAGGTCTCCTCCACCTTTAGATGGCCCATCTCATGTCTCTTTTATTGTCTTTTGGCCGAGTTCTATTCCCAGGGCAGGGTCCCCTGACCGGAGTCAGTGAGTGGATCTGTAATAACACTCCTCATCAGAGGCAAATCCATTTCTAGAAGTTGAGCAAGAGGTCACCTGCGGCTCTCTTCTTCATTTAAAAGTCTACTATTATGGTCTAGTTCTCAAGAATTTTTGAAAAAGGAGCTCACATTTTTTATTTTACTTTGGGCCCCACAGATTATATAATCAGTCCTGAGTAATCAGACAGCCAAGATTTCACCCTGTTCACTTGGCAAAGGGCCCTCATCTGTTCCTGCTGACCGAGCCTCTAAACAGATCCAAGCCCAATCTCAGCATTTCGTTTCTCACCTGGCTCGGGGGCGGGGGTCCTGCTGCTTGTCTCTTGGGCTCACTTGAGTTCAGCATAATTAATATGAGGACTTCACCAGAGGGTTGCTGGCTTACGATCTCAATTTCCACGTAAAGGTTTGCATTAATTAGGACCTCTGAATTGGAGGTAAATGGAACCTCCCTCTTCCACCCTGACACTCCCAAAGTGTACTTTGGCATTTATATGGCAAATGTAAACAAATGGCATCATAATGTCTTCCTAACTGTCACTCTGCCAAGCCCATTTGACAAAAAGCTGGCTCAAAGGAAGGTGATTTACAGGGGAGTTTTACCACATTCTTACAGATCACTGAGTGCCCAGGTGCAGGGAGGAGGGTGGTTTTAACTAGAAGCAGACCAGGGCTTGGAGTGGGGCCATCACGGGCTTTGCAGGCAGCAGCTCCTGGGTTTGCATCCTGAGCCTCGCTGCTTACCAAGTTCATGACCTTGAACCTGGAACAACTGACCTAACCGCTCTGTGCTTGATGATTTTGACTCTAAAGAGGGATTAATTAAACTTCCTCATGGGGCTGTGTAATTGTGAGAAGTAACTATGAGGGTATCCAAGGGTGGCATTTCCCCACCCTCCATAAGTGAACCAGAGTTGAGGTCACCCTTGATTGCTGTGTGCGTGTGTGCATGCACAGGGAAGTCAGAAAGAACCACAGGAGAGTTTGTGCAGCTCTGAAAAGCCACTTCACAGACTGGCTTGATGGTCCTTCCAGCTGCCTAGTAGTTGGATCAGGATTATCAGGCTCTTGATAGAGTTAGGAAAAGGAAAGCAAAGCAATCAGAAAATAAAACAAGGGTAGAATATAAAGCCTCAAACTTTGTAACTCCAGTTCCATTGCATACCAGGTTTTACCCAGGAAGCATTTGCATCAGGAAACACTCAGACTTGAAAACATTTAACTGAGTGTCTCAGATTAAAAGTGAAATGACAAGCAGGGGGTCTAGCTTGCAGTAGAGGGCTTGCCTAGCATGCATGAGGTCCTAGGTTCTTTCCCCATCATCACCACAAACTACCCAAGGACAGCCCACCCAGCAGAAAGCACCCATGATGGGGTGTGAGGATGGTTTGATGGGGTCTTTAAAATAGGTAAGATTAGCCCAGTGGTAAAGACAGAAGCCAAACTGAATGCTCGTAATCCCAGCACTCTAAGAGGAGGATCCCAGGCCAGTCTGGCCTACAAGGTGAGAAAACAAAACAAAAAAAGTGAAAAAAAGAGTGGAAGCCAGGGATTCAAATCCCAGCTCTGATATTCCCTGCCTGTTAGCATCTGCCTTAGATAAATTACTCAGTCTCTGTGTGCCTCAATATCTCCATCTGTGAAATGAGGATTAAATAAATAATGCAACCTATCTCTCAGGGTTGAGTGAGTATGAACTGCACTTGGCACGGAGTACCACCCAGTGTCTGTTAGTTCTCTCAATTACTTACATGTTTGTGTAACCCTGGGAGTTCACGGTTTTGGGATTCCCTATTCTTCAACACTGGGTGGAGCTGGTAATTCTGGGTACCTTGACTTGTCTCCAAGCAGGGGGTCTGTGAGTCCCAGGCCTGGGTGTGACCCTGAACAAGAAGGGAGGCCACAGCTGTTGCATAGTAACCAGGCTTTCTTTGCCTGTGAAGGTACAGGCTGGTGTTTACAGGTAACTAGGTGGTGGTGGGGCAACCTGTAAAGATGTTAAAGACTAAACAGAAGGGAATTCATCTGATGGAATGAATGGGGCACAGAGCCAGAAATTAGCCAGGTCAGCTGGGAGGACAGAACTCCAAGCCCTGCCCACCCCACAGGGGCTCCTTGTGGCCATAGAAACACCACCAGCTCTGTTTTCAACTGTGCTCTGGGGGAGGATTATTTAGCTCTGCTGTCTGAGGATCCATCACACAGACCTTCCATCTCTCAGAAAGTCCCAGGGCACCTGGCCCTCTGCATCCCACTGAGATGGGCTGCCACTCCAGCAAGGGCACTGAAGTATCAGAAGAGTCCCAGAAGCCTGGCGACCAGCCTGAGGGAGAAGAGCCAAAGCCAGAGCCTGGCACTGAGGCAGTGAATGGCAAGGATACCCCACAGGAGGAGGGAGCCCTCGAGCAAAAGAGCTGAGCTGAGCTGCTTTTCTCTAAAGCAGACCCTTACCTGCTCCCAGGGATCTTTGGTTTATGAAACATGAAACTGTGACCATGCTGAGGAGCTGTGCACAAAGGGAAGAGAGAGAATTCCCCCAGTGTGAGAATCAGACACTGGAGTGACCTTCAACTGGACTTGTGCTTTGGCGCTGTGCCAAGGATGAAGCTGAAAGAAACTCCATTTCTCCAGCATCCTGCAGAGATGACAGAAGACATCTTCACTCCTCTTGGACCTGTCCCACAGCTTCTGGAAGGGAATAAGCCTGGAGGCAGACTATCTGCTCCTGGGCTGTGACTGTCCAGCACCCCCACCTGTCTCACTTGAACTCTGGAGGCCCTGTGGCCATGACATTGGAGCATGTGGGTCTGATTTTGGTCTCTTTCTTAAACTCTTTTCTTTGTTTCAACAGCTGGCTGAGTAGCCAACAACCCTGACAGGAGGGCTTTGCATTTGGCTCATAGCACACTGTTTGCATGAATAATTTAATATTTAACTTGCAGGGCTGTTAATGAATTATGGGAACAAGCAGGATCAGATGAGGATCACTTGCCTAAGTGAGCAACAGGAGCACTGAGTGCTGGTGGGGAGGAAGGAGGAGGGCTTCACCTTCCTCATAATGAAATCCCCAGGACAATGTTCCTCTGCTAATAGTCACGGGTTTTCTCCTATCCAAAGTCTGTCAATTTGAACCTCTAGCATCTGAGCTATCGGCATTCGCTGTTTACTTAAGTGTCTGTCAGCCTTTCTTTTTTTTCCCCACTGAATGTGTTTTGTTTTTAATGCAACTCAAAAGCGTTTTCACTGGAAATCAAATAGACATGTTTGCAAATAAATGATGACACAACACGTTTGAAAGACTAGAGTGGGGATCTGTGATTAGAGGATTGGCAGGGAAGGGTGGAATGGGAGTGAAAACAGGAGTGAGCTTCCCTTCATGTGAGGCATTCTTCGCTGAGACCTCCCCAGGGACAATTGAATGTACCTGGCACAACCACCCCCCCATTATATAGGTGAAGAAATTTAGCAACTTGCCCGAGTGTGGCCAACCACGATAGAGCAAAGCCTAGATTTGTGTTTTTGTTTTTGTGTTTTGTTCTTTTTTTTTGAGACAGATCTTGCTATGTAGCCCAGGCTGGCCTTGAATTCACGATTCTCCTGCCTCAACCTTCTGAGTGCTGAGATTACAGGTGTGCACCTTCATGCTCAGCTGCCAAGCCCACATTTGAGTCCTGACCATGTGGTTTCTGGACTCCTACAGAGTCCTGCTTAAAGAGGATGGTCTTTCTCATGAATAAACTGAAATCGAGTTCCTTTACAGCCTGAGCTGTATAGCAGGGACTATTTTCCTTTTCTTCCTTTGGATTCTTCCTTGTCTGGGAAAGCAGCTGCTCAGGTTGGAGTCACTCCTGTAGGATGGCTGAGGCATTGAGGGCCTTTTAATTTTCACTTTGGTGGGAGGTGGGTGGAGGAGGGGGAAAAGGGAGAAAGAAGGGAGGGAAGAAAAGGGGGAGGGGAGAGAGTTAGGAAGGAAGAGGGAGGGAATGGTAGAGACAGAGAAGCTATAAACTACTAGAAAGAAACCTTTTTGGCCATAAAAACCTAAGAAGCTGAACAAGATTTTTGTTTTTTTGAGACAAGGTCTTGCTGTGGGCCCAGGCTGGTCTCAAACTCGAGATCTTCCTGCCTGTGTTGGGATAACAGGTGTGTCCCACCACACTCAGGTTCAGTAGGATATTTTTTGGGTGGTGTGAACTATAGGTGACAGTGGTAGAGAAGAAGAAAGAGGGAATAATGGACAAGAAGTAAAACACTTCATCCTGAAAATTAATTACAGACGGTTCCTTTTACTTCAGCAGAGTCTGACTTCTTCCAAGAAAGGAGCAGGAGAGCCTGGGCCTCATTAGCTGGCGGGGAGCCCTGCTCAGCTTTCTGTGGGCCAGGAAACAGGCCTGGACTTGCAGCTGGAGGTCAGGAAGTTCGGGACCTTTTTCTAAAGCTTGCAGGTGATAGGCCAACCTCTGGGAACTGCTTTCAGTTTTTGTAGACACCTCTGTTTTCCTTTCTCCTCCCTCCTAATGGAAATTCACCCTGTAAAACAGGACTGTGCCTGGTAGGAGCCTCTCACAATGTTCACACTCAGGACTCCATGGAAAGAGTTCTCAGCTGGTGGTGAGGCAGGGTGGAGCTTGTTTCTCTAGCTCCTGAAGGGCTGAACTTACCGGGCTTCTCACTAAATCAAAGGAAAGAGGCTGTAGGTCCTTAGAGGTTCAGAAACTAGGTGGTTTGTTTTGCTTCCTATTGGGATGGAGGAAAATGCTCACTCAATTAAATGCAAGGCCTCTGAGAGCTGTTAAGAAAAGGATTCCTTACCCACCTCCAGCTGTGGCAGGCATGCTGACATGTGCCAGGAAGTTAATCACTAACAAGAAAAAGCACCCAGTTGGTTTTAAAGGACATTCTAGTTATTTCACTGGGCCCTGGTATCACTCATCTCTCCCTCTGAGACTCAGGAATGCTCCAAGTGCTTGGGAATGTGGTCAAGATTATGTCATCTCAAATATGGCTCCAACCTCTGGAAAGACAGGCCTACACAGACTGTCCATGAACTGAAAATTAGTGCTCTAGTTTATTCCTCAAATTGCTGAAAGAGGAGGGGTTTGTTTATTAACTTATCTGCCCTTTTATTCATCTGTCCATCCATCCATCCATCCATCTGCCCATCATCCACCTGTCATCTATCCATCATTCTCCCATCAATCCATTTATTTATACTTTCAGCCCTTAGTGGCACTAGTGTTTGAACTCAGGGGTTCATGCTTGCTAGGCAGGCACTCTACTGCTCGAGCCATGCCTCCAGCCTACTTTCAGCTCTTATCCTGGATTTTTCAGATACACAAGGCAACAAATTTCCACCCCCGCCTTTTTATTTTTTTGTGGTACTGGGGTTTGAACTCAGGGCCTACTCCTTGAGCCACTCCACCAGCCCTTTTTTTCGTGATGGCTTTTTTCAAGATAGGGTCTCATGAACTATTTGCCTGGGTCTGAACCTCAATACTCCTGATCTCTGCCTCCTGAGTAGCTGGGATTGCAGGCGTGAGCCACTGGCACCTGGCTAAATTTCCCCTTTTAAGCCAATTCATTCTCTCAATAAATACTGGATTTCTATCCTTCTCTAGTACTGACTCATTCATTTATTCATTCAGTAATTGTTCAGTTCAGTAATTGCTGCACTCAGCAATTACTCTATACCACACTCCTTAGTGTTAATAAGAGGCTGAAATACAGGGATAGAGCAGTTCCAATCCAGGGAAGACTCAAGTTCAGCTTTCCAGAGTAAGTAGGAATTACTTAAGGGGAAGAAGATTGTCTTTCTCTCCTTTCTTTCTTTCTTTCTTTGGTGGTATTGGAGTTTTGAATTGAGGGCCTCACCATTGTTAGGCAGGTACTCTACGGTGTGAGTCACACCTCCTTTTTGCTTTTATTATTATTGTTATTATTGGTGGGACTGGAGTTTGAACTCAGGGCTTCACACTTGCAAAGCAGGTGCTCTAACGCTTGAGTCACACCTCAGGCCTCACTTTAATTATTTTTCAAATAGGGTTTCACACTTTTTCCTCTGGTGGACCTGGAACATTCCTCCTACTTACACCTCCCAAGCAGCCCGGCTGACAGGTGCACACCACCATGCCTAGCTTACTGGTTAAGATGGGGTCTTGCTAACTTTTTGCCATGGCTGGCCTCAAACTGGCCTTCTGAATAGTTCTGCCTCCTGAATACCTGGGATTCAGGGGTGAGCTACTGTGCCCAGCTTTTTTTTTTTGGAAAAACTTAGGGTCTTGCAGCTGCTAGACTATATAGGCTGAGTTGCATGCCCAGCGACACGGGATAGTACTTCAGAAGGGGAGTGTATGACCCAAGGTTGGATGCAAGAAACTGCATGGAGGCCAGGCATGGTGGTGTACCAGCCTGCAGTTCCAGCTATCCAGGAGGCTAAGCTAGGAGAATCATAGGAGCGCAAGAGTTTGAGGCGGCCTGGGCAACATAAGAAGGCCCTGTCTCTGCAAACAGAAATAAGCAAACAAACATAAACAGAAAAGGCTACATAAGCATGGTGTGCTGTGTTGTAGGAGCCTGAGATGCAATCATGCACTGACAAGGAGGTGAGGCTGGAACAGCAAAAAGGATCAGATCAGGAAAGCCTTTTATACCAGGAGACTGAGGGTCTGTCCCAATCCAGAATCCACTGATGGGTTTTAGGTAGAAGAATGATGCCAGGGCACGATTGCTTTTGACTGCTTAGTATTCTGTCTTCTGGTGACAAATCCTATCTTTTCCCCTCAGGGAATCTTTTTCTGAGGCACTCTCAGTTTACAGGGTTGGGTAGGGCTGATGCCATTCTCATTCTTGCCAAGTGGGGCATATCACTGGGCAGTGATGGTCTCAGGGCAGGCATATGGCCTGAGCTAGTCCTCTTGTCCTCTTTGAACTTTTTTTACTGAAACAATTAGGAAATAAATATTTGCCTTTATTTGGGATTAATAGAATTGCAGTTACCATCCTCTGGCAATCATTAATCTACTTTCTATTGAAATTAGAGTTTTTAGGTCCCAGACCCAAACTCCTGGGATTCCACTTGTCAGGTCTGTCCACTTACCCCTGTATGTGAAATAAAGAGACAGTAATGGTGATGGGGGTAGAGAAAGGAGATTTATCACATGGGAAAGCATGGGAAGAGGCAAAGTCAAGGACTTCAGCCCATCTCCAGCCATCTTCAGGGTACAGATGTGAACTTTAGGTTGAAATAGAGCAGGGGAAGAAAGGTATGCATAATTAAATAGTCCTGGTCAAAGTGTGACCTGATTGATTATCTCAGTCCTGGTTCTCAGAGGGTTCTGGAGAAGTTGTTATCACTGTCATCACTTCAGGGGAGCAATCTGGTTCCCATGAGGCGATCATTCCCCCTGCTCCTGGGTGCAGCCTGATTATTTGGAGGGTGGTCTGTCCTGTAAGGGTTCTGCTGTTTCTTAGGGGTATTTGTGTCCCTTGAAATAAAGATGTCTTTGATCAGTCTTGTCCTTCCTGGAACCCAAGGTGATTGCAAAGTGACTGCAGAAAGAATGGCTCAGCGCAAAGAGAGATACAAAATGGAGGGAGGGATGCCAAGCTTTTCTCTAGCTTTTGGTTGATTCATGGGCCCAAGTAAGGAGTCAGTGCTTTTCAGCAAAAACAGCTTAAGAATCTGATACACTATCACTATAGTTTTACCTTTTTTAGAATCTCAAAGAAATGGGATCATACAGCAAAATAAATGAATAAATGAACAAATAAATAGTAGGATTCAAGTGTGGAACCTCTTTGTTGGCAATTTTTCCATCACTGAGGAGGGCCTTCTTGAGAATGAATCCACAGAAGAGAGTAGAGTTGAAAGGAAAGACATCTTGCAGACAAGCTTATGTGGGCATCTGAATTCAGCCACACCAGAAGGTACTGCTACCTCTGAATGATACACGTGAGCCAGTAAACACTTCCTCTGTTATTAAGAGTGGTTTGAATTGGGTTCTGTCATTTTCAAAGGGTTCTGAATAAACTGAATTGACTTTGACTTTTTTCAATCAATTTAGGTAGCTGTTTGGAGGCTAGATTTGGGAGGGATTGAGGAAGATAGATTTGGGAGGAGTAGGCTGGTATTCATCCATGATTACCAATTAAGAGGCAATTGCCTGACCTAGGAAATAATTTAGAAGTAAGTACATGTTTTTTTTTAAATCCTTCCTCTTCTTTTTTTTTTTTTTTTTGTCATTTTTTTCTTTTATTATTCATATCTGCATACAAGGCTTGGTTCATTTCTCCCCCCTGCCCCCACCCCCTCCCTTACCACCCACTCCACCCCCTCCCGCTCCCCCCCCAATACCCAGCAGAAACTATTTTGCCCTTATCTCTAATTTTGTTGTAGAGAGAGTATAAGCAATAATAGGAAGGAACAAGGGATTTTGCTGGTTGAGATAAGGATAGCTATACAGGGCATTGACTCACATTGATTTCCTGTGCGTGGGTGTTACCTTGTAGGTAAATTCTTTTTGATCTAACGTTTTCTCTAGTACCTGTTCCCCTTTTCCCATTGGCCTCAGTTGCTTTAAGGTATCTGCTTTAGTTTCTCTGCGTTAAGGGCAACAAATGCTAGCTAGTTTTTTAGGTGTCTTACCTATCCTCACCCCTCCCTTGTGTGCTCTCGCTTTTATCATGTGCTCATAGTCCAATCCCCTTGTTGTGTTTGCCCATGATCTAATGTCCACATATGAGGGAGAACATATGATTTTTGGTCTTTTGGGCCAAGCTAACCTCACTCAGAATGATGTTCTCCAATTCCATCCATTTACCAGCGAATGATAACATTTCATTCTTCTTCATGGCCGCATAAAATTCCATTGTGTATAGATACCACATTTTCTTGATGCATTCGTCAGTGCTGGGGCATCTTGGCTGTTTCCATAACTTGGCTATTGTGAATAGTGCTGCAATAAACATGGATGTGCAGGTGCCTCTGGAGTAACAGTCTTTTGGGTATATCCCCAAGAGTGGTATTGCTGGATCAAATGGTAGATTGATGTCCAGCTTTTTAAGTAGCCTCCAAATTGTTTTCCAGAGTGGTTGTACTAGAGGAAAGATAAAAGTTGAGTTTTAGACACACGTAGCTTTGACATGCTAATGGGATAGATTAAAAATGAGGCTGAGCTTGGTAGTATGAGGTTGTCAGCCCAGCTCTGGAGAGGCTGAGGCTGCAGATTCACTAGTTGGAGCCTAGCCACGTCCACATAGCAAGACCTTCATCTCAAAAAATAAATGAATGAATAAAGAATAAAAATAATGATAGGAAACACATACATCACCCTTTCTTTCTCTCTTTCCCTTCTTTCCTTCCTTCCTTCCTTTCTGACAGTATTGGGTTTGAACTCATGGCCTCATGCTTGCTAGGCAGGCACTCTACCACTTGAACCACTCTGCCAGCCCAATACCACATTTTCTTCATGCATTCATCATTTGAGGAGCATCTACTGATTCCATAGTTTGGCTGTTGTGAACAGTGCCACTATAAACATGAGTGTGCACGTTATCTCTCTTGTATGCCAATTTATATGGAGAAGGGATTGAAGATCTATTTAAGTTGAGGTTATTTAGGGTGAGCTCTGAATCCAATGAATGGGGTCTTCAGAAGAGAAAGGACAGAGACATGGAGGAGGAAGATCATGTGAAAATGGAGGTAGAAGGGCTGGGGGAGTGGCTCAAGTGGTAAAGCACCTGCATAGCAAGTGTGAGGCCTTGAGTTCAAACTGTACCTCCAAAAAAAAAAAAGATGGAGCTAGAGACTGGAAATTAGGATCCGTGTAGGAATAGCATGCTGGGAGTGAAAATGGCCTCCCAGAGAGCCCTGGTGCTGGAGAAAGTCCATCTTCCAGTTCCTGTAGCCCGGGCTCATGGCTAATCTACACACGCACATTTCCTGGCTTGGCTTTCATTTAATCTGTTTTATAAGTTGTAACACTGCTATGAGCAAGGCAGACACAGATGGAGAATTTCTCACTTACAGTTTTGGCTAATACTTTAAATTCATTTTTCCATATAAATACTATATAATGCTATAATATTTATATATAGAGATATAAAATGTCATTTTTTTCTTTTTTTGTAGTACTGGGGGTGCCTCAGTGTGAACTGAGGGTGTTTCACACTTTTTAGGTAGGGGACTCTGCCACTTGAGCCAGGCCCTCAGCCCTACTTTGCTTCAGTTATTTTTCAGATAGAGTCTCACACTTTGCCTGGTGCCAATCTGGACCGTGATCCTCCTACCTCCACCTCCTGCATATTGGGGTTACAGGCACAGACAGAAAACCATACCTGGTTTGTTCGTTGACATGGGGTATCATTAACTCCCTTGGTTTCATCCTGGAGCTGGGCTGAAACTAGGATCCTCTTGATCTCTGCTTCCCGAGTAGCTGGGATTATAGATATATATCACTATCCCCAGCTCATTTTCTCTTAATGCAGGTGAGTGTTCAGACTCAGAGTTGGGCTTTATGATTGGGAGTTCTGGTAACACTTCTGTTTCTTTGTTTGTTTGTTTCTCTCTCTCTTTTTCTTTTATTTTACTTATTTTTAAAAAAATTGTTTGGGAGTACATTGTGACATTTACTAAAGTTTTTACAATATATCATAGTTGAATTCACCCTGTCCATTATTCTCCTTTATCACCTCTCCCCCCACAATTCCTGGAATAGTTTCAATGGGTCTCATTTTTCCATTTTCATACATGAGTATTTCCCCCATATTCACCTCCTACACCCTTTTCTTTTATCTTCCTCCCCTGCCTCCACTGGTGCCAACCCCCAGAGAGGAACTGTTTTATCTTCCTGTTCTCCATTTTTGAAAAAAGACATTTTTGTTTATTTAAGACAGCTATACAGGAATTTCTTTGTGACATTTCCATGTAGATAAGCATTACATCTTTCTTTTTTCAGTACTGGGGGTTTGAACTCAGGGCTAGGCAGGTACTCTGCACTTGAGTCATGCCCATAGTGCATAGTAACACTTTTCCCTATAGTCAGAATGTCCTAAACTCTCATGCCCTAATCTCGGGCTCTTTTACCTGAGCCAGTTGAACAAACATTCTCCACTCTCAATTTCTTTTCTGGATTTTCTCTCTCTCTCTCTTTTTTTTTTTTTTTTTTTTTTTGGTGGGACTGGGGTTTGAACTCAGGGCTTCCACACTTACAAAGCAGGTGTTCACAAAGCAGATACTCTACCACTTGAGCCACACCTCCAATCCTCCACTTTCAACTTCTAATCCAATTTTTTGTTCCTCACCCTTGATATCACCCTTTCCTTCCTCCAGGAAGAATACTATTGCGTTGGTCTTGCAAGAATACCCGCTATGGGGCAGGGGGGAGCATTGTATGCACATATGAATAAAAAAAGAAAAAAAAAAAAGAATACCCCCTATGTTTCTCTAAGTGATTTTTTCTTCATCTATTCCCATCCTGCTCCTTGGTTATACTGACACTTTTCCTTGTGTCTGAGTCCAGCACACTCTCTCTCCCCTATTACAAAGCCCTGTTGCAATTGTCCCTTGAATAAAATCTGTCTTATCATGTTCCACAAGTGTCATGAAAATTTTCTTTTTGATACTTGAGGCCATGAGAAGCCGGAAGTGGCAAGGACCAATTCTTCTTTCAGCTTCCAAAGAGAGTGTGGAGCTTGCCCATTTAGAGGAGCATCTGAATCACAAGAATTCTTCCAAGATGCTAGGCCATCCTTTGACTTAGAAGACCTTCACCTTGATCCCCTCCCTACACACCACACCTATTAGGAGGCCCTGATTTTGATGAAAAAAGTTTTCTGGGCACCGGTGGCTCATGTCTGTAATTCTAGTTACTTTGGAGGCAGAGATCAGGAGGATCAAGTTTCGAAGCCAGCCCTGGGAAATAGTTTTTGAGCTCCTATCTTGAAAAAATGCAACACAGAAAAGGGCTGGTAGAGTGGCTCAAGTGGTAGAGTGCCTGCTTAGCAAGTGTGAGGCCCTCAGTTCAAGCCCCAGTATTGCCAGAAAACAAACGACAATAAAAAATGATGAGAAGGTTGTTAGATGCAAGGCAGGTATTTCTAGGCACTATCATCTATGTTTGCAGGATGGGTGGGGGTATGGGGAAAGCTGTGTTAACAGTACTCTGTTGAAGTTGTTGGTTTTTTTTTTGCTTTACAAAGATTCTCCAGGAACACTTACATGGAACCAGCCCAAATCACCAGGCCACTCTGACTCACTGTTTTTAGGTGACCTAGACCAAACTTTGCTCATTATAATAATAAATTTTCAGCCAGGCACTGGTGGCTCACACCTGTAATCCTAGCTACTCAGGAGGCAGAGATGAGGAGGACTGTGGTTCGAAGCTAGCCGGGGCAAATAGTTTGCAAGACCTTATCTTGAAAAAAACCTTTCACAAGAAAAGGGATGGTGGAATGGCTCAAGGTGTAGGCCCTGAGTTCAAACCCCAGTACCGGAAATAAAAATCTCCACCTAGAGGCATTCCCATTGGTCATTTTTTTTGAAGATGTGACCTCGAACTGAGCATGCTCAGAAATGTGCCCATGTCTTTCCTGTATGAATATGTGTAAGTTTCCCCAGTAAAAGTCCCTTGCTTTCTTTGTTCAGGGAGGCACTGCTTTGAGAGCTATCCTCAGTGTGCTGTCAGTGATATACTTTCTTCATGTTCTTTTCTCCTGATTGTGCTGATCACCAAAGGGCAAACTCAAAGCATTCAGTTACAGCATGTCACCTTCCAGTATTTTTAACTCATCTTGAGAAAATGATCCTGTGGAGAGATGCAGGCCAGGATATACTTGGTCTGGGGTGTGCAAGGGTGTGAGGGTCAAGGTTGAGCTGGAGGGGCACTGGAGAATAATTAGGGCAGGCTCTTCTCACAAAAGGGTACCTGTCCTGGGCTCTTGTTGGGGCTCATAGCCAACAGTTTCCTGCACAGAGAGTTGAATTCTTGTCCCACCCCTGACACCCTTCAATATTGCATGAGAAGGAAAAAACCATCTGTTCCATCTTAGGTTCATTGGGTGGGGGTCTGAAAATGTGATTGATAAAAGACAGATTAACAAGAGAAAAACAATAGTTTATGAATACATGCAAAAGGGTAACTCTAAGGGGTGAGTAGAACTTGGGTTTATGTAGCAACTTAACAGTAGTATAATAAATTTTACAGAAACAACAAAACAAAGGAAAAGGACTTTGAAACTTTTTCTTTTTTTTTTGGTGGTACTGGGGTTTGAACTCAGGGCCTTGAACTTGCTAGGCAGGTGCTCTACCACTTGAACCACTCTGTCAGCCCTGTTTTATGTTGGATATTTTTAAGATCACAGGAAACTATTTGCCCAGGATGGCTTTGAACTGCAATCTTCCTGATCTGTGCCTCTTGAGTAGCTAGGATTACAGAAGTGAGCCACAGGTGCCTGGCATTTTTCTTTCTTCTTCTTCTTCTTCTTCTTCTTCTTTTTTTTTTTTGAGATACGGTCTCCCTGTGTACCCCAGAGTGGCCTTGAACTCATGATTCTCTTGCCTCAGCCTGTCAAATGCTGGCATTACAGCCATGCTTTTTTTTTTTTTTGTAGTACTAGGGCTTGAACTCAGGGCCTACACCTTGAGCCACTCCATCAGCCCTTTTTTTCGTGTGTGTGTGAAGGGTTTTTTTCATAGGGTCCCTCGGAACTATGTGCCCAGGCTGGCTTCAAACTATGATCCTCCTGACCTCTGCCTCCTGAGTAGCTAGGATTACATGCATGAGCCACTGGTGCCTGGCTAAGAATTTGAATTTTCAGAGTGGCAAATTGTGGGAAGGTAAACATAGGAGAGAAATGAACGGAAGATGAGGCCAGTTGCTAAGGTTTGTTTCATACATTCCTGTGGACTAGTAAAGGTCTACAGTTGGCTCTGGTGTTTGGTTTAGGTCTTTTCTGATAGACAGGCAGTGGGGGATGCTTTTACAAATTTGCGTTCTGCTTTTAAGCAACAGTAGAGAGAATAAAGGGTCTGTCTTGTATGCCTCGCAGCTGGCTTCAGTTGAAGATAATGTGCCAAAGTGGCAATTTTGAGATGGAATATTCTGCATTCTTTCAACAGAGTTGAGAGGACGTATCATATGCTTAGGGGCTGGTTATCTCCTGAATTAAGTGGCAGCAAAGAAGTTACACATCAGAATTGAGACCTGAAAACAAACAGTGTAGAGGAGGCAAGGAGGGATTAAAATACCAAGAGCCACAGGGGGAATGAGGAAGGCGGGGTAGGCATGAGAAAGTTCCCCAGAGTGTAAAATTCAAACCATGATCCCAGAAAAACAACAAACAACCAATCAACAAGGTCCATGAAAAAGAAGCAACCAATCAGCGAAATCCAAGTGAACTATAAAAGCCTGTCCCTAACCCCAACTCCATGGAGGCACAGCAGCACTGTTCTTCTTTGCTTAGCTGCCTGCCATTTTCTTTCCTCTTAAATGATGCCTTAATAAAGTCTATGCTTTCTCCTACTCTCATCTTGGTAAATTCTCTTACCAACCTGTGGCTCTGAAATCTACAACAAACAAGATTATAGTCAGCATGGTGTTACACTCCTGTAATCTCAGCTATTTGGGAGGTATAGGTAAAAGTATACAGCCTGGATAAAACCTGTAAAACCCTATCTGAAAACTAACTAAAAAGCAAAAGGACTGGGGGCATGGCTTAAGTTGTAGAGTACCTGCCTAGAAACCTTAAGGCCCTGAGTTCAAACCCAAGGCTGCCCCTTGCCAATCCCCCCATTAAAAAAAGATTACTTAAAGATATCAGACACTGGGCTGGGGATGTGGTTCAGTGGCAGGGCTCTTAGCATGGGCCAAGCCCAGGTTTGATCACAAGCAATGAAGAAAAAAAAAATGGTGAATCTCATTTCAGATTGTTTTTGTTTTAATGCCCTGGACTAGTGTCCATTTGCAGTAGACACAGGATTTTCAAGCAGAGGGAAAACAAAAGTAACTGTGATCCTAAATCCCACAGCTCAGAATACAGTCTACCAATCAAAAGTAATTAAAAAGGAATTTCAATCATTTCTGCCTTTCTAAAGACATATTAAAAAGGATCTGTTTCAACCCCCTCAGCAATACTTACCAAATTCCTTTCTGGGGTAGCTCAGTGGTAGAGCCCTTAGCATGTGTGAGGTCCTGATTTCCCCGGTAACACACATACACAGGCACACGACTTCCTTTCCTTCCTCCTTTTTTTTTTTTCACACCCAGAGCTGCTCTTGAGCTTCTCAAATTCCCTGTAACTCTTCAACTTCCAACCCCTTGGCTTTTCTGTTCCTTTCCTCTCCCTGTCCTCTTCCTTGTTCCTTGTGATGTAGATCAACTTTACCTTGCCATTAAAAATTTTTTTTGCCCGACTCATTACTTAATTCTCCCTCAAAACAAAACAAAAAAGAGCTCACAGAGGAATTAAATAAGTAAGACTCTATTCCTTTCTTCCTTCTCTCCTGCAGAATCTTTTTTATGACTCTATAATACAAAAACCTTGGCATCCACTTAGCAATGAGAGAACTCTCCAGAGGGAGAGTGCTGGAAATGTTCACATGTTGGTGAACTTGTTCCTGTTACATAATTATATCATTCCTCTTTGTTACAAGATTTTTTTTCTAATAAAATTGTTTCCTTTCAAAAATTATTTTGGTGGGCCCAGGATGTAGCTCAGTGGTAAAATGTGTGCTTAGCATGTGTGAGGCCCTATGTTTAATTCCAACCACCAAATTATTATTATTATTATTAAGATAGGGAGGACCTCAGTCCTCCCTAGATAGGTCAACCCAGGCTGACCTTCAACTCATGATTCTCCTTCCTCTGTCTCCTGAGTGCTGGGATTACAGCCATGTACCACTGTTAACAGAGTTTGTGCAGCCTGTGATCAGAAGAATTCCAGATTCTTTGTTTCCCACCAGAAAGAATCCATGGCAGGACATGTGGGTATAAAGGGAGTTTATTAAAAGTTAGGGAAGGGAAATACAAAAGGGAGCATGGTGGGCACAGGTGGAATCTGGAAGCAGAGAGAGCATGCTTCTCTTCTCCACGTGCTTTTAAAACTTATGTTAACCTATGGGAAGGGACGAACACTGGTGATTCCCATCCAATAATCAATGATGGGGGAAGGGCATGGGTGTTCCTGGCCAGGTGAGGGCAGTGTCTGAGCCAGGGTGTGGTCAATCTGAAATGCAATATTAAGTTCCTATGAGTACATAACTTTCTCTAACTTTAGCCTGCCTCAAATTCCCCCTGAGAGACAAGATCCCAAAAAAAATCTTTTTGAGGTTGCTGAAAGGCAGACGTTCCCTTTTCTTCTGAAACTTCTTGGAGCTGACAAGAGGCAGCATACCCTACCTACAAGGGGAAATTGTTTCTCCTATTTCTTTCCCATGGGGCTCATTTGGACACAAGATGTCTGAATTATTATCCAGTACAATTAAGATTCCTCGTGGAGATCTGGGTTGCTGATGGAGATCTTGTTTGTCTGAAGAGACTGATAGCCCTGTTGTCTCATGATTTGGGTCCTAAAAGGCTTTTATCCTGAAAGAGATAAATCTGGTTTAGGATGCATCACCCGAACATGAACAATGATAGGAGCATCAGAAGGGGCCTTGCCAGGTGTAGCAGGAAGGATAAGGAATCTAATTTTTCATTTTGAAAAGTGATAGAGAATCTTATGGTTTTTAAAAATTTTTTTTTAAATAGGTGTTTATACCTTTAGGTACTTTTAACCCTTAGGTGGCATTCTTTTTGGACTTCCACTATAGTGTGCAGTTAAGAACTGATTGTTTGAGGGTAATCTCTACATTAGGGGCCAGGTGAGGAAGTAACACATCAAACAGATCAGAAGTCAGTGCCAATGCAACATTTTTGGCCAAATTAAGCAACAAAGAGGTTTATTTAAAAAATGGCTCTTAGGATGGGCTTAATTAATCTCATTGTCTGCCCCATAGAGGATGTGCTGATACCTTTGAATTGTTGAAAAGTATCAACAGGCAACAGTTATAAAGCTTTACAAGGAAAATACAAAACGACCCCAGTACTTAAGAATGTCTGTCTTGGTCGATAGATAAGCACTTGTCAGAGTCATTTTTTATTGGCTTGTCTGTAAATGCTCCTGAAGGGTCAGAACTGTAATGACAAGTAATCATGGCTAACAGTTTAGCAATTAACATAATAGTTTAATTACTTTTAATTATATATAGTATCACTGAACCTCTTATTACGATTTGGAAAAGAGGCTAAGACACCAGCTTGGTAGAGTGTCTTTTTATAACTCTATTTTTAGAGGGCTTATATACTTGAAGAACACAAAGACACCTAACATATAAAGGACCCAGTAGCAGCATTATAGTTTGAACCTTGAATTTTGGTTAGGTAAAGTAATAAGTTAGTGATATTGTATTGACAGTACTGACAATTAAAAACCCTAAATTTTCCAATAGTTAGGAAAAGACAGTGTCAGTAATTTCAAATAGCTCTTGTTTTAATGCTCAATTATATATCATATATATGTGTGTGTGTGCATATATATGTGTGTGTACATATATATGTGTTTATATATATTTATAAAACACACACACAAACATATATAAAACAATGCTTATCAGATAAACCAACGTTTATGTGACAAACAGATGTCAGGACTAAATGGCAGAATTTTTAGCATTTGTCATAAAGATCAGAAATGTCAAAGACCTTATTAGATACAATGTACCTTAGATAAAAGAACTCTAGCTGTTTGCATGTATACATTTTTAACTCTGTAAATGATTTAGATACACATACATGGCACTAGCAGTATTAGATCTATTTAAAATAATTTTTAACTTAGTTTCCTCAGTGTTATCAGAAAAATACCTTAGGGTTTTTGCATCTGGCAAGAGACTAATTTAGGCAGGATGCAAAGAATAGTAAATAATTTCAAATGGTCTATTTAAAGGACTTACTCACTGAGTTTGATGATTTAAAAAAAAAACTTTCCTGATATGTTTATTCATTATTTTTTAGATTAACAGGATTAAAGCACTCCCAGTATTTAAGAATACAGCTAAGTGAATATGTTGGCTTTCCCTATGCTGACTGGTAGAAAGAGAGAGAGGGAAAGGGAAGGGCGGAAAATCTATCCTTTAAGAGAGAGAAACATTCTCCTAAGAGTCACCTCCACTCCTGCATGAGGGCTCCCAAATGGAATTCCCTATACTGGCTGGTTGGGGTGGGGGGCGGGGGAAGGGAAGGAGAAGATTGCCCTTTGAGAGAGAGTGAGATCTTTTCCAAAATCCTCAAGTCATCCCTCTTATATCCTCGAAGTCTCAGTTGCAGGCCCTTTAGACCTGTCTTGCCTTAATGGTCCTCGGCAGATGTCTCTGAGATACAAGTGACTGGATGTCCTGACTTCCTACTGTTCTCTAAAGGGCTAGTCTCTTACACCACTGAATGAGGGTTCCTAAATGGGATGTTGATCCTGAATGCCAACCCAAGTATTAAAACATCAGAACATACACTGGACAAAGAGGCTGATATGAAAAACAGCATGTAAAATGAAAAGATAACAGTATTAAGGAAGACAATTTGTTGAGTGTTAAAAAGAAAACATCTTAATGTGAACTTTGCAATCAGTACAGAATTAACTACTAAATGCAAATCGTGCCAAGGTAAGCTTGGCTGATATAAACCTATGGTCAGTTTTCACATGAGGCCATGGGGTGGCAGCCAACTTGTGAACTGAGAAAAATGAGGGAATGAGTACATTTTCAAAAAGATAACAATAAACCATGAAGATTAATGTCTCAAATGATTAGATACAGAAACAGAGATAAGGGAGTAAGCATAAGGTTAGGAAACAAAATGAGAGTCATAGCTTGGATACTGATAAATCATATCCTAACATATTAACAGAATGGCTTGGGACACACAGCAGGATTGTTGTTGGTCTGCATGCAGCCCCTGGAGGCCAAGAACAACAGCTCAGTCATTGAGAGCTAATGACACACATAATTTAGTATTAATCACCTTTTAGTAGGCCCCAATGAAACTTGAGGTTTTATCATCCCATCTGGAGGGTGAACTTTTGTTTGGTTTTGGTAAAATTTTGTATCAGCTTGTAGCACCAAAAGACTGACAGTTATTTTGATAAAATAGAAGCCCATTTTTAAATACATATTAGTACCTTAAATTTTGACCTCAGAAAACTCTTTAGGCAAACTTTAAACTATAGCCAACCCAATCTCAATCTCTCTCTCATAAACTTTAAGACTTAAATTTCTATTTCTATCTTGAAATAACCTTTGTAAAAACCCAAATTTAGATAATACTGTTTTTAATAAAACTCTTAGCAACTTTATACCTTTAAAGACTTAGGAAGAAAATTAAACTATCTTTTTAATAATAGCAATCTACAAGAATACTTGGGTTAATAAACCTAATTACAACAGTTAAATGTAAATTACACTCATAATGGAATGAAACAGATTATTGTTCATAAATTTTCTTTAGTCCTAAGGATGAAGATAGTTAGATCTGGTTGGAATTAGAACTTTAGATAACTTTTGAGACAACAGTTTTACACATTAACTATATAAAAGTAGTTTAAGTATCATCCTAAAGACATCTAAACACTCACACAAATATTTTAACCTAGGCATGCCAAAAAATGTCAGTTAAAGTACACATGTATGAGCTCAAACAAGTAAAAATTCAGTGGCCACAATTGGTAGTAAACAAAGACATACATGGAAAACACACACAATGACACAAAACAATCACATGTAAAACAAGTCATTTCTTTGTCATTACTTTTAGGTTAGTCAGCTAGATTCTTAAGTTGTTTATAACAGATCTTTAACACAAATACCCTATTCTTTGTCCAATCCTTAACAGATTTATGTATTAAACTGTATGAATTTAGAGAATTTTAACCACAAGTTACTTATAATTTTTCTAGTGCATGGCAAGATGGCATTGTCCATGAGTTTCTATTCCTAGAAAGAGGCAAAATGGTGGTGAACATGTGGTGGCTTCATTATGTGGCAGCATTCCCAGTGACCACATGGTCTCTCCAAAGGCTCTCTCAGATGGAACATAAAGACATGTTACTTGTAACATATGTTACATGCCGGTGACGAAGTGTTGCAGGCTGGTGTCGAGGGTCCTTGCCTCCACAGGCCAGAGAACTGGCTCGTGAGGCAGCTGACTGTTGAACCAAAACTGTCCCGTCCTGCAGGACACATCAGCGTGGGTAGCGAACCTAGAAGGGGAAGAATGAAGGGACAAGAGACACGAAGGAGACAGCAAGACAGGAGTTCTGATGAAGCTGCAAAATTTTATTGTTCACACAGGGGTATTTATGTGCTGAGGGAGTGAGGGGTATGACTAGGTGCAGGCTGGTTGGCTGGTTCTGCTATAGGACTTCTGATAGGGTGCACGTTCGTGCCGGCGGCAAGGTAAACTCCCGGAAGAGAAGCAGGGACCGTGCCATCTTGTGCTGGAGATGGAGAAGTTGGGACAAACAACCGCAAAATGTTCCAGGGCAAGGTCAAGACAGAATGGCTCACAAAGGGAGCCTTGTCTCCGACATTTCCCCCTTATTCTTATACAAACATGACCAGAATATGTCGGCTTATTGAGAGGGGATGACAGAGGCCCAGTTCCTCAGGGTGGAGATCATTTTTGCTTTGTAAGCAAGCGTCCTTGCTAAGTTCTCAAGAGAATCTCCTCGGCATGTTTTTTGAGGAGGCGGATTTTTTAGGAGCATGCCAACCGCCATGCACCAGGGCATGTCATACAGAGGTCTTGGGTCTGGGGATCCTAGGATCCACCCTCCTGCAGTCTTACCTGCACCCTCGTTTAGAAAAGCCTTTATGATCACTCTCCCTGGGTGCTGCCTCCCCCAAGCAGAGGGGCCCAGGGGAGGAGGGCCCAATGGGCGATGAGTGGTCAAGAATGTTATATAAGAAGAGGGGGTGGCAGAGAGAAAATTTGGGAACCCAGATGGAGCATTTAGCGAGTTTCTATTGAAAGGAAGGTCTCAGGAGCACGGTCTTCCATATCCAGGCGATGATAATGGACCTGTATAGGCTTAGAGGCTAAGGTGTTAATTTGTTCTTTAATGAATTGTATCAGCCTGTTTATAATGCAGGGCCCTATGATCACAATTAAAAGTAGACCTAGCAAGGGGCCTAATAGTGGAAGAAGGTAGGGTAGAATTCCATTAAGCCCAGTCCAGAGGGGGTTTTCAAATAGCTCCCTTCGTCTCTTTTCTAAATCTTCTTGAAGCTGTTTAATTTTGGTGCGTACTATGCCTGATTTATTGGCATAAAAGCAGCATCTTTCCCCTAAGGCCAAGAAGATACCTCCCTGGTTGGCTGTTAGCAGATCTAAGCCTCGCCTGTTCTGAAGGACCACTTCTGCCAGGGAGTCTATTTGGTCCTGTAAATCCTTAATGGTTCCAGATAGAGTTTGTACATCATCTATAAGTTGTTGAGATAGGCGACGGTAAGAGTGTATAGCCGTGCCTAAGCCAGCTGTACCTGTGCCTATAGCTGCTGTTATTCCAAGGCGGCAAGGAGCGGTAAGGCTTGTATTGCCCATTTATGTCTTTTAATTAAGGTGTCTAAGCTAGGAATGGGCAGAGGTTCATCTCCTGAGACAACAGTAATATCTGGGAGTAATAAGGCAACAACACAGCCACCAGTCCAATTTGCTGGAAGCCTGGGGAAGGCTGAGTTTCCTCCACACAAAAAAACTGTACCGTGGGGGGGACAAAGAGCTGGGGTGGGTGAGGAATAATTTAGAACTGATGAGCAATTTCCAAAAGAACTAACCCCAACGTCAATATCATAAGAATTATTTTGCATCCTGCCTTGAAGGCATACTGTAGGTGCATCCATAGGCTGTACTTTAAAGGGAAGTCCAGATTGGCAGGTATCCTGATTATTTACGGTGGAGTTAACAGGTATTGCCATGGGCATTATTGCTCCTGTGGTCATGCAAAGCCAGCAATCCTTAGCAAGGGTGGGGTTGGAAGTGTTAAGCAAGGAGAAGGTACTTCCCAAAATATCTAATGTATTGGGATCTAAATCTGCAATCTGAGATTTAGGCAACATTAAGGGGTGATATGTGAGTTCAGGGATTTGGGGTTTTAAAAGCTCGATTATTTGAAGATGTTTGACAGCATTCGTGGGTCCTCCACCGTCAGAGACCCCTGTAGGAGGGCGGGAAGCCGTCTGCATAGCATTTTGCCCAATTTTAACAAGTTTTAAAGTACCATTATCAAAGGGTGCACTTTTGAGAATGTCATTAATCAAGTTCCAATAAGAAAAGGCGGTCACAGGGACCTTTTCGGGGCCAAAAGATTCATAATAGTCTTTTAAACAGTCTCCGACCCCGAGCCATCTTTTACCATCAATGGTTCCTTCGAGAGGAAACCAAGGACATAAATCTCCTATGTAACAAAAGAATGACCTCAAGTCTTTTTTCTTAACACGCGCCCCTCATTTCTTGAGGGCCTCCTTGAGGCCTGAAAGAAACAAATCATGTGACGACACTGCTTGTCCCAGGGTGGGTCACTCACCGTTCACCGTCCTCACTCTCCTCCTGGATCTGTCTCTCGGTTGCGTTTGCCGAGGCGATCGCGAACTCTGCTTGGGCCCAAGCCTTCCCGGAGGACGGTGTTCTCCCCGCAATCAAAGGAATAGCTACAGCCACGTTGGGCGCCAGATGTCCCGTCCTGCAGGACACATCAGCGTGGGTAGCGAACCTAGAAGGGGAAGAATGAAGGGACAAGAGACACGAAGGAGACAGCAAGACAGGAGTTCTGATGAAGCTGCAAAATTTTATTGTTCACACAGGGGTATTTATGTGCTGAGGGAGTGAGGGGTATGACTAGGTGCAGGCTGGTTGGCTGGTTCTGCTATAGGGTGCACGTTCGCGCCGGCGGCAAGGTAAACTCCCGGAAGAGAAGCAGGGACGGCGCCATCTTGTGCTGGAGATGGAGAAGTTGGGACAAACAACCGCAAAATGTTCCAGGGCAAGGTCAAGACAGAATGGCTCACAAAGGGAGCCTTGTCTCCGACACAAAACCAGTATATAAAGTGGGATTTATTAGAGAGAAAGGAAAGGCTACAGTTAGGGAACTGCAGTGGAGCCCGGAAGCTGGTGGCTGGTGGCTCGCTGCACAGGTGAAGACTGGGGTTTTTATGGACATTCTAACTCTGGGTTAGGTGGGTTTTTCTCATTAGCCATGGACTCATGGGCTTTCTCAGGTGAACTGGTTTGGTTTGCACCTTTATTGGCGGAGGGGAAACAAACTTGAGAGCATTTTGCTCATCAGCCCTGTGGCAGATCTGTATCTGTCCTTTAGGATGCAGGAATGCAGGCCTCCATCTCCTCAGGATGCAGGAATGATATTGCCCTCCATGGGGGATGGGATACTCACTCATCTGCCTTAGGTCTCCAGACCCAACAAATCCCCCCTCTGAGACATGAACCTAACTGCTGAGGGGTGATGATTCTCATCTAGCTGCTTCATGCTGACAATGGGGCAATGGGGGAATGGGGAGAGGGTACTTGTCTCAGGGGTTGACCTATGTAGTCTCTAGGGGCCCCACAATAGAACGGGATGGAGGGCTCATGCCTAGGCAGAGGTGAGTATTCCTTGACTAAAAACTGGAGTTTGATCCACTGAACCTGTCAAGATATAAATCTGGAGAGAGCATTTATTATACAAGACCCAAATAGGAATATTAGAAGGAGCATAAAAAGGTGTCTGCTAAGGGCTACATATCTAGGGATCCAGATTTTGTAAAATCCTGTAACTCCCAAGAAAGCTCTAAGCTGTTTTATGGTCTGTGGGAATGGGAAACGGAGGAATGGGTTGATTCCCTCATGACTCAGGGAGTGAGTCTGTCCATTTAAGACCACACCTAGGTAGGTGACCTGTGGGAGGCATAATTGAGCCTTCTCCTTAGAGACTCTGTGTTCCCAGGAGGCCAGAAAGTTTTAAAAAGGACTCAGTTGCCCTGCAGATGAGGGGCTCTGTACAGAATACGTCATCAACATATTGAAAAAGTGTGGACTCTTGGCAGTGCCAACCTAATAAGTCTCTGGTTAGGGCCTGTCCACAAAGATGAGGACTGTCTCTAAACCCTTGTGGCAAAACTGTCCAAGTTAGTTGCTTTAAGGGTTTTTGGGACCTTCAAAGACAAACAGGGGCTGACTGTCAGGATTTAGGTTAAATGTAACACTTTTGGATAAAAGAGAGTTTTGGTTCATTATTTTATATAAACTGACACTTTTAACTTTGTAAATGTTTGTACCACATTAGATAAAGTATAGACACAACAGTTATAAGGTGGTCATTTAAGACACATAAGCAGATATGTAAATGAACTCTGATTTAGTAGTACTTAAAGCTTGATAAGATCAACAGAAAACACAAATAATTTCTTTGATAAAATCTTTCCTTATAACAGTTTTCTGTAGATGTTACTCAGAGCAGAACAATATTAAGATAACCTTGTTATCTTATAGACCTAGAGAATTTGATTTCAGTTTGACATGACCCTAAAAATCTCTTAGGCAACTCTTAGATTATAGTCAACTTTAACTTTATCACTCACTGAGGCTTTTTATTATACACTTTTAAAATTTACTCAGACCTCTATATAACATTTTAAACCCTCTGTCTTTATCCCTCCTCTCCATATTTGAAACAATCTTTAGGACAAACCCTGTTTTACAAAATCCTTTCTCGTCCAAAAAACATCCCTTTTTTTCTTTTAACTTCTCAAAAAATACACTCAATACCTATCTATATCCTTTCCACTTGTTTACTTTGTAACTTGTATTTTAAAATTAACTTTCATACTATAGGAGCTGGAGCAACTAATTAGTAGCCCTTGTTTATTTTTTTTCTTAAAGGAATTTATGATCGGCATAAGGCTTCATCATCCCTCAGGCTTGAGGGGATATTGTTTTTGGTGTGGAAACTGTGAGGGATCTTTGAGTTTTATTTGAATAGGAAGGTCCATCCTGGCTTGCCCTACACTCATCTCATCAGTCCACACTGTGGGATCTATTTGTTCCTGAAGGAGGGGGCAATAGAGATAGCCACCTGGGGGGAGAATTTGAGTCTTTAGTAGATAGTAAATCCCGTCCCAGCAGGGGCACTGGTGTCTCAAGGACTATGAGAAAAGAGTGACAGAAGAGGAGGTCTCCCTAAGAGCAGGCCAGAGGCCTGGTAAAATAGCGCTCTCGGGGCTGGCCAGATTTGCCCTGAACGATAACCTTGTCACTGGATTGGGGACTGGGAGAGAAAGGTAAGACAGAGAAACAGGCTCCACTGTCTAGCAGGAAAATGACCTTTTGTTTTTCTGCCATCATGGCTACTCCGAGGATCCTCAACATTGATGCCAAGAACTGGAGCGTGGGTAGGGGGCCAGGACCCATCAATCCATAGGAGGTGGGACCTCGCCTTCCATCTGGAGAGGCGGGCACTTAGACCTCCAGTGGTTACCCTTGCAGAGAGGGCTGGGTCTCAGTTGGGGGCGGGGCTGTCTCCCATGCTGTCCCTCTTTTGAGCATCCTCTGCAGAAGTGCCCTCCTGTCCACCATGGTAGCAAGTTCAGGATGCAGGCCCCAGTTGGGTAAGGCCCTGTCTGAGAGCAGCAATGAGGTCATGATGTCTCTTATCTTTTTCTCTCCTGTTAGTAAGGTCCTGGTTATAGTGTACAGACATGGCTAGCTGTATTAGTTGGTTCAATGACTTTTTCCCATCAGCCACTGACTTTTGAGTTTTTTATGAATATCTGAGACTGACTGAGTTAGAAATTTATTTTTGAGGAGAACCTCTCTCATCTGTGACTCTGGGTCCCCTGTGGTATGCTTTCTGATAGCATCCTTGAGATGCTGCAGAAAGGTAAGGGGGTTTTCTTCAGGGCCTTGCTGTACTGCAGTTACCTGGGAATAGTTTAGAGGTTTGACTTTGGTCCTTTTTAGCCCTTCCACTATAAGATGGATGAAGTGACATCAATGCCATTTATCTTCCTTACCTTTTTTTTTTTTTTTTTTATTTAGCAATGCTGGGGAAATGAACTCAGGGCCTTGCCTATGCTGGGCAGACACTCTCCCACTGAGCTACGTCTTCAGCCCCAAATATCATTTTTTTTTTTTTTTGGCTGTACTGAGATTTGAACTCAGGGCTTTATGCCTGCAAAGCAGGCACTCTATTGCTTGAGCCACATCACCAGCCCCTTTACCATTCTCATTTTCAGTATGGCTCTGCCAAGGGGACTGCCTGTGCCCCTGTAGGTATAGGCACATTTATTCCCGGAGGTATTGGGGCTCATTGTGAATGGTAATAATATCCAATCTGAGTGGCCTGGGGGCAGAACCCATTGCTTTTCTAATGAGGAAAGAGCTTTGTATAATAGAAGTATGATATCCTTTTATGTCAATTGAAAGGTTTGGATGTTAGGACCCGGAATCCTATTCCCCCGAGAGACAGAGAGCCAGGCGTGAATGCAATCAACAAAGCAGAGTTTATTGGACTGGCTAGCCAGGGTCGAGCTCCCACACGGACACGCAGGACCGGTTAGGAAAGCAAGACCCTGAGCCTCTTAGGGGGAAATCTTATATAGACTGCAGTGGCGTGCATATTTTTGTTATCAACATTAGACAAGCAGGCAGAGCACATCCTGCACGTACTTCACATCTTGCTCGTACCTCACATCTTGCTCGTATCTCACATCTTGCTCGTATCTCACATCTTGCATTCCTCACATTCTATATGCCCTAACTGAGCCCTGCCTCATTGCCTATCTTATCTACATGGGATGTTTGGTACTGGTTTCTCCAACAAGGGGGTTGGGGCCCGCTGAGACCTCATATTCCTTTCATTCCCCCCTTTCTTATGGCCTAAATTGAGGAATCATCCTCGAGAGGATGAAGAGCCTGATATTGTTGGCGGAGGACCAGAAGTTGGATAGTATTAATTCGACTTTTGACAAAAGTCATAAGTCGGTTTAGAATCCAGGGTCCTATGGTAACAAGTAATAGGATGATTATTATTGGCCCTGCCAGTGCAGATAAAAGGGTAGCCAACCATGGGGACTGGTTAAACCAAGACTCGAACCAGCTTTCCCCTGCCTCTTTTTCTCGTTTTCTTTGTTCCAGGCTCTTTCGGAGTTTAGACATGGAGTCACGAACAACTCCGGTATGGTCAGCGTAAAAACAACATTCTTCCCCTAGAGCAACGCATAGTCCCCCTTTTTGGAGGAACAACAAGTCCAGACCTCGTCGGTTTTGAAGTACTACCTCAGACAGGGAAGTGAGGGATTTTTCTAGGTGGCTAATGGAGGTTTCTATTCTCTCTATATCTTCATCTATGGCTGCGCGCAGCGAAGACATCCCTTTATGTTGAGTAGCCAGGGAGGCTATGCCGGTCCCTGCCCCAGCCACCCCTAGGCTAAGTAGGGTAGCAATGGTTAGTGTAGAAATAGGCTCTCTCTTCTTTCTCTCACCTGTTCCTATATTCCAGTATGAATATAGACTTTCCTCCGAATGATAGAGGATGCGGGGCAGCACAACCACTATAACACAGAATTCTTTAGAGCTGTTAAACACCTTAGTTGATAGGCATGGGGTGAGTCCGGACCGCGAGCATAGCCACCACCCATTGTCCTTTGGAATTACCCATTTAATAGCATTTCCCCAGGTAGAACTGGCGTTAATAACAGTACATAAGTCCCGTCTGTTCTTTGGCACTTTTCCTAAGCAGGTTCCTTGGCCGTTTACCTGCTGTATGGTCAGACCTCTCTTACGGTCTCCCCAGGAACATTGACTAGGGTTTTCCTCAGATGAGGTATCGTGAGTGGTGTTTAGCCCTATTGCCTCATAGAATGGGGGCCTCACATCATAACATAACCAACAGGAGTTAGTCATGTTAGGGTTGGTGTGGTTTAACGTCAGGAAGGCAGCACCCACTAGCTCCCAGAGGGGGTCTTTAGATGCGGTCATGAGACTGGGCCTCACCAGGGGAGGGCTGGTTTCTGATGGTCTTGGAGTTGTAACATTAGCCCGAGCTATGGTAGAGGGAAGGTGGTGAGTTGTGGAAGGTTGGGGAGATGGCTTTACATTGGGCGGCCTAAGTACCTTATTGGGGCCTACTGCTGTGGACGGTGGCCCTATGGGCTCAATTTTTAATCTGACCACTATGGTCGAGCCAGCATGTCCACCATATTTATAAAATACAAGTCCCCATACCTTACCTTGTATCCACCCAGGGGTGTCCTTCTTGCCAGTTTCAGTGAAAGTGACCTTGATTCTATCTAGATCCGTGGGCTGGCATTTATGGGTGGGTATTGGAATTCTGTGCCCCCTTAATATCCCATTTACAAAGGCAAATTTGACTAGGTCTGATTTTGATATCCCCCATTTCCATTCACTATCATTGGATGTGACACATGCCCATGACCTACAGAAGGAGTATTGTATCCCCCCACATTCCTGGTTCTTTTTGTGGCCGGGGCAGGCATAAAACCCATAACGTCGGGCTGACTCCGGGGCAGTAGACTTGTAGGCAGGATTGATGTCTCTGAAGCAGAACTGAAGCTCCGGCCACCAAGTTCCTATGGGGGCAGTGCGAGTAGTCTCGTTGAGGGTGGTATGAGTCTCCCCATCGGTGAGTATCCAGGTTTGCTTATAGGGCTGGTGAGGGTTGGTTTCTGCGAGGCTCCCGCTCTGGGCATTGAGCAAGATCAGAGCGATCAGCCACCCCATCCGTGGCTGCTCCTGAAGGCTCTGCATGTTCCCGGGGCCACAAAAGCTTTAGCTTTAATGGGTTGTCTGGGTGCCGCCGTACAGTCCACTCCTTGACCCCTTCTTGTTTTTGATGATTGGCTCGACGCACGTGGGAGTGGTGGATCCAAGGTCCGATGCCATCAACCTTGAGGGCGGTAGGGGTAGTAAACAGTACAACATAAGGTCCTTTCCATCTAGGCTCTAGGGTTTTGGACTGATGCCTTTTAACCCATACCATGTCACCCGGGACTATGCCATGTTCCGGAGCCGGGTCCCTCTTAACAGCGTGGTATGCTTGAATTAAGGGCCAAATCCGTTGTTGCACTTTAGCTAAAGCCTGCAACATGGTCAGGTAATTTGGGGCCAGATCACCTAGTTCTGGGCTTAAGGTCCTCTGAATGATGGGGGGTGGAGCCCCATACAGGATCTCAAAGGGAGTTAGCCCATGGACATAGGGGGAGTTCCGGACTCGGAAGATGGCCAAGGGAAGGAGCGTCACCCAATCACCGCCAGTCTCCAGGGCCAATTTGGCTAAAGTCTCCTTTAGTGTCCTATTCATCCTTTCTACTTGCCCTGAGCTCTGGGGGTTATATTCACAATGTAGCTTCCAATTGGCCCCCATAGTCTGGGCTAGTCCCTGCAGGACCTTACTAACAAAAGCCGGACCGTTATCTGACCCAATTGCCTCGGGCACCCCATATCTGGGTATGATTTCCTCTAGCAAAGCCTTTGCCACTACCTGACTCGTCTCCTTCTTTGTAGGAAAAGCCTCCACCCAGCCTGAAAAGGTATCTATGAATACCAGCAAATATTTGTACCCAAACTTTCCCGGTTTTACCTCAGTAAAATCCACTTCCCAACTTCTTCCCGGAGCCCTCCCCCGTTCCCGAGTACCTGTATGGTGCCCCTCCCTTCGTCCTGGTTTCATGATTGTGCAGCTGGCACAATCTTCCACAATTTGGCGGACTGCTATGGTCTGGTTCGGAAATCGGAGCTGCGCAGATGTCAACAAGTCTAGTAATTTTCTCCGCCCCAAATGGGTGGACTTATGTAAGTTAGCCAACAGGAATCGTCCGAGTTTTTCAGGCAGAATTAACTTGCCTTCCAAGTCGCTTTTCCATCCGTCTTCCCCTTCTCTAAAGGGGGAGTGGGCTCTCATCCAAGTGAAATCCTCTGTGGAGTATTCTGGTCGGGGGGGTAGCGGAGGGAGCTCTGGGACCGGCACGTCTATCGCCGCAACCGTGGAAGGTTGCCCTGTCTCCATGGGAGGACTCACCATTGCTACTCTCTTTGCTTCTTGATCTGCTCTGTTGTTACCGACAGCTTCCGGCGTCTTGGCAGACTGGTGGCCTGGGACATACATCACTGCCACTGCCTTCGGTTTTTCCACTGCCATTAATAGACGCTGGACTTCGGCTAGGTTCTTTAGATGTTTTCCTTCTGCTGTGCGGAATCCTCTTTCGCGATAGATGGCCCCGTGGACATGGATGGTACCGAAAGCATAGCGGCTATCGGTGTAGATATTGACTCGCTTTCCTTTTGCCCTCTCCAGGGCCTCTGCCAAGGCAATTAATTCCGCTTTTTGGGCTGATGTTCCGGGTGGGAGGGCGCTGCTCCATACCGTATTTCCTTCTTGGTCGACTACAGCTGCCCCTGCCCTTCGGGCTCCATCTTGGAAAAAACTGCTTCCATCCGTGTACCAGTTTAATTTGCAGCCGGACAGGGGGGTATCCTTTAGGTCAGCCCGTACCTGTGTAACTTCGGAGAGGAATTCTTTGCAGTTATGGACAGGTGTCTGCAGTTCCGGGTTAGGCAACAAGGTGGCAGGGTTCAGGATTACGGGATCTGTGAATGTGATCCGAGGGGAATCCAACAAGAGCCCCTGGTAGTGGGTGAGCCTGGCATTCGTCATCCATTTCCCAGGGGGTTGTTTAAGGATTCCCTCCACCGGGTGAGGGGCCGTTACCCAGAGGGCCTGTCCAAAGGTTAGTTTATCGGCTTCTCTCACCAGCACGGCAATGGCCGCTATGATGCGGAGGCAGGGGGGCCATCCTGCCGCTACTGCGTCTAATTTCTTGGAAAAGTATGCCACTGGTCTCTTCCAGGGACCTAGCTGTTGGGTCAAGACTCCTTTGGCTACCCCCTTTTTCTCATCTACAAACAGAGTGAATGGTCTTGTAGGATCTGGCAAGGCTAAGGCAGGGGCCTGCAAAAGAGCGTCTTTTAGCTGATCAAAGGCCTGTTGTTCTCTCTCTCCCCAACTCCAATCTGGAGCTTCTTTGGTGGCCTCATATAGGGGTCTGGCTATTTCCGCAAATCCTGGAATCCAGAGTCTACAGAACCCCGCGGAGCCCAGGAATTCTCTCACCCCCCTAGTGGATGTCGGGGATGGGATAGCCAGAATAGTCTGTTTCATGGCATCAGTCAGCCACCTTGCCCCATCTGCAATCCGATAACCCAAATACGTCACTGACCTTTTACAGATGTGAGTTTTCTTGGCACTTGCCCGATACCCCAGCTCACCTAATTCCGTTAGCAGGTGTTCAGTAGCCTTGATGCACTCCTCTCGGGTTTCTGCCGCTAACAGTAAGTCATCAACATACTGTAATAGAGTGACTCGTGGGTGGCTCCGACGAAAAGGTTCCAGGTCCTGGCTCAGGGCCTCATTAAACAGGGTGGGAGAGTTTTTAAATCCTTGCGGCAGTCTGGTCCAAGTGAGCTGTCCGGATTGGCCCCCATCTTCTTGCCATTCGAAAGCAAATAGCGGCTGACTAATTTCTGACAATGGAATGCTGAAGAAAGCATCTTTCAAATCAAGGGTTGTATACCATACTTGCGAGGGGGGTAGGTGGCTGAGCAAGGTATAGGGATTTGGAACGGTGGGATGAATGTCCTCCGTCCGCTCGTTTACCTTTCGTAGGTCTTGCACAGGCCTATAGTCCCCGCTTCCCGGCTTTCGGACGGGGAGCAGAGGAGTATTCCAGGCAGACTGACAAGGTCGCAGTACTCCTTCCTTTATTAGCCTGTGGATATGAGGGGCTATGCCTCTTCGGGCCTCCTCAGGCATAGGATACTGTTTCACCCGAATGGGGAGAGCAGAAGCCTTCAATTGTATAACTACGGGCGGGAGGTGTTTGGCGAGGCCGGTTCCCGCAGTCTCCGCCCAGGCCGTGGGAAATCTTTTTACCCAATGAGTCATGTCCCCTCCTGGTTCCTGTTGACTCTCAAACAGACGATGCTCGTCAGCCAATGATAGGGACAAGACATGAATCGGGCTCCCTTCTCGATCAGTCACAATTATTCCATCTGGTTCAAAATGGATATGGGCCCCTATTTTGGTGAGTAGGTCCCGTCCGAGCAGGGGAGCGGGGCTCTCAGGGACGACCAAGAAGGAGTGTGTGACCTGGTGTTTTCCTAAGTTCACCTTTCTTTTGGTAGTCCATGTACATAACTGCGTACCAGTGGCCCCCTGAACAACACTTGTTCGTGCCTTGTTCAAAGGTCCATGTGCCTTGTTTAAAACCGAATATTGGGCGCCGGTATCCACCATGAACCCCATCGGCTTCCCCTCCACATGCATTGTTACCCAGGACTCGGGGAGGGGGTCTGAGCCCCGTCTCCTTCAGTCCTCTTCTCCGGCTAGTAGGACTCTGGCCTGCTCTACTGCTCGTTCCCTTTCCCTGTTTTCCCCCGGTCTCCTTCCAAACCCTCTTCTTCCCTTTAACTTAGGACATTCTCTCTTCCAATGCCCCGTTTCCTTACAGTAAAAACAGTGTTCCTTATCCGGGGTCCTGGCGTGGCCCCCTCCTCTGGGTTGGTCCCGGACACCCGCTAGGAAAATACGAGCCATTTCTCTCTGTTGCTTTCGGTTTTCCTTAGCCTGGAACTCCCGGTCCTCCTTTCTCAATTTCTCCTGGGCTTCCCTGTCTTCCTTTCTCTGTCTTTCCTCCCTTTCTTCTGGAGTTTCCCTAGCGGTAAAGACCTTTTCTGCTACCTGTAGCATTTCCCTTATAGTCATCTCCCCTAAGTTTTCCTGTTTATTGAGTTTTCTCCTAATGTCTGGGGCTGCCTGATTAATGAATGAGAGTACCACAGCAGACCGGTGGAGGTCCGCCTCAGGGTCAATCGGGGTGTACTGACGGTATGCCTCATAGAGGCGCTCTAAGAAACCGGCTGGGCTTTCGTTTTCCCCTTGAATGACTGCTTTTACTTTTGCAAAATTGGTGGGCCTTCTAGCGGCCGCTCGGAGACCGGCCATCAGAGTCTGGCGGTAGATCCGAAGACGCTCCCTACCTTCTGCGGTCCCGAAATCCCAATCAGGCCGGCGTAGGGGAAAAGCCTCGTCTATGGCCGGTTGGAGAGTTGTGGGTCTCCCATTATCCCCCAAGACATTCTTCCTCGCTTCGTTGAGGATGCGCTCTCGTTCCTCTGTCGTAAAAAGAGTATTGAGCAGCTGATGACAGTCATCCCAAGTGGGGCGGTGTGTATGCATGATGGACTCCAGGAGATCTATGAGACACTTGGGGTCTTCAGAAAAGGGCGGGTTCTGTGTCCTCCAGTTATATAGATCACTGGAGGAGAAGGGCCAGTACTGAAACTGTTGCCCTCCTCCCGGTCCCCCTTGGCCCACCATCCGGACTGGAAGTGTAGGGACAGTTTCCTCCCCCTGTGTTGATGAGGGGGGCCCGTCTTCCCCCTCCCTTTCCCGGATCCCTCGGGGGCGAAGTCTTCGACCCATTCCTCCTCCTGCTGCCAGTCCTGTTGAGGAGGATGAGGAAATTTCCTCCTCCGGGGCACTGGCTTGGCCAGGGGGAGTCACGTATGGAGGCGGCCGATCTTCCTCTGCCCCTGCGAGGGATGGGTAAAGGGGGGAACTCTCTGGTAAGACCGGAGATGGTGAAGGAGATGCCCTAATTTGAGGACCGGTCAAGGTGGGAAGAGGAAGTTTTTCCTCCTCCTTTATGACCAAGGCGGGCGTGACTGGGGTTTTAGCCCCGGGGGCCGAACTGGAGGGGTGGGTCAGAAAAACTGTTAACCAAGGGGGAGGGTTCCTCACCAGATCCTCCCAAACCAAAATGTAAGAAACTTGGTCTGGATGGCCTCGATTGTCTGGCTGAAAAATGACTGCTTTAACCTTAGTGATCAGGTCTAGGGAGAGGGAACCTTGAATGGGCCACCCGACTCCAAAGGTGGGCCACTCTGCAGAACAAAAGGTGTCGAACTTACCTTTCTTGATGACCAGACCCGCATTTAAGGCCCTTTCTTTAACTTCTGGAAAGTGAGAAAGGATCAGAGACTTTGGTGTTGTTTGTCCCTGTCCCATTGTGGAAGGAGACTCAAACACCAAGAGAGATAGAACAAAAAGGGTAAAGGCAACAATAATTCCACACACACACAACACTCTCCAGCACTCGCTCGGACCGGTCCTTCTCTCACACTGGTGCGCACCCCATTCAACCTCCTCACCGTCCAACTGGGATATCAGGCCGAAAGGCGTCCACTTGACGGGTGGTCGGTCGACTAGCTCAATTAGTTCTTCACCTGGCGCCAGGGTTCCTAAAATGCTCGAGCCCAAATGAGAGGAAAGCCTCTCCCAATAGGACCCTGTGGTCCTCCTTGCGAGATTCCCAGAATGAATCTCCCTGGGGATTGGCCGAATCCCCGCCGCGGCCCAAATGGAACACTCAAGTTCCTCCAAATGAGGGTCTGGGATCCCCTCCCAACGCCTAGGACTTGGGATCGCCCCTGCTTTCTCGCAGGCAGGTTCTGTCTCTCGAGAAAATGAAATCTCGGTGGAACCTCCAAATGTTAGGACCCGGAATCCTATTCCCCCGAGAGACAGAGAGCCAGGCGTGAATGCAATCAACAAAGCAGAGTTTATTGGACTGGCTAGCCAGGGTCGAGCTCCCACACGGACACGCAGGACCGGTTAGGAAAGCAAGACCCTGAGCCTCTTAGGGGGAAATCTTATATAGACTGCAGTGGCGTGCATATTTTTGTTATCAACATTAGACAAGCAGGCAGAGCACATCCTGCACGTACTTCACATCTTGCTCGTACCTCACATCTTGCTCGTATCTCACATCTTGCTCGTATCTCACATCTTGCATTCCTCACATTCTATATGCCCTAACTGAGCCCTGCCTCATTGCCTATCTTATCTACATGGGATGTTTGGTACTGGTTTCTCCAACAAGGGGGTTGGGGCCCGCTGAGACCTCATATTCCTTTCATGGATCACAGAGATAAAGGCTTGAATGTATTAGTCTGGGCATTAGTATAGCTGTTCAGATATTTTTAAATTTCCCTTAGATCTGATAGTTAGAAGGGGACATAGACTCGCCCTCTTCCTACCATTGCCTGTTGAAGGGGGAAGCACCCATTAGAAGGTTCTGAATATTGGGTGGCTTAGAAGGTAGGACAGAGGGTGGAGCAGTAGGGGTGGGAGCCTTGTCATTGATAAGGAGCTTTTTTGGTCCTCCTTCCCTATGTTTATCCTGTGGCTTACAAAGAATGGCAATTATGGAGCCAATCTGGGTGGTCTCAGAGATAAAAGAAAATTTGTATAGGGGACCTCAGTTTATTTTTCCTCCCTTTTACAGAAAAGGTCTAATTGGAGTATGGTATTGTAATTTAAGGAACCCTGTGAAGGCCACTTCTTTTTGTCACCCAAGGTTTACTGAGGCCAGGCCTGAGTACAAAGCTTCCAACATTTCTTTTTAACGTTTCAATAGACAGCCAGAAGACTGGAAGGGGCAGGTCCCATCTGACAGCAACAACAACAACAAACTGGGTCAGTTCCCTTCTTGTCAGCGCCCTGACTGGGAATGACCTTACTAATAAGTCCAGGTGTCCCTGACTCATGATCCCCACCCCCCCACGCACCATCTGTGGTCAGGACCGGGGAAAGTGACCTGGTCGGGTTAGACCACCTTACCGATGCAGTGAGAAGAGAAAAAAACCAAAACGCTAAGATCCTGCCTCTTAGCTAACAGCAGGCAGCCTCTATAATAAAGGCTACCTTTTTAACAAAGGAATGCATCATCTGTAAAGTTAGAGAAAGGCATTCAGAGGGTGATCCAGGGCAATACAGTACCATAAGGGACGACTAGTGCTAATATTTGGAGGGAAGATTTATGCTGAGGCCAAAAGTATAGGAAATTTTAAACGAGAAGTTTAGAAGTTTAGAGACCATAGTAACGCCCATTTTGCTGTTCCCGGGAGGTTACATTAGTGCTTTTTGGACCATAACCTTGAGCTGACAATTGGCTTACAAGGGCTGGGTCTGGTGTCCTGAGGTGGGGCTGGGAGTGGGGCTTGTGCAAGGCGCCACCACCCCCACACCTGGGACAAGCGACCCTGTCTGCGCTTTATCCTGTGGCCCATCGCCTCTTGCCCCTTCCCCTCTGTGTGTACGTGTACGAGTTGGCAAGGAGCGGCTGGCTTTACACCATGATGGAAAAGTCCCTCAGGAAGATAGGAAGAGACAGGCAAGGTGAGCAGTGCAAGGAAGTCTGCTTTTGGCTAGTCCTCAGCAGGGGGTTTCCCCCAGTAGGAGCATCCAGCAGGGCACCGGACACTCAACGGTCACACCCTAGGCATGCCCCTGTTGGTTAGGTGCTCTAGACATTCCGACCTTGGTCCAGAAGAGAGGAAGTCCCATCTGGGTCGCCAAAATGTTACGTGCTGGTGACGAAGTGTTGCAGGACGGTGTTGAGGGTCCTTGCCTTCACAGGCCAGAGAACTGGGTAGTGAGGCAGCTGACTGATAAGCCAAAGCTGGCTGGGTGGGCTCCATTGGCCAGCTAGGTGGGACTTCCTGGCCTGCTCTGAGAGGTGGGACTCAGGTGAGACCCTAGTCCCTCTGATAGGTAGCAGGTAGGAATAAGTGGTGGCCAAGGGAAGAAATCATTTTAATTTAACTTTCCAATCCCACTGATCTCTATTTAAGATCAGGTAGCCAGAGCGCAAGGCCCATCACAGGAAGTTCTAATGTTAGGCACTACCCTAAAGCTTAATTCACTTTCTGTCCAAGACTAAGTCACATCCTAAACAACTATGTCTGGAGCAGGGAGGTTTTCACAAGTGAATTTAACAAAACAAAGACCAAACTTTGAGCAAAGGCTAGGAATTTCAAACAGAAATTCTCTATCAATTAGAATAGAAACTAGTAAATCACTAAAAGTCTCTCTTAACAAGACAATGATCCAAACTCAGGAAATCACCCCAGGGGCCAAAAAGACCCAAAGCTAAGAGTTTCTTAGTAAATATTTCAATCTTAAAACCTGACCTCGTTGCTCTGACTCTAGCAACAACCCGCTTTCAGTGTGTTGAAAGTGGATTCTTCTTCTGATAAACTTTACTGTTACTCTCACTGAATCTTCTCCTGCCTGATGCAAGAACCGAGACAAATCCCGAAGGCCATTTTTCTGTACACCTTCAAAGGCTGTATAAGGCCTGGGGCTGGTTGGTGGGGCGTGCCCCTCACTCACCCTCCAGAACCCATTGGCTGCCCATAGCACAGGACAGGTCAGAAGTTGGGGGGATTGGCAGACAGTAATCCAGCCTGAGTGCTTGGGGAGATGGCCACTATGTTTGACATGCCTCCTGGACCATGTGTCTGTCTGGGCCCTGTGGTCAGAGAGGGAGGAGAGAGAAGGGAGAAAAGGGGATGGGGAGGAGAAGAAAAGTGTGCAGATGCATGGCAGCCACAGGAAAGAGGGGTCCGGCCTGAGGCCTGGGATGGCAGCTGGCATGGCTGGTGTCAAAGCCTCATGGGCAGTCCTGACCACCCTCTCCACCTGGGCCAGATGGCCAGAATTTGTGCTCTGTGGCACTGGCCACCCCTGTAGTTCTGACCTCCCAGCTGTGTGTCTATCAGGACGTGGTCACAGTGGCAGTTTGTGGTGGCAGGTAGGCCCCACACACTTTGTGCCACATGGGGGTGGGCTAATGCAGCTCATCCCAGCATCTCCCAGCAGTGTGCTCTGGGTGAAAGCTGTTGCACAGCGAGAGGCGCATGTGTCGGGGGAGGATTATCACGGGTTCACTTGGTATGTCGCCTGGGGCCTGTGTCCCCAGGGCCTCAGAACAAGTCTGAGCGCTGATATGGTGCTTGGCTCCAAAGTAGCAGGTGGAGGGGCACAGGGCCAGAGGACAAGGAGTGATGGGTTAAAAGAAAACAAACCAGTAAAAATAGCATCTTGAGGTCTTACCCTTTAACACCTGGCTGGTTTTCACCACAAATGTTCACTGGAGCAGCCTATGATCAGATTTCCAAATTCTTTGTGTCCCACTGGGAAGAATCAATGGCGGGACAGGTGGGTGTAAAAAGTTACGGAAGGGAAATACAAAAGGGAGCACAGTGGGGTGCAGGTGGAATCCGGAGGCAGAGAGAGCATGTTTCTCTTGCCAGCTGCTTTTAAAACCTATGCTAACCTATGGGAAGGAAAGAATCAGGTGATTCCCATCCAATAATCAATGAGTGGGGAAGGGGATGGGAGGTTCCCAGGCCAGGTGAGGGTGGTCTCTTAGCCAGAGTGTGGTCAGTCTGAAATGTAATATTAAGTTCCTATGAGTCCCAAACTTTCCCTAATTTTAGCCTGCCTCACCACCACCCCTAGCCAAAATTATTATTTTTTGCTGGTACTGGGGTTTGAACTTAGAGCTTCATGCTTGTGAGGCAACAACTTGAGTCATACCTCCAGCCTTCCAATTAAAAAAAAAAATTCCATTTAGTAATTGTATACATGTATGGGTTACAGTGTGACATCAGCACATGCACACAATGTGTAATGATCAGATCAGGGAGACTGGTACAGCTATCCTAAAATCTTTTTCTTTTTAAAAATTGATAAGCATCTGGGGCTGGGAGTGTAGCTCAATGGTAGGACACTTGCCTATCATGCATGAGGTCTTGGGTTCAATCCCCAGCATCTCTACCAACATCACCACCACCACTGCAACAGCAACAAAATTGCTAAGCATCAGATATGTTTGTATAATTTCTCCAAAGTCCATCTGAATGCATATGCCACATAACATACTCCCTCAAACTCTTTCCCTCTCTCTCTCTCTCTCTCTCTCTCTCTCTGGTTCCCCAATATTTTCTTAAAAAGAGAATATGATGAGACAAGATATTTAGAAGTTCCAGCTCAATTCTGAGTTTATACACTGATTGCAGCCCGTTTCTAAAAATGCAGTTGGGGGACTGGAAGTGTGGCTCAAGCAGTACAGATCTGCTTTGCAAATGTGAAGCCCTGAGTTCAAACTCCGGTATCAAAAAAAGAAGCAATTATAATTTGGTTACATCTTTGAAGGCAGACAAAATAGTTGTCTTCAAATATTTGCATTGTGCACCTATGGCAATACATTAGGCCCGTGTATCATCTCGAATGTAAAACCCAGAAATAATGAGAGGAAGTAACACAAAGGCAGTTTTAAATGAAATATGAAGAACTTTTTAAATATTTAGGGCTATTCAATAATGCAATGTGTTATTTTGAGAAACAGTGTGTTTCCTATCTTGAGGATGCTTGGCTAGCCTGAGAGATTGGACAATACTTTGCTGAGGTAGTATATGCTCCTAGTCTAGCAAGGGAGAGAACTGGGACTAGACTGGAGGCCATATTCAATAACGGTTAAGAGTCTGCATTAAGCTGGGTGCCAGTGGCTCACACCTGTAATCCTAGCTACTCAGGAGGCAGAGATCAGGAGAATTGCAGTTCAAAGCCAGCCCAGGCAAATAGTTCACGAGAACCTATCTCGAAAAAAACCCATCACAAAAAAGGACTGGTGGAGTGGCTCAGGGTGTAGGCCCTGAGTTCAAATCCCATACCGCAAAAAAAAAAAAAAAAGAAAAAGTCTGCATTCAAACAAAGCTTGTCTTCTGCAGGGGAAGAGAAATAATTTTCTGTCTACTCTCCATAGTTCTTAGTAGGGATTCCCTGCAACAAAAGACAGATTAACAAGAGAAAAACAAACACGCTTAATGACTTGTATACCTTCTGTATACCTGGGAGATACTCAGGGAAATCTCTAAGAGTAAAATCCAAGAGCAAATCTCAAAGGGGTAGTTTAAACTTCAAGCTTAAACTATGGGGACTTGGGGAAACTACTCTGAGTCTCAGTTTTCTCATCTGTTAAATGTTACAAAATAGAATACATATGTCCTATACATGCATGTATAGCATATAATATGTTATACAGTAATAGTGGGTTGAGGTCAGTACACTGTTACTAAGTAACCACTCAAGGACAATTAGTTATAACCAATGGCTGAATATAAGAACTTGGGTAGATGCCACTTTTGTGTGTATTGCTATAAAACCCACTGTACTGAGCAGCCTGGAGAGCTTACGACTGACTGCTGCTCTGGCTGCTGCTGCTACTGACGGTGGGGGTTGACTGACTGACTGACTGATGGCTGCAATGTATAATAAAGCTTATAAACTCCTTCCTGGCTCCTGTTTGACCCGGGTCTGTGCAAATTAAGGGACCTGTCTGCTCAAATCAGTGTATTTGTCTTACAATTGATGTAGCTAGCGGAATACTGAGCAGCCTGATAACGGAACCACAGCTTCTTTGAAAAGAAAATGAAGTGATGAGTATCTAACACAGAGGAGATAGCAAATAGTAATGGCTATTATTATAACCATTATATTAATGTATATATTTACTAGAATGTATTCCCAGGCATGTTGACAGCTATTATGAGAAAAAGGGTTGGGTCATCAAATAAGCTTGGAAACACTTGTCTCACAGTATTTAAGCAATTCCTTTCTTTTTTGTTTGTTTATTTATTTATTTATTATTCATATGTGCATACAATGCTTGGGTCATTTCTCTCCCCTGCTCCCACCCCCTCCCTTACCACCCACTCCGCCCCCTCCCTCGCCCCACCACCCCCTCAATACCCGGCAGAAACTATTTTGCCCTTATCTCTAATTTTGTTGTAGAGAGAGTATAAGCAATAATAGGAAGGAACAAGGGTTTTTGCTGGTTGAGATAAGGATAGCCATACAGGGAGTTGACTCACATTAATTTCCTGTGCATGTGTGTTACCTTCTAGGTTAATTCTTCTCGAACTAACCTTTTCTCTAGTTCCTGGTCCCTTCTCCTATTGGCCTCAGTTGCTTTTAAGGTATCTGCTTTAGTTTCTCTGCGTTGAGGGCAACAAATGCTAGCTAATTTTTTAGGTGTCTTACCTATCCTCACCCCTCCCTTGTGTGCTCTCGCTTTTATCTTGTGATCAAAGTTCAATCAGCAATTCCTTTCTTGTAGGACTTTATAGCTTCTTTAATGTCCTAATGTACATGACAAACTTCTATGAGGGCAAAGAACGAAAGGTTTTCCAGCTTTTTGAATCTCGTCATCATTTTGTTTCTGAGCATCTTTAGAGAGAGTGTTCCATGGAATTCTCTTTGGAAAAGGCCGGTCAGAGAGATTCTAACCTCCTTTCCTCTCTGGGACTCTGTGTTTCTTTGTTTCCTCTACATGAGGGTTCTCATGGCTTTCTTCTCTAGCTTCTCAGAATCCTTGAATGTGAAGGCCTGGGGGACTTGCAGGAAGAAATGCTTTCTGAGGGCTGACATCAGTTGAGTAGATGAGAAAGAGGAGACACACTTCCTCGCTTCCAGTGTGAGCAGTTTTACTGGATGCCCAGGGGAATGGAGAATCTATAGATACTAGGTCACCATCATGATCAGATGCTGGACCCCATCCTGCATACTGGTCTGGTTTGAGTAATGGCAGGGAGGGCACCAGGAGAGGATTACTTTGGCAAGGCGGTAATTGAAGGTAAGAAATGGGATCTCCCAGTCAAGGAGAGCACTGAGCTCAAGGTCTCCCATGCAATCAGCTCTCAGAATGAGCTTGGTGAATGTTAGTTGGATTTCCACCTGGCTAGGACAGGTGCGCAGGGTTGTACACACAGGCAAGGGGATAAGCTATAGTGTAAACTATATAGGAAGAAGCCTCAACTTGGGCATTAGACCTATTAACGGTTCCGTATTTGTTGAATAAATTAGCATGCTAATACATCAATTTAAATATCCTAAAGGCACACACCTTAATAGTCCAAAACTAAACACATGACTTTCTCATCCTTCACTCATAAAATGTTTCTCTGCTAGCATTCCCTATCATCATTTATCCTCTTATTTAAACCAGAATTCAAATCATCTTTGACATATCACTCTCTTCTCCACCCTCCAACATCCAAGCCACCACTAAGCTGTTATTCTTATCCTGTAGACATTCTTTGGCTCCATTGCCCCTTTTCCACTTCTGCTACTATCACAGAGGCCAACTCACCATCATCTCTCACCAGAACTGTTCTCCATGGCCTTTTTCTACTCTCCCTTGAAATGATGGTCTAGCTTCAACCCATCTTCCACCTGCAACCACAGAGGCCTTTTCAAAACGCGAGTTTGATCACCATCACCTCAAAACAAAACAAAACAAAACAAACATTCTTTCTTTTTTTTTGCCCCTAGGGATGGAGTAGAATAGAGGCAGGTCGTAAGAGGGGAGAGGCTGGGTGCGTGGACTTGAGCAGGGACTGAGGTAGGGGAGGAGGAGTAGGAAGTTGTGAGATCTTTGGTTTCGTTTGGGCTGAAGATTGGACAGTATGCCTTCCTGTCCTCCAAATAGGACTTTCAATGGGTGAGTCACAGGGTTGGGGTCTGGGAGGGCTCCGCCGTCCTGGCCCCTCCTCTAGACCCACAGCTGCCTAGGAGAGAGATGAGGCAGGAGACTCTCCCTGCTGGGAAGTAACGCCCTCCATCAGGTACAGATGACACGACATGCCAGACTAAAGAACTCATAGCAGTTGTAAAGAAAGCGCAAGATGAGGGAGCAACAGCACAAGCCTTTCTAGTCTCCAGAAAACTTCACGTGGGGGTCTCACTGGTCACACATTGGAATTGCCCAGGGGGACCTTAAAAAACATGGAGGCTGAGTTCCACCCCCAGAGATCCTTGGCTGAGTTGTCTGAGGTAAGGCCTAATGACTTCTTATGGGCAGCCAGAATTGACAAGCAGGAGAAAGGAAGAGAAGGAAGAAAGAAAGGAGGGAGAAAGGAAGGAAGGAAGGGGAGAAGGAAGAAAAGAAGAAGGAGAGAGGAGGGAAAGGAAGGGAAAAAAGGAGGGAGAGAGCAAGGGAGTGAGGAAAGGAAGAAAGGAGGAAAGCATGGCTCTTCATTTTAGTAAAGACCCAAATCCTTTGGTCAAAAAGGCCCTATGAGGACTCCCTGAACTACATCTGCAGCCTGTTCTCCCACCCCAGATGCCTATCTTTTTTTTTTTTTTTCCACATTCCAGCCACACAGGTTTTCTTTTATTCCTCCAAACCTATCCCACTCCCTCTGGATAGAGGTCTTGACTTGCTACACTACTTGGACTCTTTTTGTTATTGTTGTTGGCAGTACTGCAGTTTGAACTCAGGGCCTCGCACTTCTTTTTTTGTGATTTTTTTTTTTTTCTGAGATGGGGGTCTCATGAGGCTGGCTTTGAACCTCGATCTTCCTAATCTTTGGCTCCTGAGTAGCTAGGATTACAGGTGTAAGCTACCGGCGCCCGCCTGCCTGGCCTTTTTGCCATGGTAGCTCTGCTCCTTTTTTCATATTTCAGTTCAATTTCACTTCCCCAGGAAGCTATCCTTGACTTCTCTAACAAATGGATTCCCTTCAATCTTTGAACACCATCACAATTGTCACTGCACATTTGTTTATGACATTTATTGTCACTCTCCCCAGTTAGGTCTCCAACAGGGCAAGAAGTGTGATTTTTACTGCCTACAAGAGGGCCTATCTTGTGGTAGGCACTGAATAAGTATTTGATAGATGAATGCATGGCTAGGCTTTCATTTTATTTTTTGAGATAGGGTCTTGCTATGTAACCCAGGCTGGCCTTGAACTCTTTTATTTGTTTATTTTTTGGTGAGAGTGGGGTTTGAACTCAGGACTTTTCACTTGCAAAGCAGGTGCTGTACTGCTTGAGTGACACCTCTAGTCCATTTTGCTCTGGTTATTTTGGAGATGGGGGTCTCACAAACTATTTGCCGAGGCTGGCCTTGAACCCCAATCCTCCTGATCTCAGTCTTCCAAGTAGCTAGGATTACAGGTGTGAGCCATCTTGGTCTTGAACTCTTGATCCTTCTGCCTCAGCCTCTGCAGTGCTAGAATTAACAGATGTACATCACCACACTTGCTTAGGCTTTTAAAAAAGAAATAGGGCCTGAAGCGCAGTATGGGAAGTGACCACTAGAGGGCAGTAGAGGCAAAGGAATCCACCAGTCAGTGATCCCGGAGTACAGTGGTCGCGCTGAAGGTTTTCAGAGGTGCAGAGGATTCTGGGAAGCTCCAGCCATCGAGACATCTTTCTGGAGGCTAGAGGCCAAAGATGCCTCCTTCGAGGCTTTTCAGTGAACAGGGCAATGCCTTGTTATTGCCATTTTTTAGCTGTGCTGTGGTGGCGCAAGGAGAGCAGCATGTGTGGGTTATTTTAAGAATACACAGATTGTGAAAGAGACAGAAGTTGCACAGACTGAGTTTCAAGACCTGGAATAAGCTGAGGATTCAAAGCGGCAATAGAGACCTGGCCATCTTGTCACCCCTTAAAATGGGCTATCTCTAATCTTGGGATGCTGTTGCACTTAAGATTGTTCTGTCTGCTCTCTTTCCAATGGTGCTACCTCTATTCTCATCTTGCAGCCACTGCCTCTTCAGTTCTGCTGCTCCTCCCCAGCCCTCCACCCCCCAGATCCCTCTCAAGTGACGAAGTGGTGATCATATGACCATCCACCATCCTCCTGGTTGTAAGTGGCCTCCTTAGAGCCCATTGGTCTGCTTTATGTCCTGACAGCTACTATCAGCAGTGTGGACAGGGTAGAAAGCACACATAACACTGACCACAACATCTTCATGGAAGGAACCACCTTAGAAGGATGACAATCACTGGATTATTCTCAAAATATTTGAAAATAAGTTAAAAGCACCATTAGCCATTACTAAACCAGCTAAGAACTCTCCATTTACGTTGCTTTTAACCATCATTTTTACTGGGTACTGAGCATAAAGCACCCTCTATTCATTTTGGGTTAGAGGACTTTGAGGATGACAGACCTGTTTGAGTTCACCCACAAGCTCTGTGTCTTTGCCTGTCACTTAGCCTCCCTGAGCCTCAGTTTCTCTGTTGTACAATGGGATGATTATTACTTTCCTTGCTCAATGTTGCCCCCTTTTGCAGTGCTGGGGATCAAATCCAGAGCTCTACTACTGAGCTACATCCTCAGCTTTGCCTGACCTTTTACGATGAGGGTGAAAGCTCTTTGCAAACTGTAGAGTGCTGGTGCCTCAGTGGCTCTCAACTTCATTTCTGCAACAGAGCCACCTTGGTGCTTGGAACACCTGTAGATACCCAGTGTCTTTCCCTGGAGATGCTGACTATCAGACTTAAATGCTTCATAAATGACTCCATTCCACTCACTGAGCTAAGAACCTTGGAACTTCACCAAAATAAGATTTTTTTCTTGTGGGTGCTGGGGATTGAACCCAGGGTCTCACACATTCTAGGCAGTGTACTCTACTACTGAGCTCTACTGCCAGCTCCTAAAATGGGATTTTTATTATCTCGGAAAACCGAAGAGAAACTAATTGCAGAGTTGAGGCCATAACTTCTATATGCTCAGCTATGCCCTGCCTTGCCATCATCCTTGGCAGAACCGAACCTGTTGTGTCAGTGCCCATGCACTGGAACTACAGACAGAATATACTTCCTGACACACTGACCGTTGGTAGGGCATATGGATGGTGGAGGAAGTATACACAGCCGAGACCAGACATTCACACCGGAGGTGGATTGAGGACCAGACATTCACACCGGAGGTGGATTGAGGACCAGACATTCACACCGGAGGTGGATTGAGGACCAAGTTTAGGGCATATCTGTGGAGGAATTGAAAACTGTAGAGAAAGTCAAGCTAGTATAAAGATGAGTTCTGTCCCTTCTACTGGAGAGGAAGTGTCCCTAAAGCCCCACCAACTTGTCCTTTCTAATGAGCTGGCTCAGAAAATCCTGATTTCTGCCCATGAAAACACAGATTAAACAAAAATCAATTTCAATTTAAATGAATTCCACCCTTTTTCATATTATAGTTGTAGTGCTAATTGCTCTTTATTGTCATATGCTGTAGGGGAGAGAGGCATCATTAAAGTACTAAAAATTCTTTCCATGAAATGGATTTGTGCCAGAGAGAGAAGGCCACTAATGAGTTCTTCTTTTGTGGGTTGTTTTAGAGGTGAATTTTTAAAAAAAGGTATCTTTGAACAAAAGCTCTCAAATTTTTAAGAGAAGATACTTCCACAGTCTGTGTAAGTTCTTAACTAACAGCAAGTGTAGGAGTCGTTGCTTTGGAGATTTGATTTTTTATTGTTTGGCAGCACTGGGGTTTGAACTCAGGGCCTTGTGCTTACTAGGCAGATGCTCTACCACTTGGGCCAGGCTCAAGGCTGGAGATTTTATTGATCTACCCCTTCATTAATCTTTCTTCCATTAATTCCTTTTTTAAAGAATAACTTTCATTTTTTGAAAAACACATGCCTGCTATTCTTCAGGCTTTGTTGGGGTTCCTGGTGGATCTAGTGTTTAGCAAGAGGAGACATGGTCTCAATGTTCATGGAGCTTGTAGTCTAGTCAGGATGCTAATGCAATTATCAAATAAGTAAATGTTAAACTACAACTGTGAGAAATTATTTGTAACCAATAATGGGGAGTTTTTCCTCTGAGGCATCAGAAAAACTTGTGCTGAGGTGTGCTTTGTGTGAGCTGAGATTGCAAGATCTCATGGGTGGGGGTTTGGGGAGTAGCATATGGTACAGCATGTGCGTAGCACGCATGAGGCTCTGGGTTCAAGTCCTAGCACCACCCTTTCCGAAGCTCAAGGTGAAGAGTTAGCATGTGAGAAGGCCCTGTGGTAGAAGGACGCTTAACAACTGAGAGAAGAAAGTCAGTGTTCCTGGAGTTCAGAGGGAGACCGTCATGGGTGTGAGATGACACTGAAGAGGTGGTCAGAGTTCACATCAGGCTGTGATAGAACCTAAGCAAAACCCATGCTAAGCAAGTGCTGTGCCACGGGACTATACCCCCAGGAGCCATGCTGTCTTTTTTAAGGCACATATTATGCTGTTGGTTTATCTTAAGTGCCATAAGGACCCTCTGAAGGACTCTGCTTAGCAGGAGTGGCAATGGCAGGGGTATTGAAAACTGGCCACCACCTAGGCAAGACCAGTTAAGAGGCTATGGGTATCTCTGCACAGGTGTGTTAGTTTTCTGTGACTATAATGAAATACCTGAGCCAATTAACTCATAAGGACAAAAGGTTTATTTTGGTTCATAGTTTTGAAGTTTCCAGGCCAGGATTGGCAGACCCATTGCTTTGGGACTCTGATGGGGGTTTCAGATGGCAATGATAGTGAATGCATGATAGAGGAAACTGTCTACCTCAAAACCAGGAGGGGGAAAGGAGAGAGAGAGAGAGAGAGAGAGAGAGAGAGAGAGAGAGAGAGGGAAAGAGAGAAAGAGAGAGAAAGAGAAATGTTCCCAATGTTCCCAATGAGTGACAGACTTCCCACCAGGCCCCTCTTCCTAAAGGAACTCAGCACCTCCCAATAGTGCTGGGCTGGGGACCAAGTCTTTAACTCATGAAGCTTTGGGGACCTTCAACACCCAAACTAAAGCTGCAGGAGAGGGGACCTTGAAGAGAGGCTGGAGTAAACAGAGACCCATGACTTTTTCAGAGCCAATGGCTTCTCTCAAGGCTGGGCATATGAGCAGTACCTCCAGGGTTTGGGGGTCAAGTGCACGAGCCATGGCTTCTCCTTGCCTCTGCTTTCATCAGTAAACTTAGGGACTGCATGGCAAGTCTCCACCAGCTTTTTCCTTTTTGAAGAAGAATGAGAGGAGAATGTGCTTTTTTTTGAAACTAGGGATTAAACCCAGGGCCTAAGTCTTGCTAGGCAAGTGCTCTACCACTTGAGCTCTGCTCCTAGAATGCATTTTTTTTTTAAACAATTTCATTTGCTTTGTGGTTTTTAAAAAAATTTTATTTGAAGGTCTTGAAGACACCTTGGCGCATGTGTGCCAGAACATTTGGTTAATGCTCAGAAACTCATGAGGTAGTCCAGAATAGGACAGAGTTTTTCTTTTTTTCTTTCTCTCCTAAGTATTGGTGTGCTCACTTATTGTAAATCATTTACTAGGAAGCATTAGAGGAACAGTTAGGAAGACAATGTGACTGACTGTACTGTAGTATTTAATTCATACAAAACCACCTGGGACTACTGGAAGACTTGGAGAAAGGAAAATATTTTTGTGTAGGAGACATTCAAATAATATCATGATTCTAGCAGCAGACAGATGGTTTATAGAAAAATCATATCACAAAGGTGATCTTTGTATGAAAGCTATAAGTTGTCTTTCCATATTTCCATCCATCCATTCATTTCTTTATCTTCCAACTATCCACATATCCATCCATCCAGCCACCCATCTACCCACCCATCCATTAATTCATTCCTCAACTGACATTTATCTTTTATGTGAGTAAATAGACAAAGCCTCTGATTTCTATCCTAATGCTATATCTTCCTATATCTCCCATGCTATCTTCTTCCTTCTTTCCTTCTTTCCTTCCTTCCTTCCTTCCCTCCTCCTTCCTTCCTTTCTTTCTCCTCCTTTCTTATCTCCCTTCCTTCCTTTCTTTTCTTCCCTCTCTCCCTCTCTCCTTCCTTCCTTCCTTTCTCTCTCCTTTTTTGTTTTTTAGACAAGATCTCACTAGGTAGCCCAGTTTGGGCTCAAACTCTCTATCATCCCGGCACTGCCTCCTGAGTGCTAGGATTACAGGTCTGTGCCATACACCCAGTCACACACTCTCTTGGCTCCACTCAACCCGTTTGCAGCCTGAATGTGAATCCAGGTGTCTCTGGGTGACAGAGATATTCGTGGTCCCTCAACACCAGCCCTGGATTCTGCAATTTTCCCTCACATGTGCAGAATATAGTTTTCTTTCATGGCTGCTTAATTATTATGGCTTAGAAGACCATAATACTAAATTAAAGTGAGATGTAATTGCTCTGCCACTTTCCACAGTGCCAGAATTCAGCTGATAACAACAGGATTCTGTGGGCATCTCCAAGTAAGAATTTGCTGTTGGTGACAGGGGGTGGGGTGGAGAGAAAGAAAAAAAGTCTTTTCTTTATACATTTGCCCTCCAGTCAGGCTGACACAACAGAAATGGAAAACGATTGGCATGGGCATAAAATTCTATGACAAAAGGAAACTTGTGAAATAAGAAAAATGGATTTCTTGGGGGAAAACATAACTTCCTTTGACAATGCTCTTTTTAGGCAAAGAATCCTGTAGTCTGAGGCTAGGAAGGTCATTAAAAAGCAGCAGGGTATTTTTTTTTTTTTTGAGGGGAACAGAGGCTCTTAATACCTTGCTCCCCTTCAACCCCAAACATTCCCCCCATTCAAATCCATATTAAAGTTAATCATCAATTGGAAGCCAGAAACGATATTGGAAAATCATTCTTTTACAAACGGAAACTATTATAATTTAAAAGGGTGCAAATGAAACCATACATTTTCAGAAGGAGATCAATGAAAAGCACTTTATTAGAAAATATAAATCACTTTTTAATTTCAAATGCAACAAGAAAAGAACTCATTTTTTCTGTTTCATTGAAATTGATTGGTACACCTGCAGAGAAAAGTAGCTTTATCATCTCGTTATCAGCCAATTAATATGCAGGTCTAAATGTGAATACTATTCCAGTTAACTAGAAACAGATGATTTTATTGAAGTCTTAATAGACTGGGAAAAACTGCCTTCCACCCTGCTAAATGAGGTCAGAGAAGGAAAAAAAATCAGAGTGCAAACTTAGAATGGGTATGATCTGAGACAATTTCTCTAACTTGTCCAACCATAGAGAAATGGAAGCCAAGCGACATGTCTCAAAGCAGAGACCTGTTACATGGAAGAGAAAGCAGAATATTGAGTTTTCTTTTAATTGAAAAGGAGAACTATTTGGGTTTGATTCTGAAGTCTGACACTCTTGCTATTTAAAACGTGACAGTATTTGGTCTTCAGCCTCATCATTTTGATCACAGGTTAAGCAGAGCTACAAAATAAATGAAACCTATTTGCCTCCCTTCTATTTTTTTCATTTCTCTGCTCATTTTCTGCCCTGAGATGTTTTCCCTGACATCCCCCAAACCTGACATCCTCAAGTACTCTTAAATACCAGAGCAGCTAAGTGCCTTTGGGACAAGCCAATTCATATTGAGGTAGAACTAATAGGCTAAAAGTGTTTCCATTTCCAAGGATACTTTATTTTTATTTTATTTTATTTTTTTGGTGGGGCTGGGGTTAGAACTTAGTGTTTCATGCTTGCAAAGCTGGTGCTGTACTGCTTGAGCCACAACTCTAGTCCATTTTGCTCTGTTTAATTTTAGAGATGGGGTCTCTCAAACTATTTGCCGGGGCTGGCTTCAAACTATGATCCTCCCAATTTCAGCCTCCAAAGTAGCTAGGGTTACAGGCATGAGCCATCGGTGCTCAGCTTCCAAGTATACTTCACACAGAAGCAGAGGTGAGTGCTGAGTGTGGGTGGTACTCCAGCTGTTTGTGAGGCCAAGACATGAGGATTGCTTGAGCACAGGAGTTCAAGGCTGTGTCTACACTAAATATTAGTACTGGAATTGTGCCTGGGAATAGCCACTGCACTCCAGCAACGTGGTGAGACTGTCTCTTGGGGAAAAGAAAAGGTACAGGTGGTAGAGCAATACAGTGGAGTTAGAGATGCCAGCCTTCATTTTCATTTCCCCAACAACATTTAGACAGCTATCCGTGAGTGAAAATCATCCTGGAGCACTCAGGAGTCCCATTCAGAACTTATACCAACACAGTAGAGAATAACCATGCAGAAAGGATCATTGAGGACGCTGGCATAGCTAAGACATCTAGAGATAGCTAGGAACAAAGAAGACGGGTAGAAGCTACCAGTATCAGCCCCTTAGCAGGTGCTATTTTGACCCCCATGACTTGCTCTGCAGAGGATCCAGGTGACCTCAACGGCTCCCACAACAGTCGTGGTCTCCCAATGGCTTTCACAGTAGAGGTAACCTTAATGATTTATTTATTTATTGAGACAGGGTCTTGCTATGTTGTCCAGGCTGGTCTTGAACTTATGGGTTCAATTGATCTTCTGGCCTCAGCTTCCCAAGTAGCTGTGACTACGGGTGTACCCCATCACAACTGGCACCTGTTAGTGTTCTTTGGCATGGGCTCTAGTGCCTGCTCCACAGAAGATTCTAGCAGCTTTCACCATCAGGTACCACAGACATCACTGCTCCAGATCTAGAGGGAGATGCGGCTGCACCTCCACCCTCAAAGGAGTTGCCATTGTGAAAACCTGGGGCCAGGACTACCAATGCCTCTAGGCTGTGGGCTAACCTGTGCCATAACCTCCAGAGCTACCAGTTTCTCCATGTGTGCCTGTGCTTCAGACCCCAGCTCTGTGCCCACTCCACCAGCACTGCATATCAGACACTGGTGTTACTGCTATTGTGAGTGCAGTCATGAACCAACCTTGTGCCAAGCCAAATCCCCTTGGTCACAATGTTCCCTATGGGAGAAACAGAGATCAGGAAATCCCCAGATGTTTTTGCCCCCAAGAACTCTTAACAGCCCTTGCTGCCACTGTGGACACCACAGCCTTGGCTGCTGAGGACTTCACCTCTTCTCTGACACTCACCTCACAGAGACTATGGATCTCTGCTCTACCCAGAGCTTGACCTTTCACACTTCCCCAGATAAAGCCCTTGCATTCTCCTATGGGGTAAAATTCTTCCCTCACCTCAACCAGTCAGTAAGGCCTGGAAAGATGACTCATCCATCAAATACATAGACATTGATGTAAGGAAGAACACTCCTGCCATGATGTGCTGCCTTGCCACAGGCTCAAAACAATGGAGTCAATTGGTCATGACCTGGAACTTCAAAATTGTGAGCCAAAAATAACCTTTCCTTTTGTAAATTAATTATCTCAGTTATTAAATTATGCATGTGTGATTAAAGTTGACTAGTTATCAGTTTAAAATAGAATGTTACAAGGTTCATTTTTCTGGTGCTAGGGATGGCACCCAGGGCCTCATGAGTGCTAAGCATGACCTCTACCAGTGAGCTACATCTGTAGCCTGTAAGTTGTCTTATGTAAGCTTCAAGGTCACCACAAAGCAAAAACCTAGAGTAGAAACACAAAAGATAAAGAAGAAGGAATCAAAGCATATCACTACAAAAAATCATCAAATCACCAAGAAGACAGTGATAGAGGGAAAGAGGAACAAAGACTCAACAAAGCAGATAGAAAACAATGAACAGAATGACAATAGTAAGTCTGTACCTGTCAATAATTACCTTGAATGCAAATGGACTAAGTTCTTCAATCCAATGGCAAAGAGTCTTTTGATTGGGGAATGTAGTTGTTGGTAAAGCATTTGCCCATCATGTGCAAGGCTCTGGATTCAATCTCCAGCAACACACACACACACACACACACACACGCACACACACACACACACGCGCGCTCACACACACACTCAAACACACGCTCACACACATGTGCGTGCACACGCGCTCACACATGTGCACTCACAAACACGCACACACATGTGCGCACATGCACATGTGCACACACACACTCACAAACGCGCTCATGCACACACACAGATGCTCGCACACACACAGATGCTCACACACACACACACACACACACACACACACTCACACACACACAGATATTGAGACCCAGCTGTATACTTCATACAGGAGACCCACTTAAGCTTTAGGGACACACTTAAACTGAAAGAAAAAGGAAGGGGAAATCTGTGTAAATAGAAAACCTATGAGACACCAATGTTTATATCAGATAAAGTAGACTAATTTAATAGTGTAGAAAGAGACCAAGAAAGTCGTTATACCAATTCATCAAAGGCATGTAACAGTTGTGAATAGGTTTGTACTCAACATGGAACACTTAAATATCTAAAGCAAATATTAGCAGATCTGAAAAAGAGATAGCCATTAATACAATAATGGTCAGGGAATTCAGTACCCCAGTTTCAACAATGGCTAAATCACATAGAGAGAAAAATCAATAAGGAAGCACTAGACTTGAACTATGGTTTGGATTGACTAGGACCAATGGACATAGACAGAATGTCCCATTTACTGGCAACAGAACACGTTCTTTTCTTTCTTTTTTTTTTTTTTTTTGCTGTGGTTTTGATTTTTATTTCCTCAATAACTGATGTTGAACATTTTTTTTTCTTTTATTATTCATATGTGCATACAAGGCTTGGTTCATTTCTCCCCGCTGCCCCCACCCCCTCCCTTACCACCCACTCCGCTCCCTCCCTCTCCCCCACACCCCCTCAATACTCAGCAGAAACTATTTTGCCCTTATTTCTAATTTTGTTGTAGAGAGAGTATAAGCAATAATAGGAAGGAACAAGGGTTTTTGCTGGTTGAAATAAGGATAGCTATACAGGGCATTGACTCTCATTGATTTCCTGTGTGTGGGTGTTACCTTCTAGGTTAATTCTTTTTGATCTAACCTTTTCTCTAGTTCCTGGTCCCCTTTTCCTATTGGCCTCAGTTGCTTTTAAGGTATCTGCTTTAGTTTCTCTGCGTTAAGGGCAACAAATGCTAGCTAATTTTTTAGGTGTCTTACCTATCCTCACCCCTTCCTTGTGTGCTCTCGCTTTTATCATGTGCTCATAGTCCAATCCCATTGTTGTGTTTGCCCTTGATCTAATGTCCACATATGAGGAAGAACATATGATTTTTGGTCTTTTGGGCCAGGCTAACCTCACTCAGAATGATGTTCTCCAATTCCATCCATTTACCAGCGAATGATAACATTTTGTTCTTCTTCATGGCTGCATAGAATTCCATTGTGTATAGATACCACATTTTCTTGATCCATTCGTCAGTGCTGGGGCATCTTGGCTGTTTCCATAACTTGGCTATTGTGAATAGTGCCGCAATAAACATGGGTGTGCAGGTGCCTCAGGAGTAACAATCTTTTGGGTATATCCCCAAGAGTGGTATTACTGGATCAAATGGTAGATCGATGTCTAGCTTTTTAAGTAGCCTCCAAATTTTTTTCCAGAGTGGTTGTACTAGTCTACATTCCCACCAACAGTGTAAGAGGGTTCCTTTTTCCCCGCATCCTTGCCAACACCTGTTGTTGGTGGTGTTGCTGATGATGGCTATTCTAAGAGGGGTGAGGTGGAATCTTAGCGTGGTTTTAATTTGCATTTCCTTTATTGCTAGAGATGGTGAGCATTTTTTCATGTGTTTTCTGGCCATTTGAATTTCTTCTTTTGAGAAAGTTCTGTTTAGTTCACTTGCCCATTTCTTTATTGGTTCATTAGTTTTGGGAGAATTTAGTTTTTTAAGTTCCCTATATATTCTGGTTATCAGTCCTTTGTCTGATGTATAGTTGGAAAATATTTTCTCCCACTCTGTGGGTGTTCTCTTCAGTTTAGAGACCATTTCTTTTGATGAACAGAAGCTTTTTAGCTTTATGAAGTCCCATTTATCTATACTATCTCTTAGTTGCTGTGCTGCTGGGGTTTCATTGAGAAAGTTCTTACCTATACCTACTAACTCCAGAGTATTTCCTACTCTTTCCTGTATCAACTTAAGAGTTTGGGGTCTGATATTAAGATCCTTGATCCATTTTGAGTTAATGTTGGTATAGGGTGATATACATGGATCTAGTTTCAGTTTTTTGCAGACTGCTAACCAGTTTTCCCAGCAGTTTTTGTTGAAGAGGCTGCTATTTCTCCATCGTATATTTTTAGCTCCTTTGTCAAAGATAAGTTGCTTATAGTTGTGTGGCTTCATCTCTGGGTCCTCTATTCTGTTCCACTGGTCTTCATGTCTGTTTTTGTGCCAGTACCATGCTGTTTTTATTGTTATTGCTTTGTAATATAGTTTGAAGTCAGGTATTGTGATACCTCCTGCATTGTTCTTTTGACTGAGTATTGCCTTGGCTATTCGTGGCCTCTTGTGTTTCCATATAAATTTCACAGTAGATTTTTCAATCTCTTTAATGAATGTCATTGGAATTTTGATGGGAATTGCATTAAACATGTAGATTGCTTTGGGGAGTATAGACATTTTTACTATGTTGATTCTACCAATCCATGAGCATGGGAGATCTCTCCACTTTCTATAGTCTTCCTCAATCTCTTTCTTCAGAAGTGTATAGTTTTCCTTGTAGAGGTCATTCACATCTTTTGTTAGGTTTACACCTAGGTATTTGGTTTTTTTTGAGGCTATTGTAAATGGAATTGTTCCCATACATTCTTTTTCAGTTTGCTCATTGTTAGTGTATAGAAATGCTAATGATTTTTCTATGTTGATTTTATATCCTGCTACCTTGCTATAGCTATTGATGATGTCTAGAAGCTTCTGAGTAGAGTTTTTTGGGTCTTTAAGGTATAGGATCATGTCGTCTGCAAATAGGGATATTTTGATAGTTTCTTTACCTATTTGTATTGCCTTTATTCCTTCTTCTTGCCTAATTGCTCTGGCTAGGAATTCCAGTACTATGTTGAATAGGAGTGGAGATAGTGGGCATCCTTGTCTGGTTCCTGATTTTAGAGGGAATGGTTTCAGTTTTTCTCCGTTAATTTTAATGCTGTCTGTAGGTTTGTCATATATAGCTTTTATAATGTTGAGGAACTTTCCTTCTATTCCTAGTTTTCTTAGAGCTTTTATCATGAAATGATGTTGGATCTTATCAAAGGCTTTTTCTGCATCTATTGAGATGATCAAGTGGTTTTTGTCTTTGCTTCTGTTAATGTGGTTTATTACATTTATTGATTTTCGTATGTTGAACCACCCCTGCATCCCTGGGATGAAGCCTACTTGGTCGTGGTGAATAATCTTTTTGATGTGTTGCTGAATTCGGTTTGCCATTATTTTGTTGAGGATTTTTGCGTCAATGTTCATTAAGGAGATTGGCCTATAGTTCTGCTTTTTGGAGGTGTCTTTGCCTGGTTTTGGGATAAGTGTAATACTGGCTTCATAAAATGTGTTAGGCAGTTTTCCTTCCCTTTCTATTTCATGGAACAGTTTAAGGAGGGTTGGTATCAGTTCTTCTTTAAAGGTCTGGTAGAATTCAGCAGAGAATCCATCAGGTGCTGGACTTTTCTTTTTCGGGAGACTCTTGATTGCTGCTTCAATTTCATTTTGTGTTATAGTTCTATTCAGGTGATTAATTTCCTCTTGGTTCAGTTTTGGATGATCATATGTATCTAGAAATCTGTCCATTTCTTTAAGATTTCAAATTTATTTGAATATAGGTTCTTAAAGTAGTCTCTGATGATCTCTTGGACTTCCATGGTGTTTGTTGTTATCTCCCCTTTTGCATTCCTAATTCTACTAATTTGGGTTTTTTCTCTCCTCATTTTAGTCAGGTTTGCCAGGGGTCTATTGATCTTGTTTATTTTTTCAAAGAACCAACTTTTTGTTTCATTAATTCTTTGTATGGTTTTTTCGGTTTCTATTTCATTGATTTCAGCTCTTATTTTTATTATTTCTCTCCTTCTATTTGTTTTGGGATTTGCTTGTTCTTGTTTTTCTAGGAGTTTGAGATGTATCATTAGGTCATTGATTTGGGATCTTTCAATCTTTTTAATATATGCACTCATGGCTATAAACTTTCCTCTCAGGACTGCCTTAGCTGTGTCCCATAGGTTCCGGTACATTGTGTTTTCATTTTCATTGACTTCCAGGAACTTTTTAATTCCCTCTTTTATTTCATCGATGATCCATTCTTCATTAAGTAATGAGTTATTTAGTTTCCAGCTGTTTGCATGTTTTTTGTCTTTACTTTTGTTGTTGAGTTCTACTTTTACTGCATTGTGATCAGATAGTATGCACAGTATAATTTGTCAGTGGTGGGGCATCTTGGCTGTTTCCATAACTTGGCTATTGTGAATAGTGACGCAATAAACATGGGTGTGCAGGTGCCTCTGGAGTAACCTGGAACACGTTCTTTTCAAGTACACACAAAATGTTCTCCAGGGTAGGTCATGTTAGGCTACAAAACAAATTGTAACAAATTTAAAGAGACTGAAATCACAGCAAATATCTTTTCTAACAATAATGATATGGAACTAGAAATCAATGACAGGAAGAAAATTGGAAAATTGTTGAAGTTAGCCTATTTTTGAACAGTTTCAACAGTTGGAAGAAGAAATTGAAGAAAGAAGAAATCAAAAGGTAAATTAAAAAATACCTCAAGATATATGAAGTAGAAGCAACATATCGAAAGTATGGTTCAGGGAGGAGGTAAGGGAGTGACGGAAGGGGTTGAACTGACTGAAGAAAAGTATGCTCACAGCGAGGATACATTCAGAAACCCCTTGAACATTGACTTCAAAATTAATAATGAGAGACAGGACTGTAAAATAGGTACAGTGTGTGTGTGTGTGGGGGGTACTTGTGGGAGGGGGAGGGTGAATGGAGGGGATGAAGGTGAGGGTATATGGTTGATGGGCTTCATTTACAAATACAAAATAGAACAATGAAATCTCTTTCAATTGCTTTAAGTGGGATTAGGAGGGGTTGGAGGGGAGAGGGTGGGGGTAAATCTACCAATGCAAAGGCTATTCAGAATTGTCACACTGAATCGCCCCCCCACATACAACAAATATATCCTAATAAAAGTGGAAAAAATAGCTATGGATCAGAACAAAAGGAGTTGTAAGGGGGAAGTTAATAGCAATAAATATCTACATGAAGAAAAAAGGAAGACATGGGTATATATTCAAAGGAATAAAAATGAGCTTTTCTTTTTCCTTTGGTACTGAGGCTTGAATTCAAGGACTACATCTTGAACCACTCGACCAGTCCTTTTTTTGTGGTGTTTTTTTTTCCTGAGATAGGGTCTCTTGAACTATTTGCCCAGGCTGGCTTCAAACCTTGATCCTCCTGATCTCTGCCTCCTGAGTAGTTAGGATTACAGGTGTGAGCCATTGGTGCCCGGCTTGATATTCAGTCTTGCATAGAAAATTTATCACCTATATTCACCTTCTTTACTTCTTTCTTTCTTTTACCATCCCCCTCCTGTTCATGCCCTCCCCTTAGTGTAACCTGTTTTTCATTCTCGTCCTTCATTGTTTACGTGTCTGTTTGTTGGTCAGTGGGATTTTTGCTTGTGTTTAAGTCAATGTAACCCCCCTTCACTGCACTTACTTGCTTTTTTCCCTCCATCCTGTGTTGTTTGATAGTTTTCAGTTTCAACACCTCAACTTTGGAGGGGAGGCATTCAAACTACAGCAACAAAGAAATGCAAAAAGAACATTTGAACTACAGTCTCTTTATCTATCTATCTATCTTCTATCTATCTATATGAGTATACTTAATGCAATGTGAATGTAATATATACAGACATAGATCTATAGATTGTATCTATATTAATCTGTATATTGTGTCAATATCTATATATCACATTACATTGTAGGTATAGATATATAAGCACACATATACACATATGCATATATGTATAGTTATATGCATTCATACAGTGTATATATGCATACACGCATATATATGTAAGTAGATGAATATTATTTAGCCTTAAGAGGAGGAAATCCTGCCATTTCTGACAACATGTTGAATGTGAAGGCTCTTCTACTGAGTGAAATAAACCAGACACAAGACAAATACTGATGATCTCACAAAAAGTAGAGTCTAAAAGAGTCAAACAAAGAAACAGGGAGTGGAAGGGTGGATGCGGGGGGTGGGGGGATTTGGTGACATGCTAGTCAAAGGATACAACTTGCAGGTATAAGATGAATAAATTCTAGAGCCCTAATGTACAGCATGGTGACCAGAGTTAGTAAGAATTCATCGGATACTTGAAATCTGGTGAGAGTAGACTTTGAGTATTCTGCACACAAACACAAATGCATAGTAACTGTGTGAGGTGCTGATATTTAGCTTGATTGTGGTAATCATTTCACTATATATTTGCAAATCAAAATATCAAGTAAGGTGTGGTGGTGCACACCTGTTTTCCCAGCAGTCAGGAGGCTGAGGCAGGAAGATTTTGAGTTCAAGGCCACCGTGGGCTACGCAGCAAGCACCTGCCTCAAAAACCAATCACATTGTACATCCTGAACGTATAAAATTTTCACTTGTTAATTATACCTCAATAAAACTTTTCTGTAAAGGACCAGATAGTAATTATTTTTAGCAGCAAGTACAGTTGGGGCTTTCTGTATCTGTGAATTCTGCACTGCAGATTCAACCAATCATGGACTGAAAATATTAAAAAAATTATGTCTTACTGAACATTACAAACTTTTTTCTCCTCACTATTTCCTAAACAATACAACATAATGGCATTTGCATAGCATTTACTTTGCATAATGTACTCTAAATAATCTAGAGATGATTTTGAATATATGGAAGGGCTGGTGGAATGGCTCAAGCAGTAAGGATGCTGAGTTCAAACTCTGATACTGCCCCCAAAAGAAAAAACGAATGAAGCGTATGGGAGAAGCCAGGCAAAATGTATGTGTAGTACCAGCTACTTGGGAGGTGGAGGTGGGAAGATCACTTGAGCCTGGAGTTCAAGGGCAGCCTGGGCAGCATAGTGAGACTCTGTTCCCCACCATGTGGGAGGATGTATACAGGTTCTATGCACAAGCCCCATTATTTGATATAAGGGACTAGTTTCTGGGGTCCTGGAACCCATCCTGACAGATACCGAGGGATGACTATTCAACTCTGCTCTTATAATGTGAATTTTTTTTTCTTTTTCTTGACATAGTATCTCATTACATAACTCAGACTGGTCTGAAAGTTACTATGTAGCCCAGGCTGGGTCACTAGGCCTAGCTTGTTCACTTTCTTGTTGGTTTCAAGCAAGCGCTGTCTGATAAAGGCACTTTCTAAGGAACTAGGAAGGACTCATCTCAAATGCAAAAAATAGATTTTGCAGCTGAAATGTGTACTCAGAATATTACAAATGTGTCTAAAATCATCAGACCCATTTCCTAAACTCAAAGCAGCACTTAGAGGCTGGGTCTGGTGTCTTATGCCTATAATCCTAGCTACTTGGGAGGCAGAGATTGGGAGAATTGTGGTTGGAGGTCAGCCTGGGCAAAAGTTCAAGAGACCAATAAGGAAGCTAGGCATGGTGGTCTGGGCCTGTGTTTTCAGGTAGGCAGGAAGTGTAAATGGAAGGATTGCTGTCTGGCTGTCCTGTCTAGCAAGCCTGAGGCCCTGACATCAAACTCCAGTACTGCAAAAAGAAAAAAAAAAAAAGTAGCATTTACAAATCAGTATGATTTTTTTTGTTTCTTATCAAAGTAGTTACTCAGAAATCTTAAGACTCCCAAGATATTGCTATTATTCTGAAAAGACGTTTTTTTGAGACAAGGTCTCAAAAAGACAACAGCCTTGGCTGATCGATTTTATTTTATTTTTTTGGTAGTAGTGGGGTTTGAACTGAAGGCCTCATACTTGCTAGGCAGGCACTCTGCCACTTAAGTCATACCCCAGCCTAAGGCTGATCTTAAACTTGTGGGCTCAAGTGATTCTGCCTCAGTGTCCCAAGTAGCTGAACAGGCATTTGCACTACCCTCAGCTTATTTTGAAAAAAAAAAAAATTCCAGAGCACTTTCTAAGTAACTGGCACTCTGCACAGCAACGTGCCTACTGTCAGCCTTACCTAACTGTAACACAGAACTGTTTTATTCTAAATGGAATCCATAGGAATAGTTACTTTGTTGTCAATTAACCCTTTTGTTTCTGCTTTCCACTGTACTTTTGTCTTTTGTAATTTGTAACATGTATTCTTACGGTCACCATGTATTTTAGAAATAATAAAATTACACACACACACATACACCCACCCCTCAGATGTGTGTGTCATTACCTACCCAGAGAGAGCCACTATACACAGTTGAATCATCATTTATTGTTTTTTTTTTTAATTGTAATTAGGCAGGGTCTCATTATGTAGCCCAGGCCTGGCACTCACCATCCTCCTGCCTCAGCCTTCCAAGTGCTGGAATTATAGTTGTGCACCACCACACCTGGCCATTTATTGATAAATATCTAATTTGTTTATAGAGAGGAGTAATAAACAATGAGAACTGCAATTGTGTCCTACATGGTTATAACCTCCATCATTTGGCAATGAATTATATGTATTTTAGGTATTTCATCCTGGTTATTGTGAGGACTGAAAGATGTTCCATTGGGTGTCTATACACAATGACAACACTTGCATATTTAACTTTTCTCTACTATATGGCAAAACAGCTAGCACCCTTTCAGTTCAGGGAGCTGCATCACCATTTATTTTAATTTTATTTTGTATATTTATTTACTTATTTTTTGGTGAGACTGGGATTTGAAATCAGGGTGTCATGCTTGCAAAGCAGGCACTCTACCTCTTGAGTTCACACCTCCAGTCCATTTTGCTTTGGTCATTTTGGAGATTGTGTCTCATGAACTATTTGCCAGGGATGGCCTTGAACCGAAATCCTCCTGATCTCAGCCTCTCAAGTAGCTGGGATTACAGTATGAGCCACTGGTGCCAGATGCATCACTATTTGTTTTAGAAAAACCTAGTCTCAATGTATGAGAACTGGTGTATGACTGTCAAAGACAGAAGGTGCCATGAGACTGTAGAAAGAGACAGATCCAGGATGCCACAGAGTCAATTTCGTGGAGATTTATGGAGAGAAGTGAGTCTTTGGTAGCAGCAAGACAAGTGAGGTGGATCTCACATCCAAGGCAGAAAGAGGGGGTTTATATGCTCAGCTAGACAAAGGTGGGCCAGACAACTGGAAGGTACATGGCCTTTCTCAAAAGCTTTGAACATGTCCCATATGGTTAAGAACCAGTTTAGGCAGCAATGGCTGGCACAACGCGTTCAGCTGACTACATTTTATTTATTTATTTTGGTGGTGCTCAGATTGAACCCAGGGCCTCACACATGTTAGGCAAATGCTACACCACTGAGCTCCATCCCCAGCCTTCACCTGACCATCTTAATGACTTTGGCCTACAGGGCTTGGGATGTGTTTCAGGATCACATGGCAGGCAAAATGGCTGTTAGGATCAAGATTGCTGTAGTCATGTCAGACCTGCCCATCTTCTTTTCTTTCTCTTCTCTTTTTCCTTGTTCTCCCTATTTTTCTTCCTTCTGCTGTTTCTTTTCTTCCCTCCTCTTTCTATTCTTTCCCCTTCTCCTTTTGCTCATTTTCTTTCTCTTTTGATGTTACAATGGTCTGGCCATTTGCAGAGATGTCAGGTCAGCAAGTAGATTATGCCCATGATGCGTGCGTATGTGTGTACGTGCACGCGTGTGTGTGTCTTGATGTTAACACTGCTGTACTTGAGTGTGCTGAGGCAGGAAAGGCACATCTTGGAGACAGTCTTTGGAAGTCACTTGGTTCTCAGGGAGTTGTGGTCTCATTGGAGGCACTCGGGGGAGGGATGTGGGTATAATATTAAAAGAGTACTTTTTCTTCTTTGGGTTAGAGATACTCAGGATTGGATTGAGTCAAAGTAAGGAGTGAGTCACCTGTTCCAGGTGGCATTCCAGCAGATGCTGGAATGCTTATAGGGTTTGCAATATTCTCTGACACAAAGACTATTTAAGCCCCACATTTTGATCATGACTGGATTTTCCCCGAAACTTCCCACAAACATTTCAGTCTGGCTACAACACCAGGTTAGAGTAAATAATCTGGAAACTCCTTCTATATATTAGATTCTTGGATTCCATGACTCTTGTGACATGTACTTTTTTTCTGAGATGATAGTATTTAACCTCCTGAAATTGATACTGGTAAAAAAGTCTTGGATGGGAATTTCAATAGTCCAGGCTTTCCCTACCCCATATTTGCATGGTTCCAGGAAGCGATGACTTAACGATTAGAGTATTAAATACATGTGGAGGCCCACAGGTTCGCTGATGCACATATGTTCTAGATGGACAGATGCTAGTTTTTGCTTGCATGCTTGAACAACTACTAGGTCCTGTGTGGAATGTTATGCTAAAGACCCTTTAAAGGCCTTGACTGAACGATTTGGCTGTACCCCATTTTCCCATTTGAAAACATTTCAGATTGCTTTTGCTCCATGAAATGCATGAAAGCTGCTTCTGACCACAGAGACGAATGTGCTGTCCTTTTTTTATCTCCAAAATGGGGTCTCAATTGGTTCCAGGGAAAGTGATTTCCCTAAACTTGGCTGCCAGGAGTAATTGGCTTATATGTGACCCATCCATTTCTACACGCTCATCAGAGCCGGGTAACGGGGTTTCTTTAGCTCCAAGCAGGCAGCTGGACAGAGACAGCATATACTAGATAGTGTGACAGTAGAACTCCTGCAGTCGAGTGACCCACCTATGTATTCTATCTCTTGTTGGATGGAGATGTCCAGTATGGAGACTGCTCTGGAAACCAAGAAGACATTGGGAAGCATTGGTGGACAAAAGACTCCATCTTTTCTCCTCTCCTCCCCTCATTCCTTCCTCTGTCATCAGTTCAGACGCAATAGTAATAAATTACACAATTTGCTTGGGTTTGAACTTGGCTTTGACACCTAATAGCTTGATAACCTTGGGCAAGAGCTAACCTTGAGACTTCTCAAAGTCTCACTGCCTCAGTCTCTTCATCTGCAAAATGGGACTAATAACAGCACCTGTACCATAGTATTGTGAAGACTAAACTTATTAATAAGAAGAAAGCACCCCAAATTGTGCCCAGTGTCAGGTTATGTGTGTGTCTGCCAATTGATTCAATACCTGTGATGACTGAGCATGGGCTCTTTGCTGAGTGCTGGGAACCTGCAGTTATAACCCTGGAGAGTTTTGTAGTCTACAGAACCAACCTCCCTCCCTCCCCTCCAAATGGCTTTCAAACTGTACTCTTTTTATTTTTTGATGGAGGAATGGAAATTGAGATTCAAACAGTATTCTGCAGAACACTTGGTTCCTCAGAGCAGATCAAATGAGTAGAGTTTTAGATCTGCCTCCCTCACGTCAATGAGAGCAGCTACTCTGTGGTCAGTTTTATGCATTGAAGAGTCTCCTATGATTTTTTTGAAGGAAAAAAAAAAGCTCCAAATCTCTGCCTCCAGAGTAGCTGGGATCACCAAAGTGGGTTACCATGCCTGGCCCTGCCAAAGTCTCTTTTTTTTGTATTTTTGTGCTGGGTGGGGGTGCATTGTGCTTTTACAAAAGTTCTTACTATGCAGCAAATATATCATACTTAAATTCACCCCCTCTACCACTCTCCTTTATCCCCACTCCCTGCCAAAGTCTCTTGATACATATTTCTAAAGTACCTTCCAAAAATTCCCACTAGCATTTTCCATCAGTTCTGTTGACCTCACTCTTTATTAATGGTATCATTAAAGTTTTGCTAATAGGTGAAATGTTAGCATTTTAGTGCCATTTGAGATTGATCAGACTCTCATACTTTAAAAAAATGACTATCTATATAGTTTTTTAATAGAATATTCCAACATTTTGAATAGATTTTCCTTCCTGAAAAAATAAAGGATGCAGAAATGAGAACAGGGCTAAAATAAGCCTGAGTGTTGACATATAAAAAATGGAAAAAAAGATAAAAAAACCCTTCAAATTCCAATGTGACCCACAGCTATGAACTGGTTGTGCTCCCCCAACTCATGTGTTGAAACTTGATCGGTAATGTCAATTACCAATAGGTGGGGTCTTTAGGAAGCAATTAAGTCACGAAGGCAGAATCCTCACAGATGGTGTTAGGGCCCTTATAAAAGGGCTTGAGGAAGGGAGTTTGTTCCCTTCTGCTCCTATGCCATGTGAGGACACAGTGTTCCTCCTCTCTGGAGGATACAGCAATGGTTACCATCTTGAAAGGCAAGAAACTGGGCCCTCACTAGGTACCATACCTGCCAGTGCCTTGGTCTTAGACTTCCCAGCCTCCAAAATTGTGAGGAATAGAAAACATGTTCTTTATAAATCATCTAATCAGCAGTGTTTTGTTACAGCAGCACAAATGGATGGAGACATTCACCTTCTAGCTGCCTCTATTCTTTAACTGAATATACCACACAGGGCAGCATTTGTGGACTTTGGCTAGGCTAGTATAAACACCAGGGGACTGAGGTGTCCTATGTTTAGAATACAACACTGTGATCTTTCATGTGTTAACTCAAGGACTTAGGTTATTAATCCAATGAGAAAGGGCCGAGGAACCTGATTGATACATGCATCCATTACTCTTTCCCCAATTCCACACCAGGACAGTACCAGATGCCATGTGTGCCCAGTAGAAAGAGGTCCCTAGGTCCCTTTCCAAACCTGCATTAATTCTGGATACCTCATTAATCTAAGATCACCATGATTTAGTGACCTTAGATTTCAGGGATGGAGGTGATCCCGAGGCTTCTACTCTCTACCTGGTTTGCTCTATGCCAACACCAACAGATACTCTTCCTTCAGGGTGTTACAATGTCTATAACTTCTTTTGAAATACATTAGCATAATTAGTGGAGAGTCACCACATGCCAGTTAATTTACCTGGTGGTCAGGTACATGTAATAGCATGCTCAATCTGGGATGGACAGCTACCCTGCTATCAAGTCATTTGGAGCCCAGACTCCAGACAAAGGTGGCTATGGCAAACCTTTCATCCTCCCATTCTGTATCACCGGCAAAGGATTTGCTAAACAGCACACTGGTATCAAAAATGGATTTTTATTGGCAAATCTTGTGACTGTTAATTAGCTTGGTGAATATTCAAAATAAGATCTAGATATGAATATTGGGCAAAAAATATTATTTTAAGACATTCCCTTCCCTGCATTAGCCTAAGGAGGCTTGTAGCCTGTACCTTTAGCAATGGCACTGGAACAGGCACTAGATTCTTTTTCATTTTATGTCCAGCCATTGGTGTAAAAGAATTTCTGATCACATAATTATAACCAGCCGTGGTAGACTCCTGCTCTAATCCTATATGAATAAACTTTCATACAGGAAAAGATGGGGCTTTCTTTTCTTTTTTCTTGGGGCGGCACTGGGGTTTTGAACTCAGGCCCTCATGCTTGCTAGGCAGGTGCTTTACCACTTGAGCCACACTGCCAGCCAAGATGGGGCTTTCTGAAACCCCAGAGCTGGTCAGATGAACTGGTTTATGCCTACTTTACTAATGAATGTTTCATTGCTGTTGGTAAGCTTGTCTGTTGGCAATTCAAGTCAAGGGGAAAGAGCTTCAGCCTTTGTTCTGGTAAATTCTGGTAAATCTGGTATCACTGGAGGGTGGCTTGAGTAGGCAATGTCTTCCTGCTGAAGACTTTGAGTAGGAAGAGGCTGTCCCTCTTCCTTCCAAGAGCTGCATCTGATTTGATTTAGGGACTCTCACCTGAGTTCCAAGAACAGCTCTGGCTTTTAAAACATAAAGATTAAAAAAAAAGAAAGAAAAAGAAAAAAGGAAGGAGAAAAAGAGGGGAAAGAGAGAAAGCTGAGGTTGACAACTATGTTTTAGGCATGAGTGAGCGGTTTAATTCGATGAATGCCTTCCATGTCAGACATCCATAATGGATGTAATATGGCAAGACAAACAAAGAGGCACTTGGTCCCCAGTGTGGCTGTGTTACATTACTGAAAGGCCATGCTGGTTGTGACACTGAGCTGCTCATTTGCATTTCCAACTGTGACCCAAGGGCTAGTCTGATGTATGAACAGGAAAGGTAGCTTCCCGGATGGTGTACCCACGACCTTTTTCTGTCACCTACTCCTTAGACAATCTTAGGAAAAGTTTTCTAATTTGCTTGGTATGAAAATCCAGATTATCATAGTAAGCTTACAGAGGTCCCAACATTTCTCTTGTTACCATGTGGAGTCAGTGTCTTCATATAATGAATACCAGTAAATGTTTCTTAAATGAATGCATAAACTATGTTTTGGGGTTTAAGTTAATGGATCAAATCTATCTTTTCTGTCTGAATTTAAAATCTGTTTTTTGTTTTTTTTTCAAGTCTAGGAAATAAAGTTGACAATGTCCTGTATTTCTGTAGTAGATTACTACAACACATTATAGATATTGACAGTTTGCTACATGCTGGTCTTTCAACTTTCTAGATATAATGTAATCAGCATAGCAACTCAATCCTATTATTTCTCTCAATTTTAGATATGGTCGCTAAGACTTCGAGAGATTAAATGTCTGCCCTACATCACATGGCTGGGAAATGGTTCTGCTTGAACCTGGGCAGTGTACCTCCACAGCACATGGTCTTAAACCCTGAGCCATACCGCCTCTCTTTTTTAGGTATTATAAGTGCTTTTATTGTGTACTGTCTTAAAAATAATTTTTGGAGGTATCTGTTATTTTTCAGCACTGTCACTCAGAATCCCTTGCTATTTATTATTAGCATTTATATTGAAACATTAGCATTCCTGAAGATTAAATCTGTGGATACTGACTGTGATAACAGAATAATTACTACACTTGACTGGACATGATCTGCCACACACTTTGTACACATTATGCTAATTCTCACAATAACTTTGAGAACTCCCCACTTATAGATGAGGAGACCGAGGCTCAGAGAAATCACATAAATTGCTTTGGATCACATTGTCTATCACAGCGTCCCTGAGATGTCCAGACTTATTTCCACTGGTTCTGGAACCCATTCCTGGTGATATGATAGCACTGTTATGGCTTCCTTGAAGGCTTCTTCTGACAGAAAGAAACCTTCCAATGGGATACTCCCATTGTAAGGCTTTCTCTGGAACACCCAGTTGAATCTGACAGCGTCCTGCCAGGTTGGAAGAGAGTCACACATTTGCTATTTCTTTGGAACTTGATTGGCTACATTTGAATCCACAAATGCAAATCCTGTCGTTAAGGCGAGGGTGACACATTTTACTCTCTAGACAGTATTGGGCAAACTCTAGCTATGTTCGTCCCTACTTGGGTTAGTACTCTTACCAGTAATAAAAAATTAATATTAAGCACTTGAGCTAATTGGGATAAAAAAATGTGACACCCAAGCCAGAAATAAGCTTAATGAGGCCCATTAAATAATTTAACGATTACTTAATTATGTTCATTTAAAATGCAGGAATTGATTACTCTCAAATTAATTTTGCCATCTCTGTACCTTTTTGAGCACATTTATTTGGAACAAAATGAAGGATTAGTTTCATTTCTGATGGGCACTCTGCCATTAATAATCATGTCTCATTATAATGAGAAAATGTTGTGTTTTGAATAAGTTCATGTGACTATATATTTCCAGATAACAGACAAGCTTGTTCAGTGGAGAGATTTAAGCTATTGAAAGGGTCTTACTAATTTGAATCATAAAATGAGTGAGTGGAGGATTGATGTGCTCAGATGGTAAAAACCAAGTGTAATGCAGCTAATTAGGGGCTGGATCAGGCTGCCCAGGACACGCCAAGCCAGCTGAAAATTGGGTGGATGAGACAAAAGTTAGAGGCTTCACGGTGGGCACGTGTTGAACACTTTTCTGGTATCTTGTTCTTCCCCTTTCTAACTAATTTCTGCGCGGCCACTCTCCTCATCTTGAAGTCAAAGCCTCCTTTCTAGGTTCCAGATGCTATAGTTTGTTCTTAAATGCCCTTCCAGTGATAGTGCTATCAGAAGGTGGTGGAAACTTCAGGGAGTGGGGCCTCATATAGGAGGTTAGGTCACTGGGGTGTGCCCTTCAAGGGAATATTGGGACCCCGGCCTCTCCTTTCCTTTGTCCTTTGTTGTTTTTTGCTTCTCAGATGCCATGAGGTGAGCAGTTTCCTCTGCCATGTGCTCTGTCATGATGTTCTGCCTTGTCACTGGTCCAAAGGCAATAACAAGGCCAAGCGAGCATGGACTTGGAAAAGGAGTCCTTATGCAGTGTTGGTGGAGTACGCTCTGAAACCATGGTCCAAAATAAATCTTTCAGGGCTGGTGGAGTGGCTCAAGGGTGCCTGCTTAGAAGTGTAAGGCCCTGATTTCAAACCCTGATATTGCCAGTAATAATAATAATAATAATAATAAACAACTCCCTCTAAGACAAAATAAATCTTTCTTTCTTTTAAGCTGATTTTCTCAGGTAATTTGTCACAATGATGGAAAGTTGACAAACACGTGGGTATAGCAGATGACTTATTAAGACAGCCAGTGCATTGCAGCCTTCTGGCTGTCTAGATTAGTAAGGAGGTGAGCATGTGACCTTGAGCCAACAAATCAAAGTGAATAGTGACCCTTTCAGAAACCTCTAGGTTTCTGACTTTTTTCCTTTTATCTATGATTGGAAAAGGAGGTTGGCAGTCATTTTGTGCCTGCAAAAGAAGCTTGTATTAGATGCAATTGAACTGAAGAAAGAAGAACTGAGAGACAGAGGCCAGACCTCGGTGACTCTGTGGAGACCCAGGATAGAGCCCCTCCCGAGTCCAGGCCTTCATCCACCCCTTCCATTGTTGAAACCTGTGTTGCTTGCCATTGAAAGCATCCTGAAAGAAGCAGCCTTTTTCTTTTTTTTTAAAAATAGGTTACAGGATTTTTCCATGTAATTACCTACTTTATTACTATAGAACCATAGATTTTTCAGACCTGTGAGCTTTAGGTTCATCAACTCTGATAGAGGCACCACGTAATGATCTAAGAAGCTGATTTGTGGAATGACAACACATGCTGGGAGGTGTGGGGGAGAAAAGGAACACTTATGCAGTGTTGCTGGGAATGTAAGCTAGTGTATCTACTATGGAAATCAGTATGGAGGCTCCTCCAAAAACTAAAAGTAGACCTAACTTATGACCCTGTGATACCAATCTTGGGCATATATCTGAAGAGTGTAAGTCAGGACACAATAGAGACACCTGTACACCCATGTGTATTGCAGCACTATTCACAATAGCCAAGCTATGCAGTCAGCCTACGTGCCCGCTAAAATATAGTATATATACACAATGGAGTATTATTCAGCCATAAAGAAGAATGAAATTATATTTTTTGCAAGAAAATGGATGGAACAGGAGATCATCACGTTAAACAAAAATAAGTTAGGTCTAGAAAGATAAATATATTTTTTCATACGCATATCTACACACACATACATGTGTGTATATGTATGTATGTGTGTGTGTATTATATGTGCATAAACACACATGCGCTGCTTGAGGGGTGAGCGGAAGGAAGAGAGGGGCAGAGACTATGTGAATGCTGTGGAAATACATTATGCTTCTGTATGAAGATGGTGGAACGAAACCCACTACAAACTTAAAAATAGGGAGAATGGGAAAAGAAAGAGCAATAGAGGGGGTTAGTCTGAACAAAGTACAGTATACGCAGATATGGAAATGCCACGATGAAGCTCCTTTGTACAATTACTATACACTAATAATAAAAAAGAAGTTAATTTGTGGTCTAGTATGGATGGCTTGGTTTCAGAATGCATTGCATACTCACAACAAAGGCTCTGTATTTGTTATTTATTGATTATCATATTATTGTTGTACTGGGGGAACACTGTGACATTTACAAGAGTTCTTACACTATATCATAGTTGAATTCACCCCCCCATCATTCTCCTTTACCCCCCTCCTCCCATTCAAAGGCTCTCTTTAAGGGACACCATGCCAAGACATGAAAAGTTGGGTAGTGAGGAGAGATGCTCTTTGTAGTCAGGCAGACCTGGTGATATCAAATTCTGGTGTGGAATGTAGGCTTCTCCTGTACCTATAAAATGGGCATAGCAGTTACTTTGTAAATTAAAAAAAATGTGGGTGGAAATTGAAATGGAGATTGTGCATGAAAGGGCTGTCATGCACCAATAGTTCATGATCCTGGTCAATTCTATTTATCTCTTTTCTGACACCAAGAAAGGGTTGAAAGGCCAACTGTTTTTCCTTTCTTTGTCTTCAGTTTCACCATTAGAGACACGGATGTTTGATTCCTATGAAGATGCACGTGGTCTGGAGGATCTAATGGTCACTTACACCTTGGTGAGCATTTGAGATTGCTAGCAGTAATTTATTTGTTGGGATCAATGAACAGTGGAATCAAGCAGATTTTGATTAGGGGTGAGAGGCTAGACACCATGCTCCCAAATGCCTTAGAGGGTGCCTCAGAGGAAGAGCAAAGGTGCACAATAGAAGCAAGTAACCCACTTGTTAGGGAAAGATTTGGAGCCCATTGTAGGGTGTCCAAAACAAGTAGCAATGGATGTTTTTGTGGAGCCACACCTCAAATGAAGAGTTTGCCTTCAAAGTTTAGTGGCACAGTTTCATTATTATAAGACATTCTTTGATGGTCCTTCAGATGGCCAGCCTCTGACAAATGAATTCTTGCCAGGCATGAGAAATATGAATCTTTTGAAAAAGGCTAACTATGTCATGGAAAAAAGTTTTATTAATATTTGTTGGTTTTTTTCAGCCAGAAAGATAAATACGTTTGTTACGCAATTTGTGGTTGTTTGTTATGGCAGCCCTAGTGAACTAACATAGGGCCCCAAATTGAATTTAGATCTGTCTGACCCCAAAGCTGATGATCTTTCTCCTGCGTCCCGTTGCCCCAGCATGTGGTTGTATGTGAGCTGTCTAAGATGGTCCTCCTTCCTCATTTCCTCCCTCTCTTCCTGTCCTCCCTCCCTGCCTCCCTCTCTGACCCTCCCTCTCTCCCTCCCTTCTCTCTTGCGGTGCTCGGGGCTGGAACGTGAAGCCATGTGTGTGCTAGGCACATGGTCCACCACTGAACACACCACCAGCCCCAGATTCACTTTCTGAGCTGAAAAATGAGATATAGTTCTGGATGGGATTCTGCAAGTACTTTCTGCTTTCCCAGCCCTCTGGAGGAAGGCAAGTGTTTGCTACAGGCAGCTGGGCTTGAACAACTCTAAACAACCCAGTGTGAAAGAAGCAAAGACATAATCTTCCTACTGGGTAATTGCTGATTATAATTGAGAGAACATTTTAATTTGTTAAATGAAAGTTCCACGTGTATGCCTGTCATGACAGCACTTGGGGGCCTTGACAAGGAGCAGAGTTTGCTTTTGCTCTCACGGATAACCTAAGGAAGCTAAAACAATCCTAATTCTTCTCCTGAGTGTTCTTATCACGTAAGATGACCACAGGATGGAAGGAACCCAGGGCCTCGGCCATGCTAGCAAGGACTCTACCACTGTGCTACAGCCCAGCACTTGCCACAGGACTTTTTTTTTTTTTGTGGGACTGAAGTTGAACTCAGAGCAGGGACTCTAATGCTTCAGCCACACCTCCAGTCTGTTTTGGTCTGGTTATTTTGGAGATAGGGTCTTGCTAGCAATTTTTTTAGGCTGGCCTCTAACCACGATCCTCCCAATCTCAGCCTCCCAAGTAGCTAGGATTACAGGTGTGAGCCACCAGCGTCCAGCAAGGATCTTTATTCACTCATTCTCTCAACAAACATATATGAAGCATCCCCTGTGTGCTAGTCTCAGAATTTAACGCCAGAGAGCAGCGCTATCTGGTAGAAATGAGTGGTCAAGACCCTTAAACTATTCTAACATTTTAGAAAAAACATCAAAGAAACAGGTGAAATTAATGCTAAAAATGTATCTTTCTTAACATGATCTATCAAAAGAGATCTCTGGTTCAACATGCAATTCATATAAAGATTATTCATGTGATATGTTCTTTGCTCTTATGAAGTCTTCAGTGTCTGGCGTGTATTGTACACGAATAGCATGTGACAGCCATGGCTCAGATGACACCTCAGCATGTGCGGTGAGTGGCTTCTGACTGCACAGCGTGGGTCCAGAGGATAAAGCTGTAATGCGGACGGCAGGAATAATGAGAACCGAAATGGCTTCCCTTTAGCTTTCTACCATGCACCACGGATGTACTTTTAAAAATGAGCATGTATTAGTTGTACAGGGGAATTCACTGTGACATTTACATATGCACTTACGATGTAGCTTAATTGGATTCACCCCTCCATCATTCTCCTTCACCCCCACCCTTCTTAGAACAATTTCAGCAGCCTTCATTGTTCTGTTTTCACATGTGCATACAAAGTACATCAGCCATATTCGTGAATAAACACAGTTTAAAGCTTAAGTTTTGAATCCATTAATAGAATCTAAAATAAAAAACAACAAACAAAACCTTTGCAGATGCTAGTTTGGATGTAGAATGTCCGCCCAAAGCCCATGTTTTTTTGAAGGTTTGGTCCCCAGCATGACATTTTGGGGAGTTGGTGCAAGCTTTAAGAGGTGTGGCCCAGTGGGTAGTCTTCCACTCAGTGCAGGTGTACCCAGGAAGGGGACTGTGGGCTTCCCTCCCTTTCTCACTTTCTTGCACGTCCTGGCCATGAGGTGAATAGCTTTGTTCCATCATGCCATCTACCATGACATGCTGCCTTGCCACAGGCCCGAGGCAACAAGGCTGATCAGTTGTGGGCTGACACTCCAAAACTAGGAGCCACAAAAAGCCTTCTTTGGTTATAAATTAATAATCTCAGGTATTTTGTCACAGTAACAAAAAGCTGACTGACACAATAGTAAACATATCTCGATCTCAGTCATTATCTCCCCAGTTCCCATTCCTTAAAAACAGAAAAGACAAGAATCCACTTTTATTAGTTATCACATGACCTTACATTTTCTTTAAGCAGGTGTGAATATATATTATTTTCTCTTTTCCTCTAAACTACAGGTAGCAAGCTATATAGACCTTCAGCAGTCTATGTTTTTCATTAAACAATTTATATTGGAGACTTTTTCACATCACTGCATAACTCCCTGGTCCTTTTTCACAGCTGTATTGTAAGGAGGCAACATAACTTAACCAGTCACCTACAGGCGACCGTTGGGGATATTTCCAGGGTCTGTAATTAAAAGCAATATATTGCAATGAATATGATGTATATATGACATTTCACGTGCAAAGATTGTTGTAGGATAAATTCCAGGAACTGGGATTTCTGGGTCATAAGGAGAAGGTATATAAAACTTGAGAAAGTATTTCTCAATTGTCCTCTGTAGGGATGTACCTGCAATGCTTCTGCCATCAATGTGTAAGACACACATTTTCATCTTACTAAGTCCTTGAGGAAGTTGTGAGGTACCCATTTTTCAGGTAAAAAAGCTGAGGAATCATATGGGCTATGTGACATGCTTGGTGATGTGTGTGTGCTACACTTTTTAAAAATGTATTGTCATGCTGGGTGGGGGTACATTGTGGCATTTACAAAAGTTCTTACAATCTATCAAATACATCATACTTGAACTCACCCCCTCTACCATTCTCCTTTATCCCCCCATTCCTGGAATAGTTTCAACAGATCTCATTTTTACATTTACATACACATATACACAGTATTTACACCACATTCACCCTCCCACAGCCTTTCCCTCCACCTCTCTCCTCCCACTGGTACCTCCCCTACATCCCACAGGACCTGTTCTGCCCTCCTATTTTCTGATTTTGTACAAGAAAAAAGAAGAAGAAGAAAAAAAGAGTTTTGCTTGCTTAAGATAGCTACACAGGGAGTTTCCTTGTGACACTTCTATGTGTATATGTATTATAACCTGAATTGGTTCATCTCCTCTATTTTTCTTCATTCTACCTTATTCCCTTTTGTATGGTGGTTTCAACCAGTTTAAAAATTCTATGTTCATTCTTGTATACAGAGTACACCAACCATATTTACCTCCTTAATTTCCTTCTTTTACTCTACCCCTCCCATTAGTGTGGCCTGTTTTTCATAATACTGCTATATTTGAATTAGGTCTGTATTCCACATATGAGAGAAAACACTTGGCCTTTGGTTTTCTGAACCTGACTAACTTCACTTAAGATGATGTTCTCTAGTTCCATCCATTTACTTATGGATGACAAAATTTCGTTCTTCTTTGTGGCTGAATAATATTCCACTGTGTATAAATACCACATTTTCTTGATCCATTCATCAGTAGTGGGGCATCTTGGCTGTTTCCATAGCTTGGCTATTGTGAATAGTGCTGCAATAAACATGGGGCTGCAGGTTCCTTTATTGTAAGCTGACTCACATTCCCTCGGGTAGATCCCTAGGAGTGGTATTGCCAGGTCATGTCATACCACATAAACTTAAAAAAAATTGCAAAGTACAATTCAAAGAAACCTTTGGGTGTGAGCAGCCAATCTGGACCCAGCCCCACACAGGGAACTGGAGATGAATTTTCACTGACTGAGACAGCAAGGATGAAAATGAGCACTGCCTTGAGAGATTTTCATCAGCGTCAATCTACCCAGTAGAAAGAATGGCACTGCATGGGCTCCCTGCTTCTGGAGTGCTCCTATGTCCTTTCTTTTGTGTGATTAGGGGTATGTTAGGTAGGATTAATTTTTATGCCTTTTATTATGAAAATTGCCAACATTTACAAAAGCAATTTTGTAAATTTTTGGTTCCTTCAAAATTTTTGAAATGTTACTGGTGCATGAACCCTCCCCACCCCCAAAATGGGAGTTACTGCTGAGGTGCACCTAGAATTCAGCACTTCATAGAGCTTTAAAATGGGTCTAACCTGGGCAGACCCAGGCTTTCTGAGACCCCAAGCTGATATAATTTTGGGGTTCTCTTTAAGATAAAAAATACAGCTGGGCACTGGTGGCTCATGCCTGTAATCCTAGCTACTCAGGAGGCAGAGATCAGGAGGATTGTGGTGGTTCCAAGTCAGCTAGGGCAGATAATTTGAGAGACCGTATCTTGAAAAAACCCATCACATGAAAGGGCTGGTGAAGTGGCTCAAGGTGAAGGCTCTGAGTTCAAAATCTAGTACCACAGACAAAAATAAGATAATACAAAATCAGGAATACAAAAATAACATTAGAAAGTGAATATATGAGAGAATTCCAAGATGGCAGCTAGAGGGAGGAAGTAGAAAGTGTGCCTCCTATAGAGAAATCTTGGAGAGACACTGGAGACACACCTTGCAGGCAAAACCACCGAGAAGAGGCAGAACTTTGACCCCTCCATACCTCCAGCTGTCGCAGAGAATCTCCACTTCACGTTAAATGGAGAAACTAGGAGGGCCCCCGAGCTGCCAGTTGCCCGCACCCAGATGGCTTAGGAAGATGTGGACAAGTTTTGTTCTACTTTATGCATCCCCTTTGATGAGACAACTACAGAATAACATCTGAGGCACCATCTCCAGGATTGGAAGCTGAGACGGACACCAAAATTATTAAGACTGAAACTTCATTGCATTTGAACTTGGAGGGTTTTTTTTTAAATTTTCTATTTTTCATTTTGTTTTATTTTATTTATATATATATAATTTTTTTCTTTCATTTACTTATTTTTTATTTTTATTCTTATCTTTATTCTTTTTATTTTTTATTTTCAATCCTCTCCCTGTCTCTCTAATGCCTGTTCAGCTTACTGTCGATTAGTACACTAACACTCCCTGTTTATATCTTTGAAACTTTTTTGTTTGATTCTTTGTTTTGTTTTTTCCTACTTGTCTGTTTATTTGTTTTTCCCTTTTTCTTTAACTTCTTTGCTTTCCATCTCCTCTCACCCTTCCATCCTAAATATCACCATTGTTATTATTACAAGCTAGAAAATACTTAATTGCACACAGTACGGGGACAGTAACAAAACCAAGGGCAATGACGGGAAGACAGAAAAAACAGGGAAACCAGTTTCCCCACAGCAAAAAATTAGTACAGGAACCAGAGGGAAATGAAGAAAACAGATACTCAGGTCCAGACTCCAACAAAATGAAGATAAACTATGCCAAAGAACCCAATGAAGCCCACAAGAATAATTGAAAGATGACATACTACAGGTACTCAATGAGAATTTTATAGAGATGATACTGGATATGGTCAACCAAAATGCATAGGAGATACTCAAAAAATTCCAAGACAACAAAAATAGAGAATTTGAAAAAGCAAAAGAAGAAATAAAGGAAACCATAGAAGCACTGTATAAACACCAAAGTGAAACAGAGAACACAATTAATAAACAGATAAATGAACTCAGGACAAAAGTAGACAACATTAAAGAGGAAACCACCAGGATATGGAAAACCTCAGAAAAAAGAATGAAACAGAATTGCAAAACAAAATGGAAGGCCAATCCAGCAGAATAGAACAAACAAAAGACAGAATCTCAGAACTTGAAGATGAAATGGTAATTAAAGGAAAAACCAAAGAATTATTAATTAAATAACTCAAGACCTGTGAAAAGAAAATGCAAGAACTCACCGACTCCATCAAAAGACCAAACTTGAGAATCATGGGCATCAAAGAAGGAGAAGAGGTACAAGCAAAGGGAATGCGTAATATATTCAACAAAATAGTAATGGAAAATTTCCCAAATCTAGAGAAAGATATTCCCATACAGATGCAAGAGGCCTCCAGGACACCAAACAGACCAGATCAAAATAGAACTACCCCACGAAATATCATCACTAAAATAACAAGTTCAGAAACTAGGGAAATAATATTGAAGGCTATAAGAGAGAAAAAACAAATAACATACAAAGGTAAACCCATCAAAATCACAGCAGACTTCTCAACAGAAACATTAAAAGCAAGAAGAGCATGGGTGAGATCTTCCGGACACTGAATGAAAATAACTTCAACCCCAGGATACTCTACCCAGCAAAACTATCATTCAATAAAAGTCTTCCATGATAAGCAGAACTAAAACAATATGTGACCACAAAGCCATCACAACAAAAGATTCTTCAAGGGATTCTGCACACAGAAAGTGAAACCCAACTTAACCATGAAAAGACAGGCAGCACCAAACCACAGGAAAAGAAAAAGAAAGACAGTAGAGAGTAACCTCAACTTAGGTACACACAATCAAACCTTCAAACAACTAAGACAACTAAATGACAGGAATCATCACATACCTATCAGTACTAACACTTAATGTTAACGGACTTAATTCCCCCATTGAAAGGCACCGCTTGACGAAATGGATTAAAAAGGAAGATCCAACAATTTGTTGCTTAAAGGAGACCCATCTCACCGGCAGAAATAACCATAGGCTTAGGATGAAAGGCTGGAAGAAGATTTACCAAGCCAATGGCCCCCGAAAATAGGCAGGGGTAGCAATATTTATCTCTGACAAAGTAGATTTCAAACCTACATTGATCAAATGAGATAAAGAAGGACATTCCATACTAATAAAAGGGGAAATAGACCAAAAGGAAATAATAATCATCAATCTGTATGCACCCAATGTCAACGTACCCAATTTCATCAAACATACCTTGAAAGACCTAAAAGCATATATTAACTCCAACACAGTGGTTGTGGGAGACTTTAACACCCCATTATCATCAATAGATAGGTCATCCAAACAAAAAAATCAATAAAGAAATCCAAGATCTAAAATATACAATAGATCAAATGGACCTACTTGATGTCTACAGAACATTTCATCCAACTTCTACACAATATGCATTCTTCTCAGCAGCACATGGAACCTTCTCCAAAATAGATCATATCCTAGGGCACAAAGCAAGCCTCAGCAAATATAAGAAAATAGAAATTATACTGTGCATACTATCTGATCACAATGCAGTAAAAGTAGGACTCAACAACAAAAGTAAAGACAAAAAATATGCAAACAGCTGGAAACTAAATAACTCATTACTTAATGAGCAATGGGTCATTGATGAAATAAAAGAGGAAATTAAAAAGTTCCTGGAAGTCAATGAAAATAAAAACACAACCTACTGGAACCTATGGGACACAGCAAAGGCAGTCCTGACAGGAAAGTTTATAGTCATGAGTGCATATATTAAAAAGACTGAAAGATCCCAAATCAATGACCTAATGATACATCTCAAATTCCTAGAAAAACAAGAACAAGCAAATCTGAAAACAAATAGGAGAGAAATAATAAAAATAAGAGCTGGAATCAATGAAGTAGAAACCAAAAAAACCATACAAAGAATTAATGAAACAAAAAGTTGGTTCTTTGAAAAAATAAACAAGATCAATAGACCCCTGGCAAACCTGACTAAAATGAGGAGAGAAAAAACTCAAATTAGTAGAATAAGAAGTGCAAAAGGGGAGATAACAACAAACACCATGGAAGTCCAGGAAATCATCAGAGACTACTTCGAGTACCTATATTCAAATAAATTTGAAAATCTTAAAGAAATGGACAGATTTCTAGATACATATGATCATCTAAAACTGAACCAAGAGGAAATTAATCACCTGAATAGATCTATAACACAAAATGAAATTGAAGCAGCAATCAAGAGTCTCCCGAAAAAGAAAAGTCCAGGACCTGATGGATTCTCTGGTGAATTCTATCAGACATTTAAAGAAGAACTGATACCAACCCTCCTTAAACTGTTCCATGAAATAGAAAGGGAAGGAAAACTGCCTAACACATTTTATGAAGCCAGTATTACACTTATCCCAAAACCAGGCAAAGACACCTCCAAAAAGGAGAACTATAGGCCAATCTCCTTAATGAACATTGATGCAAAAATCCTCAACAAAATAATGGCAAACAGAATTCAACAACACATCAAAAAGATTATTCACCATGACCAAGTAGGCTTCATCCCAGGAATGCAGGGGTGGTTCAACATATGAAAATCAATAAACATAATAAGCCACATTAACAGAAGCAAAGACAAAAACCACTTGATCATCTCAATAGATGCAGAAAAAGCCTTTGATAAGATCCAACACCATTTCATGATAAATGCTCTAAGAAAGCTAGGAATAGAAGGAAAGTACCTCAACATTATAAAAGCTATATATGACAAACCTACAGCCAGCATTATACTTAACAGAGAAAAACTGAAACTATTCCCTCTAAAATCAGGAACCAGACAAGGATGCCCACTATCTCCACTCCTATTCAACATAGTACTGGAATTCCTAGCCAGAGCGATTAGGCAAGAAGAAGGAATAAAAGGAATACAGATAGGTAAAGAAACTGTCAAAATATCCCTATTTGCAGACGACATGGTCCTATACCTTAAAGACCCAAAAAACTCTACTCAGAAGCTTCTAAACACCATCAATAGCTATAGCAAGGTAGCAGGATATAAAATCAACATAGAAAAATCATTAGCATTTCTATACACTAACAATGAGCAAACAGAAAAAGAATGTATGAAAACAATTCCATTTACATTAGCCTCAAAAAAAATCAAATACCTAGGTGTAAACCTAACAAAAGATGTGAATGACCTCTACAAGGAAAACTATACACTTCTGAAGAAAGAGATTGAGGAAGACTATAGAAAGTGGAGAGATCTCCCATGCTCATGGATTGGTAGAATCAACATAGTAAAAATGTCTATACTCCCAAAAGTAATCTACATGTTTAATGCAATTCCCATAAAAATTCCAATGACATTCATTAAAGAGATTGAAAAATCTACTGTGAAATTTATATGGAAACACAAGAGGCCACGAATAGCCAAGGCAATACTCAGTCAAAAGAACAATGCAGGAGGTATCACAATACCTGACTTCAAACTATATTACAAAGCAATAACAATAAAAACAGCATGGTACTGGCACAAAAACAGACATGAAGACCAGTGGAACAGAATAGAGGACCCAGATATGAAGCCACACAACTATAACCAACTTATCTTTGACAAAGGAGCTAAAAATATACGATGGAAAAATAGCAGCCACTTCAACAAAAACTGCTGGGAAAACTGGTTAGCAGTCTGCAAAAAACTGAAACTAGATCCATGTATATCACCCTATACCAAGATTAACGCAAAATCAATCAAGGATCTTAATATCAGTCCCCAAACTGTAAAGTTGATACAGGTTAGAGTAGGAAATACTCTGGAGTGAGTAGGTATAGGTAAGAACTTTCTCAACAAAAATCCCAGAAGCACAGCAACTAAGAGATAGCGTAGATAAATGGGACCTCATAAAACTAAAAAGCTTCTGTTCATCAAAAGAAATGGTCTCTAAACTGAAGAGACCACCCACAGAGTGGGTGATAATATTTGCCAACTACACATCAGGCAAAGGACTGATAACCAGAATATATAGGGAACTTAAAAAACTAAATTCTTCCAAAACTAATGAACCAATAAAGAAATGGGCAAGTGAACTAAACAGAACTTTCTCAAAAGAAGAAATTCAAATGTCCAAATACACATGAAAAAATGCTCACCATTTCTAGCAATAAAGGAAATGCAAATTAAAACCACACTAAGATTCCACCTCACCCCTGTTAGAATAGCCATCATCAGCAACACCACCAACTTATGATTGTGGGGAAAAAGGAACCCTCTTACACTGTTGGTGGGAATGTAAACTAGTACAACCACTCTGGAAAAAAATTTGGAGGCTACTTAAAAGCTAAACATTGATTTACCAATTGATCCAGCAATACCACTCTTGGGGATATACCCAAAAGATTGTGACACAGGTTACTCCAGAGGCACCTGCACACCCATGTTTATTGTGGCGCTATTCACAATAGCCAAGTTATGGAAACAGCCAAGATGCCCCACCACTGACGAATGGATTAAGAAAATGTGGCATCTATACACAATGGAATTTTATGCAGCCATGAAGAAGAACGAAATGTTATCATTCGCTGGTAAATGGATGGAATTGGAGAACATCATTCTGAGTGAGGTTAGCCTGGCCCAAAAGACCAAAAATCCTATGTTCTCCCTCATATGTGGACATTAGATCAAGGGCAAACACAACAACGGGATTGGACTTTGAGCACATAATAAAAGCGAGAGCACACAAGGGAGGGGTGAGGATAGGTAAGACACCTAAAAAATTAGCTAGCATTTGTTGCCCTCAACGCAGAGGAACAAAAGCAGATACCATTAAAGCAACTGAGGCCAATAGGAAAAGGGGACCAGGAACTAGAGAAAAGGTTAGATCAAAAAGAATTTACCTAGAAGATAACACACATGCACAGGAAATTAATGTGAGTCAACTCCCTGTATAGCTATCCTTATCTCAACCAGCAAAAACCCTTGTTCCTTCCTATTATTGCTTATACTCTCTCTTCAACAAAATTAGAGATAAGGGCAAAATAGTTTCTGCCAGGTATAGAAGGGGTGGGGAGGAGATGGAGGGGGCGGAGTGGGTGGTAAGGGAGGGGGTGGGGGCATGGGGGAGAAATGACCCAAGCGTTGTATGCACATATGAATAATAAAACAATAATAAAAAGAAGAAAGATATTGCAGACAAAAAAAAAGAAAGTGAATATATTTTTAGCATGAAGAAAGAACTCACCACAAATTCCAAAAGTTAAATAGGTGACAAATAGCAGAATCATCTCAGAATCCAGAAAAACAGGACAATGCTTTTAGTAGCACATGCGTGAGTTACAGCTGCCATGCATTGTCCTGAGGTCTATCTGCATGTTCTTTGATTGTCTCTCTGTATGACATGGATATTATAATATCATGTTCTATAGAGAAAATGGAATGGTAATTCAGTTTTTCCTCTAGGATGGCTGCTTGAAGTTTGCTTTCATTATTGATGGCGGGTGACTTTGCACACAGATAGACTTGCTGTTTGTAGTGCTGCTGTGGGCTTGCACCCTTGTCTGATAAACTATTTCTTGAGATTCCATCAGCAGAGGCACATTTATCACTGTGGTCGCTGCAGTCTCTGTACGCTTCTGATGGAGAGAGCCTCCAATTTGATGAGGTGGCAATGGGAAGTGAGACTTCTCCTCATTTTACACAATGGATGTTGGGAGAGTTTTTAAAAGACTACTTCTGGTTCTGTGTATTTAATAGCTCATTGAGGTCCAGGCCTGGGCTCTGTGGGTGGAATTCCTCTTCCTGTTGGACCTTGATTCTGCACCTTTGGGTCCCAATGCTGGGTGGCAAGCTGCAGGAGGAGACCTGGAAGCTTCTACCAGGCTCAGTGGGTCATGGGAGTCACTGATCCATGTAAGCATATCTCATGGAACCCAAGATAATTGCCTTTTAGCCAAATACCTGCAGCCTTTCTACCACAGCATGGAAAGAAAAGTGAGAAGTGAAAGTGGAAGGAGGTAGCAATCTCAACAGATTGTGGCTAAAATACTTACCATTTCAGGTCATAGCAAAGCCTGACTTTCTGAGCACTGTTAGGGCTTAGCTTCACAGGAAATTTGGCCTCTGACTGCTTTTCCATTCTTGGTTTTCCACACACATTGGTCTACTCCTGTTCCTCACTCATGCCAAGCCCACTGCCTCAGAGCCTTTGCACTTGCTGTTCCTTCTCCTCGAGTACTTTCTTCAGATACCCACACATGGCTCACGCTGTACTTCAACTTTCTCTTGAAATGCCAACATCTCACCATAGTATATGAATTAACTCCCTGAAAACCCAGCACTTCATTCTTTGTACCCCACTTTATTTCTTTATTTTTCTCAGTGGCACTACCTCTGTCATAGTATCTCCTATTGTATATGTCCCTCTTATTAAAAAACAGCTTTCTAGAGCAGGGACTTTGTTTTGTACATTGCTGTTATGTCTCCAGCACCTAGAACAATGCTGCCCAGAGAAATTGTTCAATAAATGTTTGTTGAATGAATGAAATGCAATTGGAAACCACTGAAGAGTTTTAAGCAGGAAGGACATGAGGCTTTCTTGGGTCTGCCTAAAGAAATTAATGTCTTGCTTACCATGCTCCTGTGATACCTTTCAACAATTTCCTCTGCATTTTAATTGCCCATCAGTCTAGTGTTCTCCAGTAGATGTGGAGGGTAGGAACTGTGCAGGATTCATCGACACACACCTTGCTACATGTATCCTATGAATTAATGCCGACCGAATGGAATCCATTGTCTCTTTGCAGATGAATTTTTTTTGATCTTGTGTTATTTATTTATTATTATTGTTGTACTGGGGGCACAGTGTAACATTTACCAAAGTTCTTACAATATATCATAGTTGAATTCACCTCCTCCATCATTCTCCTTTATTCCCCTTCTCTCCATTCCTGGAACATAGCTGTTTGGTTTTTGCAATAAGCAAAAATTAGTTATTTTGCTTATTTTGCAATAAGCAAAAATTAGTTATTTCTGAAAAGGGGAAATTTCCCTGCCATTTATGTCCTCATAGCATCTCTTAGCAATCAAGCTATTGCACTTCTTCTATGAGATTCAATTTGTATGTATTTCTGACTATACAATTTCTATGACTTAGTATTGCCTGGCTCTATATTATAATGGATTCCCAAGCAAAATTCATGAATCTATTAGGATACTTGACATTTTTACTAATCAAAAACCCATTAGAAGTAGGGGTTTATTATATCAGATGGTTAAAGAGTTGGCGGTAGATGGGGCCCAGATTATTTAATTGTGTATCTTATCCAGATCTTTCATGATGTATTTTACAGCTCTACAATTCCACTTTGTCAACTGGTGGTCCCAAGATGGCTGTGGTGGTTCTTAGTATGTTCTCACACAGTGACATCTAGTGGCAGGAGAAGGAAGGGCTCCTTTCAGGCATCTCTTCTTAGGATATATTAACTGTAGAAACCAATGCTCTTATTTTGTTAGTTTCATACATGTAAATAATGTACTTTGATCATAGTCACCCCGTTACCCTTTCTTGTCCCCCCATCTCCTCCACTGATCTCTTCCTCTTTCCTACTTTCATTTTTTCTAAATCTAGAGTCCACATATCAGACACCTCTATTAAAGGGAAAATGATTCCCTGGAGCCTTGCCCTGTATTTAGCTTCATTCATCATTGGTTAGAATTGCAACACATGTTCTTCTACAAACTAGTCTGATTTGGGAAATGGAGCAGTTCTGATCAACCTATATTAATTGAACTTCTGCCCACTCCTACCGTGAGGCACAGGAGAAGGAGCCCTCGTTCTCAGCAGGAACGCAGAGGGCTATCTGGGAGTAGGGTTGGGAACGGATTTGGGTAACACAACAGTGTCTGCCACATCTGCATGCTCTCCCTCTGCCACGGTTTGGGTGTTGTGTACCCCCAGAAGCCCATACGTAAAGCTTTGGTGTTGATATTAGGAGGCGCAGTGGCCCTTTAAGAGGTGGAGCTTTGTCGGAGGCCTTTGGGTGCTTGGGGACCTGTCCTCAAAGCCGGTTGAGGGACTCTGGTCTTATTCTCTCTGCTGTGGTTGGAGATGCGCCTGTTCGCTCCTGCGCTGTGCTCCCGCCTTATGCTCAGCCCCCCCACCCTCTCCACAGGCCAAGTAATGTGGCCGGCCTCATCTGGAACTTCTGAACCTTCACTACTGAGCCAATTAGCCCCTTCTTTACTTGGAAAGTACCCTAGGTCAGGTATTTTGTTTGTTTGTTTTGTGTTTTTACAGTGATGAAGGCTGGTTTATATGCTACCCTCTATCTTGGCCTGATTCAAAGGCTTGAGATTGGAGGTCCACATCCAAAAACTAGAGCTATACTGTTTTTTTCTGAATGGATTTCCTAAATTTATTTTTCAATTTAATTTAATGTATTTACTTTTATTTCATTAGAAAATTTTTTTTTTTTTGAGACAGAGTCTTACTATGTAGTCCAGGCTGGCCTCAAACTTGAGCTCCTCCTGCTTCAGTCTCTCAAATGCTGGGATTATCGGAAGGTACTACCAAGCTTCACTGAGCTCCTAAATTTAAAACAACAATAATAAAATAAAACTAAACTAAACTAAGTAGGTGACCTTCTTAGTTTAAAAAGAAAGATGTTTCAATTAATTTGAATTAAACTGAACATTGAGCCAGGTGTGGTGGTACACACATATAATTCCAGCACCTGGAGGCTAAGGCAGGAGGATCATGAGTTCCAGGCCAGCCTGGGCTACACAGTGAGACCCTGTATCAAAGCAACCAAACCAAACCAAAATCTCCCACACCCCTGCCCCCAGACAAGCAACCCCTCCCAAAACTAAACATGGAGCAAGTTGCCTATTCTTGCTGTGTCTCAGTTTCATTGTGTATAAAATGAAGATTAAATAAATTACTGTACAGTCAGTTCTTATTATTCATGTTTCTGCATTTGTGAATTTGCCTACTCACTGAAGTTTATTTTAACCTCAAAGCCAATACCTGTGGCAATTTTGTGGCAATTTGCAGAGCAGTGAAAATGTTGAGTTGCTTGATGGGCATGTTCCCAGGTGAAGTCAAATGAGGTGACATTTGACTCAGCTCTCATACTGTGTTCTTTTCATGGTCTAATTAGTGCCATGATTTTTGTGACTTTTTTTTTTTAGTGGGTGATTTTGCTGCTTAAAATAGTCCTCAAGCACAGTACTGAAGAGCTGTCTAGAGTTCTCTTGCACCCACGCTGTTATGTGCCTTTCTGAGAAAATAGGTTCATCAGATGAGTGTTGTTAGGGTACCATTTGTAGTGTAGTTGGCCGTGAATTCCATGTGAATGAATCAGTAATCTGTGTTATCTGAAGTGTCTTCAACAAGAAACTCTGCTGGGCGCCAGTGGCTCATGCCTATAATGCTAGCTACTCGGGAGGCAGAGATCAAGAGGATCGCCAGACCTGGACAAATAGTTTGAGAGACTCTATCTCAAAAAAACCATATCACATAAAGAGGACTGGTGGACACCAGAGACCCTCAAGTCAACAATTTAACATGACTCAATGCCCACAAGGGTCACAATTGGCAAAGCCACAAGGGAAGTCAGACAAGAGGTGCTACACTTCAGAAGCTGCGGGATCTTGATTCCAGGTGTGACCACTTGTGAAGGAGCAGGAGTAACCCCATGGCTCAGGTTTGGTTTCTTCCTTCAGGTCAGCCTGACCCAGCCCTGCCCAGCAGAGGTGCACTCAGGCCTGGCTTCTGCTGATGGAGGGTGCGTGGCCATCTCTACCCTCTGCAGCAAGTGACATTCGCTAGCATCCTGGCCATGTCTTTCCTTTCCTCTGCTATGCTGGGACTGGGGAATTAGAATAGAAACTCTCTTTGGGCCACTTTCAGTGAAGATAAAAACGGTAGAAGGAATTCCAAGCTGGGCGTTGGGGAAAAAGAGGGATGATTCTCTTACCTATTCTCTTAGCTTTTAATATCGCTATGACGCAACAGTTTCAAATCTATGTATAGAGCAGCCTATTCAAAGCCATTTAGAATCTAGGATAGCAATGCCAAAATAATTCCAATGTAAGTCTTTGATCTCCTCATTATAATGCCATTACCGTACCATTATTAGCTAAGATTACAATGACAAATCAATTTTAATTGAAGTCTTTGGAGATGCCATTTATAATGCTATTATCATGTGAATTTGCAATGGGAAAGTTCTTGAGCAAGCTTGTTGAAACAGCTCTAATGCCACGCTAATGGAAAATTTTGATGGCGGAATTATCCCAAGTCCTCAGGGACTGGTGATTATCATATAAAATCACCAGTCGTGAAAGTAACCCCCCATCCCAATAAATCATGTGATAGATAGTATCTACTCATAAAAGAATATCTTCCTCACAGGACAAGTCCACCAGCATTATAGAATCTGAAAGCAGATAAATGGACTTTTATTTTATGAACAGTGCACAAAGTGAGAGGGCCTGACTTCCTAAGGTTGTGCAGTGAGTGGCAGAACCTGGACTCAACCTCCAGTCTTTGACTCCTAGACAAGACTGGATTCCAGAGAAAACAGACAGATGGCAAGGACAGCGTTAGGCTGGAACCACAGACGAGTTTCAGACCATGAGGATATTGTCAGATGTACATTTTGGACTAGAAAGATCCCAGGAGAACTTCAATTTCTTGTGATTTCACCAGTTGCAGTGTCAGGAAGTTTGCCTTCTAGAAGCTGGGACTTGATTCTGGCTCTATGGTTTCCTATCAGAGAGTGTTTCTTTCCTGGAGGAGAAATTTAATCTCTTCTGGCTTTGAATACGTTCAGACAGAGAGGAAAAATGACCACACTGCACCAAGGAGTTGTTTAATTCAGGCAACTAAAGACTTAATAAACAAAATCAGTTACAGAGTTGTTTGGCTGAAGAGTGTTTAATTCAATCATCCTGGGAAGTCACTGTCTTAACTACTAGCTCATTAGAGTGTATTTTATCCCCAGAGCTAGTCTTGCATTGGCTCCCCTCTTTTATCTCAATTTGTCCCAAACACAGCCAGCCTCCTGTCACTTGAGAAAGCTTGCTCTATTCCCTGGTTATACCTTCCCTCTTCTGGTTTCCCCACTTCTGCTCTGGCCCTCCCTTTAGTGGGAGGGGAGGAGCGTACAGGGAAGGTGTGCTAACCTATGTGCGTTTCTTCCTTGGATGTCTTGCCATGAGCCAGATGTCTGAGCCATTTCAACAGCTAGCATTTTTGGGAAGCGTATTGTGAACCAGGCACAGCGTCAATGTCTTTGTTTAGCAAATTCAGCTGTAATTATGGCAACCTACAAACCTGGAGTTTAGTGCGATAACCTAACGAAGGTTATGTGTGCATCTGGAGCTGGGGCCTTGGTTTGTTGAGTCCTGGAGTCCAAACTCTTAACCCTTCATTTCATAGAAGCAGCTCAGGTCAGAAGAGCAACTGAGCACACAGACTCTGTAGCCACATTAACCTCATTTACATCTTGGCTCCACCACTTACCAGATGTGTCATAGGGGTCAAGCAGTGACACCTTTTCGCTGTTTCCTTTTTCAACCACATGATCAGGCTGATGGGGGAGACACGATCCCATGCTGAGCGTGGATGTGAGGTGCACAATTTAAGAAGGAATGCTGGATCTTGGGGGAGCCTTTAGCAAGTGAGTGTCAATTTTGAAGGGTCAGGATTTCAGAGGATGAAATCAGTAGCTTTGCAAAAGAGGGAATTAGAGTCAGGTTCAAAAAGTCAAGGCCAAAATGTTAGTGTACATTCCACGGCCATGGGAAAGGTAGTGTAGCTAATTATGGTTGGAAGGATTGCAGTCAATTAAGCTTTAGAAAAACCTCAATAAAATTCCTTAGACCCATGTTCAGCAGGCCCCAGGGGACACAATGGCTTAGGGATTTGAGAATCCTAAGCTTTCATCCTAGCTTGGCTACTGAGCTGTTCTGTGACCATAGACCTCTTTTAATCCTTCCATGCCTCTGTTTCCCTGTCTGCCAAATACCAGCTGTCTCCCTGGGTGATTTGGAGGGAAAACCAAAAAAAAAAAAAAAAAAAAAAGGATTAGGGGCAAGACCACCATCCCAATTGTTAATAAAAGTGGTATTTTGTGCTCAATTATTTACATTTAAACCTTTTGTCTTCCTGCCTGGGCATCCTCCACCTTCTGTCTCTTCTTATTCTCGGGCTTTCTTCCTCATTCCCCCATGGAGACGCAAAAATGTGATCTACCTGGTAGATATCTTGCAGAGAAATTCCAATCTGGATGAAGGAGAATGGCCCTGCTGTGACATTTCCAGGAGTTGCTGTCCAGGGGAGAAAGTCACCTAAGAGATGTCCTCAGCCCAGCAAACACAGAGGCTTTGGAGAAAGAGGCTATAGCAGCAATAGGTCCTACATGTGACTGTGTGACATGTGTCAGGGTCTGTGTTAGACCAGTCAGTGCCTGGGAAAGTTAATAGGAAGATTCTGAATGCTGAGAAAAATAATAAAATTAAATTAAAGTAACTCCCAGAGCATAAATAATGAACACAACACTGATTGAAATAAATGATGTACTTTGCTGTAGAAATGGTATTTAAATAACTGATACTGCACTTTGTTGGGCTACGGTTTTGAATGCCTTGGATTACACTATTTAATGTTTCCCCCAAACAGTCTTTCAAATCAGTATAAATTGCTGTAGTAGCAGGCACGTCTTGATCTTATTGCCATGACAACAGAATACAGAGAAATGCATTTTCATAACAATTGCTAGCAGTGTTTAGGATCACTGATACTTTGTGTCAGGGAACAGCTGGCTTTGGCAAGAAAATGGCATTGTTGCCTTAACTTGAAAGCTTTTGTTGTAATAATTAAAAAAATAGGTAGAAAGATTGTTGCTTTGGGGAAAAGTATGCAGATGGAAGCAAAGCCCATAGTGTGTATGTGTGTGTGTGTATGTGTGGGAGCTGAGAGAGAGAGAGAGAGAGAGAGAGAGAGATCTATGGCTTGCATTAGCGGCTCCCAAGGGTCCATGTGTTAAAGACCTGGTCCTGGCGGGGGATATAGCTCAATGTTCAAGTGCTTGCCTAACATCAGCAAGGCCTCTTCCTTTTTCTTCATGGGACTGGAGTTTGAACTCAGGGCTTTGCACTTGCAAAGCAGGTGCTCACAGAGCAGGCACTCTACTGCTTTAGCCATTTTGTTCTGATGATTTTGGAGATGGAGTCTTATGAGCTATTTGCTCAGGCTGGCCTCAAACTTTGATCCTCCTGATCTCTGTCTCCCAAGTACCTAGGAATACAGGCGTAAGCTCAAACCTCGAATTTCTTCTAATTCTTTATTTCCTTTCTGACTCATGATGCAAGCAGTTTTGCTCTGCCACATGTTCTTACAGTTGTGTGTTGGGTCTCACATGCCCAAAGCAATGGGGCTAACTGAAACTTTCTAAATTGTGAGCCAAAATCAACTCTTTCTTTTGGTATGGGATTTGGACTCAGGACCTCACTCTTGCTATGCAGGCGCTCTACCACTTGAGCCACACCTACCCCTAACCCTTTTTGCTTTAGTTTTTTTTTGTCTGCTAGGTGCTTGTGTTTTTGCCTGGGCCAACCTAAACCATGATCCTTCTACTTATGCCCCTGGAGTTGCTGAGATTACAGACCTGAGCCACCATACCCAGCCAAACTTCTCTTTTATAAGTTGATTATTTCAGGTATTTTGTCATAGAGGTGGAGAGCTAACTAAGGCAGATGGTGGAGATTATCCTGTATTATGGGTGCAATCCCTAAATGCAATCACAAGTGTTCTTGTAAAAGAGGCAGAGAGAGATTTGATACACACGGTGGAGAAGGCAGCGTGAAAATGGAGAAGAGAGATTTGTAGATGCTGGCCTTGAAGAGTAACATGCTATGAGCCAAGAAAATGTGGGGAGTGAGCAGAAGATGGAAGGTTCAAGACACAGGTTCTCCCTCGAGCGTCAGGAGGACTCAGTTCTGCTGACACTGATTTTAGCCATGCTAAACTAATCTCACACTTCTGGCCTCCAGAACTGTGGGAGGGTAGATTGCTGATGCTTCAAGCTACCACGTTTGTGATGCTCTATTCAGGCAACAAGTTTTGTTGCCATAGAAACCTAATACAAAGGTCAGTTTACTGGGCCGGAGATCAAATCCTAAAGGGCAGCCCTTGGCCATGGGCTTACAAGAAGAACACGGGGACTTTGCAGCTTGTTATATGTGTTGATATTCTTAGTGGTAGATAAATTTATTTTATCTTACCTTTTTATTCAAAGAAGTCAGTGCAGTAAGTTGCTGGGACATGGTTTTCTACTGATTCTCCTCTGCTCAGTCTCTGCCCTCCCCTGGTGCTTCTTTGGGTTCTGTTCTCAGGCCTTTTCTTATGCTTTGCACTTTTCTTGGATGATCTCAGCCACTCTCAGGGACTCAGCCATTATTTAAATGTCCAATAGATCTTTTCTTATAGCCCTTATGTCCTGCTATCTATGTCTAGTTCTCTACTTACAGGCTAGCTTTGATGGTGGGAACATGTGGCAGAGGAAACCTATTCACCTCACGACGGATGGAGAGAAAGAGAAAGAGAAAGAGAGATGGGTGTCTTACAATCCCCTTCAAGGGCATGCCTCCAGTGACCTAAAATCTCCCATCAGGCCCAACCTCTTAAAAGCTCCATTACTTCCCAATAGCACAAAGCTGAGGACTAAACGTTAACATATGGGGCTATGGTGGGCATTCCATATCCAAACAATAGTGATTGGAATGTTGCAAAGATACTTCAAATGTGTGATAAACATAAATGTGAACTTCCTATTTCACCGATTCCTCCAATTGCCAGCTTGGCTCTTTCCAGAGTCCCTATTTTGGAGAATGAAACTAAGATCTATCCAGTTGCCTGAGATTAATTCTTTTATTTTTGTGGTACTGGAGCTTGAGCTCAGGGTCTACACCTTGAGCCACTCCACCAGCCCTATTTCGTGAAGGGTTTTTGAGATAAGGTCTCATGAACTATTTGCCTGGGCTGGCTTTGAACCTTGATCCTCCTGACCTCTGCCTTCTGAGTAGCTAGGATTATAGGTGTGAGCCACCAGTGCCTGGCTAATTCTTTTTTAAATGAAAAATTTCTTTGGCTGGGTGCCAAATTTTGACCACATTTTGCGGACACTTGGATTGGTCCCACTTTTTGCTGTTGTTATGAACATGGGTGCACCATATCTGTTGAACCCCTGTTTTTGCTTCTTCACTTCTGAATTTTACTTTAGAAGTGAAATTATTGGATCATGTGGTAGTTCTGTGTTTACTCTTTTTTGAGGAACCACCATACTGTTTTCCATAGCAGCTGTATCTTTTTGTATTTCCACCAACGGTGTTGAAAGGCTCCACTTCCCCACATCCTCATCAACACTTGTTATTTTCTGTTGTCTGGTAGTGGCCATCCTAATGGTTGTGAGGTGAGATTACTTCCTGAGCTTCTGCTTATCTAAGCCCCCTCCCTCACATCCAGTCTATTGCAAGTCCTGTCCATTCCTCTGTGTGTTTATCTCCTGAGTATCTTTTTTACCCCCTTTTTTCTTTTTTTTTTTGACTGTGTGGCCCAAGCTAGCCTTGAACTCATAATCCTTCTGCTTCAGCTTCCTGATTTCTGGGATTCTAAGCATAAGCCACAATGCCTGGCTTTCCTAAGTATCTTTCTGTTGTAGGAGGTTGCTAACTGAGATACGGGACTCTGAGGCAATTAGCAGAGAGCAAGGTTTTACTGTGCCAGCACAGACTCAGCGGACTCATGTCCAAAGGCTGAGCCCAGAGAACAAAGGGGTCTCACCTTATAAACCCTTGCAAGCAGGTTACAGAGGCAAAAAGCAAGGTGTAATCCATATATGGTTATATTTAATTTTATTGGCTACTTTACCCTAGTGCTATGTGACTTTCCCCTCCCCAGTGCTACGTGACCTTCCTCATTCAGATTTCTCAGTTTTATCTCTGCTATGCCATCCCTACCTCCCTGCTACTTTCTTCTTTCTCAGGACTCAGGCCTAGCCTGTTTTCTTCTGATCCTCCTCCCTGCTCCATTTCCTTTCTCTAAATCATCACTGCCACTGCTGAACTAAATTCCTATCACTTTTGTTTTCCTTGCTTGCTAGGCAGGTGCTCTGCTACTTGGGCCACTCCATCAGCCCTTTTTTGTGTTGGGTGTTTTAGAGATAGGGTCTCTTGAAATATTTTCCCAGGGCTGGCCTTGAACAGTGATCTTCCCAATCTCTGACTCCCAAGTAGCTAGGATTACAGGCATGAACCACTAGTGCCTGGTTTCTTATTACTTCTTGTGAAGCAACAGCTAAGATACTAAGTGCTGCCCTTACCTCTGGTTTGAGCCACATTCAATTTATTCTTCACAGAATAGTCAGAATAAACTTAGAAACATCTAACAAATTTGCTTAAAACCTTTTAGTGGCTCTCTTTAACCTTTACATAACCTGGGGACTTGTTCAGGATTTAGTCTCTTTCTTCTTCTTCATCTTTTGCCACTCCCTCATTCATTTCTTCCCTTTGTTCTTTGCTATACAGTATTCTTAGTGCATTGGAAGTTGTGAGGACTGCATCTCAGGAGGGCAGTTGTGAGTAAGTATAAAATGTTTATTATACTTACTCATCACATCTGATGCCCCTGGTCCTGCACAGTGCCTGCTACACAGTAGGGTGCTTGGAAATATTTATTGTATGACATTACATACCAGACACTATGCTAAACCTTTTGTTTGCATGATTTCATTTATATCTCACAACACTTTGTGGTAGACATAGCTATTGTCCCAATTTTACAGATAAAGAAACTGAGGCTTGGAGTATTTGTACATGTTGCTTAAAGCCATACAGCTTGTAAGTGGCAGAGGCAGGAACCAGATCAAGTTGTGTGATGCCGGAGCTCAGACTTTGAACAGCTGTGTTATTGTCTCAGTCACCTCAGGCTGGTGGAACAAAATGCCATAGAGTGAGCGGCTGGTAGACACAGACATTTATTTTTCATAGGTCTGGAGGCTGGAAGTCTTGAGATCAGGATGCCAGCTGGGTTAGACTCTGTTGAGGGCTCTTCGAGTTGCAAATGACTGACTTCTTGTTTCTTCTCTGTGGCCTCTTTATGAGGCTCCACCCTCATGTCCTAATGACCTCCCAAAGTCTATACCTCCTATACCATCACCTTGGGAATTAGAAGTTCAGCTTGTGAAATGAGTCCATGGCAGTTGTACGTCCTCTCACTCTCCCTGCCCACCCTAGACGATATAGAATGCTTCAGAGCAGCCTCTTTCTTTGCTGTTTCATACAACTCGCTCTTGTGTTCCCAACTAGAAGGTGACTCTATGAGGGCAAGCATCAGGCCTTACTTATCTATCTGTCCATCTCAGTGGGCTGAAAACTGAATCAGCAAAGGGGTGGAGGCAAGGCAGTCCTGCATTCTAGGAATTGGGCTTACAGCAGAAACAGAATAATCAAGAAACCTTGGGTATGGTGGTACATGGACCCTTTTCTAACCCTTCTTCTCTTCCCAAGTGTGAGTAATGAATGGGCTGAGCTTAGGTCAGGTGCCCTCCCCTCTCCCTCATCCCCACTGAACTGGTGTATGGAGGGGAAGGAACTACACTCTACTATGAAGACCATACCCCAAGGAAGTTGTAGAGCTTTTAAAAAGAAGGAAAGTGGGATGCTGGTGGCTCACACCTGTAATCTTAGGTACTTGAGAGGATGAGATCAGGAGGATTAGGGTTCAAGGCCAGTTGGACAAAAAAGATCAAGAGACCCCCATCTTCAGAATAACCAGAGCAAAATGAACTAGAGGTGTGGCTCAAGCAGTAGAGCACCTGCTTTGCAAGTGAGAAGAAGTTCTGAGTTCAAAATCCCAGTCCCACAAAAAAGAAACATAAATAATAAGCAGGAAAGAATACTGAGAAGCCTCCTAATGACAGGTATTGCTGTGGCTCTTCCTCTTCTTATTGTGTGGAGCTATTTTTGTAATATTTAACAGGAAGGGAAAGAGAGCAGAAGGAACTATGCAGGACCAGAACTGGTAGGAAAAGCTTCATGGAGGAGAGGCTATTTGAGGGCTGGATCCTGAGCAGGGCTGGATTGGTAGGGCAGAGAGAAGATGAGGTTGTGTTGGTAAAAATTTACTTGGGAGGCAACCAAGTGTGTGACTTTCCAGTTTTGGCCAGTGTCCATCCTATGTGTCTCTCTCATCTCTTTTGGTGCCTCTGAACCTTCTCTGCCTTGTTGGTAGCACAAAAAACATTGAATGTTCTAAGTGTGTGGTGAATTTGCCTTATTCATGGTCACACAGCTGTGACCAAGTGTGGTTAAAAAACAAAACATAAAAAACCAAGAGAAAAAATTTTTGATTCTTTACTTCTTTTTATTCCACTTTTGTTAGGATATATTAGTTGTACAGAGGGGATTCATTGTGACAATTCCAAATAGGCTTACATTGTACATTGGTTAGATTGCCACCGGCATCTTCTCCTGCAGTCCTCCCCCTGCCCCACTTAAAGCAACTGCAAGAGGTTTCACTGTTCTATTTCACATATGCATATGAAATATGTATATATATGTATATAAAGACCACCAACAATATTCTCTCACCTTCATCTCCTCCACTCACCCTACCTCTCTCATAAGTATCACCCACTCACTAAGAGAAATTTTAAAAGCAAAAAATTTAAGTTCCTGTGTGCAGCGCATAGCTCAGGGAATGGGAGGAGCTCTCAGTCAGTCTTATATTATTGTTGGTTTTGTTTATATCCTTGAGTGAGCTGAGTGTTTCCCTGCTCTTTATTTTGTGAAAATCTGCTTCCCAAAAGGCAAATGTTGCCCAACAAGCAAGGCAAAAGTGAATGTGCTTAATTGAAGTGATAAAGTGAAAACCTTAGATTTGTTGAAAGGTGGCATGTCTTTTGCAGAAGTTGGGCAGTATTGTAGGAATAATGAATCAGACATCTGAAGTATTTGAGAAAAAGAGCCAGAAATAAGATCTAGTTGTAGGTGAGCAGCATTAATGTGTACAGCAGTAATTTTTGTGATAGCAATGAGCCTACTCCACGCAATTTCAAGTCATGGATGCTCAGGCCTACTGTATGTACAGTATAGGCAAATCTGAGTAAAGTTAGAGCCCTGAACTCTGCCATCCTGAGCACTGGCAGTTTTCCTCAGTGGTCTCCTAGAAACCATGGATACCAAGGGTCTACCCTACATTCTCATCGCATTCAGAATGGATAGAGAAATGAGGATTAAGGAAGAAACTTCTTTGCTATTAGGGATTGTCAAAAATTTCAAAAGGCCAGGAGTGATTTCTCAAGCTGTAATCCTAGCTCTTCAGGAGGTGAAGGCTGGGAAGATTTCAGTTCAAGGCTGACTTGGGGAAAAAAGTTAGTGAGATCCCATCTTAACCAATAAAAGCTCAGTGTGTGTTCCTTCCCAGCTATGTGGGAAGCACAAATAGGAGGCTTGCAGTTCAGGCTGGCCTGGGAATAAATTGAGACTCTACCTCAAAAATAACCAAAGAGAAAAGGGCTGAGGGCACAGCTCAAGAGGTAGAGCACCTGCCTAGCAAGTGCGAGGCCCTGAGTTCAACTCCAGTACCACCACTGAAAAAAAAATCAAAATGAAGCCTAGGCATTGTGGCTCATGCCTGTAATCCCAGCTATTCAGGAGGTAGAGATCAGGAGGATTGCAATTTGAGGCCAGCCAGGGCATAAAGTTAGGGAGACCCATCTCAACCAATAGCTGAACATGATGGTGTGAGAGGAGGATTATGGTCCCAGGCCAACAGGGGCATAAACATGCAATCCTACCTGAAAAATAAGTAAAGCAGAAAGGACTGGGGGTGTGGTTCAAGTGGTGTACCTGCCTAGCAAGCTCAAGGTCCTAAGTTCAAACCCCAAAAATCAAAATGATGAGAGGAAGAGAAAATTCAGCTGATTGGTCTTGTATTATTGATGTTTTGGTTTGTATTTCCTTTTCAAAAGGGATGATCTCAGATTGCATGACATCCAGCTCTAAGTGAGACAGTATTAGGTTTCAAATAGACACATGTCCACTCACTTGCAGTGCTCTTGCATGAGCACTGAGCCCTGCTGCATTTTGGAGTTGTCTTCATCATTAAGGGGAGAATTCTTGTTGGGCAAAATGTTAATATTTGGTTTAGTGTTTTTCCAACAAATTTACACATTCAAAGATCACCATCAAGAGATTCACCATGTCCACATATCACCAAAATCACTGTTTTCTTATGGTATTAAAAAGAAAAGCCAGTGGTTCACACCTGTAATGTTAGCTACTTAGGACGCAGAGATCAGGAGGATCGAGGTTTGAAGCCAGCACAGGCAAATAGTTCTCAAGACCCTATCTTGAAAATACCCAAACAAAAAGGGATGGTGGAGTGGCTCAAGGTTAGGCCCTGAGTTCAAGTCCCAGTACCACAAAGTAAATTAAAAAAAAAAGAAAGAAAAGGAGGGCTTGAGGCTCAGTGGTAAAATGATTGTTTAGCATGTATGAGGCCCTGGGTTCGGTACCCAGCATCACAAAGAAAAAAATTATATATACAAAAAACCCAACAACTTTTATATTTTAGTAATTAAAGTACATCATGGTTTTCAAATTACTATATGTTTTTTATACCTTGAAATAAATGTTTAATATATTTTACAAATAGGAGGATCATAGTTCTCCTATTTCTTGATAAGTTCATTTTATTGAAATATGAGTGTAGATTTTGGTGAATTTTTACACAGTGAATGCACGTGTGGAATCAGTGCCAGCTTAAGTAATTAAACAGGACCAGCACCTCAGAAGCCTACCTTAGACACTCTGATCAATATGTACCTTTAAAAGAAAATGCTGTTGCGGGGGAAGAAATGACCCAAACATTGTATGCACATATGAATAAAAGAAAAAAAAAAAAAGAAAACACTGTTGGAGGTCTATCATGTCCATTGATTTTGCCTGTGGTTTGAACTTTATGGATTCCTACAGTATAGACGTATGCTCCTGGCCTTACCATGGGGTTAGGTTCAGACAAACCCAGTATTAGTTGAAAATGCATTTTAACACCTGACTTACTCAATGCCATAGCTTAACCCAGTCTACCTATACGTGCTCACAACACTTGTATTTGCCCCAGTTGGGCATCCTGTAGCCTTGGAAAAGATAAAAAAATTCAAGATGTGAAGATCATTTCTGCTGAATGTGTTACTTTTGCATTACCATAAAGTTGGAAAGTCATGACTGGCAGCATCCTAAGTTGGGGACCATCATTTGGGTGCGAGCTCTTTCATCAGCATCACACTTAACCACGTTGTTAGAGGCAGTAGTTCTCTTTTTCTTTGCAGCGTAATGTTGGTGATGGACATGGAGATACACAAGTTAGACAATTTTGTTTGAAGGAAGAAGTTTTTGGCAGAGTTGCTAGGTATGCTGTCTATAAACAAAGCCTTCTGCTGTCAGCTTCTTCAGGGTTTTCCTCAGCTGCAGAAGGCCTCCACACCCAATGGCAGAGGGGGCCAACATCCAATGACTAGTCATGGTGGGATGTAAAGGCCTGGCTGATCTGGGACATCATGAGGTGATTCTGACATGGCTCATATGTGCTGCATATTAGCTGGGTTTTAATGAGCTTGCATTGCAGTTCAACCTCACCTTTCCTTCCACAGGGGTTAATTCCTAATGAACGCCCTGCCTGTCATACTATTTTAGCACCTGCTTCCCGAGAACTCAACCTGCAACAGCTGGTACTGGGAGTGGTCCTATAAAGCAAGCAATCAGATAGGGCTTGAGAGTTGGATCGCTCGCCATCTGGCTGCCTATGAGGACTTCATCACTGGTGATTGGTGGAGCACAGCCAGTAGGTTCAGTTATCAAAACTCTTACCAATGATGAATTGATATGGAGTAGAAAGGATCACATTACCTAGTACCACAATCCTGTGTTTGAGAAATATGGGGGTAAGTAAAACTAGATGGCTAGTGCTAAGTGCCAGGTGGATGCAATTATCACCATAAGTGGTAGAGTTAGAGTAGTGGCAAGGAGTAAAGTATCAAGACCTTGGTTGCTGAGGAGATGGTTAATAAAACACAGCATCCCCGGAGACAACTAGATATATGGCCAAAATGAGCAATGCCCAGATTTGTCACCAGAAAAAATCATGAGTGGATGCCCAGAATAAAGCCAAGGACGGTGACTTCAATAAATTTTTTTTAAATCTCTTATCTATATTTGAGCTGGGTTTTAGACTCAGAATTTACCATCTGAGCAACAGGTTGGGTCTCTACAACATGGCAGGTATGATTCAAGATTCTCCTAGTCTTTTGACTGGGTCTATACCACTAACTATGGTTAGTTAGTTAGCTCCCCATTAACTGCAGGAAGGGGAGTATCCAAACATTTTCAGGAATATTGGACTTAGGGTCCAAATGGACATTATTACCCATCGGCTTGGCTCTCCTTTTAAAATGGAGGCGTGTAGGGGCTGGGTAATAAGTGGAACTCGATGTCTGTAAACCTACCCAATGGTTATTTCCTAAGTTGTATAATTGGGACTCACGTATTTGTTGGTTGGGTTCTTAATCTGTGGGTGGGAGCAATCACAATGGGGAAGACAAACTGGAGAGGGCTTCTATGTTTACCTAGTAGTCAAGATGGTAAATTAAAAATAATGAAAATAAAACAATAAACACCACGTTGGGGGAGGATTATGGAATTTGTGTCATCCTTAAGGATCTAAAGGATACAGAGCTGGTGATTTGAGTATGTTTAATTCATCAGCCTGGCCTCTGGGGCATCCTGAAGGATGATGATGGAGCCCTGTAAACAACCAAGTACCAGCCCCAATTGCAGCCACCAATGTCAGTCAGCTAGAGCTGACTGTTAATGGCCTCAGATAAAGAGTATGCAGCCATGGATTTGGTGCATGTGCTCTTTTCTATCCTAGTCAGAAAGGAAGATCAGAAATAGTTTGCATTCCTAAGCAGCAGGTAACTATCTACATTTATAGTTTTCTCCATGTCCTGTCATGATGAAGAACAAAGACATCTTGTCCATTTGGAAATCCTAGAGAATATCATACTGATCCATGACATTGATGATATTATGCTAATCAGGCTGATAAGCAAGAAATGGCTAGATCACTGGAGAATGTGTTCTAGAGCACAAGAGATACAGCCTGTGAAGATTCAGGGGCCTGCCATATCTGTAAAGTTTTTTGAGGTCCCCTTCAAAGTCAGAGACATGTTATTGCATCTTTCTTTTCCTTCTTTTATTGGGGTTTGAACTCAGGGCCTCATGCTTACTAGGCAAGCACTGTACTGCTTGAGCCACTCCGCCAGCCCTGTTTTGTGTTGGGTGTTTTCGAGATAGGGTCTTGAGAACTATTTGCCCAGGCTGTCTTTGAACCATGATCCTCGTAATTTCTGCCTTCAGAACGGCTAGGATTACAGGCATGAGCCACTAGCACCCATCTTATTGCATCTTTCAAATGATTGCATCCTAGCACAAAGGAGGAAGCCCCATTGCCTAGTAGACATATTCCTTTGGATTCTGGAAGAAGCTTGTTCCACACCTTGAAACCCCACTGTGGCCCACATATCAAGTGTCACACAAAGCTGCCCATTTGAAGTGCTCTGCAGGCAGTCTAAGCTGTGGTGCAAGCAGCCCTGTGACCATACAATCTGGGAGTACCCATCAAGGTGGGAAAAAAATGACAGAGCACAGGTTCCATTGAATCATATGCTACAGCTGCTGCCTGAACACTCCAGGCTCCTGTGTTCTGGAGAAAGTGAGAAATGGGGAGAAGGCACTTTGTTGGCAGGAGCAATTGACCCCGGTCTAGGGAGGAGGTAGGGCTGCTTTTATGCCACAGGGCTGGGAGAAATAAGTATGGCAGTGAGGTGATCAAGTCGGATACCTCTTGGTACTTCCTGGTCATCTCTGATACAATCCTGTTCTGAGGAGGATGCGGTAACCAGGACAGATCCCTCAGCAATGAGGGCCTTGCCCAGTGGCCACTGAGGCCAGCACAGGTGGTAGTTGAGGTGCACGGTAATGTAGAATGGATAGTGGAGGAGGGGGTGATGTGGATTAGTTGTGGCTCCAAGACCTGCTGCAGGGGTGAGACCTGTTGTGCATCCCTCCAACCTCCATCTTCTAAGTTTCCCACTGTAATCTTGGAACAGCAACAAACTGAATAAAATAGAAGAAGGGGTTCTGAGTGATGCAAGGTGCACACTGCCCTGAGTACTGAGACTTGCTCTCTAGATTCTCCTTCCAAGAAGGAGCTGTTTGTTCAACCCTTCGGGGTGCAGTCTGCATATGGCCTCTGAGAATTAGCCCCTTTCGGTTTTCTTCAGCTAGAGAGCCATCTCTTGTCCTTCCAAGGGCAGCACATACCTGGGGACAGATTATGACAGGGCTATAAGGCATTTCAGTCTGCTCCACTCTGTGACAACTCTGATGGACCATTAACATGCCAGAGCTTCCCGTGGTCTTGGCTGAGCTGCGATGAACTTGCAATGCCCTGTAGCTTGTCTCTGCCCAATTCTGCTTCTGTTCTTTGTCTTCTTCCTTTGGAAAACATTGACCCTTGGAGTTCCTCGAAAGATATGGAAAGCTCTTGGAAATTTCACAATTTTTTTTTCTGATGAGGAAGTGTAGATTCCTAAGCTGTACAAAGACTGAGCAGTGTTCAGAGACACCAAGGAAAAAATGCTGAAAAATTTCTGCTCAGTGATTGAACCCCACTTCAGACATAATGTTCTAGTGACATCAGCCGATCAGGATTGGCACCACAACTGGGATTCAGTCTCAGCAAAACTGAGCAGAAGAGATTCATCCTTAGGTTTTAGTGGCCATTGGACTCCATTTATCTTCCTGTGAGTGCACAGCTGATGTAGGGGAAAAAAATGCAGGCTTTGGATCAGAAGTGGGTTCAAATCCTGGCTCCTTCCCTAGTGGTTGTATGATTGGGCACTTCAGTTTCCTTATTTGCAAAATGGACAACTCCCACCCCCCAAAAAAAATTTCCAAAAAATCTCCTTAAAGAGTTCCTCCTTGGAGGAGGAGGAGGAGGAGACTTCAAGCCACAAGGAAAGAAGACAAAGTTTGAATAGTTTCTTCTGTTTCTGTCTTTCCCTTTTACATTTGAAAGAAAGGGCTCTGAGGTTTTTACTGTTACCTGTTCAATGACAGAGCCTTCTGAGGACATTCCAAGACAGTGTACAGTCCTGTGGTCTACTTGGAATCCATACAGATAACATTTCAAGAGAGATGCCCTGTTGGTTTTGACTGGATATTCATATAAACTTTTTAAAGAGAAAAAAAAAAGAGTTCCTCTTAGGGGTAGTAATGAAGCCCTTACAGTATTTAGTAAGGAATTAGCTCTCAGCTAATGATATTTAAAAATTACATTTATCTATGCATTTATCTGTCATCTACTTATTTATGTGAAGTGCTGGAAATCAAACCCAGAGTCTTGCCCATGTTAGAGGCAACCCTCTATCACTGAGTTATATCTTCAGCCTTTTTTTTTTTTTTTGGTGGGACTGGAGTTTGAACCCAGGGCTTTACATTTGCAAAGCAGGCGCTCTACCACTTGAGCCACACCTCCAGTCCATTTTGCTCTGGTTATTTAGGAGATGGAATCTCAAGACCTGGGCTGGCCTCAAACTGTGATCCTTCTGATCTCAGCCTCCCAATTGACTAAGATTTCAGGTGTGAGTCACTGCACCCAGCCAGCCTTTGGTGTTGTGAGACAGGGTCTCACTATATAGCTCAGGCTGGCCTTGAACTCACAATCTTCCTGCTTCTCTCCCAAGTGTTGGTATTACAGGTGTGCACAACCATACCTACCATGCCCAGCATATTTATTCTTAGCTCCTTCTGTCCATCTTTATATATTAAATCTACCCTTTCAGGGAAGAAAGCAATTTAATCAATACTTTTCTATTAAGCTCTTGGGAGATTTAATGTGTCAGCTCTTCCCAGGGAAATAATTGCGTTTAAAAAAGGAAAAGCCGTGATGTCTGAATAAAGGGACACATGCCGATGGACAGTGTTCAGAGGGGTTGGGAGCCTTACATTAAACCCAACAAAGGAAAGCATTCCTCTTGTCTGGGTAAGGTTGGCTCTCCCAGCTCTCATTGAAGAGGAGAGTTAAAACTGCACCTAAAGAAGACTGCCCTCCCCCTTCCCACCACCCACGTTGAGAAGAGTTTGCCTACATCTTGCTTCTTTCAAGTGGGACAACTGAAATATCTTCTAGCTATTTGTTCCAGTTGTTCAATATATATTCTTGGTTATATCAAATATTTGATATTTTAGGAAATCAGCCTTGTTAAATTAAAGTGCGTAAGATGGCATTTTAAGGTCACCTTGGCATGATCAAACATGATGCTGACATTTACCAACCATTTCCATTGCTTCTCATATGTTTCCTTGTCACTTAAATCCAGGCTCTTCAAAATTAAAAGAGTTTCAAAAAATCTAATAAAGCAATTATAAGCAGTGTACCTGAGTCACTGTGTGCCCGCTGGTTCCCATGCAAATTACAAAATCTTATGTCCTTTTCCCGTCATTTAAAAAATTAAAATGGTTTTATTATAATGTTACCTGCATAAGTACAAACAAGTATAAATATGAAATGTTTTATACACTCCTTAAGTTTATGGATTCCATTCATATAAAAACCAAAATAAATCTGCATGTTAAATAAAGAAAACTACAAATCGAGTCATGTTATTGGAATTCCCCAAGGCACAGTGTCTGACTTTTGTGTTTCCACATCCTCACTCTCCCCTACATCAGACACCTCCAAGTTCAATCTCATCCCTGTCAGCCACTCTTCTTCCTGGTAAACTGAGAATTGACCTGGTCACAACCTAGACCTCCATGAGTGGAGGAAGAGGGATCTGTCTCCTTCCTGCCCTGCCCTCAACAGCTTGACAGCCCCTGACCCCAAATCCTCTTTTCTTCTTGGGAATTCCTAGAAAGTACCTAAAATGAGAGCAGCCTAAAACTGAGCCAGACTGAGGACTGAGATCCAGTGGGGGTGGGAGCTTCCTGATCTGCCTGTTTTTACCCAATCTTGTCCTTCTCCCATTCTCTCATTTATTCCCCTACTGGAGATGGAAGACCTTTCATTTTCCATTATTTATAACTTCAGACTTATATATAACTTCTGACTTACACTCCTGTTCTTTCTTCCTCATTAACTTTTTTTTTGTGGGACTGGGGTTTGAACTCAGGGCTTCCTGTTTACAAATCCAGTCCATTTTTTGCTGTGGTTATTTTGAGATGGAGTCTCACAAACTATTTTGCCTAGGCTGGCCTTGAACCACAGTCCTCCTGATCTCAGCCTCAAAAGTGGCTAGACTTATAGGCTTGAACCTGCACAGGCAGCGCCTGGCTTCATACTAAACGTTTTAATGAGGATGGTCTAGTTCCATCTGAGAAGGACTTGGGATGTGATGAATACTTTGTGTTTCTGAGCAGAAGTGAGCAATGACATTCATGGGACTTTGGCCTATTGTGATACCCCTGCTTATGATCCCCCAAATGAACTTGAAGAATGCACCCCAGATTGTACATGAATGTTCTGAGTAAAGTGCTTCCATGTGGATAGATCGGTGTGAGAGGGAGCAGTTTGTGGGTTCGATGATTCTGCCCTCAACAGCCTGTCATTTTTCTCAAGACAAATCTCATTGTTGAAATCCATATTTCCTTTTGTTTTCTTGCAGGAAGTAGTGGGAATTTTTATTGTCAAAACAAAAAATTATAATAGAACACAAATAAGTAAGCTGTTTTGATAATTCTAGAGTCCAGGGTCTCTATGAAAAGGCAGCTCCTTATGTAGACAAGTTACCATCCAGACAAAACCAGCATTGATCTGAGACAAGGTTCAAGAGAATAAATGAACATGGATGGATGAGGAGAAACAAAGAGGGGAGTTTTCTTTATTTACTTTCTTTACAATAAGTTTGTGCTAAAAGTATGAGGTTTATTTTGGTGTAAAGTGCTTTTGAACAAAACATTTTTGAATACTTCTGTACCCTCCCCCTTTGCCCCTGTCAAAATATTTCAAACTATGACGTGAACAAGGAAATCAAAGCTGGAGTCACTGGTTTCACATGACCTTTATGCTATAGTCTAACTGAAATCACCATCTTTTCTCCTTTAAAACAAGTTTAACACTTATTTACCTACAGTAAACTAGTAAGTAGATAGAATTTGCTTCCTTTGGAAGTTTCAACCAAATTGGAATTAAACTAATCTTAAAGTACAAGACCAGTGTTTGTTCTGTGACACACAAAAGAGAAGCATCCCCTCAATGGCCCAAGAGGTTCCACATTTAAAAACTAGCCATCGAGCTAAGTGATCCATTCAATTTACTAAAAAGGAAGGAGAGTTTAGTTTCAGCATGAAAAGAAGTTCCTGCCATGTTTGGATCTAGACCCAGATCTCAAACAGACTTTGGATTCCCCTCACTGACAAGGCTGGAGCACTCATTGACATGGTCAAGAGGTCAAGAGTTGTCTAAGATCATCAATGAACATTTCTACTCTCTGACTTGACAACGTTTGTGTTGAGAATAGTACGGGGTCCAGGGGCTTTTCCTACACAGAGCTGTGTCCCTACTATCACAGTGAAATGATGTGACAACTCTGGTAACAGACAGGAACATTGTACAGCTCCTGCAAATTAGCAAAACTTCCCAGGAAGAGTCTATACAGATGTTCTGTTCTTCCACTGCTGGGATCTGCCTTTGGCCTGAGCTCTGGCACTAAGGAAGATCCAAGGACCCATGTCTCCTGAGAGTTGGTGAAATAATCTGGGACCAAAACCATGGTGAGAGCAGTGTCATGCTGTTGGTTGATAGAACAATAATGTCATCACTTATAATATCAGCAGTCATTTTATCCTCAGACCTCACTTGAGAAACTTCCAAGGACAGCCCCTCCTTTAACAGAAATTCCCATGCTCTAAGACAGCCCCACCCCTACCAGAGACTACCACGCATGTGCTAACCTCTTTAACCTCCCCCTTCTATAAAAGCCACACCTCACCCAGAGTCTGGGCTGTGATATCTTTCCCCTGGCCAGCCTGGCAGTTTGGGCCTGCCATTAAATTTTGCTCTTGGACGTGAGACTTTTCTCATGAGCTTTCTTTGTGAGTGGTGTTTTTCCTAACATTTTGGTGCCATGACTTTGATTGGGTGCACTCCCGGCACTGACCTTGCTCTCCTGGCCTCCCCCACCCCATCCCGCTCTCCCTCTCTCTCTCTCTACTCCCATTCCCTTCCTCCGGGATCTGAGCTGCTTTGCCGGAACCCTGATCCTAGGAAATGCCACTCTCTCACAGCTCACAGGGAATTTCCTCTGCCCCAGCATGCCTCCAATTGCCATCAACCACCGGCCAATCTTTCCTCAAGGTCTTCTCTCAGTGAGTCCTTGCACGCAGCAGAGCTGTGATCTCTCTCATTTCCTCAAAACCCTAGTGCTAGATCTCAGCTCACTCCTATCCCTGGGAACCGGGTTCCCCACTAGGGACTGTGGACCCCTGTGGTGAAGACGTTTCCTCTGGGTGCTCCACATCTCTCTCTCTCTCTCTCTCTCTCCTGAGGACCTGATATTTTGGTGACACCTGCCATATCTCTCCTCAGGTCAGGCCTCACCATGGGAATTGGACCACCCAAATTCCTTCAGACTCCCCATTGGGATGTCTCCTGGCCAACCTTGGGCCCCTCTGCCTAACACCTGATCTTAAGCTACAAAAGCTTATTTTTCTCTGTAATCAGGCATGGCTCCAATAACCATTAGACAATGCCTTGAAATGGCCACTTAATGGCACTTTCAATTCCAATATTTTAAGGGATTTATGCAATTTCTGTGAGTGTGCTGGTAAATGGAAGGAAATACCTACACCCAATCCTTTTCTTATCTCTGCACCAAACCCTCCCTCTGTACTTCCTGTTCCCCTGTGCAGGTTCTATTAGCCTCTAAACCAGCTTCTAAATGAACCAAATCCTCTCCCAAACCTCCTCCTTCCCCATGTAAGCAGACTTCTTGTGCTGCTCTCCCTGCCTATTTCTTCCTATCTTCCTGACAGACTTTCCCGTCATGGTGTCAAACCACTCCTTGCCAACTCTGGCCTCATGGCAATTCCAGCTCTGAAAGAGCTCATGCTCCCTCCCTGTGGGCTGAGACCAAGCCTGGGGTTTATTCGGGTATGCCTCATGCTACGTTGGGGGAGTCCTGTTTTATTATGGTGTCTGATGACTGCTTCTCTTCCCCCTATCCCCCTGTCTAATGCCCCTTTTTCCTGAGACAGCGACCAGAGAGTGGAGATTTCGTGTTGCTGAAAGTGTTCCAGTACCAGTCAATGGGAGTGACCTAGAGACACAGGTGATGGCTAATCCCTCAGGCATGTGTCAAGCCTCCAGGCTCTGCCTTCCTCTCCCTTACCTAAGATGTCAGGACACCTTTTCTGCTTCCTCCATGGTCTCACCACGTGTTCTTTGTCTCTGTCTGCCTTCCCCTCCCCAGGCTTACTGGGACCACACCTCCCATGAAAAACTTATAGCACAGTATCTTATGACTTAAGTTATTCCAACTAGTTTGCCAAGCTTCTCAGTCTAAAGTAACTTTAACTCAGCTGCTTTACAAAAAGTGCTTACAAAAAACTACAGCTGCCACGCTAATGCCCTAACTCTGCCCTCACAAGGGGAGGAGGGAAAGCAAGTAGGTGCACTTGTGCCTGCCTTAGCTAAGAGAATCCATAGGCCAACCCGACACACATCCTAGGCCGCCAACCGCACATGGCGGTGGTTGTGGCCCACCACCACTTCCCCTAGAATAAATGCACGCAGAGTACACAGGAAGGGGGAAGGGTGACATGCCGCAGGATCAGGCCTAGGTGACAGGCTCGCTTGTCCCGGATGTGTGTGGAGGGGGTTGGTGCCCTGTACATGCACTGCTCCTAGCCCCACCTCACACCTTGGGACACCAGACCCAGCCCTTGTAAGCCAATTGTTAGCCCAAGGTTATGGTCCCAAAAATCGCAAAATGGACAGTATGGTACTGTTATTGGCCCAGGATGCCCTCTGAATGCCCTTCTCTAACTCTATGGATGATTTATTCCTTTGTTAAAAAAGTAGCCTTTATTAAAGAGGCTGCCTGCTGTTAGCTTAAAGGCAGGATCCTAGCATTTTGTTCTTTCTAGATGGGACCTGCACCTTCCAGTCTTCTGGCTGGTAGATGTTAAAAGCTTTGTACTCAGGCCTGGCCTCAGTATGCCTTGGGTGACCAAGAGAAGTGGCCTTCACAGGGTTCCTTAAATTACAATACCATACTCCAGTTACGACCTTTTCTATAAAAGGGAAAAAAGTGAACTGAGGTCCCCTATACAAATTTTCTTTCATCTCGAATTGGCTCCACAATTGCTATCCAACACTGGCCATTCTTTGTAAGCCACTGGATGAACATGGAAAGGAGGACCAGAAAAGCCCCTTATCAATGACAAGGCCCACTCCTACTGCTGCACCCTCTGCCCTACCTTCTAAGCCACCCCAATATTCAGAACCTCCTAATGGGTGCTTCCGCCTTCAACAGGCAATGGTAGGAAGAGGGCGAGTCTGTGTCCCCTTCCAGCTATCAGATCTAGGGGAAATTAAAAAACATCTGGACAGCTATACTGATGCCCAGACAAATACATTCAAGCCTTTATCTCTGTGATCCAAACCTTTCAATTGACATGAAAGGATATTATGCTTCTACTAGACCAGACTCTTTTCTCATTAGAAAAACAATGGGTTCTGGCTCAGGCCACTCAGGTTGGAAATGATTACCATTTACAATGAGCCCCAATACTAGTGGCACCTAGAAATGAGGAAATAAATGTGCCTACCTACAGGGGCACAGGCAGTCCCCTTAACAGATCCACACCAAAAGGGGGCTGATGATATGGCTCAAACAGTAGAGTGCCACTTTGCAGGTATAAAGTCCTGGGTTCAAGCCCCAGTACAGCCAAAGGAAAGAGGACAAAATATTTGGGGATAAGGGCATAGCTCAGTGGGAGAATGTCTGCCCAGCATGTGCAAGGCCCTGGGTTCAATTCTCCAACATTGCTAAATCAAAAAAAAATGGTAAGGAAGATAAATGGCATTAATGTCACTTCAGCCATCTCATACTGGAAGAAAGTAGTTTAACCTAGACCAGATCCCTCATTCTTCAAGTGAAGAAACTGAGGCCCAGAATGTTCAGAGACCTGCTCTCCAGGGTATCAGGTGTCAATGTGAAATAACAACTTTGCTTTACAGCAATGCTCTGAAGAAAATTCCCTTACCTTTCTGTAGCATCTTAAGGATGCTATCAGAAAGCATACCACAATGGACCCAGAGTCACAGGTGAGAGAGGTTCTCCTCAAAGATAAATTTCTAACTCAGTCAGCCTCAGATATTCATAAAAAACTCAAAAGTCTGTGGCTGAGGGGAAAAAGTCATTGAACCAACTAATACAGCCACCCATGTCTGTATACTATAACCAGGACCTTACTAACAGGAGAGAAAAAGATAAGAGACATCATGACCTCATTGCTGCTGTCAGAGAGGGTCTCACCTGACTGGGGCCTGCATCCCAAACTTGCTACCATGGTGGACAGAAGGGGCACTTCTGCAGAGGATGCTCAAAAGAGGGACAGCATGGGAGACAGCCCCACCTGGACCCTGCCCTCTCTGCAAAGGTAACCACTGGAGGTCTAAGTTCCCCCACCTCCAGATGGAAGGCAAGGTGTCACCTCCTATGGATTGATGGGTTCTGGCCCCCTGTCCACGCTCCAGTTCTTGGCATCAATGTTGAGGAGCCTCAGGGTAGTCATGATGGCAGAAAAACAAAAGATCATTTTCTGGCTAGATAGTGGAGCTCATTTCTCTGTTTTACCTTTCTCTCCGGGTCTCTGGTCCAATGTTGAGGAGCCTCAGGGTAGTCATGATGGCAGAAAAACAAAAGATCATTTTCTGGCTAGATAGTGGAGCTCATTTCTCTGTTTTACCTTTCTCTCCGGGTCTCTGGTCCAATGACAAAAACTATCATTTGGGGCAAATCTGGCCAGCCACTAGAGCACTAATTTACCTGGCCTCTAGCTTGATCTTGGGGAGACCGCCTCTTCTGTCACTCTTTCCTCATAGTTTCTGAAACTCCAGTGACTCTGCTGGGATGAGATTTACTATCTCAACTAAAAGCTCAAATTCTCTTCCCCGCAGGCAGCTATCTCTGCTGCCCCCTCCTTTAGGAACAAATAGATTCCACAGTGTGGACTGATGAGATGAGTGTAGGGTGAGCCAGGCTGACCCTCCCTATTCAAATAAAACTCAAAGATCCCTTACAGTTTCCACATCCAAAACAACATCCCCTGAAGCCTGGGGGACAATGAGGCCTTATGCTGATCATAAATTCCTTAAAACAACAAGGGCTACTAATTAGTTGCTTCAGCCCCTATAATAAATCTAAAATTTTTATAAAAGTTAATTTAAAAATACAAGTCACAAAGTAAACAACTGGAAAGAATATAGATAGGTAATGAATGTATTTTTTGAGAAGTTAAAGGAAAAAGGAATGGTTTTTTGGATGAGAAAGGATTTTGTAAAGAAGGGTTTGTCCTAAAGATTGTTGCAAGTACAATGGATTAGGACAAGCCATCAAAGGGTTTAGTATGTTATATGAAGGTCTGAGTAAGTTTTAAAAGTGTATGATAAAAAGCTTTGTTGTGTGATAAAGTTAAAGTTGACTATAATCTAAGAGTTGCCTAAAATATTTTTAGGGTCATGTCAAACTAAAATCAAATTCTCTAGGTCTATAAAATAACAAGGTTATCTTAATATTGTTCTGCTCTAAGTAACATCTACAAAAAACCGTTACAGAGAAAGATTTTATCAAAGAAATTATTTGTGTTTTCTGCTGATCTTGTCAAGCTTTAAGTACTACTAAATCAGAGTTCATTTACATATTTGCTTATGTGTCTTAAATGATGATCTTGTAACAGTGTAGTGTCTATAATTTATCTAAATATGGTACAAACATTTACAAAGTTATATAAAAATGAGCTAGAGCTCTCTTTTATCCAAGAGTGTTATACTTAACCTAAATCCTGACAGTCCCTGCCTCCCACAGGTCACCTACCTAGGTGTGGCCTTAAAGGGACATATTCACTCCCTGTGTCATGAGTGCATCAACCCAATCTTCCGTTTCCCTCCCTGCCCCTATACCATAAGGCAGCTTAGAGCTTTCTTGGGAGTTACAGGATTTTGCAGAATTTAGATCCCTAGGTATGCAGTCCCTTAGCAGACACCTTTTTATACTCCTCCTAATATTCCTATTTGGGTCTTAAGTAATGTATGGCCAACTATTTCTCTAGAAAACTTGCCTCCAACAGACTCTGCTCCTCTGGCTGACTACCTACCTTATCTTAACCTTCTCAGGGAACTTCTCAGAGAACATGCAGACCAGATCCTTCCCTGCTCTATAACAATTTCTGTTAAACCAGGGGATCTTGTTCTCCTAAAGGATCTTCTACCCTCTCCATTGGGACTTCCATGGACCAGCCCTCATCTGGTGAGTCTCACAACACCCACTGCTGTCAAGCTCAATGGGATCCCCCAGTGGCAGCACCTCTCAAGGAACAGTTAAAAAAATGGAGAAGGGAATTGGAAGACCCTTGAAATTGTCTAGGGAACAACATTTCACAGTAGTTCTTCTGGCCAATGCCCATCCTAATGCCTATGTTTCTTGCTTTCCTATTCTTAAGCTTCCTCCTTTGTATCATACTACACATCTGCTACTGCTAATCAAAAGTTTAACCAGTTGTACCTCCAGGGATATCAACCTCTCCAAAACCATCCAGAGGACTGCTATGAGGCCCCCACCAGGACACAGGAGCTCCTGCCCCATACAGTGCCCCCTGCCAGCAGGAAGCAGCTAAAGAGACTGAGGCTTTGCCCCGATTCCTGATCCTCAGCCCGCACCCTCATCATTATTAAAGAAAAAATGGGGGAATGATAGAATAATAATGTTGCCATTTATAAATTGGAGGCCATTTTATACTCAGATCTCACTTGAGAAACTCCCAAAGACAGACTGAGCCTGCCAGGTGGGCGATCCTGTGAGTCTGGCCCACCCTTAACAGAAATTCCCGCACTCTAAGACAGCCCCACCCCTACCAGAGACTACCACGCATGTGCTAACCTCCTTAACCTCCCCCTTCTATAAAAGCCACACCTTGCCCAGCCAGCCTGGCAGTTTGGGTCTGCCATTAAACTTTGCTCTATGGACATGAGACTTTTCTTGTGAGCTTTCTTTGTGAGTGGCATTTTTCCTAACATTGGTGACACTCAAGACCTCCAGCACTGACCTGGGAGCACTGGCTGAAGGTCATGTGTCTGTTCTTTCATTTATCCATTCAGTTTTCATTTGCCATACACTGTTTTCTGAATTTATCATTAATCTATTGAGAACTGCATGGGCCTGGCCAATAAGCTCTTTATATTCAGGACTCACAGTAAGCTTGTGTGGTAGTGATTATTATCTTATAGATCAGGAAAGCAAAGAGAAAGTGGTAGGAACTTACCAGTAGATGAGAAAATTTGAATGTGGATCTAAGGCTGTCTTAGAAAGCTCATTCTGAGTGAGGTTAGCCTGGCCCAAAAGACCAAAAATCGTATGTTCTCCCTCATATGTGGACATTAGATCTAGGGCAAACACAACAAGGGGATTGGACTATGAGCACATGATAAAAGCGAGAGCACACAAGGGAGGGGTGAGGATAGGTAAGACACCTAAAAAACTAGCTAGCATTTGTTGCCCTTAATGCAGAGAAACTAAAGCAGATACCTTAAAGCAACTGAGACCAATAGGAAAAGGGGACCAGGAACTAGAGAAAAGGTTAGATCAAAAAGAATTAACCTAGAAGGTAACACCCACGCACAGGAAATCAATGTGAGTCAATGCCCTGTATAGCTATCCTTATCTCAACCTGCAAAACCCCTTGTTCCTTCCTATTATTGCTTATACTCTCTCTACAACAAAATTAGAGATAAGGGCAAAATAGTTTCTGCTGGGTATTGAGGGGGGGAGCGGGAGGGGGTGGAGTGGGTGGTAAGGGAGGGGGTGGGGGCAGGGGGGAGAAATGAACCAAGCCTTGTATGCACATATGAATAATAAAAGAAAAATGAAAAAAAAAAAAAAAAAAAAGAAAGCTCTTGTTTTTGTGACTGTTTCCGGAAAAGTAATTTATTACACATATAAAGATTCTGTGTCATGATATGACTCTAACCTTTCATTGTCTAGTGCTATTTTACAATCCTGTAGTTACCAGGTAATAATAAATGTGCAAAATCCTGTTTTATCTAGTAGGTTTAAATAATTTCTACCTGCCAGCTGGGTATCAGTGGCTCATACCTTTAATGCTAGCTACTTGAGAGGCTGAGATCAGGAGGATCATGGTTCCAGGCCAGTCTGGGCAAAAAAGTTTGCAAGACCCCATCTCAGTGGACAAGATACTGGGTGTAGTGGTTGTGCCTCAGTGGGGGTGGGAAGCTTAAAATGGGAGGTTGGTGGTCCAGGTCAGCCTGGGCAAAAATAACCAGAGCAAAATGGACTGGAGGTGGGGCTCAAGCAGTAGAGCACTTGCTTTGCAAGTGTGAATCCCTTAGTCCCAATCCCGGTACCACGCAATTAAAAAAAAAAAAAGAAAAGACTCAGTTTCCTAAGTAGTCAAAAGCCTGACAAAAATAGCAGAAAATGTAAGTAATTATATAGATAAAACAAAAAATCTTTGTACTTTGGGTCAGTTTTTTTTTTGCAACTATTACTAAGAGCAGAACAATATTTTTAAGGTAGCTTTGTTATTATAGACATAGAGAATTGGGTTAAGACCCAGGAAGAAAGCAATCTTAACTCACTATCCACAGGAAGAGGAGAAAACACATTTTGATTAATCTTTGGGGTTACAGACATGGGCTTTGGGTTTAATTAGTGGAAAAACTTTGGACAAGGGTTCTTTCTCCCTCTCAGATAAGGGAACCACTCTGTCACTGGTGGGGGTGGGGGGATTTCCACATTAGAAGGTGGTGAAGGAGTCAGATCTGGGAGACGGGCCAGAGAAGAAACTTTCTTTTGGGTTTTATGAGCTTATCCCTGGCTCTATGTATAAAGCCATGATGTACAGTGGGTGAGTGAGGTGTCAAGTGCTGGGATCTCACCACCATCCTAGGAGGCTAGCAGAGTGTAGGGGTTTGGTGCTGTGGAGGCTAGGCAGGGAAGGAGACATGGCATAGGCTTGAAAGAAAGTGGAAAGACAGATCAGAAGGTAGTCCTTTGGCCAGGAGAGGGGATGAGAGCAGGGCTTACCCTCTTAGCAAATCTGAGTTGTGACACCAAAATGGTACTGGTGAGTGGGGCGTTCCACATGTTCCTCAGTGCTTTGGGTATAATGTCTAAGATTAGGATGCTGCCCTGGGTGCAGCAAAAGAACCATGAAGAGCAGGACAATGGTAAAGAGTAATGTATTTACAAAGCAGAGTTACACCTCGGGACATGAAGTGGGCAGTTGGATAAGGACCAACTGCCTTGTCTTTTTTTTTTTTTTTTTTTTGAGACAAGGTCTTGCTATGTAATCCACCTGGCCTGGAACTGGAATTCACTACATAGCTTAGGATTGCCTTAAACTTGTGATCTTCCTACCTTAGACTTCCAAGTGCTGGGATTACAGAAGTATAGCACCATAACTGGCTTACATTTGTATTTTTAAAACAATTAAAAAATATTGCTGGGTGCCAGTGGTTGACATCTGCAACCCTAGCTATTCTCTGTCCAGGAGGCTATGCTGATGTGGCCAAGGATTGTCTGTGGAAGTACTGAGTACTGCTTAGCTCACCTTGTGGTCTGCGTCTTCCCAAGCTGTCTGGGCACGGGCATCTGGCGGTGGCCTGGGGGCCTTCCTGGTTTCTCCATTCAACATGAAGTGGAGATGTTCAGCGCAGGCTGGAGGTATGGAGGGGTCAAAGTTTTGCCTCTTCTCGGTGGCCTTGCCTGCAAGGTGTGTCTCCAGCATCTCTCCAAGATTTCACTTTAGGAGGCACGCTTTCTCCTTCCTCCCTCTAGCCGCCATCTTGGAAATCCCAAGGTGAAATCTTAATGTGATTTTAACTTGAATTTCTTTCATGACAGGGATGCTGAACATTTCTTCATGTGTTTATTGGCCATTTGTACTTCTTTTGAAAAATTTCTGTTCAATTCATTTGCCTCTTTCTTCAGTGGGTCATTGGTTCACTGGGAGTTTAGTTTTTGAGCTCCCTGAAAATTCTGGTAATTAGTCCTTTGTCAGCTGTACAGGTGGCAAATATTTTCTTACATTCTGTTGACTGTTTCTTCAGTCTGGTTACTGTTTCCTTTGCAGTACAGAAGCTTTTTAGTTTCATGCAGTCTTATTTATTAACCTTTTCTTAAAATTGTTGAACTATTGGAGTTCTATTCGGGAAGTCATTGCCTATGCCTGTACGTTCCAGTGTTTTCCCCCTTCCTTTGCTGCAGTGGTGTCAAAGTTTTAAGCCTTACATTAAGGTCTTTGATCCACTTTGAATTGATATTAGGTCAGGGTAAAAGAAAAGAATCGAGTTTCAGTCTTCTACATGTGGATATCCAGTTTTCCCAGCACCATTTGTGAAAAGGCTGTCTTTTCTCCAACATATGTTTTGGCTCCTTTGTCAAAAATCAGATGGCTGTAGCTGTGTGGGTTTATGTTTCGGTCTTCTATTCTGTTCCACTTGTCTTCATGTCCACTTTTGTGCCAGAACAATGCTGTTTTTATTGCTATGGCTCTGTAGTATAGTTTGAAGTCATGTATCATAATATCAACATTGTTGCCCTTTTTGCTCAGTTTTACCTTGGCTATTTGAGGTCTTTTGTGCTTCCATATGAACTTTAGGATCGATTTTTCTATCCCTTTGAGGAATATCAGTTGAATTTTGATGGGGATTGCTTTGAACATATAGATTGCTATTTTTTTTGATGTTAATTCTGTTGCTCCATGGGCATGGGAGTCTTTCCATCTTCTGTTTTCTTCAATTTCTTTCTTCAGTGATTTACAGCTTTCATTATAGAGGTTTTTCACTTCTTGTGTTAAATTTATTCCAACATATTTTTTTTGGAGGTATTGTAAATGGGATTGTTTTCCTGAATTCTTTCTCAGTCTGTTCATTGTTAATATGTAGAAAAGCTACTGATTTTTGAAGACTGATTTTGTATCCTGTAATTTTGCTAAAACTGTTTATGATGTCTAGGAATTTTTTGTTGGATTTTTAGGATCTTTTAGGCATAAGATCATATCATCTGCAGGGATAATTTGACTTTTTCCTTCCCTATTTATATTCCTTTTGTTTCTTTTTCTTGTGTTATTGCTCTGGCTAAGAATTCCAAAAATGTATTGAATAAGAGTGGAGAGAGTGGACACCCTTGTCTCATTCCTGACTTTAGAGGAAATGGTTTCAATTTTTCCCAATTTAGTATGATGTTTGTCATATATAGCCTTTATTATGTTGGGGGTACATCCCTTCTAGTCCTAATTTTATCAGAGCTTTTATTATGAAAGAATGTTGAATTTTGTTGAAGGATTTTTCTGCATCTATTGAGATGATCATGTGATTTTTGTCTTTGTTTCTGTTAATATACTGTATTACATTTAATGATTTGCGTATGTTGAACCATCCCTGCATCCCTGGGATGAAACCAACTTAATCATGGTGTATGATCTTTATGATGTGTTGAGTTTGATTTTCCAGTTTTAATTGAGTTTTTTTTTGAAACTATGTTCATTAAAGAGATGGGCCTATAATTCTCTCTTGGTCTCTGGTTAAATAAGATTTTGCTTTTAGAATTGAAGTGTGTTTATTACATTAAGAAAATATCCATCCATTTTTATTTTCTCAAGAATATTTATTAGGAGGGGATGTCAATTTTTTCCAAAGACTTTTTAGCATTGAAATAGTGAAGCAGCCTTACATTTCTTTTATATATCCCAGTTGGACATAGTTTATTTTCTTAATGTGGTATTGAAGTGTGTTTAATAATATTTTACTTAGGATTTTTGCATCAGTAAGTTTATCCATTTTATTTATTTATTTATTTATGCAAGATTGGCTTTTTAAATTTATTTATTTTATTCTTTTATTCACATGTGCATACATTGTTTGGGCCATTTCTACCCCCTAACTCCTGCCCCCTTCCCTCTCCCCCGACCCCTCTAGCTTCCAGCAGAATCTGTTCTGCCCTTTCTTCTAATTTTGTTGAAGAGAAAGTATATTATTATTATTATTGCTAGTTGAGATAAGGATAGCTATACAGAGAGATTCCTAGCATTGCTTCCATGTACTAATGTGCTATATCCAAGTTGATTCATCTCTAACTGAACTTTTCTCTAGTTCCTGATACTTCTCTTTTTTTGTTGAGTCCTTGTCCAGTTTTTGGGATGAGAATAATACTGCTTCTTAGAATGATTCTGGCAGTGTTCCTTCCTTTTCTATGTCTTGGAAAAGTTTGAGGAGTGTTGGTATTAGCTCTTCTTTAAAGGTCTGGTAGAATTTAGCAGTAAGTCTATCAGGTCTTGGGCCTTTCTTTGCTGGGAGACTCTTTATTACTGCTTCATTTCCATTGCTTGTTGTAGATCTGTTTTTTTTTGTTTATATTCTCTTGGTTCAATTTTGGTTGGTCAAATGCATCTAGAAATGTATCCATTTTATCTAGATTTTCCAGTTTATTTGAGTATAGGTTTTTGAAGTACTCCTTAATGATCCCTGGTATTTGTTGTGTTGTCTCCCTTTTCATCTCTAATTTTATTAATTTGGGTCTTTCCCTCCTTCTAGTTAGATTGGCTAAGGACTTATCAGTTATTATTATTTTTTTGAAGAACCAACTTTTTGTTTTGTTGATACTTTGTATAGTTTTTTGGGTCTCTATTTTATTGATTTTGGGTCTTGTTTTCATAATTTCTCTCCTAATAATTTTGGGTTGGCTTGTTCTTGTTTTTGTAGAAGTTGAAGTGCAGCACTAGTTCACATATTGGAACTCTCTCTGTGTTTTTAATGCAGGCTCTCATTGCTATAAACTTTCTCCTCCGCACTGCCTTTGCCATGTCCTCTTTTTTTTTTGTTCATATGTGCATACAATGTTTGGGTCATTTCTCCCCCTTTCCCCCACTCCCTCCCTAACCCCCCGACCCCTCCCTCTCCCCCCATCCCTTTGCTACCCGGCAGAAACTATTTTGCCCTTTTCTCTAATTTTGTTGAAGAGAGAGTATAAGCAATAACAGGAAGGACAAGGGTTTTTGCTAGTTGAGATAAGGATAGCTATACAGGGAGTTCACTCACATTGATTTCCTGTGCATGTGTGTTACCTTCTAGGTTAATTCTTCTAGATCTAACCTTTTCTCTAATTCCTGGTCCCCTTCTACTATTGGCCTCAGTTGCTTTAAAGTATCTGCTTTAGTTTCTCTGTATTGAGGGCAACAAATGCTATCTAGTTTTTTAGGTGTCTTACCTATCCTCACACTTCCCTTGTGTGCTCTCGCTTTACCATGTGATCAAAGTCCAGTCCCCTTGTTGTGTTTGCCCTTGGTCTAATGTCTGCATATGAGGGAGAACTTATGATTTAGGTCTTTTGTGCCAGGTTAACCTCACTCAGAATGATGTTCTCCAATTCCATCCATTTACCAGCGAATGATAACATTTTGTTCTTCTTCACGGCTGCATAAAATTCCATTGTGTATAAATACCACATTTTCTTAATCCATTTGTCAGTGGTGGGGCATCTTGGTTGTTTCCATAACTTGACTATTGTGAATAGTGCTGCAATATACATGGGTGTGAAGGTGCCTCTGGAGTAACCTGTGTCACAGTCTTTTGGGGATATCCCTAAGAGTGGTATTGCTGGATCAAATGGTAGATCAATGTTTAGCTTTTTTAAGTAGCCTCCAAATTTTTTTCCAGAGTGGTTGCACCAGTTTACCTTCCCACTATCAGTATAAGAGGGTATAAAGTATACCCTTTTCCCTGCATCCTTGTCAACACCTGTTGTTAGTGGTGTTGCAAATGATGGCTATTCTAACAGGGGTGAGGTGGAATCTTAGTGTGGTTTTAATTTGCATTTCCTTTATTGCTAGGGATGGTGAGCATTTTTTCATGTGTTTTTTGGCCATTTGAATTTCTTCCTTTGAGAAAGTTCTGTTTAGTTCACTTTCCCATTTCTTTATTGGTTCATTAATTTTGGGAGAATTTAGTTTTTTAAGTTCCCTACATATTCTGGTTATCAGTCCTTTGTCTGATGTATAGCTGGCAAATATTTTCTCCCACTCTGTGGGTGGTCTCTTTAGTTTAGAGACCATTTCTTTTGATGAACAGAAGCTTTTTAGTTTAATGAAGTCCCATTTATCTATGCTATCTCCTAGTTGCTGAGCTGCTGGGGTTCCATTGAGAAAGTGCTTGCCTATACCTATTAGTTCCAAAGTATTTCCTATTCTTTCCTATACCAACTTTAGAGTTTGGGGTCTGATATTAAGATCTTTGATCCATTTTAAGTTAATATTGGTATAGGGTGATATACATGGATCTAGTTTCAGTTTTTTGCAGACTGCTAACCAGTTTTCCCAGCAGTTTTTGTTGAAGAGGCTGTCCTTTCTCCATCATATATTTTTAGTGCCTTTGTCAAATCAAGTTGGTTATAGTTGTGTGGCTTCATATCTGGGTCCCCTATTCTGTTCCACTGGTCTTCATGTCTGTTTTTGTGCCAGTACCATGTTGTTTTATTGTTATTGCTTTGTAATATAGTTTGAAGTCAGGTATCGTGATACCTCTAGCGATGTTCTTTTGACTGAGTATTGCCTTGGCTATTCATGGACTCTTGTGTTTCCATATAAATTTAACACTTTCTGTAGACTTCCTCAATCTCTTTCTTCAGAAGTTTATAGTTTTCCTTGTAGAGGTCGTTCACATATTTTGTTAGGTTTACACCTAAGTATTTGATTTTTTTTGAGGCTATTGTAAATGGAATTGTTTTCATATATTCATTCTCAGTTTGTTCATTATTAGTGTATAGAAATGCTAATGATTTTTCTATGTTGATTTTATATCCTGTTACCTTGCTATAGCTATTGATGTTGTCTAGGAGCTTTTAAGTAGAGTTTTTTAGGTCTCTAAGTTATAGGATCATATCATCTGCAAATAGGGATATTTTGACAGTTTCTTTACCTATCTGTATTCCTTTTATTCCTTCTTCTTGCCTAATTGCTCTGGCTAGGAATTCCAGTACTATGTTGAATAGGAGTGGAGATAGTGGGCATCCTTGTCTTGTTCCTGATTTTAGAAGGAATGGTTTCAGTTTTTCTCCATTAAGTATAATGCTGGCTGTAGGTTTGTCATATATAGCTTTTATAATGTTGAGGTACTTTCCTTTTATTTCTAGTTTTCTCAGAGCTTTTATCATGAAATGGTGTTGGATCTTATCAAAGGCTTTTCCTACATCTGTTGAGAAGATGAAGTGGTTTTTGTCTTTGCTTCTGTTAATGTGGTTTATTATGTTTATTGATTTTCATATGTTGAACCACCCCTGCATTCCTGGGACAAAGCCTACTTGGTCATGGTGAATGATCTTTTTGATGTGTTGTTGAATTTGGTTTGCCATTATTTTATTGAGGATTTGTGCATCAATGTTCATTAAAGAGATTGGCCTATAGTTCTCCTCTTTGGAGGTGTCTTTGCCTGGTGTTGGGATAAGTGTAATACTGACTTCATAAAATGTGCTAGGCAGTTTTCCTTCCCTTTCTATTTTGTGGAACAGTTTAAGGAGGATTGGTATCAGTTCTTCTTTAAAGGTCTGATAGAATTCAGCAGAGAATCCATCAGGTCCTGGACTTTTCTTTTTGGGGAGACTCTTGATTGCTGCTTCAATTTCATTTTTTTTATAGATTTATTCAGGTGATTAATATGCTCTTTGTTCATTTGGATGATCATATGTGTCTAGAAATCTGTCCATTTCTTTAAGATTTTTGAATTTATTTGAATATAGGTTCTCAAAGTAGTCTCTGATGATTTCCTGGACTTCTATGTTGTTTGTTGTTATCTCCCCTTTTGCATTCCTGATTCTACTAATTTGGGTTTTTTCTCTCCTTATTTTAGTCAGGTTTGCCAGGGGTCTGTCGATCTTGTTTATTTTTCAAAGAACCAACTTTTTGTTTCATTAATATTTGTATTTTTTTTGGTTTCTATTTAATTGATTTCAGCTCTTATTTTTATTATTTCTCTCCTGTTTGTTTTCAGATTTGCTTGTTCTTGTTTTTCTAGGAGTTTGAGATGTATCATTAGGTCATTGATTTGGGATCTTTCAGTCTTTTTAATATATGCACTCATGATTATAAACTTTCCTCTCAGGAATACCTTTGCTGTGTCCCATATGTCCTGGTAGGTTGTGTTTTCATTTTCATTGACTTCCAGGAAATTTTTAATTTCCTCTTTTATTTCATCAATGACCCATTGTTCATTAAGCAATGCATTATTCAGCTTACAGCTGTTTGCATGTTTTTTGTCTTTACTTTTGTTGTTGAGTTCTAGTTTTATTGCATTGTGATCAGATAGATTGCATGGTATAATTTCTATTTTCTTATATTTGCTGAGGCTTGCTTTGTGCCCTAGGATATGGTCTACTTCTGAGAAGGTTCCATGGGCTGCTGAGTAGAATGTATATTGTGTAGAAGTTGGAAGAAATGTTCTGTAGTCATCAAGTAGGTCCATTTGATCTATTGTATATTTTAGTTCTTGAATTTCTTTATGATTTTTTGTTTGAATGACCTATCTATTGATGATAATGGGGTGTTAAAGTCTCCCACAACCACTGTGTTGGAGGTAATTTATGCCTTTAGGTCTTTCAGGGTATGTTTGATGAAATTGGGTGTGTTGACATTGGATGCATATAGGTTGGTAATTATTATTTCCTTTTGGTCTATTTCCCCTTTTATTAGTATGGAATGTCCTTCTTTATCTCATTTGATAAATGTAGTTTGAAGTCTACTTTGTCCGAGGTAAGTATTGCTACTCCTGCCTGTTTTCGGGGGCCATTGGCTTGGTAAATCTTCTTCCAGCCTTTCATCCTAAGCCTATGCTTATTTCTGTTGGTGAGGTGGGTCTCCTGTGAGCAACAAATTGTTGGATCTTCTTTTTTAATCCATTTCGTCAAATGGTGCCTTTCAATTGGGGGAATTAAGTCTGTTAACATTAAATTGTTAGTACTGATATGTATGTGGTGATTCCTGTCATCTAGTTGTCTTAGTTGTTTGAATGTTTGATTGTGTATACCTAAATCGATGTTACTCTCTACTTTCTTGCTTTTTCTTTTCCTGCAGTTTGGTGCTGCCTGTCCTTTCATGGTTATGTTGGGTTTCACTTTCTGTGTGCAGAATCCCTTGAAGAATCTTTTGTAGTGGTGTCATTGTGGTCACATATTGTTTTAGTTTCTGCTTATTATGGAAGACTTTTATTGCTCCATCTATTTTGAATGATAGTTTTGCTGGGTAGAGTATCCTGGGGTTGAAGTTATTTTCATTCAGTGCCTTGAAGATCTCACCCCTTGCTCTTCTTGCTTTTAATGTTTCTGTTGAGAAGTCTGCTGTGATTTTAATGGGTTTACCTTTGTATGTTATTTGTTTTTTCTCTCTTTCAGCATTCAATATTCTTTCTCTAATTTCTGTACTTGTTTTAATGACAATATGCTGTGGGGTAGTTCTATTTTGGTCTGGTCTGTTTGGTGTTCTGGAGTCCTCTTGTTTCTGTATGGGAATAGATTTCTCTAGATTTGGGAAATTTTCTGTTATTATTTTTTTGAATATATTATGCATTCTCTTTGCTTGTGCCTCTTCTCCTTCTTCAATGCCCATGATTCTATGTTTGGTCTTTTGATGGAGTCAGTGAGTTCTTGCATTTTCTTTTCACGGGTCTTGAGTTGTTTAACTAATACTTTCTGTTTTTCCTTTAATTACCATTTCATCTTCGAGGTCTGAGACTCTTTCTTCTGTTTGTTCTATTCTGCTGGATGGCCTTCCATTTTGTTTTGCAATTCTGTTTCGTTCCTTTTTCTGATGTTTTCCATATCCTGTGTTTCTTACTCTTTAATGTTGTCTAATTTGTCCTGAGTTCATTTATCTGTTTATTAATTGTGTTCTTTATTTTACTTTGGTGTTTATACAGTGCTTCTGTCATTTCTTTTATTTCTTCTTGTGCCTTTTCAAATTCTCTATTTTTGTTTTCTTGGAATTTCTTCAGTGTCTCCTGTACATTTTGGTTGACCATATCCAGTATCATCTCTTTAAAATTGTCATTGATTACCTGTAGTATTTCTTCTTTTAGATTGTTCTTGTGGGCTTCATTGGGTTCTTTGGCATAGTTTATCTTCATTTTGTTGGAGTCTGTATCTGAGTTTCTGTTTTCTTCATTTCCCTCTGGTGCCTGTACTAATTTTTTTGCCAGTGGAAACTGGTTTCCCTGTTTTTTCTGTCTTCTCATCATTGCCCTTGTTGTTGTTATTGTCCCTGTACTGTGTGCAGTTAAGTATTTTCTAGCTTGTAATAGTTACAATTGTGATATTTAGAATGGAAGGGTGAGAGGAGATGGAAAGCAAAGAAGTTTAGAAAAAGGGGAAAACAAAGAAACAAACAAGTAGAAAAAACCAAAACAAACAAACAAACAAAAAATGTTTCAAAGATATAAACAGGGAGAGATAGTGTACTAATCAACAGTAAGCTGAACAGGTATTAGAGAGACAGAGAGAGGATTGAAAAAAGCAATAAATGAAAAAAAATCTCCAAGTTCAAATGCAATAAAGTTTCAGTCCTATTAATTTTGGTGTTAGTCCCACAGCCTCCAATCCTGGAGATGGTATCTCAGAAGTAGTTCTTTTGTTGTCTCATCAAAGGGGAAAAAAACTAAAAGAAAACAAAACAAAACAACACAAAACAAAACAAAAAAACACCAGAAAGTGTCCCAAGTTCAAATGCAATACAGTTTCAGTAAGTTTTTCAGCATGCAGGTATAGTTCGGTTGTTGTCTCATCAAAGGTAGGGAAAAAAAAAAAGAGTCTGGAGACAGTTCTGTGCATGGGTATCTGAGGCTGTGGCTCACCTGCCCACTCCTGTCAGCCAGCTGTTGCTGGAGGCTTTATTTATGCAGATCTCAGGAGTGAGCTTAACACTCACCTGGCCCCTCAGGCTTTGTTTAGTTAGAGTTCTCCTGGGCACAACCGCCACTGCTGCAAGCTTTCTCCTTTCCAAGCACACTGGGGGAGGTGACACTGCACCTGCTTTCTCAGGCCAGTGTGTTTATTTACAGTTCATGTGGGAAGTGGGTCTTCCCCCCTCTCCTGTGGAGTTTTCCTCCCACTGCCACTTTAACAAGCTTTCCCGCTCCTGGTTGCTGGGCATGTGCCACCGCTCCTGCCTTCTCCAGCTGGCTTGTTGTGAGGTATTTCCCCTCCCCCCCCTTTGGCACTCAGGGCACCCTGTCTTCTTTGCTACGTCTCTTTTTTGTTGTTATTGCTTATTATTCAGTTTTTTTTTTCTTTTTTCCCTGGGTGGGATTCGGTCTGTCCATGGGGCTATGCTGATCTGGCCCAGGGTTATCAGTTGGAGTACCATGTGCTGCTTATCTCACCTTGTGGTCTGAGTCTTCCCAAGCTGTCTGGGTGCTGCTGTCTGGCAGCGGCGTGGGAGCCCTCCTGGTTTCTCTGTTTAACATGAAGTGGAGATGTTATGTGCAGGATGAAGGTGTGGAGGAGTCAAATTTTGCCTCTTCTTGTTGGTTTTTCCTGTAAGATGTATCTCCAGCATCTCTCCAAGATTTTACTTTAGGAAGCACACTTTCTGCTTCCTCCCTCTAGCTGCCATCTTGGAATCTCCTCTGCTGTGTCCTCTTTCCAGGGCCTTTTACATGCTAAGGATGTGCTCTACCATAAGCTACATTCCCAGCTCAGGCATCCTTTCATGCCTACTTGCTGTCTGTATATCTTTTTTGGTGAGATATAATTTGGGTATTTTGACCCTTTTAAAATTGGTTGTTCATTTTCTTACTGTTGGGTTTTAACAATCTGTATAGCATAGCATGCTCTTATTAATGCTAAATTGTTGCTACATCTATAATTATGGCTTCCTTTTTATGACTAATTAAATCATATATTTTTGTATGAAATATAAAACCATATATATAAAAACCAAAAATATGTGCTTGCTTTAATCACACTCTATAGTAGTGTTTTTCATTGATATTGAGTTTTAAATATTTTCTAATTTTCATTGTAGTTTCTTTTTTGGCTGTAAATTCATTATATTTATAAATTAAAAATTTTCAGCCAGCACTGGTAAGTCACGCCTGTAATCCTAGCTACTCAGAGATCAGGAAGATCGCGGTTCAAAGCCAGCACAGGCAAATAGTTCGTGAGACCCTATCTTGAAAAACCCTTCAGAAAATAGGGTTGGTGGTGTGGCTCAAGGTGAAGGCTCTGAGTTCAAACCACAGTACTGAAAAAAAAAATCCAAACATATAAGGTTTCTATGGCTTTCTTTTTGGTATTGAAATGGGGTATAATATCACCCCATTTCAGTATCTGTGATATATTTATTAATCTATTTCCTACTTTCCTTCACTGGAATGTGATCTCCATGAAGAAAGAAACACTCTTTGTTTAGATCACTACTGTGCTCTGGTGTGTAGAATGGTGATTGGCACATAGCACTACCTCAACATTTGTTGACTGAAAGAATGATTGGCACTGATGGCAATCCTCGGTGACCAGAGCCATTTCTTCCAGGTTGTCTTCCTCTACAACTTAGAAAAGGTTGCAAATTCCCATAATGTCTAGTTCATACCAATGGACCTGGCTTCATATCCACATATGAAGTCATGTATACTTGTGGTTGAAAATTTCCTGAGCATCAAAACACAACCTGGAGGACTATGTCTACTTCCAAGTCAATTTGATTCTGATTGACCCTTTCTTAGCACCTCAGTGTTAATGTGAATTCTGTTTTTCACAAAGTGAACAGGCTGGATCTCTTGTCCATTTGGGATGTTGTAACAAATTACCATAGGCCAGGTGGCCTATAAACAACAGAAATTTATGTCTCATGTTTTTAGAGGGTAGAAGTCTGGAATCAGGGTGTCAGCATGGCTGGGTTCAGGTTAGGGCCCTCTACTGAGTTGCGGATGGGTGACTTCTGTCTGTGTCTTCACATGGTGGAAGAGGGAAATGAGATTTTTGGAATCTCTTTTTATAAGGACACTAATCTCATTCATGTGGACTCTGCCCTCATACACCAACCACCCTAATTCCATGGCACTGGAGATTAGGGTTTCAACACAAGGGTTTTGGGAGAATGCAATCATTCAGATCACAGCATTGGCACATCCTCATAGAATGTTTGCTTTCTCATATTTAACGCCCTCCACAAAATGATACCATGCATCCTGTCAAACAGTCATAGAGGAGACTGCTAGCCATAATTCAGGTTGGTGTATCAAATAGAGATTTTTGAAAATATACAATCTTTGAAGATTTTTATTCTTCACACAACTTTGGCTTTGAAAGCTCTGTATTTCTTAAAAGACTTTCACAATGTCAGTAGTTTTCTGTGATTGATAGTCACAGCACACTGAGCTCACAGAGACCATAAAACTGTGGCACAGGAAACAAAAAAGGACTTTACCATATTGGTTTCTGTACAGTAAGTAATCTGCTCTAGGCTTCTCTTTCCCTTTGCTAAGGATTCCTCTTCTCTCTTGAAAGGCCTGTGTTTTATTGAATTCTAGATTTAGACATACTAGTGAAAAATATATTTTTTTCTATATGTGGCAGAATTTTATTTCTCAACACAGACAGCATCATTGGATAAGTACTATAATTCTGTTTCTCTTTGAAAATTTGAAATCCCAATCTTAAAAAACCCACAAAAATTGCTAATAAGTAGGAATACCAGACAGAACACTGATGTTTGGCAGGTTTCTTCTGGGACCTGTAGGGCTGATTATATGTTATATTCCCAGAAAGTGGGAAGTGTGGTGTCTAGAAGTAAGGGCTTTGTGATATGAGAAGAAATGAGATGATATATGAATCATTTTGAGAAAAAAAAGAGGTTATTCTCACTGAATGTGGAAGGAAGTTATTATTTTCTCTTTCTAGAATGTCTTGTGAGTAAATTATTTTGAGATAGCTGTTGTAACAAATAGACCCAGGGATGTAATGGCTTATGGTCAAGTTTATTTCTTGTTCACTAACTGCCTGGAGTGAGTGTTCATGTTGGCAGGGTGGCTGTCCTTGACTGGTTCACTCAGGAACCCAGGCTCCTTCCATCTTTTTGGCTCTGCCATTCTGTACAGAAGGGGTTATAGTTTTGGGGGGAGGAAAGTTCTAGACAATACACATTTTTAGGTTTGTAGGCTATTTTGCCTCTCTCACTTGTACTAATGCTGCCCCTGGACCATAAAAACAGTACAGCCAACACATAAACTAATGGTGTGGCTGTGTTCTTACAAAACATTATTTACAAGAAGAGATGACAGAGTGGATTTGGCTTTTTTGGGTGCAGTTTGCAGAACTTTACTCCAAAGCCTAGTTATACTCTCCTGTATTCAGGAGAAAAAAAGGAAAAAAAATGTGAAAAAAGAAGCATGGGAGGTTCTCTGAGGCTAGGCATGGAAATGAAATGCCTCATTTCCTTCATGTTTCATTGGTTAGAAACCAGTCATATGTTATGCGCAGTTGCCAGGGCAATTGGGAAATATGGTCTAGTTGTGTTCCCTAGAAGAAGAGGAGACATATTGAAAATTCAAGTCTGTCCTGAAACTATCCTACTATGTTCTCAAACACAGGGCTCTAAAAACATGGCTTTGTGATCAGCCAGATCTGGGTTTGAATCCTTGCTGCATCATTTTCTTTCTTTTGAGTCCCTTTCTTCTCCTTATCATCCCCCTTCTTTTGGCCATACTGAGGTTTGAACTCAGGGTCTTGTGTTTTCTAGGCAGGTGCTCTACCACTTGAGTCACTCCTCCAACTGAAAAGGCTTATTTAAAAAAAATTTTTTTTGTGAGTACTGGGGTTTGAACTCATTAACTGGACTACTTTCCAACTATATACTCTTAGGTAATTTGTTTAACCAAATCATGCTTCAGTTTCCTTCCTGGTAAGCGAGGGTACTTAAGGCTATCTCTTTCATGTCTTGGTGAATGATAAATAAAAGAAAAACTGTTGAGATGACTATCTTCATAAGTATTCAACAAATAATAGCTATGATTGTTATTGTTTAGGCAATAACTTACTTTTCTTCCTGATAGAGTATAATTTAACATTTTGCTGCCCTGATGAAATCCTCGCTTCTCTGCTTACAAGTTGTGTAATCTTGGACAAGTTATTTTAGTCTCTCTGTGCCTCAGTTTTTTAATTTATTAAGTTGTGACAATAATAGTACCTATTCAGGGTACTTGTGGTGATTAAATGACTTAACAGATGTGAAAGCAGAGGTGCCTGGTCTTTGCAAAGCTCAATAAGTGGTATCTGTAATTGTTACTTCGATGCATTGATCTTAGAGTCTTAGGCAGATAATGGTAGCATTAAAAATCATCATAATAGTTTCTGTACATGTAGCATTAAAAATCATCATAATAGTTTCTGTACATTAGCTCATCTAGCAGATATTGAGTGTCTCTGGGTCAAATTCCATGCTAGGTATTGAGAACAGAAATAGTGAACAAGGCCTGATGCTCTTCCTGTCTTCATGGACCTTATTATTCATTTGCTAATGGGTACATTTTCTTTTTTGAGCACTTCCTGTAGTGAACACTTTTAACAAGTCACCTAATTTTATCATCTGCAGCAAGTGTGAATTTGATTTTATTGTCTCCATTTTACAGACAAGGCAACAGATTTTGAGAACTTAAGTAATTTGAGCAAGATCACAGTGCTAGTACGTGGTAGAGATGATAATTGAAGCTATGTCCTTCCAACTCAGATGCCAGTGTTTTTAACGATCAAGCTGAGCCGTCAGATCTGGCTACATAAAAAGACTTGCTTAGTAAAGTACACACTGTTAATGAGAACATAGGTTAGAGGCTGGGAAGGAGGAGGGGACTGTGATGGTGAGGGTGGCTTCTTGGCCTCTCTGGGAATTTGGCTCCATCTCTGGACCATTTATGACAGCAAATGCCCTCTCTACTTGGATGACTTCAAACATCCCCCAGGATTAGAAACATGTAATCTTATCAACCAGGTTTGGTTTCCATCTGTAGGAGGGCTGGGCTTTTCAATTTAACCACTAGCTTAAAAAAATGGAAAAAAAATAACACAAAGAAATCTACTGTCTCTACCCTTCTTTAAAATGATGAATGCTTTTTAAAGGCAAATCCATCATCGGTCACTTGAGGGAGGAAATGTCAAGAAAAGTTATGGTTTGTTAGCTTTTACTTCTTGACATTATACAAGAAAGTAATTGAAGTACAACAAATGCCATGTTGTTTTACCTCATCTATTTATATAGCAATCTGACAAGATGAATATATATGTTATGGTGGATTTGGAAAAAAAGTGACACAGGCTCTCCAATTCATTCTATCGTCTTACCAGTGCCGATCAAATGTGCCTTCCCTCAACAAAACACATGGCAGAGGAGCTGGTGCTCTCTCATGTAGATTCTGGAATCTTGAACAATTGAACTATTTTCCTTCCTCAGCCCCATTAACCTCTTACCTCACATTCTTAAACTTTAGATGGATAATAAGGCATTCACAAATTCAGTTCAATGAAACAAATATTTATTTAGGCCTTTCTGTGTAGAAGATACTATGCCAAACAGCTGCTATTAATTCACAAATCTGTAATTGTTTAAATGCAGCCTGGACTAAATGTTACCATTATCCCACTTAGATGAAAAAAAAAAATCTGCTAAGTAAATCAGCATAAGTGTGTTATGCTATGCTCCTGAAAACTCAAATGCAAATCAGATTTTAAAATTCACAAAGAGAGATTGTTGTTCATAGAATTTTGTAATAATCTTTCTACGAAATACACAATCATTGACAAATAAGGACTTTTGTAAGTTAGCTTTTTAAAAGGTGAAAGGTCACTTTAATGAGGGATATTATGTGACTAGTACTATAAAAGCCCTAAGGCTTGTTTCTACAACACCCATGATGTCTTTGTGGTTGGGTAGTCTGACATGTGAAATTATTATTATTTTTTCTTCTGAAAGGTGTCAGCTACAAAACAAAGATGGGGAGTTGCTTATTGTGTAGGAAAGATCTCTCCAGGAATCAGCATGGATCGCTGGGGAAGGAAAGAGATACAAAGCCATATTTAATAGGTGAGATTTTAGTGTAGCTTAACTTTTTTATTTGGTTGAAATTACCTGAGAGAATCAGGTGGTATCTCAAATGAGTTTATCCAGGGCTATAAATTTAAGAATCGGGAGACAAGGCCTCCTGTGGAATATAGTAGGATGATGTTATTATGCATCTTGGTTACTGTTTTTTTTTTGCCATAACCCCTTGTTGAATTGGTTCCTTTGGGTATGCTCTGGCCTACATATAAATGGGTTAATAGATCTGACTCCAGTGAGTTTGAGTTATATGATCATCATTTATATGTTAGTACTGTGTAGCAAATAATTTGACTTTGACTAAAGAGAGTGCTGTCTTTGCCTTCAGCTTCTCGGAGGTAATCTATGTTGGTGTGTGCTGACCACAGTGGATCTTAGGGTGGGGCCAGCCATACCCAGTAGACTTAGAGTGGTGGCTGGCCACACTAGAAATGTCAACCAGGGTTGATTTTATAGGGAACGTTTGAGTCAGGAGGTATCAGTTGACATACAGTTCAACAATTCAGGCAATCAGTTGACCAATTGTGCTTATGCATTAAGGGCCCAATGAAAGCTGAACTGTGAGGCTCGCCTGAGGCTCCCTGGTGGGTAATCCTTGCATTTCAACTCATGTCATTACCAGAAGCCACCTTTCCTGACTCCATGGCAAGGAAAATGGAAGCTTTGTGTTTGTAACCTTTCTGAACTGCCCTATCTATTCCTTTGGCTGATTTTAATCAGTATCCTTTAAAAAACTATAACCATAATGACAATAGCTGTCAGTTTTCTGTGTGTCTTTCTAGTGAATTATCAAAACTGAGGTAGGTTTGGGAATCTCTCCAAATGTGTAGTTGATGTCAGAAGTCAAAAGAGCCTTGGAAACTGTTTCTTCAAATCACTGCAACTGGCTGTCTATGGTTAAGTGTCATAACTGAAAGGGGCCTAGTGACTTGCAAACGTGACCAGTTATGCACAGCAATAATCTCATACGTCACAACTCTCAAACAAAGGAGTTGTTTGTGTTTGGGGGTAATGACTCAAGTGGTAGAGCACCTGCTTAGAAAGTGTGAGACCCTGAGTTCAAACCACAGTATCACCAAAAAGAGAAAACAGCAGCAGCAAAATCCCCCAAACACCATCACCCCAAAACCAAAACAACAACAAGAACTCCAAAACAAGGAAATTCTCCTGGAAGGAATAATAAAATAGCCCAACTTGATAAGTTTAGAAAAACAGCATTAAATATATCTTTTTTATGCAATCATTTGAAATTAAAACATTCTTAGTGACGTTGGATTTCTTCAGGGGTCATAAACTTAAATACCTTAAGGGTCTGGAGCAGTAATTTAAATGAGTGAAACATGAAATGGGGTCAGTGGCAAATTAAGGAACATATTTATATACTTGTGTAAAGGCATTCAAAGATAGTAAAAAAATTAGGACAATAAAAAATGTCTGCAACAGGAGGTGGCACAGAGGCCAAGAGTTTGCCCCTGTCTCTATGATTTGAACTAAAGGCTCCATTTGAAAATGATTGTTTTTCTGTAAAGGAATGTTATAAGACTATTAGATTTTCTAACATCTGTTTTTATTGGAATTCATCCATTTAAACTAAATTAATTTCAAACTTATTGGCATAAAATTGTTCATAATATACTCTGATTTTTTTTCTGTGTTTAAAGAATCTGTAGTAGTGCCTCATTTTAAATTTCTGGGATCTAATAAAGTCATAGTTAGAGAAGCAAAGAGCAAGATGGTGGTTACCAGGAGCTTCCAGAGAAGAGGACTGAGATGTTGGTCAAAAACCACAGAATTTCAGTTGTACTAGAATAAGTTCAGGGCTCTGCTGTGTGACATAGCCACTATAGCTAATAACAATGTATCGTATACTTAAAAATTGGAAAGAGAGGGCTGGAGATGTGTCCATCCATTCTATCCATTTTCCAGCAAGTGACATAATTTCATTCTTCTTTATGGTTGAAAAATACTCCATTGTGTATATATACCAATTTTCTTCATTCATTCATCTGCTAATGAGTACCTGTGCTGATTTCTGTAACTTGGCTATTATGAATAGTGCCATGATAAACATAGATATGCAAATATCTCTTTGGTATGCTGACTTAGATTCCTTCAGGTATATGCCTAGGAGTGGTTCTACTCTTAGTTTTCTGGGAATCCCCATACTGATTTCCATAGTAACTGGATTAATTTATATTTCAGCCAACAGTGAAAAAAGATTCCATTTCTCTCTATCCCCACCAGCATTTGTTGGTTTTGGTTTTCTTGATGTTAGTCATTCCCTTTTGAGGTAGAATCTCAGCATCATTTTTTGATTAGAATTTTCCTGATGACTAAAAATGGCCATTTGTAACTCTTTTGAGAAGTATCATGCTCAGTTCATTTGCCCATTTATTGATTATACTTTTTGGTGTTTAATTTCTTTATATATGGTGGGTATTTATAGCTATCAGATGAACAGTTGGTAAAAAATATTTCCCAGGGGATTTCCAAGATGGCGGCTAGAGGGAGAAGCAGAAAGCGTGCCCCCTAAAGTGAAATCTTGGAGAGATGCTGGAGACACACCTTGCAGGCAAGGCCACTGAGAAGAGGCAAAACTTTGACCCCTCCACACCTCCAGCCTGCGCTGAACATCTCCACTTCATGTTGAATGGAGAAACCAGGAGGGACCGGGCCACTGCCAGTCGCCTACGCCCAGATGGCTTGGGAAGATGCGGACCACAAGGTGAGCTAAGTGGTACCTGGTACTTCCACAGACAATCCTTGGCCACATCAGCATAGCCCCCTGGACAGACCGACCCCCCCACCTGGGGGAAAAAAGAGAAACTTAGTAATAAGCAATAAGAACAATAAAGACATGTAGCAAAGAGGGTGGGGTGCCCTGCGCACCAAAGATGGAAGGAGGGGAATCCTTCCCGGAACTGTAAATAAACAAGCTGGGCCTGGCTGGAGAGGGCAGGAGCGGGGGTGCGCATCCAGCAACCAGGAGCGGGAAAGCTTGTGAGAATGGTGGAGGGAGGAAAACTCCACAGGAGATGGGGGAAGACCCACTTCCCATGTGAACTGTGAATGAAAACGCAGGCCTGAGAAAGCTGGTGCAGTTTCACCTCCCCCAGTGTGCTTGGAAAGGGGAAAGCTTGTAGCAGTGGCATTGCACACAGAACTCTGAGTAACAAAGCCTGAGAGGCCAGGTGAGTGCTAAGCTCACTCCTGAGATCTGCATAAATAAAGCCTCCAGCAACAGCTGGCTGACAGCAGCAGACAGGCAAGCCACAGCCACAGATAGCCATTCACAGACCTGTCTCCAGACTCTTTTTTTTTTCTCTCTCCCTACCATTGATGAGAAAACAACCAAACTACACCTGCATGCTGAAAAACTTACTGAAACTGTATTGCATTTGAACTTGGGAAAGTTTGTGGGTTTTTTTTTTCATGTTTTGTGCAGTTTTGTTCTATTTTATGTTACCCCTTTGATGAGACAACTATAGAACATCTGAGGCACCATCTCCAGGATTGGAGGCTGAGGGATGAACACCAAAATTATTAAGACTGAAACTTCATTGCATTTGAACTTGGAGGGTTTTAAAAATTTTATATATATATATAAATATATTTATAAATATTATATATATATTTTATATATATATAAATATATATGTATTTATATATATATATACATTTTTCTTTCATTTACTTACTTTTTATTTTTATTCTTATCTTTATACTTTTTATTTTTTATTTTCAATCCTCTCTCTGTCTCTCTAATGCCTTTTCAGCTTATGGTTGATTAGTACACTGTCTCTTTCTGTTTATACCTTTGAAATTTTTTTTGTTTCTTTTTTTTTTCTACTTGATTATGTGTTTTTCCCTTTTCCTTTAACTTCTTTGCTTTCCATCCCCTCTCACCCTTCCATTCTAAATATCACTAGTGCTATTATTGCAGCCAGAAAATACTTAATTGCACACAGTACAGGGACAATAACAACACCAAGGGCAATAATGGGAAGACAGAAAAACAGGAGACAAGTTTTCCTACAGCAAAAAATTAGTACAGGAACCAGAGGGATATGTAGAAAATTCCAAGACAACAAAAATAGAGAATTTGAAAAAGCAAAAGAAGAAATAAAGGAAACCATAGAAGCACTGTGTAAACAACAAAGTGAAACAGAGAACATGATTAATAAAGAGATAAATGAACTCAGGACAAAAATAGACAAAATTAAAGAGGAAACAACCCAGGATATGGAAAACCTCAGAAAAAAAGAACGAAATAGAATTGCAAAACAAAACAGAAGGCCAATCCAGCAGAATAGAACATACAGAAGACAGAATCTCAGAACTCAAAGATGAAATGTTAATTAAAGGAAAAACTGAAGAACTATTAATTAAACAACACAAGACCTGTGAAAAGAAAATGCAAGAACTCACTGACTCCATCAAAAGACCAAACTTGAGAATCATGGGCATCGAAGAAGGAGAAGAGGTGCAAGCAAAGGGAATGCATAATATATTCAACAAAATAATAACAGAAAATTTCCCAAATCTAGAGAAAGATATTCCCATACAGAAGCAAGAGGACTCCAGAATACCAAACAGACCATATCAAAATAGAACTACCCCACGACATATCATCATTAAAACAACAAGTTCAGAAACTAAGGAAAGAATATTGAAGGCTGTAAGAGAGAAAAAACAAATAGCACACAAAGGTAAACCCATCAAAATCACAGCAGACTTCTCAACAGAAACATTAAAAGCAAGAAGAGCATGGGGTGAGATCTTCAAGGCACTGAATGAAAATAACTTCAACCCCAGGATACTCTACCCAGCAAAACTATCATTCAAAATAGATGGAGAAATAAAAGTCTTCCATGATAAGCAGAAACTAAAACAATATGTGACCACAAAGACACCACTACAAAAGATTCTGCAAGGGATTCTGCACACAGAAAGTGAAACCCAACATAACCATGAAAGGACAGGCAGCACGAAACTACAGGAAAAGAAAAGCAAGAAAGTAGAGAGTAATCTCAACTTAGGTACACACAATCAAACTTTCAAACAACTAAGACAACTAAATGACAGGAATCATCACATACCTATCAGTACTAACACTTAATGTTAACGGATTTATTCCCCCATTGAAAGGCACCATTTGACAAAATAGATTAAAAAGGAAGATCCAACAATTTGTTGCTCACAGGAGACCCATCTCACCGACAGAAATAAGCATAGGCTTAGGATGAAAGGCTGGAAGAAGATTTACGACGCCAATGGTCCCCGAAAACAGGCAGGAGTAGCAATACTTATCTCTGACAAAGTAGACTTCAAACCAACATTGATCAAATGAGATAAAGAAGGACATTCCATACTAATAAAAGGGGAAATAGATCAAAGGAAATAATAATTATCAACCTATATGCACCCAACGTCAATGCACCCAATTTCATCAAACATACCCTGAAAGACCTAAAAGCATATATTACCTCCAGCACAGTGGTTATGGGAGACTTTAACACCCCATTATCATCAATAGATAGGTCATCCAAACAAAAAAATCAATAAAGAAATCCAGATCTAAAATATACAGTAGATCAAATGGACCTACTTGATGTCTACAGAACATTTCTTCCAACTTCTACACAATATACATTCTTCTCAGCAGCACATGGAACCTTCTCAAAAATAGACCATATCCTAGGGCACAAAGCAAGCCTCAGCAAATATAAGAAAACAGAAATTATACCATGCAATCTATCTGATCACAATGCACTAAAACTAGAACTCAACAACAAAAGTAAAGACAAAAAACATACAAACAGCTGGAAACTGAATAACTCATTACTTAATGAACAATGGGTCATTGATGAAATAAAAGAGGAAATTAAAAAGTCCCTGGAAGTCAATGAAAATGAAAACACAACCTATTGGAACCTATGGGACACAGCTAAGGCAGTCCTGAGAGGAAAGTTTATAGCCATGAGTGCATATATTAAAAAGACTGAAAGATCCCAAATCAATGACCTAATGATACATCTCAAATTCCTAGAAAAACAAGAACAAGCAAATCCCAAAACAAATAGGAGAGAAATAATAAAAATAAGAGTTGAAATCAATGAAATAGAAACCAAAAAAAAACATACAAAGAATTAATGAAACAAAAAGTTGGTGCTTTGAAAAAATAAAGATAGACAGACCCCTCGCACACCTGACTAAAATGAGGAGAGAAAAAACCCAAATTAGTAGAATCAGGAATGCAAAAGGGGAGATAACAACAAACATCATGGAAGTCCAGGAAATCATTAGAGACTATTTTGAGAAACTATATTCAAATAAATTTGAAAATCTTAAAGAAATGGACAGATTTCTACATACATATGATCATCTAAAACTGAACTAAGAGGAAATTAATCACCTCACCTGAATAGATCTATAACACAAAATGAAATTGAAGCAGCAATCAAGAGTCTCCCCAAAAGGAAAAGTCCAGGACCTGATGGATTCGCTGCTGAATTCTATCAGACCTTTAAAGAAGAACTGATACCAACCCTCCTTAAACTGTTCCATGAAATAGAAAGGGAAGGAAAACTGCCTAACACATTTTATGAAGCCAGTATTACACTTATCCCAAAACCAGGCAAAGACTCCTCCACAAAAGAGAACCATGGGCCAATCTCCTTAATGAACACTGATGCAAAAATCCTTAATAAAATAATGGTAAACTGAATTCAACAACACATCAAAAAGATTATTCACCATGACCAAGTAGGCTTCATCCCAGGAATGCAGGGGTGGTTCAACATATGAATATCAATAAACGTAATAAACCACATTAACAGAAGCAAAGACAAAAACCACCTGATCATCTCAATAGATCCAGAAAAAGCCTTTGATAAGATCCAACACCATTTCATGATTAAAGCTCTAAGAAAACTAGGAATAGAAGGAAAGTTCCTCAACATTATAAAAGCTATATATGACAAACCTACAGCTAGCATTATACTTAATGGAGAAAAACTGAAACCATTCCCTCTAAAATCAGGAACCAGACAAGGATGTCCACTATCTCCACTCCTATTCAACATAGTACTGGAATTCCTAGCCAGAGCAATTAGGCAAGAAGAAGTAATAAAAGGAATACAAATAGGTAAAAAAACTGTCAAAATATCCCTATTTGCAGATGATATGATCCTACACCTTAAAGACCCAAAAAACTCTACTCAAAAGTCTTAGACACCATCAACAGCTATAGCAAGGTAGCAGGCTATAAAATCAACATAGAAAAATCATTAGCATTTCTATACACTAATAATGAACAAACTGAATAAGAATATATGAAAACAATTCCATTTACAATAGCTGCGAAAAAAATCAAATACTTACGTAAACTTAACAAAAGATAAGAACGACCTCTATAAGGAAAACTATGAACTTTGAAGAAGGAGATTTAGGAAGACTATAGAAAGTTGAGAGATCTTCCATGCTCATGGATTGCTAGACTCAACATAGCAAAAATGTCTATACTCCCAAAAGTAATCTACATGTTTAATGCAATTCCCATCAAAATTCCAATGACATTCATTAAAGAGATTGAAAAATCTACCGTTAAATTTATATGGAAACACAAGAGGCCACGAATAGCCAAGGCAATACTCAGTCAAAAGAACAATGCAGGAGGTATCACAATACCTGACTTCAAACTATATTACAAAGCAATAACAATAAAAACAGCATGGTACTGACACAAAAACAGACATGAACCAGTGCAACAGAATAGAGGACCCAGATATGAAGCAACACAAGTATAGCCAACTTGTCTTTGACAAAGGAGCTAAAAATATATGATGGAGAAATAGCAGCCTCTTCAACAAAAACTGCTGGGAAAACTGGTTAGCAGTCTGCAAAAAACTGAAACTAGATCCATGTATATCACCCTATACCAAGATTAACTCAAAATGGATCAAGGATCTTAATATCAGACCACAAACTCTAAAGTTGGTATAGGAAAGAGTAGGAAATACTCTGGAGTTAGTAGGTATAGGTAAGAACTTTCTCAATGGATCCCCAGCAGCACAGCAACTAAGAGATAGCATAGATAAATGGGACTTCACAAAACTAAAAATCTTCTGCTCATCAAAAGAAATGGTCTCTAAACTGAAGAGAACACCCACAGAGTGGGAGAAAATATTTGCCAGCTATACATCAGACAAAGGACTGATAACCAGAATATATAGGGAACTTAAAAAACTAAATTCTCCCAAAATTAATGAACCAATAAAGAAATGGGCAAGTGAACTAAACAACTTTCTCAAAGGAAGAAATTCAAATGGCAAAAAAACACATGAAAAAATGCTCACCATCTCTAGCAATAAAGGAAATGCAAATTAAAACCACGCTAAGATTCCACCTCACCCCTGTTAGAATAGCCATCATTAGCAACACCACCAACAACAAGTGTTGGTGAGGATGCAGGGGAAAAAGGAACCCTCTTACACTGTTGGTGGGAATGTAAATTAGTACAACCACTCTAGAAAAAATTTTGGAGGCTACTTAAAAAGCTAGACATTGATCTACCATTTGATCGAGCAATACTGCTCTTGGGGATATACCCAAAAGACTGTGACACAAGTTACTCCAGAGGCATCTTCACACCCATGTTTATTGCAGCACTATTCACAGTAGCCAAGTTATGGAAACAGCCAAGATGCCCCACCAATGTCGAGTGGATTAAGAAAATGTGGTATCTATTCGCAATGGAATTTTATGCAGCCATGAAGAAGAACGAAATGTTATCAATTGCTGGTAAATGGATGGAATTGGAGAACATCATTCTGAGTGAGGTTAGCCTGACCCAAAAGACAAAAAATTTTATGTTCTCCCTCATATGCGGACATTAGATCAAGGGCAAACACAACAAGGGGCTTGGACTTTGAGCACATGATAAAAGGGAGAGCACACAAGGGAGGGGTGAGGATAGGTAAGACACCTAAAAAACTAGCTAGCATTTGTTGCCTTCAATGCAGAGAAACTAAAGCAGATACCTTAAAAGCAACTGAGGCCAATAGGAGAAGAGGACCAAGAACTAGACAAAAGGTGAGATCAAAAAGAATTAACCTAGAAGTTTACACCCACGCACAGGAAATCAATGTGAGTCAATGCCCTGTATAGCTATCCTTATCTCAACCAGCAAAAACCCTTGATCCTTCCTATTATTGCTTATATTCTCTCTTCAACAAAATTAGAGATAAGGGCAAAATAGTTTCTGCCGGGTATTGAGGGGGAGGTGTGGAATGGGAGGGGGCGGAGTGGGTGGTAAGGGAGGGGGTGGGGGAAGGGGGGAGAAATGACCCAAGCATTGTATGCATGTATGAATAAAAAAATAAAAATTAAAAAAATTTTTTTTTCTTATTCTGTAGGCTGGCTCTTCACTCTGGTAATTGTTTGCTGTAATTTCACTGATTAGGTTTTGTATGCTTTTAATCTGCATCTCAGTTTCTCCTTCTACACCACAGATTTGTAGGTTTGGGCTTTTAATCAGATCTCAGAGGTCTTGGATGTTGTGGTCATGATTGGTATTTTTTCTTGATAGCTGTTTGAATGTAATAATTCCTCAATCTTTTTTTCAATCTCTGACATTATTTCTTCCACCTGGTCTAATCTATTGATGAAGCTTTCTAATGGGTTTTTAAATTTTGATTTATTGAGATTTTTATTTCCAAGATTTCTGTATTTTTTTTAAAATCTTGATCTGTTTGCAGAATTTACTATCTAATTGTTGAATTTTTTTTGTCCAATTATTGAATTGACTTTTTTACTTCATTTATTGTTTGCTTGAATCCTCTTTGTGGTCATTGATCTTTTTAAAAACTAGACTTTTGAATTCCTTGCCTGCATGTCATCTATTTCCATGTCTTTGAATTTAATTATTGAAGAGTTATATGAACTTTGGGAGGAGTTGTACTGTCTTCCTTTTTCATAATTCTTGTGTTTCTTGCTGTGATTTGTACAACACGTGGGGTGGATATTGCTTCCAGTTTTATATGGGAGTGTTGTAGTGCAGCTTTCTCATGAGAGCTTACTCTTCAGTATTGTTCAGAGAAGAGAAAAGAAACCACTATAGTAGCAACAACAGTCAATCCAATCAGATATAGAAACACAATAAAAGTTCAACCAAAGACAACTATTAAACTATAATAACCCTAGAAAGGAAAGTGGCAAAATAATTTAGACTAAACTATGAAGTTAAAAATTAAAAAGGATAAAAGAAATGTTAATAAAAGAATGAAGTAATTGAGGGGCCAGGGAAAGGAAAAAAGGAAGAAAGACAAGGTTAAATAAAAGAAAATAGAAGATAAAAAGGAAAATGTAAGAGAAAGTGAAAAGAGGAAGAGTTAAAAATATAATTACATAGTAAACAAAAAACACACAAATAAAATTAGATAAAGCTGAGAAGAGGAATTAAAAAAATAAAGCAAAAACATACTAAAATACAAAAAATAAAGAAAAAACAAAAATAAGACAAAGAATTAGAGAAATTTCTTTCTGGATATTCTAATATTGAAATCTTCCAGGTCTAGGTGGGGGTTGTAGGTCACACTTGCAGTCTATTCTAGTTCTTCTCTGTTCTTGCTGTACAGGTTGATGCTGTATGTGGGTTGAGGTCAAGGTTATGTTGTCAGTGTCATGGCTGCATACATATTAGAAGCTTCCCTTCTTTGTGTACTAGGAGCCACTTCTGGCCCCAACAAACCATTTGGCCTGTGGGCAGTGCAAGATTACACTTAAGCTAGACCCCGCTCCCCCCCTCCACCCCCCAGTCTGTGTCACTCGAGAGTGCGTTGGGGAGTGGGGGAAACAAACAGCACACTGAGTTTTGCACTGGAGGGAGACCTGAGAAAATTGGGCTCTCTGTCTTTTAGTCTCATTATCACCCCACAGTAATCTACCTTGAAGAAGGAAGGAGGTTGTGCAAATCAAGTGATCTATTGGGCCTGGTCTGAGAACTTAGTCCCAGTCTGAGCAAACCACACTCCACAGGGAGGCAACTCTGGGAGCGGAGCAAACTGTCAGCCGTGGACTTGGAGTTCTCAGTCCCACAGCAATGCATGGGCAATGAGCCTCCTCTTGCCACAGACCACAGTCTCTCCTTTGCTACCCTGACTCCTCTCATTCATGGACTCAAACAGAGGATACTTTCAGTGCACTGTCTTTTCATAGTTGGTCTTAAACCTATGTATGTATTTTTCAAATATCATCCAAACTTGAGCACATTTACCAAACACATGGGGTGGAAAGAAATAGGAGAGGTAATCATGATAAAAGGCAAAATACATTGAAATAAAATCAAACAAGGGTGTGAAGATAGAGTGATATCGAAGAGATGATTAATTCAATTCAGGGAAGGAGTTTTATATATATATATATATATATATATATATATATATATATATATTTTATTTCTTTTATTCGTATGTGCATACAATGTTTGGGTCATTTCTCTGCCCTTCCCCCCACCTCCGGGGGAAATCATTCATGCTAAAATTGTTGCCATATTTATAGAATGCCTAAGCAGTTTGCTTAATATACACTTAAATAATCTTCCTTAAGACATAACATTTTATTTAAAGAGAAAGCTTTATATGATGATTATGAATGAGAAAGCAGTGTATTGCCTTATAAATAGAAGGTAAGAATAAAAGTGATTACATGCAAAAAGTACTATGAAATTTCAGCTGGATACTAGGGCTGGCTGAAGTCTGAATTTGAGGTCGGTTCTATTTTTTGGGAAAAAGAGCCTAGAGAGAGTCTAAATATATTAATGCCAGCTTAAGATGTTCCTTTTCTTTGTAATCAGAAGAAGGAAAAAATTGAGAAAACAGTGTGACTTTTATACACTGTGCTTGAGAAATATTTTAAAGTCATGTACAAGTCTGTGCAATGCCAGACACTATCTTGAGAACCACCAGGGTTTGTATGTGTCTCACCCATACCTTGGGAAGCACAAGAGTGATCTTGTTGCAAGCAAGGAAGAAATTTGGGGGGTGGAAACACTAGGTAACAAGATGGGTTTCCAGAAGGAAAGAGGGTACACTGCTAACATGATAAAGTTCTGCTGCAAGAGATAAGCCTTGGAGGATTAATTCTCCAGTCTGCAGAATTGTCCCATTTCACAGAACTTTGCAAATGTTACTTTAACCTCTGGGGATGATTCAAGAAAAGCTCACTGGAATCAGAGGTGTTTTGAGTATTTTGAATGATGTGGCTTTTGAGGTGTCAGCAGGCTTTGGACCTATGCTGTGGGTAGCATATAAAAGTAACACAAAGGAAAGAAAACTTGGAACTTGTAGTTCCATTGGTCTGTGACTTATTTAGCATTTTCCAGAATAACATGATTTATGAAGGCACCCAGAATCTTCCCTTTGGATTAGTGGAGGAATAGATGTTATTTATATGTTCTTTTCCTTATGAAGACTGTTTAGTTTGCAAGTGGCAGGTATCTAAAGTGCAAAAGAGCAAAAACGATGTTACTTACCATACTGGTCTGCTTTCCTCTTTAAGATCAGCTGTCTGCCTATCATGGAGTCCAGTGGCTTCAGGCTTATATCCTTGTGTTCCAACTCCAAAGTGAAGGAGAACCTCTCTCCTCCCATGGATTCCTAGAGAAGTGACCAGAATTGAGTCATGTACTGATTCCTGAACCATTACTACAGGCAAGGGACTGGAATTTACTGAAGCATGATTCATGTTCCACACTTGAGATGAGGGGGAAGCTAATCCCATCTAAAATAGGTCTGAGAGTGGGGAAGGGAAATGCACACCGGGAAGGCAAATTCCCCAAATACCTACTACTTCTTTAAGGATAGGCCAGGAGTCCGCATGCTTTTTCTGTAGAGGGCGCAAGAGGAGTTTTTAAACTTTGTGGGCTACATAAGGTCTGTGTCATTTTTCTCTTTCTCTTACTTGCAACTTTAAAAAAAGTAGCAGTTTCTTAGCTTGCAGGCTGTAAAAAAGTGGTTATAAGTTGGAATTTGTTCATGCGCCATGCACTGGTGAGTCCTGAATTAAACTGACTTTTGTTTTCTCGCCTTAGTGTGGCTTTCTGTAAGTTTTGCATTCCAAATGCTTCTCAGTTAAGCTCTAATGTAGACATTCCATGAGAGCAGGGGCCATGTGTCTTCTTTTTCTCTTGATCCCTTCGTTCTTCCTCCTCCTTGTCTCTACTACTGCTGCTGCTATTCACCATGTCTCCTTTTTTTTTTACTCTGTGTCAATGTCCGGTAATCAAAGTACTCAATAAATGTATATTGATAGACAAAAACTATTTCTCAAAGCTTTGCTGTCAAAGCTTGGACTTCTGGAGGTGTGGAAGAAAAAGAGGAGATTGTTCTCTTTGGTACTTCATTGAAGGACACATCCGATGCTGGAGTTATTTCCTGTTGATTCCAAGATGGTGGGTGGGGAGGGAAGAAAACATGCAAGAAATCAGGAAACGTACATTTTAGGCCTGGATTTGCCATGACTTTGTGCAAATAATTTATTTTTCTGCATCCTTTTTGCTTCTTCATTTATAAGGAGGTTGGATTAGAAAAATGTCTAAAATTTTCTGTAGTTCAGTATTTAATGGTGGAAAGGAAAACAAGAACCAGCCACAGGGATAGGAGAGAAGAGGAAATTGTGCCTGTATTGTGGGGTCGCTTTGGAAATTGACTTTGAGGAATTTTAGCAAGAAGCTTTCTGAAGAAATGTTAATGACTAAAAGAGACATAGAAACACAACAATAATGGAGGAAGGCTTTGCCAGTTCATTATCTTCAGAAGTAATTTAAAATATTCTGTTCTACTTAAGGCAGGGATATTTATAATTCCTTTTTCAAAGGATGATGCTTCACCATCTTTATGTTAAGAAACTTAACTTTCACTAAACACATGGCAGACATTTGTAATGGAGAAATTATCCTCTGTGTAAATATTGTCAGTAAATTAACCAAACTTCTACTGGGAAGCTGCTGAATGTCAGGTGCTTTCTCACATGCTTCAAAGGTGGAGGGCAGATGGACCCTTCCCTCAAGGAGTTTTAATCTGAAGATGCTAAATGTAGAATCATTTAAGCAGGAAAACAGAAACACCTTTAGGTATTTAAAATGAGGAATTTAATGCAAAAAGTTGGTTACATGGGTGATGTAATTGTTGAGAAGTTAATTGGGAAAGATGAGGTGACCCAGGAGATAGTATGGACCTGTTACTAGGATGACTTTTGGAGGCACAGAAAGAGTGATGACCCATGACAAATGGCAGAAATGTGAGAATTTACAAGGAAAATGGTGGGAAGAGGATTGAAAACCAGAGTAAGGCTAGGGTATCTACCAGGTGCTTATGGCATCTAGCAGGTGCCAGGGAAGGGCTTGGAGGATATATTGGAAATAAGTATGCTGTGAGAAGGACATCAGCTTCACTCAGAAGTGTGACAAGTAGGGCTTACCAATAGCAATGGGGATGATAACCCTCTAGGATCATAGAGTGAAGAGGTTGACATTTAACCATAGTATAGATACTTATTGTAATGAGTGAAAATTTCTGAGGAGCAACCAAGAAGGCCACTTCTGCAGAGTTATGAGGATGATTTTGGAAAATGACACCTCCGTGGTCAAAACAGATGAGTAGCCAACAAGAGATTGTATTCAGTCTGTACAATCAAAAGAAATTAAGGACAGATGATCATGAAGCTGAGTGCAATCTCATCCAATGAAAAAGCACAATCCTTTGCCCATTTTTACCAGTTCTGAGCTTGTTTTCAAACAGGAAATCCAATGAGAGGCCAATTCTATGGGAGGAATGCTCTTGCAACCTCAAAACAAATGCAAACAGTAATGATTCCTCCAGGCTTTATTCAGTAAGTTTCCCCAAAGAGAGTTGTGGCCATTGACTTGAGTGGCTGTTCACTGGGGAAAGAGGAATGCCCAGGTATTTCAACAAGTGTTGGAGACATGATCCTAGTTGACTTTGACATCTAGAGCCCAGAGTGTCACCACCACTCCTCTGTTAGTGTACTAGCACGGGTAGATCAGGTAATGAGTCAATTTCTGGCCTAGCTCAAGATAGCTCTGTGAGGTGTGGATCCATCCAGTCGTCATGTCTGAAGTTCTCAAATGTGTAATCAGGGTAGATATTTTTCATAGTTGGTTCAGCCCATATATTTGGTCCTTGGTTTATGAGTTAGGAATTATAAGGGGAAAAGGCAAGTGGAAGCCTCAACTGCTTCTAGCTTCCTAACCCTGGGAAAGACAGTCAATTAAAGATATTTCTTTCTAAGGGGGAGGGAAGAAATTATGGCAACCTAAAAACCCAAAGGATGCAGAGATGTTGGTCCCTGTCCTATCTTCACTCAATCTGTATGAATACAGAAGTCTGGCCTCGTGCAAAAACAGGTGGATTCTGGGAAATGAGCAAGGAGTTCTGTAAATCTCTACTATGCAGCAGACCCAATTGCAGTTACTACACCAGATGTGGCTTCCTGGGAAACCCATCCTGTGGTAAAAGACTTCCTTCATTACTAGTCAAGCATCAAACACTCACAGAACATGGACAACAACAGAACTATGAGGGCAGATAAGAAAGAAAGCCTGCAAATCAAACAGAAATAGATGAGTGCTGTTCTTGCAATGCTATTTTAGAAATGTCATTGCTATCTCTGTCTGTGCCCTCCCATAAACCTAGCTGGCTGCTGGCAGTGGCATGTTTTACTATGTGACCCAATTCTTTTTGCCAGGTCAGTTGCACAAGAGGTGAGTATGTGATCCTGGGAAGATGCATCCATTGGCCAGGAGTAAGGAGTGACTTCAGTGATCTGGTGTGGAAATACGGTAAGCCAATTATTTTCTCCACTCAGGAATTTGGAACACAGAGACCAAGCTGAGCTGGCTAGCTACTGTGCGCAGAGGATAAAAGACAGCTTGGGAGAGGCCACTGCAGTTCTGTGTGTAAGCAAGCAGGATGTAGCAGAGATGTTGAGAGAAGTTGGGGGGGAGGAGAGGAGAGGAGAGGAAACTTAACTTTTCAAAGCCTGCCTGGGCTTTGGTTCTTTCCATGAGAGACCTTTGAGGACATTCCTTGGTTGAATTAGATTTAGTGTCTCTCTTTTTCTTGTAACCAAAAGGGCCTGTCTAGAATTGAAGCTTGAGGGGCATTACTCTCTGTCTGATTTATTACGTTGCTTTCTTTCTTGCATCATGATGTACTCCATGTATTGTTTTCATCAGGCCACTTAAACTGTGAGCTTTTAGAGATCAGTGTTCTGTATATTATTTATTATGAATAATAATAGCTCATGTTACCTGAATTTTTTTACTTTGTGCCAGAAATTGGTCTAGTTACTTTATATGCACTATATTTAGCAGTAATTGCGCTACTCTGAGTCATTATTATTAACAATTAATTTGTCTTATTTATCTCGACTATATAACCAAAAGAAGTAAGCTTGCAATACAGCTTGAGGGAGGAATAGAAGTATTTATTTTTGGGGTAGTGTTTTTTTCTTAATATTTCTTTTTCTTATAGAATGATAAAGTCAACAATATCAAAGTACATAACATCTGTGCAGGTAGAGGATATAATGATATGTATTGAAAGCTGTTGAATAATGGGGATGGGAAGGAAGGAGTAAGGAAGAACAATGGATGGGGTTGAACAGACCAAAGTAAAGTATACTTACAGAGGGGATACATCGAGAAATCCCTTTGAACATTGACTTAGAAACTAATAACAAAAGACAGGACTATAAAATAGGTACAGGGTGTGTGTGTGCGTGTGTGGGTATTTGTGAGAGGGGGAGGGTGAGTGGAGATGAATGTGAGGGAATATGGTTGGTAAGCTTTATATATATATATATATATATATATATATACTAATTAGAACAATGAAATCTTTTGCAATTGCTATAAGTGGAGCAGGAAGTGGGGAGCTGGTGGGGGTGATCTAACCAATGTACGGAATTATCACAGGAATCCCCCCTGTACAATGAATATATTCTTCTTCTTTTCAACAAAGTGATATATGCTCCTTAGAGAAAAATTGAGAAATGCAAGAAAACACAAAGGAAAAAATCTTATTTCACCATTGCAGACTGTCATTGTTAATAATTTGGTTATATCCTTGGGGACACACACACACACACACACACACACACACACACACACACACACACACCCCACCACCACCACCACCAACCGCCACACCACACATTGTTTTCTAATTTTTCCCACTATAAAATCTGAACCTATCCTGCATCATGAGTGTCCTGAAGCATTAACTATGCTTGTACGACTTAATTTTTAAGAGCTGTGCAATATCTATCTATCTGATAATTGCCAGGGAAGAATTAGGCAATGGAACAAAGGACCATGGGGACTGCCTGAGAACTCCCTCCTTTCAGGAGGGTTCTAGGTGCATTTCTGCCTGGAGCCAAGGGGAGGGCCTCTGGAGGGCGCTATGTTTCCAGAATTATTCTGAGAAACAAGAAATTCCTGTATCTCCTCTGTATCTTCCCTCCTTCTGCTTCTTTCATCTTATGCTGTTTTTGAGATTTTTTTTTTGCTCTCAATTGCCTTGAAGCTCCTGATAATTGCTGCTTTGGGTGGATCTGCACAGGGTCTGGGTTCTGGGGCCAGCTGTGGATAGCCTATTTTTCCCTAACCTGCCAGGAATCTTCCGTTGTTAATTTCCTTGCACAATACCAGTATATACCAGCAGATGGCGCTGTGAGCAAGTGCGTCTGCCGAGGTGTGATTTACACAAGCCCTTGAAGGCTTTAAATATTTATCCACAAAATTCAATAAAGCTGTTCATCAAATCTAATGCTTGGAATTTGGGCAGCCCATGAAAATATTATAATATTTTGCCCGAGGTTCCAGAATGCTCTTGTGTATGGCGTGTTTGTGGATTCCGACTCCTGATACTTGTTTCTCATCAGCAGGAAGGAATTCGTGTTACATATTCGAGGTTCTGCATGAGACCAGGCCTGGGAGATCTTCCTAAAGATTTTCAGTAACTATTGTAGGATTTTCAAGCTCCTTACTTGATGGAGAAGTCCTTAAAGTTAGGTACTAGGCTTGATCCTTTTCTATATCCAGGCATCTTGCAAGTGCCTGGCAGAGAGGAAGTACTTCATGCAACAAATGAATTCAGGGAGGGGGTAGATGGATACAGTTATTTTTTATTTTGAGTGTGTGTGTGTGTGTGTGTGTGTGTGTGTGCAGATGTATGCATGGTTTTGACCCCCTAAAAGGATGTCATGGTTTGGTCAAACTGTGCCTCAATGGTCCATGTGTTAAAGGCATGGTACCTAGAGTGGCATTTTTGGGAGGTGGTGGAACCTTTAGGAGGTGAAGCCTTAGGTGGTTGGGGGAATGACCTTGAAAGGGATTGTGGAACCCCCGCCTCTTCCTCTTTCCCTTGCCTTCTGGCTGATGAGGTGAGCAGTTTTTGCTCTACTAGGTGTTCCTGTCACAATGCACTGCCTTGCCACAAAGCCAATACCAAGGGGGATCAATGGATCATGGACTGGAACCTCCCAAACCAAGCCAAACAACCCTTTGTGCTTTGTAAGTTAATTATCCCCAGGTATTTAACCATAGTAATGGAACTGATAACAGAAGAGTTTGGAAATGTGTCTGGTGATCATGGTGGTTAAGTGTGTGAATGGGAGACAGGAGGTTCTCCTTTTGCATTTGGTGGACAGGACTGAGGGATGCTGGGCATGCAGGAAACAATTCAGCAAAAATAATTGTCCAAAATGCCTTTCAGAAGCCCTGAGTGGCTTTTTTTCCAACTGGTGATTCTAGACAAGTCAAGCACTTTTCCAAACCTCAGTAAAATGGAAATATAAACAATCACCTGATTAACTCATAGGAGAGTTGTGGGTTTCAAATAAGTGACTTTGCAAATTATAAAGCACTATATGATATAGTGACCTTCTTTGGCCCACAGTGATGCATAAGCCTGGCTTCTTTGACCCTGGTACTGCAACCAGCTGGGGGCTGAGTCACACAGGGAGAACTCATACCTGCTCCTACCTGGATCTTCAGTAGCTGTGTGTGTCAGCTCCATTCTTTTTCTAGTTGCTCAAGCCTTCTTTGATTCTTCCTTTTCTTTCACCTTCAAATTTCAATCCCTCAGCACTAATTTCCATTCTGTTTTTCAAATTTAGTTCAAATGTGTCTCCTCTTCCCATTTTTCCTCCTTCTGTCCTCAGCCAGCTGTGGCCATGGACCTCCAGAATGAACCACAGATGCTACCTGATTTCAGGGCTTCCACTCTTTTTAATTTTATCATTTTTGCATTTACTTATATGTGTATACACTGTTTGGGCTACCCTCTCCCCTCCACCACCACCTGCCTCCAGGCAGAACATGTTCTACCTGCCTGTTCTTTGATTTTGTAGAAGAAAAAAATATAAAAGATGATAAGAAAAACATGGTGTTTTTGCTAGTTTGAGATGAAGATAGCTATACAGGGATATTCCTTGTGTTGTTTCCATGCATATGTGTATTATAACCCAAATTTGTTCATCTGTACCAAAACTCTTCACTATTTCCTAGTCCCCTTCCCACAGTGGTTCCTGCCAGTTTAAAATTGCTATATTTGATCCTATACAGTGAGCATCTCAAACACATTCAAGTTTTTGGTTTCCTTCCTTTGCCTTATTCTTCACGTGTGTGGCCTTCCCTTAGTGTGACCTGTGCCCAATAATATTACTGCATTTGTTTTAGGTCTATAATCTGCATATGAGAGAGAACATGCGGTTTTGGCCTTCTTAGCCTGACTGACTTTACTTAAGATGATGTTCTCCAGTTCCATCCATTTACCTGCAAATGACAAAATTTCATTCTTTTTTGTGGCTGAATACAATTCATTGTGTATAAATACCACATTTTCTTAATCCATTTATCAATAGTGGGGCATCTTGGCTGTTTCCATAGCCTGGCTATTGTAAATAGTGCTGCAATAAACATGGGTGTGCAGGTGCCTTTGTAGTAACCTGAGTTGCAATCCTTCAGGTATATCCCTAGGAGTGGTATTGCTGGATCATATGGCAGATCTATGTTTAGTTTTTTAAAGAAGCTTCCATATTGTTTTCCAAAGTAGTTGTACTAGCTTACATTCCTACCAGCAGTGTATGAGGGTTCCTTTTTCCCCACATCCTCACCAACATTTGGTGTTTTTGATGATAGCTATTCTAACAGGAGTGAGCTAGAATCTTAGTGTGGTGGTTTTGATTTGCATTTCCTTTATGGCCAAAGATGGTGAGCATTTTTTCATGTGTTTTTTAGCCATTTGGATTTCTTCTTTTGAAAAAGTTTTGTTTAGTTCAGTTGCCCACTTCTTTATTTGGTCATTGATTTTGGGGGAGCAAAATGTGTTGTTAAACTGCCAATTGTTTGTGTATTTTCTGCAGCTGCTTTTGTTGTTGAGTTCTAGTTTTATTGTACTGTGATCAGATAGTATGCAGTGGGTTATTTCAATTTTCTTACATTTTTGAGGCTTACTTTGTGGTCTAAGATATGGTCTATTTTGGAGAAAGTTCCATGGGCTGCTGAGAAGAATGTATATTGTGATGTTGCTGGATGAAATATTCTGTAGACATCAGATAGGTCCATTTGAGCTACGGTGTCATTTAGGTCTAGGATTTCTTTGTTGATTTTTTTGTTTGGATGACCTATCTATTGGTGATAGAGAGGTTTTAAAGTCTCCCATTACCACTGTGTTGGAGTCTCTGTGTGCTTTTAAGTCCTTTAGTGTATGTTTGATGAAATAGGGTGCACTGACATTGGGTGCATATAGGTTGATAATTGTTATTTCCTTTTGGATTTATTGCCCTTTTTGTTAGTATGAAGTGACCTTCTTTGTCTCATTTGACTAATGTAAGTTTGAAGTCTACTTTGTCTGATATCAGTATTGCTATCCCTCCCTGTTTTTTGGGGGGCGGTGGCTTGGCATATCTTCTAGTCTTTCACCCTAAGCCAGTGTTTATTTCTGTCAATAAGGCAGGTCTCTTGTAAACAACAGATAGTTGGATCTTTTTTCATCCAGTTTGCCAAATGGTGTCTTTTGATGGGGGAGTTGAGTCTGTTGACATTCAGTGTTAATATGTTAATATGGTGAATCCTGCCATTTAGTTGTTTTTAGTTGTTTAAGGATTTGAGTGTGTGCAGCTGAATCAATGCTACTGTCTGATTATTTGCCTTTTCTTCTCCTGTGGTTTAGTACTCCCTGTTCTCTTGTGGTTTTGTTTGCTTTCATCTTCTGTGTATGGAATTCCTTGCAGAATCTTCTGTAGTGGTGGTTTGGTGGCCATACATTGTTTTAGTTTCTGATTATTGTGGAAGGGCTTCCACTCTTGCCTTCTCTGTGGCATCTTCTCTGCAGTAGCCAGCGTGACCTCCAAGGGATGCACATTGGATTGTGAAGCTTCCCTGCTGGAAACCCTTCACTGACTTCCCAGTTTCCTGGGGATCAGAGCCATTGGCCATGAGGCCTTGCATGCCGGGTCCCCTCTAACACCTTCTGGGACCTTATCACTTAGCAACTATCTTCTTGCTTAGCACAGTGAAACTACCAAGCTCCTCCTTCCTCAGACATTTGTCCCTTGCTGTTCTTTCTACCCAGAATGCTCTTTGTCAGGTATAGTCTGTCTTCAGATCACAGGTCAGATGCCACTTCTCAAAGAAGCTTCTGCTGCACTTCTATTATAGACCAGTCCTACTAGGCATTTAATCTCTATTAGCTCATGAAACTTCTTTTACAATGCTAATACTCTTTGAAATGATCCAATTTGTTTTGATGTGTTTACTAGTTTCATCTATTAGAATGTTACTGTCATGGTTGAGAATGGTGATACATACAGGCAATCCCAGCATTTGGGAGGCTAAGTCAGGAGAATGGTGAGTTGGAGGACAGTTTGGGCTGCATAGTGAGCTCAAGGCCAGCCTAGGTTATATAGCAAGATCCTGTTTAAAAAAAAAAAGAAATATACAAGGAAGGAGAGAAGAAAGAAAGGAAGGAAGGAAGAAAGGAAAGAAGGAAGGGAGCTGCCTAGTGCATGGCTAAATCTTAGTCAGTTTGTTGATGGACAGAGAGTGGCTATTAGATTTCTCATGGGGCCGCAGTCAAGCTGTTGGCCAGGCTCTGTCATCTGAAAGCTTGACTTGACTAGGGCTATAGGATGTGCTTTCAAGGCTGTCACCTACATGGCTATTGGAGGAGAGAGGGTCAGTTCCTGGCCACTTGGGTCTCTGCACAGAGCTGCTAATAACATTGAAGCTAACTGCACCTAGCACAGGAAACCTAAGAGAAAGGGAGAAGTTGTGATTCCTTTTGTGACCTTATCACACATTGTCACATTTGCCACATGCTGTGTTAGAAGAGAGTCACTAAATCCAACCCAAAGTCAAGGGAGGTCAATAAGATGCCATCTTTTGGAGGGAGGTATGTTGCAGATTTGGTGGATCTATTTTAAAACTACCCAGGCCATCAGGCATGTTTTGGTTTAAATATAAAATGTCCCTACTGGCTCATGTGTTGAATGCTTAGTCCCTATCTGGTGGTGCTATTTTGGGAGGTTCTGAAAACTTTAAGAGGTAGGGCCTCCTAGATGGAGGAAGAAGGTCACTGGACCTTTGAAGATTGTAGTGGTCTTGGATCCCTTCCTCTCTCTCTTTTTCCAGGCTGGCTGTTAAGTTAACAGCCTCCTTCTCCACATGCTCCACCTGCCATGATGTTTGGCAGAACCAAAGTGATGGACCCAGATGACCATGGTCAGAAACTTCTAGAACTATGAGTCCAAATAAACCTTTCCTCTTTTAAAATTGTCTCTCTCAGGTCTTGATCATAGTGACAAAAAGTATGACTAACACAAAGCACTAAATCCGGGACTTTTTTGCTGAGCTGCAAGATTCTCCATTGTACTTCCTCTAACTTTTTAAAACACATCACTGGAGACAAGGAGGCAGGAGGTGAAAATATGAATGACTAATGCACCTCTAATGAGATCACCTGTACTGATGTAGGGTCAGTAGTCTCCTCTTTGTCTCTGAAGGGGGCTGGGAAACACAGACATAGGTTTGATTTTTTTCTTCTTCCCATACTGACTTCACTTCTTTCAACATTGGTATTTGGTGGTGAGTGGCGCAGATACAGCTGGGTCCTCAAGCTATAATCAATGAAGCCCCAGTGGTAACAACACACAATCCAAAGCCAAGGGAAACTTGTCTTGCAGAATCCTCGTTAATTGAAGTAATTAAATCAGCAGGAAGCCATCTGAACAATTATCACACTACAAGCAAAAACTCATTTTGAGGCCTCAGTATAAACATTCTAATAAATAGCTATTAGTTTATATTTGTAAATACCATCAGCCTATAAGGAAATTTGCTAATAGATTTTTAATTAAGGAGAACCACACAATTATAATAGAGCTGTCCTGCCTTCTTTTCAATATCCCTCCCCTGGTATGAGTATGGAGGCTTCAACTCACTTTGAAAAATTGGCTTGATTTCTCTTGGCCAAGGTGGCTGGCTGATGGTGTTTTTGGAACATAGACTAGATTACTGGAGTCACTATGTATGGACAGGAGGAGGAAGCCAGGAGCTTGGTACCATGAAAGAAACAAAGTTCACATAGAAATCTACTTGATTTTGTTGTCAGAGGGCTGAATAATAGAACACAGGAATCCTGACTCAGGTAGTGTGCACAGGTGTATATGTGAACTTCTCCCCCTTGAAAGCTGATGGTAACTTTTTAAGGAATATTAACAACTGACTTTTTCTTTCCTAAAAAAGTATATTTCATGAATTTGTGTGTCATCCTTGTGCAGGGGCCATGCTAATCTCTGTATCATTCCAATTTTAGTGTATGTGCTGCTGAAGTGAGCACAATAGCCAACTTTTTCAAAAAGGAATTTATCCTTTTTGAAGTTCTTTCCACTACATCATCCCATTAATCCTCACCAGAACCTTGTATGGTACACAACACAGTTGTGACTAAACCCACATCTGGAGGCAGATGTGAATTAATGTCACTCAGTGAGTCAATGACACACTGTGGACTACCCAGGGTTCCTAGCTAGTTCTTGTCTTACTTCAACTTGATGTTGCCTGGTATACCTTTAATATACAGCTGCCTAATTATTTGGACCTCACTTGAGAGAATCTAAAGATCGTTTCTAGATCACAGTTTGAGGCCAGCCCCAGAAAAAAAGTTAGTAAGACTCTATCTCAAAAACAAGCCTGGCATCATGGCACTTATGCCTATGGTCCCAGCTGCTCAGGAGTCAGAAGTAGGAGGATTGTGGTCTGAGGCCATCCAAGGCAAAGTTAGTGTGAGAACCTGTCTGGTAAAATAAAAAATAAAAGCAAAAAGACTGAGGGGGAGCATGGCTCAAGGGGTAGAGCATTTACCTAGCAAGCCAGGGTGCTCAATTCCCAGTACTATTAGGATAAGAAGGCCCCTTTCTAAGACAAGAACCCTAACCCCTTGCATTTACACAGCAGTGGGTGAAATCTATCTACTAGAGGTTTCAATTTTACATGAGAACTGAAGATCTAAGCTTTCTGGGACAAAGTAGGGACTCCCTTGCCCATCACTTCTTATCAGGTCTATTCTTTGTCGATAATGTGGGGAAACCACAGCAGAATGAAAATATGAATTTCTTTGGTGTATTTTCAGAAGATACCTGTGTTAATGTTTCCCTTACTATATTCAATTTAACATCTTGGAATCAGATAACCCATCCATTCTTTTCCCAATTCAAGTTCCAAATTGGGGTTTTTTGCTTGGGTTCAGCATTCACCAGCTATGTTATGGGCACACCCACATTCCCCCTTCTTTGAAATTTCCATGGCAGAATAATATGAGAAAGTTCTTACTTGACACACAGAGTAGTCTGTAATATGCTAACATTTCAGTATCATGTTAGCATTGCATTAAGCTAATATGACACTAATTCAAGATGACAGGAGAAATGACTAATACAATAAGACCTTTGTTTAGTTCCCTAGGGCTGCCACGAGTATCTGATATAATTCACCTGAAACTTCCCAAGCATGGGACAATTATTGAAAATGGAAGGCCCTGCAAAACAGAAACAACTGGATGTTTCCCGCTTGCCTCTTCCTGCTTCCCTCCCCACCCTCACAGTCCAATTCTTGGGAAGCAGAAGGATGAAGAGAGGTGGAATGGGAGGTATGCTTAGTTGAATGCATTGTGCTTTGGAATGGCAGACCAGGTGTATGCTCTGCCAATGATTGATCTTGGAAAAGTTACTCACATTTCCGGTAAAAAATACTACATAACTTCTTGGGGCAGTTATGAAGATTAAATAAGGTGAATCATACATAGGAAGTGTTGAAGAAATGATGGTGAAACAATGACAGCACCTTATTTTGCTGGACCTAGAAACAGAATTTTTTGGAAAGCCTTTGGATCTCCAGAAAGCTGAAATAAAGCATACGGTAATTATTTTTTGTTATTGGCTGATTTCATTGAGCATCATGTTCTTGAGGCTTATTCATGTTGCAACATGTGTCAGAATTTATTTCCCTTTTAAGGCTGAATAATACCCCATCATATGTATATGCCCCATTTTATTTATCCATATATCTATTGATGGACTTCTGGGTTGCTTCCACCCTTCCGTTGTGAATAATGTGCTACGAACATTGGTGTGTAGCAATCTCTTTGAGAACCTGCTTCCAATACTTTTCCATATACCCAGAAGTACAATTACTGGTCATATAGTAATTCTAATTTTAACTTTTTGAGGCAATGGCATCCTGTTTCCATAGCAGCTATACTGTTTGATATTCCTGCCATTAGCACACAAGGGTTCCAATTTCTCCATATTCTTGACAACATTTGTTATTACCAGCCTATTTTTTTGCCCCATATGTTAGCCTTATTAATGGGTATGAGGTGATACCTTATGGTGGTTTTGATTTACATTTCCCTAATGATGAATGATTATGAATATCTTTTTATGTGCTGCTTGGCCATTTGTATACCATCTTTGGAGAAAGGATCCCTTGTCTATTTTTTAATTGTCTTTTTTGTTTTGGTGGTGGTGCAGGGGATTGACCTCAGGGCCTTGTGTGTGCTAGACAAGTACTCTACCAGTGAGCTACATCCCCAGCACAGTTTATGTTGTTGAGTTATAGGAGTTTTTATATGTTCTAGAAACCCCTTATCAAATATATGATTTGCAAGTATTTTCAAATATTTTCCATCTTCTGTAAGTTGCTTTTTCAGTCTGTTATTTTATCATTTTTTGCACTCGAATTTTAAATTTTGTTTCAGTACAGTTTGTCTATTTTTACTTTTTCTTTTTTTGCCTCTGTGATTTTGGTGTTTTATCCAGGAAATTCTTACCAAATCCAATGTCACAGACTTTTTCTTGTGTTTTCTTCTTAGAGTTTCATGGTTGAGTTCTTATGTGTAGGATTTTAGTCTATCTTGAGTTCATTTTGGGATGTTGTATAAGGTAAGATTCCAACTTCATTTATGTGTAGACATCTAGTATTCCTAACATACCCTTTGTTATAAAGATCATCTTTTCCTCATTGAATGGTCTTTGTACCCCTGTAACCATATACGTGAAGGTTTTTTCTGGACTCTCTGTTTTATTCTACTTGAATATTTGTTTATTTTTATGATGGTACTAGACTGTCTATTTATTTTCTTGAGCTAGGTCTTGCTATGCAGCCCAGGTGGGCTATGTAGCCCAGGCTGACCTTGAACTCATGATCATGCTGCCTTAGCTGTCTGAGTGCTGAGGTTACAGATGTGTGTCACTACACCAGATTTGTAAGTTTTGGAATCAGGAAATACAAGATCTTCTTTTTCAAGATTGATTGACTATTTGGAGCACCTTGAGATTTCATATGATTTTTCTTTTCTTTCTTTCTTTCTTTTATTATTCATATGTGCATACAAGGCTTGGGTCATTTCTCCCCCCTGCCCCCACCCCCTCCCTTACCACCTACTCTGCTCCCTCCCTCTCCCCTCCACCCCCTCAACACCCAGCAGAAACTATTTTGCCCTTATTTCTAATTTTGTTGTAGAGAGAGTATAAGCAATAATAGGAAGGAACAAGGGTTTTTGCTGGTTGAGATAAGGATAGCTATACAGGGCATTGACACATTGATTTCCTGTGCGTGTGTGTTACCTTCTAGGTTAATTCTTTTTGATCTCACCTTTTCTGTAGTTCCTGGTCCCCTTTTCGTATTGGCCTCAGTTGCTTTTAAGGTATCTGCTTTAGTTTCTCTGCGTTAAGGGCAACAAATGCTAGCTAATTTTTTAGGTGTCTTATCGATCCTCACCCCTCCCTTGTGTGCTCTCGATTTTATCATGTGCTCAAAGTCCAGTCCCCTTGTTGTGTTTGCCCTTGATCTAATGTCCACATATGAGGGAGAACATACGATTTTTGGTCTTTTGGGTCAGGCTAACCTCACTCAGAATGATGTTCTCCAATTCCATCCATTTACCAGCAAATGATAACATTTCATTCTTCTTCATGGCTGCATAACATTCCATTGTGTATAAATACCACATTTTCTTAATCCATTCGTCAGTGGTGGAGCATCTTGGCTGTTTCCATAAATTGGCTACTGTGAATAGTGCTGCAATAAACATGTGTGTGGAGGTACCTCTGGAGTAACCTGTGTCACAGTCTTTTGGGTATATCCCCAAGAGTGGTATTGCTGGATTAAATGGTAGATCAATGTTTAGCTTTTTAAGCATCCTCCAAATTTTTTTCCAGAGTGGTTATACTACTTTATATTCCCACCAACAGTGTAAGAGGGTTCCTTTTTCCCCGAATCCTCACCAACACCTGTTGTTGGTGGTGTTGCTGATGATGGCTATTCTAACAGGGGTGAGGTGGAATCTTAGCGTGGTTTTAATTTGCATTTCCTTTATTGCTAGGGATGGTGAGCGTTTTTTCATGTGTTTTTTGGCCATTTGAATTTCTTCTTTTGAGAAAGTTCTGTTTAGTTCACTTCCCCATTTCTTTATTGGTTCATTACTTTTGGGAGAATTTAGTTTTTTAAGTTCCCTATATATTCTGGTTATCAGTCCTTTGTCTGATGTGTAGCTGGCAAATATTTTCTCTCACTCTGTGGGTGGTCTCTTCAGTTTAGAGACCATTTCTTTTGATGAACAGAAGCTTTTTAGCTTTATGAGGTCCCATTTATCTATGCTATCTCTTAGTTACTGTGCTGCTGGGGTTTCATTGAGAAAGTTCTTAGCTATACCTACTAACTCCAGAGTATTTCCTACTCTTTCCTATACCAACTTTAGAGTTTGTGGTCTGATATTAAGATCCTTGATCCATTTTGAGTTAATCTTGGTATAGGGTGATATACATGGGTCTAGTTTCAGTTTTTTGCAGACTGCTAACCAGTTTTCCCAGCAGTTTTTGTTGAAGAGGCTGCTATTTCTCCATCGTATATTTTTAGCTCCTTTGTCAAAGACAAGTTGGTTATAGTTGTGTGGCTTCATATCTGGGTCCTCTATTCTGTTGCACTGGTTCATGTCTGTTTTTGTGTCAGTACCATGCTGTTTTTATTGTTATTGCTTTGTAATATAGTTTGAAGTCAGGTATCATGATACCTCCAGCATTGTTCTTTTGACTGAGTATTGCCTTGGCTATTCGTGGCTTCCTGTGTTTCCATATAAATTTAACAGTAGATTTTTCAATCTCTTTAATGAATGTCATTGGAATTTTGATGGGAATTGCATTAAACATGTAGATTACTTTTGGGAGTATCGACATTTTTACTATGTTGATTCTACCAATCCATGAGCATGGGAGATCTCTCCACTTTCTATAGTCTTCCTCAATCTCTTTCTTCAGAAGTGTATAGTTTTCCTTGTAGAGGTCATTAACAGCCTTTAAGTTTCCACCTAGGTATTTGATTTTTTTTGAGGCTATTGTAAATGGAATTGTTTTCATACATTCTTTTTCAGTTTGCTCATTGTTAGTGTATAGAAATGCTAATGATTTTTCTATGTTGATTTTAAGCCTGCTACCTTGCTATAGCTATTGATGATGTCTAGAAGCTTCTGAGCGGAGTTTTTTGGGTCTTTAAGGTATAGGATCATGTTGTCTGCAAATAGGGATATTTTGACAGTTTCTTTACCTATTTGTATTCCTTTTATTCCTTCTTCTTGCCTAATTGCTCTGGCTAGGAATTCCAGTACTATGTTGAATAGTAGTGGAGACAGTGGGCATCCTTGTCTGGTTCCTGATTTTAGAGGGAATTGTTTCCATTTTTCTCCGTTAAGTATAATGCTAGCTGTAGGTTTGTCATATATAGCTTTTATAATGTTGAGGTACTTTCCTTCTATTCCTAGTTTTCTTAGAGCTTTTATCATGAAATGGTGTTGGATCTTATCAAAGGCTTTTTCTGCATCTATTGAGATAATCAAGTGGTTTTTGTCTTTGCTTCTGTTAATGTGGTTTATTACATTTATTGATTTTTGTATGTTGAACCACCCCTGCATTCCTGGGATGAAGCCTACTTGGCTTCATTTATTATGAAGATAATAAATAAATAATTATTATGAAGATTATTATGGTGAATAATCTTTTTGATGTGTTGTTGAATTCGGCTTGCCATTATTTTGTTGAGGATTTTTGCATCAATGTTCATTAAGGAGATTGGCCTATAGTTCTCCTTTTTGGAGGTGTCTTTGCCTGGTTTTGGGATAAGTGTAATACTGGCTTCATAAAATGTGTTTGGCAGTTTTCCTTCCCTTTCTATTTCGTGGAACAGTTTAAGGAGGGTTGGTATCAGTTCTTCTTTAAATGTCTGATAGAATTCAGCAGAGAATCCATCAGGTCCTGGACTTTTCTTTTTCGGGAGACTCTTGATTGCTGCTTCAATTTCATTTTGTGTTATAGATCTATTCAGGTGATTAATTTCCTCTTGGTTCAGTTTTGGATGATCATATGTATCTAGAAATATGTCCATTTCTTTTAGATTTTCAAATTTATTTGAATATAGGTTCTCTTTTTTTTTGCAGGATCTACAAATAATTTTATTGAAACTGAACAAATAACAATTGTCTTCCAATGCTGGGGGCCAATCTCCCCAAGCCATTTACCACACTAGAAGCACAAAGCTTGCACAATAAAGAATTAAAAAAAAAAGTAATCTCTATATAGAAATCAGATTCTGTCCCAACATCATCATAGACTAGACTATTTACAAACCTTCACATTTTAAGTATTCCTTTTATGGTTTTTCCCTCCTTTCTGTCCCTACCAAGGGGGTCCAGTACTTTCCCTTGACTAATCCTGAAGGGGTGAGGATACTTTTGGGGGAAGGGTGTTGGGATGCTCATAACATACTGTGGTATGTTGTTTCTTACCACAGGATAATGGATAGTACCCCCTCCCCCACCCCCCACACACAAAAAGCTAGGGGAGAGGAGGCTGGTGCAAAGGCAAAGGGGATTAGACAGAATAGGTGGCTTGAGGCAACTCACTATAGGCACAGGCATCCACAGCCTGTCTTGACCCTGGCCTGCACCATCTCATCTGGGGAGAGGGCAACAACTAATTGCAGTGAAGAGGGAATCAGCCCAGCCCTGGGTGAAGTCCCACACCAGTCTCCATTCCTGTTAACAGCCTGCAAACTGTCCATTCCAGAGTGGGAACAAATGGCAAGTTGGCAGGAAGAATCAGGCTGGTGCTGTCCCTAGCCTCTGTCCAATACAGGAGGAATCGAGGTAGCAAACAGCTGAAATGCTCCAACTAGGGGGTAAGGGAAGTCAGGGAAAGGAAGTTCCCACTTGTGTTCAGCCCCCACAGCCCAGGGGCTGGAAGAAGGCAAATTTTGCTTGTAAAGTGCTGTAGCTTCTAGCAGGGCTGGGCCCTAGGCAAGCTTGGAAGAAATCAAGCTAGGCAAAGAACCAGGAACCAGGCATTCTTGACTGGCATGTACCCTGCTATGCTTCTTGCAGGGGTGGCTAGGGAGGTTGGGCCAGTAACTCTTGTCATTAGCCTTCACCAGCCATCTCTTGTCCACAAACAAACCATTGCCCAACTAACACCGAGGGACCGCCCTGCTTACAGCTGAAGGTTCAGGGCCAGCGGAATTTATTCAGGGCTGTGGCCCCAGCCTGGACTCCTCAATAGAAGCCACACCTTGAGCCTGGGAGTTTCTTGCTGGGGCAGAGGGTGCTTGTGTCTGCCACCCCCCAGGCTCACATCTCATAGAGGATCACAGGGAAATCCACGTGGATGCGGGGGGGATCCAGCTTCATGATGTCCTGAGGAATTAGATTCTTATGCATCCGTCTCAGCTTGGCATGCTTCTGTCCATTCTTGGTGATGATTGTCTCCTCATAGAACTCATGAGCCAGATCCCCATCTTCATCATAGAACATGGAGCCGTGGCGTGTGAATACAAAGGGGGGCACGGCTGGGGATCGAGGCCGCACCAAAGCTTGCTCGGCACCCGCCGCCTCCGGGCCACTGCCCCTCGTCGCCGAGGCGAAGGGCCAAAGGCCCCGTGCTTTGGAGCCACTGGTGCCCATGTCAGGGCCACAGGTGCATGGCGGACCCTGCGGCTGCTCAGCTCTCAGAGTGCAGTGGGCGCCACCATGACCTGCCCCAGCCTTGGCTCACAGGTGCCCTGAATATAGGTTCTCAAAGTAGTCTCTGATGATTTCCTGGACTTCCATGGTGTTTGTTGTTATCTCCGCTTTTGCATTCCTGATTCTACTAATTTGGGTTTTTTCTCTCCTCATTTTAGTCAGGTTTGCCAGGGGTCTATCGATCTTTATTTTTTCAAAGAACCAATTTTTTGTTTCATTAATTCTTTGTATGGTTTTTTTGGTTTCTATTTCGTTGATTTCAACTCTTATTTTTATTATTTCGCTCCTTCTATTTGTTTTGGGATTTGCTTGTTCTTGTTTTTCTAGGAGTTTGAAAGTTATCATTAGGTCATTGATTTGGGATCTTTCAGTCTTTTTAATATATGCACTCATGGCTATAAACTTTCCTCTCAGGACTGCCTTAGCTGTGTCCCATAGGTTCCAATAGGTTGTGTTTTCATTTTCATTGACTTCCAGGAACTTTTTAATTTCCTCTTTTATTTCAGTGATGATCCATTCTTCATTAAGTAATGAGTTATTTAGTTTCCAGCTGTTTGCATGTTTTTTGTCTTTACTTTTGTTGTTGAGTTCTACTTTTACTGCATTGTGATCAGATAGTATGCACGGTATTATTTCTATTTCCTTATATTTGCTGAGACTTGCTTTGTGCCCTAGGATGTGATCTATTTTGGAGAAGGTTCCATGGGATGCAGAGAAGAATGTATATTGTGTAGAGGTTGGATGAAATGTTCTGTAGACATCTACTAGGTCCATTTGATCATTGCATATTTTAGATCTTGGATTTCTTTATAGGTTTTTTGTTTGGATGACCTATCTATTGATGATAATGGGGTGTTAAAGTCTCCCACAACCACTGTGTTGGCATTTATATATGCTTTTAGGCCTTTCAGGGTATGTTTGATGAAATTGGGTGCATTGACATTGGGTGCATACAGATTGATGATTATTATTTCCTTTTGGTCTATTTCCCCTTTCATTAGCATGGAATGCCCTTCTTTATCTCATTTGATCAATGTAGGTTTGAAGTGTACTTTGTCAGAGATAAGTATTGCTACTCCTGCCTGTTTTTGGGGGCCATTGGCTTGGTAAATCTTCTTCCAGCCTTTCATCCTAAGCTTATGGTTATTTCTGTCAGTGAGATGGGTCTCCTGTGAGCAACAAATTGTTGGATCTTCCTTTTTAATCCATTTTGTCAAACGGTGCCTTTTGATGGGTGAATTAAGTCCGTTAATATTAAGTGTTAGTACTGATAAGTATGTGGTGATTCCTGTCATTTTGTTGTTTTAGGTGTTTGAAGGGTTGATTGTGTGTACCTAAGTTGAGGTTACTCTCTACTGTCTTTCTTTTTCTTTTCCTGTGGTTTGGTGCTGCCTGTCCTTTCATGGTTAAGTTGGGTTTCACTTTCTGTGTGCAGAATCCCTTGCAGAATCTTTTGTAGTGGTGTCTTTGTGGTCACATATTGTTTTAGTTTCTGCTTATCATGGAAGACTTTTATTGCTCCATCTATTTTGAATGATAGTTTTGCTGGGTAGAGTATCCTGGGGTTGAAGTTATTTTCATTCAGTGCCTAGAAGATCTCACCCCATGCTCTTCTTGCTTTTAATGTTTCTGTTGAGAAGTCTGCTGTGATTTTGATGGGTTTACCTTTGTATGTTCTTGTTTTTTCTCTCTTACAGCCTTCAATATTCTTTCCTTAGTTTCTGAACTTGTTGTTTTAATGATGATATGTTGTGGAGTAGTTCTATTTTGATCTGGTCTGTTTGGTGTCCTGGAGGCCTCTTGCATCTGTATGGGAATATCTTTCTCTAGATTTGGGAAATTTTCCTTTATTATTTTGTTGAATAGATCACGCATTCCCTTTGCTTGCACCCCTTCTTCTTTGATGCCCATGATTCTTAAGTTTGGTCTTCTGATGGAGTCAGTGAGTTCTTGCATTTTCTTTTCACAGGTCTTGAGTTGTTTAATTAATAGTTCTTCAGTTTTTCCTTTAATTACCATTTCATCTTCAAGTTCTGAGATTTTGTCTTCTGTTTGTTCTATTCTGCTAGATTGGCCTTCTGTTTTGTTTTGCAATTCTGTTTCATTCTTTTTTCTGAGGTTTTCCATATCCTGGGTTGTTTCCTCTTTTATTTTGTCTATTTTCGTCCTGAGTTCATTTATCCGTTTATTCATTTTGTTCTCTCTTTCACTTTGGTGTTTATACAGTGCTTCTATGGTTTCCTTTATTTCTTCTTTTGCTTTTTCAAATTCTCTATTTTTGTTTTCTTGGAATTGCTTGAGTGTCTCCTGTACATTTTGGTTGACCCTATCCAGTATCATCTCTATAAAATTCTTATTGAGTACTTGTAGTATGTCTTCTTTTAAATTATTCTTGTGGGCTTCATTGGGTCCTTTGGCATAGTTTATCTTCATTTTGTTGGAGTCTGGATCTGAGTTTCTGTTTTCTTCATTCCCCTCTGGTTCCTGTACTAATTTTTTGCTGTGGGGAAACTGGTTTCCCTGTTTTTTCTGTGTTCCCATCATTGTCTTTGGTATTGTTACTGTCCCTGTACTGTGTGCAATTAAGTATTTTCTAGCTTGTAATAATAACAATGGTAATATTTAGAATGGAAGGGTGAGCTGAGATGGAAAGCAAGAAGTTAAAGAGAAGGGGAAAACAAATACACAGCCAAGAGGGAGAAAGCAGAACAAGGTTTCAGACAAGAAAGTTTCAAAAGTATAAACAGGGAGCATTAGTGTACTAATTGACAGTAAGCTGAACAAACATTAGAGGGACAGAGATAGGATTGAAAATCAAAAATAAAAAAAAATTAAGATAGGAATAAAAATAAAAAATAAGTAAATGAAAGAAAAATCTACATATTAAAAATGAATTAAAATAAAATGGAAAATAGAAAATTAGAAAAAAAAACCCAAAAAACCCTCTAAGTTCAAATGCAATGAAGTTTCTGTCTTAATAATTTGGGTGTCCGTCTCAGTCTCCAATCCTGGAGATGGTGCCTCAGATGTTGTTCTGTAGTTGTCTCATCAAAGGGGATGCATAAAGTAGAACAAAACTACACACACATACACACACACACAAAACAAAACAACAACAACAAAAAAAACACCTAGTGTCCCAAGTTCAAATGCAATACAGTTTCAGTAAGTTTTTCCACTTGCAGGTGTAATTTGGTTATTCTCTCATCAAAGGTAAGGAGAAAAAGAAAAAAAAGAGTCTGGAGACAGTTCTGAGAATGGTATCTGCAGCTGTGGCTTGCCTGCCCACTGCTGTCAGCCTGCTGCTGCTGGGGGTGTTGTTTATGCAGATCTCTGGGGTGAGCTTAGCACTCACCTGGCCCTGCAGGCTTTGTTTGCTCAGAGTTCTCCTGTGTGTGAGCCTCTGCTACAGGCTTTCCCCTTTCCAAGCACTGGGAAAGGTGACACTGCATCCGCGTTGTCAGGCCTGCGTGTTTATTTACAGTTCATGTGGGAAGTGGGTCTTCCTCCCTCTCCTGTGAAATTTTCCTCCCACTGCCACTTTCACAAGCTTTCCTGCTCCTGATTACTGGGCAGTGCTGCTGCTCCTGCCAGCCACCATGTTTGTTTACAGTTCACGTGGGAAGTGGGTCTTCCCTCCTCTCCTGTGGAGTTTTCCTCCCTCCGCCACTCTCACAAGCTTCCCCGCTCCTGGTTGCTGGGCATGCGCCCCCGCTCCCGCCAGAACCTCTCTGGCCCGCCCGGCTTGTTTATTTACATTCCCGGGAAGGGTTCCCTTTCCCCAATCTTCAGCACTCAGTGTGCCCCACCCTCTTTCCAGCGTATCTTTATTGCTCTTATTGCTTATTACTCAGTTTCTTTTTTTCCCCGGGTGGAGGTCAGTCTGTCCAGTGGGCTATGCTGCTCTGGCCCAGGCTTGTTTGTGGGAGTACCATGGTACCGCGAAGCTCACCTGGTCCGCGTCTTCCCAAGCCATCTGGGCTCCGGTGACTGGCAGCCCGGGGGCCCTCCTTGTTTCTCCATTTAATGTGAAGTGGAGATTCTCTGCGCCGGGTGGAGGTGTGGAGGGGTCAAAGTTATGCCTTTTCTCAGTGATTATGCCTGCAAAGTGTGTCTCCGGCGTCTCTCCAAGATTTCACTATAGGAGGATTGCTTTCTGCGTCCTCCCTCTAGCCACCATCTTGGAATCCTCATATGATTTTTAGGTTGGATTTTTCTATTTCTGTTAAGAAATGTCATCAAGGATTTTATTGGAGGATCCAAGATGGTGACTGGGGCACAGAAGCAGACAACAACCAATGTTGCTGAGATGCTGGAGCCACACTTGGGAGAAATAAAGCACCAAGGTCAATCAAAACTTCGACACCTTGAACCCCTAGCCCATAGAAAGCTTCTCCACACCACACTATACTGAGAAAACAGGAGGGCTCCTGCAGCCACCAGATGCCGGCTCCAAACCTGCTTAGAAGACATTCAACATACTAAACAGGTGAGCACCAAGCGTCATGCAGTATTCCCCCAGCAGCTCTGGGATAAACCAGCATAGCCACCTAGGCAGACTGACCCCCCTGCCCCACAAAAAAAACCCCTGAACAATAAACAATGAACTGAAAACTAGCACACAGCAGAGGGGGTGGGAACTCTGAAAGTGCACTGGACAAGAGGTGAGGAGCAAGGAGCTGATCTCCATGTGAACTTCAGCAAACAAATGGCTGGAAGGGCAGAAGGGCTGACAGCAGGCGGGTGATAAGCCACTGCCTGAAATAGGGCAGGTAGTGGTCTACAAACCTCATCTCCTGAGCTAGCAAGCAACATCCAAAGTCAAACAACACTGGAAAGTTGAAAAATAATCAGCAAACCATCACAACATGCGCTGACAGCAGGGGGCTTGCTGACAGATCACTGACCTTGCCCAGGGAAAGGGAGTGAGGCAAAGAAACAAGCACAGTGAAAACCCAACTCCAAAGCAGGACAGCTGGTGGGCTACAGAGCTGATTCTGGATCCTAAGGACAACATACAAACTTAAAGTGCCACACCCCACTGAGGGAATAGCTGACCAAGCAACTGCCTCTGAAAGACAGAAGAAAAAAAACCAAACACTACACAACCACCTGGCGAGACTACAACAGAGCTTCTGCTTAAATACCTACACCAGGACTAGATGATGGAGGAGTAGCACCAGAATTAAACTAAGACTGAAATTCTATTTTTCCTGAACTTGGAGCTTTTGTTTGTTTGTCTGTCTGTTTGTTTGTCTGTTTGATTTGTTTCTTGTTTGTTTGAGTTTGTTTATCTTTCCCTGTTGATTGCTTTGGTTTTTTTATTTTTTGGCTGTTTTTACTATTGTGAATTAGCTAATAATAAATTACACCCAGACCAGGACAGAAATAGCACACACACACTTAGCTACAAACCCAATATAGCCACAAAACAAAATTAAACTAAGGGAAAGAAAACAGGTGACTGAAACCACCAATAGCCTATCAAGAACATAGTTGCACAGTATCAAGTGGAGTGATGGGAAGATGAAAAAGGGATGGAAACCTTTCTCCTCCCCAAAATAATTTAATAGAGGATTCAGAGGGAAATGAAGAAAATGGATTCTTAGTTCTGGACTCCAACAAAACTAAGATAAATGATGCCAAGGAACCCAATGATACCCACAAGAACATCCTCAAAGAAGAAATCCTGCAAGTAATCACTGAGAATTTCATGGAGCTGTTACTAGACATGGTTAACCAAAACATACAAGAGGCACTCAAGAAATGTGAATACACCAAAAATAAAGAATATGAGAAGACACAGAAACAAATAAATGAACTCATGAGAGCCCTAAATGAGCACCAAAGTGAAACAGAGAACACTATAAATAGAGAGATAAATGAATTAAAGATGAAAATAGACAATATTAAAGAGGAAGTGACCCATGAGGAAGTGACCCATGATATGGAAAATCTCAGAAAAAAGAATGAAACAGAAATACAAAACACAATGGAAGGCCACTCCAGTAGACTAGAGCAAGCAGAAAACAGAATCTCAGAACTTGAAGATAAAATGGAAATTAAAGAAAAAACTGAAGAGCTATTAGTCAAACAACTCTAGACCTGCAAAAGGAATATGCAAGAACTCACCAACTCTATCAAAAGACCAAACAAGAGAATCATGGGCATTGAAGGAGGAGAAGAGGTGCAAGCAAAGGAAATTCATAATATATTCAACAAAATAATAACAGAAAATTTCTCAAACCTATAGAGAAAACTATGCCCATTCAGGTACAGGAAGCCTCCAGGACACCAAACAGACTTGACCAAAATAGAACTACCCCATGACATATTATCATTAAAACAAAAAGCACAGAGAATAGAGAAAGAATATTGAAGACTGTAAGAGAGAAAAAAACAAATAACATACAAAGGTAAACCCATCAAAATCACAGCAGATTTCTCAATGGAAACCTGAAAAGCAAGAAGTGCATGGAGAGAGGTATTCTGGGCACTGAATGAAAACAACTTCAACACTAGGATACTCTACCCAGCAAAACTATCATTCAAAATAGATGGAGCAATGAAAGTCTTCCACAATAAGCAGAAACTAAAATAATATATGACCACCAAGCCACCACTACAGAAGATTCTTCAAGAAATTCTGCACACAGAAAATGAAAGCAAACAAAACCATGAGAGGACAGGCAGCACCAAACCACAGGAGGAGAAAAGACAAGGAATCAGAGAGTAACATTAATTCAGCTGCACACAATCAAACTCTTAAACAACAAAACAACTAAATGACAGGAATCACCACATACCTATCAATATTAACACTGAATGTTAACAGACTTAACTCTCCCATCAAAAGACACTGTTTGGCAAATTGGATTAAAAAAGAAGATCCAACAATCTATGTTTACAGGAGACCCATCTCATTGACAGAAGCAAGCACTGGCTTAGGGTGAAAGGCTGGAAGAAGATTTACCAAGCTAATGGCCCCCCAACACAGGCAGGAGTAGCAATGCTTATCTTGGGTAAAAGAGACCTCAAACTTACATTGATCAAATGTGATAAGGAAGGACACTCCATGCTAATAAAAAGGGAAATACACCAAAAGGAAATAACAATTATCAACCTATATGCACCCAATGTCAATGCACCCAATTTCATCAAATATACTCTGAAGGACCTAAAAGCATATATAGACTCCAACACAGTGGTAGTAAGAGACTTTAATATCAACCTATCACCAATAGATAGGTCATCCAAACAAAAAAATCAATAAAGAAATTCTAGAACTCTATCACACCATAGATCAAATGGACCTAACTGGCTATATTCTGGCTACAGAATATTTCATCCAACTTCTGCACAATATACATTCTTCTCAGCAGCCCATGGAACTTTTTCCAAAATTGATTATATCTTAGGGAACAAAGCCAGCTTCAGCAAATACAAGTAAATAGAAATAATCCCATGCATTCTATCTGATCACAATGCATTAAAACTAGAAATCAACAACAAAAACAACAGTGGAAAACATGCAAACTATTGGAAGCTGAACAACACATTGCTCAAGGATCAATGCGTCACTGATGAAATAAAAGAGGAAATTAAAAGTTTCCTGGAAGTTAATAAAAATGAAAACACACACTACCAGAACCTATGGGATACAGCAAAGGCAGTCCTAAGAGGAAAGTTTATAGCCATGAGTGCTTATATTAAAAGGACAGAAAGATCTCAAATCAATGACCTAATGCTACATCTCAAACTCCTAGAAAAACAAGAACAAGCAAAACCCAAAACAAGCAGAAGGAGAGAAATAATAAAAATAAGGGCCAAAATTAATGAAATAGAAACAACAACAAAAAAATGCAAAGAATCAATGAAACAAAAAGCTGTTTCTTTGAAAAAATAAACAAGATTGACAGACTCCTGGCAAACCTGGTTAAAATGAGAGAAAAAAACCCAAATCAGTAAAATTAGAAATACAAAAGAATAGATAACAACAAACATCATGGAAATCCAGGGAATCATCAGAGACTACTTTGAGAACCTATATTCTAATAAATTTGAAAATCTTGAAGAAATGGACAAATTTCTAGATACTTATGACCATCTAAAATTGAACCAAGAGGATATTAATCACCTGAATAGATCTATAACACAAAATGAAATTGAAGCAGCAATAAAGAGACTCCCAAAAAAGAAAAGTCCAAGATCTGATGGATTCTCTGCTGAATTCTATCAGACATTTAAAGAAGAACTAATACCAACTCTCCTTAAACTGTTCCACGAAATAGAAAGAGAAGGAACACTGCCTAACTCATTTTATGAAGCCAGTATTACACTCAGACCAAAACCAGACAAAGACACCTCCAAAAAGGAGAATTATAGGCCAATTTCCTTAATGAACATCGATGCAAAAATCCTCAATAAAATAATGGCAAACCGAATCCAACAACATACAGGAAAGATCATTCACCACGACCAAGTTGCCTTCATCCCAGGAAAGCAGGGGTGGTTCTACATCAAATCTATAAATGTAATACAGTACATTAATAGAAGCAAAGACAAAAACCACTTGATCATCTCAATAGACTCAGAAATGCCTTTGACAAGATCCAGCACCACTTCATGATAAAAACTCTAAGAAAACTAGGAATAGAAGGAATATACCTCAACATTGTAAAGGCAATATATGACAAACCTATAGCCAACATCATACCTAATGGAGAAAAACTGAAACCATTTCTCCTAAAATCAGGAACAAGACAAGGGTGCCCACTATTCCCACTCCTATTCAACATAGTCCAGGAATTTCTAGCCAGAGCAATTAGGCAAGAAAAAGAAATGAAAGGATACAAATAGGAAAAGAAATTGTCAAAAAATCCCTATTTGCAGATGACATGATCCTATATCTTAAAGACCCAAAAAACTCTACCCAAAAACTCCTAGACACCATAAACAGCTACAGCAAGGTGGCAGGATACAAAATCAATTTACAAACAATTATTAGCTTTTCTATACTTCAATAATGAACAGACTGAGAAAGAATATATGGAAACAGTTCCATTTACAATAGCCTCAAAAAAAAATAAAAAACTTAGGAGTAAACTTAACAAAGGATGAGAATGATCTCTAGAAGGAGAAATACAAACCCCTGGAGAAAGAGATCGAGGAAGTCTACAGAAGACAGTCTGTAGAAAGATCTCCCATGCTCATGGATTGGTAGAATCAACATAGTAAAAATGGCTATATTACCAAAAGCAATCTACATGTTTAATGCAATTCCCATCAAAATCCTAATGACATTCATCACAGACATTGAAATATCTACCTTAAAGTTCATTTGGAAACACAAGAGACTGAGAATAGCCAAGGCAATACTCAGCAAAAAGAATAATGCTGGAGGTATCACGATATCCAACTTCAAACTATATTAAAAAACAATAGCAATAAAAACAGCATGGTACTGGCACAAAAACAGATATGAAGACCAGTTGAACAGAATAGAGGACCCTGATATGTATCCACACAGCTATGCCCACCTTATTTTTGACAAAGGCACCAAAAACATGTGATGGAGAAAAGACAGCCTCTTCAACAAATGTTGCTGGGAAAAGTGGTTATCCGTCTGTAAGAAACTGAAACTAGATCCATGTTTATCACCCTGTACTAGTATCAACTCAAAATGGATCAAGAACCTTAATATCAACCCAAAACTCTGAAGTTGGTACAGGAAGGAGCAGGGAATACTTTGGAAGTAATAGATATAGGCAAGGACTTCCTCAATGGAACCCCAGTAGCTCAACAACTAAGAGAAAGGATGGACAAATGGGACTTCATAAAATTAAAAAACTTCTGCACAACAAAAGAAATGGTCTCTAAACTGAAGAGACTACCCACAGAGTAGAAGAAAATATGTGCCAGCTATACATCAGACAAAGGACTGATAACCAGAATATAAGGGAGCTCAAAAAACTAAACTCTTCCAAAATCAATGAACCAATAAAGAAATGGGCAACTGAACTAAACAGAACTTTCTCAAAAGAAGAAATTCAAATGGCCAAAAAACACACGAAAAAATGCTCACCATCTCTAGCCATAAAGGAAATGCAAATCAAAACCACACTAAGATTCCACCTCACCCTGTTAGACTAGCTATCATCAAAAACACCACTAACAAAATGTGTTGGTGAGGATGTGGGGAAAAAGGAACCCTCATACACTGCTGGTGGGAATGTAAGCTAGTACAACCACACTGGAAAACAATATGGAGGCTTCTTAAAAAACTAACCACAGATCTGCCTTATGATCCAGCAATCCCACTCCTGGGGATATACCCAAAGGAATGCAACACAGGTTACTCCAGAGGCCCCTGCACACCCATGTTTATTGCAGTGGTATTCACAATAGCCAAGTTATGGAAACAGCCAAGATGCCCCACTACTGGTGAATGGATTAAGAAAATGTGGTATTTATACACAATGGAATTTTACTCAGCCATGAAGAAGAATGAAATCTTATCATTTGCAAGTAAATGAATGGAACTGGAGAACATCATCCTGAGTGTTGTTAGCCTGGCTCAGAGGACCAAAAATTGTATGTTCTCCCTTATATGTGGACTCTAGATCTAGGGCAAAGGCAGTAATGTTGTTGGACTTGGGTCACACACTAATGGGAGAGCACATACGGGAGGAATGGGGATAGGTAGGAAACCCAAAACTTGAAAGTGTTTGATGTCCCCACTGCAGAGGAGCTAATACAGTAACCTTAAAAGAACAGAGGTCAATATGGGAGTGCAAAGAGGTCAGGTGGGGATGAATCAATTCGGATTATAATACACATGTGCATGGAAACAATGCTAGGAATCTCTCTGTATAGCTATCCTTATCTGAACTAGCAAAAACGCTTTGTCTTTCTTATTATTGCTTATGTCTTCTCTTCAACAAAATTGGAGAAAAGGACAGAACAGCTTCTGCCTGGAAGTGAGGGAGTGTGGGGGAGAGGGAGGGAGCAGAGGGCAGGGGGGAGAAATTACCCAAACAATGGGGCACATATGAATATATGAATAAAGAAAAAAAACTTCAAAAAAAGAAAAGAAATGTCATCAAGATTTTGAAAAGGATTATATTAAATCTGTAGATTGGTTTAGTCAGTGTTGACATCTTAACCATATTAAATCTCCTAATTCATGAGCATATTTATCTTTCAATTTATTTGTCTGAGTTTTAGAGCAATGTTTTGTAGTTTTCGGTGTACAAGTTCTTCACGTTTTTGGTTTCGTTTATTCATAGGTGTTTCACTCTTTTGGTATTATTGTTAATGGAGTTGTTTTTGTTCCTTTTTTTTTGGTGGTACTGGGCCTCATGCTTGCAAGTCAGGTGTTCTACCACTTGAGTCACCCCTCCAGCCTGGAGTTGTTTTCTTAATTTGTTTTTCTGATTGTTCAAAGAGACTGATGTTTTGTTATTTATTTTCTTGAATAGTTTAGTTTTTCAAAATCAGTAGTACACGGCAAAAATTCACACAGTGTACAGCATATACTGTGAAAAGAAGACCCCCATACCTGGCCGTTAGCCATTATTCTGCTCTGTACCTCTTCTTTTTCTTTTTAACTTAGGACATGTGGGAGACGGCTCTATATTAGCCCCAGGAAACAACTTACTTTTACAAAAATACCTACACTGTAGTTGTATGCTTTACCCTTCAAACTGTTTTCTATAACGAGAGACTTTCACATTGCTGCCAGTTTTTGCTATTAAAAAGAATTGTCCAGTGTTCATACTTGTGTGTTTTTGAGCACATGTGCAGATAAACATGAAAGATAAATTTTTGAATGTATTTGCAGAATGGCAATCACTGGGTCAAGATTATGGCATATAAGTGTTTGAAAAATTGTATGAAGTTTGGACAAACTTACACACCTGCCAATGGTAAATGAGTATGCCATATCCCCGGCAGCATTTTTAGCTTTTTGTCCATCTGATATGTTAAAAAGTGCTGTTTCTTTTTCTTTCTTTCTTTATTGTTTTGGAGACAGGGTCTTGCTTTGTAGCCCAGACTGACCTCAAATTTGATACCTGCTTGCCTTAGCCTCTGAGTGCTGGGACTACAGGCATATGCCAGCATGCCCAGCACAGTGCTCTGTTTTTAATGGTTTAATTTATATTTCTGTAATTGTGAGCCATGTCCAGTATATTAAATATATATACTATATTTTAAATATTATTATGTCATAAGTATTTTACCCTGTGAACCATGTTACATATTTCATGCTCATTTATATATTGAATATTTTATTGAATTTTTCTCATTAACTTATAAGAACATCTTAGACAAAATTAGCCTCTTGGCATTTGTGTCAAATATACACAAATTTTTCTAGTTTTTGTTTGATTTTGTTTATGGTGATAATGTGCAGGCACTTTACATTTTGTAGCATCAAATTTAAAAATACTTTTCTTTGTGGTTTTGTGGTTTCATATCACGCTTACACTGGTTTTTTTCTATTCCAAGACTTAAAAAAAAATCATGTGTTTTCTTGCAGTGTTTTCACTTTTTCCCCCAGTGTTTCAGTGCCTGATCTGCTTAAATGTATCATTTATTTAATATTTATTTTGGGGTAGGATGCTAACTAGGAATCTGCCTTTTTTTTTTTCCTTCCCAGATGACTAACGAGCTGTTGTAATCTGTTTTACTGAAAAGAACCTGTCTTTTCTCCACTTCTGTTTCATCACATAATACATTTTCACAGGTACTTAGAATCACTTCTTGTCTTTATATTATTCTCTGTTTTATGCACCTGGACCAAATTATTTTAATTGTTGTTGCTTTATCATTCCTTAGAATAAGCTCCACTCATTCAACGAGTTTTCCACTGACATTTTGTTGACATTATACAAGGTATGGAGGTTGATTTAGGGTGAAGTGACATCTTTTCAATATTCATTCTCTTTTAAGAATAACGTTGTCTTTCCATTCGAGTTGCCAGCATGTTCCTGTAGCGTCTTTAAATTTTCCTTATACACTTCACACTTTTTAAAGTTTATTCTCAGATATCTTATTATTTTTATTGTTTGTAGTGCTTGGGATTGATTTCAGGATCTTGTGTAGACTTAAGCAGTCACTCTACCACTGAGCTACACCTCCAGTCCTATTTTATCTTTTTAAACTCCTATTTGTATTTGAGATTTTTCCCTTCCATTATGTGTTCTAATGGGGTATTTGTATCTAGGAAGATATCATTATCTGTATATGAAGTATAAAGACTGCATTTGCCTTTTTTCCCCAATGGCTTTTCTGCTGATCATCTTGGGTTTCATGGGAACATAATCAAATCTTGACTGATGATCACTATTTTTCCTTTACCTTTCCAATCTTAACTATTATGTTTTTTGTAGCTTACTAAAGCATCTAGACAATGTTAAATAGTGCGGTGGTGGTGGGTGTCTTATTTTATTCCAGACTTTAATGGGACTGCTTTGGCAATTTGCTGTTATATATGATGATGAGTTTTTCTTTGTGTTTGTTTTTAAAATCATATGAAAGTTGCATCTTTTCCTTATATTTTAGCAAAGGGTTTATTTTTTTCAACTAAGACTGAGTGCTGTGTTTTAATCCAATACCTTTGCCAGCATCTGTGAAGATGATCCTATCGTTCTTCTAAGTTGACGTGTGACTACAGTGAGTCCTTAATGTTTATCTATCTTTGCATTTAAAATCTGGGTACATCATTCTTTTAGTGTGTTGCCAGATTCTAAGTGCTGATATTTTATTCAGGATTTTTGCATTACTATTCATAAGTGAGATTTAGTCCATATTTTTTTAAGATGCTGTCTTTGTCAGTTTGGGTATAGAAGTTTTGTTGGCTTTGTAGTAAAGAAGGTGAATATGTTCTTTTAAGACTCCAAGCAGCTTCAGTAATGGTTAGAGTTATCTGTTCTGTAAAGGTGCAGTAATTTTCCTTCATGGAACATCTGGGTCTTCCATGTTTTGGGAGGCTAAGTCTTTGAATACTTCCTAAATTACTTCAAAAATTAGTGTATTTAGACTTGCCTTTTCCTGGGTCAGCTGTGATCATAATTTCTAGGAAATTACCTATTTCATCTGCTCTTAAACTTAACAAGGAATTAAAATGTTTTCTTATGATTCTTTGAATTAACTCTTTCATTGTTATTTCTCCATCACCACTTGATATTTAGTATATGCTTTTAGTGGATTCTTTGTTCTTCTTTTATTTACGAGATTAGCTAAAGGTACACACATTCTATTAATTTTTCTAGAAAATCAGCTCTCAGATTCACTTGCTAGTCATAACTTTTTGCTTTTATTTATTTATTTTTTTATATTTATTTTGTTCATATGAGCATACAATGTTTGGGTCATTTCTCCTCCCTTCCTCCTGCCCCCTTCTTTCCCCGCCACCCTCCTCCCCCCCCACCCCGCTTACCCCCTCTTACCCCTCGCTACCCGGCAGAAACTATTTTGCCCTTATCTCTAATTTTGTTGAAGAGAGAGTATAAGCAATAATAGGAAGGAAAAAGTGTTTTTGCTGGTTGAGATAAGGATAGCTATACAGGGAGTTGACTTGCATTAATTTCCTGTACATGTGTGTTATCTTCTAAGTTAATTCTTCTCAAACTAACCTTTTCTCTAGTTCCTGGTCCCCTTCTCCTATTGGCCTCAGTTGCTTTAAAGTATCTGCTTTAGTTTCTCTGTGTTGAGGGCAACAAATGTTATCTAGTTTTTTAGGTGTCTTAACTATCCTCATATCTCTCTTGTGTGCTCTCGCTTTATCATGTGATCAAAGTCCAATCCCCTTGTTGTGTTTGCCCTTGATCTAATGTCCACATATGAGGGAGAACATATGATTTTTGGTCTTTTGGGCCAGGCTAACCTCACTCAGAATGATGTTCTTCAATTCCATCCATTTACCAGTGAATGATAAAATTTCATTCTTCATGGCTGAATAAATTCCATTGTATATAAATACCACATTTTCTTAATCCATTTGTCAGTAGTGGGGCATCTTGGTTGTTTCCATAACTTGGCTATTGTGAATAGTGCTGCAATAAACATGGGTGTGAGGATGCCTCTGGAGTAACCTGTGTCACAGTCTTTTGGGTATATCCCCAAGAGTGGTATTGCTGGATCATATGGTAGATCAATGTTTAGATTTTTAAGTAACCTCCAAATTTTTTTCATGAATGGTTGTACTAGTTTACATTTCCACCAGCAGTGTAAGAGGGTTCCTTTTTCCCCTGCATCCTCACCAACACCTGTTGTTGGTGCTGTTGCTAGTGATGGCTATTCTAACAGGGGTGAGGTGGAATCTTAGTGTGGTTTTAATTTGCATCTCCTTTATTGCTAGGGATGGTGAGCATTTTTTCATGTGTTTTTTTGCCATTTGAATTTTTTCTTTTGAGAAAGTTCTGTTTAGTTCACTTGCCCATTTCTTTATTGGTTCATTAATTTTGGGAGAATTTAGATTTTTAAGTTCCCTATGTATTCTGGTTATCAGTCCTTTGTCTGATGTGTAGCTGACAAATATTTTCTCCCACTCTGTGGGTGTTCTCTTCAGTTTAGAGACCATTTCTTTTGATGAACAGAAGCTTTTTAGTTTTATGAAGTCCCATTTATCTATGCTATCTCTTAGTTGCTGAGCTGCTGGGATTCCATTGAGAAAGTGCTTGTCTATACCTATTAGTTCCAAAGTATTTCCTACTCTTTCCTGTACCAACTTTAGAGTTTGTGGTCTGATATTAAGATCCTTGATCCATTTTGAGTTAATCTTGGTATAGGGTGATATACATGGATCTAGTTTCAGTTTTTTGCAGACTGCTAACCAGTTTTCCCAGCAGTTTTTGTTGAAGAGGCTTTCTCCATCGTATATTTTTAGCGTATTTATCAAAGACAAGTTGGTTATAGTTGTGTGGCTCCATATCTGGGTCCTCTATTCTGTTCCACTGGTCTTCATGTCTGTTTTTGTGCCAGTACCATGCTGTTTTTATTGTTATTGCTTTGTAATATAGTTTGAAGTTGGGTATTGTGATCCCTCCAGTGTTATTCTTTTGACTGAGTATTGCCTTGGCTATTCGTGGCCTCTTGTGTTTCCATATAAATTTCACAGTAGATTTTTCAATCTCTTTAATGAATGTCATTGGAATTTTGATGGGAATTGCATTAAACATGTAGATTACTTTTGGGAGTATAGACATTTTTACTATGTTGATTCTACCAATCCATGAGCATGGGAGATCTCTCCACTTTCTATAGTCTTCCTCAATCTCTTTCTTCAGAAGTGTATAGTTTTCCTTGTAGAGGTCATTAACATTCTTTATTAAGTTTCCACCTAGGTATTTGATTTTTTTTTTGAGGCTAATGTAAATGGAATTGTTTTCATACATTCTTTTTCCATTTGCTCATTGTTAGTGTATAGAAATGCTAATGATTTTTCTATGTTGATTTTATATCCTGCTACCTTGCTATAGCTATTGATGGTGTCTAGGAGCTTTTGAGTAGAGTTTTTTGGTCTTCAAGGTATAGGATCATATCGGCTGCAAGTAAGGATATTTTGACATTTTCTTTACCTATTGTATTTCTTTTATTCCTTCTTCTTGCCTAATTGCTTGGGAATCTTGCATGATACCACTACACCAGCGGCGCCGATTGCCTAATTGCTTGGGCTAAGAATTCCAGTACTATGTTGAATAGGAGTGGAGACAGTGGGCATCCTTGACTAGTTCCTGATTTTAGAGGGAATGGTTTCAGTTTTTTTCCGTTAAATATAATGCTGGCTGTAGGTTTGTCATATGTAGCTTTTATAATGTTGAGGTACTTTCCTTCTATTCCAAGTTTTCTTTGAGCTTTTATCATGAAATGGTGTTGGATCTTATCAAAGGCTTTTTCTGCATCTATTGAGATGATCAAGTGGTTTTGTCTTTGCTTCTGTTAATGTGGTTTGTTACGTTTATTGATTTTCATATGCTGAACCACCCCTGCATTCCTGGGATGAAGCCTACTTGGTTGTGGTGAATAATCTCTTTGATGTATTGTTGAATTTGGTTTGCCATTATTTTATTGAGGATTTTTGCATCAATGTTCATTAAAGAGATGGGCCTATAGTTCTCCTTTTTGGAGATGTCTTTGCCTGGTTTTAGGATAAGTGTAATATTGGCTTCATAAAATGTGTTTGGCAGTTTTCCTTCCCTTTCTTTTTTGTGGGTCAGTTTAAGGAGGGTTGGTATCAGTTCTTCTTAAAAGTCTGATAGAATTCAGCAGAGAATCCATCAGGTCCTGGACTTTTCTTTTTGGGGAGACTCTTGATTGCTGCTTCAATTTCATTTTGTGTTATAGATCTATTCAGGTGATTAATATCCTCTTGGTTCAGCTTTAGATGATCATATGTATCTGGAAATCTGTCCATTTCTTTAAGATTTTCAAATTTATTTGAATATAGGTTCTCAAAGTAGTCTGTGATGATTTCCTGGCCTTCCATGGTGTTTGCTGTTATCTCTCCTTTTGCATTCCTGATTCTACTAATTTGAGTTTTTTCTCTCTTCCTTTTAGTCAGGTTTGCTGGGGTCTATCAATCTTGTTTATTTTTTCAAAGAACCAACTTTTTGTTACATTAATTCTTTGTATGTTTTTTTTTGGTTTCTATTTCATTGATTTCAACTCTTATTTTTATTATTTCTCTCCTATGTGTTTTGGGTTTTGCTTGTTCTTGTTTTTCTAGGAGTTTGAAAGTTATCATTAGGTCATTGATTTGGGATCTTTCAGTCTTTTTAATATATGCACTCATGGCTATAAACTTTCCTCGCAGGACTGCCTTTGCTGTGTCCCATAGGTTCCGGTAGGTAGTGTTTTCATTTTCATTGACTTCTACGAACTTTTAATTTCCTCTTTTATTTCATAAATGACCCATTGTTCATTAAGCAATGAGTTATTCAGTTTCCAGGTGTTTGCATGTTTTTTGTCTTTATTTTTGTTGTTGAGGTCTAGTTTTATTGCATTGTGATCAGATAGAATGCATGGTATTATTTCTATTTTCTTATATTTGCTGAGGCTTACTTTGTGCCCTAGGATATGATCTATTTTGGAGAAGGTTCCATGGGCTGCTGAGAAGAATGTATATTGTATAGAAGTTGGATGAAATGTTCTGTAGCCATCAACTAGGTCCATTTGATCTATGGTATATTTTAGATTTAGGATTTCTTTATTGATTTTCTGTTTGGATGACCTATCTATTGATGATAATGGGGTGTTATAGTCTCCCACGAGCACTGTGTTGGAGTTAATATATGCTTTTAGGTCCTTCAGGGTATGTTTGATGAAATTGGGTGCCTTGACATTTGGTGCATATAGGTTGATAATTGTTATTTCCTTTTGGTCTATTTCCCCTTTTATTAGCATGGAATTCTTTATCTCATTTGATCAGTGTAAGTTTGAAGTCTACTTTGTCAGAGATAACTATTGCTACTCCTGCCTGTTTTTAGGGACCATTGGCTTGGTCAATCTTCCAGCCTTTCATCCTAAGCCTATGGTTATTTCTGTCGGTGAGATGGGTCTCCTGTAAGCAACAAATTGTTAGATCTTCCTTTTTAATGCATTTCCTGAAATGGTGCCTTTTGATGGGGGAATTAAGTCTGTTTACATTAAGTGTTAGTACTGATAGGTATGTGGTGATTCTTGTCATTTAGTTGTCCTAGTTGTTTGAAGGTTTGATTGTGTGTACCTAAATCCAGGTTACTCTCTACTTTCTTGCTTTTTCTTTTCCTGTAGTTTGGTGATGCCTGCCCTTTAATGGTTATGTTGGGTTTCACTTTCTGTGTGCAGAATCCCTTGAAAAATCTTTTGTAGTGGTGTCTTTGTGGTCACATATTGTTTTAGTTTCTGCTTATCATGGAAGACTTTTATTTTTCCATCTATTTTGAATGATAGTTTTGCTGGGTAGAGTATCCTAGGGTTGAAGTTATTTTCATTCAGTGCCTGAAAGGTTCACCCCAAGCTCTTCTTGCTTTTAATATTTCTGTTGAGAAGTCTGCTGTGATTTTGATGGGTTTACCTTTGTATGTTATTTGCTTTTTCTCTCTTAAAGCCTTCAATATTATTTCTGGGGTCTCTGTACTTGTTATTTTAATGATAATATGCCGTGGGATAGTTCTATTTTGGTCTGGTCTGGTTGGTGTTCTAGTGGCCTCTTGCATCTGTATGGGAATATCTTTCTCTAGATTTGGGAAATTTTCTGTTATTATTTTGTTGAATATATTACGCATTCCCTTTGCTTGCACCTCTTCTCCTTCTTCAGTGCCCATTATTTTCAGGTTTGGTCTTTTGATGGAGTCGGTGAGTTCTTGCATTTTCTTTTCACAGGTCTTGAGTTGTTTAACTAATAGTTCTTTGGTTTTTCCTCTAATTAGCATTCATCTTTGAGTTCTGAGAGTTTTTCTTCTGTTTGTTCTATTCTGCTGGATTGGCCTTCCATTTTGTTTTGCAATTCTGTTTCGTTCTTTTTTCTGAGGTTTCCATATCCTGGGTTGTTTCCTCTTTAATTTTGTCTATTTTCGTTCCGAGTTCATTTATCTCTTTTTAATTGTGCTCTTTGCTTCACTTTGGTGTTTATGCAGTGCTTCTATGGTTTCTTTATTTCTTCTTGTGCTTTCTCAAATTCTCTATTTTTGTTATCTTGGAATTTCTTGATTGTCTCCTGTACATTTTGGTTGACCATATCCAGTATCATCTTTATAAAATTCTCATTGATTACTTGTAGGATTTCTTCTTTCAGATTATGCTTGTGGGCTTCATTGGGTTCTTTGGCATAGTTTATCTTTGTTTTGTTGGAGTCTGGATCTGAGTGTCTGTTTTCTTCATTTCCCTCTGGTTCCTGTACTAATTTTTTTGCTGTGGGGAAACTGGTTTCCCCGTTTTTTTCTGTCTTCCCATCATTGCTCTTGGTATTGTTATTGTCCCTGTACTGTGTGAAATTAAGTATTTTCTAGCTTGTTATAATAACAATGGTGATTTTAGAATGGAAGGGTGAGAGGAGAGGGAAAGCAAAGAAGGTAAAGAAAAAGGGAAACACAAACAAACAAGTAAAAAACAAAACAAACAAACAAACAAAAAAGTTTCAAATATATAAACAGGGAAAGATAGTGTACTAATCAACAGTAATCTAAACAGGCATTAGAGAGACAGAGAGAGGTTTGAAATAGAAATCTCCAAGTTCAAATGCAATCAAGTTTCAGTCTTAATAATTTTGGTGTTAGTCCCTCAGCCTCCAATCCTGAAGATGGTGTCTCAGAAGTAGTTCTGTTGTTGTCTCATCAAAGGGGAAAAAAAACCAAAAACCAAAAAAAAACCCCCAAAATTCAAAATACCACAAAGTGTCCCAAGTTCAAATGCAATACAGTTTCAGTAAGTTTTTCAGTATGCAGGTGTAGTTGGTTGTTGTCTCATCAAAGGAAGAGAGACAGCTTTGTGAATGTCTATCTGAGGCTGTGGCTCACCTGCCCACTACTGTCAGCCAGCTGTTGCTGGAGGCTTTATTTATGTAGATCTCAGGAGTGAGTTTAACAGTCACCTAGACCCTCAGTCTTTGTTTATTTAGAGTTCTCCTGGGCGCAACCTCCACTGTTACAAGGTTTCCCTTTTCCAAGCACACTGGGGGAGGTGGCGCTACATCCACCTTCTCTGGCTGGCATGTTTATTTATAGGTCACATGGAAAGTGGCCCTTCCCCCCTCTCCTGTGGAGTCTTCCTCCCATCGCCACTTTTACAAGCTTTCCCGCTCCTGGTTGCTGGGTGGGTGCCACCACTCCTGCCTTCTCTGGCCAGCTTATTTATTTACAATTCCATGGGGGATTGCCCCTTACCCCCTCTTCAGTGCTCAGGGAGCCCTGCCCTCTTTGCTACATGTCTTTTTTGTTGTTGTTTATTCAGTTTTTTTTCTCTTTTTTCCGTGGGTGGGGTTGGTCTGTCCAGGGGGCTATGCTGATCTGGCCCAGGGTTGTCTGTGGGAGTACCACATGCCACTTAGCTCACCTTGTGGTCTGCATCTTCCCAAGCAGTCTGGAAGCTGGCATCTGGTGGTGTGGGAGCCCTCCTGGTTTCTCCGTTTAATATGGAGTGAGGATGCTATGGGTGGACTGGGGTTGTGGAGAAGTCAAAGTTTTGCCTCTTCTTGGTGGTTTTTTCCTGTAAGGTGTATCTCCAGAGTCTCTCCAAGATTTTACTTCAGGAAGCATGCTTTCTGTTTCCTCCATCTAGTTGCCATCTTGGAATCTAACAACTTTTTGCTTTTAAACCACTGATTTTTTGTTTTTCTTTTACTTACTCCTTATCTTTGATTTCCTTAGATTCATTTACTTCTTTAATTTTAGAAGTATACTTTTATTATTTTGAGTTTTATAACATACATATCTTAAGCTTTGACTTTCACCCTGAGTATTGTTTTGTTTTGTCACTCCTTATGCATAGTCTTTTCATCATTGGGGACAATCCACCATTTTGACTTGGAGTTCACTTTTGGTCCAAAAATAACTTAAGATGAGATTTAACACTTTTTCAGGTGTGGTGTAATTCATAGTGCATTTTAATTAAACCCTGGCCTTATTGCTTTGCAATTAGAGAATGCAATGTGAAATGTTTGTATGGTTGAAAATTTGTTGGGGATTTATTGTGGCTTCACTCACACATTGCCTTTTTTTTTTTTTTTGGTGATACTGGGGTTTGAACTCATGACTTTGGATTTGCTAGGCAGGTGCTATACCTTTGAGCATGCCTCCTTTATGCTCTTGTTATTTTGAAGACAGCATCTTGTTCTTCTGCCCGGGTCAGCTTGGACTACGATGCATGATGATCCTATTTTATGCTTCTTGCTGTAGCTGGGATGATAGCATATGCCACCAGGCCCAGCTGTTTTTGGTTGAGATGAACTTTTTTGCCAGGGTTAGTCTGGAATTGTGATTGTCTAGATTCCAGTCTTCTAAGAAGCTAGGATTACAGGAGTGAGTCACAGGTGTCCAGCTACTGTCATTTTTTGTTTGTTTCTATCTAGAGTGTCTTATCCATCCTTTTACTTCCAGTCTGTCTGAGAAATTTTGTTTCATACACAAATCTTATGTGTGATATATAATTGGACTTCACATTGTAATCCGATCTTAGACAAGTGTCATAAGATGGGAGTTCCCCAGCTCTTGACACAGGATTCCAGAGCTAACATTTTCTTTGGGAGATGATCCAGGAAGTATCAGAGGGAAGAGGGAAATAAGACAGGGAAGGCAAGCCAGACAATATAGGTGGCAGGAATGATCAATACAGGGGCTAATACTTGATCTCACTGGGGACCTCTAGAGGACTCCTCCAGTCCCACTGTGCATTGTCTATCCAAGGGGTGGACCTGGGATGTTTACCCATCCACTCTCATTCTTCATTGACTGAGAGTTACTCCTGAGACATTAACTGCATTGCAGTTCTGTCCTACTCCTTGTGACAGCTGAGCATGCTCCTGCCACCAGAGAAAGCTCTTGATCTTTTTTTTTTCTTGGCAGTACTAGGGTTTGAATTCAGGGCCTTACACTTGCTAGGCAGGTGCTCCACCACCCCACCAGCCCAAGAAAGCTCTTGCACTCTGTCTAGGAGCTCAAAGCAAGAAGCCACTGGCCCACCAGGGAATGGCAAATGCTGAGGGGTTATGGACAGAGCACTGACAGCAGTTGCTGTCAGAGATGGAATTACTTTTGCCAATGAGAAAGCTTCTGGAATGCTGGGAAGCTGGACCAAAATATTCAGAGACACCTGGGCCCTGACTTGCTTTTTTTTTTTTTAATCTATAAAAAAACAGATTAGAATATAGAATGAGTTTGGCTCAAGAATTGGAGAGATGGGGTGTTTGTGAATATTTTCTACAAAGGATACAGATTGTTTAGACACTCTTCCTATGAGCCCTCTGTAAGTTTAAAAGCTGATCTCAGTTTTGGCCTGGCCTTACCTGTATGGGCAGCATCACTAAAAGTTGCACACCTACTAAGGTCTCTAGTGATCACTAGGGCCAAAGGAAGCCTGGCATAGTCTATGAAGTCACTCCACATCTGTTAACTTAAACATACAGACAGTTGGCTAAATAAACCAGGATGAATTAATCTTACTATGGGGGTGTGTGTCTTCCAATGTAAGCTTGACTCAAAATACTACTGTCCCATTTACATTACTGCAAAGACAGCTGTGTCTTCAATAAGCCTTATTTTAATGTTCTGTTTTCCCTTTTTAAGGATGTCATTGCCTATTTTTCTCTTCTATTTGCCTCTGTCCTCCTCCTCATTCTGCAGTTTGTTTTATAGAACTTCCTTTTATTTTATGCCTGTATGTTTATGTGTAGTGCTGTGTTTCTTCTGTTAATTTGGAAAGTTTAAACTTGTTTTTCCTTAGAGATATTTCCCAAATAATAATCTGCCTATCATAAGATGTGCTCATGTGAAGTGTTGGACGAGTTTTGACGAATGTATACTTCTGTGTAACCCTGCCCCCCATAAGGTATGGGTCATCACGTTATTTCCTGTGACCTTTTATGGTTAGTCCTCTCTCCACTGTAGCCTCAGGCAACCAGTGACCTTCTTTCTGTATGGTAGATCAATTTTGCTTGTTTCAGAAATTCATAGCAATAGAATTGTACTCTTTTCTGTCTGCTTCTTTCATGTAGCCTATTGAGATTCATTAATGTATGGATAAGTAGTTTGTTCCTTTTTTATTTCTGAGCAACATTTCATTGACTGGATATGCATTCAGTTTTTGAAATCCATTTAGCCTGAGATAGACATTTGGGTTTCCAGTTTGGGGCTATTATGAATAAAGCTGCTGTAGATATTCATGTGTAGATCTTTCTATGGGCATAGATTTCTGTTTTTCAAAGGTAAATAGCTCAGTTGGATCATGTAGTAGGTATGGTTTTTTTAAATACAGAAATGTTTTCGAAAGTGATGGTATCATTTTATACTCCCACTAGCAATGTAGCTAGTGTTAGCTCTCTGTTACTGTAACAAAATACCTGGGACAGTCAACTTTTAAAGAGGAAGGGTTTATTTTGGCTCATGGTTTAGAAGGTTTCAGTCCATGGTTGGCTGGCCATGCTACTTTTGGTCAGCATGATATGCTGGGGAGTGTGTGGTGGAGCAAAGTCCTCAACTCATGGCCAGGATGTGGACAAGAGGAAGAGGAAGGGCACACCCCCAATCACCTGAGGCCTCCCACTAGGCCTGTTCCTAAATGTTCCACTGCCTTCTGATAGCACCATGTGCTGGAGACCAAACCTTTACCACATGGGCCAGATTGAGACTGCACTAGCATGTCCTCATGAACCCCTGGTATTCTTGGTCTTCTTAACTACAACCAGGGGAATGTGTGTGCAGTGGGGTGTTGATGGGATTTAAGCTTTGAAATGTCCTGATGGGTAGTGGTGATAGACATCTCATGGCTTACAGACCATTGGTCTATCTCTTTCAAGTGTTTTGCTTCAGTTTTCAATGTTTCTACCAGGTCACTACAACCTAAGAAAACAAATTTACCCTTTCTTAAGTGCCATCCTCTAAGACATTTTCATATGTGTTATTTGCAATTTTTTAATGGAACCATTTTTGAAAATTAATAGACTGTTACTTTCTTTGAGCAATTTTAGGTGTATAGGAAAAGAATTGGGGGAAAAGCGCAGCTAATTTCCACATATCCCTTCACTTGTCTTCCCAGTCCCTGATTTTAACATCTTACTGTAGTATGGTACAGTTGTTATAAGTTTTTATTTTTGAGACAAGATCTCACTATATAGCCCAGGCTATCCTCCTGCTTCAGCCCCCTGAGGGCTGGGATTATAGCCCCACCATGCCAGGTTATTTGCTACAACTGATAAGCTAATATTTGTACATTAATATTGTTGACTAAAACCTGTAGCTTACATTAAGGTTCATTCCTTGTGTTGTACATTCCATGGGTTTTGATAAATGTATTCACCATTATAATATCAAACAGAATAATGTTTTTACTGCCTTAAAATCCCTCTGTGCTCCACCTATTGATCTCATCCTTGTTCCCTGGGATCCCTAGAAACTATTTATCTTTATAGTTTTTCCATACTTTTGCCTATTCAGGAATGCTATAAAGTAAGCACCATATGGTACACAGCTTTCCACTTACTGGTGATTTTTCACTTAGCAATATGAATTTTAGGTTCCTTCTCAATACATTGAAGGTTAACTACAATGGGATTACCATGGCACATTTGCATAACACATGTGCATGTATAGTCCCTACATCTTCTCTAGTTCTAATGCTTGCTATATTGTAATTCCTATAGTGTTATGATTTGTACCATCTGTATGCTGATCTAGCTGATCTAGAATAATGACTCTTGGAATTGCTTAATCCTACTTGTTGGTTATCCCCAGTTCTTCTATAATTTATCAGTTATTTTCTTGGTTGATTAGAATTTCAGTATTTTTCTCATAAAGTATAAATGCAAATAACATGAGTATGTGTATGCTCAAAAATATCCATTGCCTTTCTGCTTCCTTGAGGAATTAATAGATTTCATATCACTGTTTTTTTAGCATTAAATGTTGCTGTGGAGAAGTATAAAAACAGAATGAGGTCTGAGGGTGTAGCTCAAGTGGCAGAGTGGCCCTGCTATTGCCAAAACCAAAGAAACAAACAAAAATGAAAACAACCTCCCCCACCAAACAAAACAAAAAAAACAAACCCAGAAAAGAATGGTTATTTCCTCTTGTAAATATGATTTGGTATTTTTCTGACTATTCACTAGATTTTTCATTATTGTTGAAAATTATTATAAATTTTAGTAGCATGTCTTTTTTTGTTTGTTTGTTTTGATGGTACTGGGGTTTGAACTCAGGGCTTTGCCCTTCCTAGGCAGGCGCTCTACCACTTGAGTCATGCCTCCAGCCCTAGTAGAATGTCTCATCTTGCTCAATCTACATAAAAGTTTCCTGAGACACCATGTGATTTGTCAATCTGAAGATTTCCTGTACTTGGAAAAAATTTTGAATTTTATGTTTCAAAAATTATTATTCATTTCTTCAGAGACAGCATCATTAGCTTTCCTTGTCACCCCCATCTACTATTTTTCTAATACTTTTTACATTTTTTCCCATTTAATTTTGCTCTTTTTTTTTTTTTTTTTGTAACACTTGGGTTTGAACTCGTAGCGTTGCATTTGGTAGGCAGGTTCTACCACTTGAGCTATACCATCAGCCTTTCTCTGCTGTTCAGATGGGATCTTGCTTTTATGTCCAGGCTGATCGGGACCATGATCCTCCTATTCATGCCTCTTTGTAGCTGGGATGATGCGCACACTATACGCAGCTTCATTGGTTGAGTAGTTAAGATTCTGGCGTGAGCCACCGTGCCTCACTGAAATAGCAGTTCTTAATATTACTGTTCTCTGAGTTGGGGTTTCTAACATGATTTTTATTTTTGTGATGGTTTGCCTTTTCTCTTACACTATTCTGCCAAATATATTTTTTGTAACTTCCTTTTATTGCCTTATTTATCTCAAAGTCTTGTATCTTTTCTTTGAGGTCTTATTCCATACAGATTATATTGTCTTTAAAGTTTTGATCCCATAGATCATTTTACTTGCTTCTAGGTAGCAGTGTGTGTGTGTTTGTGTGATCTTCATTTGATATTTTCTTTCCCTTTTTTTCTAGCACCTTATTTGTATAAGTCAGATAGCAGCTCTTTTAAAAGTTATAACTCATCTTTGAATTGGGCCTGAGCCTTCTTCCTAGGCTAGTTATTTGCTGAAAGATGGCCTAAGGGAAAGGCTGGAAGTGGTGAGTTGGAAGTCATGAGCAGTAGGTAGGTTGAGTTTCAGCCTTCAGAAATATTCTTATAAGAATTTTCCCTTGTGGTTATGATTCTTGTTCAAGTTGGCAAAGTTGTATTTGTCTTACACCAGAAGGTCATCTGATAAAAGCCAGACTCTCAGTGTATGACACAGTTAAAAAATGTAATGTATTTGAGCTTTTACTTCTCCTCAGCTGAGAATAGAGGATGTATTTCCCCTCTCTCAACCTGGCCAGTGTGTTTTTTGTTGTCCTTTATTTTTGCATTCTCTTTCTCTCTCTCACCCATATATATTTAAGCATTATTGTACTGTTCATATTACTCAACAATTAAACTTTCCTCAGTAACTACAAAAGAATCATCTTATATCAGCCTATATATATCTACCTCATCTTTTAAAACAAAATAGCTGCAAGTAATTTGTTTTGTGTTTTGTTCAAAATTTATATTTATCATATGCCAGAAAATCATCTGATACAAGCTACTCCACTCTTAGCAGAACTGGAAATTCAATTAAATATGTTCCTTATTGGGGATTTTATAGTTGAAAAGTTTGTTGTATTATAAGACAGATAATCACTAGACATTAAATGTAGTAAGTCTTTTTGATTCTACCTCCTCTATCCCTCCGGTATTTATCTCTTTTTATATCGTCACTACTCTCATCATCTCAGATAGCATCAATACTTTCTGGACTTCTGCTAATAGGGTGCCCCATATCCACTCTTGCTCTCTTGGGGTGAGCATTCATTCCTATTGCTTTCTGGGAGTGGGCATTCATTCCTATTGCTTTCTGGGAGTGGGCATTCATTCCTATTGCTTTCTGGGAGTGGGCATTCATTCCTATTGCTCTGTGGTACTAATATGTTTCTTGGAGGAACGGCGCAGTGCCATTTGTGGGACTATCAAGCAAGATAATTCCTACTCTCTCCAAGCCCACTCATCTAATCAAAGAGTGGGATGTGACCTATGCTAGGCATTCAGATTCTCTGTCCTAAGAATTTGAATTTTGGGCAGAATGTAATGTAATAACTAAAAATGACTGTAGTTACTTATTCTGTGACAAAGAAATGATTCATTTTTGCTTCTGGTTTCTTCAAATTTTCATTTGGTTCTGGGCACTACTCCTTCCAATGTATGCTTTTTTTCTTAGGTTAACCTGACTGTGTGTTGCTTACAACCAAAGAATATTACCTAATATTCACATTTTAGTTACAGTAATGATAAAGCTTCTATAACAGAGACCCCAAAATATATTGGTTAAAACAAGATCTAAGTCAACTTCTCTCTTGTGTAACCATCCAGAATGAGTGAGCAGGTCCTTGTCATGAAGTTTCTTGGGCCAAGGTGGCTTTTGCTTTCCAGTACTTAGGATGTTATCCTCATCTTTTTGGTTAATGCTGGGTCATATCCACAATTCCAGTCCACAGAAGAGGCGAGAGGAAATTCAGGGCCAACACTGCTCTTTAAAACCAGGAGTTTAAGTTGCACATGTTGTCTAGACTCAAATGTTATAGCCAGACTTTGTTTCAGGAGCTAGCTGGTCGAACATGAGCCCAGGAGAAAGAGGAGAGGGTTTGGGGATTTCAGATCTGCTCCGCATATGTCTCTCCTCACACACACACACACACACACACACGTGTGTCTATCTATACATGTCATCTTCCTGCTGAAAACCTTCCCATGGCTTTGCACTGAGTTGGATCAGGACCAAGACCCTCACATGGCTAATAAGACCTGCATTCTTTGACTCTGCCCACATCTCCAGCTCCTGGGCACGCTCAGTCTCCTTGGCATTTTCATTGGTGACACAGTTACATTTCTCTTCATGCATTAGGGCTGTTCTTTCTTCTTGGTGCATTCTCCTTTCCTTTTCCCATGACATGTTAATTTCTTCCTGTCTTTTACTTCTCAGCTCAAACATCACTCTTTTCAACGAATCTATAGGTCCCCAGATGACATCAGAATTCCCTGTAGCACCCTGTGCTTAATTTTGCTTTATTTCCCCCCAAATGAATGTAAATAATCATGCATCTGATTAATATGGTTCTCTTCTGCCAGAAGGCAAGCCCCATGAAGACAGGCAACTTACCTACCCTGCCATCTTGGAATCTCTAGGACCCAGCATAGAGCTTGCAGTAGAGATGACCCTCAAAAAGTACTAAGTGAGCCAGTGGATGAAAGAAGTAAGAGGAATATGTAATGTTATATTGGGGGTGAAGTATGCTATTTCTTTAAGAACTTGGGATGGATTCTGGGTAAGTTCATTAATGGCCCTGATGCTAGATTGGCAGAGATGAGGATGTAGGCAGGGTGGAGAGCCAAAGACAGCAGCCATCATGGGTGATTTTATCTGGGAGCCCTCTCTGCATTGAAACTCTTCAGTTCTGAATCCCAGTAGGGCTGAAAAAGTTCTTGGGATACTCTTTTCCTTGGCCAACTACTTGGCAAAGAAAAGGGAAGGAAGACTAGGCATAAAGAAAAGATAGGGAGATGAAAGAGAGATGGGAAAAGAAAAGGACAGTGTGTATGATGAAGTTCTACACACAGCATCCATGGTCTTGATCCTGATTAACCAGGACAATGACTGTCTGGGCTTCACTGTTTAGGAAGGGTGTTCTCAGATGTCTTTTTTTTCTACAGGCAAGCAAGACAGAATTTATCATCATCACTTAAAGATAGCTTTTGTTGCCAGACATGGTAGTGTATACTTGTAACACCAGCACTTGGGAGACTGAGGCAGGAGGATTAGGAGACAGGAGGATTAGGATTGTGAGTTCAAGGTCAGCCTTTGTTATGTAGTGAGACCCTGTTTCAGAAAATCAAAGGGAGAAAGAAACTGTTGGTGTTTTTGTATCTTATACACGTTTCCTATGGAAACATTGCCAAACACAGATAAAATGGAAGGGAAAAAATCTTATCCCTCAGAGATAGAGGCTGTTAACACCTTGATGTATATCTTTCTTGATTTTTTCCCATTTATATTGAGTATTTTCATTTTGTAGGTGAAGATGAGGCTCAGAGAGGATGGGTGTTTGGGTGTTTATTTTTTTCTTTATTCATGCAATTATTTCTTCCTAAAAATCTCTGCACAAAAAGGAGGCGTCAGGCGGACACAACGCTTCAGGGAACCATGTCTTCAGGCTTTTATTTTGAAATCTGTGGCTGTTTGTACTTCTCCAGCCTCATGATAGGAATCCAATGGGCAGAGTGGTGGGGCACACTTGTAATACTAGTATTCGGGAGGCTAAAGGAGGAGGATCATGGATTTGAGCCAGCCTGGAAGATCCTATCTCAAAAAGCAAAGCAACAAACAAACCAAAAAAAAAGACTCCTTTTTCCCCTCCTAGAGAAGCCTGAATTGAGAGCCAAGAGTGCGTGCTGGTTGTGGGGAGATTGTAAGGAGGAAGGCTGTGGATGTGAAGCATAAGAAAGTCTGACAGAGCCCAGGACAGATGGACAGATTTTCTGATGTCACTTTCTGATGCCCAATCTAACAGATGACAATTAGCAGCCACCAGCTGTAAAGTGACTGTGAATAAAATGAGTCTATTTTTTTTTAACGCATTAGCAAAACATTTAAAAATTCAACAATGAATGCTTGTTGGCAGCCCAGAGGCTATGTGGCACTAGGAAGGGCTGGTTATGTGCCATGGATGAGGGCCCCTATTGGTATCCTCTCTCTAGCTAGAGCAAGAAGCTCTCCTCTGAATGGAGGCAGTAGATGTATTCAGTGTTGCCTGACCTCAAACAGGGTCCCTTTATCACTGTGGTCTTCCGGGTCCCCTGGGTTTTCTTGCTCCACTCCCACCCTACCAAGACTACTCTCCACATGGTCCTAGGAGTGGACTTTAAAAAATGCAAATGAGTTTGAATCGATCCCCTTTTTAGCAATCCTCCTCTGCCAGGCCATAGCAACATCCGCCAGGGTAAATCTCCAACTCCTTAGGGAATGTGGAGTTGTGTATGAGGTGCTGGACCATCTGGCACTACTCACTTCTCCAGCCACATCTTGTGCCTTCCAGCTTGATCGGCACACTTATAAAGAGCCAGTGTGGTTTCTGACTGGGGGCTTTTGCTTTTAATCTTCCTTCTGCCAGGAGTGTTCCTTCCCAGAGAATATGAGCTCTTTACCATGCAGGGTACAACTCCAATGTCTTCTTTCTTGACCATGCCTGGGGTTGCCTAACTCTCTGGTTGCCCCATACTATCTAACTCTATTTTATTTTTCTTGTCATTATTAAATATATGGTGTCTCCCCTTCCACCCTCCTTGCCCCCATGCCCACACATACGTAGAATGTAAGCCCAACAAAGGCAGATACCTTGTGAGGAGGCCAACTCTAACCAATACAATTTCACGTCATCTATCCTAAAGAAATTGCAGCTAGCCAGGTGCATGGTAGATGCCTTTAATTCTAGCACTCAGGAGGCTGAGGTAGAAAGAGTTTGAGTTTGAGGGCAGTCTGGCTACTTTGCAAAAACCCTGTCTCAAAAATCAAACAAACAACCCTTTCTCACAAACAGAAACTACAAACAGCAAAAAGGATTCTTAGTGTCTTTTCCTGGACAAACACTGGTTTCTGTTACAGATTCAAAGAGCATTTTGGGTCAAATACTGTGCCCCTTTTCATATATGGGTCTTCTATGCCAGGGTTAGATTGCATCAAAGTGTCTGTAATACTACTTTCCAAGTGGGAAGGGAAGGGATTTGGTCACAAAGTCCTTTTACAAAAAAATACTGTGGTTATTAAGATACTTTGGTTTTTACAGGTCTTTCTTTTCTGGGGGTGGGTACCAGTAGGGGATGGGCGTAAGGAAAGGGTGAATGAGGGTGAATATGGTGGATGTATTTTGCACTCATCTATGAAAATAGAAGAATGAAACCTGTTGAAATTGTTCTAAGAAGGGGGAAGAAAAGAGGAGGGAGAACGATGAAGGGGTAAATCTAAGATATAGTGTAAGCACATGTGTAAATATCACAATGTATCCCCTTGTACAACTATTACATGTTAATAAAAAAAGATACTTTGTTTTTCAGTTGTAGAAAATTCCAGGACATATCTCACCCTCATCCTTACCCCTTTCATCCATGCCAGCTTGACTTCCAACTACCACACTTAAATTTCTCTGCCTGAGAACTTTCTCTGATATCAGACTTTCAATGGCCACTGACGCTCATGTGTCACACTGAAAAGATCAGGGAATTAATGGTCCCTTCAAGCAGCCCTCAACTAATGGCTGATGAGAACAGGCGCATAACTACCCTGGCTCTTTCACTTCAGGGTAGCTCTGAGGTGTGCACTTTTTCCATCATTCAGTGTCCCCCCCTAGCAGGATTGAGCTCTGTTCATGGTAGTAACAGACTCAGTATCTCATCCTACACTGACTGCCTAGTGTTTCTTCCCCTCTCCTCTACCTGCATCTCCTGGGATTGCTTCACAAATCCAGTGATTTGCACTTTCACTTTGGTCTTGGGGTTTGTTTCTGGGGAAACCCAAATAAGGTAGTTCTGTAACACGTGTTGTAGGCATGTGTGGTAGTACCGCCTGCAATGCCAGCACTTGGGTGGGAGGCAAGAGGATTGAGAGTTCCAGGAAAGCCTGGACCACAAAAAAGAAAAAAAACCAAAAACCAATGTGTGTGTTTCCCATTATCAAAAAAGGCATTATACCATATATACTATCTGTAATTTGCTTTTTTAAAAAAATGCACCAATCATGGTATCAGTATATACTGACTTACTGAATTTCTTTTGGCAATAAAATAGTCTTAAATAGTATGAAAAATTTTTTGGTGGTACTGGGGTTAAACTCAGGGTCTCACACTTGCTAGACATGTGCTCTGCCAGTGAAGCCACATGTCTAGTCCCTTTGCTTTTAGTTTGTTTTTCAGATAGAGTCTTGGACTACGATCCGCTTACCTCTACCTCTTAAGGTAGCTGGGATTGCAGGCAAGTACCACACACCTGGCTAGTGTGGAATTTTAAAAGGATATATTATGGCTTATATTATGAGTTGTTTTCTGAGAAACCACAGTGGCTGTAGGCTACCAAATACTTGTATTTCTATGCACAGACTTCTTGATCTCAGTAATATTAACACTTTGATCTGTATATTTCTTAGTATTTGGTGGTTGTTCTATGTATTCTGGGATGTTTTGTAGTGTCCTTGGGTATCCAACTACTAGATATCCATAGTGTACCTGGTTGTGACATCCCCAAATGTCTTAAGACATTGCCAAATGGCTGTTGAAAGGAACATCCCCAATTAAGACTATACACACTCCAGTTCTGCCAAATCTCAGCCATTGTCCAATTTCAGTCACACTCTCTTTGGTGTCAGGGTCAATACAGACTGAAAAGTTACATATTAAGAGATTATTCAAGAGAGTGATGTTAAAACATGCTTTGACCGCCTAATTATCATTCTTTGAGGATTTGTATTGCACCCATTTAGGTAAGCTGGAGCTGCATTCCCCAGAATTCCTTTTCTTTGGTTTTCCAGAATTCCTTACCTTGCATGGTCCTGGATCAGTTTTGGCCAGAAGATGACATGTATGAAGTCTGGGAGATGGAATGGTAGTGCCATGCTCTATTGCTTGAGGATAGGTGTAGTGTCAGTTGCTGCTTCAGCCCACCTGGTTTAGGTTGTGGTTGTGGACCAGGAATGGGTCTCATAGTTCTCCTGCCAGCACTTCCTTCAGCTTTTTGGAATCCTGGATCAGGCATGAGGGTGGTCATGGTGAAGGGCACCAGCTCCCTTGTAGGTCATCAATATCAATAATGTAGGAGGTTTAGAGGTGGTGAGAGACCAATGGGGATTCCTATGAGAGCTGAACACCAGTTTCTGTTCTTCCTTATGGTTCCAGAATGATCTTCTGGTTCCATTTTGTTCATACTCACTTTCACTTTATGTTTATTTCTTTTTCAGAGGTCAGGATTTCTGACTTCAAATATGAAGGCAAATATGATCTTTATAGACCACTAACTGGCTCCTATGACTTAACACCACATAGACCCTATCACTCAGGGTGGTTCTGTTTCCTTGATTGGCACCCATCAGAGAAGCCCAGGTAGGTTCCTCAGACTGATTGGTACTGATCCTGTGGTCTTCTGGTAGACCCTGACTGAGAAGTTACACATTCACATATTGCTAAAAATCAACTAAATGCAGCTTTTGAAGTTTTGTTCTTTTTTTTTTTCATTTTTCTTTTATTAGTCATATGTGCATACAAGGCTTGGTTCATTTCTCCCCCCTGCCCCCACCCCCTCCCTTACCACCCACTCCACCCCCTCCCGCTCCCCCCCTCAATACCCAGCAGAAACTATTTTGCCCTTATCTCTAATTTTGTTGTAGAGAGAGTATAAGCAATAATAGGAAGGAACAAGGGGTTTTGCAGGTTGAGATAAGGATAGCTATACAGGGCATTGACTCACATTAATTTCCTGTGCGTGGGTGTTACCTTCTAGGTTAATTCTTTTTGATCTAACCTTTTCTCTAGTTCCTGGTCCCCTTCTCCTATTGGCCTCAGTTGCTTTAAGGTACCTGCTTTAGTTTCTCTGCATTAAGGGCAACGAATGCTTGCTAGTTTTTTAGGTGTCTTACCTATCCTCACCCCTCCCTTGTGTGCTCTCGCTTTTATCATGTGCTCATAGTCCAATCCCCTTGTTGTGTTTGCCCTTGATCTAATGTCCACATATGAGGGAGAACATACGATTTTTGGTCTTTTGAGCCAGGCTAACCTCACTCAGAATGATGTTCTCCAATTCCATCCATTTACCAGCAAATGATAACATTTCGTTCTTCTTCATGGCTGCATAAAATTCCATTGTGTATAGATACCACATTTTCTTAATCCATTCGTCAGTGCTGGGGCATCTTGGCTGTTTCCATAACTTGGCTATTGTGAATAGTGCCGCAATAAACATGGATGTGCAGGTGCCTCTGGAGTAACAGTCTTTTGGGTATATCCCCAAGAGTGGTATTGCTGGATCAAATGGTAGATCGATGTCCAGCTTTTTAAGTAGCCTCCAAATTTTTTTCCAGAGTGGTTGTACTAGTCTACATTCCCACCAACAGTGTAAGAGGGTTCCTTTTTCCCCGCATCCTGGCCAACACCTGTTGTTGGTGGTGTTGCTGATGATGGCTATTCTAACAGGGGTGAGGTGGAATCTTAGTGTGGTTTTAATTTGCATTTCCTTTATTGCTAGAGATGGTGAACATTTTTTCATGTGTTTTCTGGCCATTTGAATTTCTTCTTTTGAGAAAGTTCTGTTTAGTTCACATGCCCATTTCTTTATTGGTTCATTAGTTTTGGGAGAATTTAGTTTTTTAAGTTCCCTGTATATTCTGGTTATCAGTCCTTTGTCTGATGTATAATTGGCAAATATTTTCTCCCACTCTGTGGGTGTTCTCTTCAGTTTAGAGACCATTTCTTTTGATGAACAGAAGCTTTTTAGTTTTATGAGGTCCCATTTATCTATGCTATCTCTTAGTTGCTGTGCTGCTGGGGTTTCATTGAGAAAGTTCTTACCTATACCTACTAACTCCAGAGTATTTCCTACTGTTTCTTGTATCAACTTAAGTGTTTGGGGTCTGATATTAAGATCCTTGATCCATTTTGAGTTAATCTTGGTATAGGGTGATATACATGGATCTAGTTTCAGTTTTTTGCAGACTGCTAACCAGTTTTCCCAGCAGTTTTTGTTGAAGAGGCTGCTATTTCTCCATCGTATATTTTTAGCTCCTTTGTCAAAGATAAGTTGCTCATAGTTGTGTGGCTTCATATCTGGATCCTCTATTCTGTTCCACTGGTCTTCATGTCTGTTTTTGTGCCAGTACCATGCTGTTTTTATTGTTATTGCTTTGTAATATAGTTTGAAGTCAGGTATTGTGATACCTCCTGCATTGTTCTTTTGACTGAGTATTGCCTTGGCTATTCGTGGCCTCTTGTGTTTCCATATAAATTTCACAATAGATTTTTCAATCTCTTTAATGAATGTCATTGGAATTTTTATGGGAATTGCATTAAACATGTAGATTACTTTTGGGAGTATCGACATTTTTACTATGTTGATTCTACCAATCCATGAGCATGGGAGATCTCTCCACTTTCTATACTCTTCCTCAATCTCTTTCTTCAGAAGTGTGTAGTTTTCCTTGTAGAGGTCTTTCACATCTTTTGTTAGGTTTCCACCTAGGTATTTGATTTTTTTTGAGGCTATTGTAAATGGAATTGTTTTCATACATTCTTTTTCTGTTTGCTCATTGTTAGTGTATAGAAATGCTAATGATTTTTCTATGTTGATTTTATATCCTGCTACCTTGCTATAGCTATTGATGATGTCTAGAAGCTTCTGAGTAGAGTTTTTTGGGTCTTTAAGGTATAGGATCATGTCGTCTGCAAATAGGGATATTTTGACAGTTTCTTTACCTATTTGTATTCCTTTTATTCCTTCTTCTTGCCTAATTGCTCTGGCTAGGAATTCCAGTACTATGTTGAATAGGAGTGGAGATAGTGGGCATCCTTGTCTGGTTCCTGATTTTAGAGGGAATGGTTTTAATTTTTCTCCGTTAAGTATAATGCTGGCTGTAGGTTTGTCATATATAGCTTTTATAATGTTGAGGAACTTTCCTTCTATTCCTAGTTTTCTTAGAGCTTTTATCATGAAATGATGTTGGATCTTATCAAAGGCTTTTTCTGCATCTATTGAGATGATTAAGTGGTTTTTGTCTTTGCTTCTGTTAATGTGGTTTATTACGTTTATTGATTTTCGTATGTTGAACCACCCCTGCATCCCTGGGATGAAGCCTACCTGGTCGTGGTGAATAATCTTTTTGATGTGTTGCTGAATTCGATTTGCCATTATTTTGTTGAGGATTTTTGCATCAATGTTCATTAAGGAGATTGGCCTATAGTTCTCCTTTTTGGAGGTGTCTTTGCCTGGTTTTGGGATAAGTGTAATACTGGCTTCATAAAATGTGTTAGGCAGTTTTCCTTCCCTTTCTATTTCATGGAACAGTTTAAGGAGGGTTGGTATCAGTTCTTCTTTAAAGGTCTGATAGAATTCAGCAGAGAATCCATCAGGTCCTGGACTTTTCTTTTTGGGGAGACTCTTGATTGCTGCTTCAATTTCATTTTGTGTTATAGGTCTATTCAGGTGATTAATTTCCTCTTGGTTCAGTTTTGGATGATCATATGTATCTAGAAATCTGTCCATTTCTTTTAGATTTTCAAATTTATTTGAATATAGGTTCTCAAAGTAGTCTCTGATGATTTCCTGGACTTCCATGGTGTTTGTTGTTATCTCCCCTTTTGCATTCCTGATTCTACTAATTTGGGTTTTTTCTCTCCTCATTTTAGTCAGGTTTGCCAGGGGTCTATCGATCTTGTTTATTTTTTCAAAGAACCAACTTTTTGTTTCATTAATTCTTTGTATGGTTTTTTTGGTTTCTATTTTGTTGATTTCAGCTCTTATTTTTATTATTTCTCTCCTTCTATTTGTTTTGGGATTTGCTTGTTCTTGTTTTTCTAGGAGTTTGAGATGTATCATTAGGTCATTGATTTGGGATCTTTCAATCTTTTTAATATATGCACTCATGGCTATAAACTTTCCTCTCAAGACTGCCTTAGCTGTGTCCCATAGGTTCCGGTAGGTTGTGTTTTCATTTTCATTGACTTCTAGGAACTTTTTAATTTCCTCTTTTATTGCATCGATGATCCATTCTTCATTAAGTAATGAGTTATTTAGTTTCCAGCTGTTTGCATGTTTTTTGTCTTTACTTTTGTTGTTGAGTTCTACTTTTACTGCATTGTGGTCAGATAGTATGCATGGTATTATTTCTATTTTCTTATATTTGCTGAGGCTTGCTTTGTGCCCTAGGATATGATCTATTTTGGAGAAGGTTCCATGGGCTGCTGAGAAGAATGTATATTGTGTAGAGGTTGGATGAAATGTTCTGTAGACATCTACTAGGTCCACTTGATCTATTGCATATTTTAGATCTTGGATTTCTTTATTGAGTTTTTGTTTGGATGACCTATCTATTGATGATAATGGCGTGTTAAAGTCTCCCACAACCACTGTGTTGGCGTTTATATATGCTTTTAGGTCTTTCAGGGTATGTTTGATGAAATTGGGTGCGTTGACATTGGGTGCGTACAGATTGATGATTATTATTTCCTTTTGGTCTATTTCCCCTTTTATTAGTATGGAATGTCCTTCTTTATCTCGTTTGATCAATGTAGGTTTGAAGTCTACTTTGTCAGAGATAAGTATTGCTACTCCTGCTTGTTTTCGGGGGCCGTTGGCTTGGTAAATCTTCTTCCAGCCTTTCATCCTAAGCATATGCTTATTTCTGTCGGTGAGATGAGTCTCCTGTAAGCAACAAATTGTTGGATCTTCTTTTTTAATCCATTTTGTCAAACGGTGTCTTTTGATGGGTGAATTAAGTCCATTAACATTAAGTGTTAGTACTGATAGGTATGTGGTGATTCCTGCCATTTAGTTATCTTAGTTGTTTGAAGGTTTGATTGTGTGTACCTAACTTGATGTTACTCTCTACTGTCTTGCTTTTTCTTATCCTGTGGTTTGGTGCTGCCTACCTTTTCATGGTTAAGTTGGGTGTCACTTTCTGTGTGCAGGATCCCTTGCAGAATCTTTTGTAATGGTGGCTTTGTGGTCACATATTGTTTTAGTTTCTGCTTATCATGGAAGACTTTTATTGCTCCATCTATTTTGAATGATAGCTTTGCTGGGTAGAGTATCCTGGGGTTGAAGTTATTTTCATTCAGTGCCCGGAAGATCTCACCCCACGTTCTTCTTGCTTTTAATGTTTCTGTTGAGAAGTCTGCTGTGATTTTGATGGGTTTACCTTTGTATGTTACTTGTTTTTTCTCTCTTGCAGCCTTCAATATTCTTTCCTTAGTTTCTGAACTTGTTGTTTTAATGATGATATGTCGTGGAGTAGTTCTATTTTGATCTGGTCTGTTTGGTGTCCTGGAGGCCTCTTGCATTTGTATGGGAATCTCTTTCTCTAGATTTGGGAAATTTTCCATTATTATTTTGTTGAATATATTACGCATTCCCTTTGCTTGCACCTCTTCTCCTTCTTCGATGCCCATGATTCTCAAGTTTGGTCTTTTGATGGAGTCAGTGAGTTCTTGCATTTTCTTTTCACAGGTCTTGAGTTGTTTAATTAATAGTTCTTCAGTTTTTCCTTTAATTACCATTTCATCTTCAAGTTCTGAGATTCTGTCTTCTGTTTGTTCTATTCTGCTGGATTGGCCTTCCGTTTTGTTTTGCAGTTCTGTTTCGTTCTTTTTTCTGAGGTTTTCCATATCCTGGCTGTTTTCTTCTTTATTGTTGTCTATTTTTGTCCTGAGTTCATTTATCCATTTATTCATTGTGTTCTCTCTTTCACTTTGGTGTTTATACAGTGCTTCTATGGTTTCCTTTATTTCTTCTTTTGCTTTTTCAAATTCTCTATTTTTATTGTCTTGGAATTTCTTGAGTGTCTCCTGTACATTTTGGTTGACCCTATCCAGTATCATCTCTATAAAATTCTCATTGAGTACTTGTAGTATGTCTTCTTTTAAATTATTCTTGTGGGCTTCATTGGGTCCTTTGGCATAGTTTATCTTCATTTTGTTGGAGTCTGGATCTGAGTTTCTGTTCTCTTCATTCCCCTCTGGTTCCTGTACTAATTTTTTGCTGTGGGGAAACTGGTTTCCTTGTTTTTTCTGTCTTCCTGTCATTGTCCTTGGTGTTGTTACTGTCCCTGTACTGTGTGTAATTAAGTATTTTCTAGCTTGTAATAATAACAATGGTAATATTGAGAATGGAAGAGTGAGCTGAGATGGAAAGCAAGAAGTTAAAGAAAAGGGGAAAACAAATATACAGCCAAGAGGGAGAAAGCAGAACAAGGTATCAGACAAGAGAGTTTCAAAGGTATAAATAGGGAGTGTTAGTGTACTAATCGACAGTAAGCTGAACAGACAATAGAGAGACAGAGAGAGGATTGAAAATCAAAGATAAAAAAAATAAAAAATAAGTATATGAAAGTAATATCTATTTATAAAAATGAATTAAAATAAAATGGAAAATAGAAAATTAAAAAAAAAAAAACCAAAAAACTTCCAAGTTTATATGCAATGCAATTTCAGTCTTAATAATTTGGATGTCCGTCTCAATCTCCAGTCCTGGAGTTGGTGCCTCAGATGTTGTTCTGTAGTTGTCTCATCAAAGGGGATGCATAAAGTAGAACAAAACTACACTCACACACACACAGAAGAAAAAAAAAAAAAAAAGCCCCACCAAGTGTCCCCAGTTCAAATGCAATACAGTTTCAGTAAGCTTTTCGGCTTGCAGGTGTAATTCGGTTGTTCTCTCATCAAAGGTAGGGAGAAAAAGAAAAAAAAGCGTCTGGAGGCAGTTCTGAGAGTGGTATCTGCAACTGTGGCTTGCCTGCCTGCTGCTCTCAGCCTGTAGCTGGCGGCATTATTTGTGCAGATCTCTGGGGTGAGCTAGCACTCACCTGGTCCCACAGGCTTTGTTTGCTCAGAGTTCTCCTGTGCAAAGCTACAGGCTTTCCCCTTTCCAAGCACTGGGAAAGGTGCCACTGCCCCGCGTTGTCAGGCCTGCGTGTTTATTTACAGTTCACGTGGGAAGTGGGTCTTCCCCCCTCTCACAAGCGTCCCGCTCCTGGTTGCTGGGCGCGCCCTGCTCCCGCCAGAGCCTCTCCGGCCCGCCCGGCTCGTTTATTTACAGTCCCGGGAAGGAGTCCCTTCCCCCAATCTTCAGCTCTCAGGGCGTCCCACCCTCTTTCCGGCGTGTCTTAACTGTTCTTATTGCTTAGTACTCAGTTTCTCTTTTTTTCCCGGGTGGAGGTCAGTTTGTCCAGGGGGCTATGCTGCTCTGGCCAGGCTTGTCTGTGGGGCTACCGTGATACCGCGAAGCTCACCTGGTCCGCGTCTTCCCAAGCCGTATGGGCACCGGCCACTGGCGGCCCCGGGGGCCTCCTCAGTTCTCCGTTTAACATGAAGTGGAGATGCTCTGCGCCGGCTGGAGATGTGGAGGAGTCAAAGTTATGCCTTTTCTCGGTGATTATGCCTGCAAAGTGTGTCTCCAGCGTCTCTCCAAGATTTCACTATAGGAGGCTCGCTTTCTGCTTCCTCCCTCTAGCCGCCATCTTGGAATTCTGAAGTTTTGTTCTTTGTCTCTTGGGAACCATCAGAGGAAGATCTCTCTCTCTCTCTCTCTCTCTCTCTCTCTCTCTCTCTCTCTGTGTGTGTGTGTGTGTCTCTCTCTCTCTCATTGTTGCCCCAAGGCATCAAGAGCTGTTAATATTGACTCAGCTGATTCATATGGTGTGAGAGCCAAGAAAGATTCACCACTTTTATACAATCTAGGCCAAGTCTTTTCAGGACTTGAAAGTGTCCCTCTCATTCAAGGTCATATGCTCTCTTCCTCTTCCCCAAATCCACTTGGTGCCACACCCTTCTTAGGCAGATGTCCTGTCACCTGGCACTCAGGGGGTTAATTTACCAAACTGTCTGCAAACCCTGTGGGTTATTTCATATTTATTTCAATTATATAAATATACTGGGCCAGTGTATTTATTTTAAATCACATTATCTACAGCTTCCCAAGCATGTGTCAACAAAAAGAACGGTTTCAATTTAGTAGACTTTGAAATGGTGTGCAGTTTATCCTCACTTCAATTATACCCTCTACAGTAAGTCATGGGCAGCTTCAGGATTATTCAGGGCAAAGTAATGCTATCTGAAAGCATTGATTTTTCCCTTTTCTTCAAGAACAGTTTACTGAAGAATGTACTGGACTTTCCTTTAAGGAAACACAAAAATACATTTATCAGCTGCGACTTCTGAGAAATCTCAATCTAGGGGTCTGGATGAAGCTGCCAAGGAAATTTCTGGTGTTTAAAGTAAGACAATGCAGAGCTAGTTGCAAAGGAGTGACCATAGTGTGACTCATATGTCTTTTTTCAAAACTATGGGAGAAGGGTGGCACAGAGGAAGAGTAGAATATCAGAGAATTCTTGTACTCTATCTGCTTATGAATAAGCATTTATTTGCCAAGCCTTAGGAGCTAATGATAAAGTGAAGAATAAAACCAAAGCTGGCTTCATGGACACATGGCCTGTGCAATTGCCTTAGGCCATACATGTGGGAAGTCTCCAGTCTTGTTGGTGTTCTCTTGTTATCTTCTTGAAATTCTTAATTATTTTCAACAAAAAGACCCACATTTTCATTTATAACTGGCCATGCAGAATATGTAGCTGGTCATGATAAATACACTGTCATTTCTGTTCTCATGGAGTTTAGGGTTGACTGGGAGAGACAGATATGAATTAAGCTACCAAGTCTAATTGTCCAGGGTCCCTACAGGGTATGTTTCTTAGTCTGTTTTGTGTTGCTATACCAAAGTACTCAAGGATGGGTACTTTCTTAAGAAAAGAGGCATTTAAATAGTTCTAGGGGTCGAAGGATATAGTGTTGGCATTGGCTTCTGGCAAGGGTCTTATGGTAGACAGCATCCCATGAATCGTGTATGTATGTGTGTGTGTGTGTGTGTGTGTGTGTGTGTGTATGTATGTATGTGTGTATGTGTGTGTGTATGTGTGTGTGTGTATGTGTGTGTGAGATAGAGATAGATAGATAGAGAGAGAGAGAGAGAGAGAGAGAGAGAGAGAGAGAGAGAGAGAGAGTTTACACCAGGAGGCTCATTGTTTCATAACTATCCCCTCACAGGAATTAATCTATCCAAGAGATCAGTAGTATAGTAATCCCTTCTGGAGGGTGATCATGACCCAATCACCTTCCACTAGGTTCCACCTCTTAAAGATTCCAGCATCTTTCAGTACTGTTACATTGGAGAATTAAGCCTCAACTTAAGTTTTGCAGGGATAAACCACATTCAAACCATAGCAGCACATAAGGCAGAGAATTGGCCACCTGTAGTAACGAAGGCATTCAGAAGATGAACCGCTTGGGCAAACATCTGAAGGACAGGCTAGTGAATATGAAGAGTGCTCTTGGGAGACTATTCCAGGCAGAGGGAACAGAGTGTGTGAAGGCCCTGAGGGAAGGAGTGGGCCTGTTAGACTCAGAGAGGAAGCCAGTATGAGTAAAGCCTAGTGAGCTAGGATTTTCTCTTTGGCAAGAACACACAGGTCAGATGTACTGTGGCCAGATTTACATAGATTTTCCCATTTGATAAATTGAAATGACCATAGACTCCTTTTTGTTGCCATCTTGTTATTGCTGTATGATGCATGAATTAACCCAACCTCCCTTAGTATAGCTGTGCTCTGGAGGGGGAGAGCTGTCTCAAAAATATCCCAATCTCCCAAAAATAATTAATTCTAAGTTACTAAATTTAAATGATATATTAGTAATAATTTTTGATTGTTTATTCAAGAATCCATAATGAAGATATCATTCACAAACTTAACCCAAAACCTTGGAAGTATTCATATATAATAGTGTGAACAATGTTAGAAAATTCATTATACCCCTGCATGTTGAGTAAATCATTTTATTTTTGTTTTTTATCTACCTCGTTGACACTTGAGAGCAGAAGTTCCCTGGATCTTGGCTTTCTAGAATGAGGTGAATGTCCCTCTGCGGACTCAAACTGGTTATGATTTTGTAGTTTGTTACTCTGCCATCTCTCCTCCTTTAAAGCTGTAGACAATTGCTGCATTGAAGTATCTTTACAGGTGTGTGGGGATGGGAAAAACCAAGGAAATCCATTGTACATTAGAACATTGTAATTTGAAGTCTTGGGGAAGAGTAGAACTGGAAGTGTGGGTGGGGGTGGGTGGCAAGAACGTTCAGTGATGTTTACTTAAATAGCACCATAAGTCACATTTTATTTTTTAATTTTTTTCTAATTTTTTTTCCTTTTTCTTTTATTATTCATATGTGCATACAAGGCTTGGTTCATTTCTCCCCCCTGCCCCCACCCCCTCCCTTACCACCCACTCCACCCCCTCCTCTCTCCCCCCTCCAATACCCAGCAGAAACTATTTTGCCCTTATTTCTAATTTTGTTGTAGAGAGAGTATAAGCCATAATAGGAAGGAACAAGGGTTTTTGCTGGTTGAGATAAGGATAGCTGTACAGGGCATTGACTCACATTGATTTCCTGTGCGTGGGTGTTACCTTCTAGGTTAATTCTTCTTTATCTAACCTGTTCTCTAGTTCCTGGTCCCCTTTTCCTATTGGCCTCAGTTGCTTTTAAGGTATCTGCTTTAGTTTCTCTGCGTTAAGGGCAACAAATGCTAGCTAGTTTTTTAGGTGTCTTACCTATCCTCACCCCTCCCTTGTGTGCTCTCGCTTTTATCATGTGCTCATAGTCCAATCCCATTGTTGTGTTTGCCCTTGATCTAATGTCCATATATGAGGGAGAACATACGATTTTTGGTCTTTTGAGCCAGGCTAACCTTACTCAGAATGATGTTCTCCAATTCCATCCATTTACCAGTGAATGATAACTTTTCGTTCTTCTTCATGGCTGCATAAAATTCCATTGTGTATAGATACCACATTTTCTTAATCCATTCGTCAGTGCTGGGGCATCTTGGCTGTTTCCATAACTTGGCTATTGTGGATAGTGCCGCAATAAACATGGGTGTGCAGGTGCCTCTGGAGTAACCTGTGTCACAGTCTTTTGGGTATATCCCCAAGAGTGGTATTACTGGATCAAATGGTAGATCGATGTCTAGCTTTTTAAGTAGCCTCCAAATTTTTTTCCAGAGTGGTTGTACTAGTCTACATTCCCACCAACAGTGTAAGAGGGTTCCTTTTTCCCCGCATCCTCTCCAACACCTATTGTTGGTGGTGCATAAGTCACATTTTAGAAGACAGTCCATATGTTTGCTGAATTGATTTTTCTGGACAAATGGAAGAAAAATGTAAACTAAAAGACAAACAACTCTACACATGACTTTTTTTCTGGGGTGGTTCTAACCATGGTACCCTGTTGACCACTCACTTTATGGTCTGTTTAAAAATTGCAAGCAGAGCTGACTGGCAGTCATTAACACAGAAAATGACTTTTGACTCAGTGACAGTAGTAAGGGTTTCAGAAACTTTTATCTCTTTTAATTTATTAAAGTGAGTTATATTTATGAATTTTCTAATATTAAACTATTCTTGTTTTTCTGGGATTAATCCAGTTTGGTTGTAGTGGTAGTGTTTTTTTTTTGCCATTTTTAAGTGTAAAATTTGGTGGTGTTCATTTCTAGGACTTTTTCATCATTCCAAACAGAAACACTGTACTCATTAAATAATACTCCCTAACCCCCTCCTCCTAATTCCTGAATGGAAAGTTACTGTTATTCTCTATTCTACTTCCGTCTTTATGAATTTGCCTCTTCTAGGGACTTCATAAGTGTCTAAGTGTGCTTCTATAATATTTGTCCTATGTGCCGGTCTCATTTCACTTATCACAATGTCTTCAAGGTGCATCTCCCTTGTTACAAGCATCAGAGTTCCCTTCCTTTTTAAGACCGAATAATATTCCATTGTGTGGATATGCCACCTTTTGTTTATCTGGGCATCTGGTGATGAACATTCAGGTTGTGTCTTCCTTTGGACAATAAAGCTAGCAACAGAATTTTTGCCTGGAAAAGACATGACTGTGCTTGTTCTCTGTGTGTCTTTGCTCACCTTGTGCTTGCCTTTTTCTTGAGAGGATTGGTTGGGACTTGAATCTTGTCTCTGTTTCCAGTGTCTGCATAATTAATGAAATTAATGAGAGTCTCAGCATTTTGTTGTGCAGATGGGCTAGCATACTAAGTTCCAATCTGCTTAGACTACTCACAGGCAGGGGATTTGGGGTGAGTTTCTGAACCTCTCCAACCTAGGTAGCATCATTTATGGAGGGGAGGTTATGAGACCCACCTGGGAGGTACTGGAAGGATGAAGGCAGGGTTAGAAGTCTTTAGCTCAATAGTGTGTGTGTGTGTACGTGTGTGTGTGTTGCTGAGAGCTTGACTGTGTGTAGATAGCATTCAGTGAACTGTGGCTGTTATTACTGATGAGAACCACTACATGCAGCCCTATAAATCGAGAACCCTTGTCTTTTCTTGGTCACGTTAAAAAGAAGGGGCTGCTGGGCAAGTGCTCTTTGTTCATGGAAAGATTGGAATCCTTGGAATATCAGATTGCATGGGAGCCTAGTGGGACCTCAAATGCCAGTTCATTGGCACCACCTAGCAAAGGTTAGTAGGTTTCAAGGCCCACTGAATCAAGAAGCTCTAGAACAGGACTTGGAAATAGGCATTAAAACAATCTGAGTTGCTTTGAGGAGCTCTCACACTTGGATTCTTGTCCTGTCCACTTATTTTAATACTTTAGGTGGTTTGTAAACACCTACATACCCATTCATTTATTAAAGGCTTCTGTAGAAACAGAACCATTACTTTGTCTTACTTTAAGAATGGTGGCACTGCAGAAGGCATCAGTGTTATTTTGGAAACCAATAGACTTTGGAAAAGGACTTTTTAAAAAAGTAATTATGGAAATTTCATAAAGAGGTGAAAGATTTTTAGAAGAGTCAGACATAAAAATTACATTGTGTAAATTGTACTTGAAAAGACTTATTTTAATTGAAGCAGCAATTCTCAAGCCTAAATCCCATAGCTTCTGTACCCTCAGAATGTTCATTTCATCCTTGTCAACTACTTTCCACTGATAAAGCCTCAATATGCCACTGAAGTAAGAACTTCTACTTTCTTGGCGCTGCTTGAGGACCATACATGTGACCCCTAAAAGGTGAATCTGTGCAAAACATTTGATAACCATGGCAAGCTAGCAGGCAGGTGATCTTTTTTTCTTTTTTTGATTTTTTATCTCTTTAATCAGAACAAACTCTTAACACTTAATGATATTGAATGATCAGTAATTATACATCATGATTGACCTCTATTTTATCTGTGTATTTCTTTGTGAAATTTTTTCTTTTTTTTTATTCATTTATTCATATGTTCATACATTGTTTGGGTTATTTCTCCCCTCTACCCCCCTCCTTATTCCACCTATCCCCCTTCTTCCAGGCAGAAGCTGTTTTGCCTTTATCTCTAATTTTGTTGAAGAGAAAGTATAAACAATAAGAAAGACAAAGCATTTTTGCTAGTTGAAATAAGGATAGCTGTACAGACAGATTCCTAGCATTGCTTCCATGTACAAATGTGTTACAACCCAAGTTGATTCATCTCTAACTGACCTTTTCACTAGTTCCTGATCCCCTTCTCATGTTGATCTCTGTCGCTTTAAGGTTTCTGTATTAGTTCATGTACAGTGGGGACATCAAATACTTTCATGTTTTGGATTTCTTACCTATCTTCATACCTCCCGTGTGTGCTCTAACCTTATCATGTGACTCAAGTTCGACCACATTGCTGTATTTGCTCTAGATCTAAAGTCTGCATATGAGGGAGAACATATGATTTTTGGTTTTCTGAGCCTGGCTAACCTCTTTGCACTCCCATATTGACCTCTGTTGTTTTAAGGTTACTGTATTAGCTCCTCTGCAGTGGGGACATCAAACACTTTCAAGTTTTGGGTTTTCTACCTATCCCCATTCCTCCCGTATGTGCTCTCCCATTAGCGTGTGACCCAAGTCCAACAACATTACTGCCTTTGCCCTAGATCTAGAGTCCACATATAAGGGAGAACATACAATTTTTGGTCCTCTGAGCCAGGCTAACAACACTCAGGATGATGTTCTCCAGTTCCATCCATTTACTTGCAAATGATAAGATTTCATTCTTCTTCATGGCTGAGTAAAATTCCATTGTGTATAAATACCACATTTTCTTAATCCATTCACCAGTAGTGGGGCATCTTGGCTGTTTCCATAACTTGGCTATTGTGAATACCACTGCAATAAACATGGGTGTGCAGGGGCCTCTGGAGTAACCTGTGTTGCATTCCTTTGGGTATATCCCCAGGAGTGGGATTGCTGGATGATATGGCAGATCTGTGGTTAGTTTTTTAAGAAGCTTCCATATTGTTTTCCAGTGTGGTTGTACTAGCTTACATTCCTACCAGCAGTGTATGAGGGTTCCTTTTTCCCCACATCCTCGCCAACACATTTTGTTAGTGGTGTTTTTGATGATAGCTAGTCTAACAAGGGTGAGGTGGAATCTTAGTGTGGTTTTGATTTGCATTTCCTTTATGGCTAGAGATGGTGAGCATTTTTCATGTGTTTTTTGGCCATTTGAATTTCTTCTTTTGAGAAAGTTCTGTTTAGTTCAGTTGCCCATTTCTTTATTGGTTCATTGATTTTGGAAGAGTTTAGTTTTTTGAGCTCCCTTATATTCTAGTTATCAGTCCTTGGTCTGATGTATAGCTGGCACATATTTTCTTCTACTCTGTGGGTAGTCTCTTCAGTTTAGAGACCATTTCTTTTGTTGTGCAGAAACTTTTTAGTTTTATGAAGTCCCATTTGTCCATCCTTTCTCTTAGTTGTTGAGCTACTGGTGTTCCATTGAGGAAGTCCTTGCCTATACCTATTACTTCCAAAGTATTCCCTGCTCCTTCCTGTACCAACTTCAGAGTTTTGGGTTGATATTAAGGTTCTTGATCCATTTTGAGTTGATACTAGTACAGGGTGATAAACATGGATCTAGTTTCAGTTTCTTGCAGACGGATAACCACTTTTCCCAGCAACATTTGTTGAGGAGGTTGTCTTTTCTCCATTGCATGTTTTTGGTGCCTTTGTCAAAAATAAGGTGGGCATAGCTGTGTAGATTCATATCTGGGTCCTCTATTCTGTTCCACTGGTCTTCATGTCTGTTTTTGTGCCAGTACCATGCTGTTTTTATTGCTATTGCTTTGTAATATAGTTTGAAGTCGGGTATTGTGATACCTCCAGCATTGCTCTTTCTGCTGAGTATTGCCTTGGCTATTCTCAGTCTCTTGTGTTTCCAAATGAACTTTAAGGTAGATATTTCAATCTCTGTGATGAAAGTCATTGGGATTTTGATGGGAATTGCATTAAATATGTAGATTGCTTTTGGTAATATAGCCATTTTTACTATGTTGATTCTACCAATCCATGAGCATGGGAGATCTCTCCACCTTCTGTAGTCTTTCTCAATCTCTTTCTTTAAAGGGTTTGTAGTTCTCCTTATAGAGTTCATTCACGTCCTTTGTTAAGTTTACTCCTATGTATTTGATTTTTTTCAGGCTATTGTGAAGGAAATTGTTTCCACATATTCCTTCTCAGTTTGTTTGTTGTTGGTGTATAGAAAAGCTAATGATTTTAGGTTGATTTTGTATCATGCCACCATGCAGTAGCTATTTATGGTGTCTAGGAATTTTTGGTAGAGTTTTTTGGGTCTGTAAGGTATATCAGATCATATCATCTGCATATAGGGATATTTTGACAGCTTCTTTGCCTATTTGTATTGCTTTTATTTCTTTTTCTTGTAACAGATAGATAATCTTGAGGCCCACAAAATGTTTGGTGCTTCTTCCTTTATTTGTGTGAAAGACCATCCTTGCAAAGAGGAAAATGTCTTGAAGTCACTCCTACAAGGAGGCTTCTTTCGTTTGTTCATTCATTTATCCATTTGTTCATTTCACAAATATGTATGAAAGGCCCACTATGTGCCTGGAGCTGCAAGCCTAGTATGTATCTGTGCATAACACTGACAGAAATCCCTGCAATGTTAGAGTTTAATAGCATAGGGAAAGACAGACTTTGTGGAGGTGATTACAAGTGTGAATTGGGTTACCACGAGGGAAGCAGTGTGCACAATGGAAGAAGTGACCCGGCACCTTGAGTAAGAAAGAAAGGTGGACAGAACTTCTGTCTGGCTACTTTGAGGAATGAATCAGGCATTTGTGCATTGGTGTTACCAAATTGGAATGTATGAAGAATTAATAGGGTGACATTGCTAGATGTAGGGTATCTCCTTGGTTTGCTGAGAAATAGCTGATTTGCCTTCTTGAATTTATTAAATAAAACCATGGTGTGGGTAAAGTTGATGTGACTTTTTGCACCTGTAAAAGGTAAATTTTAAACCAGGGAGGCAGTGATGGGAAGCTCTGTTAGGTAGCCATTGTAATAGGCAACAGGGTCCAATACTAGAACCGTGACAGTGAGCATGGAGAAGAGCATGCCATGGTGTGACGTGTGGAAGGCATTAACCTCTCGGTGCGAGCTTCTTGTGTTTCTCTCCAGTTGTTGGTTCTTCCCCATTAAGTCAGCCTGACACTCCATCTTTAATTGCCTTAGTGAAAATTCAGAGACCAGAGTTTCTTCTTGGTTTTAGGTTTGAAAAGTTGAGGCCTTAGGGGAATCGAAAGGTTGTGAGGTGCTTACAAGGAGACATGTGGGGCTCCTCATGGTGGAGGATTTCCCAGGTGTGCAGGTCATTGTCTGCCTGGGTTGAGACACATTCTCTACTCCACTGCTCTGTTTGGTCTCACAGGATGAGGCATAGACACTATATCTGAAGGTGAAAGTGAAGGTGAAAGACAGCAGAGTATTTCTCCCTCCTTTTTCTCTGCTTCTTATAGCATTTTTGACACTGCCGCATCACCTCTGTGATTCCAATTCCCAGCAGGCCACACCCTTTTCTGGTCACTGCCTGTAAGGATCACCTGTGCTCTGAAAACCCTCCCTGTGTCTTTTGTTTCCCCAGTTCTAGTGTAGCAGCCGCTCTCTGCAGCTCTTCAGATTGTCCCTTGTTGGTGTTCATTGGCCCTTGCTGGTGTTCATTGGCCCTTGCTGGCATTTGCAGCCTTTTCTAATACCTCTGTAGCTCTCTCTGCATGCTGTATTGCCCTCAGTCTGGCCTAAGTTTTGGAGTTGCCAGGAGAGCTCATGAAGGAGAAAGATGGATAGGATCTGGGTTGAGGGAAGCTGACCTGGAGGGTGAGTATGGACCAGACAGGAATTTCTCTAAGACTACCTGGTCTCCACTTGAGCACCCAATCCTGGCTGGGAAGTTAGCACCAGTATACCACCAGTTGTCCTTATCTCTGGCAACTGGCAAAGACTCTTCTTGGCCAGCAGTATAGTGACCTTGTCTGTGCTCCAAAACTCTTCAGTTTGTAGAACCCCCATCAAGTCTCCGGGATACTCACAAGTCCTCAAGACAGAGGACGGGGACCTAGTTCCTTATTCTCCTCATAGCCTTGGCCCCACCCATGGTAAAGTAGGCACATTTGCATCTCATTTTGCCTCCTCCTCAAGAGTGAAAAGGTTAAATTTCTTCCTTGCCTTTGAGATCATCTAGTCCAGAATTTTTCATTTTGAAGATAAGAATGTAGAGGCTCAGGGAAGGGATTTTTGGCTATCCAAGAACTCCTAGCAACTAGTACATCTTGGTGAATGCTAATGTCTTTTATAGAGAACCTCTCTCTCTTACCTGCATAATCACATTTATTCTAAATTTTAAATTGTTTTGTGTCTGAGAGTAGAAACAGTTATGGAACAGAAGTCTGCCTATATCTTTATCCATCCATGCATATTGGATTATATAAAAATGTCAAAAATCTATTTTGGGGTTCTGCAGAAGAGAACTCTTTCCGGAATGACATTTGAACTGTTAAATTTCACCTCAAATCTCATTTTGGGGGCTAAAGCCTTCTAAAAGCCTGGCACAAGACTAAAATGGATTAAGTTTGAAATTTTCCAGAGGCTTTGGCTCAGATCAGCGAAGTACTTCTGATCACTCTCTGTCATTATCAAAACAAGAACAGCTTTGCGTCTCATGGTCTACCATCATTACTTAGAAGCATTGTGTGGTGTGGACTAGAGAATAATTGTCGAACAGACTTCTCATTATGGAAACAAATTTAGAAGGGAAAAAATCTGCATCCTTGACTTTATTAGACTTCTGGGGCGTCTTTTGAGAAAAAGATATTGCCTCCTACTTATTTTGCTTTTTCTCTCTCTAGTTTTCTAAATAAGAAAATAAAAGCAGTGTGGAAGATTTCAACTGTTTTGTGTTTAGGACCCTCAGCGATCTGTCTGAATAGTCAGAAGACACACATATGTACAGCACCTTCCCCTCCCCCAGGAATGAATTGTCTTTAATAAGATGATCTATCCTATCTGTGAGATAATTTGGCAGGTAAATGTGAAACCAAGATTACCTCTATTCCATTCCTTGTGAAATTCCAAGAGTCATTACTAAGGACTGTGGCATAAAAGTTTAGAATCTGTGTCTTTGCATGAATTTAATCATCTCCATCAGAATCCTTAAGGAATTACAATAACAGTGATTCATTCATAATTCACAATTTCCATTATCTTCTTTCTACATCTAGTGTGGGGGGCAAAATTTATGGCTTCATTTACATTGTGTTCTATGAATAATAGAAGAAATACAGTAAAGACCATGGCAATGTTCCTGCTGTACAGCACTTTGAAACACATCTCCATCACAATAGCCTCCTCTCCCCGTCCAGTGCAGGATCTGCAGAGCTAGCAGCTGCACGGGAAGCTTTTCAAAGGGGCCATTCTCATTATACAGAGTCCTCTCTTTCTTTGAACTTCAAAGCTGAATGAGGAGACCTTAAATGATATGGGGTAGGTAAGTGATGAAATTGTTACTTCAGGTATAAAATCTCGTCAATTATGTGTATGGAGGGAACACAGACATTCAGAGGAGCAAATATCTTTGCTCAGAATGGTATTTATCTGGCTGGCAGGCAGGGACAAATTTAATCTTAAGATTTCTTGAAGCTGTTGGGGCCTTAAAGATAATCTCGCTCAAAGCCCTCCTTTTGCAAATGGGGAAACCAAGGCACAAAGAAACCAAGTGACTTCCTCAAGGTTGTATAGCAGAGGGCCAGGAGCACAGCTGTATCCCTCCTCCCTGATCCACCTTACCTTTGTTTTAAACGCAAAATACCTGGCTTTGTGACATAGTAATAAAAGCTAGCAGTAATCCTCTTGGCGAGGGATTTTCAAACGTGGAGCAAAGACGTTTTCAGGGACTTCCCCCCTCCCCCAAATAATAATCTCTCTCAATTGAAAATCTTCACTGGAAAACATTTTGAGATTTAAAGAAAGAAATTTGTCATACTTCTGCGATTAAGTAAATCTCATTTTTCTTCTCCCAAGGAATGACAATAAAGCTGATGAAAGCCTTTCCATGTTCAGATTTCTCCCTCTGGTGTCTAGTTGTAGCCCAGTGTGATACTTTATTACCACTCCATCTACAAAAGAATAAAAACAACCCATATCCTTAAAGAATGGTCTGTCCTTTGAATCAGTAGCTTTTCCAGCGATCATAGTGGGATGACGGAGGCAAGCCAAACCCCTCTGGCATAGCAGAGGCTCAGTGTATTTTTATTGAAAAGATTAAATTAAAAAAAAAGGGTGCTTTTTACGTATGGTTCGTTGCAAGCTGTTAAGAGTAGTTTCTAGAACTACGTCCATCTCGTCCTTTCCTGCGCCATGATTCCTATTTCCTATTCTGGCTCTTTCCTACATAGCTTTTGAAGAAAAACAATTATGGAAAATCATCTGTAAGGTTTGGGGAATGATCTCTTGTGTGTGTGTGTGTGTGTTTTTAATAGAAGACTCACATAGCATTCTCTGTCTGTAATTTTATTAAAGTGACTGAGATATCATGTTAACGAGGAGGCCTTTGTAGTAAGAAAGGGCAACCCATATTAGTAGGCAAGATGCATTCAAATTCAGCAGCGCCGTGATTCACAAGATGCACATTCTCTGAGATCCAACATGGCTAATACATTTAGTCATGCACAATAAAAACCAAACAAAAGAATCAACCATTGGCCTTTCACTGCCTCGCTTCACCCCAAGCTTTCAGGAATTCCTCTAGTTATGCACACCAAAACAAAATACTGTGTTCCCCCCTCAAAAATGAATGGGAGAAACTCAAAGAGCATTCACCATAGACAGGAAGAAAAAAAAAAAAGACAGATCACTTGGTTTACCTTTTTGTGCTTAGTGGTGGCACTGTGTATTCCGGAAGCATAATTTGAGGACAAACTGATCACATTTTATACAGAATTCTAGTACTGTATGTACCAATAGATAAGTGTTAGGCTAACAACAACAGCTTATTAGAATTTCCATAGTTCATAAAGTAACCAAGATCCCATCTATCTCCTATTTCAAAAGTTTGCCCAGTCAACTAAAATCAGCCTGATTAAAGTAGTCCTTAGGTTTCACAGTAAAACCTCACTGCCTGCTTAATTTTTCAGTGTCTGCTTTTTACACACTATGCTGTTATTAATTCAGTTATAACATCTGCTTATTAAGCATACAGCAAAGACCAGACTTTTGGTTCTAACTTGTAAGACTCTTGAGGATTTTAAGAACCCGGTGGTCTACTGCATCTTACTCTTAGCCTCTTCTTTTCCTACACCATTCTAATGGGATGGGGGATGGGGTTGATACGGAATTAAATTTATACACAATTTGCTTCTGGATTCTCATTTTCTTTTATCTGGATATATAGACTTAATTTTTGTCTGTTGAATTCTCCTATGATAGCTCTCTTCTGAAAGAAATGAGGATGTAAGATAAAGTTATCAGCTTATTTTACAGAGTTTAGAGAAAGAGAGTTTCTGTTTTGTGAGGGCACAGTGCAAACTTCATTTTTCTCTGGGTGATTGTCTTTTTATTCTACTCCATTTTATGTTTATAAAATTTTATATTTACTTTGGGTAATGTACCTGTAAGCAAGAACAACCTTATAATTGGTGTCCAAGAAGCCATGTAGGATTGGTGACTTTGTGGCTTAAAAACATTCAGACTAAAAGCCTGGCATTCAGCTGGTCTAGGTCAGTGGTTCTCAAATGGAAGATTTTGTCCCCAGGGGACATTTGGCAAAGTCTGGAGACAGTTTTTATTGTCACGTTTGCTCCTTTCATCTAGTGGGTAGAAGCCAGGGATGCTGCTCCACATCTTTCCTACAAAGGGCCCCACAATAAAGAATTAGCCTGCTCCAAGTGCCAGTGTGTCGATGACTGAGGAATCCTCAGCTGGAATATTGTATCTAGCTCTGAGTCCAGTAGTTTCATGAAAATCTCACCAATCAGGAGCTTTTCCCAAGAAGGCAGCTAGAAAGTGGGGGGACTTGGAACAGTATCAATCAAGATATGGTGAAAGGAGCCTGGCTGTCCAATCTAGAGACAAGGATGCTCAGGAGACATGGAAGTTTGTTCTGTTACCTCAGAGACCAAACTGGCAGCCACAGGGAGAGATGATGCTTTAATATGAGAAACCATGTCTAGCAATCAAAGTTACCAGGAATAGAATAGGCACTAGTATGAAATCAGGGGTTACCTGTCACTGGGTAAGTTAAAGTAGACCTCCCTAGAGAGCATGTTCCCTGAGAGTAGCCAAAGTGCTATCTTCCTTACCTCTGTGTTGCCCATGAGTGTGATAGAACCAAGGTCCTTTGTGCAGTTTTCATTTTTGTCTTTCACTCAATTCTATGTTTTTGAAATTCATCAAAATTCTTATGAGTGGTTGTAGATTGTTTGCACTCATTACTGAAAAGTATTTTATTGTGTAACTATACCATAGTTTATCTATCTATTCAATCATAGATGGACCTTTTTTTTCTCCCACCCTATGTCTCCCCATTTATAATACAGACCAGACACAGGGCCTGGGCTGAGGTATACATGGGGTAGGTTTACTTTGCCTCCTACTTCTATACAGTCAGTGTAAGAACACAACTTGGAGTAAGCACCAGGAGCCCATAGATGGACATTTTGAATAGTTTTCACTTTTGGATCATTATGAATAGTGTTCTATGAACATTCTAGGACATGATTTTATCTGTTATCTCTTACTGTATGAAACCGTAACAAAAAACCAATGATGATTTTTTTTTTCATGATTCTGCAAGGCAACTTGCCAGTTCCTTGGGTTCCTGTATGGACTCATCATACAACTGTACTCAGCTGGAATGGAAGATTCAAGATGGTTTCACTCACACTTGGCAGTTGGCATTGGCTTTCGAAGGAGGTATTTTGCAGCTCCTCCAGGTGCTCTCTTACACTCCAGTAGGCTACATGGACTTTTTTACATAGCAGTCTCTCAGCAGTGTTTCAAGAGGGAACCAACAAAGCTCTCAGACAATTTGATGTCATGACTCCAGAACTTGTACTCTGTCACTGCCACTTGGCTATCCCAAATTGAAGAAGTTGGGAAAAGACTACTTTTGGATGGTAGGAGCTGCTAACTATTGTGGCTGTGTTTTAAAATCAATAGCAATAATAGTTGCCCAATTTCTGTTCCTATCAGCATGTCTGAGTTAGATTTCTTCACATCTTTGCCACTAGTTGGTATTTTAGAAGTCCTCTTAATTTATAAGGAATAACTGTAGGAGTTAGCTATCCTAATTCACAAATTTCAACTTCATTTTCAAAGTGTATTTTGTATGTGATTAAAAAATACCTCCCCAAGTCCTCCATCCATTTCTGGGTCAAGCAAAGCATCTACATGCTTTTATGCAGTTAATGGGCACATTTTTTCTTGCTTTAATAATAGGCGTTCTTGTCTCTTTGGTCATTGGGATGATAGATCCTAGACAACTTAGCTCCCTATTTTTCAAAAGCTCTTGGACTCTACACCACCAATTGTGTAATTAGGTATGAATATTGGCTTGCAAACTCTGATGTGTGGGAAATATGAAGTTACTCTTTCATAATCAAATTTAATTTTCTTGTTCAACTTCCATTCTGACAGAGAAGGTGGGGAGTGAGACAGAATCTCGATCTGTTTAGGGTCTATTCTGCTCGTCATGCACTCTTCTCTGAGGTCTGTCTAATTTCTGGGATCCCTGTTCATGTTACAGCCTTCTGAAGGAGGGGTGTTGAGTCTTGGACCCTCAAATCCCATGGCTGGTGTTGGCTGAGAAGATTCCACCTGGCCTGGGTCACTGATCCACACTGCTGGGCTCTCCTTCACGTATGGAGGCCCAGCCTTTCCAGTGTTGATCTCCTTCAGCTATTTCTGCTCCTCATTTAAGGTCATGAGAAACAATTGATTGCTGTCTTCTACCACTTTGAAACCAAGTGTAACTTGCCCTTCATCAGGCAGATATTTCTTTTGTCCCTACATTGCTTTGGGCTGCAGCCATTCTCGCTTTAGGATACCTCTTTATTCCATAGGACAATTATTTTGACCATGTCTCTTGGCCTCTGTCATTTCTCAAACCTATTGGATTCACATGGAGGAACAGGGGGCTACAATAAACTGTATCTCTTCATGCACTCTGAGTTCCAAACAAATTAAGAGGTGTAAACAGATGAATATCATTCATGCATTTATTCAAATAAGTATGTTTTGAACTCTTACTATGTGCCAACTCACATTAGAGAATGTGACTCTACTGTGATAAAAAATGAGCTCACACATTGTGGTGATTATCCTTTTTGTTTTTTTGGTGTGTGTCAATTTGGCTAAGCTAGAGTACCCAGTTTTCCAATCAAACACTAACCTAAATGTGGCTGTGAAGTTATTTTGTAGAAGTGGTTAACATCTATAATCACTTGACTTTATGTAAGGAAGACTATCCTCAATTACAGGAGTGTGCCTGATCCAATCAGTTGAAAGGCCTTAAATGCAAAATTGAGATTTCCCTGAGGAAAGTTGTTTCCAGTAGATAACCAGGAAGATAACATTAGACAACAAAAGGAAGAAGAGAAGAAGAGTGACAATATGCATTTCCAGTTTCTTCTCCTAACCATCCCTCATCTGGGGCTTGGTGACAGAGAGGTGGAGAGTGTTATTCAAAAGTAGATGCTTTCTTGAAAGAATAGATCTCACTAGATGAGCAGATAAAGCAAATGAGGAGTAGGGAAGAATCAAACATTACAAAAAACAGCAAAGTGGCAGAAATTATTATATACCGTTTCAATAACAACTCTGAATGTGAATGGTCTTAATTCTCTAATTAAAAGACACAGATTAGTGGATTGGATTAAAAAACAAGATCCAACCATTTGTTGCTTGTAAGAAATGCACTTCACCGGCAAAGATAAACACAGGCTTAAAGTGAAAGAATGGAAAAAAATTTCCTAAGTAAATGGAGCAAGCAAGAATAGCAATGCTCATGTCAGACAAAAGAGACATCAAACCAAAATTAGTCAAAAGAGGCAAAAGTCACTTTATACTGACAAAGAGAACAATCCACCTAGAGTATATAACAATTATAAATGAACATTAGCACACAAAATTTCATAAAACAAATACTACTGTACATAAAAGCACAAATACAGCCCAACACAATAACACTGGATGACTTCAATACCCCACTCTCACCAATAGATAGATCATCCGGACCTCACCCACCAAAAAAAATCAACAAGGAAACTTCAGAATTAAATGACATTATAGATCAATGGACTTAACAGATAGCTACAGAATATTTCATACAATAGCTACAGAATACACATTCTTCTCAGTAGCTCATGGAACTTTCTCCAAAATGTGTTATGTTGTAGAACATAAAGAAAGTCTTACAAATACAAGAAAATTGAAACAAATTCCTGTATTTTGTCAGATCACATGGAATAAAACTAGATAGAACTCAACAGCAAGAAGACTAGAGTGGCTTAAGTGGTAGAGCACCTGCTTTGCAAGCATGAAGCCCTGAGTTTAAACTCTAGTCCTTAGGTGGTAGAGTGGCTCAAGTGGTAGACTGCCTGCCTCTCAAGCATGAGACCCTGAGTTCAAATCCCAGTACCACCAAAAGAAACAAAACAAAACAAAACCCTAGTCCTGAAAAAAAAGCAACAGCAAGAGAAACTAGAGAAAATATTCAAATATATGGGAATGGAACAATTCGTTTTTGAATGATGAGCAGATCATTGAAGAAATAAGGGGAGAAACAAAAAAAAAATTCCTAGAACCAAATGAGAACAAAAACAAGGCAGTGCTATGAGTGCCTAAATTAAAAAGTCAGAGAGATGGCAAATAACTAACTTAATGATGCTTTCCAAGCTCTTAGATAAAGAATGAGCCAAATCCAAGAGTAGATGGAAAGGAATGATAAAGATCAGAGCAGACATTAATGGAATGGAGATTAGAAGAACAATACAAAAAATAAATGAAATAAACAGTTGATTCTTTGAAAATATAAACAAGATTGACACAAAGCCTTAGCTAAACTAACCAAAAGAAAGAAGGAGAAAACTCAAATGAACAAAATTAGAGATAAGAAAGGGAACATTATAGCAAATACTAGTGAAATTCAGAGGATCACTAAGTAATTCTCTGAAAACCTGTATTGTTATTAATTGTTTTCATTTTTATTTATTTTTTATTATATTTGTTGTTGTACTGGGGGAACATTGTGACCTTTACAAAAGTTCTTACAAAATATCATAGTTGAATTTACCTCCTACATCATTCTCATTAAACCCCTTTTCCCCTCCATTACTGGAGTAGTTTCAACAGGTCTCATTGTTCCATTTTCATACATGAGCATATAATATTTCTACCACATTCACCCTCCTACACCTTTCCCTTATATCCTCCCCCTCCCACTGGTACCAACCCCTTGACAGGACATGTTTTTCCTTCCTGTTCTCTGTTTGTGAAAAAAGATATTTTTGTTTTTTAAAGATAGCTATACAGGGAGTTTCCTTGTGACATTTCCATGTATATATGTATTATAACATGAATTGGTTCATTACCTCTATTTTTCTCTTTCTTTCTTAGTCCCCTTCTTATGGTGATTTCAACAGGTTTAAAAATTCTATATTCATTCTCATATAGAAACTACATCACCCCTATTCACCTTCTTAACCTTAACTTCCTTCTTTTACCCTCCTACCTTTAGTGACCTCCCCTTAGTATAACCTATTTTTCATAATACTGCTTGTATTTGTATTCTGTCTATCTCTTACATATGAGAGAAAACCTGTGGACTTTGTCTTTCTGAGAGTGGATAACTTCACTTAACATGATGTCCTGAAACTGCATTCATTTACTTTCAAACCACATGATTTCATTCTTCTTTATGGCTGAGTAAAATCCATTCATCAGTTGTAGGGCATCTGGATAATTTCTATAACTTGGCTATTGTGAACAGTGCTGTAATAAACACTGGTGTTCAGGTGTCTCTATTGTACATTCCTTCAGGTATATCCCTAGGAATAGTATTGCTGGATCATATGGCAGTTTTATTTTTAGTTTTTTGAGGAGCCTCCATACTGTTTCCATAGTGGTTGTACTAATTTACATTCCCACCAACAGTGTATGAGGGTTCATTTTTTCCCCACATCCTCGCCAACATTTTTGGGTTTTTTTTGGCAGTACTGGGGCTTGATCTTAGGGCCTACCCCTTGAGCCATTCTACCAGCTTCTCCCCCTTTTTTGGTGATGGGTGTTTTCAAGATAGGGTCTCACAAACTATTTGCCTGGGATGCTTCGAACCCCAGTCCTCCTGATCTCTGCTTTCTGAGTCACAGGATTACAGGCATGAGCAACTGGCACCTGTCTGTTGTTTGTTCTTCATGATAGCCATTCTAACAGGAGTGAGGTAGAATCTTAACATGGTTTTGATTTACATTTCCTTTATGGCCAGGGTTGTCAAGCATTTCTGCATGTGTTTTTTAGCCATTTGGACTTCTTCCTTTGAAAAACCTCTGTTTAGGGTCATTTGCCCATTTCTTCATTGGGTCATTGATTTTGAGGGAGTTTAGTTTTTTGAGCTCCCTATATATTCTGGTTATTAATCCCTTCTCAGATGTATAGCTGGCAAAGATTTTCTCCCTTTCTGTGGGCTGCCTCTTTAGTCTGGTGACCATTTCTTTTGTTGTACAGAAGCTTTTTGGTTTCATGTAGTCCCATTTGTCAATCCTTCCTCTTAGTTTCTGAGTCATTTGAGTTCTATTTTGGAAGTTATTACCTATATGTCTATAAGTTCCAGTGTATTTCCTGTTCTTTCCTGCACTAACTTCAAAGTTTCAGGTCTTATATTAAGGTCCTTAATCTACTTTGAATTGATAACTTGTACAGCGTGAAAGCTATGGATCCAGTTTCAGTTTTCTGCAGGCAGATATTCAGACTTCCAAGAAACATTTGTCGAAGAGGCTATCTTTTCTCCATTGTATGTTTTGAGAACTTTTGTCAAAAATCAGGTGGATGTAGCTGAGTGGATTCATATTTGGGTCTTCTCTTCTGTTCCACTGGTCTTCTTGTCCATTCTTGTGCCAGTACCAAGTTGCTGTGACTCTAGTATAGTTTGAAGTTGGGTTCCAGTGTTACTCTTTTTTTTGCTCAATATTGCCTTGGCTATTCACGGTCTTTTCTGCTGCTAAATGAACTTTAGGATTGATTTTTCAATCTCTGTGATAAATGTCATTGGAAGTTTGATAGGGTTGCGTTGAACATGTACAGTGCTTTTGGTAGTAGAGCCATTGAAAACCTATATTCCAATAAACTGGAAAATCTAGAAGAAATGAACAAATTTCTAGATGCCTATTACCTACCAAAACTGAACCAAAAAATGATATAATCCACATAACCAGATATGATAAACAAGGAATTTGAAGCAGTAATAAAGAGTCTGCCAACAAAGAAAAGTTCAGGACCAAATGGAATCATTGCTAAATTCTATCAGCTCTTTAAGGAAGAATTAACATCAATGCTCCTCAAATTATTCCGTAAAACAGAAAGGGAAAGAAGCTACCAAACTGTGAAGCTCAGTATTATTTGATATCAAAACATGATAAAGCACACAACAAAAAAGAAAATTTAGACCAATATCCCTGATGAATATAGGTGCAAAAATTCTCAATAAAATACTCACAAACCAAATTAAAGAACACACCAAAAAAGGTCATACGCCATGATCAAGTTGGTTTCATTCAAAGAATGCAAGGATGTTCAACATACACAAATCAATAAATGTAACACATCACATAAACAGAATCAAAGGAAAAAAATCACATGAGCATCTCAATAGATCATTCAACATCCCTTCATGATAAAAGCTCTGAAGAAAGTAGGACTAGAAGGAACATACTTCATCATAATAAAGGCTAAATACAATAAACCTAAGCCAATATCATAGCTAATAGGAAAAAGCAAATCATTTCCTCTAAAATTAAGAATAAGAGAAAGATGTCCACTTTTCCACTATTGTTCAATACAGTGATGAATTCTTAGCTGGAGCAATAAGGCAAGAGAAAGACATAAAAGGGAAAGAAGAAATAGGAAAGGAAGAAGTCAAATTATCCCTATTTGCAGATGACATGATCATATACTTAAAAGACCCTAAAGGTTCCACCAAAAAACTCTTAGATTTGATAAGCACTTCTGGAAAAATAGCAGAATACAAGAACAATATACAAAACCTAGTAGATTTTCTATATACCAACAATAAAAAGGCTGAGAAAGAAATCAGGAAAACAATTCCATTCATAGTAGACTAAAATACCTAAGAATACCCTTAACTAAGAAGGTGAAAGACTTCTACAACAAGAACTATTAAACTTTGAAGAAAGAGATCGAAGAAGACACTAGATGATGGAAAGATCTCCCATGTTCATGGATCAGCAGAAAATGGCTATATTACTAAAAGCAATCCACAAATTCAATGCAACCCTATCAAAATTCCAATGTCATTCTTCACAGAAATAGATAAATGAATCCTAAAATTCATATAGAAGCATAAAAGACCCTGTATAGCCAAAGCAATCTGAGCAAAAAAGAGTAATGCTGGAATGTATCACAATACTTGACTTTAAATTGTACTACAGAGCTATAGTAACAAAAACAGCTGGTTATTTGCTTAAAAACAGATGTGAAGACCAATGGAAAAAAATAGAAGACCCAGAAATAACTCACACAATTATAGCCATTTGATTTTTGAGAAAGTAGCTAAAAGCATAAGTTGAAGAAAAGACAGCCATTTGAACAAATATCCACATGTAGATTGAAACTAGACTCTGATCCCTGCTGTATGAAAATTAATTGAAAATGGATCAAAGATCTTAAGATAAGACCTGAAACTTTGAAACTACTAGAGGAAAACCTTGGGAAAATGCTTGAAGATATGGGCACAGGTAACAACTTTTTGACTAGGACTCTAGTTGCTCAGGTAATGAGAGCAAGAATTGACAAACGAAATTGTATCAAATTAAAAAGCTTCTGCACATCACAGGAAACAATTACCAGAATCATGAGACAACCTACAGAATAGGAGGAAATTTTTGTCAGATATCTTTTGGATAAAGGGTTAATATCCAGATTATATAAAGAGCTAAAAAAAATTAAACACTAAAAGAAAACAATCCAATTAATAAATGGGCAAATGAATTGAATAGACTGTTCCCAAAAGAAGAAGTACAAATGGCTACAAAATACATGAAGAAATGTTCAACATCCTTAACTATAAAAGAAATGCAGATCAAAACAACATTAGATTCTAGTCAGAATGACCACTATCAAGAAAACAAACAACAAATGCTGGTGAAGTTGAAGGGAAAGAGGAACCCTCATACACTGTTGGTGAGAGTGTAAATTAGTACAGCCATGATGGAAATAAGTATGATGTTTTCTTCAGAAGCTAAAAATAGAAATATTCTGGTTAACCACTCTTAAGCATAAATCTGAATGAATGTACATCAGTATAAAATAGACACCTGCACACACTGTTTATAGCAGCACTATTCATAATAGTCAAACTGTGGAATCAGTCTAGGTGTTCATCAAAAAATTGATGGGTAATGAATATGTGGTATGTATATATATATTCTCAAATATAAATAAATAAATAAACATATATATACGTATATATATACGTATATATACGTATATATATACGTATATATATATACATTCAGCTGTAAAGAGTAATGAAATTATTTCATTTGCAGGAAGATGGAGGCAACTGGAGGTCATCATGTTAAACAAAATAAGCAGACATAGAAAGACAAATATAAGTTGTTCTCTCTCATATGTGGAATCTAGACCTAAAAAAAGAATGAGACGAGTGTGAAATAGGGACTGTTGGTGGTGTGTGTGGGATGGGAGTGAGCAAGAGGAGAGGGTGAGGGAGGGTAAATACAATTGAAGTACAATAAAGTAGCATATACTGCATGAAAATAGAAAAAGGAAATCCATTAAAATTGTTTAAAGAGGGAGACAGGAGGAATAACAAAGACTGACAGAGGGGTAACTATGACCATAGCACATCATATACATCTATGGAGATTTCATAATGAGGCTCCTTTGTACAATTAATATGCACTAATAAAAAAGAAGGTCATTTCTCATGGAAGAAAATGCGTGAGTCTTCTTTCACTCCTTTAAACACTTGATAAAAAACAGATGATCAAGAGCTGTGAGAGAAAATTTAACTTTACACATTCAAATTACAAAGAATGGCAGTATTAGCTCGGCCCTCTTTTACCCACTGAAGTTCTACTGTTTATATTATTGCCCTTGAGCTAAATGCTCACTGCAGGTGCTAAATTTGGGAGTTTTTCTTCCTTTGCTCTATTGTATTTTACTTAGAATGTCATCTATCATATTATAGTCCAATAAAATGACAGTTGTCATTCAAACTTTCAAATAATTGTTTAATTTAGATAAAGACATCATACTACAAATATTTGTTCAGTGAATTTTAATTCAAACCCAATCTAGTTTTCCTGCTGATTATAGGAAATTATATGTTATAGAGTTCAGAGTCATAGCCATATGTTTTTGTCCTTAGGTCTACATTGCTTCTAAATGTCATGCATCAGAACGGCGACTAAAAACAAGCTCTAGACAGATATCTTAAAAGCAACTGAGGCCAATAGGAAAAGGGGACCAGGAACTAGAGAAAAGGTTAGATAAAAAAAAATTAACCTAGAAGGTAACACACACACATAGGAAATTAATGTGAGTCAACTCCCTGTATAGCTATCCTTATCTCAACTAGCAAAAACCCTTGTTCCTTCCTATTATTGCTTATACTCTCTCTTCAACAAAATTAGAGATAAGGGCAAAATAGTTTCTGCTGGGTATTGAGGGGGTGGGGGGAAGAGAGGAAGGGGGCGGAGTGGGTGATAGGGGAGAGGGAGGGGGCAGAGTGGGTGAGAAGGGAGGGGGTGGGGGCAGGGGGGAAGAAATGACCCAAGCATTGTATGCACATATTAATAATAAAACAATTAAAAAAAAACCCCAAAAAATCAAAAAACAAGCTCTAGAGTCAGAGAGAGCTGATTTTAAATCTGAGGTTTGTCTTCTATTCATTGTGGGTACCTGGGTGAATTATTCTGTCTAAGCTTTGTTTTCTACATCTGTGAAATGAGCATAATAATTTTACTTTGTCTAGAGGAGGATTGTGGGTAATAAATGGAGTAATATATGCAAAGGACTTAGTGGACATTTGAGTAAAGTTGACACTTGGAATTGTGTGTTTTATTTATTATCTTCCATTTTTTCCTCTGAAGCCCCTCTAAAACGATGCTTTTAGAAAGATAAGTGACTTTTTGAAAAATGTATGAATAAGAGAGAATACAGAGGCAAGACATTTTGGGAGCCACTAACAGGTAAATAGAATGGTAAGACACTCAGCACCCTTGGAAAAAACAGAATACTAAGCCTGCAGTGTGAATTCAACCTGATTCAAACCACAGATCCTAAGGTTTTGGATTTGGCAACACAAAATAAAGTAAAGTAGTAGAGCCCAAGAGGATTACTTGGGTCTGCTTAAGAACAGTTTGAAAGCTAGCATGGTCCCAGTCCTCGGGAGGCAGAGGCAGGAGAACTGTGAGTTTGAGGCTATTCTGGAGTACAGAGCAAGTTCCAGGCCAGGCTGAGCTACATTGTGAGGTACTATCTAAAAAATCCAGACCAGACTAAAGTAAACCAAAGCAAACCAAGCCAATCAGACAAAAAGTTTGAGATTAAAATCTTCTTCTGCCTTGGTTCACAGCTGGACAACAGCCCTTCGTCATCTCAACAAAGGCCAGGAACTCACTGTTTGGAGAGGTGAAAGCAGGGGGTTATCTGGAGTGCAGCATGTCAGTCATTCTTGAAGGTGAAGTCATTCACCTTCAAGCATAACTTACAGCATGAATGTATATCCCTCATTCAGTCACTGAAGTGACTTTCAGACCTTTGTCCTTAGGAAATCTAGGAGATGAGTCTTCTCTGGGGAATCTAGTCTGGTTCTTGGATGTCTTGCAAGGGAACATCCCAGGGGTGAAGTTGACAGTATGTGCCATGCAGAGCTTTTGCTTTGTTTTTTCCCCCTCCTTTTACACTTACATCCAGCAAACAACTGGATCAACAGATTTAAGAGAAAGTTTAAACAGTGACGGAAATAAAGATCAACAACAACAAAAGCCCAATCTGGTAAAAAATGAAAACCATGCAAGGAAAAAAAAAAGACCCATTAGAGTGGGCATGGTGGCACATACTTGTAATCCTAGCACTTGGGAGGCTGAAACAGGGGGATCTCAAGTTAGCTGGGGCTGCATAGTGGACTCTGTCTCAGATGACATGATTCTATGCTTAAGAGGCCATGAAGAGTCCATAACCTCTTAGACATGATAAACACTTTCGGCAAAGTAGTGGGATACAAAACCAATTTACAAAAACCAGTAGCTTTTCTAGATACCAACAACAGATGTTCAAGAAATCAGGAAAACAATCACATTCCCAGTAGTCTCAAAAGAAAAAATACCCAATAATAAACCTAACTAAGGAAGTAAAAGACCTCTACAATGAAACTATAAAAGATTAAAGAGAGAAATTGAAGAAGACACTAGATGATGGAATGACCTCCCAGGATCATGGGTCAGCAGAATTAATGTTATGAAGATGGCTATACTACTAACAGCAATCTACAGATTCTTTTTTCTTTTCTTTCCTTCTTATTACTTTTTATTGCTGTGCTGGGGGTACATTGTGATGTTTACAAAAGTTCTTACACTCTATCAAGTACATAATACTTGAATTCACCCCCTCTATTTTTCTCCTTTATCTACCCTCCCTCCATTCCTAGAATGGTTTCAACAGGTCATATTTTAATCTCATTGAATTTCTGTGCTGTTTTCTATTTGAATTTATGTTCAACCTTTTTTCTTTTTATGTTTCATCTTATTTGTCTTCTTTCTCAAGTATAGGTTCTTTCTCAAGTTAGGTTATTGGTTTACATTTTTCTTATGTTTGAAAGACGTATTTTAATGCTACAAATTTCCCTGTATGTATTGATTTATCTTGCAATTATGAATTTTGATATGTTGTATTTGCATCTTCATTTAGTTCACAGTATTTTTTAAAAATTCATTTATTCACATGTGCATACATTGTTTGGGTCATTTCTCCCCCCTGCCTCCAGCCTCCACTCTCTCCCCACATTACCTCCTTGCTTCCAGGCAGAACCTGTTCTGCCCTTATCTCTAATTTTGTTGAAGAGAAGACATAAGCCTAATAAGAAAGACAAAGCGTTTTTGCTAGTTGAGTTAAGGATAGCTATACAGAGAGATTCCTAGCATTACTTCCATGTACAAATGTGTTACAACCCAAGTTAATTCATCTCTAACTGATCTTTACACTGGTTTCTGATCCCCTTCTCATGTTGACCTCTGTCGCTTTAAAGTTTCTATTTTAGTTCTCTGGAGTGGGGACATCAAAGGCTTTCATGTTTTGGGTTTTCTATCTATCCCCATACTTTCCGTATGTGTGGTCCCGTTGTCATGTGATCCAAGTCCAACCACATTGCTGCATTTGCCCTAGATCTAAAGTCCGCATATGAGGGAGAACATATGACTTTTGGTTTTCTGAGCCTGGTTAACCTCACTCAGAATTATGTTCTCCAGATCCATCAATTTACTTGTGAATGATAGGATTTCATTTTTCTTCATGGCTAAGTAAAATTCCATTGTGTACAATTACCACATTTTCTTGATCATTCATCAGTAGTGGGGCATCTTGGCTGTTTCCATAACTTGGCTATTGTGAATAGAGCTGCAATAAACAAGGGCGTGCAGGTGCCTTTGGAGTAACCTATGTCGCATTCCTTTGGGTATATCCCCAGGACTGCGATTGCTGGATCATATGGCAGATCTATGTTTAGATTTTTAAGAAGCCTCCATATTTCTTTTCCAGAGTGATTGCACTAGCTTGCATTCCCACCAGCAGTGTATGAAGGTTCCTTTTTCCCCACATCCTGGCCAACACCTGTTGTTGGTGGTGTTTTTGATGATGGCTATTCTAACAGGAGTGAGGTAGAATCTTAGTGTGGTTCTGATTTGCATTTCCTTTATGGCTAGTGATGGTGAGCTTTTTTTCATGTGTTTTTTTGCCATTTGAATTTATTCTTTTGAGAAAGTTCTATTTAGTACAGTTGCCCATTTCTTATTGGTTTATTGATTTTGGGAGAGTTTAGTTTCTTAGGTTCCCTGTATATTCTGGTTATTAGTCCATTGTCTGATGTGTAGCTGGCAAATATTTTCTCCCACTCTGTGGGTGGTCTCTTCAGTTTGGAGACCAATTCTTTTGTTGTGCAGAAGCTTTTTAATTTTATGAAGTCCCATTTGTCCATTCTTTCTCTTAGTTGCTGAGCTGCTGGGATTCTATTGAGGAAGTCCTTGCCTATACCTATTACTTCCAGAGTGTTTCCTGCTCTTTCCTATACTAACTTCAGAGTTTTGGGTCTGGTAGTAAAGTGCTTGATCCATTTTGAGTTGATACTAGTACAGGGTGATAGACATGGATCTAGTTTCAGTTTCTTGCAGACGGATAACCACTTTTCCCAGCAACATTTTTTGAAGAGGCTGTCTTATCTCCATCGTATATTTTTGGCACTTTTGTCAAAGATAAGTTGGTTATAGTTCTGTGGCTTCATATCTGGGTCCTCTATTCTGTTCCACTGGCCTTCATGTCTGTTTTTGTGCCAGTACCATGCTGTTTTTATTGCTATTGCTTTGTAATGTAGTTTGAAGTCGGGTATTGTGATACCTTCAGCATTGCTCTTTCTGCTGAGTATTGCCTTGGCTATTCTCAGTTCTTGTGTTTCCAAATGAACTTTAGGGTAGATATTTCAATCTCTGTGATAAAAGTCATTGGGATTTTGATGGGAATTGCATTAAATGTGTAGAGTGCTTTTGGTAATATAGCCATTTTTACTATGTTGATTCTACCAATCCATGAGCTTGGAAGATCTCTCCACCTTTTGTAGTTTTCCTTGATCTCTTTCTTCAGGGGTTTGTAGTTCTCCTTGTAGAGGTCATTCACATCCTTTGTTAAGTTTACTCCTAGGTATTTGATTTTTTGAGGCTATTGTAAATGGAATTGTTTCCATATATTCCTTCTCAGTTTGTTTGTTATTGTTGTATAGAAAAGCTAATGATTTTTGCTGTAGTTGTTTACGGTGTCTAGGAGTTTTTGGGTAGAGAGTTTTTTGGATCTTTAAGGTATAGGATCATATTGTCTGCAAATACGGATATTTTGACAGTTTTTTTTTTTACCTATTTGTATTCCTTTTATTTCTTCTTCTTGCCTAATTGCTCTGGCTAGGAATTCCAGTACTATGTTGAATAGGAGTGGGGATAGTGGGCAACCCTTGTCTTGTTCCTGATTTTAGGGGAATGGTTTCAGTTTTTCTCCATTAAGTATGATGTTGGCTGTTGGTTTGTCATAAATAACTTTTACAATGTTGTTGAGGTACATTTTCTATTCCTAGTTTTCTTAGAGCTTTTATCATGCAGTGGTGTTGGATCTTGTCAAAGGCTTTTCCTGAATCTATTGAGATGATCAAGTGGTTTTTGTCTTTATTTCTATTAATGTGCTGTATTACATTTATAGATCTGCATATGTTGAACCACCCCTGCATTCCTGGGATGAAGTTGACTTGGTCATGGTGGATGATCTTTCTGATATGTTGTTGGATTCAGTTTGCCATTATTTTATTGAGGATTTTTGCATCAATGTTCATTAAGGAGATTGGCCTATAGTTCTCCTTTTTGGAGGTTCTGTCTGGTTTTGGGATGAGAGTAATATTGACCCATAAAATGAGTTAGGCAGTGTTCCTTCCCTTTCTATTTCATGGAACAGTTTAAGGAGGGTTGGTATTAGTTCCTCTTTAAACATCTGATAGAATTTAGCAGAGAATCCATCAGATCCTGGACTTTTCTTTTTGGGGAGACTCTTGATTGCTGCTTCAATTTCATTTTGTGTTATAAGTCTATTCAGGTGATAAATATCCTCTTCGTTCAGTTTTTGATGGTTGTAAGTATCTAGATAGCTGTCCATTTGTTCAAGATTTTCAAATTTATTAGAATATAGTTTCTCAAATTAGTCTCTGATGATTTCCTGGATTTCTGTTGTGTTTGTTGTTATCTCCCCTTTTGCATTTCTGATTTTACTGATTTGGGTTTTTTCTCTCCTCATTTTAGTCAGGTTTGCCAGTGGTCTGTTAATCTTGTTTATTTTTTCAAAGAACCAGCTTTTTGTTTCATTGATTCTTTGTATGTTTTTTTGTTTCTATTTCATTAATTTTCCCTTATTTTTATTATTTCTCTCCTTCTTCTTGTTTTGGGTTTTGCTTGTTCTTGTTTTTCTAGGAGTTTGAGATGTAGCATTAGGTCATTGATTTGAAATCTTTCTGTCCTTTTAATATAAGCACTCATGGCTATAAACTTTCCTCTTAGGACTGCCTTTGCTGTATCCCATAGGTTCTGGTAGTGTGTGTTTTCATTTTTATTAACTTCCAGGAAACTTTTAATTTCCTCTTTTATTTCATCAGTGACCCATTGATCCTTGAGCAATGTTTTGTTCAGCTTCCAATAGTTTGCATGTTTTCTACTGTTGTTTTTGTTGTTGATTTCTAGTTTTAATGCTTTGTGATCAGATAGAATGCATGGGATTATTTCTATTTACTTATATTTGCTGAAGCTTGCTTTGTGCCCTAAGATATGATCAATTTTGGAAAAAGTTCCATGGGCTGCTGAGAAGAATGTATATTGTGCAGAAGTTGGATGAAATATTCTGTAGCCATCAGTTAGGTCCATTTAATCTATGGTGTGATTTAGTTCTAGAGTTTCTTTATTGATTTTTTGTTTGGATGACCTATCTGTTGGTGATGGGGGGTATTAAAGTCTCCTACTACCACTGTGTTAGAGTCTATATATGCTTTGATGAAATTGGGTGCATTGACATTGGGTGCATATAGGTTGATAATTGTTATTTCCTTTTGGTGTATTTCCCCTTTTATTAGTGTGGAGTGTCTTTCTTTATCTCATTTGATCAAAGTAAGTTTAAAGTCTACTTTGTCTGAGATAAGTATTGCTACCCCTCCCTGTTTTCAGAGGCCATTGGCTTGGTAAATCTTCTTCCAGCTTTTTACCCTCAGCCAGGCTTGTTTCTGTCCATGTTATAGGTCTCCTGTAGGCAGCAGATTGTTGGATTTTCCTTTTTAATCCAGTTTGCCAATTGGCATCTTTTGATGGGGGAATTATGCGTGTTAACATTCAGTGTTAATATTGATAGGTATGTGGTGATTCCTGTCATTTAGTTGTATTTGTTGTTTAAGGGTTTGATTGTGTGCAGCTAAATCAATATTAACTCTTTACTTTCTTGCCTTTTCTTCTCTTGTGGTTTGGTACTGCCTGCCTGTTCATGGTTTTGTTTGCTTTCACTTTCTGTGTGCAGAATTCCTTGAAGAATCTTTTGTATTGGTGGCTTGGTGGTCATATATTGCTTTAGTTTCTGCTTATCATGGAAGACTTTTATTGCTCCATCTATTTTGAATGATAGTTTTGCTGGGTAGAGTATCCTAGGGTTGAAGTTATTTTCATTCACTGCCCAGAAATCCTCTCTCCATGCTCTTCTTGCTTTTAAGGTTTCCATTGAGAAATCTGCTGTGATTTTGATGGCTTTACCTTTGTATGTTATTTGTTTTTTCTCTCTTATAGCCTTCAATATTCTTTCTCTAGTCTCTGTGCTTTTTGTTTTAATGATAATATGTCATGGGGTAGTTCTATTTTGGTCAAGTCTGTTTGGTGTCCTGGAGGCTTCCTGTACCTGAATGGGCATAGCTTTCTCTAGATTTGGGAAATTTTCTGTTACTATTTTTTTTGAATATATTATGAATTTCTTTTGCTTGCACCTCTTCTCCTTTTTCAATGCTCATGATTCTCAGGTTTGGTCTTTTGATGGAGTTGTTGAGTTCTTACATATTCCTTTCACAGGTCTTGAGTTATCTGGCTAATAGCTCTTCAGTTTTTCCTTTAATTTCCATTTCATCTTCAAGTTCTGCTTGTTCTAGTCTGCTGGAGTGGCCTCCCCTTTTTTTTTTTTTTTTTGTATTTCTGTTTCATTCTTTTTTCTGAGGTTTTCCATATCATGGGTCATTTCCTCTTTAATATTGTCAATTTTTGTCCTTAATTCATTTATCTCTCTATTTATGGTTCTCTATGTTTCACTTTGGTGTTTATTTAGGGTGAGTTCATTTATTTGCTTTTGTGTTTCCTCATATTGTTTATTTTTGTTGTCTTGGAATTTCTTGAGTGCCTCCTCTACTTTTTGGTTGACTATGACTAATAACATCTCTATGAAATTCTCATTGATTACTTGCAGTATTTCTTTTTTCAAGTTATTCTTGTGGGCTTCATTGGGTTCCTTGGTATAGTTTATCTTTGTTTTGTTGGAGTTTGGATCTGGGTATCTGTTTTCTTCATTTCCCTCTGAAGCCTGTACTAAATTATTTTTTTGGGGAAGAATGGTTTCCATCCCTTTTTTTGTCTTGCTCTCATTCTGCTTGGTACTTTTGCTGTCCCTGGTCTATGTGTAACTTAGTATTAGCTAACTTACAATAGTAAAACTAACAAAACCAAGAAAGAAAGAGAAAAAAAGAAAAAGAAAAAAAATGGAGAACCAATGAAATCAGCAGGGAGAGATGGTGGATAATCAAACAGCAAACAAGACAAACAAATACTTAAAGAAAGAAAAAAAAATTCCCAGTTGAGAAACAGTAGAATTTCAGTCTTGGTAGTTCTGGTGTTACTCCTTTAGCATCCAGTCCTGTTTGTCTGCATCTCCTAGGCAGGTTTGGAGCTGGCATCTGGTGGTGCAGGAGCCCTCCTGTTTTCTCAGTGTAATTACAGGCAGAGGGTTCAGGGTTTCAGAGTTTTGTTTCTTCTTCTTCGCCTTTTTTTTTTTGCAAAGTGTGGCTCCAGCAGTAAAGTATTGTGTTTGATCTGCTGAGGGTCTCTCAAGCATGTTTGGAGCTCGCAGCTGGCAGGCCGGCGGGTGGGCAGTGGTAGTGCAGGGGTGGTGGCCCGCCTGTTCTTTCAGTGTATTGTGGTGTGGAGAAGACTTCCATGGGCTAGGGGTTCAGGGTGCTGAAGTTGCAGCTCTCCCTGGTGCTTTACCTCAGCCAAGTAAGTCTTCAGCATCTCAGCAAGGTCCCTGATTCATGGAGTTCATGCCATCTGCCTCTGTGTCCCAGTTGCCATTTTGGATCCCATTGCAATCTACAGATTCAATGCAATCTCCATCAAAATTCCAATGTCATTCTTCACAGAAATAGATAAATCACATGAAAACATAAAAAACCCAAACAGCAAAAGTAATCTTGAGCAAAAAGAGCAATGCTGATTGAAGAGCAATACCTCACTTCAAATTATGTGAAAGAACCATGGAAACAAAAGCAGTATGGTACAGGAGTGAAAACAGACATGAAGACCAATGGAATAGAATAGAAGACCCAGAAATAAACTCACACATCTATAGTCATTTAGTTTTTGACAAAGGAGCCAAAAACATATGTTGGAGAAAAGGCATTCTTTTCTACAAATGGTGTTGGGGTAACTGAACATCCACATATAGAACAGTGAACTAATCTCTTATCTCTCTCCCTGTACAAAAATCAATTCAAAGTCTATCAAAAACCTAAATGTAAAATCTGAAACTTTGAAATTACTGCATGAAAACATACACTTGAAGATAGGCATAGGCAATTATTTTCTGAATGGGATTCTAATTGCCCAGGAAATAAAAGCAAGAATTGACAAATGGGATTGCATCAAATTAAAAAGCTTCTGCACATCAAAGAAAACAATTTCCAGAATCAAGAGACAGCTTATAGATTGGAAGGAAATCTTTGTCAGTTATTCATCGTACAAGGGATTAATATTCAGAATATATGAAGAGCTAAAAAATTAAATATTAGGCTAGATGTTGTGGCTGATACCTATAATCCCAGCTACCTGGGAGGCAGAGATTGGGAGACTTGTGGTTCCAAGGACACATCTCAAAAAATAAGCCAGGTTCAGTGACTCACACCTGTGATTCCAGCAACCCAGGAGGTCTCAGTAGGAGGCTCATAGTCTGAGGCCAGTCCCAGACAAAAATACAGACCCTACGTGTAGAATAACTAAACCATAAAGTGATCAGGGTAGGGTTCAAAATGGTTGAGTGCTTGCTTCGCAAGTGTGGGTCTCTGAGTTTAATCTCCATCACTGCCAATTTTTTTTAAAGATCCAAAAGAACAAATAACCCAATTAATAAATGAGCAAATTAACAGAGAGTTCTTAGAAGAAATAGAAAAGGCTAAAAAATATATGAAGCAATGTCAACATGTTAACCCATAAGGAAAATGCAAATCAAATTCACACTGAGATTCCATCTCACCCCATCCAGAATGGCAGTCATCAAGAAAACAATAAATGATGGCGAGAATGCAGGGGAAAAGGAACCATTATACATGATGGTGGGAATGTAAATTAGTGCAGCCACTATGGAAATCACTATGGAGATTCATAGAAACACCTAAAAATAGGCCTACCTTATGACAGTCGTCCCACTCTTGGGAATATATCTGAAGGAGTGCAAGTCAACATACAAAAGAGGCACCTGCACACTCATGTTTATCACAGCACTAGTCACAATAACCAAGCCATGGAATCAGCCTAGATGCCCCACAACCAATGAATGGATGAAGAAAATGTGGTACCTATACACAATAGAGTGTTATTCAGCCATAAAGAGCAACAAAATTATTCATTTGAAGGAAATGGATAGAAGTAGAGATCATGATATTGAATGAAATAAGCCGAGCTCAAACGCAAAATATCCTGTTTTTGTTCATATGCAGAATCTAGATGGAAAATAATGATGACGATGATAATGGGACATGAGTGTAAAAGGAAGACTGTCTGGGGGGATCCTGTGTGATGGGGGAGTCAGAATTGAGAGGGTACTGGGGGAGACATGATCAAAGTCCACTGCATGTATATGTATATTTGAAGGTAGCATAATTGAATCCACTAAATACTGTTTGTAAAAGGGGGGAGGAGGGTGAGGGCTAATGGAGTATTACAGAGGGGTAAATGTGATTAAAGTGCATTGTACACATCTATGAAAATATCACAGTGAAAACTTGTTGTATGCTAATAGAAAAGAAAAGATCAGGAAGCCATAAAAAAGAGTATTCAGAAAACAAAATAGAATTCTCAAGAATTACAAATGAAACATAAATAAAAACTCAAGAGTTTGAAAATTAACCTGAGCAAAAATTAAACCAAGAAAATCTAGAAAGTAGAATAAAAGGACAAAGTGACAAAGCCAGGCACTGTTAGCTCACACATGTAATCCTAGCTACTTGGGAGGCTGGGATTGGGAGGATTGCAGTTCAAGACTGACCCTGGCAAATAGTTCTCGAGACCTCATCTCATCAGAAAAAAGCTTGGGCATGGTGGCAAGCGCTTGTAATCCCAGCAATGGCAGGAAGCCTAAAATAGAAGGAAGGTGGTCCAGGCCTGCCTGGGGAAAAAAAAGTGAGACCACTATCTCCAAAATAGCCAGAGCAAAAAGGACTGGAGGCATGGCTCAAGTGGTAGAGCACCTTCCTTTCCCAGTAAGAGTTGTCTGAAACTTCTGTTGTCATTGGGCATTGGTGGCTTATACCTATAATCCTAGCTATTTGGGAGGCTGAAATTGGGAGGATGGAAGTTTAAGGCCAGCCAGGGCAAATAGTTTGTGAGATTGCAAAACAATTGGAACAAAATGGACTGGAAGTGTGGCTCACGCAGAAGCACTGAGTTCAAACTCCAGTCCCCCCGCCCCAAAAGTCTTTGTTTTATAGTCTTTAAATTTGATATTAAAAAGCACTTTTTAAAACTTCTTGTACTTAAAAAAAGGATATATGAAGGTTGAATAAAGGTGTTTAAGGTAAGCAATGTAAACAACTTTAGCTCTCACTTACCCTTTCCTAAGAAGCTACTGAAGAACATGTCCCACCCAAAAAAGGGAAGAAACCAATGAGGAGGAAAGAGGAGATCCGAACAAGGGTGAGGCAAGGGGAACCCACAGGAACTCCAAGGGGAGCTCTTGAGGGTGGTGACCAGGCAGCCAATGTAGTTTGATACCTATCAGAAGCTTTCCTTTTCTTGAAGAAAAGAAATTGATAGAATATTTGATCATCTAAATATCTAAAAAAGAGTCTAAGACAAAAGGCAGAGAGGTTGGTGTTGCATTAGTGATAAGTTCATCGGAAAAAAATAAATGCAAAAACAAGACCATCATTTCTAGGGAAACTAAAATTTGCACAGCAAAGAAAATAATCATTATTAGTTTACTCATGACTCAAATGTGAACAGCAGTCATGTAATCACAATGTCAACACTGAACACTGATGTGACAAAATTTAAAAATGGGTTAATAAAGTACAGAAATAAAAATTAAAGAAGTGAAAATAAGTATGTTGTTTAGAGATATGAAGGTAAATACTAAAATATTCTCTTCAGATATTTGAAAATTGTGGCCGGTAGGAAAACAGAAGTGGGCAATGGGAGGGAATTGCTGAATTTTATAAAATCTTGTATAATTCTTTGACTCTTTAAATATGTATCTTTATGTCTTTAATAAATATGAAATTAAAGATAGCTTTATCAGAGAGCCTGCTGTGAAATGAGACCTCAATAATTAACTCTTATAATTAACTTTATTATCCCTAAGTGTACTTGATCCAGGTAGATGCGAAAGAAGCAAGAAGAACTTTTTTTGTTTTTTGATACAGAACAACTCAATCTGTTAGTTCTAAGCAGTTTTCTTCATGATGATCTGATTGCTGAATTTCAGTGAAGACATGAAACCCTACAATACTTCAAGAAGGAAAAGGGGAGAAGCCAAGTCTATACACTGAGTGTGTATGCTGTGTCTGGGATGTCACACCTCATTTCTGTGACTTCATTTACCATGAAAACCACCCCATGCTGTGTGACTATCTCCGTGGACCATGGGGACATTCAGTCTTGGAAGGGTTAAAATTGTTCCCCGTCATAAAGTGAGAGAGACGTTGGATCTGGGAGTGGAGCCCAGCTTTGAGGACTGAGTCCATGCTCCACCCTCTCCATCTCCACTCACGGCATCAGAACACAGAGGCACAATGTTAAATGACAGTCTCATAATAGATTAGCAAAGCAAGTCCGGATATGTGGAAGACAGGTGTAACTGGCAAGGTCCAGCTACATCTGTGTTCTCTTGTCAATAAACAGACCCTTGGGCTGGATGCCCTGGTTGCTGACCCACCGAGCTGCCCTTCTGTTCTTGTGGTTTGCAGTGTGCCCAGTCTTGCCAATTCTGTAGCCACAGAACTGATCTGCTATTTATTTAATCTTTTAGATTCCTCCTGACAGAACAACTTGTTCTCTCTCTCTCTCCTGGTAAGATAGGTGAAGAATGAATGTAAACAGAATCTTCCTCCTGTTCAAAATGAAGGCAGCAGCTTGAGCTAAAAGTGTTGTATGGGGCAGTTTAGTGGGACCCTAAGAACATTGTCCTTCTTTTGGCTGAACTCCTATCCAAGTGGTCAGAACTGATGGGATTGGAATTGGGGATGATGGAAGGCTTAGGTTTCCCTGCAGGTGCACAGGGCTAGATGCATACTGTAGAAAATTTACAATATACAGAGAAGTACTGTAAGAGTTATAGTATAAGTGGGGAAGAGATGGCCACTCACAAAGGCTAAGATGGTGTATTTGCTGTGTGAATTTATTACAAAGATGTGGGTGAGATTAAAGGAACCCAACAAGAATGGTGAGGACCTCAGGCCAGCAATAATGGGGAGCTATTGCCATCCTAAACCTGAAGGAGGTCTGGAAGGGAGTTCTCCACATCTGAGAGAGAGACTTAGAGATATAGGACAGTTGTCCAGTGGAGTTGAGATTATAAGCTGAGGAAGGCAGTACCTTTAGTACTTCAGTGTCACTCTCCTGCCACACTCTGATCACCTGCTTCTAATTAGAAGCCAGAAGGGACAAAGGAATGTGTTAACTTATCCCTAATGGTCCATCTCCAAGGACACAGAGCAGAGTGGAGACAGGTGGACAGTGGGCCTGGTAGGGCCAGAAAAAGATGACCCAATACAGGTGTAAAAATAAACACATAGCCACCTTGGCCTCAGCTTGTGTAACTTCAGTTCCCCCCTCCTGACTGTCTTGGCCCTCCTCCTTCCTTTGTGCATCTTTGCCACTCTGTAGATCCAGTGCTCCAAATGGTGCCAGCTCTTCTCAAGAAGGCAAGCACTCTTAGTGAGTATATTTTTATTATGAGGACATCTGCACCTTCTTGCCAGCCAAAAATAACATATGGAAATGTTTCCCACATTTTCACCAGGGGGCACTCACTCCTTTCCCATGGATGGCTAGAAATGCTTTTTTGGAAGTATTTGCTGGTCAAAATAGAATCCTTTTTGTAGACACAGTAAATGTTGGAATGAGCTCTGTCCTAAAATGATTTCTGGCCAAACATTGTTTCTGTTTGAAATAAGATGACTGGACTCTGCTATGCCTTCTCGGAAAATGTTTAGAGCCCAACTTGCATGCTCTGTTTGGAAAATGCTTTGGGTTTAAATGCCTTGTTCTCTCCTGTGGAAATGAACAGAATCCTGAAGACTTTGAAAAGGTAATCCACACGCTTAATTCGTAGACACCTTTCAAAGCTGAAAGCCCAACAAATCAAGGTAGGTGAGCAAATCCTGTCTTTAGGGACTGCCTTGTACCCAATCCCATGATTCATCCTGATGGGTAAATGGAGGCTCCTGCGGGAAGCATGTTTCCTTAAGTATAAATCCTCCCAAATGGAAAAGCATTTGTTTGGTATCATATCAATCCTACTTAGCTATTAGCTATGAAAGTGACACCATGTTTGTCAAAGGAACCATGCAGAAAGCCACGTAATAAAGCAATGTATGGTAAGTGGGTGGGGCCATCACACATACTCACAAGAATTCCCCTTGAAATGTGGATCATGCTTGAAATTTAAAAATTATGGATCTCTGATTCCTTTTAAGTGAGCACTATGTTGTAACTATAAAGAAGTATAAAGATATATTAAAATGTACAGAATGGACAATAATGGGAAAATTTGGCTTCTATTAACCTATAAGAGTTATGTTGTAGAGGTTGTTTGATCTATCACTAAGACAATCAGTTCAACAAAGGGACAGATTAAAATTGGTTTGTACCCATCAAAGAAGCTTGTCCGTAAGTTAGGACACTGTGTGGTTAGTGAATAAGAGCAAAGTTTAGCATAAAAAAGAAATCTGGATTTTTGTCTTGGCTCTCCCTACTTCTTATCTGTATAACCTGGGGGAATTTGCTTAACCTCTTGAGCCTTGGTTTTTCGATATATAAAGTGGGGAAATATTTATTATACGCATTTAATGGAGCTGATGTGAGGATTAAAAAGATAACCAAAGTAAAGTTTCTGGCACACAAAAACACTCAATGTGTGATAGATATTATCATCATCATTATAATCTAACAATCCCATAAAATATTTGGAGATATTACATAACCAGGAAATAATTGCATGGGTTGAAATAATTTATTGCTGGGCTTTTCCCCCTTCAATTAACTTTAGTAGCCAGTTATGGTAGTGCTAATTAGTTATTTTAAAAAAACAACAGCTGTGTGAGTGAATTTACTGTCACAAAAACATAGGATCGTAGAAGCTGGAAAGACTTAACAGATTCATCTCATCCAAACTTCTTTTTAACATGAAGGGAATCCTTTTAAAAATCTTTAAAGTAAAGCTGACTTGTCTACATAGCCACAAATAGAAAGTGTGGCTAAATTACTTCCGCTCCTTACTGATTCAGAAATTGTAATTTATATATTAGCCCTTTCCTTAAAAATCAATGCTTCAGAGCGAGAGGAATGGTGATTTCTTTTTTTTTTCTAATTTCCAGCTGATTACTAGGTTTATTTTCATTGCTTTCTGTAGATTTTTGAAACATTTTCGAGGATCTCTTCTTTTGGGACTTAATGAAAAATTAAGGGTGTTCACATTATTCAAAGCAGTATGCAGACTTAGTGCAATCCCCATGTAAATGCCATGCTGTTCTTTGCAGAAATAAGAAAAACAAGCCCAAAATTAATATGGAGCCAGAAAAAACTCAGAGAGCCAAAGTGATTTTAGGAAAGAAAAACAAATTTGGAGGCATCGCATTTCCTGATTTAACATCGCAGTACAAAGCTATAGTACTCAAAACAGTATGGTACTAGCATAAAAACAGGAACATAGACCAGAGGAACAGAACAGAGAGCCCAGAAATAAAATCTAAACATAGACAGTCAACTAATTTTTTTGGGGGTGGGGGAACAGGGTCTTGTTATGCAGCCCAGGCTGGCCTCAAATTCATGATCAACCTGCTTCTACCTCTTGAGTGCTAAGATTACAGGCATGCACCACTAAGCCCAGTATCAACTAATTTTTGACAAGGCTACCAAGAGGGCACAATGGGGAAAAGGTAATCTGTTCAACAAATAATGCTGACAAAGCTGGATTTTCTTGCAAAAGGGTAAAACTGAGCCCTATACCATATACAAAAGTCAACAGAAAATGAATAAAAGATCTGAACGTGAGACTTGAACCCATAACAGTAAGAAGAGGACATAGAGGGAAAGTGCCTCAGCACTGGCTGTGGCAATGATTGCTTTGGATGTTACACCTAAAACTCAGGTTACAAAAGGAAACATTAATGGGAATACATCAAACTAAAAAGCTTCTGCACAACAAATGAAAACCTTTTTATGTTCCCTGTGGTCTGGGAAAAATAATTGTAAGCCACATATCTGATGAATTAATATCTAGATTTGTAAGGATTTCTTGCAATTCAATAGCAGAAAACATGTAATCCAGATAAAAATGGGCAAAGGAGCCCATTTTTCTTCAAAGAAGACATAAAAATGGCCAACAGGTATATGAAGAGGTGGTTAACACCACAAATAGTCAGGAAAATGCAGACCCAAATCATGAGGATATCACTTTACAAGATTTAGAATAACTGTTATAAAAAACATTAGGGAGAACAAATGATTTTAAGGGTATGGAGGAAAGGAACCCCCATACACTATTAGTGCAAATGTAGGTTGCTACAGCCATTAGCAGAAACAACATGAAGTTTCTTGAAGAAATTGAAAATAGAATGACCATATGATCCTCTTTTGGGTTTGTACCCAAGGAGATTAAATCACTATTCAAAAAGATGTCTGAATTCCCATGATGCAGCACACTCCTAATAGACAAGATAGGGAAAATCTGAGTGTCCATCAATCGATGAATGTGTGGTACATATGTATGATGGAACATTATACAGCAAGAAAAGGAAGATCCTGTCATTTGTCACAACATGGATGGACCTGGAGAGTCTTATGCTGGATGAAATAAATCAGACACAGGAAGAAAAATATTGAATGCTCTCACTTAAAACAAAGGTCAACTATACAGAAATAGAGAAATAAACAATGCTTACCATGGAGTAGGGGGAACTGGGAGATATAGGTGAAAGGATACGAAGTAGCAGATATATAGAATAAACATCTAGTTATAGAATAAACATTCTATATATCTAGCAGATATATAGAATAACATCTAGCGATCTCATGTACTTAATTTTTAAATATTGACAAACAATCCAAATATTTTATAATGTCTATGTTAAACTAAACACATTTGTGGACTTGATGTAGCTAGACAAGAGTTGAGTTTTACTCTGATTTATTTCTTCTTTTACTATTTGCACATACAATTGTATAATCTGTGCTATTGCATATTCTATTTGCGTTCTCTTTCTAGACTATTTATATTTTTTGGTGGGACTGGGATTTGAATTCAGGATTTCCTGTTTGCTAGGCAGGTGCTCTGCCACTGAGCCACACCTCCAGCCCTTCTGCTCTGGTTATTTTGCAGATAGACTCTCACTTTTATTTATTTATTTATTTGCCCAGGCCTGCCAGGAATGTGATCCTTCTACCTTATGTTTCCTGCTGCTGCTGGGATGACAGGTATGACCCACCATGCTCAGTTTTTTCTCATTGAGATGCGGTCTTGAGAATACTTTTTTTTTTTTTTTTTTTTCTGGATCCTCTTGATCTCAGCCTCCTGCTAGACTGGGATGACAGGTGTGTGCCATCTATTGGTGAGATGGGAATCTTGTGAACTTTTGCCCAGGTTGGCCTCAACTGCAATCCTCTTGAGTAGTTCGGATTATAGTTGTGAGCTACTGGTACTCAGCTAATTATTTTTAAAGGCAAATCCCTTTCCTTATTCATTTTTATATCCATTCTACAGAACCCCAGTAAGCAATAAAGATAACTCTCTCAATTTCAATTTGTATCATGTCCCCCAAATGGTCCCCAAAGTAAAAGTAATGCGAATACTATGAAAAACCCAAACAATAGAAACAAGAATCAAAACAAGAACAACGGACAACAATAACATAGTCAACCTAGAAAAAAAATTAGAATTGAGGAGCTGGTGGTTGAACTCACCTCCAAGTACATTGCTAGGATTATCCTGCTCTGATTCTGTTCTGCCTGCTGGCAGTGGGATCCCTGCCCTGGCACTTGTTTGCCAGTGGGCAGGTTGGGAAGGCACACCCAATTCTTGTGCTCTGAGTGTGAGTTACGAGCCCTAGATGGAGAATTGAGATGCCTTTGGAAATCAGGAAAGTGGAATGGAAAAGACGATTTCGTGGTCATTTTGAGAGCACCTCATTTTGATATATACATGGCAGAGGAAGCCAGAAAATGAAGGGGGATCTGTAATTAGCTTTGGATTTCAACCAGGATGTCTCCTTCCAGGAACTGCTTTACCTCTAATTATCTGAGTTTGGGAAGGGAGCTTGGAGGAGAGGCTATCCAGTATGGTTTCAAGTACACTGATCTCATCTTGATGCCCACTGTTCACGTGCTTGCATAGGATTTGCATCAGGGGGTAAGTTGGGAATTTAGAGACAGGACTGGCAGAAAGATATTTAGCCCTGGAACACTTCACCCAGCCCTCACATCTCTCTCCTTGTCCACTCTTGCTTCATTCCATCGGTTGGGCTGATCCTGTTAACAGTGATATGGATGTCACTGTCCTGTGTAAAATTTAATGAGTGCATTGCCCTCTGCTTAAAGTTCACAGTCTCAGCATCACATAAAAGACACTGCACACTTGGGCTCTTGCTCGTCTCTCCAGTCTCCTCTCTGTGCTGTTCCCTATGCTGTTGCTTTCCCTTGCTTGCTGGCTGACTTACTCTTATCCTGCAGAGCTCAGTGTTTGTTTCCCTTGGGAGGCATCCGGGTACTCTGGAACAGCACTGTCAGGGGTAGTGGAGTGGCTCAAGTGGCAGAGTGCTTGCCTGGCAAGCATGAAGCCCTGGGTTCAAATTCCACTACCACCAACAAAAAACAGCACTAATAGAAATGTAGTGTGACCCTTAGCTGCCATGCTGAATTTTCTAGTAGCCGCATTACAAAAGTGAAGAGAAGAAGGTGAAATTAATTTTAATATTTTATTTCATTCAATATGCCCCAAATAGTTTTAGCATAAAACCAAATATAAAATTATTGATCTTTATTATTATCATGTAGTTAGTATTCAAAATCTGTTGTGTATTTTGTGCAAATAGCACATCTCAGCGAAGCCTGGCCACACTTCAAGTCTTGATAGCCACATGTGTCTAAGGGGCTCCTGTATTGGACAACACAACTGTAGATTAACTTGGCTGCTCTCCTGTGGGAATTGTTACTTGTCTTCTGTGCTGTGCTCTGGTCATAGAACTTCTGTGGTCCAGTAGGTAGATCACATTCTTTTTCTAGGTCTTAGTGCAGGTTATTTCCTCTGCCTAGCCCTCTCCTTCTGGACAGGTCCTGTGTAATTTTTCAGGTCGTGGATTTCTCCATTAAACCTGCCATGGCTCTCACATTCTATGTTAGGGTCTTTCCTATGTATTCCCATGTGTTCTTTAAGCAGTGTCATGCATGTTTCGTGCTATGTTATCAGTGCCTGTTTATAGCTCTCTCTGGACTGTGAGCTGACTGAAAGGACTGAAGCTATGTATATCTGATTCTCTAATCCAATACAAGTACATCTTAGATGCTCAATAAAGTATTACTTTTTACATTGAGACTCAGAGTGCTCGCCATTGCACCACAGAATCCACAAAGTATTACTTTCTGATTTTCAGATACCCTACACAAACTTTTCTACTCACTTTTGCTGAGTTAACATACAGAGACAAATGGGTCAAATACTTCAAAGTTTAAAACTCAAAAGCTAGCTAGTTTATTTCACAAACTTATTAACCCATCTCTTTGACCACCTATGTACATGGATAATATTATTTAAAAATAAGCAGTACAGACTGAGTCAAAAGTATTACACCGATGCCAATTTTCTGGTTTTGAAAATGTGCTATAGTAAGAGAGAATATTATTATTGGGGGAGCTGAAGGGTAAATGGGATCAACATACTTTTGGCAACTTCTTGTGAGTTTTAAACTATTTCCGGATAAAATGTCAGTCTAAAAAATGTTTCTTAGCAGGACGTAGTGGTGCACATACCTATAGACCCAGCTACTTGGAAGGTTGAGGAAAGAGGATTGCTGGTGTCCAGGAGTTTAGCAATTTTCAGTAATCACAAAACCCCATAGCCCATAAATGCTTTGCTTTTTATTATGAAAAAGCTATTTCCAGGACAAAACTATCATATGAAACAACCTGGGTTGGGCAAGGACTAAAATCGGTGATTCCCAGACATTGTGGATTCATGCCACACTTCTGAATATTAGAATTCTGGCACCCCTCTTGGACTAATTAGGAGACTAAAAACAACATTTAAACAAATTAAGAATAATTACAATGCAATTATGACCACAGTCAAACAATGTCTCCCAGTGTTTATAAAGCAGTTAGTGGTCACCCTGTCACACTGTCCTATTGTTTGAGTAGAATGGCTCATGGCTGGGACTGTACACTTTTAAACAAACACGAGCCAAAGCTCTTGCCTGCTTGACCTCACACCTTACCCTTGTTCACAGAGAGTTGGAGCATCCCGGATGTTTTTCTGCCTGCTCAATTAATCTGTCCGCCTGACATATGATGCTGCAACTATGTGTATTTTCAACTTGGACACCATTCAAAAAATGTCATTGGGGAAATTCAGTTGTATCTCTGTTCCTGGCTCATGGTTCATTAGTATCTCATAGCTCAATGATGGAGAACCACTGATTTAGGTATTACAGGTGGAAAACATATTTTTATTCTTGGCTACTGCAAATTACTTTTACAGAGTCCAGTTAGAGAACTGTGTCTTTTTTTTTTGATATGCATTCTAACATGTAAACTCAGGTAATTTTGTAACCTTTCTTTAAATGTACATTTTCTAATAATTCACAAATTTTATGAAGTTAGGAGAACCTTCTGTGGCTTCTTTGGTATCACCCCTACCTTGGCATCTGAGTCAGTTCAATTTTACCTGTAGGTTCTAAAAATAACCATTAAGTTGATTTATCTAGATGAGATGATTTAAGCAAAGGCAAGAAAATTTTAATCACGCTATGTTTAACTTGTGATTGAAAATTCTTGCCAACACAGATACACAATCTTTAAGGAAAGCATCCTGTGTTTATGATATTCACTTATTCATTCAGTAACTATTTGTGGGTCACCTTATGTGCCTGCCATTGAGTAGCTCAGTCTCTACGGTGTTGGTCATACATAAGTGACCAATTGCCTATCCACCCGTACGACTTGAAGATGGGGCATGGTTGTGCATAGGATATTAGGACATGCTGCATTCAGAATCTTTTTTTGTTTTTGGTGATGCTGGGTGTTGAACTTAAGACCTCATGCTTGCTAGGCAAATGCTCTACTACTTGAGCTATATCTGCAGGCTCCCTTTTATTGCTTCAGTTTTTTTTTTTTTTTTTTTTGGAAAAGATCTTGAGTACTTGCCAGGGCTGATCTCATACTGCAATCCTCTTATGCCTACCGAGAAGCTGGGATGACGGGACATACCACCATGCTTGGCTTATTGGTTGAGATGCGATTTCACTAATTTTTTATTTATTTATTTATTTTTTATCTAGGCTGGCCTTGAACGTTGATCCTCCTGATCTCCATGTCCTGAGTAGCTGGGATTGCAGACACAAGTCACTGTACCTGGCCCTGAATTTTTAGAACACATTTTTTCCGTTGACTCATGGAAATAATACATCCATTTCTTCCTATGAATAAGTAATAAAGAGATATCCAGTTGCCCATACTACTTAAGAAACTGGTATACTGTGGACCTGTTTCCAAGAAAACAACATGTGAGTTTACATACACATTGTAGCCAGAAAGCAGAGAAACCACACTGACTGTGTTCGTAATTCAGCTCCCAAATCACTAGCAGTGTTGATCTTCTGAAATTTACTTACCTTCTTTGTGCCTCAACTTATTAAACTGTCAAATGAAGGATAATAACATGACCTACTTCATTGTGTTGCCAAAAAATTAAACGAGAATGACTCCAAGGCACCGTCTAAGAACTCAGTTATTAGTCATCTGCCTATATCAATGATTTCAAACTAGTTTAAAGCAGTTCAACCTTGTAAAAATATTTTTGCAGAGCTGTAAGTAAAGAAACACACACACGAGAAATATTCCTGGAGAAGGCCCCAGTGGGGAATACAGGGCCCAGGCCTGACTGTGTCAATAAACCCTGGCTTCTGTATTCTTTCTTAGCTCCCCCAGTGAGTCTGGTGCACCCAGAAATTTGACAGCCCCCGCTCTACTATTCTCTGCAACATTTTAAAGCCATTGATCCACGACATAATTTTTAATGGTCGGATAAACTTTGTAGAATGAATTTACACTGATGTATTTAAGTACTCCACCAGTGATGGATATTTAGGTTGTTTCAATTGCAACTATTGCTGCAGAAAATGTTCTCACACACTTATATCCTTCTGAACGTGTGTTGAATATGGCTGCCAGATAGGGTTTTAGAAATGAGATTGCTAGGCCCAGAGTATACGTGCTTTAAGTTTTGATAAATATGGTGAGGTTGCCCTCTGAAAGGCTGCATCATTTACTCTTGTGCCAACAGTTCTCCCGTTCTGTCATTTTTCTCTCAACCCAGGTTTTAACGATGTTGATTAATGAAATCCACATCGGTGATGAACGGATCTGTAAGCACCCAAACAGACCCGGTAGATCCAGTAGATACTCCTGAAGCCATTTTATTACCAGCTACCTCCTCCACCACATGGCCAAAGCTTCTGCTAAGATATCTGTGTAATTTTGTCTCTCTGGAATATTCCAAAATATAAGAAATCATGCTGCTTCTGTTGATTTCAGACGGAGCTTTCTGTTTTCTGTGGTAGAGGTTTTTATTTATAGTCAAGAAATTCTGAAGTCAAAAAATATAATTCTCTCATTGTTGAGTTCCTGGACGCCTTCCTCCGATCATAGCCGTATCTCTGAGTAACACATCACCAGAGTGACAGCTCTCTCGTGATTTAGGAGCCTGTCAGATCATTAGAGCATTACCAATGTAAGGATGTATTAGTGTAACACATCACCAGCGTGTTATCGCTCTGTGATGAATGGCACCGCATCAGAACAATGGCCCAAAGAAACTATGAATTCTTTTAGAGTTAGAAATGAAATCTATTTTTTGGAATAAGGAACAAATAAATATGAATGCTTTTCTTTCACAGGGAAAACAGGCTTAAATCATGTAGTTTTGATCTTTTGGTCATCCCTCGGTCATTGTCTAGCTTCAGCTAGAATCAAGGACTTCACGTGGGGATGGGTTAGAGGCTTTCTAGATTTAAAATGAATTACTTGTGCCAAGGGAAGGTTAGCATTCAAAGAAGGTCTTTGGTGCCCTGATCTTTGTGTTGTGTTTCCCTGTAAGTCGGGGGGTGGGGGGGCAGTATTTGTGAATGGGGTCTTTTTATTTGTGCCTTTCCCTTTCCTCTTCTTTTTCCTTTCTTTTCTTTCATTCATTCATTCTTTCTCTTTCTTCCTACCTTTCTTTCTTCTTTCCTCCCTCCCTTTCTTTGTTTCTTTTTCTTTTTGCAGTGCTGGGGACCGAGCTCAGGGCTTTGTACATTCTAGGCAAGCACTGTACTACTGAGTGACACCCCCAGCCCTGTGCATTTGCTTTTTCTAAAAACTTGGATTTGAACCCAGGACTTTGTGCTTGGGAAGAGGGTGCATGAGCCCACTCTTTTCCTCTCTGGTTATTGTGGAGACGGTCTTGTTTTTTGCCTAGGCTGGCCTGGACTGCAATCCTCTAATTTTATACTTACTGCTGTCCTTGGAAATGATAGGCATGCCAGCATGTCTAGCTTTTCTACTGAGATGGGGTCTTGCAAACTTTTTTTTTTTTTTTGCCTGGGTTGGCCTAGAACCATGATTCTCCCAATCTCAACTTCCCAGGTAGCTGAGACCACAGGCACATGTTACCATACCTAGCTGTTGGTTGAGATGGGGTCTCATGAATTTTTTCCCAGGTTTGCCTCAAATTGCAATCTTCCTGGTTTAAGCCTTCCAAGTAGCTCATTGGGATCACAATGAGCCACCACACCTGGCTGGATTTACTTTTAAGGGGAGAATTGCTGAGTACAGAGACTATCTTTTTAATAATTTAGTCCATTACTACAGTGCCTGACCAATGTGCACTGATTCTTTCTGATGAAGTATCTGTTTCTCTAAGGCCAGAAGTTCCCCTGATGGGAGGCATTCCTTTCTATAGTGACAGTGCTTCTGGAATGGACTCATTAAAGTGGAATTGTGCCAAGGTGAGAGGCAAGAGGTACCATATTAACTCCCCATCAATAGCAAAAGCAAAGATGACCCAGAAGAGGAAAGGCCAGAATGTGGTGACATCATCTCAGATCTCCACTCAGGGCTGGCTCAAGGCTTAGACGTGGAATTGACTCTGACTTGAATTTGAATTCTCAGTCTCTTCTTAATTTGGGCCAAGTCCTTGACCTTTTTGAGCCAGTTTCTCCATGTGTGAAAATGGAGATGTGTCTAGTAACTACCAAATAGAGCTGCTATGATAATTAAATAAGTTTATTGCATGGAAAGGGTTCATACATTGCCTGGTATATAGGAAATGCCTTGCAAATGTTAGCCCTTATGTTGGTGGTTGTTATTTTTACATTATGCTGTGCATAAGGGAAACACCTTGATGTTTGAAAGCTCTGGAGGTGGAGTGGGGTTTGTGGATTTTAGGCTCATTGCATTTACAACCCATGTTTTGTAGCCTAGTGTTTTATCTTCTCTGGGTTAAAATCCTGTTATACTCACCTGAAAGACAGACTTTCAAATAGACCATTCCATGAAACTGTAAGTACCTGTAGTGAGTGCCCATGTCAACAAGTCCCAGATCTGATGGGAGAATTTGAGTTCCAAATTCTCCCATTGCCATTGCCACAAAAGGTGGCATAGACAATTGACTGCATGTGTAGAGAATAACCTGGGAGCTGCTACTGTTATTTTATGATACAGGCCCTGGGCTAAGGGATTACACTGGTCCTCGCAACAGTGATTCATCCCACAGGCATTAATATCTCCAGTCAGCAGATGAGAAAAGTGCAGCTCAGAGAGGTCAGGGAACATTCCCACAACACACCACGGAAATGTGTGGAATCAGGATTGCACTCAGGTGGTTTAGATTTTAGAGCCTGAGATCTTAACTGTCACATGTTTCTTAAAAACGTATACATTTACAGGGAATATCTGCATATTCTGTGGTGTGTGGTCCACTTAGAGGAATTTCTTGAAATTGTGACAAATAGAAACAGACCAGAAAATGAGCACCAATGTCTTAGTGCCCAGAAGACCTGGTTATCCGGAGGCTCTGCAGTCAGCACAAACTGAGTTCATCTAATCCAATGGAACCTTCCAGGAGAGCCACTGGGTTCTGCCATTGACTCTCCTACCCTCTGCAGTCCACCACTTATTGTGATCTGCCTGCATCAGGACAGCATGCTTCAGATAAGCAAAAGAAGGCTGCAGAATCCAGTTTCCTGTTTCTGTCCCCTTGCTCCTCCCTCCCACATCAAAGCAGATTGCAAAGAACGGTTCTGCTCTGATCAGGGATTAAAATGTCATCATGGCGCAGTGTTGGGACCAACTTGATCCTGTAGCTTGCTGCCAAAGGCTTCATCACCATGTCAAACTTTGGGCCATGGGAAAACAATGATCTGCTGTGACTACTGATTTATTTAAGCACATTCAAGTGGAAACACACATTAATGCCAGAGAAAATATTATAAATTATTTCAGTGAGCTTTTAATTTCAGTGGATAGGTGCAAAGTAAGTTTGTTGAAAATGAATTTTTCCTGATCTGCAGGAATTCTGTTGCCTTTGGATTTGCTTTGGGAGGCTAAGGAAGGCACTATTTTCCTTGATTTTTTTTTCCGGTTGTTTTGGAGAACAATTTTCTCTGACATGAAGCTGGTTGTTTTATGGTTCTAAGAAATATATTGGTTTATTCATCTGTTGCAACTGTAATAATATTGCCATTGGAGTCCAACTCAGTAATAAATCAGGTCATTCCTTTCTACTCTATACAAATAATTAAAATAAAAATCGACTCTGCCAGTGAATTTGTTGTACAAGCTGAATAGAATTGTGTGCTGTAAGTCTAGATATTTTGGTTGACACAGGACTGTATATCTTAAAAATAAGAAACCAAAAGGTTGGAAAATAAGACCTTATTTCATTATGTGCAATTTATAACATTTATCTTGAAGATAAAGTTGCCTTCCTTGGCTGCCTATTAACTAGGAGCCAGAATTCCAATACTGTGGGGTGTTCATGGCCCCAGCCTCCGCCACCCTTCACTATCCTCTACCTTCTCTTTTCTTTCCTCTCTTCCTTGCATCGTTAAAAAAAGCAAGTCAAGCCTCATTATTATAGCTCTGGAAATAAGGGCCTGTTATTTATGTGCTCACGTTTGCATATGTATTTCCATTCTTTTTCCTGAAAAGAATTAAGGCAGTGTGCATAATTCAAAATAAAGTCAAAATGAGTGAACCATAAAAATTGGTGGAAAGAGAGAAATAAGTTGAGAAGAATAAAATGAAAGCAACAAGACTGACCTACAAAATGAATGCTGTGGTGTCCTGTGCATTGCTAGAGGAGGGCTGTGCACTTGACTTGGAGGTTTCTCCTAGGATTAAGGCCTAATTCCCAGGAACCATTAAGATTAGAAACACATTTGTTATTCAGGAGGAGCCAAACTTGGTTGACACCAGGGTTTTTCCCTTTGGTCCTCCACAAAGAGGACACCATGACTCAGGGACAAGTGTCTTCAGCAAGATCCTAAAGAAACACATGAATTAATTGGCCTGGTCCTTTATACTTGACATAGCACCAAGCAGTATTTCTATAAGGCTGACAGAGCAGCCTAAAGTAAGGTCTTTCAACCTTACTTAAGCCAAGAAGAGACAGGGGAACTCCAAAGCAGTAGTTCTGAGATCTTCTTGTGCATAAGAGTCACCTGAGGAGTAAGAGTTGCCACATCTCCCTCTGCCTGCCCTGTGTGAGGCTAAGTCAGGTTATGCTGTAGAAACAAATAGCTCCGAAATCTTGGGGTTTTCTTCAGGCAGCCAAGCTTTATTTCTTGTTCATGTTCTGTGACTACTGCAGGTCAGCCAGGTAAGTGGGGTTGTGGGGGGTGGGGGACTGGTGTCTTTGCTCTGTGGCTTCTGTACTCAGGGATCCTGTTAAGGGGTGCTCTGTCTCCATGCTCCCATGATTGCCAAGCTAGGACAAAGGCTGGGGGAAATTCATATATTGGATCCTAAGGCTTCTGTCTGGAAGATTGCGTGTTCGTTTCTGACACCATTCTATCGGTCAAAGCAAGCTACATGGTCATGCCTAATTACTCAGAGGGCACCAAAGTACCACTCTACCTTGAGCCTGGAAGAAGGGAATCTATATTTCGCACGGAATACCAGGGACTCGCGCTGCTAGCCTTGGGGCCTTGTTTTGAGGCGCACTGATCTAGGGAAATGATCGGATGGTACATTACTCAGGAAGTCTTCATCAGTTTCCCTCTGAGCTGGGCTTCAGTTGTGTGTTGAGTGGGGATGCATGCGTGATAACACCTTGACAGCCACCTGCCTGCCAGCTCCTCTATGGAAGCAGCAAACTCTAGGCCATAATATGTCTAAAGGTCACATGTTTTGAGGGTCAAGCTGAGGAGTCTAACAACACTACTGACTTTTTTTCAAAACTCAGGGCCTTATGCTTGCTAGTCAGTTGTGCTGTCACTTGACATGCCCCCAGCTCTTTTTTGCTTTTAGTTATTTTTTCACTCTCTTTGGTCAGCCTCAGACCACAATCCTCCTACCTCCGCCTATGTATGGCTGGGATTATAACGCGTGCCACCATGACCAGCTTGTTCTTTGAGATAGGCTCTCACTAATTGTTTTGTCCAGGCTGGCTCAAACTGTGACCCTGCCCTCTCTGCCTCCCACGTAGCTGGGATTACAGGTATGAGCCACCTTGACTGGTACTCCCAATTTTAAGATGGCTCCACCTCCAAAGGAAGGGGGACCTATCATGCATAGAATACCTATGGGCTGGGGTAAGAGTTTCTTAATAAATTGCTTGAGTAGCCCTATGTCCCAGAGCTCTGTGCCATGGACTGGATGTGTGAGTGACAGAATTCCCATGAGTCTTTGGGACAAAATAATATGCTTGGTAAGCCTAGGCTGGTTTCTGGACTTATGTATTCTACTCCAGCTTCAGAGGCTGCTATCCTCTTGGTTAAGAAGCTTGGGCAGAGCTTGAAGAAAATTGAAGAAGTTATAAACAAGTGACCACTTCCCTGAGGAAACGTTTCAATAAAGTTATTCTGAAATGCTTCATTATTATTTTGTGGCTGCCTAAATTTTAAAAATCACTGTGTTGAATGCGCATAAAGATAATCAAAGTTGTATTGACATGGCTTACAGTGGAAATTGTCAGCCCAGCTTCCTTGAGGCAATCCTGTTATTATTTCTCACATTTCTTGTATTTACTGTGCTATCAGTAGAAGGCTCACCTTGCTAGTTTCTTTTGGCAGTACTGGGATTTGAACTCAGGACTTCCCTCCACCATTTGAGTCCCATGTCCAGCCCTCACATTGTTACTTTCTTATTTGCCACTCCTAAAGTTCACCTAGAACTGCACCATCCAGCAGAATTCAATGGAAATTACCTACCTGATCTAAACTTTTCTAGCAGATGCAAAAAAGCAAAGGCAGCTAGGGATGTAGCCCAGTGGAAGAGTACCTGCTTAACACGTGCGAGGCTCTGGGCTCAATCCCAGCACACGTGTGCAAAAAGAGGCAGGTGAAAATTATTTTAGTAATATATTTTGTTTAATCCAACATGTTGAAAAATTATCATTTCGGCATGTAATCAATGTAAAAATTATTAATGATAAATTTCACATCCTTTGTACTGTGTGCATGTGGTTTTTTGGCGTTTTGTTTTTGTGTTTTCAAGACAGGGTCCCTCAGGCTGGCCTAGCCTAGGCTGGCTTTGAACATTCGATCCTCTTGCCTCAGTTTCCTGAGGGAGCTTAAGGTACAGTTATGTTCACTAGCTCGGCTTCAAGTGCTTCATGGTTACATATGGTGGTGACCACTGTCTTAGACAGCGCAGACCTAGAGATTTTCTGTCATAGTGGGTGAGTGTTTAGCTCTTTCACATGTTGAGGCACGTTAGCCTGTTATTTTAACAGTTTTTCACTATGGTGGTAAAATGCACCACAGGAAACAATAGGAAAACAGCGGTGATAAAGTCCTGTGCTCCTTGTGTGGATCACAGGACTGAGATTCTTAGCATTTGGCAAGAGGGAAGGGAGCATACGCAACGGTTGGAGGGTGGTTTGTCACCACAGACTCACGCAGCAGTTGAATTTCAGGGTCTTATGTGAGTGGTGTTAAGTGGAGTGGGAACTTAATCTGACCAGGTGTTTAGAGGTAGAGCCCTTGGGAAGTATTAAGGTAGGCTTCCCTTGATTAAATCTTGGGAGCTTTATAAGGTTAGAGATACATATGTGTCCCCACCACGATGGGAGGGAGTCAGGGTCCCTTGCCAGAGCCTGAATATTTGGACATTCAGCTTCCACATCTGTGAGCCACATAAACCTCTTTTCTTTGTAAAGTAGCCTGCTTTGTATTTCATTATAGTAATGAAAGATTCACTAATATAGCATGTATTTGGCTCTTTCTTAGATGAATTCTTTATTTTTGAGGAATAGAGATTAGTATTTAGAAGAAAAATCTGATTTAATAAGACAATCACCACAGAAATGACAAAGGAGAACAAATAGCAAGCAACAAGGTTTTTTGTTAGTTCTGTCAAGACTTGGACAGTGCTGGGGACCTGATAGCCTTCTCAGATGCTAGTTTGTCTCTCTCTCTCTTTTTTTTTTTTGGGTTTGAACTCAGAACCTTGTACTTGTCAGGCAAGCTCTCTACCACTTGAACATGTCCCCAGTCCTTTTTGCTTTTGTATTTTACGAATAGGGTCTTGCATTTATGTACCAGGCTGGTCTGGACCATGATCCTCCTATTTATATTTTTTGCCTAGCTGGGATGACAGGTGCATGCTACCATACCCAGCTTTTATTGTTTGAGATAGGGTCTCTTGAACTTTTTTCCCAGACTGGCCTTCAACCTTGATCTTTCCTATCTCCACCTCCTGAATAGCTAGATTACAGGCATGAGCCACCATGCCTGGCCTTTTTTTTTGGGACAGAGTCTCTCTATATAACCAAGGCTGACCTTGAACTAGCAAGGATTATTTATTCCATTATTTTAAGAGGGAGCATTACCCAAACCAGTCAGAAAATAATTTGAATTTTAGAGTTTAGGTAGATGAATTTTGGTACCAAGGATTTTTCATTTTAGTTTCTCAACATCCATTTATCCTTCTTCTAGTAAGCATACCCCTCTTTTCCCCTGAAGACTTAACCTGCTCTCTATTCTCAGCTCTTGTCCTTTGGGAAGTATTAATTCTGTGCTAAGTCATAGTGGTCAAATGCCCTGACTTAGCCTGGCCACTCCTAGAATTTTGGTTCTCTGACTACACTGGTTGGGACAGAGGTGAGCACACTTAAGCCAAGCTAATTAGGCTCAATCAGAGAAATCTTGGGGGTTTTCTTTGAGTAAGTGAGAAAAGGCACTCATTTCCCTGAGTCTGGAACCTAGAAGACCCTGCAGTGGCCAGAGCCACCCAGTGAAGCCGAGACTGAAGCTCACACAATGTGTGCAGGTGCCGAGCTGTGGAGAGGAACCAACTCTGATGACCTTGTCTGAGCTCCAGAACACCGCTGGACTTGGAGGCCAGGATAGAATCCTGACCTGAGTAAACCTGCCAGGTCTCCCTCTTCTGGCACTACCTGTTCGTGTTCATAAGTAAGTGTCTAGTAATCTTTTTTTCCATGTTGATGTATTCACCTTTCTCGATAGACCCAGGAGATGCTTCAAGGAAAGTGTTTCCATGGCAGATGAATTTGGTAAAGTCTGTAGACCATATTCCTCCACTTGGGCATTCTTCATACACATTAGCACGTTAAAAACTCCCAGAATAAAAAACTAAACTCCCAAAAATTTGGAATCTAAAATGTTTGATTAGCTCTTCCAAGACTTAGGTTGGCCATGGTACAATGTTTTAGGCTCATACTTACCATGGAACACACTTTGCCAGCCCCTGCTCTAGGAAGGAAGGAGTTCTCTCATATTTTAAGTAATCAAGCTGGGACCACCTGCAGTCTTGGCTCTCTGCAGATTATATACCACAATAATATATTCTTCTCTCTGAAGATTATATACCATGTACACAAGAACCTATGTCAAAATAGACATTATGATCTGACACAGAAAATGTGTTTCAGACACATGTTTAGATTGTTGGGCAACCAAACTAAGATAGACCAGTTATTTAAACCAAGAATATTGGTTTAGATATTTATTTACTCATTGGATAAAACTGGTATTTATCTATCTAGACATAGCTAATTAATTATTATCATCTATTAACTCAACAAATGCTTACCGAGTCACTCCTTCATTATAGTCCCTAACCTTAAGCAGGTAATACTTAAGAGATCTTCATTTGTGAATACAACTTTCAAGACTCCCTACGGCTCATTGGATCCTTCCCCAACTCCAGTGTCCACTTACTCTGATCTGGGTTGGCCTGACACTAACCTGTAACCATAGACAGGGTTTGTTACTCATTGTGAAAAGTAAGTAGCAATATCACAGAATTTTATATTGATAAAGCACTTTATATTTTGACTTCTTTCAAGGATACCATCTCATTCAATCCCGATCTTATTGAAGAGATAAACAGAGCACCGTTATTATCCTTGTTTTACACAGAGGAGAAGACATGTCCAGAGAAATTAAATGACCTGTCCAAGGAACACAATTTTGGACACTCACAATCAGAGTGTCCCTGGATTTCTAATTTCTCCTTTTTATTTATTTATTTTAAAAAAAATGTATCAGTGCCATTTGTTAGTTGTTTAATTTGCTCTGATACCTAGAATGTGAAAGGTAGGATATAGACTTTTACTGTAACCACTAGCTGTGTGTAGCTATTGAACACTTCAAATGTGGCTACTGTAACTAAGGAACTAAATTTAGAGTTTGAATTCTAGCTAATTAAGGCTTAAATTAAAAATCTTACTCAATTCAAATATTGAAAACCCTTAAGCAGTTGAAAATAACATGGATGTATGAATCTACTTTTTCCAGCTGTCAATTCCATGACATCTAAATATAGATCACACATCTTTGATGAAATCTTAGTGTCTAAATTGAGATGCAAGCCTCAAATAGTCATCAGATTTAGAAAATGTAGCATGAAAAAGAATGTAAAGCATATCTTTAATAGTTGTTGTATGAATTATAGGTTGAAATGATAATATTGGATATATTGTATTCAATAGAACTATGTTATTAAATGAATTTACCTCGTTTTCCATTTTTTGGGATATGGCTACTTAGGAGTGTTTATTGTACAGAACTAATATATACTGTATTGGAGTTGATGAATGTTTAGCTGCAAATTCTAAACCACAGTGAAATAGGCAAAAGGATAGCATAAGAGCCCTAATGCAAATTCTACTTTGGGAGTCACTCAGGCTTGGCTGTGAATTCTGACTCCAATACCCCTTACCTGGACTGGTTCCTTAACCTCTGCAAGCTTGTTTCCCTATCTTTCCTTTTCTTCCTTTCCTTTGGGGATGATGTCAATATCCACTTCATTGAATTTTTTGAGCTTCAATGAACTAATGTACCGCTAGCACATAGACTAGCATTAAACATCAGGCAATATTCAAATGCTCATTATATTGCTAGTAATAATAATAATACTGATAATGATACACTAGGTATAAAATACAAATAGAATCCTGACCTTAATAAGTGATGATATTTTCTCTGAACCTCATTTTTTTTAAGGCATCATTCTATGTTGCAATTCATTGCAGTGGACTGCATTAATCATACCATGTTTTGTTGCTCCTGACAGTAATGAATAGTAACTGATACAAACCAGCCCGCCAGGTCACTGATGGGGTGGTTGCTACAAATGTTCTTTTCCAAAGCAGTCCTTAATTACCTTTTGTGTGTGACCTACCATATGCTGTAACCCCTCTAGCTGGAAATCTGCTCTGGATTACAATGCCATGTTCATTTAAAGCAACATCTTTGGTTGGTTTTTCCTCTGAAAATCTCAGGGAGAGGTGGGATTCAGTTGTTCCTTGTAATTATATATATTAAAAACTTTCTAATTCTCTCTTTTCCATCTCATTTTCCTTTTATTATTTGAGCCAGTGATACTGGCTGTGCTTTGAGGGCTGGGACTATCTGTGTGCTCAATTATGTGAAATTATCAGAACTTCTCTGACTGATAGTGATGTGTATACACCTGGCATACAGCTGTAGAGATAGCCATATTGTATACAAATGCTGGTTTTAAGACGGAAAATGGTTTCAAACATAATGGAATTTTATAACTTTTAAAAGTCTTGGAAATGCTCCCTTACTTGAAAATCAAGTTTTTAGCCTTCTTATCTACCCAGTACATATTTGGAAATAGGTGGAAATGAAAAAGGCATTTTGTTTGCCAAGAACACAGTTGTTCTCAAGCAACTGTGAAGAGTGAAGGCCTGTTGTAGAGTGAAGGCAGCCATAAATTGTATGGAAAGGATGAGCATGGGTGTGGTTCACTAAAACCTTATTTATAAAACAAGTAGAAGCCTGGATTTGATCCCCAGGCTGTGGTTTGCCCAAGTAGGGACAGGGAAGACAGTCAGAGGAAGCAGTTGTTGGACGGAGGAAGGGTAAAAAGACATCTTTATAGGAGACAGAACCATCTAGAAACTGCATCATGAAAACCCCTTCCATTTCCCAAGGGAGGTACATTCTGTTATTGATGCTTTGATTTTAGCTATGATAACTGAGATTCAGGTGATGGCCTGAAGTCATCTAGGAACCATCAAAATAGATTCTACATATTCTTATTACAAAAATGGCAGCCAGGGAGCATTTTTTGGTGAGAGTTAAAGCAAACAAATGAAAATAAAGTACTTAAGGTAGTATGTATCTGCTGTCTGAAAAACTCACAGAATTGTCCATTTTCTGAAATCTGTGGATGTTGAAGTCTTACTGTATTTTTTATCTTTTGCTCTACAAGACAAGCAAAATCAACTTTCTACATGGATCTTTGAACAGATTCTCTGTGGGGCTTTGGAGAACATTCAACACGTTCTCTTTCCTCTTGTTAAAGAAACCTGTGTAGAATGATAAACTGTGCTTGACATACTCACATCCATGCTGACTATTGAAAAACAGTGTTCTTCTAGGAAAAGACTGTCTTGGACTACTCTTGCTAAACTTGGGGGAAATTGTTGTTTCCAGCATGGGACACTGGGGACTATGACCCTCCACAGGGTTTGGGTGGCTGCTGAGTTGATGTCTTTGAGAATTTTTTCAATACACTCTTCAGGACTTTTTCAAGGAAGGAAATTCTGCATTACCCCATCCAACATATTCAAGCTTCTTCTCCCCTTTGCTCTGCATCATTGTCTATTTATCATTATTGATGAGAAACATCAATAATGGTTGGGATTTATTCTATTTCCCCCTTAGACATAGTTTATGTTCAAGTTATAAAATATGAATTTGTAAAGACAGCTTAGAAAATTTCCCAGGTTATTTATAAAACCTCTCAGGTTTTGGCCATCAGCGATTGACCATCAAAGAAAAGTAATGATAAAAAATGATTTAAAAAGACATCCTGACTTTGCCTTTTGCAAAAGTGATTCTTAGCTGTAAGTTTATTATAACTTTGCAATACACTGTAAAGTATTGTATGAGTTAATACTGGGGAACCACAGAACTAGACTCCACAGGTGCAAATACTACATCATATAGTCTGTGGCTACTTGATAGGTAGATTACTGAAAGTTCTAGAACTGTTTATTTGTAACATGGCACTTGTTCTATATTTTTCAGAGTTGCTGGGCACATTAAAAAAAATGAGATACTACACATGGAGTCTTTAGCACAAAATAGGACTGCCAAGTACAGCCATATAGACTGTGAATTGCACAACTCTAGGGGTCGCCACCCACCTAGACTACAATGCAATATGGCAGCTCTGACATAAAGTGACTGACAGGTGAAATATCATCAACATTAATGAGAAACCCAAGGCATGAGAAGGTAATGGAATGTGTCCATGATTACTCTGAAAAACCACATAGTAACTAGTGTACTAGGACTACATTGTTCATCAAAAATCCTGACATTTAATATTGGTTTCCATTGTTGGATTAAGATAACCAATACTTAGTAAAAGTGTGGGCTATATTTTTGTTTCTTTGTGGGTTTGATTCTTTTTTGACTTATTCCAGAGTTTTCTTCAAGATGACACTAGATAGTTTTCCTATGCCTAGTATCTATTATTCATAGAACAGTGAAGATCTGCCCATTCATTCATTCATCCATCCATTCAGGAAATGCTGCTAAGTGCCAGTACTTAACTTACATATGACACTGTTATAGCACAGAGGAGATGAAGAAGACAAACATGATTTAAGGAACTTGAAGACTCAAGAAGAATCAGGTAGGTAAATAGGTCATGAGAGCAGGGTGAGAGTGCTTGAAAGAATGAGTCATTATTCACTGACTTACTTTTTAAAATTCATTTGAGGAACAGATACATAATGTTAACTATGAGTTGATTATGTTGTGATAGCAATGAGGTAGAGAGATGGTTGACTTTATGTATTAACTTGACTGGGCTAGACAGTACCCAGATAATGGGTCAAACATTATCATGCATGTGTCTGTCAAGGTGTTTCAGTTGAGATTAACATTTGAATTGGCAGACTGAGTCAAACAGGTTGCACTCTCCAGCAACCTGGGGGTGGGGGGTTCATTCTATCAGTTGAAGGCATGAATAGAACAAAAAGGCTGAGTAAAAGGAAATGCTTCCTGCCTGGCTTTTTGAGCTGGAATGTGGGTCTTTTCCTGCTTGAACTTCAATTTAAAATTTGTGTTTTCTTTGGTCTTGAGCCTGATGGCTTTTGGACTTGAACCACATATTGGCTCTAAGCCTTTAGACTTGTCCTGGAACTGCACATTGACTCTCCTGGGTCTAAGCCTGCTGACTGCAGCTCTTGGGATTTCTCAGCCCCATAATTATGTGAGCCAATTCTTTAGAATAAATCTCATTATCTATCTGCCTGTCTATCCATTCATCTATCTATCTATCTATACATCCATCAAATCTGTCTGTCTACCTATATCTATCTATCCATCTATCATCTACTTACCTATTTATCCATCCAATCTGTCTCTCTACCTATATCTATCTATCTATCATCTATCTATCTATCTATCTATCTATCTATCTATCTATCTATCATCTATCTCACTGGGTTCAACTTCTTTAGAGAACTCTAATACAAACAACAAGATCTGGAATTTCCTCTGAAGAACTGAGAGGTTGGACTCAACAATGCTGGCTCCAGCTTCTGTAGGATGAGTGAGGCTACCAGGTAGACAAGGACTCAGGCAGCCAAGCAAATCAGGAAAGCATGGCATGTTGCTGAGCGCTCGGTGTGGGACCTAGTGGATGCAGATGTCAGGGCACTTACAGCCCCTGTAGCCTTGCCCAAGCCTCTTTCTAACTCTGAATTTCAAATCTCTCAACTGTTCAAATGAGAAAAATAACTTTTTCTTCATTAACAACCCTGAAGGTTTGTGAAGGTATGTGAAATTTCTTTGGAAGCTGGAAGGAGTAAAATACCATACAAAACAGAAGAGACAGCATTGTAAGTCATGTATAGAAACTTCAGTGAAGGGTATCTCCATCTCCATTAGGTTTCTCTGAAAACCTGAGATAAAGTCTTGGGAACAGTTGCTCCCAGGAAGAGAGGGAATATGGAGAATACAGCAGGGAGCCAGGCTAAGTCAGCATGAGGGTGTTCAATGGAGGGTGCTACTTGGGTGGTGGACGTTCCACCAGATTCCTGAGATCAAATAGATTGCCTCCCAGAAATGTCCACTCAAAGGATGCAGGTGTGGTGTTATCCATTGATTCCTGTCCCTTTGTTGAATGGCCTGGACTCATGTCTGGATTATAATGGGCAAACAATACCTTGGGAATGTTATAGTGTGAAGAAACCTGATTTGGCTCCAGCTTGTAACACTAACATACCTCAGAGTCATAAAAATACATTTTCCTTTTCCCACTTCTCTCTTTCTCTCTCTCCCTTTCCAGGTTTGAACTTAGAGCTTTGAGCATGCTAGGCGGATGCTCTACTACTTGAGCCACACCTCTAGCCCCACCCCCTTTTCATTTTTATATTTACTTACATATGTATACTTTGTTTGGATCACCTCCATCCTTCCCTCCCCTGGTCCCACCCCCTTCAGGGCAGAACCTGTTCTGCCCTCTTATTCTCCAATTTTGTTGAAGAGAAAACATTAAATTAGAATTTTCCCATGTATAATTCTGTTCCAGATGCCTTTTTATAAACCAAGTGACTGCTATCTTCTAGTTTCTTTGGAAATGAATATAGGAAGGTAGGAAATTTAGGCCAAATGTGTGACCTAATTACTTGAGCTTTCTGGATGTGGCAGCTGTTCATGACGTTAGTTGTTTCAACTGGAACAATTAACCACAAGCCCCTGTTCCCAACTCTTCAGCAGCACTGGGTAGGCAGTTATGTCCACTAATTAGCTGAGTGATCTTCAGAAAGCCACTTCAGAGAAGGTCAGAGTGGAGGACTGGATAGTGATGCCTTCCTGTGGCTGAAGCACGAAGCACCTAGCCTGGTACTCCCCATGCGGTGTGGGTACACTCACTTAGAAAGTATCTGCGAGTATCTCCTGTGGGCTTGGCACTGTTCCAGAGGCTATAGGGTGCCCACAGCAGATGAAAGCTGACAATCCAGCATAGGAAGACAGATAAGAGCCAGAAATAAAGATTTTGGGCAGTTATGGTTAAGAAGAAGAAGTTGGTATAATAAAGAGGGCTGGGATTGACTTCTGAGCCTAAAGGCCCAGGACAGCTCTCTGAAAGGGAGACATTGGAACAGAGACCTTAATAGCCAAGGATCTGCCATGGCAATACTGGGGGCAGAGCTTCCTGGGGAGACAGAAGATCAGTCCAAGATCCCAGATTAGGCATGAGCTTGGCACCTATGAAGAGGTATGAGGTGGCCTGGAGTGTAGTGAGCAGGAAAGTTGGTATAAACAAGCTGCAGAGGTGGGTGGGCCCAGATTGTGAAGGAGCGGGGAGACATTGGTTTAGACTTTGCTCAAAGTGTCATGGGAAACCATTGTAATTTTAGGTAAGAGAGTGACCTGTTCTGGTTTAGGTTTTTACAAGGTCACTCTGGATGCTTCCAGAGAATAGACCCTGGGTGGGGAGGCAAGAGTGAAGGTAAGGAGGCCACTTGGGAGGCTGTTGCAGTAGTTTAGACAAAAGCTGATGGACAATAAAGTGGAAAAACATGAACATAGTTTAGAGGCAGATAAAGAGACAGGACTTGGAGATGGGAATGGGTGGAAGGGAAAAAAATCAAATGTTATGAACTGTATGTTTCTATCTTCCCCAAATTCATATTTTGAAATCTGTTATAACCCCCATGGGATGGAATTAGCTGATGGAGCCTGCGGGGAGGTAACTAGGTTTAGATGAGGTCTTGAGGGTGGAATCCCCAGGATGGGATTAGTGTCCTTTCAAGAAGAGTCAGGTACTAAAACTGTTCTCCCCATCATGTGAGGATCAGTGAGAAGATGGCTGTCTGTAGACCAGGAAGAAGGCTCTTTTAGGCAGCTTTTTATTATTGCAATGGAATACCTGACATAGGATACTTATGAAGCAGAGAGAGGTGTGTTTAGTTCACAGTTTTGGAATTCGTAGTCTACAATTGGATGAGCACCATTGGTTTGGTCTATTGTGACCGTGGTAATGGCAATAGCACATGTCAGAGCAAGTGGCCACATCTTGAATCAGAGTAGAGGGGACACAGAGAGGATGAGACTGATACCCCACCATTCTTTTTGAGGTCATGTGCCCAATGACCTAAGGACCTCCTACTGGGAGGTCCTCTTAATTGTCCACAGCACTTCCAAATACCACTACCCTGGAGTCCAAGCCTTTACATATAGACACTCAAAATACACCCAAACTATACAAAGGCCCTTGCTGGAAATACAATTGGATGGCACTTTGATCTTGGGTGTCCCAGCCTCCACAATTATGAGAAATTAATTTCTGATGTTAGGGCTACACAGCCTGTGGTATTTTTGTTACAACAGCTAGTACTGACTAAGACTTCAAGGATAACTCCTAGTGTTTTGTTTGCAAATCTGGGTAAAAGATCAACAGTGGGGCCAAGGAGAGAGGAGGAGGTAAGGAGGAGTTTTGATATATATGTGTGTGGAGAGTCTGCCTTCCTTTGAATTTCTCTAGGTGATTCTGAGATGAGGATTTGAGTGTATTTAGGTTATTCTGGAGGTGGTCCTAGGCAACACTGTTGTGGGAGTGGGACAGTGAGGCAGGGTGGAGAGGGCAGCCAATCCAGGGTATGTGATCAAGCAAATTACCACTAAGGCATGTGGAGTCTAATACTCTTGGCAACTCTGGGAGTCAGAATAGCACATGTACCTCAGGTCTGTTTTACTTGGTGGTGAGACAGTTGGATATCTTAACCCTTGACTGCCTGCAGTCACTGATTGAGAGCTGTTCCTAGGGGAAATGAGTTTCATGGTACCCTTCTCTCCCTGCTGTATCTGTTATCAAGTCAGCACTTCTGTGTATTTAAAGCCATGGGACTAGAAAAGAATCACCTATGCAGTGTTTGTGGGTGGAGGAGAGAGATCCTTGAACTTAAAGTCCATGTGTTGCCCCAACGTTTAGCGATGACTTGGAGGAATGTGTTGAGAAATAGTAACCCTGGAGGTTGGAAGAAAAGAAGCAGAATGTGAAGAGAAAAGAAGCCAAGAAGAAGCTTTCAACATGGTGGAGGGGCCAACTTGTCCAGTGCCGTGGAGAGTTCTGCAGGGAGTACACTGGATGTCACTCACAGGAGACAGTGATAACTATGGTTACAATTACCATTATGCATTGGGCCCTCAAAGACCTTGTTTAGATTTTTTTTGGTTTGTTTCTTTTGAGCCATCTTTCGGAATCATGTCAAACAGTATCTTCGTATTATGTACTGTAGAACTCATTCCCTTGGACTGGTAGTGGGGACTTCATCAATCTTGGTTGAGTGTAGTGAACTTGGCTGACTTTGGTGAACTTAGAGAACTTTCCTTTAGCATCAGGGCTTTTCTTGTACTAGGAGGTTTCTGGAAGTAGGAAGAGAAGATGTCTCAGTAAATACCCAGTCTGTACCTTGAGATTCCTAGCAGCAGGTTAGCTCTGGAAAATGTGTAATGTTCCTAACAATGACCACTCTAGTACTTGTATAACTGAATAATTCTTATGTAAGAGTCTCTTAGAGAATAAAGTAACTTGGGTTTCCTTATAGTTGGATCTTCAATGTCCCTCAAATCTCCTGTGTGGATGGCTTGGTTCCCAATTGATGCTCCCAAGTGAGGTCATTGGGGTATGCCCTTGAAGTGGATATTGGGTCCTTGGCCGCCCCCTGCCACTTCCAGGGAGTGAATGGACCTCCTCCACCAGTTGCTCCCTGTCATGATGTTCTGCCCCACCAAAGGCCCCAAAGTAACTTGGTTAAGTAGTGACCAGGGACTAAAGCCTCTAGAATAGTGAGCCAGAATAAAATTTTTCTCTTTTTATGTTTATTTTCTCAGGCATTTTGTCACAGTGATGGAACACTGACTAACACAGGTTTCTTACATAGTACTCTTCCACTGAGGCAACAATCCTCAAAAGGACTTTGTTCTTTCACACCCTAAAAGCACAGCCAGAAATATCAGGCATTTGAGACTACAACAGGGATGTACACTAGCTTGCTTTTCTTTAGTTACCTACCTACATGAAGAAATTTGAGGAACAAATTCTTCCCCCAAGTTCCTGTTTGGGTTATGTAGAGAAATATTTAAAGAGTAAAAATGAAGGGGTTCATTTAATAGGTTCCTTTCTCAACCCTTCTCAAATTTGCCACTATATAATAAATGCATAAATGTGTAACAAATGCATATGACTTCTTGGTCTTAGGGACTGTTGTAGGAAGACCATCTGAGCTATTTTTTTCTCTTTTCTTTATTGTAGTCTTTCAAAAAATGTCATTATCACATCCCTATTTTAAGATGAGGAAGGGAAGTCAAATGACATACCAAAGTAAGTTACTAAATAATTATTTAAAGTTAAATCCTGAAATTCATTGGTGCTATTCAAGATCTAAGGTTTATCAGTTCAGATTAGAGGACTGTTTCAAATCACTTCTTTTTTAAAAAAAATAGCTTTATTATATTTTGAATTACTATACATTAATAATACACAGGAGTTTCACTGTGGTAATTTCATACGGGTTCATACCCTTCATTATACTCCTTATATACTCCCCCACTTTTTATACAATGTTTGGTATCCAACCACTTTTAAGCACTTGATTCAGACAAAAAAACAAAACAAAACAAAACAAAACAAAAAACCAAAAAACAAACAAACAAACCAGCTTTTGCTGTTTCTCTGGGCTTCTGTGTTTTCCAAGAACCTACCATCATCTCTTGTACTCCCATATCTAAGACTTTGTGTTCACCTTGGTTGTTATAAAGATTTGATTGGAACAAGGAGTACATGTGTGTGCATGCATGTATTTACATTACATGAATGTCTTAACTAAACCTGTTGTATATTGTCTACACTGGGCTATATATTATTTTTGTCTGTCTTAGAAATTGCATTACAACCTGATTTAAAAATTCTGAGAGTCACAGATAATTTTCAGTATTTTGAGTAGTGTATGAAGTGCAAATTATCCTCTCTGTAATAGCTTCCATGGCTCCTAGTATCTTTTGGTTTTCATCCCTATTTCTTATGCTATTACTGCAAAGCTAGTGCAGCTTAAGCTGCCCAAGCACCTTTGCTCAACCCCTTCTACTTTCTGCCATGATATGTCATATGTTAAACTTTGATGTTCTGAATGGATGGGGATAAAAGTTTATGAAGGTAAGACTGGAACTCTATTTAGGAATATTGAGAGACAGGCCTACTTTTTCTTCAACCCTTGGGTCATAGAGTTGGACCATAGATAGTGAAGGGGAGTTAAAAATTTCTCTCATCTTCTTTGGAGCTAACTATCTTCTTTCAGTTCAGAAAGTACATATTAGTCTATCTCACTAATGATACAGTAAGAATTGATTCTCCATTCTCTTGACTTTAAGTCTTTTTTATTTTAAATCCTTGGCTTACAAGAATTTATTGACAGCTTAGGACTTTCATGAGAATTGTATTGGTGAGTTTGAGCACAAGAGACTGTGTTAGTCAGACTTTCTATTGCTGTGGCAAAATACCTGAGAAAAGCAACTTAAAGGAGGAAAGGTTTATTTTGGCTCATGGTTTTAGACGTTTTAGAACAAGGTCGTCTGTCTCCATTACTTTGGGCCTAAGGTAAGGCAAATATCAAGGTGGTGGAAGCTGTGGTGTAGGATCTCATGGAGGACAGGAAGCAGAGAGAGACAGAGCAATCTTGTGCTGGTTAGCTTCTACCTCCTGCTCCCAGTCCATTGGATGGTGCTGACCATATTTAGGGTAGGTCTTTCCCCCTCATTTGAAGTCCCAATGCCAGTCACTGTGGAAATGCCCTCAAAGACACGCCCAAAAGTGTGCTTTACTGATCTCCTAGGCATCTCTCAATCTAATCAAGTTGACAGCCAAGATTGCAGTGTCAGTCAATGACCCATGCAGTCTGGAAGTCCATGGAGAGAAACTAAGACCTTTCAATATGGTATGTGGTGCTTCATTCTGCCTTAGGCTCTGCAACAGGCCAGATTTTTTTTTTTGGGGGGGATCAGAATTGAAATGAGATAAATACTGCATTAAATATAACCTAGTGAGAAACTCTGCACATTGAGACACAGACAATTTTTTTCTTCTACTTTGAGATTGTGTTAACTCAAAGGTTAAATTACAGGTCTATGTCACTTCTTTCAAATGTCCCTGATTTTTAAAGACTCAGCTGATTGTTCATTCAGATTTTTTTGGTGTCTCTCTATCTGCCGTGTTCCTCATTAAAAACCAGGATTTGAAAAATGATGGGAGAGTTTAAAAGTTGAAAGTACATTAAAAAAATGTTCAAATATTTCACATTCTGAGTCCTTATTTCTCTGTCTCTAAAGGTACCTCTAATTGTGGCTCTTTGTTCCTGTGTTTTTTGTTCAAAGAGCACCCCGTTCACACATAAAGCCCTTGAGGCCTGCTCCTAGTTTGTGCCAAGAGAGGCAGTCCCATGCTGGCGATCTGTACGTGCTCAGGAGGCTGTATGATATGAAGTGATCAATCACCAGGCCATTTTTACTATCATTAAAACCTCTTTGTGAGAGATCACTGTTCTATCTTCACATGAGATAAAAATTAAAGACAGGTTGAATAAAAAAAATTGCTCTCCATTTCCAAAAGAGGGAAATGTCTCTAAGGAAAGGAGGGAAGAAAACTTTCTCAAAAAAGTCAGTCTTTCACTGAAAAGCACTTTAATTTTCTTCAGATATTTCAGTGTGTTATTTCTCCCCTTCCCTTCTTCACCCCTCTAGGATAGGCTTAGTTTAAGCAAGCCAATTTTTTAGAGGGTTCCACTCAAAGTCTTGTTTTCTTTTTTTTTTTTTCTTTTATTATTCATATGTGCATACAAGGCTTGGGTCATTTCTTCCCCCTGCCCCCACCCCCTCCCTTACCACCCACTCCGCCCCCTCCCTCTCCCCCACACCCCGTCAATACCCAGCAGAAACTATTTTTCCCTTATTTCTAATTTTGTTGTAGAGAGAGTATAAGCAATAATAGGAAGGAACAAGGGTTTTTGCTGGTTGAGATAAGGATAGCTATACAGGGTATTGACTCACATTGATTTCCTGTGCGTGGGTGTTACCTTCTAGATTAATTCTTTTTGATCTAACCTTTTCTCTAGTTCCTGTTCTCCTTTTCCTATTGGCCTCAGTTGCTTTTAAGGTATCTGCTTTAGTTTCTCTGCGTTAAGGGCAACAAATGCTAGCTAATTTTTTTTCTTCAGATATTTTAGTGTGTTATTTTTCCCCTTCCCTTCTTCACCCCTCTAGGATAGGCTTAGTTTAAGCAAGCCAATTTTTTAGAGGGTTCCACTCAAAGTCTTCTTTTCTAAATGGTGTGGGGGTGCTTCTGTGTGTCTCCGTATAGATGGAGCACCTGTGCTGTGACCATGACATAGTGAAGTATGGCAATTGTAGACAATAGAATTTTCTTAGCTACATAGGGATATGAGAGCTTGCAATTGTAGTCATTTTTACACACCATCACACAGCATCCTATTAATAAAGAGTGGGCCTCAAAATAAAAGGACTTTGGAGGCCATGTTGGTTTCATAGAAATGAATGAATTATGAGGAATTATTTCCTTGAAGCTAAGATAGAGCAGAATTTGAAAATAGTTTGGAATCTAATGGCACAATAGAATGAAACAAGTTGATTATGTCAGATTTAAGTGGGGTCTAAATTTTAACTTTTTGCTTTGAGTCTTAGGGGTTCCTGCTACAAGCAAGGTTTTGCCTTGAATGAGGGCTTTCAAGTCTCATGTAAGGGGCTTCTGGACCTCAGTTTTTCTATCCGTAAGTGTAAGGGTTCAATCATGTGAGTTTTTTCTCTGACCAGCTTTGATGCTTAATGTGATTTCTTAATGTCATGTTTACAGTGGTTCAAAAGCAACATCATAGGAGATGTTCAAACAGATTTCAAAGCCCTAAAAAGTTTCCTACTATAAAAATTTCTGTGAGTGATCATTGTCTTTTCTTCATAAGAGATAAAATATTAATTTTAATTATGAATTTAAATAAACACATTGAAATTAAGATTGGAAAAATGGAAGTCTAAGAGTCTAGGTAGAGCAGCTCTCAGTGGCTTCTTATTCTTCCTATAAGTCAGGTGTCATATGTGGTTGCACCATTTTGTTTTTAGATGTCCTATGTCTCAGGTTTTTCTCTTTATTTATTTATTTTATTTTTTTATTATATTCATATGTGCATACAATGTTTGGGTCATCTCTTCCCCCTTCCCCCCACCCCGCTCCCTTACCTCCCCGCTCCCTCCCTTACCACCCCAACCCCTCGCTACCCGGCAGAAAACTATTCTGCCCTTATCTCTAGTTTTGTTGAAGAGAAGAGTATAAGCAATAATAGGAAGGACCAAGGGTTTTTGCTAGTTGAGATAGGATAGCTATACAGGAAGTTGACTCACATTGATTTCCTGTGCATGTGTGTTACCTTCTAAGTTAATACTTCTCGAACTAACCTTTTCTCTAGTTCCTGGTCCCCTTCTCCTATTGGCCTCAGTCACTTTAAAGTATCTGCTTTAGTTTTTCTGCATTGAGGGCAACAAATGTTATCTAGTTTTTTGGGTGTTTTACCTATCCTCATACCTTCCTTGTGTGTTCTCGCTTTATCATGTGATCAAAGTTCAGGTTTTTCTCTTAATGGTATAATGACTTTCATATTTGTGCATATTTTCCCCTAATCTTTTTAATAACTGAATAGATACAGCTGATTATTTTCTTGTGTTGGGGAGATTCATTCTAATTTTTGCTCTTGTAAATAGAATTATAAATATCTTCATTCCTATGAAATCTAATTCCCCTCAAGTCAATTTCATTTCAGAAAATCTAATTGTTTGGTTGACTCACAATACAGATCTCTGGCTTATCCCTTATTATGCAAACTCTGTTTTCTTTTTGTGTTTACAGTCACTCACATGATGTTTGTAAAATGCTTATGGATTTGTTGGTGCAATTAACTAACTTTACCGGTCATTTGATAGAAACTCCATGGGCACAACTGGATAGGATAAGCTTATAGTAGATTTATGTTAGAGGAGAGAACATGGAATATGCCATGTGTCATAACTCTGATATTATAGGGAGGAAGACTATTTTACCTGAAGAGGTCTGGCCCTGGCTTTCTCTTATGACCACTGTATCCTCAAAGATAATCTGATGGTCACTCCCTAGGATCCAGGTCCCTAGCTTTGGGTAGAGGAGATAACAAATGACCAGTCTATGAGCAATATCTTTCATGCCTCTCCAGCCTACAACAATCCTTGCCATTAATCTAGCCACTGAAGAGTGTTAAATTTCTTAGTGCTGTGAAATTGGTATTAAAAGAAGTACTTTCAAAAAGAAATGGGAGCTTAAGAGCTATAATAAAAGAATAACCCTTAAAGCAAGTCAATTGGAAAGCATAATGAAGTTGATAGTGGTCTTTTTAGTTTAGTCATGAATTTGTTAGAGAAAAATGACTTTTCTGAACACCACCATCTGTGCCATAAGTAGATCCATTAACACTGCTAAAGACACCAAGAAGGTTATGCTTGCTGCCACGGCAGTTCAGTGACATTCCATTTTAATTTTATTGCATTCTCTGTTCAAGTTTTCCCAAGTCTTTTCCCCTTGGCCATGCCAGAAGGCTTGTGTTACCCTCTAATGGATTGTGATCTTCCGGTGAACTTTGCCTCCTGAAACAAGAGTCCCTGTGTTACTCAGACCGCTACATGTTGACAGTCTTGGTGAGTGGCTGGGGGCCTTAACAACTCCATTTGCTTAACAATGCTGCATGTCAAGTGCTGTTATGCTGGATGGATTTACATTTGGCATGTTGAGTTCAGGTTTATCCTTATGTACTGGAGCAGTGTTCTTAAACTTCCCTACAAAGAAAAATCTATTTTAAATAAGTTAGACCCTTTGCTTTTATTATTTTGGTGGTACCAGTGTTTGAACAGAACTTCATATTTTCTAGGCAAGTATTCTACTAGTAGAACCATACCCCCAGCCTGTATTAGACTCTTGAAATAAACTTTCTTAAGGTAGAAATACTTTTTCTTGAAAAGCAAACAATCACCCTACATTTGATCTGTTTTGAGCAATATTCTCAGAATTGAAGTCTATGTCAAACTTCTGCATGGTAGTTGTAAAAGAAGCACTCTTTTCATCATTTTAGTCTACACAGCAGTATGCATGTATATGGTCCCCCATCCAATCAACAAACATTAAGCTCCTGCTTTGTACCTGTGTGATTCCAGTGCTCCAGGAAATATTTCAGGTACTTCCTCAACTAAATTTCAAACTTCCTGAGAACAGAGATCAGGTCCTAACTTCTTTTTTCCTCCTTGAAGGAAGTAAAATCTATGCAAGAACTACTTAGCAGATATCAATTGAAAGAATAAAAAATAATGAAATCAGATTGAACTTACATTGCTTAACAAATGGGTAGAGACATGGGATTTGGAATTCTTTTTATGAAGGCCATTAGAGTGGGATGGCATGTTGCCACTCTTTCCTTTGCTTAATGGCCTCTCAGCCACGTAGCTGAGCCTACTGATGACAGGGCAATGGAGACCACGGATTGCTTGAAATCACTGAGATGAGGTAAGAACTGTTTCTGGGAGGAAAGGATCTTTAGCAGCTTCCTGGTCAACTTCTTCCAAAGACTAGAAAGGAAGCTTAGTGAGCTTGAAGGACTTGCTCACAGCCTGTGTTGTGCTGGAAATGACAATGTTGAGGGTGGAATTCCCAGTTTGGGGATTTTTTTTTTTTGGTGGTTCTGGGGTTTGAACTCAGAACCTCACATTTCCTCGCCAGGTGCTCTGACTCTTGAGTCACACCCCCCAGCCCTTTTTGCTTTAATTTTTTTTTTTCCAAATAGGGTCTCACATTGCCTGGGCCAGCCTAGACCACGATCCTCCTATTTATACCTCCTGTGTAGATGGGATTACAGATGTATAGTACTATACTTCGCTTATTGATTAAAATGGGGTCTCAGTGACTTTTTGCCTGGGGTGGCCTGGAACCATGAACCTCCCAATCTCTGCCTTCCAAGTAGCTGGGATTACAGAAATCAGCCACTGTGCCTGGCCCCATTTTGAGATTCTTAATTTTTCCTAGCATGTCTTACCTTTTACTTAGCATTTGTGATATAGATGGAACCCAGCTTAGGATGGTTCTTCTTAAAATTTTTTTAAACTTTATGCTGGTGTGACAATGTATCCATGTAACTATTCTGTTTTATACTTTCTGTACAGTATTTAACTAGTTACCTGAGATATTCAGCACTTTATTTTAAGACAGGGTTGGTGTTAGATTATCTCACCCAATCATAGGCTAATTGTTCTGAGCTCAGCTAAAGTGGGCTAAAGTAGGCTATACTGTTTGGGAAATTAGATGTATTAAATACATTTTTGACTTAAAGTATTGTGGTGGATTTATTGGAACATAGCCCTATAGTAAGTGGAGGAACATTTGTACCACTTATGCCTTTGTTGGGGTCTTTAAGTTATAGACAATAGAATCTGATTCAGACCAATTTAGGCAGAAAGAACTTCTTGGAAGGATATAGGGCGGTTCACAAAATTCAAGGAAGACTTGAATAATCTGATCTCTGGAAGAGCTGACACCAGGACTGCTCCTTTGCTCTGGGGAGAAGAGCTAGAGGACAGTTCCTTCTGGGAGCTACCATCAGAAGGAATGGCACAGGAGTCTTCAGCTTTTGTGTTACTTATTCAAGTTTCCCATTGAATAAGAGAAGGATCTCTAATTTGATCTACTTGGGTCATATATCCACTCCTAGAGAGGGGAGGGGAGGACATTTTGATTGACAGTACCAATATGATTGTATCTATTGGGGGTTTCAAAGTAGAATCAGGTGCAACTGTCAGAGGAGTGAGAAAAGATGAAGGGTAGGCTGAACCTATGATAAGCTCTGGCACTCAAATGATCCTGTTTACTCACAAAAGCAAATCAAAATCTCTCTCACTCTTTCTCTCTCTCTCTCTCTCTCTCTCTCTCTCTCTCTCTCTCTCTCTGGCTGAAGATGGAACCCAAGGCCGCATAAATGCTAGGAAAGCCATTGAGCTACAGCCTCAGCCCAACAAGTTTCTTAAGTGTGCAAGCTTTAGCTTCTCTAAGTATTTACCACTCAGTTCATCCCTGCATTTCCATCTCTGAGTCCCATACCTTCAGTATGCTTTTACTGTACAGGAAAGATGAAGATCTGGAAAGGGAGATCCCTATCATACTTCCGGGTCTACTGTGACACTTCTCCTTTCTTTCAATTCTTTTCATTTCTAAGACTGTAGATCTTTATATAAAGTCTGGGTCCTATGCTTAGCTCCCTTCTTTGGGGGATTTGCTGCAAAAATTTCTTCCCTACCTCCTTAGACTATGGCTTAGGTGGTATTCCATCCGTACCTCCCATTGGAGCATGGGCCCCTACACTCACTCCTAAATTACAGTATGTATTTCTAGCACTGACCAAGGAATTTATGAAGACTAGAAAGAGAGATAGTGCAGGCATAGGTGAGACCCACAGGAAAATCAGAAGATAAGCATGTGATGAGCAGATAGAAGCTATGCAAGAGAACTTGAGACTGCCAAGGAAGAAAACGTGGAGCAATGTCTTGGATCATGGAGGAAGTAGTGTGGGTCTAGTTTCAGGGGCTTTTGGAGGATCCTTATCAGCTTGGTTGGGATTTATTAAATGTGATAACTTTAGCCCTCTGGTAACTTAATGGTGCTGCTCAGCATCTGGGGCATCCACCTAGGTGGTCCAACTTAAACTCAACATGACGAAATGCCACCTTTCTTAATGGTGCCAAGCTTGTATCAGACCCACTCATTTTGTTTCTCATCACAGTGTGTCCAGATAAAAACCAATAGATCGTTCTCTTTTAGAAGAAGTCAACAAGGCCACAAACGAGACAAAGCAGAGTGATTAGGAAGAACCTTCCCCGGGAAACTCACCAAACATATAATCTGTTTTGAATATGCACTCTTGAGCACCTTGACACAAGTTGCTCTATCCTGACCCTCACCTCTGATGAGTTACTCCTCTTGAGACTTGTGCCTTAGTTACTGTCAACTTGCAACCTTTGATTTCCCTTAATCCTGATGTGGCACTAGCACTAATAATTTGAATGGAATATCTAATCAGCAGGTGTCTTGTGACTGATGACCTACTGTTGATACCCAGGGCCCTTTCTAAAAAAAAAAATGGAGTTTACCAACTGTCACATTTTTGGTAGAACCACCAACATCCAAGTCATCATGATGAAAAATGTATTGCTCAGAGTATGTTTGGTTTGAAGTAATAGAGACCCACTAAATTAGCTAAGTAATGAGTTTGTTGAAAAGATGCATGGGAATCTTGAGGACACCAATAGCTGGGCTTCCTGGGAGCCACAGGTGGTGATCTTTCCTGTGCTTTGTCTTTTCCGGCTGTATGCTCTCTTGTTGCTGAGGTGTGTTGGCATCACTCACCTCTCCATACCTTTCCATGACAACAGCTCATTCTTGGCCTGGGACTGCAGTGACTCAGAGAAGCAACTTCTATTGTCTTTGCGTTTTATACCTGTAATTTGACATCTCTCCCTCAAAGGCTAGAATGAGACAACTGATAACCTGTGACATCACCTAAAGAATAATTAGCTGCTGTCAGATGTGAGGGCCTTTTGGTGCAAACATAGTCACCTAGGTCTTCCCAATTTGAAGAGTAGGTGCTGTCCAAGGATTGACTTGTGTTTGGGGATGCATTCATCATGTCTACTCAAATCCTCCCTTGTGGGAGAATTCCTCTTCTTTATCCCATATCTTGTCTTTGATTACAAGAACTACACTTAATCTGAATGAATGACTCACTGTGCTCTACAAAGTGAGTGGATGCTGTCATTGGCTCAATGCACTTGGCTTTGCAGAAATGAAGACAAGGTATCTCCTATTCAGTGAGAAGGGACTCTCAGCAAGTCTGTGTCTGCCTCTGTAAGAAATAGTGTTAGAAACCGATGAAGATGCATGACTAAAACTCAACAGCAAACTACTTAACATAGTTACTAGCTGTGTTAACTGATTTAATGAACAGGGAACACAACAAATGAGCATGTTTACCAAGTTAACTTGTGAAAATGAATATCTGTAATTAAAGTGGCTCACAACTGACAGGCAAACAGGAAATTATTGTTATTATTATACACAAATCATCTTAAAATACCAGAACTTAATAAATGGGGGAAAAAACAAACAATGGCTAAAACCGTGTGCTAAATGAAAAGTAATGCTGAACACCTGTGGTCTTTTTATGGGACTCCAGTGGAGATTATTTTTTCTGAAGACCTAATTATGTTTTTGTAATGCTACCATTTCATTATTTCTCTGTAGCATTATTAAAAGAAAATGTCCATATTTTCTCTGTGTAAAATGTCTGACACATAGACTCAGGCACGGGGTTTTCTTAATGTTTCAACCACTCTGACAGTGCTAGCTACTTTTTACTAAAGTACATTGGCCTTGGCAAGGTGGGCTTTTTTCTTTGGTAATACTAGAGCCTGGTCAGGAACAGGAGTGATGTGGACCGCTTAAGAAAGATTCCCAGTAAGTAACTGAGAGCAGCATAGCCAAGTGTGTACAAAAACCAGCTATGCAACGAGTCCTGGCCTTGAATTCCAGCTTCAGCTCTTTCCAGCTGTGTCCTCTGGCAAATTATCGAACAACTCTGTGCCTCAATCTTCTCATTCATAAAATGAAGATACTCATGATGCATGTCTCATAGGATTGTGGTTGAGCGAATGTAGGAGCTTTTGCCTGGTTCATTCTAGGTGCCAATATCGTTAGCTTCTGTTCTTACCCACATGCTACTATTCTCCATGTGTTTCCTTTGGCCAAGTAGGCTCTGGAATGAGCACCAGCATGTGTCATCCATGTAGCCAGGGTCTATTGGCAGCAACACGAGTGGCCTCCATCTGCAGAGTTGAGTGTTTATTTTCTTTATGGCATGGACACCAGTTGAGAGTTATTGTACTTGTCTAACGTGTTAGTCAGATTTCTGTTGCTCTGACAAAATGCCTGAGAAAATCAACTTAAAGGAGGAAAGGTTTATTTTGGCTTATGGATTTAGAGGTTTTAGTTTATGGTTGCTTGATCTTGTGGCTTTTGGGCCTGTCATGGTGGAAGTGCATGACAGAAGAAAGCTGCTCACCTTAGCAGCTGGTGGCAAGCAGAGAGAGCTCGCTTTTATAGCAAAGCCCTTCTCCTGAGCCCATTAAGCTATAAATCAGAACCCATTCCACTCCCAAAGGCTCCACCTTTGAACACTGCTACAATGGGGACCAAGCCTTCAAAACACAAGCTTTTCAGATTGAAACCATAAGCCCTAGTGTGTGCCTCCCTTCTCTCACTGGAATGTAAGCTCAGAGGAGGAAGAGTATTATGGGTTGACATGGTGCACAATGCTAGGAGGTGCTATTCACATTGTATTTTGTGCTTCTGTACTACAGGGCTGCTGTTCACACTAAATGCCACACGTGCAGTCCCCCTGGAGGTGTGTAACATGGTGGATTCAGATGTTCTAATGAGACCTCAAGTTGAGTTCACAGTTGACTTCCCTATTTCTCAAACCTCTCCACCATGAAACCCCGATCTGTGGGTGCAGCCCCATATGCCCTAACACCCTAAGCAGGAGCCTTGGAAATCTGATGATTTGATGTAATTAGTATCTCCACTTCCTTCTTCTACTTTTCTTTCCTTGTGACCCCAGAAAACCAGAGCACTCTGTTCAACCTAAATAGGTGCAATTTTTGTCAGTCATGTCCCAAGAAAGCTGAAAACAATAACAAAACCCCAAACCCACCTAAATCAGGTCACATCACTCCCTTGCTTAATGGCCTCCGATGGCTTCCCGTTGCAACACAAGGTAATATCCACATACACCTCCTGATCTAAGAGCCCTCGTGGTATACCATACGGGTTTGATTATATGACTGTACCAGTTTCAGAAGTTTGGCCCTTGCACCACTGGCATCACCCAAGAACTTGTTAGAGATGCACATTTTTAGTCTTCTCCATATCAATTGCATGAAAACCTCTGGGTGGAGGCTGGGCAATGTGTCTAACAAGAATTCCAGGAGATCTGATGCTGCTAGTACATCCTTCCTGTTCCTCAGACTCAAAGATGTTCCTCTGCCCACAGCGCTCTTCCCAGATGCCCCCATCCACGCATCCAGCTCTGTCTCATTAGTTATGTCTCAGTTCACAAGTTAGTTTTTCAAGAAGACCACTCCCTACCACCCATCTAAGATAAGTCTGCTCCTCTTGACCCCATGGTTGTGCTTGTCACCCTATCAGATGTCTTGACAGGTTTTATTTTCTTTACACTACTAAACTCTGAAATGATTTTGCTTGCCTGTCTGTGTCCTTCTGTCTGAATGTTAGGTTCACATAGACACCTTACCTATTTCTGCTTTCAGCCATGCCCACAGAACCTAGAAGAGTACCTGGCACATGAAGGGCACTTGCTCATAAAGGAGCTGTTGGGTTCGTGGTTACAGGGCATTTTAATGGTATGTGTGACAGATGGAGTTATTGACTTCAAATGCTCATGCATCTTAGATTCTACATCTTTTGTCATTTGACCCTACAGCTCTTTTCAGTACAGAAAGGGCTTACACCTCTGGAGTAGACCTAAGTAGTACTTATATAGAGCAGATCTGGACCCCCATGGGACCTGAGCTGAATCTAGCCTATTCTAACATTCATGAGCAAGAAGCAGCAGTCATTTGAAGTCAAAGTTTTGGAGTGTGTCATTAATGTATTACTAATGTATTGCCAATACTGTATATTGTGTTTCTTAGGCACCTTAAGACCCAGAAGAAGTAGTAATCAATCTTATTTATAGAACAGAGATAAGAAAGATTTCAAAGGAGATAATTTCTGAATAATTGTTTTGAAAACTAAATAAAAGATGACCAGGTAGATTTGAAGGGTGAAAAATTTGGGGGTAAAATAAAAGAGTGAAAAAAAAAACCAACCCTTTGATGAACACTTCACACACATTCACTTACTCAGTGCTCCTAATGTCCCTGCGACAGTGACTGTTAGTCCAGCATTGTGGTCTTGAGAAAGTCAACAGCATTTGGCCTTCCTTTTCTATTTCATAAAGTGGTGCTGCTCTCAAATTTGGAAGAGATGAAGAATGTTGGGTGCCATGTGCAATGGGCACCCACGGTCTCTCCCTCCATCCCATTTGACATCAGAAGAAACTGAGGCCTGGGTCAGGCACCTTGTCATTTGTCACATTATTAAGAAACAGCAGGTTTGGAGCCATGATTCCCACTTAAAGGTGACCTTCAATGCCTTGGCTCCACTTGGCAACAGCTGAGAGGAAGGCATGCTTTTGTTGTTTCTTTTTCCCTTTCCTCAGCCATCCTGGAAGCAGAATCCCAGAGAAATGCAGAGCAGAGCACATGGACCACAAGCATTAATTACTCATCCCAAATATGGCAAGCCAGAAATGAGAATTTCTCCCTTTACTTGCTTTCCTTGTCACACTCTCCCCGTATCCTCTGGAGAGATCCATCTTGGATCTCTCGGTTGGTCCCACCCTACTAGGTCACTCTCCTGCTGCCTAGACCCAGCCTTGTCTGGATTTTGTCTACTCTTGTAGCGTGCTTTGGCCACATGGAGTCCTCTCTCCTCTCCTGGTTGAGGGCTTTTGTACTTGCTCTCTGTCTGGATTGCTTTTCCCAAGCTTTACACCTGTCATCAAAGAAATAAATAGGCTAAATGACAAGTCACAATCCAAAGTAACCCTTTTGTTTCTTTGTTTATGTTTCCCTCCATGGAATGTAAGGGTAAGTGCCTTGCTGTCACATCCCTGCTATCCCTTCAGGGTCTAATACTGAAAGGTGCTTAAGGAGGAATTGTTGACCAACTCTTCAGGAACAAAGCCAAGGACAGGTATTGTGAGTCCCTGCCAAGAGAGTAAATATGAGGGAAAGAGGGAGAGAGAGAGAGAGAGAGAGAGAGAGAGAGAGAGAGAGAGAGAGAGAGAAACTCTGAGCTCCAGGCAGCCATGGTGTGAATTTTCACAGGTTGCCTGTGACTTTAGGTTGGACCAGGGGCTGGAAGTGTAGCTCAGAGGTAGAGCGAGTGCCCTGGGCTCCATCCCCAGTACTACAAAAATCCAAGAAAACAACAAAACCCAAAACAAAACAACAACAACAACACACACACACACACCAGGAAGAGGATTCTAGTCTGGTCTGCCTGGTGTAGGCAGCAGATCATATACAACCCTCTTTGTTGATTTTCTATAAGACTGAAACAGAGGTTGCTACAGAGGATGGTGGGAATGTGAATTGTTATACGACTTGGAAAACAAGTAGACACTGTTTTGTAGCATTGACATTTGTATATACTATGATTTGGCATTTGGAATGCCTTAGAGATAGTGTTGGATGTCCTCACCAAGAGACACAAAAGAATATTTGGAGCAACTCAAACCAGAAATACTCCGAATTTATCCAATTGAATGAATTGGGGTATAGTCTCACAATGGAATATTATACAGCAAACAAAATGAATGCATCATAGTCACATAGACCAACCATAAATGAATCTTTGTAAACATAAAGTTGAATGAAAAAAGCATGTCATTGGAGCCATTATACAACATCAACAAAACATTGGAGTTTAAAGTAATATATTTAGGGAGACACATGTTAGAAACTAAAAAGAGAGCTGGGGATATAGCTCAGTGGTAGCACTTGCTTAGCATTCATGAGGTACTAGCCTTGATCATCAGCAGTGCAAGAAACAAAACAAAGCTAATCTATACAAAACTAAAAAGAAAAAAGTGAAAATATTTGCTTTTAAAGGTATCGGGGAGTATTCTGTATTCTCATACAGAATAATATGTGATAAATATTAATATTGTATAATAGATTAATAAAAGTCCCTCAAACTTGGAGCCAGATTCTTTAATTTAAAATTTATTTTTAAAAAATTTCTAATATATTTTATTTAATCCAGTACGTCCAAAATATTATCTTCAACATACTGAAATATATTTGAAATTTAATTATTAGTGAGCTATTTTCATTATTGTTTCATATCAAGTCTTTGAAATTGAATGCATACTTAATTCAAATTTGTAATTCTAAATTGCCATGTATTTTCTACTTAAGAAAAGTTTTGGTGGAAGGAGGAGAGGATGAAACACTGTTTAGAATCAAGAAATGAAGGGGCTTTAGTGACGTTTTAGAGATTAAGCTCTCAACTTTCACTAACGTCAAGTGACCTAAGAGTAAGGGAGTCAATGAAAGTGCATTTGGGACAGGAGAGGAGTCTGTGGACATGTTTATATCACTTGTCCATCCCCCTGGAAAGTGGATATAGATTCAGAGGAAAAAAGAATTGTAGGAAATACAATTTTTTTTTTAAGTTTTAAGAATGGAATTGTGTAGGATTAAAGGCAAGAAGGTTGGTCACTTTTAGAAAAGTTTCTTCTTTTTCTTCCTATCTCCTTCTTCTTCTTCCTCCCTCTCTTCTTTCTTTACCAAGGACTCTAAAACCTCATCTCTTCTGTCATTCTCTTCCTTCTGTGTCTGATCCTAGAGTTAAGCTCAGTTATGTTTAACACTTGTCTAAGTGTTGAAAAATAGGGATCTAGAATTAAAAGAAGCAGTTGTTCAAAAATAATTTTCTCTCTTACTTGAATGCACTGTGGGAAATTTGTTCCTTTATCTTTTATTAATTTCTATCACAGCCCGAAGACAAACAATAAAAAAGCCATGGGTTGTAGAGCGTTCTATACCCCTTGAACCCTTATTCCTGAAGGAAAGAGTTAACTACAAATAATTTCTTCATGTTCTCTGGTCACCTTTGGGCTTGGTCATGCTGCACAAAGAAGAAATTGAAGTTGGGGTGGAACCAACTTCAGAAGACAAGAAACCATGAAGAAGTGGCAGGAGACAGTCCTCTGAGTAGTCAGCACAGTGTCCCTACTACAGCCCTTGTTTTCTAAATTAAAGTGGAAATTGAAGTTATAGCCATAAGACAAAAGCCAGTAACAATGCAGTGAAAGCCTTTCTTCTAGAATGAGCCTTTGGTGCCCGAGCTAAATGAAAAAAGATAGCATTGGACATTTTGGGTCAGACATTGCTGTGGGAAATCTCTCCTCTCCAAGAATACAGACTTCAGAGCAGAAGCTGGAGACCCACCCTGCACATGGCAGACAGAGGATTCAATGAACAGGGTGGGCCCATTGGACTCTATGCTCTTGAGCCTAAAAGAAAGACAAGTCTACATTGGGTTAAAGAATTGCAAGGCCAGGCTACCAAGCTGATAAAAGCAGAGTTTTCTGTGATGTGGAACAATTGGAGAAGAGTCATCTAGAGTCTTTGAGTTTGGTCATGGAGAAAGATGCTAATAATGTCGCAAGAGATGAATAATGAAGTATTCTTAGAATGGAGGCATCAGCCTGGTGCTTAAAACCAAGGGCTCTGAAGCAGGATGTAACTTAAAATCTCTGCTGTGAAATTTAACATCCGTGTAAAGTTGGGTAAGCTGTTTTGGCCACATGAGGCAAAATTTCCTCCTTGTACACTGATAGCAGTCTTTGTCCTTTGGGGTTATTGAGCTGATTAACTCAGATAATACATGGAAAACACGTAACATGGTCCTCACGTGGCACATGGGACTGACACTAAGTGAGTTGTGTGAAATGGTGGTGATGGTGGCAAATCATGACATTGGTGACATACCAACTGGGGTAATTTAGATTTTTCATTTCTTTTCTACTTGAAAAAGAGGCTTTCTTACCTAATTTATTCTGACCTAAAGAATTACACCCTTTGATGCCGACGAAGTGTTATTTGGAGATTTCCAATATGCCACCTTGATTTTACTGTTTACACAGATGAAAAGTGGCTTTTGTAGATTTTCTTTTTGATATACTATGATCTGTCAACATTTAATAAAAAAGACTTATTTTGATGGAGACAGCCCGTCAATTCAAGCAACTAATTTGGCAGGTTTTTCCCCTCCCTCCACCAGAGTGACAGGCTGTTTGCCAACCTGATCTAATTGACTAAATGTTTTGGTACCTCTGTTGACACAGAGACAAGTGATGTTTTTCTTTGTTATTTGCATGGGAAAAGGTACTGAAAGTGGAGAAGGTGGGAGATCCTGGTGAATTCAAACCACTGCTTTTGTGTTTGCTTTTCAGTTTGGTCCTTTGAGGACTGAAGATCTAAAGACAGAGGGAGGACACAGAGGAGATCAAAAATTATTCCTGAAGGATGCTGGGTGATTCATTATTGTGCTCAGGAGCTGGGAGTTTTAGAATAGAAAGTGTGGGTAGTTTAAAAATAACTTGGAGCTCGGCTCTGAGGCCTCATCACAGGAGATGGGACAGTCTGCCACGGTCACAATAAGCCCTGTTTGCCTCTGATTTCTCTTCTCTTTGCCCTTCTTCCACCATGGTAGTAGATATTTCATTTCTTTGGCTTCCCAGCTTTTGTTCTGAATTCTTTAAGAAGCAATTTGGCAATTTCCTTTTGGAGCATTATCTGTCTCTCACTCAGTGTGGTTTTGGGTGGGTTTGAATAAGGTTAACCTCTCTCTTTTCCTTGGACAAAAGGTAGGGACCCTACCCTACTCTCCTGGGGCTTGGGAGTCTTCAGCACTTTAAGGGCAGAAAATGCACGAAGACATTCATTGATCACAGTGTGGAGCTGGGATAAGAGTATTGTCATTCCTGCTGCCCAGCACCCTACTCCTGCTTGGCTTTCTCTACCCTGAGCTTGGTTGCCTAACCTTCTCATCAATTCCTACCCTTTCTCTATATTACTCTTAGATACTTCTTTCCTAAGTTAGCCAGGTTCTAGTTCTGTGACTTGCAAGCAAGGATGGGACCCTTGTCATCAGTGACCTACTCAACAGATACCCTCCCTGCCAGCCCGTGCTTATAGGCCTGCTTTGCAAGGCAGAGGCTGACTCTATGCTCACTTTTGTAGCACTTCTGTGGCATCTTTGGAAGCCAGGTAGAAGTGAGTATATTAGGTTTGCTGTAACAAAATACCATAAACTGGGGGATTAAACAAAAGGGATTTATTATCTCACAGTTCTGGAGGCTGGATGTTCACGATGATGCATGGCTGGTTCCTCCCGAGGGCCATCAGAGAAGATCTCTTCCAGGCCTCTTTCCTTGATTTATAGGGGCTGCTATCTTCCAGGGTCTTCACATCATTGTCCATCTCTACATATTTATGTCCAAGATTCCTCTTTATAAAAAGACACCAGTCATATTAGATTAGGGCCCGTCCTAATGCCTAACTCTGTTTCTGCTGTAAAGACCCTATTTGCACAAAGGTCATACTCTGAAGTACCAGAGGTTACAACTTCAACACATGAATTTTGGCGTGACACAGTTCAGTCAATAATAATGGCCGTGACATAGTTCTGGCCCATGTGGCATAAGGGGAGCACTGTTTCTAGAGGAATTTTTCCTACCTAGTTGTAAAGTATAAAGAAAGGCTTGCTGAACACAGTGGCTCATGCCTAGCTACTTGGGAGGTGGAAATTAGGATGATTGGAGTTCTAGGCCAGTCCAGGCAAAAAGTTCATAAGACATCACCTCAACCAATGGCTGGGCATGGTGGTGCCTGCCTGTTATCATTAGCTATGCAAGGAAACACAAATAGGAGGTTCGTGGTCCAGAATGACCCGGGCATAAAGCCTGGGACTGCTGACATGGCTCAAGTGGTAGAGTACCTGCCTTGCAAGTGTAAGGCACTGAGTTCAAATCTTATTACTGCCACAAAAAGGAGAAAGGGCTTGTTTGTCCCTGCTTTTGATGCTAGAGTGTTAGGAAGTAATACCTGGAGCTACGGCAGCTGCCTTGTCTTCATGAGGTCATAAATTGGAGGTTGAAAATCTACAAATGGAGAATGGTGGAGTAAAATGATGGTAAAAATGAAAAGAATGTAGATTCCCTGATGAAATGCTGAATCAACTCAAGAATACTAGCTCCCAGCTGAGATTTGTGAGATAATGAAATGCTGTGCTATTTAAGCTACTGTTACTTGTTACCATTCCTCCTTGAAACAGAACCCTCCACTGACCCAATAAAATTTCAGGGGCTTATGCCCTCCTTCCCTTACTTCCCCATGCTCACAGAGTAGTAACTTATCCCAGGTATAAATGTCTGGGATCAAGTTTGATAAAGTATCCAGATCATTTCTTTGGATTGCTTCTTTTACTTTATCTGAGATGTAAATTCCTCTGATGACTGGGTCAGTCAGTGGTAGAATAAATCTTGGTTGCATTAGATCACCCCAACCCCTGGAAGTGCAATCCATGGCCATGACTATTTTCCCATAGTTCGTTGGACTTATGGGAAATAATGACCCAGAGTCAGGAAGGAGAGTGGGATCGGTGGGAAGCAGGATCATAAGGTAAGCTATAGCTTTTAGACTAGTATTTCTTCTTCCATGTTTTATTTAATTTTAATTATTTATTTATTCAAATCAATTACCTAAAGGGAAGACATGATCAAAGTCCACGCTGGATCAAGGAGGGAAGAGATGAATAAAATGAGAAGACCATCCTGGGGATGGTAAAATGCCTAATTCACGGGTGTGATGGAGATGAAATGTGCTATGCACTGAGCGCTGTGCCAGGTTCAGGAATGCTGTGTAAGCCTTACTATGTAAATGTTAGCAATCATTTGCAGTTTGTCATGTGGCTGACTGTTGACATGCCAAGGGGAGGACTGAAATGTTTCCACCTGGTAATTTGTCATAGTCCAGAGTATGGTTCCCAAATCTGACCATGGATCAGCATCAACAGAAGCCAAGGTGCTGCTCTGCACTCCAGAATCAGAACTCTGAGGTTAAGGTTCCCAAATCTGCATTTCCTCTATGGCTCCTCACATGGGTGTTTGGAGATTATTGACAATCCAAAGTCAGTGGCTGTTTTTGATGATCAGTTGTAGCTGTGGTGGCAGTGGGCTAGGCATCATGGAAAAGCCTGTAAGAATCATTTAATTGTTTGAAGTCAGGGGTTGTGGTTACTCAGTATTGCCTTGGCTATTTGCAGTCTTTTGTATTTCCAAATGAACTTTAGGGTTGATTTTGCAATCTCTGTGGTGAATGTCATTAGGATTTTGATGTGAATTGCATTGGACATGTAGATTGCTTTTGATAATACAGCCATTCTCACAATATTGATTCTGCCAATCCATGATCATGGGAGCTCTTTCTTATCTTCTGTAGTCTTCTTTGATTTTTTTCTTCAGTGGTTATGTTATTCCTTGTAGAGTCTTTCACTTCTTTTTTTAAGTTTATTCCTAGTTCTTTTTTGAGACTATTGTAAATGGAATTGTCTGTTCATTGTTGGTGCATAGAATGGCTACTGATATTTGTAAATTGATTTTGTATCCTGCTACATTGCTGAAGGTGTTTATGATGTGTTTATGATGTCTGGGAGTTTTTTGGTGGAGTTTTCTGGGTCTTTTAGGAATAAGATCATGCCATCTGCAAATAGGGATAGTTTAACTTCTTCCTTTCCTATTTGTATTCTTTTTATTTCTTCTTCCTGTCTTATTGCTCTGGCTAGGAATTCCCAGACTATGTTAAATAATGATGGTGAAAGTGGACACCCTTGTCTTGTTCCTGACTTTAGAGGAAATGTTTCCAGTTTTCTCCCATTTAGTATGATGTTGGCTATAGGCTTGTCATATACAGTCTTTATTATGTTGAGTACATTCCTTTTATTTCTAGTTTCTTTGGAGCTTTTATCATGAAAGGATGTTGAATTTTTTGAAGATTTTTTCTGCATCTATTGAAATGATCATGTAGTTTTTGTCTTTACTTCTGTTAATATGATGCGTTACATTTAGTGATTTGCATATGTTGAACCATCCCTGGGATGAAACTGACCTGATCATGGTGTATGATTTTTTTTTTTTTTTGGTGGTACTGGGGTTTGAACTCATGGACTCACACTTGCTAGGCATGTGCTCTTACTACCTGAGCTATTCCGCCAGCCCTGTATGATCTTTTTGATAAGTTGTTGAACTTGGTTTGCCAGTATTTCATTGAGAATTTTTACATCTAATTTCATTAAAGAGATTGGCATACAATTCTCTTTGTTGTGCTGTGTCCTTGTCTGGTTTTAGAATGAGTATAATACTGGCCTAATAGAATGATTTTGGCAGTGTTCCTTACCTTTCTATTTCATGGACATAAAAACCAACAAAACAGAATAGAAGACCCAGATATGAATCTGTGCATCTGGGCCCACAAGATTTTTGATGAAGGCTCTCAAAACAAATGATGGAGAAAAGACAGCCTCTTCAACAAATGTTGCTGGGAAAACTGGATATCTATATGCAGATAACTGAAATTAGATCCATGTCTCTCACCCTGTACAAGTATAAATTCAAAGTGGATTAAGGGCCTTAATATAAGACCTGAAACTTTGAAGCTAGTGTAGGAAAGAGCAGGGAACACATGGGAACTTACGGACATAGGCAATAACTTCCAAAATAGAACTCAAACGGCTCAGCAACTAAGAGAAAGGATTGACAAATGGAACTACATGAAACTAAAAAGCTTTTGCACAATGAAAGAAATTGTCACCAGACTGAAGAGGCTGTCCATAGAATGGGAGAAATCTTTGCCAGCTATACGTCTGACAAGAGATTAATAACCAGAATATATAGGGAGCTCAAAAAACTAAACTCTCCCAAAATCAATAACCTAATAAAGAAATGAGAAAATGAACTGAACATGAAGGAGTCCAAATGCCAAAAAAGTCATGAAGAATTGGTGAACATCCCTGGCCATAAAGGAAACGCAAATCAAAACCACATTAAGATTCCACCTCACTCTGTTAAAATGGCTATCATCAAGAACACAAACAACAATAAATGTTGGTGAGGATGTGGGGAAAAGGAGCCTTAGTGTTGGTGGGAATGTAAATTAGTGAAACCACTATGGAAAACAGCATAGAGGATCCTCAGAAAACTAAAAATATAGCTGCCATATAATCTAGCAATACCATTCCTAGGAATATACCTGAAGGAATGTAAGTCAGGTTACAATAAACGCACCGTTTATTGCAGCACTATTCACCATAGCTAAGCTATGGAAACAGCTAACATGCCCCACTACTGATGAATGGATTAAAAATGTGGTATTTATGTACAATGGAATTTTATTCAGCCATAAAAAGAAAGAAATTTTGTTGTTTGCAGATAAATGGATGGAACTGGAGAACATCATCTTAAGTGAAGTTACCCAGGTTCTGAAAGCTAAAAGCTGTATGTTTTCTCTCATATGTGGAATTATAGACCCAATACAAATACAAGCAATATTATAAAAAACAGGTCACTAAAGGGAGAGGGAGCATAAAAGAGGAAAGTAAAGGTTGAATATGGTTGATGTACTTTCTATATAAGAATGAATATAGAATTTTAAAGCTGTTGAAATCACCATAAGAAGGGGACTAAAGGTAGAAAGGAGAAAAATAGATGGGATGAACAAATTTGGGTTATAATATATCTATGGAAATGCACAATGAAACTCCCTGTATAGCTATCTTAAACAAAAAAGTCTTTTTTTAAAAAATGGAGAACAGGAAGGTAAAACAGGTCCTGTCTGGAGGTTGGTGCCAGCGGGTGGAGGAAGGATACAAGGAAAGGGGGTAGAATGGTGAATATAGTGGAAATATCATGTACTCATCTATGAAAATGAAAAAATGAGACCCATTGAAACTATTCCAGGAATGGGGTGAGGGGCGATAAAGGAGAACGATGGAGGGGGTGAATTCAACTATGATATATTGTAAGAACTTTTGTAATTGTCACAATGTACCCCCAGTACATTAATCAAAAGAAATTAAAAATAATCATTTAACCTGATTAGGTAGTCTCCCTGATTTAGATAGGGAGACTGGGGACTAGAGAGGTTGGGTGGCTCACCAAATTGCACGGTCAGTTGCAAAGATGGGGCTACAACTCTCATGTGACCTTTCCTGGAGCTTCCATTTCATCCTCTGTTTCTCTACAAGCTATATGCTCATGAGTGGCAGGGTGAGGCTTTTCTTTGTATTCCTTCTGCTGTGACAATGTCTAGATCAAGACATAATGCTAGCATATATTTGATGATGGCAAACAAAATGTACTGACACACCTTCTACTTTTCTGATTCATGTACCCAGAAGGGCTCATTTGGTGCCAAACACAGAGTGACATCCTCTGCACCAATGGAGTTCTGGTGCAGGCCAGGGAGACAGGGGAGAGGAGAATTGGGTCCTCTGTTGTGTGAACTTAATCCCTTAGGATTTGGGGGATTTTCATCAGTGGAAAGTTTTCCTTTAGGCCTTCTCATAGTAAGACTCCATCCTAACTTCATCTTGCCCAAGCTGTTTGGGTCTGGTGTTTTAGAAACCATCTTGAGTTTACTTCAGTAGAACGAGGAGTTTATGGAAAGCATAGCTCATGGAGCCAAAGGGCTTCTGGAGGGACCAAGTACAGGTCCTGGGAAACCCTCAGGAGCTCAGGCAACCCTTCCCCCTATTAAATCTCTCTTTTTCTTGCCCCATAGACAGCAGCTTCCAGTGGCAGAGTCAAAGATGGTCAGGTCTGATGCCTAAGGTCCTCCTTGTCTCCAATTCCTTCGTTCCAGATATGGGCAGAGCTTCTTTTTAGCTTTCTCTAGGTCATGATTCCAAATTTTTTGGAAAGGGAATTTACTGGCCCAAAGATTTATCTGTGGTTGAATTAACTATGGTGAGGGAGTTGGAGGTCACAGAATATCATGGAAGTGTCAGGATAGCTATGATCAAAGTGCTCTGTATGTGTGTGTGTGTGTGTGTGTGTGTGAGAGAGAGAGAGAGAGAGAGAGAGAGAGAGAGAGAGAGAGAGAGAGAGAAGAATCAGCAGACTTTCTAAACATTGTCTGTGAGAGATGAGCTTGTCAACTTTACTGTGACAAAGAATAACCCCAAATCTCAGATAAACATTTTCATCTCGTTTCACATGCTGCAGGTCGTGCCGTGTAATTCAGGTGGAAGAAGCAGCCTTATTTGGAATGCCTTTATCATTACAAAGAGAAAAGAAGATGCAGAGTCAACCTCTGCACTTGCTGGAGATGCTTCTCCTTGGATACAGATTGCTGCATATCTGCTTTCAGTTTTGATGAAGTCCTATGGTCAAGCCTGCCAATGGGGCAAGAAGTGCGCAGGGCCTCCAGGGAGGCTCTGCAAGCCACTTGCCAAAGGGCAGACAGTGGTCCTCTAACAGGAAAGCACAGTCAGTGTGGACAATCACTCACTCTACCACAACAGGGTTTAGTAGTGACAATAACAAGTGACCTTTACCAAGTGCTTGAAATGTGCTAGGACACTGGGCTAAGAGCCTTATGCAAATTATCCCAATAGTCTTATGAGAAAAGCATTATTACCATCATTTTCCACATGAGAAAATGGAAGCCCAGCAGCTTGCCCTCTATCACACAGCCCAGCAGAGGGACTGTCAAATTCAAACCGAGGTGTTCCAGCGAATGCCACCCATACCACTTCCTACAGCTGCTGTAACAAATTTCCTAAACCAACACAGACCTATTATCTGACAGATCTGTAGGTCAGCCAGAAGTCTGACCGGGATGTTACTGGGCTAAAACCCAGTTGTCACGTGGGATGGGCTCCTCTTTGGAGGTTTTGGAGGCAATCGTGGGTTGAGCCTTCTCACTCCAACTCTGTTTTTGGTTGTCTTTGCTTTTGGCTGATTCTCTTTTGCCTCCCTTTTCCACTTTTAAGGACCCCTTGATTACAATGGACCCACCCAGATAATCCAGAATAATCTTTCCATCTCTAGGTTTTGAGGCTCGTCTGCAAAGCCCCTTTTGCCATGCAAAGTAAAATATTTATAAGTTCTCAGAATTAGGATGTAGACATCTCTCAGGTCCCATTATTCTTCCTACTGTACTGCCCTTCCTTTGGTGACTCTGTGTGACCTCCAAGAAACTCCTGGAAAAAAAGGAAAAGATAATCACCTCTTTTGTTTACTCCAATTTTCACATAAATCAAGAGCAATGGTGCTTTGGACAAATTAAGGAGGAGAGAAACTAATTCAGGGAATGAATTTAGAGCTCATAATTGATCACCTATTTGTTAGTTGTAAAGGAAAAAGTGAGGTGACTGCCAGCTCTTAACAGAAAAATGAAAGAATTTCATTACTAGTGTTCCTGGCATGATGCCATAATTAATATATGGTAACAATATTACCAAGAATGAAAACATACACTTATGCTCTTAAAAGTGTCAACATGAAAAGTAAACTTAATAAAAGATAGGCTGGGAACATACATAACAAAGATTATCTTTAATAATGAAATTATTTATGATCAAACATTTTTACTTAATTTCAGTTCCATTCTAAAACAGGCATAGTAATGTCATGATTAAATATTAATGTGAACAGAAACAACCTAATTGGGAGGTTATTAAGGCTTCAAATTAAGTTTCCTTTTCTTTTCCTAACCCAAAAGTTCTGCTTAGAAGGTGTCGGGGGAGTTCTAACACGTGTGTTTTATTAACGCTGATTTGCAGGGCTGAGAGAGATGGTTCAGGAGAAGAGATTAGCTCTGAATTTCTAGGCAGTGTTCAATGGGGCATTTTCTGTCCCTCCTTTGGGTAGCCAGAGGACTGGTTTCTACTCTTGCCTTTTCTTTTTTTTTTGGTGCCGAGGGTATAACCACCTATTCCCTGCTGCCACTAACCTTCCTCCAGACTTAACCATTTTCTTGCTCAGAATTCTGTAGGTCAGCAGTTTGAAGGAGGCCCAGGCTTGACCTGGCTATCTAAGGCAGCCCAATTCATGGATCTGGTGGTTGGTGCTGGCTGTCAACTGGACCACAAATCTCCAGAAGACTAGCGTGGGCTTTTTCACAGACTGGCTAGGTTCTAAAAACAGTGTGAGAGAGGGTAAGTCCGAATATGCAAGTGCCACTCAAGTCTCTGCCTGAAGCATGTTTCCTGAAGTACCACTGGACAAAGGAAGTGACATGATTAAGGTGCCAGTCACTGTGCCAAAGGACTGCATATGGGTTTAGATACAAGAGGCATGGTTCACTGGGCTCTATGCCTCTACCACTTGGGTACCTAGCATCCATTTTGCACCATCCAGAGATAAAGGACAGAAGAAGGGGAATGTGAATTTTTTATGCTCAAATGTTCTAATGCAGCTGTTGTCCCCAAGAAAGGGTTCATACACATTTCCATTTCCATCATGCACTTAGAAGTTTTATTGTGTACTTACTGAGTTTGTTAATATTTATGTAGATAATAGATTTTTATCATAATCATCCTCTTGATAATATAATCCCAGTACTCGGGAGGCCGAGGTAGGAACTGAGGTAGAAGAGTTGGAGGCCAGCCTGGGTCACACAGCAAACCTTATTTCCAAAAGACAAAAAACAAAATAAAACAAAAAAATGGGCAATCTCCCCCTAAAAGTTTCTATTTGCTTTTCAAATGCTTTGGGCAGAATCATGAATCGTTTACTTATCTTAAGATGAGATGCACCTAACACCCATTTCACATGACTGGGTAAGGGAGCACAACCGGCTTGATGAATGCAAAGTCAGTAAGTACACCCAGAAGCTAAGAATGGAGAGACGCTTATCACGTGCAGCAGGTAAGGAGAGCACTGGAATTACTCCAAAAGCAGCACCCTCCTCCAGAAAAGGAAGCTGGAGATTTTATTCAGGGAGCCTATCAGATTCACATAGGAAAGCGCTTTGGGAGTGGTCCACTTCTGAGCATGCTCAGTTTACTGCGTACATTACTGAGCACGCTGTTTAAGGTCACAGATCAGGAAAGAAAGACGGTGGTTGTATTCATGGGCATCTTAGTGCAAGGCCATGGAGCACATGTTGGAAAGCTTAAAATGGTGGGCAGGAACACTTCTGGACGTGTTCAGCTTTTTTTTTCCCAAAAAGGTTTTAGTGAAACCAAGGAAAAGACTTTGAAAGTGCGCGGATATGCACCAGATGGTACCTGCCTCCCTAAGCGGCTAACATCCTTACCTTACCACACACCAAGAGACCTCTCAGAGTTCCTGTCCAGTGGAAGATCCCAGATCCAAACTGTGCTTCTCTAAAGAGTTGCGTATATGTTCTGTGCTTCGGGGTGCTCTTGAGGTCTCGGGATACTTCATCAATTCTGGGAGAGGATTACCGAAATCTTCAACGACCACTGTGGGTTTGCCTGTGTTAGTGGTAGTTCTGTTACTACTTTGTTTCATGTTTCTTCAAGCTCTGTTATTGGGCCTGTATATTTAGGATTCTTACATGTTTTTGATGATTTATCCCTTTATATTAGATATTGTCATACCTACAATAATATCGGGAACGTCATTTAGAGGTCTCCTGGTAAAATGAGGGGTCTGGGTCCTTTGAAACCCTTTCCAATCCCATGTTTCAGTATTCCATAACTTAATAAAGCCTTCTCAAAGCACACTCCAAAATAGAGGCTTCTCATGTAATGATTTGGATTAAAAGGGCTTCCCTATTCAAAGCCAGCCAGGAAAATTTGCATTTTATTATGTGTTTTAGAATCTAAACTGGCATTCAATAAATGCATATCATTACTTTTATGTTGAACTAAGAAGACAAACTGCTATTAACTAGATCATGAAGCAACTCTTTCTTAACACTTAGAATTTTTATTTCATACTTACTGAATTTTATAATATTTATGTAGATAATAGATTTTTATCATAATCACCCTCGTGATTATGATTTCTTTTGTTGTTGGTTTTTGAAACAGTCTTGATATGTAGCTCGGGCTGGTCTTGAATTCTAGATCCCCCTGTCTCAGCCACCTGGATGCTGGGGATTACAGGTGAGCACCACTATGCCTGGTGAGAGGAAACATTTCTTAAGATCATGTCCCCTATTGCCTCTGGGATTTCCTTCCAAGCCACAGACACCCACAGTACAACTTCAACATGTATGTTCAGGCACAGCTGTTTTCTGGCTGACAATTGTGAGATGCATTTTTATTTCAGAAATGGTAAAATGTGAAAAAAACCTATATTTTGAAATGAAAGAAGTATGCCATAATCTCTTCTTAGATATGCATAATGCATGATGCGTGCTTAAGGCTATGAGATTCCCTGCACTGAAAAGAGTCTGTTTAACTGCATACGTCCCAGTGTTTCCCAAACTTCATCGACCTGGAATCTGGGCCCACTCCTGGTATTTTCAGGACATTGGCGAGAGTATAAATGGACCACACTTCTGAATATCTGAAGATTTGAAATTAAGCTAACAAACTGCTAAGTAAAATATGCTCTAGCTTCCTATCTTGACAAATATATCTTCCTAAATACCTGGCAAGGCATTTTGAATATTTTGGATTCTTGGACTCCTTAGACTTCTGTGTCAGGAAAGCGATTCTTTGGCTTCCAGCTCATCTGTTTTTCCTTCCATACCTCCCTTCTTACATCTCACACTACAGGAAGCCTCTGGAATCCCTGTGGGCATACTCCAACCACACATGCATATCCACCTGCCAGGAACGTGGCACTATTTAGCTGTACAGTGTGGCTAGAAGTTGGGTGTGGGTTCTGAGTGGACATGTCCCCTTTCTTCCTTCCTTGCTCTCACTTCTTTACTTTAAATGTTAATATAATACACTTTATTTTGTTTAATTAATAATCCTCAATTTCTGTGTGTGTAGCTGGGGATTGAACCCAGGGCCTTTTTAAATTTAGCCCTTTTTAAATTTTATTTTGAGGTAGGGTCTTGCTATGTTACTGTTCTCCAGGCTGGCCTCAAACTTGTGATCCTCCTGCTTCAGCTTCTCAAGTAGCTGGGATTATAAGCATGTGTCATCATGCCTGGCTCAATATCAATTTTTTAAAAAATTATTTTATTTTTGAATTAGCATATATTGATAATAAGAGGGGGGTTTCATTGTGATAATTCCATACATACAGGGTACTTTTAATAAATTCATCCTCCATTATATTCTCATTGCTCCCTCCATCCTCCCCCCAGTGTTTGATTAATACCTTTCTCCCTCCAAGGGAATTCTTATCCTTTCCTCTCTATGGCATCCTCATGAGGGACTGCAGGCAGTAACTGTTACTTCTTTTAAGAGTTAAACAAACAGTTGCTCAACTGTAAAGTGATTGGTCCATACCACTCTGCAAACCACCTTCAATTAGTCCTCCTGACTGAGTCTTACTACTGGTCGGGACTCTGGCCCCTCCCCAAGCATCCTGTGGTCCCACTCTCCCCTACACTCCAGGCACTGGGGACTGTCAATATTGTTGAGGCTTGAGCCCAGCAGTCAAGGGAAAAAATAGTATTATTTGTTAAGAGCATGACAACATGTATTAGTGGGCTCTGTGAAATGTGGTAGCGTAGATAGAGTAGGTAGAGGCCAAAGAAGAGCAGGGATCTAAGAATAATCCACATAGGTCAACAAAATTCTCTTACTCAATTGCCCTTGTGGCCAAGCCTGTTCAATCTTGATACAAATTCAAGTGAAATGAAGGGAATTAGTTTTCATATTTCAATAGTCTGGCCCTCTGAGATGTGTGGAAAGAGGGGCTCATCACTGGAATTGAGTGGAATCCAGAGGAAGTCCCATGCAGTAGGCTGCAAGCCATTCCGAAGAGCACTACCCAGTAGAACAGCTGAGCGAAGGATAAAGGTGTTCATTCTCACAAGTGTGAATAATTAGCACCTGTTTTACAAGTGTAAATTCCCTCTTTCAACATGAACTCCATATTTTGTTTTCTTGAGACAGGATCTTGCTATGTAAGCCAGTTTGGCCTTGAACTCATTATCTTCCTGCCTCTGCCTCCTGGGTGCTGGGGTTACAAGTCATGTGACACCATGCCCAGCTGTGAGACAGGGTCTTGCCCTGTTGCCCAGGCTGGCCCCAAAATTCTAGACCCAAGCAGTCTTTCTACCTCAGCCTCCTGACTAGATGTACCTACAGGTACATGTCATCTTGCCAAGCTCCACACAAACTCTGAATTCTATCAACTTCTTCTTTTCTAGAGATCTGTGCTCAGATATGTCTTCTTGAAGAGCAGAAGTTGGTCTTTGGAAGCCATCTTGCAACTTTCTGTGTTTGGAGTTTGACCACAAAGGTGAACATTCCTAAGCTAAATTCCTGCTGTGTTCAACCCAGTGGCCTATACCTACCCACACTGGCAACACCTGGAATGCTGCCATTTTCCAGAAGGCCTGGAAAGCAAGATTCCCCTTTCAGCGACTTTATGTGCCTTGACCCCAGTTGTGTGATCCAGGCCAGTGCTCCCCCACCCTCGCGCAACAGGAGGAAGAACATGCTAATTTTTCTTTTCTGTATGGTACTTAAAATTCTATCTCTGAGCTAGTCCCCATCACACCAGGACTCGTTATCAGAGTGTTGTCAGTAACACCTCAGATTTTTGTAATCTCTCTGTGAACTGGGTGTACTAATTAGGGTCTCCAATGCTGTTGTTAGTGAGAATTCAGAAGCACAATTAGTATTAATAGCTTCTTTAATTAACAAGAGCATTTTGTTGCTTCTCAAAAATGCCTTGTCCCATCCATTGAAAGGCACCCCCCCCCACACACACACTGGTAACTAGGAAATAGACCGCTAGTGTGGTTAGAGTGACAGGTTACAGGTCTAGCTTTCAAACTGTGACCTAGAGCGAACACTGAATTTATCTTTTAGTCTCTAATCTAGCATTATTGTTTGCATGACTATAGCCCCTTCCAAGATTATGCAAATGTTCTGTATGACTGGTATTTACTTAATACCTGTCAAATATCAAAGAGCTAGAAGGGAGGTTAGAATGCAGTTTGTGCTTATGAAGAGGTGGGTAGTGAGGACAGATATTACTTAGCATTTGATTTAGGCGCTGGTTTTATGAATATGAATAAGAACGCCACCCTCACAGAAAACACTAGTCAGCGGGAAACATGTTTCCTATTGGAATGCTGTAGAAGTCTGCCTTTCCCTTTCACCTTCAGAAATAATGGTCATTTTCCTTTTTGACCCAGCTACATTAAGTGCTCAGTGAAATGGGTCTCTAGCCTGGTGTGGTGGGTGGGCTTGTGTCTTTCTATGTATGAATCAAGAGAACGTGAAGAGGGAGGCATAGGGAAGGAGAATCGTCAGTCTCATAACACATGGCTTTTAGAAATCTTGAATATGGAAAAACAAGTCAGTGATTCTCAGTTTCTATCTTCCTTCCTTTCCCTGTGTTTCATAGGACTTGTCCCTGGTTAAAATTTTCCCCTTTTAAGGTCCTGCAGTGTGACACCTAGACAGGTGGGAAGTGGATTGGGCTAGTAGTCAGAACACTTGACCACAATCATAAAAAAATAACTTTTCTTTTCTGGGCCCCAGTTTTTTCATTTGGAAAACGAAGGAATTATTCTGATTTTTAGGTCTATCTCCTTACTGTCTTGCTATATGATTTATGTAACAATGCTTTTAAGATAAATGTTATGTCCCACCTGAATAAAACATTAATTCTTGGAAAGAAAGAAAAATAGAGAGGTTTTGGGGGAAATTTATGAGAATTAAAGTGAAGAATAGAGACTGTAAGATAAGAATTCTGGAAAGCTCATTGCTTACAAGCTGGGATAGAGGATAAAAAGACATCTAGAAGGAGCAACATTTCATTTTGGGCAGTGATGCTTTTCTATTACTCTGGACAACCCATCAGCCCAAGGGTTTTTTTTATGCTCTGACATTGAGTTCAAAGAATCTGGTCAGACTGCTTTGTGAATTTTAATACAACTGGGAATGATAGCAGAGGAAGTCAGGTCACATTTTAAATGAATATAGCAGTCCTTAAAATTTCTTACCAAATGTTTCTATATCTCTGCCCTCTTGACATGTGGTGGGATTGCCCTTCTGGATCCCCTAATGGATGGGGCCATGCAATCATTTCAGGTCAGTGAGTCATAAGTGTAAGAAATAGTTGTCTTTTTCTGTTGGACATTTTCCTTCCTGGGGCAAGACTGTCTTGAGCTTCTTTTCCCCTTGGCACAGTGACTGGCAAGATCTAGGGTGGTGGCTGGTCCATCACCTGCAACTCTGAGTGATAGCAAAGAACTTAGTTCCTCTACTTAGATAGGACGGATGTGCATTGTGAGTCATGAAATCTGCTGCATTAAGCCTCTGAACTTTTGGAATTGCCTGTTACCAGGGAAAACTCTAGTCTTTTCTGATGGATACAGTCCAGTTGAGAACTAGCAAACCATAGTAGACCTGTGAAAAGCACAGATTATCAGAGGCTTTCTGGGCAATAAGTTTATTACATGGTGAACACATCTAGTTGCTAACAGAAAGCAATGGGGTATGGTGTTAAAATCAGTGTATTTGGCCAGTGTGACCACAAAGACCATCCCATTGAGGGAAGGGCAAACGTCTGCAGGTTATAAGGACAAGTTTCATTATGTAACTGCCTCTGTTTAGATGCCAACATGTGTCTGCAGCTCATATTGTCTCTGGGGTCTATGGAGTACATACAGTTCTGATTTAGCTTTGTCCTCTTTTGTGCTCTTTTTTGATAATGAGAAAAGTATTTATGGCCCTCTTAGAAAGTCCTGTTATTTGGGCCTAAAAGCTGACCTTTTGGCAAAATGTTGCCAAGAGGACTTTGACTTGGTAAAAAAAACAAACCCACTGTAAGTTGAGAGTCTATTCAGAGACTCCACACCCACTAAATATAGTCATTCTGTTTCCACACAGGTATTCCCACCACGCTGCAAAAGGGGCTGGTTTCTGTGAACTTGGACAAAATGTCAAGAGGAGGCAGGACTCTCACAACCAGGGCCAGGTGCTATTGGTACAAGGTGAAAACTTTAAATAATCAAAATGTTATTTTAAAAGTATTTTACATTCAGTAGGGAATATAGCAGTTGTGGTTTGGGATATCCACTATGAGACCATGGGAAGTATGGCATGACCATATTTTCCCCGTGGGCTGAAATAGTGATTTTTTGGAGTGATTAGATCTTGAATTTCTTCACAAAGAGTAGTTGGCTCACGTGTAGAACCATGTTATATTAAACACGCTCTCCAGCACATTTAATAAACTTTGAATATACTATTTATATGTGGAGACACCCTGCCTATTGTTTGTGGCTAATGTTAGCAAAAGAGAAGCCCAAAGTGGACTAGCAGAAGAAATTTGGAAGTTTTTGGCATTCTTTCCTACACTTCTGTGCATCTTTAGTATCTATTAAGGTCACCAGAACAACAATCCTTAGGAACTGTGCTGGTGGCAGATTTTCAAAAATTAGCTTGGAGCTCAACTCCTTGTTAAATGAAAATGATTAAAAAGGGTTTCAAGTATGCAGCCCATGACTGCTGAAAGTGGCAGATGGTGTGAGCTAGTACATTATGTCAAGGAATCTATGTACATTTTTGCAACCATTTACAGCTCCTGGTACATATTAATACTCCTGGGATGCTGCCATCACAGGAGCCTGGCCAGCTGACCCTTGTCAAATGTGCCATTTCTTCTGCATTTCCAAAAAGGTTCATTTCAGTCACATTTTCTACTCTCTCCTAGGAGAATCTTGTTGAGGGGTATTGTTAAGAATTCAAGGCATCCAGAATGACTCTGTCAGGGTCTCTTGTTTTTATCCATGTTCTCATTTGTCTAGGATAGATATGGGACTGGAAGACATATAGCCCTAGTTGCTCTGTCTATTGTGGGGTGGCTTCTCCCTCCACATGATAATACCTCAAGGGAGGTAGAAGCTATATGGATTACAAGTTTCAGTTTATTGACCCTGTAACAACTGGGGTACTGGGAAGCCCCAAACTGTGGTAGACCAAGTGGTCCAAATAAAGGTCAGGTAGGTCCTCAGGTCTGTGCTGTTGGGGGGATAGCAGAAGAGAGCACTTAGACCCCACCGTAATGACTCAGAAAGATGCACAAGCCACTGCTTATCCACATTCTCTATTTTGAGCAACACCTCCATGTGCAAAATGCCTGTGAACAATGTAAACCAATTGTAAAATAATGTGATTATATCAAGCTTCACTGCCCTCTAGCTTATCCATTCCTCCTCATAGCTGTTTTTGACCTGCACTTATTCCTCTACTAAACATTATTTGTACTCTTCCTCTGAGCCTCATGGCTACTAGAGGGAGAATTTGGTCTTGGGGTCCTGTTTTAATTGTGTAAAAGAGAGTTTTAAGATATATATAGCAGGGAAAACTACAGCTGTCTGGATTAAACACTTGATCCCAGATTTCTCAAGACTGGCAATTCAGGAAAAGGTTCTTGCATAAATTCAACTCTTGTCCCTAAAATTCATTCTTCCTTTGTAGTAATTCACTCTTTTTGTCTACTCAGACCTCCTGGACAAAATTATTCTTTCTTAATGTTCTACTACTCAATTGGCATCATACTTTCTTTTTTAGTTCCCCATAGAACTAGAAAAGCAGGTGGGAATAAATAGGACCTTACTAAAGGTTCAGGGATAAATAACAGAGGAACCAGTGAGTTGAGGAGAAGGCTTACAAGGGCTATTACAGTCACTTTTATATAACCCATGTTTATTGAGAACCTAGGATGTGCTAAGAAACCATGTTGTATGCCATGGGTGTCCCTTGGTGTCCATAGGGGATTGGTTCCAGACAACCTGAAGATACCAAAAACCATGGATGTGCAAGTCTTCTATGTGAAGTAGCATAGTATTTACTCAGAACACACACACACATCCTCCCATATTCTTTAAATCATCTCTAGGCTACTTATAACACAGACTACAATGTAAATATCCTACAAAGGTCCAGAAGTGAGCACATGACCCATATGGTCACACTTAACTGCAAGATAGCCCTAGTGTAGCATGAGGAGTAGATGATTGGGAAAGAGTAAAGGGACTGGGTCCCCATGGGTTGCTTCCCTACTTGGTTCCTGGCCTTCTCCATGCTATTTTTTTCTTATCCATCTAGAAATATTTCTAGCAAGTCTGAATACCCTGAACACGGATTTAAGAAGGCTGATCCTAAAAGGGCAAAAGTGTCCTCTTTGTGCAAAAAAGTCTGCCTTCCAGATCTGGTTTTCTGTCTCCTTTACATGACTGACTCTGAGATTGGCCAGTCTCAGAGGTAGTGATGCTACCTCTAGTTGAGTACATGAGGGGAATCTAACCCAGAGCAGAGCACCTGTGCAAGTGAGGCTTGGAGATTTAATCACAGTCATGGAGGAGGAAGTTTGTAAGACTTTGAACGCTCAGTTTTGTGAAAGTCTTTCTCTTTGTTACTTTGGCAGTTTTGTGTTCTAACATGTCTGGTGGCCAAACTGATGTTGTCCTACATGGAGGAAAAAGCAAGACTTCAAGCTGCACTGGGATGACTTTATACATGGTGAATAACATAGATGTTGGAGAAATATAATAATATGTGACTCTTCTGTGTCTAAAATCTAGGGCCATGAGGAGAAGTGAATGCTAATGGGAGAAGGTGTCTCTACCAGCAAGATGTTTGTCATCTTGAGAAGTAGCTGATCCTGGTGCAGTGGGTTGAATAATGACACTCAAATACATCGGTTCAAATCACTGGAATTTGTTAGTAGGACCATATTTGGAAAAAGTGTTTAGAGTAAAATAAACTAAGAATTTTGAAATAAGATTCCTCTGCATTACCTAGAAAGGCTCTTAATGCCATCCCAATCGTCCTTAGAAGAGACAGACCAAGAGAGTTTGAGAGATAGAGGAGGAGGCAATGTGAACATGGAGCAGAGATTGGAGTGATGTGACAACAAACTAAGGAGTCACCACTAGGAGCTGGAAAAGCCAAGGACAAACCTCTCCTGGAGACTCTGTGGTGAGACCAGCCCTGCTGACATCTCAGTTTCAGACTTTGGGCCTCTAGAAGAGTTAAAGGATGAATTTCATGTCTGAAGCCACTAAGTTGGTGGTAATTTGTGATAGCAGTCACAGGGAACTAATATACTGGGGCTGAAAGTGAGGAAGACCATAGAAGGAAGGAAGATATATTTGTGAACACATGCATGTGTGCATGTATGTGTACACCATGTACCCATGTACCCAGTTTGTGCATGCATGTGTACATACATGTATATACATTTGTGCATACATTTATGCATAGCTGTACCTCGCTTAAGGATGGGATCCATTCTGAGACGTGCATCGTTAGTCAATTTCTGTGTTGTGCAAACCTCATGAGTGCACTTACATAAACCTAGGTAGTCTAGCCTACTACAAACTAGGCTATTTGGCATAGACTGTTGCTCCTAGGCTGCAAACCTTTACAGCATGTTACTGTACTGAATACTGTAGGCAGTTATAACACAATGGTAAATATTAGTATGTCTAAGCATCTATAAACACAGAAAAGTTACAGTAAAATTACAAAAGATTAAAAATGGCCACCTGTACGGGGCACTTACTGTGAGTGGAGTGTGCAGGACTGGCAGCCACCCGGGGAGCATCAGTGAGTGAGGGGTGAGTGAGTGTGGAGGCTAGGACATTCCTGCACAAAATGTTAGGACATTGTGTGTTTTCTAATACTGTCCACTTTAGGCTACACCAAAGTTATGAAAAATTTTTTTCTTTTATGGTACTTGGAATGAACCCAGGGTTTTGTGCATGCTAGGCAAGTGCTCTACCACTTGAACTATACTTCCAGTCCTTTTGATTTGATTTTGTTTTTGAGATAGGGTCTCACTAACTTTGCCTGGACTAGCCTGAAACTTGTGATCCTCCTTCCTCGGCCTCCTGCAGGTATGCACTACCATACCCAGCTTATTTTCCTTTACTTAATGATAAACTAACCTTAGCTTACTGTAACTTTTTTACTTTATAAACTTCTTAATTTTTAGAAACTTTTGACTTTTGCAATAACGCCTAGCTTAAAACGCACATTGTGCAGCTGCACACCTTCTTTTTATTCTTATTCTATAAGATTTCTATCTTTAAAATTTATTTTTTACTTAAAATTTTAATTAGCATGCATTAATTGTACAAAATGATGGGTTTCATTATGACATTTTCATACATGTATATAATGTACTTTGATCCTACTCTTGCCTGTCCCCCAGAAGTCCCCCTTCTACTTTCATGTCTTTTCTAAAAAATTCAGATTCTGAATATAAGAGAAAATATGCAATATTTGTCATTTTAAGTGTGGCTTAATTTGCTTAGCATGATGATCCTCAGTTCCATTCATTTTCCTGCAAATGACATGACTTCATTCTTCTTTATAGCTGAATAAAACTCTACTTTGTATATATACCATATTTTCTTAATTCCATTCATCTGTGAATGGACACCAGTCCAATTCCATGAGTTGGCTATTGTGAATAGTACACTGCAGTCATGGATGTGCAGGTTTCTCTATTATATGTTGCCTTAGATTCCTTTGGAGATAAATCTAGTAGTTGTTTAACAGGGTCTTAAGTATAGACCAAGTTGGCCTTGAACTTACTTAACCCAGGCTGGCCTCAAACTTGCAATTCTTAGTTTTTAAACTTTTTTTGTTAAAAATTAAGATGTAAACACATACTAGCCTAGACCTATCGAGGGCTGGAATCACAAATGTCACTGTCTTCCACATGAGTGACAGTTCCCTTATGACAGCAGCGTCTTCTGGAACACCTTCTGAAGGACCTGCAAGAACTTGTTTTACACTTAATTCTTTTTAATAAATAAGAATATACTATAAAGGATAAAAAGTATAGTATGGCAAATGCATAAGTTAGTAATGTAGCAGTTTATTATCGAGAGTTAGATACGTAAATTATATGTGCTACACTTTCATAAGCCTGGCAACTCAGTGGTTTTGTTTATACTGTCGTCACCACCAACACGTGAGCAATTCATTGCACTATGACATCACTAGGCAACAGGAAATTTTTTTGGTGGTACTGGAGTTTGAACTCAGGACTAGGGTCTTGCTTTTTGCCCAGGCCAGCCTACACAGTGATCATACTGTTTTAGCTTCCTGTCACTGCTGGGATGAGAGGTATATGCTGCCACACTCAGCTATTGATTGAGGTGTGATCTCACAAGGAACTTTCCTGCCCAGGCTGGCCTGGAATGGTGATTCTTCCAATCTCAGCCTTCCAAGTAGCTAGGATTATAGGCGTGAGACACTGGCACCCACTGGCAACAGGAAGTTTTCAACTCTGCTATAAATTTATGAGGCCTCTGTTGTATGTTCAGTCTGTCATTGCCAAATACCATTATGTAGTACATGACTTGTGTGTGTGCATTTTTCTAGTTGTGATAGTAGTGTTAATGGGGCAGCTGCTGGACCAACTCCTTGGACATAACATAAAGAGAGCCTGTTCCCTCTACATTGGTGGGAAGACCTGGCTCATGTTTTGTAGTCACATGAATGACTGGTACCACTTTCCTGATCTATCTATCTGACATCTCATGAGCTCTGGGGGGAGCAGCTACCTGTGTGAACCACACAGACAGACTGCTTAGCACTGTAAGGCTAAGACCTAGGCAGTTTTGCAGCAGGGCGTCCTTGACTGTAACCTGGACTCTCAGACTTGGGAGCCACGGAGCTTGGGCCAATCAGCAGCTGTGGGTGTTCTAGCCATAGTTGGGGCAGGAGCTAGGCACTGGCATTTTTGGGGCATTTCCTTGGACTTCTTGAGCTCTTTGGTTTCTGGTTATGGGGCCAGACCATGGGAGTGAGAAGTGCTTCCAGGCAAGTGGTAGTAGTTGATGAGTCTGTCACATCCTGAGGGGCTGTCACATCCTAGGAGGCTGACTTACATGCTGGGTGAGCAACCTTGGGGATCCATTATACTATTTGAGGATAAATCCCCGGGAAAAGACTGGGCTTGTGATAACCAAGGCATATAGGGTCTTGGAATCACTGTAATTTGAACATTAAAAGTCCTGCTGCCTTTCTCCCTGGTCTTCTGGCATGTTCAGAACTCATTCCTGTGTCTTCTGTCTTTGGGGCCATCTTATTTCAACAGCATCTGGAAAGTCTATATACCTGTGTAATGAATGAATCAGTCACGGATAAGACTAGTCAGTGCAGACTCTGAAATGTACCAAATGACTGACACTTTTGTGATGGTCTTTTGGGACCATAGTGACAAGTTGACACCCAGTGGGTGCAAGTGATGTTTTTCCTTTGAAGGGAATGGGTATTCCTACTGTTGGTCACCCAGAGAAGTGATTAATCATGGGGCAAAAGTGAGAAAGCTTCATATGTCAAGCTGACCTTGAAGGATCTGAGGTTACCATGCTTGTCATGGATGGTGATATTCTAATTGTGTTACTTGCAGCAGGGAAATGGATCAGGACCACCAATTAGATGGGGGGTGAGGAAGAAAAAAAAAACAATTGGTGCCTAATCAGAGGTGGAGCCCTGGGAGGTTGAGGCAAATCTTGAGTTCTCTAGGAAGAACTCAAGGTAAGGCAAGAGAGGCATGACACAGTCCTATCGTCCTATTTTGCCACAGGCCAGCCCTGGCAATCAGCAGATAAGTACTGCAGTAGCCATTCAGCAGAGACCTGTTAGATTATTTTTTCCATAGCTTACACCATCACCAGTCATTTGTAATGACAGAGGACACTGGCATCAGCTCCTTATCTGGTTTCACTTGGGAAAGGAATAAGCACAAAGAAGTGGGGCTCATGGAAAAGCAGGTCACCTTTTTTCCTCCATTCTCTAGGGAGCCAGGCCCCACTCTTGAGTGTGTAGCCCTATGTTACTCAGAGATGATCAAGGTGGCTGCGTATACCTTAAGCTTTCAGCCTTACTAGAAATCCCTGCTCTAAGCAAAAATATCTTCTTTCCATTGCTAGCTGCCTGGAATTTCCACATTATTCCTATGGAGTAGGCATCATATTTCTAAAAGTCCCCCATAAAAATGCATTTCCACAAATAGGTGGTTCACTAAAGTGTTGCCAGCTCTTAATGCAGTGCTGGGAATTAGTTTAACTCTGATTGTCCCCAAATGGGCTGTGTGCACTCTCTATGGTACAAGATTGGTTATAGGCACTACCTGCACTATCTTGTCTAGTATTCTTTTATTTCATATTTTTATTTGTTCAATCACTTTCTATCTGAGGCAAGTGGGACTGCTTATGACAGTTAGGGACATGAAATTTCTTTTAAGTAAACTTATTTAATTAAAAAAAGGTAATTTAGTGTTGAACATGTGGCTACAAATTTCTAATCCCAGCACTGAAGAAGTGGAAGCTGGAGAACCAAGAGTCGGAGGCCATCCTGAGCTACAAGAAAAACCATGTCTCAACCTACTCCCCCAAAAATACAATTTGAAGAAAAATATCAAGTATGCTGTTCAGTAGGTGTACATGGATGTGAGCAGTGTCCTGAATGACTGGCTTAACAACATGTCTGGATATGTCTGGATCGATGGGTGGGCCTTAAAACTGGGATGGGCTATGGATAGGGAGATTTTGGGGCTCACTCTGGGCATTGCTTAGGATGGACATAGGAAGAACAGAGGGGAGGAGTGCATAGGAAGGGTACTAATTCCTCACAGGGACCAGGTGGACTGGGGACAAGACCTCAGTCTTCACTCTGGCTTTGCCATGACTAGCCACCAAGCTCTTTTGCACCCTTTGCTTTATCTCCTTCTTAGATAAGAAAGGACCAAGAGCACTGGGCAGGGCAAGGCAATGTTTGCATATAGACGTCCTCTCTATCCCAGAGGAAAGTCTGTCCTCTTGGATGTCTTCTTATGAGAGGTCTTGGCAATGCCAAGTGATTTTGGAGGTTAATGCTGTGGTCAGACATGGGGAGTTGGCAAGCCTTCATGACTATGGTTGGGAAATTCCCCATGGGCTTTGAGACATGACTAAAAGTGCTTATAGAGTGTCTTGGCTTGGCCTGGGAGGGTGCATAAATTGATCTTAGAGGCTGGGGACTCTGTTTTTTCAGAATGGAGCTTAGGCTCCAGCTCATGGTGAAGATGAAGTGCTGAGCAGTTTTTTTCCTATTCTGGACAGTCAATTACATAAGGCTAGATGCTGCCTAGCCTATGTTGCTCCCCACAGTTTCCCCAAGCCTTTGGGCACATAACTAGAGCTCAGTACTCATTTTGCGAATGAATGACCAAGCCCATGAATGCTTGTTGAACTACATCTGAGTTAGATGATCTTGTAATAGAATTTCACCTCTCTGAGGGTCATTGTTTTCATTTGTAAGTAAAACCATACTGTCAGCTAAGACATACTCTTAGTTGTGACACAAACTAAGGAGTATTGATCAGAATAGTTTATTAATTTTTTGGAGTTGCTTCTAAGTGCCAGATATTGTACCAAGAATTTCCATTGCATCAGCCAGTCCCAATATCCCTAAGGTGGAGGCACCCACTTAAGAACAATGACACCCTTTGCAGGGCCAGTGCAAAATAAAATGCAAGGCTCTTTGTTCAGAAAGTGTTACAAATTTCAAGATGGTGACTACAGAGTGCTAAACCAAGTGCGAAGCCCTCTAAGCGTGGGCTTCCTCTGCAGCTGCACATGTTACATGTCCATGAAGCCAGCTCTGATTATTGTCCCCATTTGAAAATGACTTAACTGAGCCATGAAGAAGGTCACAATCCTACAAGGTCACTGACCACTAACAGGCACAGGCAAGACCCATACCATGGCAGTTTGAATCGAGAGCTCCTGTTCCTTGCCATTAGTTGGAAACACAAAAAAAGTGCTACATAAGTGTAGAATTTATTTATTTTATCTAGAGAGGGTGAAAAGGGGCAGTAAGGAAATTCTGGACACCACTTCCTTCTAGAAGGAAGGAGCCTGGGCTCACACAAAGCATTCCTTCCTTTGCCCTGTCCCACCCTCATTTACAGGGTGCATAAACACTGCAGCAGGTACTGATTGGTTTGAGGCCATCAGCATGAGTTTACAAAAGGGGAGGTCATGACTAATCAACATGATTAATATTGCCAGTGAAATGCTGTGGGAAGGAAGGGGCTGGAATCCACCTGGGTTCTGAGGAGACTCTTGGTAAACAGAAGACCGGCAAAATGGTGGAGATGGAATTGGGAACTGATGGTGAACTATTAATTGATTTGTCAAAAGCTCCTACAAGTCTAGGAGATGAGCAGACCTGATTTGCCCTGTCCTAGGGTAACCCTTTAGAATCTTGTACCCTGCCAGATCCTGGAGAAGCCCAGCCCAGCCCTAGAACTCTCCCCAGAGATCTTGCGTCAGTTCTGATACCCTTTACCCTTCACCTTTAACTCTAGCTTTAGGGACCTTAAATCCCAAGTGCAGTTACAGCTGATTTTAAAACCTATCTCCTATACATGATATACACCAAGACCTCTTCTTAATTCTCCCAGTAACAAACACTCTATTAACCCAAATTAAGGTTGTAGAGGTTTAACACTACAACTGAATGGAGCTGATCCTACATGGAAGCAATGTGCTTTAGGATTCTCCATCCCTCCCTGTTCATTGCTAAAGATCAATGATTATCTTGAAGGCAGAGGATATGGAATAGAAATTTGTGCATAGAACAGGAGTCAGCAACATTTTGGGCTTTTTTGGGCCATGCAACTTTTGCAGCAACCGCTCATTTCTGTTGTAGTAGTATGAAAAAATCCATGGACAGTACGTAAGTAAATGAGGATGCCTGTATTTCAGTTGGATGGGCTGGATTTGGTTCATGGGCCACAGTTCATGGAGCTTTGATCTGGATTCTCCTTCTGCAGGTCTCAAACTTGAATGTGCTTGAGGATTGCTGAGGATAGGTTGAGAGAGGTGACAGTGGTTTAAAGGGCTTTTTAAAGATGATTTTGATTATATGTAGCATGTAAGTATAAGCCTTTGTTGCCAACCTTGGCCTACCATGTTGTTCTGTGTGATTTTTGTTTTTTAATGTCAAAGAGTATGAAATTTGCCAAAAGGAGCATTGGTATCAGAGAGGTTTCACTTGTGAGCCAACTCTCATCAGTCTGCTTTTAGAATTGCCACTCACAAAACATCTTGCATGATTGATACAGAAGTAACTCAACACAGTGTTCAGTTAGGTACTCAATTAAGGTCTTTTGGTGGCTATGATGATGTGATTAGGAGGAAGGAAGAAGCACACTCACTCTGGGAGTGTACAAAAGGCAAAAGTGTCCATTCTCCAATTAGCTCCTGTCCTTCCTCCATCTCCTCTCTTCCCCACCTCCCTGCAATATAAATCCTTTGAAATATAATCATGCTTTCAGTGGCATTTTTATTAGATGTCAGGATAATATTTGGCCAAAGCTATGGAACTCACATTTCTTTACAAAGTATGATGTCATTTAGAAGTTCATGTTCTTGACATTGTTTCAAAAGTCCTGTTAAAAAAGCCAACTATGTTTTTATGGGCTCTCACAGCAGGGAAGCAGCCATGGTCATGCATGGCCATATCAATTAGAAGTAGATTAATTAAGCAATAAGACAGGAGCAGCGGTGCATTTCAGAGAGGTTATTGCACGGCTCATAGAGTGCTGCTGAGGCATCCAGCCAAGAGTCGAGTGACTTCCACTGGCCAAGGCATTTCAGCCATCCAAGACGTGTAATGCTCCCCAGAAACAATATCCTCTGCCATTCCTTTTCCACTGTGAGAAATAAAAGACCCTCTTATTAACTAGGTGTTATTAGGCATGGGCAAATTGACAGTCATTTCATTATTTCATAATTATGATTAATGGCCTTCTCAGTGAAGTCATCGTCTGCTATCCCAAAGCCAATTGGTCCCTTTTGGGACAGTGTCACAAGTCATGGTTAATGTTCCTAGAAGCGTGGAACACATCAAGTTTCACAAATGCTGGGGAGGGAGGGTGAGTCCTAATTGCCTTTGGAGACCAACTGAAATTGGGCTTCTTACTGGGGATGGTAATCTCTTAAGAGGCCAAAGAGTTGTGGGGGTGGTGCATGAACATGGTAATGGAAGGAGCAGCTAAAAGAGGCATCATGATAGCTGCAACAGAATTTGAACTGTACTTTGCTTTTACTAAGCACATTCACATGGGTCTTTCATTTGAGTTCGTTAATGATCTTTTGAAGGAAGCATTGTTCTTTGACTACAGATAATCAAATAGAATTAGAGGGTAGGCAACTGGCTTGAGGTCACAAAGCAGAGCTGGCATTCCAACCTGGGTTTTAGACTATTGTTCTGTGGGCAGAGCTTTGGACTAGGGGTGACAATCACACAATTCTGGGCAAATTCACCAATTTGATTAACAGGAAACCACTGAATGTTTTTGTTTTTGTGTGAGACATTCCAGAAATGCAAAGATGAATAATCTAATTACAGATAATATTGTCTGAATTGTGAACCCCCAAGATTTAAATGTTGAAGTCCTAATCGGTCTGTAAACAGGTGATAGAAGTAACATTAGATTATATAGGCCCTAATCCAAAACAGCTGGTGCCCTTATAAGTAAGGGAGACTAGGACACAGTCTCATATACAGGGAAAATAATGTGAGGACATATGGAAAAGATATCCACCTATAATCCAATAAGGTAATCCTCTGGAGGAACTCACCCTAGTGCCATATTGACCATGGACTTTTAGTCTCCAGAATGGTGAGAAATACGTTTGTTGTTTATTATTTGAGCCACCCCATCTGTGTTACTTTGTAACTTCAGCCCTAGCAAACTAATATGCATAGAAAGGAAATATAACCCAAGGTAAAAATGTGATCAAAGCTACAAGAAGGAAGGAGCAGGTAATATGAAAAAAATAAAATAAATTTTGGGGAGGGTGAGCATTCTGGTTTTATGTACCTCAATTTGAAATGTTCATACCCCTGATCCAGATATCTCATACTTAAATTTTATCCTAAGTAATAAATTTGGGTAGATGTATTAAAGTGATGGTGAATTTAAGATCACAGAAAAATGAAAACTATAAACTTTCTCAGAAAGAGGACTCATTCAACAAAGTATGATACACTGATCCCATAGAATATAATGAATCATTAGAAAAGAGCAAAGCAGATCCAGTAGGATTCATATGAAAGGTATCTATAATATGCTAGGGAAAAGAAAAAATAGATTAGATTTTTTAGTAGGATTCCATTCACATATACTTACATTTATAAAATCTCCAAAGGGAAACTCATCAAATTGTTAACATTGTCTTTCTCTGGCTCAATGTCAGTAGAGGGGGACATTGACTTTCTCCTAATATCAGTTTGGAAGAAAAGTGAGCTCTGATAGGAGGGAAATCTTTTTAAACTTCCCCCTTCCTGTTCTAAAAATTGAATGGATATACAAGTGTTTGGGAAACTAATGAAAAGTAAAAAAACAAAACAAAACAAAACAAAAACAGTGACCATTTACTGAGTACTATCTAAATGCTTTTCATGCAGTAACTTGTTCAATCCTCTGTAAGGTCCTATGATGCAGGTAGTAATATGAGCCTCAGTTTACAGGAAAGGAAACTGAGGTAGGCCCAGAGAGAGGATCTGTGTGTTGGTTGTCCAAGGTCACACAGCTACTGAATGGCTGAACAAGATTTAAATCAGGTAACCTGGTTTCAGAACTGTTACCACAGTTAAGAAGATGGGCCCTTTTTTCCCCTTTCCAGGAATTTCATTAGCTAGTGAGGATTGATCCTGGGTGCAGGAAAAAGATAGTGATGGGAATGATTCTGGTGATGATGGTGGTGGTAGCAGCTTCCATTTACGGTGTATTTATATAAGCTAGGCTATTTCACTTTTGCATGCATTATTTCATTTAATCTTGGAAAAAATCCTAAAAAATAAGAGGAAGTTGAGGTTTAAAGTCCTTTAAATTATCAAACATGATACAACTGACTAGAAACAAAACTGGAAACAGAATCAGATCTAAGTCTTAACTGCTAGGCTATATGGACTCCCTGGAAAGCATCGTTCCAGTAATGCTTTCTGTGACTACCCTCCATATTATGGTAAGTAGAAACCAGGTTTGTCCAAACATCAGTGACACTTTGAAGGTTGAATTATGGACGTTCTTAGCTTCTCCTGGAGTCTCTGGCTTTTCCCTGCTCTCTGAGTCATGTATTTCTTAGACCTTGCCCTCAAGCAGGTATTATGCAAAGAGGAAGGGGAGGGATGTTTCAGGAGAAACCAGCGTAGACTCAGGACTCACAGCCAGAAGTCCTGTGGAAGACTCCAGGGCTTTGGAGCAATCTGGATAGATGAATAGAGAGCTCCAGAAATGTGTGAGATTGACTTTTCCATTGGCCTGGTGGATTGGGAATGTGGAGTCAAATTTAAGTTGATTTGAAGAAAATAAAGAGAAAACTCATTTCTCTAGCCTGTCAGCATTTTGCGGACTGAGATTGGTACCCATGATTTGTGGCCCACTTGCCATTTCCTGCATGCTCTTTTCATTTCCCCTTCTCTAGAGCTCTGTTTCCTTCCCTTCAAAGTCTGAGCCATTCTTCCTAGAGCATGCTCAAATCTCAAGAGTCCTTCTGAGCTCCTCCAAAGGAGAACCTATTTCTCCCTCCTCTTTTCTCATTCTTAAACTTCTTGGTTCCTTGCTTCCAGCTTTTACCACCTCTAACTTAGAGTACCATGGTGTGGGTGAAGGACCTCCCTCCCTTCTCAACATACAAATGTGGCCCTCGAGAGGACCGGGTTTGTTCAGCATTTACATTTTGTCCATCACATCCCCCTTGATTTTTTTCATTTCTAAACATTTTTAGTTCAAACCTCCTTTCACCCTTCCCTAAAAGACACAGGGCACAGCAATCATAAAAAGGAGATACAAACACAAGAATCAAATGTCTCCCACACTGACACTTGCAAAAAATTGGGAATTTGTACATGGGATTTCCCAACAGGACCTGCAATAGCTACTGATGTCCCTTTGTGAGAGTTAAGCATGTCTATTAAAACAGTATATTTTTGCACCTATAAGGTGCTTCAAATAGATGCAGTTGTTTTAAAAGGAAGGGCATTTCTCATTCTTGAGTCTTCCAGCAGCTACCCCAACCCTTGGACTTATTTTCTTCTTACTAACAGCAGTTGATATTCATTGGGCACTTACTCTGTGCCACCATAGAGCTATGTTTCTTAATACAAGCTCTTGCACTTCAAAACAGACCTTGAGGTAGATATAGTCTTCATCGTGCTCATTTTATAAGTGAGAACAATGAAGTTGGCATGGAAGAGCCAGTCAATAAAATGTGTGTAGAATAAATGGCTGGCTTATGCAAGGTTCTATGTGTAGAATGTCATAGAATCGGAACATGTCAGCTTAGCCTTTGTCTCTGTACTTTCTTTACTCTATGCAGGTTCAGCTATATAATTTGTGGGACCCATAGCAAAATAAAAATGTGGGATCCCATCTAATGAATGAGATTTTTCGGCTGACTGCAGCAGAGAGCAGGGTCTTTTAAGAATGGGATTCTATGTGAATGCAGAGATCACAGGCTTATGAAGCCAGCCCTGTCTTTCTCTCTCTATGAAACTGAACCCAAGCCCTGTGTTTGCCTCTTGTGGAAGGAGGTGATGTTTGTCTTCTGATCCTGTGATCTGCTGCCCTTTGTGTCCTCAGTATATGAGGGAGCAGTCCTCCTTCATCTGTAGGTGTTCTGTTCCTCAGGGCATGCTGAAGCCTTAGGTAGGACTGAATTCTACATACTATTTTCCCCTATGCATATGTACTTCTAATAAAGGTTAATTTCTGAACAAGGTATAGTAAGAGATTAACAATAATAAGAAAGAATAGTTATACTGTGATATAAGTTATGTGAATGTGGTCTTTCTTAAAATACCTTATTGCATTGTATTCACCCTTCTTGTAATAATTCAGATGATACAGTACCTACATGATAAGATGGAGTGAAGTGAATGTTGTAATCATTGTGATGTAGTGATAGGCTTCCACATGAGGGTTATTTGAACACAAGCACTGCATGTATCTGAAATGGTTACTAAGTGACTAATGGGCAGGTAGCATATACAGTGTAGATATGCTAAAAAGGGATGATTCATGTCTTGGGTGGGATAGAATGGAGCAGTGTGAGACTTTATCACACTATTTAGAATGGTATATAATTTAAAACTTAAGAATTATTTCTGAAATTTCCCATTTATAATTTTTGGATAGTGATTGACCTTGAGTAACTGAAACCCCAGAAAGTGAAGCTCAGATAAGGGGGGACTGCTGTACTTATGTTGTTGGTTTTGAGTTAGATGGCAAATGATAGACCCAAAATTCAGGGTGACCAGGGCTGGTGTGAATGTGAAGACCTCTTTTCAGATGTGAATAACAAAGTTGAATGTGAATGAAGATATTCTGGTTGAAGGATGATTTTCGGCAAGACAAGAATCAGGCTGCTGTATAATGTTAGATTGGTAGATAGAGGAGAGACAGGCCATCCTTACAAAACTAAGTTATACTTGCTCCCTATTGACACTTACAGTATATAAAGCACTGTGTTGAGACTTTTATATCCCTTTCATCATTTGATTCTCATAAAAATCTGATGGCAGAAATACTATTAATTGCCAAATTCATAGGTGGGTACAGTGAGTCTAAAGTCCCTGAAGGATTACCTAAGCTTGCATGCCCAAGCTGGATGTCTTACTCTGTTTTCTGTTGCTACAACTGAATACCACAGGCTAGATAGTTCATAATAAAGGGCCATTCGACTCCCATTTCTGAAGGCCACGATGCTCAGTGCGAGGCAGTTGCATCTTGTGAGTTTCTTCTTGCTAGTTAGGGACTCTGCAGACCTAGGAGGCAGGGCAACCCACCACATGCTGAGTGTCCTAGCTCAGGTGTCTCTTCTTCTTATACAGCCACAGTTCCATTGGATTAGGGCCCCAGACTTATGTATTCATTTAAGTTTAATTATCTTCAAAGTTCCCACCTCCAAATGTCATATCCGGGTTAAGTTTGCACCTGCTTAGTAGCTCACAATGTGGATTAAACTTCAACATGAGTTTTGGTGGGCCATTCAAGCCATAGCACTGGGGTTGGGACTCAGGTCTCTGTAATTAACTTTCAACTTCAAAGCCTCTATTCTTATGTATTTTTTTTGTCGGTACTGGGGTTTGAACCCAGGGTTTTGTGCTTATAGGTTAGCACTCTACTGCTTCAGCCATACCCTGAGCCCTTTTTGCATTGGTTGTTTTTGAGATAGGGTCTTCCTTTTATGCCTGGATCCTCTTGCTTACACCTCTTGCATACTTGAGAGGAAAGGTGGGGACCACAATCCCCAGCTTTTTATTGGTTGAGATGGGATCTCACAGACTTTTTGTTTGGGCTGGCCTGGAACCATGATCCTCCTGATCTCTGCCTCCTGAGTGGTTTATGTCCTTTTTTCCTTCTCTTAATCATCGTTTTCTTCTGCGTAGTTTGAGTAGCAGAATTTTGATGGGGAGAAGGTTGAGATGTTGGCCACTGATGAGAGTTGTGTACTCCCCCTTTTCTTGCTCCCCGTAGGCCTCAGGGAACTCTAAATAGCTCCTCTCCCCACCTTCCCTAATGAGCTACTTTAAAATAGCTTCTCCTGTGAGGCAGAATGGCTCTGGTCCTGGGACTGGTGGTGGGGGAAGTTATCCAATCCAGTTAGAAAGCCCTTCCTCCCTTGCTGTTTTGTTAGGAAAGAGATACCTGAGTCCACACCGAGTAATTAAAAACCCTCTCAACACCACTTGAAATCAAGTTGCTCATATGCAACATGCTGACTCTTCTGTCCTCTGGGCATGGGGTAATGATTGTCTTTTAATACCAGTCTCAATTGTAGTTTGAACCTCATGAGAAGCAAATAGAATGAAAACAAGAACAAAGCTTAAAAACAGCAACAGCAAAAGCCTACAAAAAAATCTGCCCTATAATCATGTATCCACAACTTAGTATCCAGTCCCTTACCATGTAAACTTAAAAAGCAAACCCTAAACCCAAAATAATAGGCACCCTTTTGAAGAGTACTCTGGCTTTAAGTCATCATGCCATTTTCCCTACATAATGAAATCTCACAAGAACTAAAATAGCTTACAGTTAATTACATTTCACTGGGAATTCATCTTGACTTTCTGGGTTTGCACTAGCAAGTTATTTTGAATTTAGCACACCTGAGTAGTGATTTACCTTTTTGGAATGTTGAAGTGAGGTTTCTCAGATGGGTTCCCTTTTTTTCTGGAGCGGAGGTGTTTGGGGTAGGAACTGGAACTAGGCTGGGGAGGTGAGGTTCATTCCTTCTTCTTCAAGGGCCATTCATCTTACTCACTACTTGTAAGCATGTGCCTCTTTGAATGGAGTATACCACAGAGGTCACCAGAGCACAGCTTAGAGTAGGAAGACTCGGGTTCACATTGTAAGTCTGCTACTTACTGACAGTGTGACCTTCTTTAAAATCATTTTTGCTTTTATATACATGTGTATCCATCTTTTACACTGTGTTCACCCTCTTACCTCCTTTTACCATCACTCCCTCCTCCCACAGGTGTCAGCCCTCACACCTGGGCAGGACCTGTCCTGCCCTCCTGTTCTCTGATTTTGTAGAAGAAAATAGAGAAAAGATAAAAAGAAAAAATATTTTAGCTTGTTTGAGATAAAGGTATCTTCACAGCAAGACTCCTTGTGGTATTTCCATGTATATATGTATTATAACTTTAACTGGTTTATCTCCTCTAATTTTCTTCATTCTGTCTTAGTCCCTTTTTTATGGTGGTTTTAGCCAGTTTAAGAATTTTATATTCATTCTTGTATAGGGAGTATATATAAACCATACTGAAGTTTTTAGTTTCTTTCTTTTACCCTATCCCTCCTGTGGGTGACCTCCCCTTTTGTGTGACCAGTGCTTCATAATATTGCTGCATTTGTATTAGGTCTATGTTCCACATATGAGAGAGAACATGTAGGCTTTTGGCTTTCTGAGTCTGGCTAACTTCACTTAAGATGATATTCTCCAGTTCCATCCATTTACCTGTGAATGACAAAATTTCATTCTTCTTTGTGGCTAAGTAAAATTCCATTGATATATAAATATCACATTTTCTTGATCCATTCATTAGTATTGGGATATCTTGGCTGTTTCCATAGCTTACCTATTGTGTAATAGTGCTCCATGGTTGTGTAGTTGTCTTTGTTGTAAGCGGACTCATATTCTTTGGGTATATCCCTAGGAGAGGCATTGCTGGGTAGTTTGGCAGATCTATTTTTAATTTTTAAGGAACTGTTTTTATTGCTATGGCTCTGTAGTATAGTTTGAAGTCAGGTATTGTGATATTTCCAGTGTTGCTCTTTTTGCTCAGTATTGCCTTGGCTATTTGTGGTCTTTTTTGATTACAAATGAACTTTAGGGTTGCTTTTTCAATCTCTGTGATGAATGTCATTGAAATTTTGATGGGAATTGCATTGAACATGTAGTTTGCTTCTGGTAGTATAGCCATTTTTACTATGTTGATTCTACCAACCCATGAGCCTGAGAGAGCTTTCCACCTTCTGTAGTCTTCTATCTCTTTCTTCCATGGTTTGTAGTTTTCCTTGTAGAAGTCATTCACATCCTTTGTTAAGTTTATTCCTAGGTATTTGATTGTATTGAGGCTATTGTAAATGGAATTGTTTTCCTAAATTCTTTCTCAATCTATTCATTGTTGGAGTATAGAAAGGCTACTGATTTTTGTAGATTGATTTTGTGTCCTGCTACTTTGATGAAGCTCTTTACGGTATCTAGGAGTTTTTCAGCTCTTTTCATGTCATGTACAAATAAGGATAGTTTGACTTCTTCCTTACCTACTTGTATTCCTTTTATTTCTTCTTCCTGTCTTATTGTTGTCACTAGGAATTCCAAGACTATGTTGAATAGGAGTGGAGAGAGTGGGCATCCTTGTCTGAAAATGAAATGGTTTCAGTTTTTCCCCTTGGTGTGATGTTGGCTATAGGTTTGTCATATATATAGCCTATATTATGTTGAGGTACATTCTTTCTATTCCAAGTTTCATCAGAGCTTTTATAATGAAAGAGTGTTGAATTTTATTGAAGACTTTTCTGCATCTATTGAGATGATTGTGTGGTTCTTGTCTTTGCTTCTGTTGGTATGCTGAATTACATTTAATGATTTGTGTATGTCAAGCCATCCCTGCATCCCTCGGATGAAGCTGACTTGGTCATGGTGTATGATCTTTTGGATATACTGTTGAATTTGGTTTGCCATTATTTTATTGAGGATTTTTGCATCAGTGTTTATTAAGGAAATTGGCCTGTAGTTTTCCTTTTTGGATGTGTCCTTGTCTGGTTTTGGGATGAGTGTACTACCTGCTTCATAAAATGAGTTAGGAAGTGCTCCTTCCCTTTCTATTTCATGGAAAAGTTTAAGAAGTGTTTGCATTAGTTCTTTAAAGTTCTGCTAGAATTCAGCGGAGAATCCATCAGGTCCTGGACTTTTCTTTTTTTGGGAGACTCTTTATTGCTGATTCAATTTCATTGCATGTTATAGATCTGTTTAGGTGATTAATATCCTCTTGGTTCAATTTTGGATGGTCATATGTATCTAGAAATTGTCCATTTCTTTTAGATTTTTTCAATTTATTAGAATACAGACTTTCAAAGTAGTCCCTGATGAGTCCCTGGATTTTGTTGGTGTTTGTTTTTATCTTCCCTTTTTCATTTCTGATTTTATTAATTTGGATCTTTTCCCTCCTCATTTTAGTCAGATTTGCCAGAGGCTTGTCAATCTTTTTTATTTTTTCAAAGAACTAGCCTTTTGTTTCGTTGATTCTTTGGTTTCTTTGGTCTCTATTTTGTTGATTTTAGCCCTTGTTTTTATTATTTCTCTCCTTCTGCTTGTTTTGGGTTTAGCTGGTTCTTGTTTTTTTCTAGGAGTTTGAGATGCGGCATTAGGTTGTTTGAGATCATTCTGTGATTTTAATATATGCACTCATGGTATAAACTTTCCTCTTAGAATTGCCTTTGCTGTGCCCCATAGGTTCGATAGGTTGTGTTTTCATTTTCATTAAATTCCAGAAACTTTTTGATTTCCTCCCTTATTTCTTCTCTGACCCACTGATTGTTGAGCAATGTATTGTTCAGCCTCCAATTGTTTGTGTATTTTCTACTGCTTCTTTTGTTGTTGAGTTCTAGTTTTATTGCATTTGATCAGACTGTATACAGGGGGTTATTTCAATTTTCTTACATTTATTGAAACTTGCATTGTGCCCTAAGATATGGTCTATTTTGAAGAAAGTTCCATGGGCTGCTGAGAAGAATGCATACAATGGAATGCTTTGCAGACATCTGTCAGGTCCATTAGATCTGTGCTGTCATTCAGTTCGAGAATTTCTTTGTTAATATTTTATCTGGATTATCTATCTATCAGTAATAGTGGAGTATTAAAATCTCCCACTACCAATGTGTTTGGGTCTATCTGTGATTATAAGTCCTTTAGTGTATGTTTAATGAAGTTGGGTGCACTGAAATTGGACACATTTAAGTTGATAATTGTTATTTTCTCTAGATGTATTATTGTGCCTTTTATTAGTATGAGGTGACCTTTTTTGTCTCTTCTGAATAACTTAAGTTTAAAGTCCACTTTATCTGATGTAAGTATTGCTATTCCTGCCTGTTTTCTGGGGCTATTAGCTTGGTAAATCTTCTTCTACCATTTCGCCCTAAGACAGTGTTTGCTTCTGTCAGTAAGGTGGGTTTCTTGTAAACAACAGACTGCAGTGTCTCTTTTGGGGAAGTTGAGTCCATTGTCATTCAGTATTAATATTGAGAGATATGTGGTGATTCCTGCCATTTAGTTGGGTTTTTTTGTTTAAGGATTTGAGTGTGTGCAGCCAATTCAGTTATTCTCTGAGTACTTGTCTGTTCTTCTCATAAGGTGTAATGCTTTCCATCCTTTTGTGATTATGTTTGTTTTTGTCTTCTGTGTATAGGATTCCTTTCAGAGTCTTCTGTAGTGGTGGTTTGGTGGTCATATATTGTTTTAGCTTCTGTTTACCATGGAAGACTTTTATTCCTCCATCAATTTTGAATGATAATTTTGTTGAGTAGGGCATCCTAGGACTGAAGTTATTTTCTTTCAGTGCTTGAAATACCTCACCCCCATGCCCTTCTTTTAAGGTTTCTGTTGAGAAATCTGCTGTCATTTTGATGGGTTTACCTTTATGTTCTTTTGTTTTCTCTCTTACAGCCTGCAATATACTTTCCTTGTTCTCTCTGTTGGTTATTTTAATGATAATATGCTGTGGAGAAGTTCTATTTTGGTCATGTCTGTTTGGTTTGCTGGAGGCTTCCTGAACCTGAATAGGGATTTCTTTCTTGCAATTTGGGAAATTTTCTGCTATAATTTGGTTGAGTATATTATGCATAATTTTGGCTTGCACCTCTTCTCCTTTGATGCCCATGATTTGCAGGTTTGGTTTTTTGATGTAATTGCTGACTTCTTACATATTCCTTTCACAGCTCTTGAGTCTTTTGTCTAAGAATTCTTCTGTTTTTTTCTTTGGCATCTATTTTGTCTTTGAGCCCTGAGATTCTGTCTTCCACTTGTTCTAGTCTGCTGGAGTAATTTTCTACTATATTTTTTATTTGATTTAAGGAACTTTTTATTTCCAGGATTTCTGTTTGATTCTTTATTTCTGAGGTTTTCCATATCTTTGTTAAACTACTCTTTCATATCTTGTGCTGCCCTCTTTATTTCATACATCTCCTTTGTTTCATTTTTAAGTTTGTTGAAGTCCTCTCTGAGTTCATTCAGCTGTTTCTGTCTTCTCAAGTTTTTTGTGTTGTCTTGATATTTTTTCAGTTGATTTTTTATGTTCTCTTAATGCTTCTCTTGAAGCTCTTCCATGAGTATCTCAATGAGTTCATTCTTGTGTTCCTTGTTGAGCATCTCTTTACAGACATCACTGAGCTCATTGGACATATTTATCATTATTCTGTTGGAGTCAGCAACCAGGTATCCATTGCCTTCATTCCTCACTAAATCTGCTATTGAATTGTTGGCCTTTTGGAGGGTGGAATTCTCCTGCCTGTTTCTCTCTCTGTTTCTATTTTGTGCCATGCACCTATGTTATTGATTGGCCAGTTGGGGTTTTAATCACCTGTTATCTTTCCCTTGACTCAATTACTGTGCTGTGACTGGCTTACTCATTAGCTAGGTTGATGTGCTATTTCTGTCCCTGACCTGGAGGTGTAAATTACCAACAACAAATTCAATGCCAGACCAGTCATTTACATAACATATAGAGAACACCTTGGTGATATTATCTTTAAGCAGTGGGAATTGAGGGGGTAATGGTTGTTTGGGTAGAGATAGATACTTAGGTAATTAAAAAGAGGGGGCAAAAAGGGGGGCAGGGTGAGGGGAGAAGCGGTGTGGGGACTATAGAGTTTTAGGGTTCTTACGTGTGTTAGTGTGTAATTCAGTTGTTGTGAGGGGGTGCTTGTGTCAGGGATTGCAGAGGGATAGGGGTGTGTAGGGTTGGTACAGTAGACTAATCAGCAGTTGATGAGTATGGAGGAGGTAAGGTCAGTACTGTGAAAGGTAGGGGGAGGTGAAGATGGGGAGGTGAAGACAGGAGGAGAGAATGGATAAAAAAGGTGCAGAAAAAAGAGTTGAGGGGGAGAACAATGAAATGTAGCACCAGAAAAAGAGAGAAAAATGAAAGGAGTAAGTATAAATATAAGAAAATAGTAGTAATAAAATTAGAAATACTAAATAAAAAAGGAAAAAATAAAGTAAAAATCAGTTTGGCAAAAGCTCTGGACTTATTCCTTTGGCATCAAATCCCAGTAATGGCACTTATGACTAGGGTTTTCTCAGGGTCCCTGTCTCTTCCCGAGGTTGCTATGCTGGGCTGTGTGGTGATGGATGCTGCCCCTCTCTGTCAGACAGCTTGGGGGTGGGGTTGACTTATGGTTTTTGAGCCCTGTGTTCCTTGATCTAATGGGCCATGTGGTGCAGGTAGGATCTCTGAAATGATGTTGCCAGAAGGCTGGTTTGTGAGTAGTCCTTTGTCCCTTCTGCACACAAGGCATGTTGCAATTGAGCTCAATTGTCACTCACTACCAGATTGTCCACTGTGGTCAGGTATGTTTCTGTTTTTGCCAGGCAGCAGCTGAGTCACTCCATAGCCACTTTAACTCTGGCTGCTCAGCCCCTCCCTGAAACAAGGTGGAGCAACTCAGAGTTGTGGCCTGCACACGGTTTCAGGAGATGATCTCAGTGATCTACCATGCCCCCACTCCGGGAGGTTGGCTTCTGGCCCCGTCCCCTCTCTCAGAGTTTGGCTCCTTTATTCTGCCCCAGGTCAGTTCCGCATTCTGCCCACCCCCTCCAGGCAGCAGTGAATTACGTTCTCTGTCTATGGCATTAAGTTTTGTTTTTTTGGGGGGGTGCTGCCGTTTGCTCAGGAGCTGCACTGGATTATGTTCCCGGGAGGGATGTGGTGTGTGGCGTTCACCTGTTGGGATTGCAGATTCACACTGGCGGAGTTGGATCCAGAACGGCAGGGAGAGATGGCGGGTGGCTTTTCCGGAGGCAGGTGCACTATGGGGCTGTGCTGGTCCTGCACTTGGTCCAGTGCTGTGGGGTGTATGCAGGCTGTCTGTGTGATACAGATCCATTACATTGCAGAATCCAGTTCAGTTTGATCTTCAGTCTTCTGCTTTTTGCAAGGAAAGCGGAAAAAAAAAAAAAAAAGAGTGGGGGAGAGAAATGGCCAGAGGCTTTTCCCAAGGCAGACATGCCCTAGTGTCTGTGGTAGTCCAGCACTGGGAATCCTCCAGCTATTATGTACAGTTAAAAGCTGTTTTAAGGGTTAGTCCTTGAATTTTATGTGCACCCTATATGTCAACGGTAATTTAGTTGGCTAAAAAGAATGAGAATTACCCAAATGTAGCTACAACTCTAAAGTGTTTTCTGAAATCGTGGAGCTCAGGAATTTTGATTCCCTCTGCTATCTGCCATCTTGGACTCTCTGGCACTGTGACCTTGTGCAAGTTCCTGTAGCTCTCCTAGTTTTGGTTTCCTTAATTATAAAACAAAAATGATGACTACTTCTCAAGGTATTGCAAAGCCCAAATGAGATGTGTTCATGGATGATGAATCCTTCCTAATTCTTCTCTTTCATTACCCAAGTCAGTATCATAATTTGATGCTGTTATTGGGAGGTGATGGAACCTAGGAAGTTGGGCCTGGTTAGAAGAGGTAGGTCACTGGGGGCATGCCCTTAAAGGGTAGATCTTGTCCCTGTCCCTTCTGTTTTTTTTTTCCCCCTCTCTCTGTCTCTCTCTCTGCTTCCCAGCTGTCATGAGATGAGCAGCCTCTTCTACCACATACTCTTGCTACCATGATGTTCTGCCTCATCACAGGTTAATTCAATGGAGCCATCTGACCATGGACTGAAATCTCTAAAACTGTGAGCCAAAATAAATCCTTCCTCCCTTAAGTTGGTCTCTTAAGTATTTATCGCAGGGATGAAAAGTTTGACTAACACACTCACCATCATTGCCATCCTCAGTATCATTTTTTGAGTATTTACTAATAACTAAGCAAAACATTTTGCATGTATTTTACTTACGGCATCTCATTTAGGATTTGCAAACCCTGTGAAGTAGGTATCATTTTTATTTTGTATGTGAGGAAACTGAAGCTAAGAACTATAGGTGAGCTTTGCAAGGTCACATGACCAGTAAATTTTCTCTTGCCATTTCCGCAGCAGGTTAGATGAGGTCAGGTGCTCCTGCCCCGTGGAAGACAGCCCACAACACAGTAAGAAGTGGCTGATGAGCCTGAGGATGCTAAGTGGCTTTATTAATCATCAACACCAATGACAGGTTGGGTGTTTCCTCCAGGACTGGAGTGAGACTGCCTTGTCTTCTGCCCCTCCCATGGTGTAATCAAGGCGTCAAGCTAAATGAAAGGAAATGCCATCTTCCCATGACAGCAGGTGCAAAATTACCTCCAATTAGAAATTTGCTAGGTGCAACAGTGACTCTCAGTGAATTATAACATTGCATTCATTAAAACAACCATTTATACACTGTATGTGACCTTGACATGCATATAGAATCTCCAGATCTGATAGTGGGTCCATTTCATGTCATTGACCATGCCCTTGGAGAACTGCAATGCTCTGACAATTTGTGACCCCAAACTTTTGTTCAAAGTATAAGGTGGTGCACACCTATAATCTTATCACTGAGGAGGCTGAAGCAGGAGTATCTTGAATTCAAGGCAATCTTGGGTTAGAGTGAGTTCCAGGCCAGTCTGAACTCTTAAAAAGACCCTGTCTCAAAAACCAAAACCAAAACCAAACAAAGAAAAAATAAGGTTCAGAGTAAGGGACACTGAGTCTGAGTCCCAGATTTTCTACAGACTGGCATGTGAATTGAACAAGTCGGTGAACCTTTTCAGGACTCTGTTTCTTCATCTGAAAAATGGGAGCTGGGCTGGGGGGGAGGAGGGCAGAACTGTGCATTCTTTGAGGCAGTATGTATCAAACTGTGATGTTCTATTTAAAGTATGGGCCATTGTCCAGAAGCAGCAGGATCTTGTGAGAGTTTGTTAGAAATGTAGAAATCTCAGTCCCTTCCCCAGGCTGCCTAGTTTCAAACTACACTATGCATGCACATTATCTGGGAATCACATTTAGTGATTTAGCGGGTCAGGCTTGGGGCATGAGATTCTGCATTCCAGCAATCTCCCAGGAACTACTGTTACTTCTCCATCATTACATCAGAGTGGCAAGGCTCTAATATCCCTTTTAGCAGTATAGTAGTAGGTGACATTTATTGGGTACTTTCCATGGGTTAGGCATTGTGCATATATGGTCTCATGTATTGATTGTCTCATTTAATTCTCCTAAGAACCCTGCAGAAGGAACACTGTTAATAACATCCCATTTTATAAATAATAAAGACAAGGGCCATGAAAATAGCCAACTAGACCATGCTCACATGGAGGGCAGAGTTGGGATTTCAACCAAGATCATATGGCTCTGTTGCACTCTCTCTCTCTCTTGGGTATTGAACCCAGGACTTTGCTCATGCTAGGCAAGAGCTTTAGCACTTGAGCTACACCTCCAGCTTAATATCATTTCTTTTCTACCTCTCAGATAATGTAGGTTTTGGAAAATTCTTTTATCTCTTTATCCTCTAAGTTACAGTGGCTGATTGTCTATGGAGCAGCAGGACATTGACCTAACAGCCAGTGTGTCACTAGTTCTAGCTCTTTCTTTTCAGGGTTGTATGCTATTAGGTGGTGCAATGGACTGAGTTTGCCCTCTGCCCCCAAGTCATATGTGGAAATCCTTATGCTTGGATGATGGTTTTAGGAGGTGAAACATTTGGGAGATAATAAGTCCTGAGGTTGGATCCCTTATAAATGAGATTTGTGCCCTTACAAAAAGAGGTCCCAGAAAACTACCTTGCCATTTTCACTGAGTGAGGATGCAATGAGAAATTGTCAGTCTGCAACATGGAAGAAGGCTCTCACTAGAACTTGACCATACTGGCACCCTGATGTTAGACTTCTAACCTCTATGACTGTAGTACATCTCTATTGTTTATAATCTCTCAGTTTAAGGTGTTTTGCTGTAGCAGCCCAAATGGACTAAAAAATGCATCAATTATACATTTTCCTATCAAGGGGCACTTGGAGAGTTCCAAATTTTTTATTATGAACATTGTTGCAACAAACACACTTATACATATATTTTGTACCTAGTGTGATCATGGGACATATTGCTAGAAGTCTCAGGCTGGACCACAAAATATACCTTGTTACATTTGTAGATAAACACTGCCTTCTTATCCACCATTGGGTTCCATAGTTTGAACATTAAAATTAGAGCTCCTTATTGAGTGGCCAAATTTAAAATTTGAATCCCCATTTTCTTCGAGTAAAGATCCTTACCTCGTATTTTCAAATAGCAAAATCATTATTACCTTCAGGTAGATTCCCCTTTTGGTTGTTCCCTCTACCAAAATTTTGATCCCATTGGGAAATAATATTTGAAAACATAAAGAAAAGGAAATTATGAAGCTGGAATGTGTTGAGCTTACATTCATGGAGATAGCTTTCTGAAAAGACAAACTTCCTATTTGGGAAAATGGTTCCCCCATTGCTCCACACAATTAACCTAACCCTCAAAAGATTCTGTCGAGGGCAGCTAAAACTTGAGGAAAAAAAAGGACAAAGGCTCATTTTGATGAGAAGACTGAATTCTGAATGGCTGTTTGGGGAACCTACTTAGAGTTTGGGCTGCAACTCAAGGCTTTATAAATTTGCCTGCATATTTAATCCTTTGCTCAAGTTCCTAAGCCTTCTTTGATGGATTTTTTTATTTGTGAGTCTGGGTATTTCTTCCTCCTCTAAATGGTTATTTCTCTACACAGATACACGTGGGAGAATATTTAATTAGAATTGAAAATGTTTTGAGCATGTTAAGTAGAATCTAAGTGATAAGTAACATGATCTTTAAATGCTACAATAAGCATTATAATACATGTCTAATTCACTGATGGGTACTTGGCATGTCTTTGACAAATTCTTAATAAATTGCTCAAAAGAGCCCTTTAGAAAGTGTCATTTCACACTATATAACTCTACCTCTGATATTTTTCAACCTTGTCTATCTGCAGAAATGGGAAATTCTCTTGAACATTTTTCTTAACTGATTCTGATTTATGGGCTCTGGCGGAAGCTCCTAGGGACTTGTTGCAATATACTGTAAATGAAATCTGCTAGCTACACAATTTGAAAAGTGAAGGTTGCAGTCTCCAAGTTTTCAAAAAGCAGCCCATTTCACCTAGACAATGAATGATGGGATCCATAAGTACATAGAAAGCCTGGCTTCTGCACTTGCTGTGTATCTACAAGGGAAGGCTGTATGAATCTTACTAAGACTATCCACAGCCCGCATGTCGTCTGGAGGGTATTTCAAGAAGATTTGTAGCAATTTAGTTGATTGCTAGTGTTAGGGCCAACGATTCCTTAGCATCAAAGGACTCAATAAATTCTGTCAATGACCTGATCTCAAAGTTTGCAATTAAATTTAGATGTAAGTAAAAGAGATTTTGGAGATAAATTAATTTTTAAAAGGCATTAATTTAAAGAAGTCTCTGGTTGCAGAATAACTCTTAAATTACTTGAAAGTGGAAAAGAGTAACACTGAGTTTGGCAGGATCATTTATTTATTTCCTATTACATGCCCCAAGCTGGATATTCTAACTATAAGTTTTGATAGGAAGTATTTAATTTCAATTTTCTTTATGTGCATTAAAATATCTGAAAAGGTTAATGATACTTATACTGATGAGATAGGTGAAGCTGAAAGAAGTTAAATATTTGCCCTTGTTCATACTGATAATGAGGGACGCCTGGCTCACTCAAAAAACCTGTTTTGGAACACTTTTACAGAAAATTTACAAAGATAACACAAGGAGTTCCTGTACACTTGCCATCCCTTTCTCCATAATATTAACATCTTACATAACCATGCTGTGTTTGTCAAAACTAAGAAACTAATGTTGGTATGGCACTGCTGACTAAATTACAGAGTTTATTCAGATTTTATTTGGTTTTGTTTTCTTTCACTAATGCCCTTTATTTGATCCAGGATCCTACTGCACTCTACTGAGTTGTTACATCTGTAGTTTTTTTCTAGTCTGACAGTTTATGATCTTGACAGTTTTGAGTAGTTCAAGTCAGGTTTTGGAGAATGTCTCTCAGTTTGGGTTTATCTTGATGTTTTTCTTCATGATTAGACTGAGACTATGGATTTGGGGTAAAAAAACCCACAAACATGAAGTGCCCTTCTCATCAGATAACATAATCAAATCATATTATATCCTATAACATGTCATATCATATCATAGTCTCTATTCTAGCCTATCCCATCCCATCCCAACACATCCCAACCTTGCAACATATCTGAGTCAGAGGGGTCATTTACATAGAAACCCTAAGAGGAAAGGATGACAAGTCTGAGGACCTGGAAGAAGGTCTGTAAGGCTGCATTTGAGTAAACAACAGAGCAGTAGATGTGTTGGTACCCTACCCACATCTGCTGGGCACTCAGTCAGTGTTCCTGTATATAGTGGCAGCGTTTTCTGGCACACTAGTTCAACATACTGGGTAGGTGTCAGGGAGCTATTTGTAGTTGCAATTAGTGGGGGGTTGGCAGGTGAACATTGTCCCTTGGAGGGATATCTTGGAGATCTGTTATGTGCTTTTTACTGTCTCCCAGTCCTCAGTGGGATTGAATTTAGGTTGCCCATTGTGATAAGCTGCTTGATAACATACCTTTTATGTTCTTTCTTCCCCATTCCCTTATCATTTTCCTTTTGCATAAGCTATAGAACTTATAGCCTTGTTTCACAGTATCATCTGGAAGAAACAAACCTGTAGGAAATGGACAAGGTTACACAAACTGCACTGGAAATGTAGGCAGAGACTTACAGCATGCAGGACTCAGGCAGGGTTTGGAAAGAAATGTGATTTCATTTAAGTGCCATAGGAAGCAACTGTAGGCTCTTAGGAGAAGTGACTTCATTGGATTTAGGTTTGAAAAGAATACTCTAAAATATTGGTTAGCTTTACAGTCATGGATTTAGGGACATTTTAGTGACAATCCAATGAGATCTGTAGAAGTAGTGACTTGGCCAAGGCCACAGTGGTAGTGGTATGACTATTGCAAGTTAGATCTCATGACCACTGGGGCCTGTCTCCAGGACTCAATGATAGCTCTGATCATCTCCTTCAGCAGTTTTATCCAAGACAGAATTTGCTAAGGAATGCAAAAGGAATTTTGAATTCAACATTGTACTGTAGAGGACTGCATTCAATAATTACCATAATATGTTAGACAGCTGAAATTGCAAGAGAGAAAAACAGTTAAGACACTGCCTAGTTATTAAGTATTAAAGACACTGAAGGTTTTTCTGCTTGATAAGTACTGGGATAGGGCTGGATAACCATTTGCAAATATTTGTAAAGGTGCAGACAGAGAGGAGAGAAATTACTTAGCTTAGAACAGTGGAGGAAAAGCTTGAAGTAGCGAGGTGGAACAAAAGGGAAATATTAGTAGCTGAAGAGTGTGAACAGGGTCTTTGCGATGGGAACCAGTGAATTGTATTTACGCACAAATCCAATTGTCTGAGTGAACCTTATGCAATGTTTGAAATGAAAAAAAATAGAATTTTTGAACTATTTCTTCTCATCCATTCACTTTTCAAATCCATTTGCTGTATATTTGAAATGCAATTATTTTACAGCTGTAGATGTGTCATGTTTTATGATTGACTCAGTCAAATTTCTCTCTTATGAAACCGAGACAGCTAAATAATTGGATTACAAAGCAACTGTTCACTAATTATATTTCATCCACAGCTGTGTAACAATAAAAGAGAATGGTAATCATTTTTACAGTATTTTAACATTTGTACAATTTTGTATTCCTAGGAATTTTTCTTTCTTTTGTGGTGCTGGGGATCAAACCCAGGGCCTTAAGCTCACTAGGCAAACACTCTATCACTGAATTACAGTCCCAGCCTTTGCAACATTTGTAGAATTTTGAACTGTAAAAAGCAAGGTTATTGAAATATTAAATATTCACATAAAAATGCACATTTTCAGTGTGACTGAATGGTTAAACTTAGAAAACAACAGCAACAAAAATAAAACCAGAAAATGAATCATTGTTTTACTTCAGTTGTAAAGTCTCAGTTTACTGTCAGTGGATTCTTCCATGGTTATTATTGCATATGATTCATTGGTAATCAAAGACATGTTTCCTTACTTTATTTAAATTTGTTAGTACTGATCATTTTGCAACCCATCCACCCAAGGAAAACACCCACCAATCTCCTGTCTGTTCAGTTTATGGGCATCCTCTGATGATGGAGGCTATGGATGAGGCTATGTCTTTGCTGGCTGGCCCTCTTCTCCCTGCTGTTCAGAATGTCATCACTGAAAACAATTTCTTAGCATACTGTTTGCTTTGTCTTCCCTTAAGAGCCAGCAAAATAGCAGCTATAATTATATCTCCTTAAGATGATGCCCATTTGATTGAGGGCTAGGCCGAAAATATACTCTGCATTATCATATGAAAAAGCCACACAAAGAGCCCTGTCTTCAAACTATGGAGCGAACCCCTGCTCCAAGTGATTCTAAATGAAGCGACAAAGTGCAGAGAAGGAGAGAGCACTTATTTGACCACAGACCCATTGAAATATCACTTTGATGAATGCAAACACATTTGTCATCTGCACTAGGAAACGTTTCATGTCACTAGCTCAGATAAGGCTGTTGCAGTTGTAAGGCATAGGAGCCCACAGCTAGCTAGCTTAAGCAATGATGGGAATTCACTGTAAATATATAGAGGTATGTGTGAGAATCCACAAGGGGCTGGGGGTAGAATCGAGCAATCCATGCAGAACAACACACAGATTCTTTTGATGATGAGAGCAGGGGCCACCTGGCTTCTCTGCTGTTCTTTGTGCATGCCCCTCACTCTTGGGCAGATTGCCTCCCCTTGCTTCTCTTCTTTAAGGTTGACCTTATATCTTCATTGCAGAGACACAGATTAGCATCTGGTCCAATTCAGTTAAGCTCTGGATAAGCAAATCTGGTTCATTTAGCTAGAGTCATGTCTTGTCCTGGGTAATCATGGAAAACCACTGTATACTCCAAGTATGGCTCAAGCCTGTGAATAGGAGTTCTCTGAGAAAAGAAGTTATAGATACCAAAATGTGTTTTCTACAGTTGCCTTCATGAATTTATTTACTCATTAATGCATTTGACAAGTTTATTGAGTGCTAAGTATATGTTAGGTGCTAGGGATACAGGGGAGAACAAAGATTCATTGACAGAATAAAGAAGACCCAATCCAATGTTCCTCATAGAACATTCTGGCATGTGGTGGTGGGAATCAGAAGAAATTAAAAAAATAAATAAGGAGATTAGAAGGTGATAAGGACTATGAAGAAAAATTAATCAGGGAAGGAAAAAAGAGAATGTTAAAGGGCTTGGGGAGACATATCTTTACAGGATTTGGTCAGGCATGGTGTCACTGAGAATTTCATATTTGAGCCAAGTCCTGAGGGAGGCAATTGTGTGAATTAGGTGGATATCAGATGCTTAATTCTGAGTTGGTTTTTATTAATTCCTGTCAAACCATAGGAGGACAATTTCAAATGCTTACTTTTTCCTTTGAAGTCTACCACAGAAATTTCTTTTTCTAGGAAGTAGGGACTTTTGTGCTAATTCAGCATTTATGATTGTCAGACATCCCAAGTGTCTACAATTAGAGATCTTAGTTAACAGTCATATTCCATTGCATTTCAAAATTAAATAATGGGCAATGCCAATATTTATTGGAACAAACAAAGCAAACCAACCAACCGATACGCTCAGTGTTTCACTCTTGCAAAAGAGAGTGGTGAAGTAGAGTAACCCAGCCAGACGAGAGGTCATGATCAGTAGGGGCGCAACACCGGAGGCTCGACTAGCAGAGTGTGAGAGGGTAAGGGCAAGGCTGCCTGGAAAGGCTCTTCTCCACAGGATTTCAAATGAGTCTGAGTGATAGACACTCAGTGGGGCCTTTTAGCATGTTCTGTTCACTTATTATTATTTAATAGGTTTGAGAGTTCAAGTGAGGTAAAGACTTTTAAATCTCGGTGGCCATATGCCTATGTGGTAATTATTTCTCCACTTCAAAAGTGGATAAGGTCACACCCATGTTCTTAGCAGCATAATTCCAGCCAGCAGGTAGAAGCAACCAAATGTCCACCAAGAGATGAGTGGTAAATAGCACACAGCATGCAGGTAGCTGGGGTATTATTCAACCTTAAAATGGAAGGAAGTTACATGCTATAACATGGATGAATCTTGAGGATATTATGCTAGTTGAAATAAGCCAGCCCCATAAAGACAAATACTGTATAATTCCACTTAGATGAGGTAGCTAAACTAATCAAATATATTGAAGCGGTAAGTCGAATGTTGGTTACCAGGGACTGGGGGAGAAGGAAGCAGGAGGCTGTTCAATAAATGTAGAGTTTTAGTTTTGCAAGATGAAAACTCTTGGAGATCATTTGTACAACACTGTGAATGCGATGAACACCATTGAACTGTACACTTAAAATGGCAAATTTCGTATTATGTGTTTTTTATCCCCATGAAGGTGGAGAAGAATAAGGGGCCAGAAAGATACAAGAGACTGAAAGCATCATGGAGCAGCTGAACCAGCCCCAGGCAGACCATCTTCAAGCTTCTTGTGGTGTGAACAAAATAAAGTTCCACTCAATAGTCAAAAACCAAATAAACATGGGCCAGGCCTTGTGGTGCACTCCTGTAATCTCAGCACTGAGGAGGCTGAGGTAGGAAGATGGTGAGTTGTAGGCAATAGTGAGCTTGAGGCCAGCCTGGTTACATAGGGAGATGTCACAAATGAATGAACAAAGAAAGTAGATGACGGCTCCCTCAAACCCACTGACTCTGAGTATGTCATTCCTTCATCAACTGATTTTAAAATTTGGTTTCCCACTTGTCCTCTGTTCCCTGAAATTTTAAGGAATCTGACTACCTTATGACCCAGATATCTGTCTGGTACAGCCCAGTGTCCCAGACTTGCCTTCCATGCTGTCTCCCTCAGCTGTCTTTTGCAATGTCAAGATTTGGGACAATTCTCCATTCTGAGCGCCTGTGTTTTTATAGTGCTCTGCTCTTCCTGTCTTGTATTGGAACTTAGGAATAAATCTTTTCTCGCTAATCACATTGTAATTACATCCCTTTGAGGTCAGGAAGCATGATTTTAAAATTACTGTATGCTTCCAGCACCATCAAGTGCCAAGTACATAGGAAACCAAAAACAAACAAACAAACAAACAAAATGCATGGTAAGAGCTTCAATAGAAGCTGAAATTGAAACATACAAGCTTCTTAATAACACTGAGTTTATTGATTCTAATATGTAATAATGATATGAATTAAATAGAGGTTTCCAAGGGGTCAAATTAAGGATGGAATTCTGTGAAGTCAAGCTGATCAGCTTCTTGTTTATTTAGAATGATTAGTTAGTTAAGACTAATAACATAGAATTGATTATTTTTCCCATATAGAATTTTCATCATACAGACCAGAAGTTTCTAATTTTTTTTCCAATATGAAAACTAATTTTCTGAGAGTAGTCCTTTTGTGTCTGAGGTTTGAGAAAACACACAAGGATAGAGCTATGACAAATTTAGTGATTCTTCAAAAATCTTTCATAGCTTGTTAGTCATAGTACCCTCTACATATATTTAAAAACGGCAGAATGTGCTGGGTGACACGCAGGAACACACAATGAACGCTGGAGGCAGATTTTCAGAGCCTTTCCCAATGGAACCACTGACATAAATGTTAATTAACAAATATTTATCAAATATCTATCCAGCTTTTGTGTAACAAGCCCAACAATGACTATATTCCATTTTGACACCTTTCCTTCATGTGTATTATTTTTTTCCTCAGTAGGAGATAAAATCTGGCCTTCATACTCGTGATACAGCTATGACAGCTACAGTGGGACTTGCTATAAATGTCCAGACTTTCTTATTTGGAGCTCAGTGAAAACTTTTGCTCTGCCATGCCTAACTTTTGTTGTTACTCTTCAGCGCCTACTTTTGTCACACAGATCCTTCTCTGTTTTGGACCAACCCACATACTTAGTTCTCAGTTAAAATGTGACTTCTCCATGGAGGCCTTACCCAATTCTTCTCAAGTCTACACAAGTGGATTTTTACTCTGCTGACATATGATTGTGTCATAATTCCACCATCAAGATGGCATGCCAGACAGCAGAGACTTTGTTCCCTTCACCTTTGTATCCTTAAAACATAGTGACTGATGAGTATATGTTTGTTGAATGAATAAGTGAATACATCCTACTGCTTTGTATTGAGTATATTCATTGCAGAGGGATCTCAACCTCAGCCTAAAAACTGTTCAACAGTAAAATTTAAAATGTCAGCTTAATCAACTACATTTGCCTTGTGCACTATGTTTGTTCTTATTTGTGACTGCTTGTAATTGCACAAATGTTGGAATCTATTCAAGTGTTCTCCAGTATTGATTTGAAATGGATGTTGTCTCTTTTCACTGTTATGCAGTTATTTTTCAACAGCTCTTGATATTAGCCACCTAGACTGAAAGGCAACCATCTTGTTTGTCTGGTTTCTGTGCTGTCCTCACCCCTGACAAATAGTTATTGTAAAAAATGAGTGACCCTAGCCTGACTAATTGTTTGGAGGAATGTTGTACTATGCCTTGCACAAAAACCAGCTGCGACTCCCCCTTCAGTACGTCCTGCGATGGGCTGACCAGACCCACACTTGGCCCGTGCGTTAGCCTTGCTTCTACACTGCCTCTCCCTTCTTTTTCTTTTTTTATGTGTATATATTAGTTATACAAAATAAAGGGGTTCATTAGAACATGTTCATATACGTATATAATGTACTTTGTCATTTTTACCTCCCGTTACCCTCTCTTGTTGCTCTCTTCTGCTGTTCTCTTTCTAAATAATCTCTCTTCTACTTTCAAGTCTTTAAAAAAAATTTATATTCTGCATATGAGAGAAAACAGGCGATGTGTGTCTTTCTGATTCTGGCTTATTTCACTTAACATGGTGCTCTCCAATTCCATCCATTTTCCTGAAAATGGCATGATTTCATTCTTCTTTAAGGCTGAAGAAAACTCCATTGTGCATCGATGGATATAGCAAATTTTCTTTATCCATTCATCCATTGATGGGTACCTAGGCACTGAATGTATAACTTGGCTATTGGGAATAGTGCCTCAATGAGCATAGGTGCTATCTCTTTTCTTAGGAGAATCTCTAACTTGTGACATCCTACTCTCCCTAGTGTCCAATATGTTATTTCCTGGACACTGAACTTTTTATCTCGCGTCAATCCCAAGTTCAGTAGGAAAAATAAATGGAGGCTTGCAGAGACCTGGTCACCCTAAATGTGAACTTGCTGCTGCTCAAATTACCCTCATCAGCACTGTGGACTGTTGAGGAGGATAAATAAAGACATTATAGTTCAGGTTTGATCTCAACCCCATTTGCATTCCGAAACAAAGAACAAGTCTGTGTTTCATTGTGATTGTATAATAGGAAGTAAAAGACTGTGGCTTATGTTACTTGGAGTTGATTTAAATTTTTATGAACCTGATACCTCTGAAAGGCAATAATCAAAATAAAGCCAGGGTAATTATTTTCATTTGAAAACATCAGAATGGGACCTCATTACATTCTGGTGAGTGATTCAAGAGGAAGTATGAGAAGGCAAAGCATCACTTCCATTTTGAAAATAATTTTCTTACAATATCCAGGAAAGTCGTGGAAGGAAGTTCAAAGTCAGAGGTGACAATTTTCAATCAATATTCCAAATACTTTTAATTAAGGCTGTCTTGGGGATTGCAGACTGTGCGAGGACATACATATGTATCTATAATAAACAAGATGTATTTTGCAGAAATGGATTTGGTTTGGCATCAATCCGATAGGGAGATCAAAGCACTAGTTAGCTTCAGAAGGATTTAGATACATTTGTCATAGGCAGCTGTTATGCTAATCTCATTTATGCAGTTGTCAGCTGATAGGCTCTGATGAGCCAGCTGAGTGGGAAAATCATTATTCTATCCCTATTGTGATAAGTGTTATTTATTACTGTCAAATGGTATTAATGTTTGATTCAAAGATGGGGAGTGGGCACCATCTACACGAACTTCATCCATTCATGGTCAATTGCAACAAAAGGAATCGCTGAATTCCAGCCAAACGAACTTCATTTCTGGGTGAAAAAAGAATAATGGATTTAATTTGCATATGTTTTAAAAGGGTAATGAAGTAATATGATGTTTATCTTGGTTGAAGAGTGGCAATTTTCGTTGGCGGGACTCCAGCCTTGTTGGAGCCATTGTGAGGCATTTAGTGTTGGGTTGGTAAGGAAGGACTTTTCAAAGCAGCAGGTGCATCGGGAGTGGGGGAAGGCAAGACGATTTATTCATGAGGCCAAAAATGAGCAATCTGGACATCTATTTTTTCTTCATCTTCCTCAGAAGTGTATTTGTAACTAAATCCCTTCTCTCTTTCCCCATGATGGTGATATCTCTTGATTTTCACATTCCTTTTGTGGCCTTTGACAATTTAATTATGTGAAATCCCTAACCTGTCACTCACTTCATTTCTGTTCCCCTTTTGTTATGATCAGATTTTCCGTTTCCACTCCATCTAAACTGATATCTGTATAGGCCTGGTGTTTTGGAATGGGGTTCTGCTTTCTAGTTACCATAAAGCTAGAAGACAGTTAAGGATGGTTACCAATGGCTAAGGGTTTGTTCTTAAGTGTTTTGTTAAATTAACTGCTCAGCTGAGCTGTGAGTTGTTAAAAATGATTCCCCTCTGTTTGGAGACTTGCGGAGTGCTGTCCGCCTTCCAATACAGCTGCACTGGTTAGTGCCGGCTTGGATTATTTTTCTTGTGTTAAAAATACAGATAACCTAATTATAGCGCCTCCACAGTTCCCAAACGCCTCACTTAATGACTCATTAGTGCAGTGAGAACACTTTCCATCGCTTGCTAAATAATATCTCGTTTCTAAGGACCTCATCTTCTTTTTTGGTTTTGCTCAGGAAAAAAAAAATTGACTCAACATATTTCAAAGTCTTTGGATTTTGCTGATTGACTACATTTCTATAATGAACTGGTCACTTTTCAGGACCCCTCTTCTGTCTTCTTTTGTTTGGGGTTGATAAAAATGGGGCCAGATGGGTTCAGTGGGAAGAAGATATGGGCCACAGAGTTTTGTCAGTCTTTGAATTCAAAACTGTTTTCCTTCTTACCCAGTATTGAACATACCTTGTTTAGGAACTCTTCCATTCTGTGACTTCATCCACCATGTATCCCCAGAGGCCAAGATAATGCCTGGCATAATGGAATAAAAGAATGGACCATAGGAAGCGTATAGTCTAGTTTCAGGATTGGTACTTTCTCTGTAAGGACAACATAGTAAATATTACCTTGTGGTTCATCTGTCTCTGTTGCAACTATTCAAATGCTGATCTTATGTGAGAGCCACCATATCCCATATGTAAATAAATGTGTTCCAATAAATCTTTATTTATGGATGCTGAAATTTGAACTTTATATATAATTTTCATGGGCCACGAAGTATTATTTTTCCAACCAATTAAAAATGTTAAATCCACAGAGACAGTGGGTTGAATTTGGCCCATGAGCCATGACCCCTGGTCCAGTTAGCCATCAATACACTGATATTCACCTCTCTGTCTTCATTTCCTCTTCTCTCCTTCATCACCGCTCGTCAGTCACGTGGTCTCTTTTCTTTTCTATGAAAATGGCAACCAACCTTCTTCCTGCTACAGGGCCTGGGTCTTTGCTCTTCCTTCGCTCTGGAACACATTACCCTCAAACATCCCTAGGGCTGGGTTCCTGCTGATAGTATTTTGGGATCTAAGGTCAGATGCTACCTCTCCACAAAACCTTTTTCTAATACCCTGCCTCCAAGTGGGCATTGTTTGTTTAAATCATGGTTTTTATATCCTTATACTTATTTACTTATAAATACACATTTATCTTTTAGAAGATAAATTTCTTGAGACCAGAAAAATCTGCCATCTTTGGGAGTCTAGTTTTGTAATACCTGGCATTGTTTAGGGTACATGTAGAAGGTCAGGCATGGTTTGTGGATTGAACGGGGCTGTCATAAGAGAGAATGGGGTAAAGAAGAATGTCAGATTGCATTCTGGAAGTCATTTTTTTTGCAGTCCTCTCTCAAAATGTTCACAATTGAATAAGGGAACAAATGTATATACAAACAACTGTGATACAAGATAGCAGACTCTGAGGGCTGCGAGAGATTCAAAGGTGAGAGCACTCCCTTCAGGAGTATGAAAAGCAGAGTCTTCATGCAGGATTAAATCTTTGCACTGAGCACTGGCTCTGCAGAGTGGCGGAAGATGTGTCACAGCATGGGGTTCCAGGAGACACTGACTTCTGAGAGTTACTTATGACTGTTACATTGAAGTGTGGAACCCTTCCTGTTGCTGGAAAGAAAGGAAGATGTAAGCCTTCGAATGCCAATGTTGTAGCAAGCAGTGCGCAGAGGGACATGTTAAGTACTAGTTCACTCTCTCTATTAAAGATCCACAACCACAGCAACAATTAGACCCTAAGAGTATTTTTTCCCAGAAAGCAGAGTCAATGGACCACAAAAGAACAGGTGTAACAAACTTTTTCTGCCTGTGATACTGTGTTGAACGGGAGTCTGGTTCTTGCTGGCTGCTCTAGCCTCCTCCCCATAATTCCTACACATAGCCTATGTCCTTTCCCTTTTTCCTTTTCTTTTTTTCTGACAGGGTCTAGCTATGTAGCCTAAGCTGGCCTAGAACTCATGATCCTTCTGCCTCAGGCTCCCAGCTGCTGAGATTAACAGGTGTGCACCACCATGCCCACTTTATTGAAAAAAGTTTTTAACCAAAGTGCATTTCCTTTACTTATTCATTGAATATCCACAAGGCAAAGGAAGGTAAGCTAAATGAATGAAGTAGCTGCATGGGGCCTGGGGCAACACAGAGGGTACTCACTGAATCTAAAGAAGAGGCCGGAGCTCAGTCTTAGCTGATTTTGTCAATGGAGGAAAGTGGACTGACTCTGTGTTGGCAAACCTCCTGGCATTTTTTGAAGAAATGGGATATCAAATTTTTATATATTAGTATTTTAAATTTTGAAAAGAACCACAAGATAGAACTGAGGGTAGAATTTGACCTCTGCCTGCCATTTTGCTTCCTTAGTCTAAGCTAACTCCTCCTCCTTTAGAATTCTGCTCAAGGACTGTCTCTTTGTGCTTCTACAATGTCTTGTGTGCCATGAGACTATCCACAGCTCTTCTCATGTGGGCTGTGACTCAGATCACAGTCCTCAGAGACCCCAATGAGCTCTTGGGAGAGAAGGATTAGAAAGCACATGCTTAGCCCATGTTGCTTTGGTCCCTGTGCTGCCACCCTGCCCCCAGTAGAATTACACAGAACTCACCACTCCTGTGATGAAGCACGGTGTCAAGGGAACACTACAGCATTCCTCGACATGTCACTCGAGCTTCACTTCCAGAGAAGCTTGCTTCCTCTAAACAACTGATGTGTGTGTGCGTGCTTGTGTGTGTGTTCATGTGTATGCATGTGTTCTTGCTTTGGTTGTGAGGGACGCCCCCATTTCTTGTACAGTGCACCTCTTTCATCTGACTGTTCACCTGTTTTCTTTCTTTAATTTTCCTTTCATCCTAGTTTATTCTGTTTTGTCCTGTTGTATTCCATGTGTTTTTTAAAGAAATCTCGTGTTCTCTTTTTTTTTGACGTGAAGCAGGATGTGAATAAATGAATACAAATCATATTTAACTTTATTCTTTTCTAGGTTTTTCTCTAAGTGAATTAGTTATAGGGAATGGGAGGAAGAGAACATGCAATGCCTTTTATCTTTCTTTTTGGTTAGCACAGGATCTATTGGTATTGCTGACAAATGGATGATGAGATATTTGGCCATGTCAATCAATTTCCTTTAGATAATCTATTTAATGTGGCAACTAAATTGATGAGACAAGCCACAGTTTTCATTATCAGTAATGAAGATGGGTTTTTGAGATTTTAACTTCTTTGCCACATTTATAATTGTATTGCTAGTGCTCCGTACTGGAGTAGTTAATGAGAATAAAGTTTAAGGAGACTGAAATTGCATCACATATAACTGACACTTCTAGGATTAATTTTACAACTCATGATTTTAATTTTGGTGAAATATATTTAAAATTATCTCTTGTCACAATCTCTTATTAAACATAATGAAACTTGATGATATTCTAATAACATTAAACTGTTTTGGTAGTCACCGAGGTTGGTATGAAAAGACTATTCAAGCTAAGAAAATAGTGAATCATTACTGAAAGAAGTATTCAGGGAGCTTTGAGAAGCTGAGTGCTTCATTCATCTCCCAACCTACATTATACTTCACACTAGTGAGTAATTTAGAAGATATTCTCTATGTCAGATATGTTAATACGCAATTAATGGGGAGAAATCAAGAGCATTTTAGTAAAGGAAACGAAAAGAGGGCACAGATCACTTCACTGCGATTAGGTATTTATGTGTCAGGTTGATTTTTTATTCTGAGCAGGTAATGAAAAGTCCTAAGTCTTCAAAACTTGGTAAATAAAGTTACTGATACAACTAGGACATTGTGTTTACAGAAGGATGGATTAGCGACAGGGCTGGACAGGGAGAGTTGAACTGGAAGAGTGAGAGACAGGAAGGAGTTGAGGGTGACTCTGAAACCCCCAGTTCTACTGATGTGTTCTTTCCAAACTGAGCTGTACCTAGTTGTAGCCTGGCAGCTCATCTGGCCAAAATGTGTAGTGGAAATGGTGTCGTGCAGGGGAAGCTCTGTGATTCATTCATTCATTGCCACTCATCCACTAATTTGTTCTATTACTCATTCCATAAATACTTATTGAGAATCTACTAAATGCCAGTTACAAAAAAATATAGGTGCTAAAAACACAGGGAAAAAATCAATGGTAAAAGATTTTAAGACTGCAAACAACGCAGCTGCACATCTGGTTACTTCCTAGCTGTGCCCATAGAGACAGAACCTGGAACTCCGTTTCACCTATCCCTAGCCATGTCCTGTCACCAGTTAAAGTGCTGAAGTATGTGTTAGGAATGCAGGGTGTAGAAAAGGCAAGGTGGCTGGTGTGGGTGGGGTGCACATTGAACTAAGGAAGAAAGAAATTCTCAGAACTTTCTGGGTTGCACTTTACATCTTCACAACTCCTGGGAGTTTATATTCCTTCTCTTTTCTATTGCCCACTTTTTCATGAGAATTTTGAGTGAAATACTGTTTCTATAATTGTTGACCTGGGAATATGTAAATGTGTAGCTCTTCTTCTTTAGGTGAAATTTTTTCTCATTGCCCTTTTGATATATAGTGTTTGCTTATTTTATTTATTTAATTTTTGTAGTGCTGGGGATCAAACCCAGAACTTTGCACAAAAATGTTCTACCACTGGGCTGTATCCCTGAATCTTCAGTTTTTATAAGACAGCGTCTGGCAATGGGGTCTTGCCATATAACCCCAGCTGATTGGGCACTTCATAGCATACTGTCCCAGGCTCCCAAGTTCTAGGTTTACAGGTATGTGTCACCGTGCCTGCCTTTTTCTAGCATTCTTCAATTATATTTGTCCTTACACAATCTTTATTCTTTTCCTGGAAAATTTTCTCCCTTTCCTTCCTCTTTATAGTCAATACATTCCTTTTGCAATTTTTAATTTGCTTTTGGTTTCTATTTGACTCACTTAAAATGAGTACCTGCTGGAAGTCATTTTTTTTCCCCATTATTATCATGGACGGTTTTAAATAAATGTAAAAGTAGGGAGCCCCTATGTACCAGTTACCTAGTTTTGGTAAGGATCTACTCATGATCATTCTTACTCTTTCCAAATGTTGCTTTGACTTCCTGTATTTTCCTTCTATACTTCTCCATGTCCTTCTTGCCCACGACTTTCTGTGTGTGGCTGCTGACTGGGGTTACTGGCATCTATCCGTTCTACCCTTTACGAATAGCGAATGTCTTTCACTTGTGAATTTAACTTTTATCACTTTAGTCTGGATAACATTGCAACAAGGAGCTGGCATGCTTCTCTGCCCCTGATTGCTTAAAATCTTTCTCTACATCCTATAATCTTGGAATGTTTCTATTTGAACAATGATTTGCTAAATTTGTGAGCATTTCCATAAATGAGTTGACTTTAAGATGCTGCCATCTCTACATTATGGTTCTAATCAGCACATTAATGAACGGATGCAGAAATGAGTCTATTTGCAAATTGCCAGCTTAGACTTGTCCTTGTTTAACTAAAAGCTTTAACTAAAAGCAGGGCTTAAAATGCTGAAGATGATAAAGCCTCTTCCATCTCTGATCATTTCTTGGTCAAACTGTGCTTTAAAAGAGCTTAAGAAAAATTTCACTATTAGTTGAAAGATCAGGCTTAAAACAATGGAAACAGCTTAAGTCACCACTCAAAATCATCTTGTTATTAATGTACTGTCTTAAACATACTTTCCCAGGTTTTAAAAATATTCTGACTTAGAACTAAAATTGTGAGCCATGATTGATGTATTTTCTATGTGTTGGCTCAGGTCCTGCCTGCTTAATTGGGCTCAGTCGATTTCAGTGTGTTTTCTATGATATTTTCATCTTACAGCTGTCAACCCAAAGAAAGAATTAATATCAATAATCCAGTGATCGGATTTAATCTGTAAGATTAGTCATCAACTAAGCTACAGAGATGCAGGCTGAAAAGAAAACCCTTGTCAATTTCATTTTCTCACGCGATAGTGTAAGGTGGCTATTCATATAGATGTGTAAAATCACACATTCACGTGTATTTTATTGCATTCTTTGTGTTTTAGAAAACAATGTAAACCATTGTGTTAGAAGAAACTCTCTTCTCCCAAATGGCATATTGTCTACTCTTATTTCATTTCTCACATATCCAAAAGCAGCCTTAGCTGCTACTGATTTTTGTCCTTAGAGGTTTTCATTTTGTACATTTGTTTTAACAAGCATTGATTGATATGCTGTTTTCTCAGTTTCTAAGGCCTCGCTACTTTACTGTACAGATTGAGAGATAAAGACAGAAAGGGAGAAATCTGGGAAATAAAGGTTCCATGCCTCGCCTTTGTAAAGTGCTTTTCACTCTCCTGATTCAGACACTTACATATGCTATTTTCATAGTTGAACAAATGAGGAGGAAGGAAACAGAGAGCTACTTCATTTTCTTGCAGGTGCACAGCTTCTCTAGGATAGCCCTATTTGTTACCTTGTTTTAAAGTAAGTTTAATGAACCAATAGGGAAACTGTCAGGCAGGATGTCAGATAGACCAATGTGTCTTAAAAGATGCTCTTTAGGACATTGGTCTGTTGAGATGTGTGTGTAAAGGGTCTCTTGATCAGACATGTTTTGGAAAATTTCAGAAAGTCTCATCATAAAACAAATTAGTATTTTAGAGATTCAGAGAAAACTTGAATTTTTTTTAAAAGTACAGCTCATAATGACTTTTGTTTAGCTCAACAAATTGTGCCTTTTTGCACAGAGCACATTCACTGGAACACTTAGGGAAGTTTTTGCTGTAAGTGAATATCCATTTTCAATGGCTTTAATTAACAAAAAGGGTACATGATAATCCTAAATGCTTTGGGATATAGAATAATGTCCAGATTGAAGTTCTTCTCTTATCACTCATGACTCAAAAGCCTAAGGAAGGCAGAAATCTATCCATCAACCCATTCATTCATCTGCTCTTTTGATAAGCACTTATTAAATACTGACTTTGGCCCAGCAAAGTGTAAGACATCAGTATAATGATGAGAAACCAGGTTTGAGAGTGGTAGGGAAGGTTTCCTAAGGAAGCAAAGGGTGGACGGACTCTGAAAGGATGACTGGGCAGGCATTCAGCAGATGGAAGGGAGCTGACTGTGGAAGGACATGCCAGTGAAAGCAATTATATATACAAAGCCACCAACAATTAAGAGCGTAGTGAACTCGGGATTTCAGTGAAGTCATCTATCATTTATCATCATCTATGACTTATGTAAACATTACCTGTCTCTACTACTAGTCTGTAGACTTCATGAATTAGGGCCTTATTGTCCTGTTGGCCACTGGGTTCCCCACTCTAAACATAGTGTCCTTCTTATAATAAAGACCCAGTACATTCTTGCCAAGTGAATGGTATATAGCCTGGCATCATCAGAACCTCCTGCATTTGAGGCAGCATGGGAAGATGAAAGTGGGATGGTGGGTAGGGGAATGGGTCATGAGGGGCCTTGTGAGTTGTCCTTGTACACTTACTCACTTACTGGTAGGTGAAAATGAGCCACTTAAGTTCAGTAAGCCTGAGAGTAATGTGATCAGGTTTGAATTTCAGAAGAGTTCTCTGGCAGGAAAGGATGATGGCTAAGAGCTTTGAGATTGGCGATAGGCAGGAGGATATTGCAGTAATGCAGGAAAGAATATAAGTGGGGTGGAGAGGAGAAGACCATAGTATGCAAAAGAGATGGACACTAATGACAACATGGGGCAAGGGAGGGGCGTGGTGGGGCAGAGGGAGAGGAGTTAGAAAGGATGCTATGTTTCTGATTCAGAAAGTTAGAAAGACCTTTTATTATGGAAATCGTCAAATATATACAAGGTAGAGAGACTAGTATAATGAACCCTCATGTAGTTACCACTCAACAACCATCAACACATACTTTATTCGGTTTCATCAGTTCTGATTTTCCCACTGTATATCCCTTATCTCTGTCTAGAATGCTTTAAAGCAAATTCCAGATATTCCCTGATTTCACCCACAATACTGAAGTAGATATTTCTAAGAAATAATGTTTTAAATACACACAATATTTTAATATACATAGAATTAACTATAATTTCTTAATATCACCAAGTAGCCAATTATTGCTTAAATGGTCTCAAAATAATTGTCTGGAGTGAGTTTGCTCAAATTAGGAGCCATATGTACATATACATACTACATTTGGTTTACATAGCTTTAAATCCTCTTATCTGTAACAGTTCCTCTCTCCCCCTCTTATTGTGTATTCACTGAAAATTAGCATGTGATGTGCCTGTGCACAAGGAAAAGTAGACCTGGTGTTTGTCCATTTTTGGTCCCAATCTTGTTTGGTTTCACCTGCCTGGATCTTTTCACAGAGTGAATTGGGCAGCTTGACTACTGTAGCTAAAAGTTGGTTTCACACTATTCCATCTTGAAACCCAGGGAAACTCTTTTCTCATCTAAAAGAGCTTAATTTTCATTTAATAAGCATTTACATAAAACTTGCTATGTGCTAGACACCGTTTGAAATAATTTATACATAGTGGCTCATTTAATTCTTATAACAACCCTTTAAAGCACATACCATAATTACTTCCATTTTTTATGTAAAGTAACTGAGGCACAGAGAGTATAAGTAACTTGCTTGCGGTTATGAGTTTGACAAGTTGCAGAGTCATATTTGAACTTAGTCTGGTTCTAGAATCTGTTCTCTTAGACAATGTGATTTGTTGCCTATGACATCAATAGTCAGTATGGTCCTAGAACTCAAAGAGTGATGGCGTTAAGGTAGCAGCTTGGGTATTAGCTTAGCAGATCAGGGTTGAATCCTGGTTTTGTCACTTAATAATGGTGGAATAAGGATATGTTATTGGCCTCTCTGAGCTCAGTTTCTGGGGTTACAATGCCAATCTCACTATGTTGCTGGGAAGATACAATAGAATCGTGCACTGAAAGCACATAGCACAGCTGAAAGCACCTGGTAGAGAGTAAGTCCTTTAAAATGATAGTTGTTATGATCATGTCCTTTCTAAAGAAGCAGACAATCCTGCAGAGGGTGCCTACCTCATTCATCAATGCTCAGGCCGACTTGGTGCATGTAGTTTACTTGTCTGTATAATTATTTGGGTTATTAATTCCATGTCTTCACCATTCTATTAAACACAAGGAGGACCAAAACCAGAAAAAGTATTGGTTAATAAAGTGAGCTCACATGTACAAAGTTAAGGAAATGCTTTCACATACATTGTGAAAGTAGGTATAAATCATTGGCAAGTTGCCTCAAAGAACCAATCTTGCACTACCTCCATCTTTGGTGGCATAATATTAGTGGCAGGAGCATTTTGACACCACTGAAATCAGTAAATGCTATACATCATTTTTCCTTTATCCCCAGTGAGGTGATTACTTAACATTTATCACTAAGTAGCACAACAGTGTCACTAGGTACTGTTTTAGGCATTTAGCATGTATTAATTCATGAATCCTTTCAAAGATCCCATAAGTAGCTGCTTACTATGTTTTTTGAGTAGTTGCTACTATTATCCTCATTTTCAGAATAGGAAACTGGGGCACAGATGGACAAAGTACATTGACTTGAATGGTATAGCTAACAAGTGACAGAACCAAGATTCTGACGTAAGAACGTCATCTTTTTTATTTTTTTATTTTTGAGACAGGGTCTCACTATGTATTTCAGGCTGCCCTCTAACTTGGAATTCTCTACCCCAGTGCTAGAATTTATAGGTGTGCACCATCACAGGTCTTTGCCTCTTCAGTGTACCATTCATAATAATAATTCAATGTTTTAGGAGACAAAAGGTAGAAACACAAAACTAGAGAACAAGGCAATATGAATTGATCACTGCTTCCTGTAGGCATGAACAATTCTTTTTGGATGTCTACTATATGGCATGTTGTCTGGAGGAGACCAAAAATGACAAAATGAGTTGGTAATGCATAAAGCCTGTATCCTCTACTCTCTACCCCCAACTAGACTGTGATCTTCCTGGGAGCACAGATAATGCGTGGGTAATCTCTGTTTTGCCCCAAGAATAACATGGGAGTGGGCACATAATAATTGTCAAATCAACTAATGAAAGAAGGTTGCCTTGTGGGGATACGTGCTGTTTTACACGTACAACGTTCTCCCTTTCAGAACAGAGGTTGTCATATCACCTGTTATGCAGGTTTGGCCTTTCTCTCTGTGGTAGTTTGTGATTTCTTGTGTGGAAGGTCAAACCCCAGCTCATGTCTCCAGACTATGAGCAAGAATTAGAGAGAAGGTTAACCCAAGAGTGAATACTGACTTTGAGCTATTGGGGTCAGTCTTCTCTCTGATGAAAACAGAGGTCAGGGAGAAAGACCAAGTCAAGTTGTGTCACAAAGTGAGATGTGAGACTGAGAGAGGAGAAAAGACTAGGTTCACAGATGGATGACATGGTCATAAAGGTTATTGTTGAATTCAGAACACTTTTAAGAGCAAAAGGGATGCTATTGATAATTACATGGAGAAAACAGCCATAAATCTGGCTGACCTAGGCAAATTGCAATGAATGGACACCCTATTAAAGGTTATATAGGGGATTATCACAGATTAAAGGTAGTGGATAATTTGGTAGAAAATATGCTAGATGGATCTAAGACATGGAAGTTCTAATCTTAGATTTGCCTCCTTCCAACTCATCACCCTTGAGTTCCTTTTATTTATTATGAAAGACATTAAAATAGAGCAGATCAGAAGTTCCACCCCCCATTTCCCCTCAGTAGGATGTTTCTTGCAAATAACCCTTACAAGAGAAGAGTCTGGAAGATCTCCAAGCACTCTTATGGCTTTAGTATTGCTGAGGAGTAGGATTAAGATTTCTTTTGCTTCCTTATCCTTATGATTGCACATTCTTATTTTATCCCTAGGATGAATCAGATATTCACAGATGACTCAACATATGAGGCTTGGAAAAGTCCTTAAAGCCAACTTTTGCATTTACGAATCAGCAAACTGAAGCCCAAATGACTGAAGTGTATCCAAGGCCACATTGACCTGGATGGATTCACTTGGTCATTTTAAAGCTGGAAATTAAAAACAAACAAACAAAAAATCTTTAAAGTAATGTAATTACAATGCACAATCATTGTAGAAAATGTAGAAAAGTCAAGAATATACCAACTGTCAAAACTCACATACAGCCGCTAAAATGATTCCTGTGTATGTACGTCTTTTCATATGTATGTATATTTTTTAGTTTACTTTTTCAAGTGCTCTTTTCAATCTGCCAACAAATTCTTATTTTTTTCATTTTGCTACTTGTTCCAGTCTCTCCATGTCACCCTTCCACTCTCTCATGGCTTTCTTGAAATTACATTTAAAAGGACATAGTTCACAAGTTGACGTGTCTACACACAGTGTCACTTCATTGCAGCCCATTGAAGCGACATGCAGTCAGAAAAGGCATTTTGGTTTGGGGGAGGAGGCAACAGAAGGAATGTGAGGCTTGGATCCTAAGTGAGGCCCAGATTTCTGATTAATCAGCTAGGAAACTGGTGAGGGGCAAACTGAATCCAGACAGCAAGCAATTAAGAGTGCAAACTTGAAACAGAGCTCTTAGCAAGGAAACTGAGAGCTCTGGGCTAGTGTTATGGGAAGACAAAGATGACTTTCAGCATTTTGGGAAGGCGCAGGCCCCATGGTCCTGCTTACAATTATTGATAAGCCTTCACACCCTGACTTATAAATGTTCCTAAAACTTTTGCACCTGTTAGAGTCCTCGATTTTTGTTACAAGTGACAAATAGAGCCTATTAAATGCAGTGGCTGAGATGTTTTTGAAAGCTGCATAATGTCTCTAAATCTAAAGCACACTTAAGATGGCCAGCTAGAGGGGTCACATGCATGGAAGGGGAGCTTGGGGGGAGTGAAAAAAGCAATGTGGGCTGCTCAGGGACAGTTGTTTTCCAAAGATGTTAAAATTTCATTTCACAAAGGATCTCTGATCAAAACAATTTCTTAATCGAAAACCACCATCTTAATTTGTCTTATCAGTGGCCACTTTGAGCAAAATGTGCCAGTGGCCCTCTGCAACCCAAGGCTGCCTTTTATGCAGATGAGACAGAGCAGCCTCCAGCAGAGGAGTCTGGGCATCTCATTTGCATAATGACCAGCCTCCTTAAAGATGGGCAGTTAAACCAAATAGTTTTTGAATTTCTTTTGTGGAATGGCTGCCTCTTTATTTAATGTTGAAAACTGAGAGTTGAGGGAGGATAGGGACTAAACAGGCTTTTTAAAATACTGCCTCTGTAATTATCTACAGAATTAAGCCAGCAGAACCCACATAAACTCTCATCAGAAAATGGAATTATGAGAATTCTTATTAACAGCAGCTCCAGACTCAACTCATAGTATTCACTGGAGTAATTATTATTGGGAAAGCCTGGGATTAATTTTTTTTTGGTGGGAGAAAATAAATTCTTAGCCATTGTCTGCCTTCGATGCACAGGAGGAGACAAAGCAATGTGAACTTTTATGACAGGGAGGAAAAAAATTTTTTTTGAAATGTAATTTTGCTCTGATTTCTGGGGAATTCTTAGGCAAGGCATTTTGTATGTAAAGGGATTATATGTCACCAATGTAAAATGAAATACAAAATAAACCAAAGAGCTATGAATGTCCTAAGTGCAGAAAATAATATATAATTTATGATACTTTAAATCTCATTAAAAACACTAGCTTTTGTAGCTTCCTAGCAACCAATCCTCAGGAGTCTCTCTGTAAAGAGGTTGGCTCTCCCCAAGCTCCAGATCCAAAGCTTTAATAAGTGAAGCCCGTATGGTCAGTCTATGAGGGATCCCTGTGCGCGCGCCATTTGTCTGGCTGTTCTCAAAAGCCTCATATGATAGCTTATAATTTGCTAATCCAATATAATAAACATGAAAGCACTTTGTTAAACTAATGTTCAGGGTCTAAATTAAACCAGTCAATGCCAGAGAGTTAGAGGAAAAGTTGGAGATTCCTAATTGTGGTCTTGATTCTGGGTGGAGAATGAAGGGTTCCAAAAAAAATGGTATAGGAGCTGATACTTTAATCTCCTTTTTTGTTTTTTAATGCCTTCATATCCACTTGTTCATTTCACATTCATACAGTCCTAGGAAGTAAATAGAATGGGTTTTACTGTGCCCATTTATGAGACAGAGATACTGACATTTAAAACAAGGTCACTGCAAGTGAAAAATCTGCAAAGTCAGGGCTGGAGGGATGCTCCAGGTGGGACAGTGCTGGGCATTCTGTGCTGATCTGTGACGACGCTTTCACCAGTTTGAAGCAAAATGGCACAAAGGACAAGCAATGAGTTTTTATCTAAAGCAAAAACAAAACAAACAAAACAAAACCCCCAAAGTTTTAAATTGGAGATATTTGGAGTATTTCCTTTTCATTTTTTTGATAGTAAAATGACCTTTATATTATAAAACAATGGTATTGTGGATGGTAGCTGCTCTTTGTATATCTTTGGCAAAATTAAACACTGACAACCATCCCTTAATCTCCAAAGCATTGGAACATTTACTGGTTGGTAAAGACCTCTAAATCTGTCTTTCCTTCTTTATTTTTCAACAAGTAGGAAAAGTGGGTAATGGGGAGATGTGTTTATCTGGCCTCCCACTGCAAGAGGGTGGCACAGCCTGGTTGAGAGCTCTCATCTTTAGACTTCCAGGTCAGGGGACAAGGGACAGGGAGCATGAGCAGCATCAATTTTTATTTTAAAGAAAAAATATAATTTTAAATGGACTTCCGCTTCAGTTTCTGAAGGAATCTGTAATGAAAGTGCTTTGTTTGTAATGAGAGCATAGGCCCTAGCTGCCAAATGAAATAGAAACTAAATTGAGGAGAAGCAAATATCTGAAATAAAATAAATAGCACCAAGTGATCTTTGAGGACAGGGCCATCTGGTCCCATTGTCCTTTAGAAAGAGACCTAGGTAGTTATCCTGATCCTTCAGAATTGGGGGTGGCATTGTCATTTTTCATGGATGAACAATGTTCTTTGGGGGGTACCTCCTCTGCTCAGAGAGCATCAAGATTACTCCACATCTGGTCAAATGCTGTCAGTGTCTCCATCCTTCTCCTTAGTGCCTTTCTGCTGCTGAAGGTCACAGAGTACTGCCCTTGGGGTGGGGTAGGAGGTGGGACAGTCCATATGCCCTTATCTTAAGGTTATAAATCTTGAGTCTGTGCACATAGGGCATTGCAGTTAACTCATAGGGACACCATGGGATGGCTATTTTGGGGTTTGAACTTAGGGCTTTGTGCTTACTAGGCAGATGCTCTACCACTTGAGCCAAACCTCCAGGCTTTTTTGCTCTGGTTATTTTGGAGATAGGCTAGATTATTGTCTAGGCTGACCTGGATCACAATTTCCTATTTATGCTTCCCGAAGTAGCTGGGATGACAGATGCACTCTAGCGTACCAGCTTTTGTTGTTGTTGTTGAGATGCAGTCTCTTGATCTTTTCCCTTGGGTTGGCCTGGAACCTAGATCCTCCCAATCGCAACCTCCCACATAGCTGGGATGACAGGCATGCACTACCATGTCCAGCTTCTTCAATCTTTTTGAAGGAAACAAGTGATAGTTGACATCTCATTGGACACTGTATAAACTGCTCCCCTGAGATGGTTAATGTTAGACTATGCTGCATTCTTCTCTGTGGCATCCTAATTTCGTGCTTTTTAAAAAATTTTAATGTTTTGGACAGTTACTGTGATCCAAAGCCATTCAGGTGGAATAGGAAATAAGGGTGTTAGGGTTTAGCCTGACTCTGAGGTTTGAGAAATTCTTTAGGGTCTAATGAGTCTTTCTTCCCACTGATGATTGTTTGTGGATATTAAACAATGAAATTCAAATTTATTTTTTCTTTAAGTTTATTTGTATTATTTTTTCAAGTGATTACTAAGTTGTTAGAATATAAACACTTAGCTGATTGGACATAACTGGTAAATAAAGGAAAGTGTTAAGTGTTTCTTTAGTCTAGATGCTCCATGAACAATGATTGAGGCTCCAAGGGTGCTGTGAACTGAGAAAGGTTGGGACCATTGCAGAGGGTGTGGGGAGGTGGAGGGGTTGGGTTTGAAGATCAGGTGAATTGTCATGGAAAGAGACAGATGAGATCTGCATCTGCCATGACACCAGATCAACACAAGTGGTTTTGAGTTGTGTGGCCTGGGGTAAGTCACATTTCCTCTCCTCTCTTCAGTTTTTCTGTATACAAAATGAAAGTGTTAGACTGAGGCAGGGATTGCCTTTGCTCCTTAGTACCCCTTCTTCTGGTAACATCAGATTCTTTCAAGGGAATCATCTTCCCCTAGACTCTTTCCAGGTGGATTGGGCAGAGCTGAGCTTTTCTCCCATCCTCCAGAGGATAGATCCATGGGCTGGACAGGGCAATGAAGTGAGTATGTCCCTAGACACAGTGGTTCAGAGTTGGGCACAGAAATCAAATCAATCCAATCAGAGCCAAGTGAAGGGTGGGAGGGGGTGGAGAGACCTTGCCCTGATCATATTATTTGCACCCCTGGATCCAGGCTTGATTGGACTTTTCAGTATTTGAAAAAATTATAGGTAGATAAGTGATAGATATAGATATATCAATACAGGTATAGACCATCTTAACCTCCTTAAGGTAGTTTCTTTTGTCTTCAGATTCCAGAGCCTGAAGATACTCAGACTCTAGGTATTATCAAGACCCAGACCCAGTGTGTTCCTCCCTTCATCTCTTAGCTCCATTATCATCCATGATGACTTCATTCTCAGACAGGACTTCCTCCTGGAGGTGGCAGAATGGCTGCCAGAAGATCCAGGCCTAGGAAAACCTCCCTCTCTAGTTCTAGTTCAATAGTTCTTTCCGATAGTGTGTATCACTGGCTGTGATGGTGCTATGTGCAAATCCCTGAGCCAATCACCATGGCTGGGGGAAATGACATGTTCTGATTGGCCAAGTCTTAGTCACATGTTCACCACTGTAGCCAGAGATGGCGTCAACTCCACTTGAAGCTAATGAGCTGAGAATGGGAAAGGGTGGTATCAGTCATGGTCCAACGGAATACTGAGACCACTCTGAGTCTTTAAAACAGGTAATTTATTTATTTATTTTTCAATTTTTATTGTTTTATTATTCATATGTACATACAAGGCTTGGGTCATTTCTCCCCCCTGCCCCCACCCCCTCCCTTACCATCCACTCTGTCCCCTCCCTCTCCCTTCAGCCCCTGGATACCCGGCAGAAACTATTTTGCCCTTATCTCTAATTTTGTTCAAGAGAGAGTATAAGGTATAATAGGAAGGAACAAGGGTTTTTGCTAGTTGAGATAAGGATAGCTATACAGGGAGTTGACTCACATTAATTTCCTGTGCATGTGTGTTACCTTCTAGGTTAATTATTTTTGATCTAACCCTTTCTCTAGTTCCTGGTCCCTTCTCCTATTGGCCTCAGTTGCTTTTAAGGTGTCTGCTTTAGTTTCTCTGCGTTAAGGGCAACAAATGCTAGCTAATTTTTTAGGTGTCTTACCTATCCTCATATCTCCCTTGTGTGCACTCGCTTTTATCATGTGCTCAAAGTCCAATCCCCTTGTTGTGTTTGCCCTTGATCTAATGTCCACATATGAGGGAGAACATACGATTTTTGGTCTTTTGGGCCAGACTAAACTCACTCAGAATGATGTTCTCCAATTCCATCCATTTACCAGCGAATGATAACATTTCGTTCTTCTTCATGGCTGCATAAAATTCCATTGTGTATAGATACCACATTTTCTTGATCCATTCGTCAGTGGTGGGACATCTTGGCTGTTTCCATAACTTGGCTATTGTGAATAGTGCTGCAATAAACATGGGTGTGCAGATGCCTCTGGAGTAACCTGTGTCACAGTCTTTTGGGTGTATCCCCAAGAGTGGTATTGCTGGATCAAATGGTAGATCAATATTTAGATTTTTAAGTAGCCTCGAGATTTTTTCCCAGAGTGGTTGTACTAGTTTACATTCCCACCAACAGTGTAAGAGGGTTCTTTTTTCCCCGCATCCTCGCCAACACCTGTTGTTGTTGGTGTTGCTGATGATGGCTATTCTAACAGGGGTGAGGTGGAATCTTAGTGTGGTTTTAATTTGCATTTCCTTTATTGCTAGAGATGGTGAGCATTTTTTCCTGTGTTTTCTGGCCATTTGAATTTCTTTTGAGAAAGTTCTAAAACAGGTAATTTAATGCAAGAAAGTAGGTACACAGGTGATGTTAGAGTAGAGAAGCTAAGTGGAATAGTGAAATAACCCTGAAAATAGTAGCAACGGGATGTTGCTACTGCGATTTCTGGAGGCTCACAGGGAGGAAAGAGGTAGTGTTCCAGAGTTCAGGGGCCAGGTGCACCTGATGGAAGCAGAAGTCGCAGCAGAGCTTGTCTGGGAGAAGCAGAAGCCACAGGGGAGATTGTCCACTGCTAGATACATCACCCAAGGAAGAGAGGGAGTGGGAGAACCACTGTGGCTTCTACCTTCCTCCACCTCAGTCTCCTGCCATTGCTTCTCATTGGCTTAATCCACTTGGAACACCAGCTGACGTAGGGACAATTCTCCTGAAAAGCAGAATAAAACAAGGGAAAGGTGAAGGGTGGAAATGAGTGCGTACAAGCTAAGGATTTCCCCCTGGTGTGTTCCCAAGAGGAAGTTTAGGGTGCTGAAAGAAAGGAAGCTAGCAGGAAATTGAAAATCCCCCAAGACAGACATAAAAATACCAGACATAGCTGTGAGTAACTGTTCAGCAAGCAGACCCTAGTCTGGGGTGAGTACAAGTGGTTGTTTGGATCTGGGAACTTTGGGAGTTCAGCAGGAAATAGCAAGAGCAGAGAAGTTCCAATAAGGAAGTAGAGTGTGGTGGCAGATACTTCAGGAACACCTAACATCCATGCTGTTATCATTGATCTCTATCAATGGTCAGATGTGGGACTGGGGTTCCAAGCCAATCTCTGAAACAAAATTTTCAAAAGGCCATGCCTGGGGTTAACAGAGATACTCAAGGCAGCTGGACAAGGACAGGGTCCTGATGTAATGTTGTGAGGTCAGAGCTGGGTAATTGGCAAGAGTGACAAGAAGTAGAATTCTAGAATGATACACTGTAGCTCCTTAAATCCTCATCCTTGAAGTCGGGTCACACCGATCAGTTAAGTGGCTCCAGGTGTGGAGTAAGGGTGATTATGGAGACCAGAACCAGGTGAGACTATCATAGTGGATACCTGTTGTTTTGCTAGTGTAGAAGTCATTTCTTCTTTTGGTGGCAAATCTCATTTTCTTTGGGAAACCACCTCTTCCACCTTAGTTCTTGGAAAAGAGTGGCTCCAGCCCCTGTTCCAGGAGTTCCCATAAGAAGCAGGCCTAATCCAGCTAAGTCAGCCTGCTTCTGACCACAATGATTTTGGGTGAACACATGACCTTAGCCTGTCCAGTGGAAATGGAGCTGCACATTTTTGGGGAACAGTTGGAGAAAAAGGGAACCTCTCTGCCAGATCTGATGCTCTGAGGATGTCAGTCTGAACTTTCTGGGGTTACTATGTGTACTTCCCGTGGCTAATAACACAATGCCACAGGCTGGGTAAATTACAAAGAAAACATATGTGGTTAACTCACAGTTCTAGAGCTGCAAGGCCTTACATCTAGTGATGGCTTTCTTGTTGGCAGAGTCCTTGGGTAGTTCAGGGTATCACATGACAATAAACAGACGTGTGTGTGTGTGTGTGTGTGTGTCTGGTCTCTCTCCTTCTTATAAAACCATCAGGAATCAATCATGGGACTTAACCAATGCACCCTAATGACAGTATCTAATCCTAATCACTTTCCCAAGGCCTCACCTTTAAGTACCATAGTCAGATTAAGCCTCCACCCTCTTAATACCTCACCATGGGGATTAGGTTTCAACACATGAAGCCTTGGGGGAACACTCAAACTGTAGCCAAACCACAGCACCATGTGGCGAGAACGTGACTGAGCCTAAAAGCACACATAGAAAGGAGCCGAGAGAAGGAGGAAAAGCCACATCCTAAATGGTAGAGTGGAGCCAGGATTTAGGGTCACTGTGCCAAAGGCAGCCACACCTGCCAGCCTTAAAGTTGCTTAGCTCCTTTCCCTTTCCTTCTGTTGAAGTCAATTTGAGTTTTGGTTTTCATTCAGTTTCAACAGGAGTCATAATATCACACTCATTCTTTCCTTATTGCTGTACTTCCTTTGTTTTTAAGTGAGAAATGGATAGAAGGCCTGAAATTCTGGGTTTCCTCCTTGAAGACTGATTGCCTTGAACGTCTCCCTGGGTTTTTGATAGTGAACTGGGAATGTTGACTCATGCCTTACTGTAGAGGGCCCAGGAGAAGTGGCTACATTCAGTGTTCCGCACTTATCCCTACTTTTCATCCAGGAAGATTTGGATGTGTTTTAACTCCAGCAAATCATTATTTCAACAGCATGTTTGAAGCTTATCTATGAGGCCGGTTCAATGAACCCACTTTAGCTGAATTCTTTTTGTTTTTAAACTCAATTAACGGGTTGTTTGCTGAATTGATCAAATGAATCAATGATTTTGGCATCCTGTAGAAACAATGCCTAAGACAAAAAGAAAGTCTTTGCTTAAATTAGTGTCTGACATACTGTCTGTGGAGTAATTATGAAAATATCACAGGGAGGAGAAACACTGTTGTGCAATAGAATTTAGTCTTAGCTTAATAGACATTAAGAAACTGAATTTTAACTCTTATTGTTGCATCAGTGAGGACTGTTTTCATTGCATTAGACAGAAGCACAACTTAATTTGGCTTAAGCAATGAAGGAATTTATTGTAAAAGATACTTGAGTGTCCTTTGGAACTTACAGGCAGATGGTGTCTGGGCCTAAGAAACCACTATAACTGGGAAGCCTAAACATGGCTATATTGTTTCTTTGTGTGCTTGATTCTTTCTTTTCACTCAAGGGAAGAGTTTCTCTCATATGGAAGGAAAAAAACCCTTTTTTTGCAGTACTTTTGGGGTTGAATTCAAGGTCTCCCTCATGCTAAACAGGCCCTTTACTATTTGAGCCACTCTTCTAGCCCTTTTTGGATTGTTTTTGAGATAGAGTCTCATTTCATGCCTGGGCTGAGATCTTCCTATATGTGCTTCCCAGAGGAGCTGGAATGACAGACATGTGCCACCATGCCAGCTATTGGTTGAGATGGTGTCTCAAGAACTTTTTGCCTAGTTGGCCTTGAACTCGATTTTCCCTATCTCTGCCTTCCCAGGAGCTAGGATTACAGTCTTGAGCTAGCACACCCAGCCCAAATAAAAGAAAATTAAAAATTTTTGCATTTTATTATTTTAGCCATGTCTGATTTTCAAATTTAAAGTTCCAGAGAAGGGCTCCAAATGGTCTATTTAGGTCTCAATTCTGAACCAATCAGTTGTGTCCAGAATAGGTCACATGTACAAAATGGCTGCACCCATGGTAACTACAAGGATGGACTGGTGTAGATGGTATTGGGGAACTCTTGGATAACCAGAGAAGCTGCGCATGCAAAATAAGATAGCTCATGACATATTTATCACCAGGCTTCCTTTTATTTGCTACGTAACATTTGATCCAAAGTTAGTGGCTTAAAGCAAAACCTATTTATAGGCTCATAGTTCTGTAGGTTGGGATTGAGGGCATGGCATGGCTTGATTCTCAGTTCAGAGTTTCACAAGTCTGAAATCAAGGTGCTAGTTAGGTTCTCATTTTGAGCTCAAGCTCAACTTCTAAGTTCACATGGTGTGACAGAATTCAGCTTCTGAGTTTGCAGGAAGGAGATTCCCATTTCCTTGGTGGCTGTCCACTGGGAGATGTCTCCTAGAGACTGCCACATGGCCCCCTCCATCTTCAAAACTAGCAGTGAAGAATGTCCCTCCTGTTGAAGCCTGATGCTTCCAACTGTCTTGCCAGAAAGAGCCCCACCACTTTTAACAGATCACCTGATTAGGTCAGGCCCAATGATGATCATCTCCACAAGTTTAGGACAAAGTCCTCTATAAGACTGACCCCACTTCAGATGCCAACTGCAAGTGAGGACTGAAGGCACCCACTCTTCTGATTAACTTGCTTAAATTCAGGGTTCCCATGACAACTTCCCTTGCCATTCAACAATTCACTAGAATGACCCACAGAATTCAGAAGAATAATACATCAGATTTATAGTTTTATTATAAAGGACAGGGTGAGGTGGCAGAAAGCATAGAGTCTCCAAACCTTTTCCTCATAGAGTGAAGGGTGCATCCTTCCCCAGGTACATCCACCTACCAGGAAGCTCCATCAAAGCCTGATAGCCATGGTTTTTACGACACGGTCATGACTGATTAAATCATTGACCACACGATTGAGCTCAGTTTCCAGCCTGCCTTTCTTTCCTGGAGGTCTTAAGTTACAGGTTAGTCTAAAGGTCAAATCCTTTCTGGTGACCAGCCCCTATCCTGAAGCTATCTAGGGGTCCGATAGAGTCACCTCATAGTATAGCAAAGATACATCTTCCCCTGAGAAATCCCATCTTTTAAGAACTTTAAAGCAAGGAACCCAGGAGAAAAGCAGACAATTCTTCATTATACCACAGGAATATCTTAGCACTGATTCTGTCTGCTATGTTTCTCCTTCTGCATCAGCATCTTTCTATCTTGATGTTCTTCTGTACCCATCCCAAGTGCTACCTCCTAAATGGGCCTTGCCCCATCCCCTCACCTGGATCCGCTCTGTCCCACCTTCCAACTGCCAAAGGATCCTGCTGTAACACTACCTTCATTACCACACATTCACGTCTTTGTTTCAAGTTTTCTCTCTATTAACTGGATTGCAAATTACATGAAAACATAAACTTCTCATTTATTTAAATCACCTCATTGATTAAATATAGCAAGAGTGCCAGAAATGTTTACCTGATGGAGTTAAATGTCAGAGGCAAAGCATTCTTGTAGTGAAGAGTTCTTGAAATCTGATAACTAAACCATATGAGATGGAAATGAGGACACGCCCTCCATGAAACCACCCTTTAAAGTGTTGGGGGTGGAGCATGGCGACGTGACAGTATATACTATCCTTTTTTAAAACTCCATTGGTTCCCTGTCATTTAATATATCATATCAGATCTTAGGGGAAATCTGGGGAGCCCATGGGAGATGTGTTAACCCTTGTGTAAATTTTTGGGAACAAAGAGATTTTGCACTATTGGCAAGACTCTGAAAAGCTGGATTTCATGCCAAAGGAAGAATCCAGAATTGTTAATCCCTTTGCAGTACATCCACATCAAACTGCTTAGCAGGGGGAAAGGAAGTGTTCCTACAGCTTCTTGGACTTGCAGACTCTTGACAGGTCTTGTAGGGCTGACAATTAGGATTATAGCTGAAAGCATTAGCAATAGACATTATCTCATATCTACAATCACAGTGAGTCATTTGGGTGCTTCCATTTTCTTTTTCTTCTTTTTGAAAGTCTCACTATGTAGCCTCAAAATCATGATCTTCCCATCTCAGTCTCCGAAGTGCTGGAATTATAGGTGTGCACCACCATGCTCAGCTCTCCATTTTCTTTCTTTCTAAAAAGAGCAAAGCCTTCCTCCATGTTAGGATGGAGTGTCAACAGTCATGGCCTTTATCTTCTCTTCAACTTTTGTGCTCCACTCTCCAAACTGTGTATTTTCTACTTACTTTAATATTCATTTTCAGAAATGTCTTACCTGAGATTACCAGTGTTCTATTTCGATGAAAGATTAATACCAAGCAAAGACATCCCTGTGCATAACAGTTGAAAACAAAATCATGGCTTCAGATGAGCCTTGTAGGGACCAAGGTGGTGCTACCAACTCTCCTTGAGGCCACCGGTGTGTCATGATGTCTTCCAGCACACTGAAAACTGTTTGCTTTTTTTCCCAAGTGAAAATATCAGCTGCTTTTGGTGTAGAAACTGCAGTCACCTAATAGGGACTGACCATTATTTCTGAAGCCTGGGGCTCCCTTCTTTATCTCTGACTGGTGGCAGTTCTAGAAAGTTCCTTTCAATCCTTCTCCTTTGTTTCCCTCCAAGACTATTTGCCATTTTTACTGAGGAGTGTTTGCTCTATATGCTGTTAAGGGGTCCAGAGTGTCTAATTGACAAATTATGTTGCGCTTTTGGTGGCTTTAAGTAATCATTTAAAATAAATAAGATCATAATTATCAGTTTTCATTTACCCATTTATTAAGTAACAATGTTCACACTGAGCAGTTTGATTTTGTGTTATAATAAGGCAATCTCTACATGATGACAGATGGTGTTTCATTTTGCCGACACTGTGCTAAAGTGCTTTGAGTTGTGATGTGTTTGATTTTATTAGAGATCAGATTTAACACATGCATGCTACATAACTGCAATCGCATTCCCATTTCTCATCTGTGGGAGAAAATGAAACTGTGATGAAATGTAATATACTCACCCTCAGGCAGGACTAGTGGGACTGGGGATTGCAACATAATAAATCTAATGGATATTACACTATAGGACCCTAGAAATTTACTGTTATTATGTTCAAGGAAGGAACTCGGTTTTGTAAAACTCACTTTTATTTCGCTGGCATCAGTGCAATTTCACATTATTTAACTGTTGTGTCCCAACAGCAGAGATGGTATTTGTGGTGTCAAAAGGGAAACTTGCCCGCCAAAGAACACAGGGGTCCAGGAACCCAGAGGAGAAAGCTAGAGGGAGAGCAAACAGCCAAAAAATTGCACCTACTAAATGCAAATTGCAACAATGGTGTATCGTTAACAATGGATTATTGGGATTGTCAAATTAAGCCTCATTTAGCCACGCTGTCAGTGTGGCACCCACTGGAGGAAGACGCATTGCTGAAGGCTTCCTCTAGGATACTGAGCTCTCACATTCTCAGCCTTCCCCACTGCTGCCCCCTGGGGGGCAGGAAATTAAGTTAATTACACATCTAGTTATTGATGTGGCTGTCGATAGAGCTTTTCCCTAACGAGGCCATTGTCAAGTAAAATTCCAAAGGTGGAGACAGTCAGTATTCAAGGTGAAGCCCTATGACTGAGTGGCTAACTGAAGTCTGATACAGTAGACTCTACTCTGCTCCTCTCCAAAAGCCAGTCCTCCCACCCCCAAGTAGTCTCCCTGCTTCCAGCTTCTACCTGCTATTACCCATCATAGATGCTCCCCTTCCTCCACCCCATCCTAATTGACTGCTTTCGCCATATTGCTTCTATACTCAGAAGTCTGGGATTCACACCCATCCTAAAGCAGCACTGATGTCACAATTCCTTAACTAAATCACTTATTCCAGTGAAGCGGGTATTTTCACCGTCCTTCAAACGTGACAGGCTCACACCGGTCTTCATTCTGGTGCAAGGTTCTTTCGGTTGCAAGTGACAGAAACTTGACTCACCTTTGTTTAGGCAGAAGGGGGAGCTTGAACATCAGGTTCAAGATTGAGAAAGGCAATTGAGAAAGGCAGGGGTAGCTGGATCCCTGGCACAGATGGAACTAGGAGCTAAAATGTTTCTCAGATGGTCTCTCTGTCTTGTCTCTACCTAGATGTGAAGATTCATGCCTTCTTGATTGCAGAACAACTTCTGCCACATGACAGGGGCTATCAGAGGACAGGAAGTGAAGCTCTGTCAGTCTCTGTAGTTTAAGTTCAGAAATTCCACCAAAAGAGTTCTGATTGGCTCAGTTTGTGTAGGTGCCCATGCCTGATACAGAGCCAAGAGGTTGGGCCCTGTTATTGGTTCAGGTTGATTTATGGTAAACTTCTTCCACAGTAATTCTGACCAGAAAAGTGGGACCCGTAATATGATTAGAATGGTGGCATGGAGCAAGCCCAGGAAAGGAGGAGAGTTGCTCTTCTGGTAATCAGGACCACCAAAATAATGGATGTCCACCACAAGGCCTGTTGGTGAGGTTGCTACCACCTGCTGTGTTCATTTCCTTCTTCCCTTCGTATCCCAATCTGAACCCTCTGCCTTATAGAATCAAATGTCATGGTTGGAGAGAGAAAACTAATGTTTTAGCACTTTGAAATATTGGTATTAACTAAAGTAATCCCTGCAATTGCTCTATCAGTAGGCTAGTGTTATCCATATTTTACAGATGAGCTTAGGAAAGCTATCTACCTCAGATCATTCAACAAGTGGCCTGACCAGGCTGGAAACCAGCACTGCTGGACTCTGCTTACAGTTCTAAACATGTAGACGGGACTCAGTTCTTTCATACTGTGCCAGAAAAGAAAAAATTAAAAGTACCTGGATACCTTGTACCCCAAAATTCATGATTAATTAGAAACATGACTATTTGATTTCCTTGATTTTATGTGTAGGTTATGTGAAAGCAGGTTATGTGAGGGACAGATAATAACAGCAAGATTTCTTGGACAGGCCTCCTTCTTATGTCTCATTCTTCTCTCAACAAATATTTATTGACACCTGCCATGTTAATCTGTTAATTACCCTCACCCATCATTTTCTTTTTAAATTAGATTTTATGTTTTTATACCATTTTACATTCATACCTGTGGCCTCAGTTTCATTCCAACTGGTCGGTTGAATCACTGCTTTTTGACTTTTCCTGTCTCATTTTTGCAGGAACTGTTTCTTCTGCTTATAATACCCCTACAATCTAAAATCCTGCTTATTCTTGAAGGTGTGCTTCAAACTCCATCACCGCTCTGATCTTGAATGTCCCCTACCCTGCTCTGCCCGTCTCAGTAATGTTCTCACTCCTTTAAATATTGGAGAAAATACTCTGTCTTGTTTAGTCTCTTGAACTAGCATACAATTGCAAGTATATCTACTGCTGGAGTAATAGGCATCCGGAAACCCCGTATCATCTACCACGGTGCTGGGCGCGTGGCATGCATTCCACAAACGCTCATTAAGATAAGAAAAACTCATATTAATATAAAATTGTTTAGAGAAATGCAATGGATGACTTTGTAACATTAAAAGAGGTCATAGAATATCATGTTAAGGATACAGCTGTGCCACTGAAAGCAGGATTTGAATTCTGGCTCATGTCATTAATTGGGGTAGAGTTCCAGACAAACCCTACTTTCCTCATTTATGAAATGGAGATAAGACTATATTCCATAGAGATTTCTGTTGGGAGAATCACACAACCTGTAGTGTATAGAGGGTCTAGCATTGTACTGGATGCAACACTGCACAGTAGGTGGCAAGTAGATATATGGTAGATGCTGGAGCATACGCCAACATCTGAGCTCTAATTAAGAGAGAACATTACAGTTAGGCTGTCAGGGTAAGTTCTGAGCCTAATGTGGCATACAGTCATTGTACATCACTAATCTGTTACCTGCCATTTCTTTCCTTATTGAACTCTCCTTACAGGGTTGGGGAGGGCAACACCTGTAGATCGGGGTGGGCAGGCTCTCTGGAGGTTATTTGCCTTGAGGCCTGAATGACAAGGAATCTGCTCTGTGGAATTCTAGAGGCAGAGTATTACAGAAGGAACTGCAAGTGTAGAGAGCCTGCGGTAAGAATGTGCTTGAGGTACAGAAAGGAGACCCTTGTAGTACTGGGGAGGTAAATGGAGGCAGGATTGCAGAGAGCTTGGAAAACCTGAGTAATACATTGAGATTTTATTCCAACTTCAGTTAGAAGCCATGGGAGGGCCAATCATTGCCAGCATCCAAGATAGCTTCAAAGTGATCCTTGCTGCCTTGTATGCACACCCCTTTGTTCATTCTGCATATAAGACCGGCCTGAAACTAACAGGCTATGGAGGACATGGCAGTGTGACTCTGGGGGCTTAGAGTGACATTGGGTTTTGCCTTGCTGTCACATTTATTCACTCTGAGAGGCCACTGCCATGCTGCAAGGATGCTCAAGTAGCTGCAGGAGAGCTCCAATGGCAACGAACTAAGGCTTTCTGCTGACAGCCAGGTGATTGACACATGGAGGTGGAGCCTCCAGCCCACTGGGGCCTTGGACGACAGTGGCCCCAGCCAGCATCCAGGCAGACCCTCAGGCAGAACTGGGAATCACAACCTCCCTGCTCTCAGTCTCCTGGACCTCAGAAAGTGTGTGAAACCATAAATGCTTTATTTTTTATCCTAAGTTGCTAAATATTGGAATGATTTATTCTACAGCACTAGATAATCATTTCAAGGGTTATCATTTGATATTGATTTTGATTTTCTACACTTGGGCTGCTGTGTGGACAATGAACTTTAGAGGGGCAGAGTATGGAAGCTAGTAAGGCATGGTGGGGACCTGGTGAGCCATGGCTTAAGCCCAGCTGGGGAGAAATGGTCAGTCCCTGGGATCTGCCATTGGGTTTGCTGATTAGGTTGTGGGGTTTGAGCAATCAAGGTTGACTTCTTTATTTTGGGTTTAGACAACCAATGGATGATGGTGTCATTAACTTTAAGGGGATGATTCAGTTTGGTGAGGAAAATCTAGACTCCACAAGGCACAGAGGAAAGCTTGCTGTGAGTGAGAGAGGGTGTGACCAGAAGCAGGTTTTCTATCACCTACAGAGCACAAATAAGAACCGTCTATGTTTCAAAAAAAACACCTTTAGTCAGAGCCTTGGAACTGGCTTCTTTCTTCTCAGTTAAGTAGAAGACAATTAAATTAGAGCCCAGCTTCCAGGAGTTCATTATGCCTCATCGAAAATGATAAATGACTCTTGGTGACCTTGTCACCTCACCAACACGGTCCCACTTCGTTTTTCAAAGAGCTAATGAAACCGATGGATTTCTCTCTCCTCGGTCACAGGGCCAAGAAAAACAGTGCACACCATGGTTTGTGAGGACATGGAGAAGGAGGCAGGAGAGAAAACCCACCCTTCACATCTTGACAATTGACTAGAATGACTTTGAAATATGAACTTTGAAAAAGATCCTACCTATCTATATATTGATTTCCTATCTCTCCATTGCTTTAATCCACCTCTGCTTGGCATATAACACTGAGGGATACATGTGTGTCTGTGTGTGGTTTTGTGTGTACACACAAGTGTGTGAATGGACTGGGGCTTTCTCTTTGGAAGGAGAAGAAGAAGAGGGAAAGGGAAGGGCGAATGCCAGTAGGGGCTGCTTTAGAGCCGGAATAGACATCCATTAATACTTATTTTCTCCTACAAATCACCTTGCAGTGATTTGAGAGGACTTGACTTCTCTCTCTGCTTGGTAAAGAAGAGAGCAAAGCTGGCTGTGGGAACTGGAGACAGTAGGAAGAAGTAGGAGCTTTGGATCTTGCCTTGAATTCTGGCTTCCTCATTCGCAGTTGTGTGACCTTAAGCAAACAACTTCACTGAGCCTCAGTCCCCTCATCTGTCAAATGGGAGTAGTCCCCTTTCCCTTTCACATCCTCTGAGGAGATTAAGGGAGGTTATGTATATCAGACACTTAGCTGCTGCAGGCACAGGGTGAACCCTCAGGAGGGGCCATCTGTCTTTGCTATTGTTTTATTCCGACTCCCTGGCTAATATTTTTTGCCTTTGCATTCCGTCTGCCATCATTAGGTGAATGATTCTCTGACTGGTGAGGGAGTCTATTTAATTAATTAACTAATTAATTAATTAATTTTTGGCAGTACTGGGATTTAAATTCAGAGCCTCTCATTTTCTAGGCAGGTGCTTTATCACTTGAGCCATGGCCCCCAGTCCTATTTTGCTTTAGCTTTTATTCATGTGGGGTATTGCATTTTTGCCTGGGGTAGCCTTAGACCTCAATCCTCCCACCTTTGCCTTCCCTATAGCTGGGACCACAGATGCACGCCACCATACCCCTACCTTACTGATAATTTTTTTTTGTGTGTGGTGGCACTGGTACTTGAACTCAGGGCCTCATGTTTGCTAGGCAGGTGCTCTACCAATTGAGCAATACCACCAACCACCACCCAGCTTATTGATTGAGATGAAGTTGTGTCCACTATATCCTGATTATTAATTGAGATGGAGTCTCACTAACTTTTTTGCCAGGGCTGACCTCAAACTGTGATCTTCTTACCCGAGGAGGTGGGTTGACCTTAAACTGTGATCTTCTTACCCGAGGAGGTGGGTTTAGAACTTCCGGCTGGAGAAAGTCTTTTTAAAATACATGACTGAGGACAGGGTTTGGCAAATGTTTTCTGTAAAGGGTTAAGAGTAGATATGTTAGTCTGTATGAGCCATAGGACTTTGTTGGAATTGCTCACCTCCATTGCTGGCACATGAAATCTGCTCTAGTCTGACCATACAAGGCCAAGAATTCCCCAGCTTGGTATATTAAAGGAGGTGATGACACATGGACCAATCTCGGGAAGTTAATAACACAGTAACTCAGTTTTTAGGACTGACCGTGTCTACAGACCCCAATAAAAGCTGAGGTCTTGAGACCTCCCCAGCCTAGCATTCTTTCTTAAGTGTGCCCTCTCTTGTCTGCTCACTTTGCTTTGTATTAATAAACCTGCTACTGCTTAATCTCCACTGTATCTATCCTTGAATTCTTCTTCCAAAGAGATAAGAATTTTCTGGTCCCTGGACCCAGTGACCTTCTAGTGACAAGATGGCCACATATCACCTAGGGGCAGTAGAGGATGAGTGACCCAACCAGCTATGGGAGGTACTTAGATATAAAGGGTAGGGGATTGTGGCTAAACTGACTGAACATGTTTCTTGCTAAAACTAGACTGTTAGGGTGATATGGCCAAAGTCTGATCAAGAAAAGAATTGTCACTTTGAAGATGTTTAGGAAAGAAGGTGAAGATGTTTACTGAAGACAAATCATCTCCTCAGAGCACAGTGGCTTTGGGACCACTGAATCCAGGGGGAAATTGGACCCAATTGGAGGATGAGGACCCAGGTGACCTTGGGGGCTGGAGCTGTGGTGGCAACAGAAAATCTGATAGTTCCTGATTACTCAGTGCTGGCTTTCTCAACCAGGCTTTGCCTTTCCTTGAGGTTATTGATAAGCTAAGAGTGAGAAAATGGATTTTTTCAATTTCTTAGCATCGTCTGCAGGGATGATTTGCCATCTATTGTATTGTATTTGGCTCTTAGGGCTTCAGTAATGCAGAGAAACCTTATTTAACATTGCTTATTACGTTTGATTCTCATGACAACCTTAGGAAGTAGATAATATTGTTGTTGTCATTGTGCAGATTAGGAAACTGAGGGTCAGTGAGGAAGAGTGACTTGCTTATCATCACATAATTGGTGCATTCAGAATTCAAACTCAATTTTAATCCTAATCCAAGTTATTATTTATTGTGTTATATTATCACAGGGGTGTATATTTTGTCTTGGTTCTCATTTCAATATTAACCCCTCTAAGAACTCTTGTGCTTTTCAGACCACTTGTCCTAATTTTTGGTCTGTAATGTGGTCATTGTCATAATACCTAACATTAGGAGTTCACAGGGGTTGTTGTGAGCATCCCCAGAAGTCCCTGACCCAGCTTTTAGCACTTTCTTGCTCTGATGAGAACCTTTCTATGATCAGGCTTGTGATTAGGAATGGGAAGTGTGTTTCTAAGTGTTCTGTGTTCTATATCTCACAGAAAAGTCCTGGTATGGAATTTCTTTGGCAGGCTGGGTGTGTAGCTCAGTGGTAGAGCACTTGCTTAGTATGTGCAAGCTCTTAGTTCAAATCCCAGCACTGAAAAACAAAAAATGAACTGGAATTTCTTTGTAGCTAAATTCTAGAATGAGGTGGTATCAGCTTGACATAAAGTCCATGCTGTATGTTTTTTGTCTAAATGTCAAAATCATAATCTCTAACATTGAGATTAAGAAAGAAAGAAAAAAAAGACTGAAAGAAAGAAAAAGAAAATTCCTCCTTTGATCTGTAAAAGTATATTGCTTTCAGATTCTAATGTTGAGGCTCTTGGGGCTTGGCAGTAAATTCATGTAAATGTTTACCTCGTAGTTGTCATTTGGGATCCTTTGTCCCCAAAGATCCTGGCTATCTTACATACACCTAGAAAAGCTTAATAGTGTTTTGGTTTTTGGTGGTGCTAGAGATTGAACTCAGGACCTGTGTTTGTGAGGTAAGTGCTCTACCACTTGAGCTATGCCTCCAGCCTTGTTCTATTCTTTTTTTTTTTTTTTTTGGTGGGGTTTGAACTCAGGCCTGACACTTGCTAAGGCAGGCTCTCTACCACTTGAGCCACATCCCAGCCCCAGCTTAAGTTTTAACTTGAGTATATTTTATTTCTCCTAAGACATGAAGGCAGATTTAAATGCCTGAATTAACCTACATCCCTGCTACCGATATCTATTTTTGGTGACATTTAGTTGTTGGGGGAAAAAATGAACTGTTTGAGGTTCACTCTGACCTGGAAAATGAGGAGAGCATCTAAGGTTGTTATAACACCATCTCTCAAACATATATTTGACATGTCTGATGGGATAGGCCTGCTACTGTAAAGGGATATCTTGGAGGAAGATGCAGCTCTGATCTGACTCAGAACTCTGGCCATCCAGGAGATGGTCAGAAGAGTAGATTGGGAAAGGAGGTCTGAGGGGAACCCCTTCCTTTCAGGAGCTCCCTTTCTAGGATGTGTTCCCTGGCCATAAGAACCCTCCTGCAGGACAGCTCCAGCCCCAGCAGAGGGGAGTCCACACACACCAGGAGCAGATGAAAGCTGTGTTTGATTCTGGATCATGCCTGTGCTGCTGGGCCAGGTGGTATTATTCATTTAGGGCCATTCCATACTTTGCAGGAAAAGCACAGCAGGCTTATAATGCTTGAGTTTTTAAACATTCAGAAGGCTGTGATGCTATAAATAAGCTTCCTGTGTCAGAGATTAAATCAATCAAGATGCCTGCCATGCCAACTTTATTTCTGAAACAATGTGTTTTCAACAGAAATCAAAATACATGTTAATCCTTCCCTTCTGACAGGCTAATATGAGCCTTGAAAACCACAGTGGAGAACTACAGAAAGGGAAGGATTAAGTAGAAGCTGTGTCCATGTGGATTATCTGCTGGAGAAGGCTGCAGCCATCCCTCAATTTGGAAGTCTTTTGCCTAGATTTGTGCTGCAGAATCAGGGTTAGGCCTAACTATTTTCATCAGGGAAGACTTGCTATTGTATTTTGAATAAACCAATGTTGGTTGTGTCTTTGAGATGACCAACCACAGGTTAGTAATACCCATTCCCCCTTCTTTTGAGAACATCCTGGTGTTCTCTGAGAAACCATCCTTCACCCACAGAACCCTTATGGTTCTGTGTGGGTAACTCATTCCCAGCACTAGAAGAAAGTATAGGGCCAACCAATCATCCAAGTCTTTCCTTGGTCATGACATTCACAGGTGAGTCAATGACCAAGGTGGGCTAATTCAGGATTTTCATTGAAACTATTGGGAAAAAGGAACTCCTGGTTTTTGCTCAAAGCTTCTGAAGTTCATGGTTGCCATCTGATTACCTGAGATTGAAGCCAACTCAGAATAAAGCAAAGAGAGATGGAGCCAGATTCCTGATGCTATTGGGTGAGCAACTAGATATAGTCCTACTTGAAATGAGATGCACCCCTGTACTTTTTTACATGGGGAAGTTCAATTCTTTCTCATCAAGAGCGAGTTAGCTTTCTGTCCTGTCTCATCTAGCTTGTCCATTCAGCCAGAATGGTCAATTCAATGTCAAAATGTATTTTTGAGCTCATTAACCTGTTTTTAGAGTAGACTTATTTTAACTTGGTGAGGTTGACAAGTGAGATAGCCCCAGACAATTTCAGTTTCACTGAAAAAGGGTAGCCATGCAGTTCCAGAAGGGATGGAGAGTGGTCCAGACAAACTGGATATGGATGTTGTGAGCAGTTGCCAGGTGCTTCATGTGGGGTGCATCTTGGTGCGACGTTATTAAGAAACCCCATCTCTATGAAGTAGTCTCTACCTAGGTGTCCATGTCCTTTGGGAAAACCATTAAGGATGTGATTTTTATACCCCTTTCCCTAGAAAAAAATCACATGTCCTCTTTCTCACAGTTTTTCATATACTTTTGGGTGGGTGATGGAATCACGACACTCAGCCACAGACCCTGTAGATTCCAGGCCCATTAAGGATCTAGGCAGGTGATTTATCTTTTGCATTGCCAAGATCTTTTGTGAATGATACAAATTTGCTGGTTAAGATTTTGGAGGATTTGTCATATCCCAGGCACTGTACTTAATAAACAATATTTAATTGTATTTTTTAATGACCTCCAGGGTAGATGTTATTATTATCCCAACTTTACAAATGAATAGTCAGGAAGGTGGAAAAGTTATGTAGCTTGATCAAGGTCACACAGCCTGTGAGTGAACAAAACCTGCACTGGAGTCTAGAAGACACAAGAGGTCGCATTTTAAATCACGTCACTGACTTCATAAATTGCTCCACTAATGGGTCACAGTGACTACCAGTCCATAATAGTTGGGACCCTCACACATGACTTAAATCCATCATGATTCAATTTAATCCCATTGCTTCCTGTAGTGAATATGAGATTGCATTGGGTTCCATCCCAGAACAGGCATGTGATTTATAGTAAATTACTTAGTCTCTCAGACTTGGGTCCTTTATATGGGGAGTGTAATTACAAAAGGAAAACATGCTTATACAGAGTCAAGACAGGAAGCAGTGAGTAGGCATAAGCAGGGAGGTTCCACTCAGTGACTTCTGCTATAGCAATCGCTTTCCAGAGGTAATTAGTTTTAAAGTAGGTGTATATTCTTTTCTGTGGATTAACAGTCTTCCCACAACCAATGATACTTGATTTTTTTTCAGATTTATTGAGGTATAATTGATAAAACTGCATATACTGAAGGTGCCCAATAGTTTTATATATGAATATATTGTGAAATAATCAGCATCATCAAGCTAATTGACATTTTCAACACCTCAGTTTCCTCCCTCCCTCCCTGTCTCCCTCCTATTTCTCTATCTCCCCCTCCTCCTTCTCCTTCTTCTCTCTCTCTCTCTTTCTCCCCCTCCTTCCCTCCCTTCCCCCTCATCCCCCTCTCCCTCCCCCTCTCTCTCCCTCCTCCTCTCTCTCCCTGACCCTCCCCCTCTCTCTCCCTCCTCCTCTCTCTCTCCCTGACCTCTTTTCTTTGGTGAGAACACTTAAGATCTCTCCACTTGAAACAATTCAACCATATAATACAGTATTGTTAGCTATAGTCACGTTGCTTATACAGGTTATTTTTTAAAACAAAAAGCAGACTCATATTCCTTGGCACCTTTTCATGTCAGTGGTACATATAGATCTACTGTAGTGCTTTTGACACAGAAATGGATGTATATATTTTGCTTTGTCATTTCTTGACTGATGGAAATTTCCATAGTTTCTATTTTTTAAAAAAAACTATTTTAAATCATACTGCAGTGAATACTCATTTATATATATATGTGTATATATATATATATATATTCACACACACACATTATTGTTCATGTGACTCAGTATTTTGATAAAACATATCCCCAGCAGTAGAATTGCATCTTTATTCTAAAGCAAATGCATGAGAGACTGTTTCTGGCATTATCAGAGGGATTCCAGAGAAATCTCCTAGAGCTTGTTGGGTTTGGCTCTTTTTCCTATGTTTAGGATAATTTGGGTAGGGGGACAATGTGCCTTCTTGGTTGCTCTGGCTGTCACACTCCCTCTGGAGCCTCCTTTATATTCAAGAGCTCATCTGAGTCCTGTCTTCCCTGGAGCGGTCCAGGGCTTATGTTTATTGTGGCGGATTTAGAGCCAGTTTCCCAAGCTGTGCACATCTTCCCTCTGAACACGTGCTGCACACATGCAGACATCAGCTGGGGCTGGGAAGCTTCTGCCCAACTAGCCAGCAACTGGCTGTTCCCTCTGTGATGCCCACAGCCAAAGCCAGAAATCAGAGTCTGGTAAGAGTGTGGTAGGACCTGTTGGAATAGCTGCTTGTGATGCTGCTGAAAGCCACAGCCTTTCACAAAACTTCATGCTTGGGACATTTTGCTAACAACTAGTTTTTCAGCAACTACCATGAGTCAAGCACTGTGAAGATTACATATACAATAGGTCACCGTAAAAACAATGGGCACCCCAATTCATGGTGACTCTAGCATCTTGACAGTATACTCTCTCTCCTGTGCAGCTTTGGTTTTGTGTCTGGGAAACAACTTAGAAGGAAAGATACATTTGAAAAGGTGTTTTAGATACCAGAACTAGTCAACCCAAAGTAGGGCAAGGACAAACCTCTTAGGAAAGCAAATAACACTCCATGCTGCAATGGTAGGTCAACAGGGTATTAGGGTAGAAAATTAGATCAAATGATCATAATTATCTACATCCACATCTCCTTCATCTAGAGCTGTTTTCTCTACCCCTCCTGAGGGGCCTAGTAACTTAGTCCTGGAACCTCTGACAGGACCAGGGTTGAACACTGACTAAAGATCAACCAATCAGAATCTGTCCTGGGGAGTTGGCATTATAGCATCAGCACTTAGGGCTCTTTGGGGATGTTTAATTGGGAAGCATTAAAGAGTTGAACAAGGACTGGAGGTGTGGCTAAGGCAGGAGAGTGCCTGCCTAGTAAGCCCAAGGCCTTGAATTCAAATCCCACTACCACACACACATACACACACGTACACCCCCCCCTCCTCACACACACAGAGTTGGAACAGTGTCCTTTTTCCTGATCAGCTGGAACAGGTTACATTGCAGAGAAACAGAAAATGAAGTAGGTAGAAGGAAAGAAAGGTAGAAAGAAAGAGCAGAGAGCTAGAGTTAGTTCCCTTCATGTCAAATTTTCTCCTGAGATCAAGAGGACTTTTTGTGTGGGAGTACCCTGAGCCTTTCCTGAACCATTCCAACAAAGCCTTGTTGTTCTTTTTTCTTTTTTTTCCTTTCTGTTTTTTTTTTTTTTGAGGCACTGGGGTTTGAACTAGGGCTTCCTACTTACTAGGCAGGTGCTTTACCATTTGAGCCACACCTCCAGCCCTTTTTGCTCTTGTTATTTTGGAGAATGGTCTTGCTTCTTTACCAGTTTGGATCGATCATCTAGATCTCAACCTCCCATGTAGCTGGAATGACAGGCTCCCAATACTGCAGGTTTGTCCTTCCCTTCCCTTCCCTTCCCTTCCCCCTTCTCTTCTCTTGCCCTTTCTTTCTCCTTTCTTCTCTCTTCCTCCTCCCTCCCTCCTATCTTCTTTCTTTTCTGACTTGATGGCTCATCTTTTTCCTATAACCACCCCCATTTCCCTGCCCAGACAATATTTCCTCCCTCTTTTGTAACATCAAAAAAGGGCAATAGAGAAGCTTTTTGTTATTCTGTCCCCAAAGACTAAACACAATGCATTCATGGACACTCATTCTGTTTGTGTCTATCTGGTATTTCTCTGATGACCTGATGGTTTTGGAAATGTGCCACACTGTCTTTAGGGACTCTCTAAAGAAGGCTCAGCTTGGAGGATTTCTGGAGCCATTTGTTCATCAATTAAGGAGCCCTGGAAGCAGATCCTGCATCGATGCTCCTCACTGCTCTCTGCTGGGTGGTGATGGGTACCATGGCACATCCTCGGTAGAATCTTCTGAAACATGATCTCAGCTTGTTAAGGCTTTGTTATTTTCTCCAAAATTGATAACTCAGACATACCTGTTGAAACCAGAATTATAACTTTAATCCTAGTAGCTCAAAGTCAGTGACAAAGTAGGAAAATTCCTAAGGAGTTTCTAATGCCTGGGTGTAAGGAAAAACAGAGAATAACAGGATTGTCCAGAAAAGTACTTCCTTTCAATGACTATGAAAACCAGAAAGATTTTCATCTCTCTCAAATTCATATTCTTGCTTTAATTATACAAACAATGCATCCACAATCACACATTTAAAAGATTTTTCTGCGAGCTCACATCACATGAAGCTCCCACACATCCATCAGTAAAAGTGGATGGACCTGTAACCAGTGGGGAGGCTTCTGAGGCTGGGGGAGTTCAGCATCCCCTGGGAACCCTCACCAAGATGGCTCTCTTCTATCCCCTGAAGCTTTGAAAGAAATGGAATTTAATAATCTTGATGGAGGACTTCGTCATGAAAGACAAGTTAAAGGACAGGAAGGCATCTCACTCTTGTCCCCCTCCCCCACCCCAGCCCCATTGCTTTGTTCCCCATGGCCCATCCATTGCTATCAATGACCCCTTGAGGGTCCAGTAGATGCCTATGCCCCTGAATTCCCATGCCTCTAAGTCTCCTTTGTGGGTTTTCTCACTCCAACTGGAATTTTGCATACAGTGCAGAGCAGCAGGGAACTCAGGCTGGCATTAGGAGAAAATCTGCTGTCCTTCTTTGTCTTTATTCCCCCTCCCTTCCCCCACCCTTCCTTTAGATAGGCACGTCCAGCTGCGTATAAATTAAGCACATTCTTGTGCTTTTGCAAGTCACATCTGGGATATTCTGGATATCTCTAGTATATACTCTGAATTTATGAAACCGGTAATTTGCTGTTCCTAGCTTGTAATGTCTGACATTGTTACTGTTTGCTTAAGAGTTTTGGTATCTGATGTTCTTAATGTTAAGGTCAATTTTATTGATACTGAACTCCAGGCCCTCATTTCTTTCTCCACTGTGTTTTGTTTTAGGCACACACAGAGAAAGTACTAATCTTAATATCTTGTGTTCACAATTCTATTTAGCATGAAATCAGTAACTGACATATTAATTATAATAATCTGTTAAATATACTTTACCTACATGTTAATTATGGAAGACCATTCTCATTTATTTCTCTGGGTAGCCTATTAATTCAACCCAGATGGTACAGCTTTGTGAGATGGTAACACTGAGCATTTGCAGAATAAATCATGTTGCCAAGATACAGCAGCAAAAATGTTATCACATCTGAATAAGCTTTAGTATGATATAACCATGAAAGAAAACTTACCTATTACTCACAGACAGGAGCTTAGTTAAAAAACAGGATCCATATACTAAATATAAAAATGGGGGGGGAGAATAATAGTTTCCTCCAAAAAGTAGATTTTTTTATTCAAGCCCAATGCCCCATAAATAATTCCAAGAGAAGGAAATGGAGTCCTGACGTAGAGAGTTCATCATGACTTGGGGGGAGGGGAAGAAAGGCAGCTGCGCTTTTCTTGTACATTCTGATGTCAGGACTGGTGTCATTGGGGATAATGCTGAAATACCCCTTCTTGCATCCTTCATTTTCTTGCCTTCTTTTAACTTCTTTCTAAATAAGCAGAACTGTGGGCTCAATTTTTTGGTGTTCTCTAACTTGAACCATATTTATATTTGAGAAATTTACTTGTCTCCAAATGGACATGATTTCAATGGTAAATCTTGAGATTGGTCAATGGGACACCACTAGCATCTTTTTCTGGGGGGGGAAGAGTCAGTGCCATTGGCCAGAGGTACTATCAGCTCAGCAATAAGGTTCAACAATTTAATTGGCACTCACTTAATATTTCTAAGAAGACCCTCTAGTTCATGGGAGCCAGTTGTGTACAAGACCCATATGGGTTCTGCTTTCACAGAACTTAAAGTCTAGATGGAGGCAATTAAACAGTCAATCATAGCATGGTTAGGGTCATGCTACAGGGTCTATACTCATCCAAGCACATAGAAAAGGCTCCCAAACCAGACCTAGGGAGACTCAAAGAAGGATTCCCAAAGCAGTAATTTTATCAGTTGCCTTGAAGGATGAGCTGGAGGTAGTCAAGTGGAAGGCTTGAGTATTTCGGTATAAGGAACAGCATCTTCAAATAGTGCATCACATATTCACAGAACTGAAGGAAGTTGGTGCACGTGGAGTATGTGTTTAATGGGGGAAGGGAGGCAGTGGAGACTTGGAAGAGCTGTGGACATATAAGTGTGCAGGGGTTTGATCACGAAGGCTCCTATAAGCCATACAGAGTTCAGACTTCATTCTGAGGACCATGAGCACTATTGATGATGAAGCAGTGGGTGATGTTGCCAAATTTATATTGTGGTAATTCCATTCTGGCTTCACAAAGGACTGCAGGCAATAGGCTGGAGCTATCATTAAAATGAGAGATGGTGGTGTCCTGGACCAGAAGAGAGACAGCCGTCTTGTTCCTCTCAGTTCTGCCTAAATTCCTTTTTCTGTTTTTCAAAGCCTCTCTTGGCTTCTCCATCCTTCACCAAGCTTTTTCTTCTTTGAGGTGTTAACAGTAGTGTTTTACAAATTATTTCACAGTTGAAAACAAAGCAAGAGTCAGGATTTTGACTGTTTCTTTACTCTCACTAATGCAGTATAGGTGTGTCTGTGTCTGCTGTAATGTTTGAGGTGTTGCTTCTTCACTTCTCTTTGTCTCTGTCTCTCCTCTACTGATACATGGAGTAGACTTCTACACTTGCCCAACTGATCACTCACAGGGCTACTTTTACTCCATATTTATTGTGAGATAATGTTTTATAATTGTTATTTTATCACTGAGTCTGAAAACAGCCATCCCCTCATAGCCCCATGTGCCTCTCCTTCATAGCATTGACCACAGTGTGCAATTAGAGGTTAATTTGATTTGCTTCACTATTTTGCTTTTTTTTTCTCCTTCACTAGACTTTAAGTCTCATCAGGGTAGAGATCATGTCTGTTTCCCCTCTTTAAATTCTGAGCATGTAGTACTGTGCTACAAATAAAAATTTCTTTATTGAATGACTATTTTTTTTTTAAATCGAAAGCCCTTTAACTCTTGGAGGGAGAATTTGGATATTAGAATATATTTCATGATGGTGTTATTTATTATTTATTTATTATCATATTATTGTTTACTGGGGCTACATTGTAACATTTATAAAAGTTCTTACAATATATCAGAGCTGAACTCACCTCCTCCATCATTCTCCTTTATCCCCATAATTCCTGGAATAGTTTCAACAGTTCTCATTTTTCCATTTTCATACATGAGTACCTAATGTTTCCATTACATTCACCCTCCTACACCTTTTTTCCCTGTGTTCTCTCCCCTCTCACTGGTATCAATCCCTAGACAGGAACTGTCTTACTTTCCTATTCTCCATTTTTGAAAAAGAAGCATTTTTGTTTGTTTAAGATAGCTATTCAGGGAGTTTCCTTGTGACATTTCCATGTATATATGTATTATTACCCCAATTCATTCATTCCCTCTATTTTTCTCCTTTCTACCTTAGTCCTCTTCTTACAGTGATTTCAACAGGTTTAAAAATTACATGTTCATTCTTGTACAGAAAGTACATCAACCATATTCACCTTCCTAACTTCTGTCCTTTCCCCTCTTTCTCTCTTTAGTGACCTACCCTTAGTGTAACCTATTTTTCCTAATATGCTTGTATTTGTGTTGTGTCTATCGCACACATATGAGAGAAAGCATGTGGCCTTTGTCTTTCTAAGCCTGGCTTACTTCACTTAACATGATGTCCTCATGAGGATGTTTTTTATCTTAGAGGAAGAGATGAAAACTGAGAGTGTAGAAATGGGAACCACAAGCCAAAAATGTAGCTGTGAGTAGAGGGTGGCCTCCTATAGCAGTGTTTAGAATTTATGGAAATGACTTGGGCACAGGAAGAACTTGCCAAGCCCACCAGAGAGAGATTTGCCTAAAATTGTGAACTGTGGGATAATGGAGAAATTTTGAACATCCAAATGATAACTCTCACAAACATGTGAACTTCAGAAGGATGCAATTACTATAGAATTGGTTTTGAATTTCAGATTGTCTTCATCTGATTTCTAAGAAACAACCAACCTTCCTTCTATTCTTTCTGTCCACCAACCTTCTTCTGTTCATCTATTTGATCATCAAATGTTTCTTGAGTGTGAAAAACATACGAGGCTCTGGATCTTGCTGGCATGTAACTTGAAAAAGTAGGTGGAGAACACTTAAGATACTGCAAGTAAGGTTCAGCTCTGCATTGAAGGGCCAGGGGAGAGGCTTTGGCAGAAAGATTTCCAGTTGAAAGACTGTATTTATCCAGGGTTGACCCCCCCTCCCCATTTCCCTTTTGAAAAAGATATTGAGAAAGTATTGGGGCTGATACATCTGCAGAATCTCTGAAATCACAGCTGAGCCCCACTCACTGGGTTGAACATCAACCAGAATTCCACATCCACGATATGGTTAAGAGGGACTTCTAGCTGGGGAATATAAAATTGTAAATGGCACAGATAACGTCAGTCTGAGTTACTGTTTTCAGAATGACACAGATGTTAGGATAAGGGAGCATAAATGGAAATTAAAGAGAAACAAATTCAGAACAGATGTCAGGAAGCATTTTTTTCATGCAGAGAATCACAAATGTGTGGAATGGCCTACCAGGCTCAATTGTTAAGGCGAAGACACAGGGGACATTTGAGAAGTGATCAGATGGCATCATGGGGGAATTAAGCAGTAAAAGAGGAAATGAGCATGCATACAACAACTGGCTTTCAGCTAACCCTCTACAATGTCCATGTTCTTATGTTGCTGGTGCTTACGTACTTACCTTGGATAAACACATGGAATTTCTGGGCTTTTAGTTTTCACAGATTGCACCAATCTCAAAATAGTTATTTTCACATCATAAAGATAATATTGGCAGAGTGGGGGTAGTGGAGGGAGGGGGGAGGGAGAAGGGGGAGAAGGAGAGAGAGAGGGAGAGAAAGAAAGTGAGTGAGAGAGAGAGAGAGGGAGGGATCCCACAGTTATTATTATTTTTGGAGAGAAGGTGTTGTCATTCATGAGTCACACATGGCAAATAATATTTTAAATGTTTATCTTTTTCTAATACCAGAACAGGGTATGGTCATAAACCAGCTAGCCCTTTATACTACCCCATGGAGCTGAAGTTCCAAATTTCACTAAATACAGTATATAACCACCTCCACCCCAAAGGTCTCTTGAAATCCTCTAAGCCCTTTTCTGTTTCTGTCTCTTCAGATAATATCTGCGTGATACCCACGCTCTTTAAAACAGTATTATATGTGGAAGAGAAAGAAGTTAAGCCAGTTGGAAGCTTTCAAGTCTACTTATTGAAAAGAATATGAACCTAGGATAGGGTAACAGGAAATCTTGGACTCCATGACTCTTTCTCTTTCTTTTCCTTATGGCTTCAGAACACCCCTGGAGAGACTGTAGCCAGGTGCCCCTTTAATGGGACATCACCTAGGGGATATAGCTTATGATAATAGGGATGGAGAGAGAGGAAAGCAATGACTTTAAGCCCCAAGGGAAGGTAGTTGAGGATAAAAAGTAGAGTAAAACCTCATTAATCTGGACCCTGGTAATTTAGAATGTATGAATAATTCAAATCCTCTGGCTGGGCTGAAGTTTACCTTTGTACTAGATATGGTAAAAAGGGTTTGCTAAGCAAATTAATAGTGTAAACAAGATTGAGGGTAGGGAATATATAACCTATTTAAGAGAACAAATTGTTTTCACATACTTAGCAGAACCATCTGCATAGGAACAATGAATAGGTCAATTATAGGTAATCCTGATCTGTTCATTAATCTTGGCCTGCTGAGTATCCATACTTGGCAGAATTTTATCAGTATTAGAGGGATGATATTGAACAAGCGAGGGGGGACGCAATTCTTGAGTGGTTGATGTATGTTGCCTGTCCTTTCGTGATTTACTTCACACTTACAAGACTTGAGAGACCTCTTGCCGCCATTGTTTGGATCCCAGTTGTCCCCTTTATCTGTTTGAGTTGAGAGGATAGAAAGACTAACTTGTAGAACACAGTCCTGAGTAATCTTGGCACAAGGTCAATAAAGAAAGCTTGTCTGGGCAGCTTCGTGGTCACTAACAAAAATGGGATTCCACTGGTTAGGGAGTCTGAATTCAGAGGTTGCAAATAATTACCATTGGACTAGGGGAGCCCACTTATTCTCCCTGGGCATTCTTTCCAAATTTGTAAAATGGAGTAAGATCTATGACATCTAAAGACTCTTCCAGCTCAATTCCATTATTGTCATTTGTCTTTTCTGAGATAATGTTTTATCAGTAAAACTATTTGGAATTATTTTCATGTTGCTTTGTCACTGAAATGATATCACAAAGTACAGTGTATACTACGAACAGTAAGTAAGAAAGGAATAAATTGAGGGAAAGAATTAACACGTCTCTGTTACTATCATCCACTGAGAATTAGCTCCTTCACCTTACTGTGAATATCTCATTTTCCTTCCTCTTATCCATGGAGTTGTTCATACCCTTTTCCTATTGGGTAGTATAGGAGCTTCCATCAGCCCCTCCCCTGCTCCAACTTTTTTAGCCTGTGCTGCTTGTCTCTTCTTGAAGTAGAAACCAGAGAGGCAGAGCACTGAAAGAAATTCAAAGTGCAGAAGCAGAAGGATCCCCTGGAATAGAGGAAGACACAGTAGATGGATTTTTCTCAACCAGAGATATTTTTATTTGTAGGGGATACAGTGTCTCACTATATAGCCCAGGTTAGCCTTGAACTCAATATCCTCTTGCCCTTAAAAGCCTCCTGAGTGCTGGGATTATATGTATGTGCCACCAAACCTGGCTGAACCAGAGATCTTTTTGCCACTAACTTGGTCACCTTCTAAAGATTTGTGCCCACATTAATTCAAGTGCTGAAGGTAGGCATAGAGTAGCAGCTGGCCTAAGTTTGGCTTCAGACTGCAGTTCTCATCAGTCTCTGTTCTGCCAGTCACTGACTCCAAGTAATCAATCAAATATTGATTTTATGTACTATTCTTATTTAAGTGAGTCTCAAATAATGCTTGATCAATGTGCATTTAAAACCTTTGCCACTTAAACAAATCAGCACCCAGATCCTTTCAGAGGTGGACTGAGAACAGGCCTTATCTATGGTTGGGTGATGACACTTACCTTTTCCTTTTTTTTGAAGAGATTTGTTTAGCTTACAGTTTTGAGGTGGAAGTCCAAGTAGCATGGCACTGGCTGTGGTGAAGTTTCCCTGGCTGCATCTCGTCATGGCTTATGACATCATGGTGGGAACATGTGTAATAGTGGGAGATTTCATGCAAACCCGGAAGCCAGAGTGGGAAGGAGCCATTCTTGCTCTTTTTATCTTGTTTTGTGGTGCTGGTGATTGAACCCAGTGTCCTGCACATTCTAGACCAATGCAGTACCACTGAGTTACATCCCTGGCCCAACACTTGCCTTCTTTTGTGCTTTTCACACAGTTCTCTCTACTGCAGTTGAAGTTCACTAACAGATTCATCTCAGAGATTTATAAAAATCCTATGTAAATCTCATTGATGTGTGCAGTTATTCCCCTCATCTGTGGTTTTGCTTTCTGTAGGTTAAGGTATCTGACTTTAGCTCTGGTCTGAAAACATTAAATGGAAAATTCCAGAAATAACTCATAAGTTTTAAATAATTTTTTATTAGTACATTGTTGTAATTGATCTGTTCTACTGTTAGTCATTTTTATTTATCTATTGTTTAATTTTTTAAAGAGATAATGTCTTGCTATATCCCCCAGGCTAGTCTCAAACTTGCAATCCTCCTGGCTCAGCCTTCTGAATGGCTGGGGCTACAGTCACTCTGCTTAATTTATACATTAAAGGGCTGGTGGAGTGGCTCAAACAGTGGAGTGCCTGCCTAGCTAAGTTGAGGTCCTGAGTTCAAACCCCACTACTATCAAGAAAAAGAATAAATAATATAAATTAAGTTTTTATCGTAAGTAGGTACATACAGGAAAGAACAGGATATATAGGGCTTGGTACTGTCTGTGGTTTCAGGTATCTACTGGGGGCCTTGGAACTTTTCCTTTTCAAATAAGGGGGTCCTACTTTACTACTACTACTATTTAGAGACTCTCTATGAAAAATGAGAGGTGGCTGGAAGAACATTGGGTTGGGTGCCATGGATAGCCCTAGTGGGGGAAGGTCTTTAATCAGAGCTCTGTCCTGCTGCATCCTCCAGACACGAAGACCTTACATCACAGGCACTGTGTAAGGCTTGGAAAGGCAACTTCTCTTAGAACCACAAACTTTGTGAAGTGAAAGTCATGGTGAGGTCATTTGACATCCTTGAAAACAAACCCAAATTGATGCAGTGCTCCGTGCAATTGCTGTTGCAGCATTTGCTGAGTTCCTAACATTTGTCAGCAAGCCTTATTTTATTCCTCTTTTTTATTGACTGCTTGCCACGAGTTCCATCCTGTGAAAAGTGCTTTAAGCTTTGTAGAAAAATGCTCAGTTTTCCTACATTTCCAGGAGTGTAAACTCTTGGTGAGGGGCCAGGCATAGAGACCAAAGGTTGCAAAATGGTAAATGCAGCCAACAGATGTATATTGCTTGGTGTGTATAGTGTCTTACCCCAAAATATGTCAATGTATAAAATTAAGGCTATGTATGTATATATTAAAAATATACATTTACATATAAGCATATATAAATAGCCAATATATAAGTGTATGTATATAATATATACATATGTGTGTCTATATATATGTGTGTATATATATATATATATATATAATGTTGCTAGCATTTAGAATTTGGGCTTTTTCACTTGAAAATCAAATTTTTCTTCTGAAAAATATCAGATGATTTGTAAACAAGGTCCTGCATTCTTTCATGGCCACAACCAATTGCACCTGAGAACAGGTTATTTCTTTATATTGAGAAATGTACCTCAGGTTCACCATAGTCCCCACTAGTCCCTACTCCCTTACTCTAGACTAACTCATTCATTATATTATCTGCCTCCTTCTATAGGCATTTGTAGTTATAGGCCTTGGAACAGTTACTTAAGAATGACTCACAAACAAAAATGCAACATGATATATGATTCCATGATCAAATGAATGGTACAGATTAAGACTGTGAGGGGGATGATAAAGTGACAAAGGGTCACTTTCTTTACCTGGCAAATAAAAGTGTCATAATCGGTTTGAAAGTAGTGTTGCAAAATGACTAATAATTAGGACCTGAGAATTTCAAATGTCTTGAAAACAGTGAGAGAAGAATTAATGCTACCCTTTAGTAATGTAGCTCTTTGTGGGTTGCACTCTTGTATGCTTTCCTCAGAGAGGAAAGGGTGACATTATTGCTACAGCTAATTCCTAGTAATGCCCATGGGAAATGTGTAACTATGTGTGACTTCTGCCACCCATACAAGAAGGCGAGGTTAAGGACTTATGAGTAATGAATATATGTGTAGACAGCTCTATTGTCTTCTGCCACAACAACAAATACAAAAACAGACAGCTCTACTACTGTACCCAGCTCAAAGCAGTTCCAAGAAGAGACCTTGGCCCCACTAAAACCAGGATTGGTTTTGTTGTACTATCGGGGTGGGGGGGGGGAACGTGGAAGAGACTGCCATTCTAAGGAAACATGGCAGACAAAGAAATACCAAGGAATAGATGGAACACGGAGGGTGGATCCAGCCCCCTTGGAGGCCCAGATAGAACAGAGATGTTCTCCTTAGAGAGAAATTCAAACCATGATCCTCAGAAGAGACAACCAGTCAGTAAGGCTCATAAAAATGGAGACGGTCAATCAGAAGTGGCCTAACCTGAGGTACAAAACTTATTCTAAACCCTGTCTTGGCTTGCATCTTTGTGTAGCTTTCCGTCATTCGATACCCTTTTAATGGAGTCCTTTACTTTCTTTCAAAAAAAGCTGTATGTGTGTGGCCTAGAAGATGGGGAGTCACTGGACAGACTTTAGAATTGTTTGCTGATGGCTGGTATAGTCCCAAGATCAAGCCATGAGTGGGAAGTCACATAAAAGATGGTCAGGAGGGGACATGTGCCTGGCAAGTCAAGTCAGAGAAAAAGACCCTGAGAGAATTTCTACATTTGACAATGAAAATGAGCGCCATGATGAGCATGTGTTTTTGTTCAGTTTTGTTTCCACTTAAACAACTTCCATGTACTTTTCTTCTGGGAATGGGTCAGGTGGGCTGACTCCACACAGCACCAGAGCTGGGCATAGAACTCAGACTTGACAAATTCCGACTCACATCCCCTCCCCTGATTATTTCAGGGATGGACAGGTGGCCCATGCTGGGCCATTACAAGTCAGTCTTGTGGCTCGTGCAGCTGGTAAGATGTCAGTGTGGAGTGGGAGAGGTCATTCTGTTGGCCACCTTAGAAGGTTCTGACCAAATCTAACAGCTCATTCCTGCTGGGAATGATTTCCTGATGACTCAGGAAATGCCTACACGTGCCTCAGTTTCCCTTCTAAGCCTCTCTAACCTGAGTTGTTGCTGATATTGCCTAAGAGCTTAGAAGCCCTGGTTCTGCAAGGCCCTGGCACACACAAGATGTGTCATATCCTCGCCCTCCGTCTCATGGCTGTGTGGAAGGAAGATCCCAGCTACACTTAATAGACAAATACTGACCCTCAATTGGAGAGTGCCATTCCCCAGTGCTTCTACGTTCATGGATTTATATGTATTTCCTAAACAAATGTAAGGAGGTAACATGACCTCAGGTGAGTTAGCCAACTTCTCTGAATTTGTTTCCTAAATGTGTAACATGGGAATGATGATAGTAACTACATAAGGCTTTCACGAGGATTAAAGGATTCAATGAGGTGATGTGTGTAAAGCCCTGGGCAGGACCTGGCGCTCAGTCAAGATCAGCTTGTGATGATTGACTTTTGGATGAATTACTGAGGGGCAGAACGGCATTGTGGGAAATGACACACTTGCTGGAGCCAGATCACCTGGGTTCACTTCTTCCATAGCGTCTTTGTGACTTAGTGTCCTCATATGCAAAATGGGAAAACAGTAATAACAATTTACAATTTCATAAAGTTATTATGCAAATTCACTGATGTAATACAAGCAAAGCACCTACTGTCAGGAGCATAGTAAGCAGGTGATAATTTACAATCTATTTTAAGTGTAGTTCTTATATTTATTGGTGTATGTGGTGTTTTTAATATCCTTATTCTTTATGCAACAAAATTATTTTCAGCAATAAATATGTAACAATCAATAACAAATAAATAATCAAGCAACAAATAATTTATTTTTTTGTCCCTTAGGTGAATATCTATTTTTTTATTGTTTTATTATTCATATGTACATACAAGGCTTGGGTCATTTCTCCCCCCTGCCCCCACCCCTTCCCTTACCACCCACTCCGCCCCCTCCCTCTCTCCCCCACCCCCTCAATACCCAGCAGAAACTATTTTGCCCTTATTTCTGATTTTGTTGTAGAGAGAGTATAAGCAATAATAGGAAGGAACAAGGGTTTTTGCTGGTTGAGATAAGGATAGCTATACAGGGCATTGACTCACATTGATTTCCTGTGTGTGTGTGTTAACTTCTAGGTTAATTCTTTTTGATCTCACCATTTCTTTAGTTCCTGGTCCCCTTCTCCTATTGGCCTCAGTTGCTTTTAAGGTATCTGCTTTAGTTTCTCTGTGTTAAGGGCAACAAATGCTAGCTAATTTTTTAGGTGTCTTACCTATCCTCACCCCTCCCTTGTGTGCTCCCGTTTTAATCATGTGCTCAAAGTCCAATCCCCTTGTTGAGTTTGCCCTTGATCTAATGTCCACATATGAGGGAGAACATACGATTTTTGGTCTTTTGGGCCAGGCTAACCTCACTCAGAATGATGTTCTCCAATTCCATCCATTTACCAGCGAATGATAACTTTTCGTTCTTCTTCATGGCTGCATAAAATTCCATTGTGTATAGATACCACATTTTCTTAATCCATTCATCAGTGGTGGGGCATCTTGGCTGTTTCCATAACTTGGCTATTGTGAATAGTGCCGCAATAAACATGGGTGTGCAGGTGCCTCTGTAGTAACCTGTGTCACAGTCTTTTGGGTATATCCCCAAGAGTGGTATTGCTGGATCAAATGGTAGATCAATGTCTAGCTTTTTAAGTAGCCTCCAGATTTTTTTCCAGAGTGGTTGTACTAGTTTACATTCCTACCAACAGTGTAAAAGGGTTCCTTTTTCCCCGCATCCTCGCCAACACCTGTTGTTGGTGGTGTTGCTGATGATGGCTATTCTAACAGGGGTGAGGTGGAATCTTAGTGTGGTTTTAATTTGCATTTCCTTTATTGCTAGAGATGGTGAGCATTTTTTCATGTGTTTTTTGGCCATTTGAATTTCTTCTTTGGAGAAAGTTCTGTTTAGTTCACTTGCCCATTTCTTTATTGGTTCATTAGTTTTGGGAGAATTTAGTTTTTTACGTTCCCTATATATTCTGTATCAGTCCTTTGTCTAAAGTGTAGCTGGCAAATATTTTCTCCCACTCTGTGGGTGTTCTCTTCAGTTTAGAGATCATTTCTTTTGATGAACAGAAGCTTTTTAGTTTTATGAGGTCCCATTTATCTATGCTATCTCTTAGTTGCTATGCTGCTGGGGTTTCACTGAGAAAGTTCTTACCTATACCTACTAACTCCAGAGTATTTCCTACTCTTTCCTGAATCAACTTTAGAGTTTGTGGTCTGATATTAAGATCCTTGATCCATTTTGAGTTAATATTGGTATAGGGTGATATACATGAATCTAGTTTCAGTTTTTTGCAGACTGCTAACCAGGTTTCCCAGCAGTTTTTGTTGAAGAGGCTGCTATTTCTCCATCGTATATTTTTAGCTCCTTTGTCAAAGACAAGTTGTTTATAGTTGTGTGGCTTCATATCTGGGTCCTCTATTCTGTTCCACTGGTCTTCTTGTCTGTTTTTGTGCCAGTACCATGCTGTTTTTATTGTTATTGCTTTGTAATATAGTTTGAAGTCAGGTATTGTGATACCTCCAGCATTGTTCTTTTGACTGAGTATTGCCTTGGTTATTCGTGTCTCCATATAAATTTAACGGTAGATTTTTCAACTCTTTAATGGATGTCATTGGAATTTTGATGGGAATTGCATTAAACATGTAGATTACTTTTGGGAGTATAGACATTTTTACTAGGTTGATTCTACCAATCCATGAGCATGGGAGATCTCTCCACTTTCTATAGTCTTCCTCAATCTCTTTCTTCAGAAGTGTATAGTTTTCCTTGTAGAGGTCTTTCACATCTTTTGTTAGGTTTACACCTAGGTATTTGATTTTGTTTGAGGCTATTGTAAATGGAATTGTTTTCATACATTCTTTTACAGTTTGCTCATTGTTAGTGTATAGAAATGCTAATGATTTTTCTATGTTGATTTTATATCCTGCTACCTTGCTATAGCTATTGATGATGTCTAGAAGCTTCTGAGTAGAGTTTTTTGGGTCTTTAAGGTATAGGATCATGTCATCTGCAAATAGGGATATTTTGACAGTTTCTTTACCTATTTGTATTCCTTTTATTCCTTCTTCTTGCCTAATTGCTCTGGCTAGGAATCCAGTACTATGTTGAATAGGAGTGGAGATAGTGGGCATCCTTGTCTGATTCCTGATTTTAGAGGGAATGGTTTCAGTTTTTCTTCATTAAGTATAATGCTGGCTGTAGGTTTGTCATATATAGCTTTTATAATGTTGAGGAACTTTCCTTCTATTCCTAGTTTTCTTAGAGCTTTTATCATGAAATGATGTTGGATCTTATCAAAGGCTTTTTCTGCATCTATTGAGATGATCAAGTGGTTTTTGTCTTTGCTTCTGTTAATGTGGTTTATTACGTTTATTGATTTTCGTATGTTGAACCATCCCTGCATCCCTGGGATGAAGCCTACTTGGTCATGGTGAATAATCTTTTTGATGTGTTGCTGAATTCGGTTTGCCATTATTTTATTGAGGATTTTTGCATCAATGTTCATTAAGGAGATTGGCCTATAGTTCTCCTTTTCGGAGGTGTCTTTGCCTGGTTTTGGGATAGGTGTAATACTGGCTTCATAAAATGTGTTTGTCAGTTTTCCTTTCCTTTCTATTTCGTGGAACAGTTTAAGGAGGGTTGGTATCAGTTATTCTTTAAAGGTCTGATAGAATTCAGCAAAGAATCTATCAGGTCCTGGACTTTTCTTTTTGGGGAGACTCTTGATATCTGCTTCAATTTCATTTTGTGTTACAGGTCTATTCAGGTGATTAATTTCCTCTTGGTTCAGTTTTGGATGATCATATGTATCTAGAAATCTGTCCATTTCTTTTAGATTTTCAAATTTATTTGAATATAGGTTCTCAAAGTAGTCTCTGATGTTTCCTGGACTTCCATGGTGTTTGTTGTTATCTCCCCTTTTGCATTCCTAATTCTACTAATTTGGGTTTTTTTCTCTCCTCATTTTAGTCAGGTTTGCCAGGGGTCTATCGATCTTGTTTATTTTTTCAAAGAACCAACTTTTTGTTTCATTAATTCTTTGTATGGTTTTTTTGGTTTCCATTTTGTTGATTTCAGCTCTTATTTTTATTATTTCTCTCCTGTTTGTTTTGGGATTTGCTTGTTCTTGTTTTTCTAGGAGTTTGAGATGTATCGTTAGGTCATTGATTTGGGATCTTTCAGTCTTTTTAATATATGCACTCATGGCTATAAACTTTCCTCTCAACCTGCCTTTGCTGTGTCTCATAGGTTCCGGTAGGTTGTGTTTTCATTTTCATTGACTTCCAGGAACTTTTTAATTTCCTCTTTTATTTCATCCATGATCCATTGTTCATTAAGTAATGAGTTATTTAGTTTCCAGCTGTTGGCATGGTTTTTGTCTTTACTTTTGTTGTTGAGTTCTACTTTTACTGCATTGTGATCAGATAGTATGCATGGTATAATTTCTGTTTTCTTATATTTGTTGAGGCTTGCTTTGTGCCCTAGGATATGATCTATTTTGGAGAAGGTTCCATGGGCTGCTGAGAAGAATGCATATTGTGTGAAGTTGGATGAAATGTTCTGTAGACATCAAGTAAGTCCATTTGATCATTGTATATTTTAGATCTTGGATTTCTTTATTGATTTTTTGTTTGGATGACCTATCTATTGATGATAATGGGGTGTTAAAGTCTCCCACAACCACTGTGTTGGTGTTAATATATGCTTTTAGGTCTTTTAGGGTATGTTTGATGAAATTGGGTGCATTGACATTGGGTGCATACAGGTTAATGATTATTATTTCCTTTTGGTCTATTTCCCCTTTTATTAGTATGGAATGTCCTTCTTTATCTCGTTTGATCAATGTAGGTTTGAAGTCTACTTTGTCACAGATAAGTATTGCTACTCTTGCCTGTTTTCGGGGGCCATTGGCTTGGTATATCTTCTTCCAGCCTTTCATGCTAAGCCTATGCTTATTTTTGTTGGTGAGATGAGTCTCCTGTAAGCAACAAATTGTTGGATCTTCCTTTTTAATCCATTTCGTCAAGCGGTGCCTTTTGATGGGTGAATTAAGTCCATTAACATTAAGTGTTAGTACTGATAGGTGTGTGGTGATTCCTGTCATTTAGTAAGCAACAAATAATTTTAAAAGAATTTCCAATTTACTAAAATATTTCATATATGAACAAGATTCTTATTTTATCAAAAAATTAGCAAGTTGCTTCTTATTTTACTTCTTAAATATTGTTTATTTGAGCCCTTTTCTCTTTATCCCTACCCACTGCAATAATCCTGAAACTGGTATGTTCAGTTCTACTCATCTTTATCACCCTGGAAACTACTAATAAACTCTTTGAAGCATGAATCTGAATCCAGGACTCCAGCTTTCATACCATCTCCATTTTTGCAGAATGCCCCAAAACATACTGCTTAAAAATAAAAATGTTTGGTTGAGGAAATGATGGTATATGTGTATGCTGGGGTAAAGAATCTGGGAATTGGTCTACAAAGAAATGTTTGAAAAACATTATGTTTGTGAAGATTCATGGAGCCCATTTATGAACTAAAGGCTCTGAGAAGTGCTTCAGTAAAGAAACAAGTATGACTTTCTTTGAAAAAATTACATCTACTCACTTATATTACTTCACTATTTTAAACACAAATAAGAACTTACATTGGTCACAAAAGACAGATCTGAAGTAACTCAAATTTCTCATATTTACATTGGCTATTGTTTATTTTAAATCTACCATGTAAATGCAGGGATGTCTCATACTACAGGGGTTAGGGACACACTATGCTAGAAGTAAGCTCAAGTTTTCTGAACCTTTGCAAAATTATGCTTTGACACATGGGATCCCACTGCACAGCTGGGAGTTCAATGAATTACCTTACACAAAGAACACAATACTTTTCAAATCACAACAATAAAAATGTGTGAATGTGAAGCTTACATATAGATTGTTAACAGCCATTATTTATAACCTAGACTAAGAAAAGGGGTTTTTTCCCCAAAGAAGATATTTATGTTAACACTGTTTAGAATTGCTGGTGAATGATGAATGAAAAAGAAAACCAACTTTTAGTCAGAGCACCATCATCATCAAAACAGGTGATGGATTTATTTATTTATTTTTAAGACAGGGTCTTATGATGTAGCCCAGGCTGGCCTTCAACTCATGATCACCCTGCCTTTGTGTCCTAAGTGCCTGGATTACAGGCAGGTGTCACCATGATCAGCTAGAATGATGGCTTTTAAGAGGTTTTCTAGAGATGTGGCTGTGCAGATGTCCCTTCTCTCTTTCAAAAATCTCCTTAATCATTTGAGAATAACTTTCTAATTCTGACTTTTCACCATTTACCCTTGCAATGAAACATGAAATGTAAAAATACATGATTCTGAATACATTGTGGAATCATAATGGTAAAAGAATGCTTAGTTAGGAAAGCACAGGAAGCAATGTAAATTTATATTTATTTGTTTTTCAACTCAGAGATTATTATTTATAATACTTTAAAATTTTTTAAAGACTTTTTCTTGATTCAGGGAAAATGATTAGGAATAGTGCAACAATTAAACTAAACAAATGCCCTTCTATCCTTTGGGTGCTTGTCTTTGAACATTCTCATTTATTTCTATTAAATTTTTAAAAGAGTTCTTTAGTTGCCTTTATCAATAGTTATTATGTTAAAGATTTCTATTGGTTTTTAGATGTCTCATTTTATTTCATTAAAGTTTTGTCATTAAAGAGTGGCTCAGGAAGGTGAATTCCATTTAGTAGCCAACAACTACCTATTCATTGTAAATTCTACTAAGAAATTGTATTTGGGTCTTATAATACTCTTGAGACTCTGATGATAAAACCAAAGTTGATTCACTTCAAAAGTGAATAAAACTTCTCTCCAAAAGATACTATTATGAAAGTGGAAATATAAGCCACAGACGGAAAGACAGTAATTGTAATATATCTGACAAAGGACTTGGATCCAGAATATATAAAGAAGTCTTATAATTCAACAAGAAGAAGATAAATAAACCAATAAAAATGGACAAAATATTTCAACACACATTTTGCAAAAGAAGACATATGAATGGCCAGAAGACCCATGAGAAGTTGCCCATCTTTGTTAGTTTTTAGGGAAATACAAATAAAATCCACCACTACCACTTACTAGAATGACTAAAATTTAAAAGACTTACCCTACTAAAGGTTAGTGGGTAAGTGGTACAAATGCCAAGTCGTATACATTGATGATGGGGATGTAAAGCGGTATATCAAATCTGGAAAAGTTTGGCACTTTCACATGTGTTGAACGTACAGTTACTCATCATAAGATCCATCAATTCCTCTCACAGAGGGAACCCAAGGGAAAAGAAAACATACCCCGAAACAGACCACAAACATTCATAGTAGTTCTGATCATAACAATCACAGCCTAGACTAAATCCAAATGTTATTAGCAGGTAAATGGGCAAATGTTTTCCTTAGAATGAAGAGGAACATTTTCAATTGAAAGGATGGAACTGCAAGAAGAAACAAAGAAATCTCAAGGAGGTACGGATGTACATATATGGGAAAATTATCAACTGCTTAAAAAAACAACAATAACTTTATTGTATTTGTAACACAGAAAGTAAAGTACAAAACCTCAAGAACATCAAGGGTATGGGATTTTTTTGTGGCACTGGGATTTGAAGTCAGGGCTTCACACTTGCTAGGCACGTGCTCTACCACTTGAGCCACTTTCCCAGTCCAAGGGAATGGGTGTTAAGGTGAGAAATTGATGTTGAGCTCAGCAGCCCATGGAATTTTCTCCAAAACAGATCATATTTTAGGGCACAAAGAAAGTCTTAGCAAATATAAGGAAAGTGAAACACTCTCATAATGGAATAAAACTAGAACTCAATAGTGAAAGAAACTATAGAAAATGTTCAAACACATGAAGACTGAATCATTCAAGAAATAAAAGGAGAAATCCCAAAGTTCCTAGACTCTAATGAAAGTGAAAACACAACCTACCAGATCTTTGTGATACAGCAAAGGCAGTGCTAAGAGCCTTATCAGAGGTTTATAGCCATGAGCACCAATAAAAAAAACAAAGCAGAGATCACAAATAAATAGACTAGTGATGGTCCTCAAGCTCCTAGAAAAACAAAAGCAAGCCAAATGCAAAATTAACAGATAGAAAGAAATAATAAAGATTAGGACAGAAATTAATGAAACAGAGACAAAAAATTATACAAAGAATCAATGGTTCTTTGAAAAGATAAACAAGACTGATAAACCCTTAGCCAATCTGACTAAAAAGAGGAGGAAAAGACCCAAATTAATAAAATTAGAGACGAAAAAGGGGATATTATAACAAATGTCAATGAAATCCATAGGCTCATGAGGGAATACTTTGAAAAATCTATATTCAAATAAATTGAAGAAAATCTAGAAAAAATGGATAAATTTCTAGATGCATTTGACTTACCAAAATTGAACCAAGAAGACATAAACTACTTAAACAGATTTATAATGAGCAATGAGATTGAAACAGTAATAGTCTCCTACTATGGAAAATCCCAGGACCCTATGGATTTACTGCTAGATTCTCTCAGACCCTTAAACAAGAACCAACACCAATACTACACAAACTTTTCCATGAAGTAGAAAGGAAAGGAACACTCTTCAACTCACTCTATGAAGCAAATATTATACTCATTCCAAAATCAGAAGGGATACAACACAAATTAGAACTATAAATCAATTTCTTTCATGAACATAGATGCAAAAATTCCCAATAAAATATTTGCAAACTGAATTCAATAACATATTAAAAAGATCACACACATGATCAAGTTGGTTTCATTCAAAGATTCCTAGATCTAATGAACATTTTTGCCAATGTAGTAGGATATAAAATCAACATACAAAAATTAGTGGCTTTTCTATATACCAACAATGAGCAAGCTGAGGAAGAAATCAGGGAAAAAACCTCATTCATAACAGTTTCAAAAAATGTCTAAGTATAAACTTAACCAAGAGGTGAAATATGTCTTCAATGAAAATTATAAAATCTTCAAGAAAGAAATTGAAGAAGACACCAAAATATGGAAAGACCTCCCAATCTGTATGGATTGGCAGATTTAATCTTATGAAAATGGTGTACTATCAAAAGCAGTCTACAGATTCAATGCAATGCCTTCAAAATCCCACTGTCATACTTTGCAGAAATAAAAAAGTCAATCTTAAAATTCATATATAAATATAAAAGTCCCCAAATAGCAAATGTTATCCTGAGCAAAAAGAGCAATGCTGGAAGTATCACAATTCAGACTTCAAATTATACTACAGAGTAGCAAAAGCAGCATGGTACTGGAACAAAAACAAACAAAGACAAACTGAACAGAATGGAGGACCCAGAAGTAAAAACACACAGCTACAGCCATCTGATCTTTGACAAAGGAGCCAAAAACATACATTGGAGAAATAACAACCTCTTCAACAAATAGTGCTGGGAAAACTGGCTATTTACATGCAGAAGGCTGAAACTAGATCCCTAGCTTGTACCTTGCACAAAAATCAACTCTAAATGGATCAAATATCTTAATGTAAAACCTGCAGCTTTGAAGCTACTACATGAAAAAGTAGGAAAAATTCTGGAAGATATGGGCATAAGTCATTATTTTCTGAATAGGTCTCCATTTGCCCAGGAAATAAAAGCAAGAATTGACAACTGGGACTGCAACAAATTAAAATTTCTGCTCATCAAAAAAAACAGTTACCAGAATCAAGAGACAACCCACAAAAATGTGAGAAAATCGTCAACAGCTGTTCAACAGATAGGGGATTAATATTCAGAATATGCAAAGAGCTCAAAAAACTAAACAAGAGAAGAACAAATAATCCAATTAATAAATGGGCAAATGAATTGAAAAGACAGCTCTTAGAAGAAGAAATACAAATGTCTAATAAACACATGAAGAAATGTTCGACATCTTTAGCCATAAAGGAAATGCAAATCAAAACTGCTGGAATTTTGGAATGCCAAGAAACACTGAAACAATGTAAATATGGCTACCCTGATGACAGAGAGAGAGAAAAACAACACGCAAAAGTGCCCAGCCCTGATGGCCTTCCTGCCAGCGTTGTCCAGCACCTCCCCCATCCTCCTCTCCAGCCACGCTACCTAACGCCCACCCTTTCTGACTCCCCTTTCCTGCAGCTCCATGCTTACACATCCCAGTCTGTGTGCAAAACGTGCTCTTGCCCCTCGCAGAGGCACTCTGATGACCGAGGGCCCTCTCAGGTCTTTCTTCCCAAATAAAGGCCTGCTGCTAGTGAAGGTCACAAATTCTTCTTCAGACTGTCTCTGCTTTTCTTTCCTTAAGTGCCTCAGTTTTTCCCTTCAAAAACTACAGTAAGATTTCCTCTCACCCTTGTCAGATGGGCCATAACCAAGAAAGCAATCAATGACAAGAGCTGTGAGGACGCGGGAAAAGGAGCCCTTATACACTGCTGGTGGGAATGCAGAGCAGTGCAACCCTGGTGGAAATCAGTACGCAGTTCCTTATGAAACTGAGATCGTTTTATGACCCTTATGACCCTGCCATACCGTCTTGGGAGCGTCCACAGAGCGTAAGGCAACATACAAGAAGAGACCAGTGCGCCATGCTTATTGGTGCTCTCTTCACAGTGGCCAAACTGTGGCAACCGCCGAGGTGCCCAACAATCGGTGAGTGGACAAAGAAAATACGGCTCATCTATCGTAATATTACTCAGCCATAAAGAAAAATAATATAATTTTCAGGAAAATTGATGGAACTGGAGATCATCACATTGAGTTAGATGGGCCAAATATTGCATGTTCACGCTCATTTGCAGAATCCAGAGCTAAGATGATGATGGTGACAGTGACGATGACGGTGGTGACGGTGATGGTGCTAGAACATGAATGTAAGTGGAGGACTCTGTGGGGGCAGTGGGAGGGGAAGGTAGGATACCGAGGGGCGAGGAAGATTGAAGTGCATTTCGTGCGTGCCTCAAGGCAGCACAGTAAAACCTGCCAAACTTTGAGAAAGGAGGGAGGAGGGAAGGAGGAGATGGAACTATAATGGCAGGTGTGAAATTGTTCAAACTACTCTGTATACGTTATGAAGTTACCACAGTGATGTCCCCTCATATCATTAATGTACACTAATTCAAAAATAAGATAAAAAATATGGATCCTAGCCTCCCAAACAAAGGGAGATTAGATGTGCTCATAAATAAATACAGTAAACTGTGCAAAAAATTGATGTGGAGGTCAAAACAAAAAGTGAAATATTACTATTCCCCAAATAATTTTGTTCATAAAAATGCAGTCTTATTCCTCAGGGGGCATAAAGCTTCCTTGTGAGGACTAAAATAGAATTTTAACTTGCAGTTTATAAAGGCAACACTGATAACATATTTTAAAACATCCTAATAATAAGTGAATTACTGAATTTTTTTTTCAGTGGTGGGAATTGAAGCCAGGGCTTTGGGCTCTCCTACCGAGCCACACCCCCAGCACATGCTTACTAGTTTCTTGAGAGGTCTCATTAGATAAGCCAAGAGAACAACGTGAGGCCTGGCTGGGTGAAGACTGCTCTGTCAGTGAACATTACACTGTGATTTATCACTCAGCCTAAAGTTGTTACCCGGTTGGTTAGAAGACCATCTCTCTTAATCCTTAATCTCACACTAATACCTTGAAAAAAATTCATGAACATACTTAGAACAGACTTAAGCCCTGATATATCAATAATTACCTCAAAGATGAATGATCTAAGAATACTAATTGTAAGACAGAGATTGACAAAATGGATTTAAACTGCAATACATTAGATGCTGTTTATAAGAAACTCATTTCAAATACTTAATGCTGGTAACATTTTGATACAAAAAAAAGACCCCAAAACTTGTACTTTGTATAAATCAATAAAAATTAGTCCACATTTGTATAGCAATTTGGCAAGTTGCTCATTAAAGTCTAAAATCCAAAAGAAAACGTTAGCACTGGCTGGCGCTGATATCACTGTTCTTTCTCTCAGCAACTGGTAGATTTTCTGTCTTTGCAAAGTGACTATTTTGGATCAAATTCTCACAAACTCCAGTAAATTCAACCACATCAGCTCTTGGTACAGTTCAGTTAAGAAAGAGTTTTGAAAATACTGAGTTTTGAACAGAAAGCTAACTCCCTCATTCCTAGGAACATAGTAACCATTGAAATAGGCGTTCTGTCACCTAGAGAAGGAGAAATTGTATTTTTGAATCAAAGAAGAGAAAAAACAAAGTTACCAGAGCCTAGGTCTGCTTGTGTATAGTGAAAAATACTTATATCCTTTAAAAAAATCATTACTGTACTATAGAAAAAAATGTTTGCATTAAAACCTTTTAACATTTGCATTTCTTTTATCTTTGTTGTTTTTCTTTGAAACAGGGTCTTGCTATGCAGCCCAGATTAACTTCAATCTCATGATTTTCCTGTCTTTACCTCCTGAGTGCTGGGATTATAGGAATTGGCCACCATGCCCAGATCTGTATTTGTCTTATCTTTTCTTGCAGAAAAATTTAAAGATTATATTTCTGTTCCTCTTTCAGAAAGTTTTGGCCAGTAAAAGGATTTGCATCCCATGGATAAAGCCAGGGAATATTCAGTCAATATGCTACTCAGGAATAGATAAAAATAACTTTTCAGTCAATTTCAAGAAATTTCCAAAATCCTCATAGCAAAACTTGATAAAATAGCACAAAATAAGAAAATAAGTCTCAGTATGGACTACAGAGACTAATCCTAAGTATTGTTATTTTTTTTCAAATATAATATAGCATTTCAGGCTCAAATCAGTGTGCAAGAAAGTCTCACCATGAGTTGTTCTGTATATCTAATCATAACGGTCTTACATAGATTGATAAAAAGATTACTAGAAGTTAAAGTTTCCAAAACATTTTACTTCATTGTTAAGGGAAGAAAATACTTTTGAGTTTGCTTAGTTATTCTGAGTAATTGGAATATAATCCTGTCCGCTACTGCTTTCTGGTTTTGTTGTCATTATTGCTGTGGTAAGTTATGGACAACTTTATGTTGAGACTCTTGATTTATTTTTAAAGATGTTAGCCTTATTATTTATTAATTTTAACATATTTTCCCCATAAACACTCCATAAATATTAACATACCTGATGGATGGGAAAGATCTGATGAAAGTGAAGAAACATTGTCTGATGGATGGTGCTGAGTTGACGACACCCTCTTTTTTATGTTGTTTGTGTTTTATTGTTTTAGATAGTGAAACTGCAGTTAATTAACAGCTCATGTCAGTGGAAGAAAAAGATATAATATTCATGTAGATGGCTTTAAATTCTCCCAGTAGAAGTGAATATGTCATTGTTTCTAGAAGTTTATGGTTCTGTTTTTTGAAGTTTTCCTAAATTCAAATTTATTAAAACATTTTCTTTAATTTGCTGCTGGAAATGATTCTCAACAGATCAAAGTTTATATTATTAAATTCAAGAAATGCCAGTGTCACATAGTAATCCATATTGTAAAGTATTTGGAAAATGAGATAGAAGGGAGGATACTGTCCTTTTTTTCTTTTTGTGGGTATGTGTGAATCTCTTTGATAAAAATTCTAAACCAAAATATACATATGTACAAATTGAATATCATTTTCACTATGATTACTTTCCCAATACACTCAAACACGATGTTTTTCCTTATTCTCTTAGAATAAGGTTTCTCAAAATTAAGTGTCCTTGGGCTCTAGTGGTGCACACCTATAATCCTAGCTACTCAGGAGGCAGATGTCAGGAGGATTTTGGTTCGAAGCCAGCCCTGGGCAAATAGATCAGAGACCTCATCTCAAAAAGCAACAAAAAAGGGCTGGTGGAGTGGTTCAAGCTGTAAGAGTGCCTGCCTAGCAAGCATGAGGCTCTGAGTGCAAACTCTAGTGCTGTCAAAAAAAAAAAAAAAAAAAGAAACAAAAAACCCAATATTAAGTGTGTAGACTGAAGTGTGAATCTCCTGGAGGGCTGTGAAAACAAAAAAAAAGAATTTCTGGTTCAGTAGAAAACCACTTCATCTTTGGGGGAGAGGATTATTTTAAAGAAGACTTCCCTTTCATAGTACACAGGAAGGGAATACTAGCTCTTAAAGGTGTTAATGACTAATTCTATTTCTGTATTTAGTCCAGAAATTTCAAAATAAAAAGCTTATTAATAAGTTAAAATAGTAGACCATGTGACCTTCTTTTAAAAGGAAGTGGTAAATGCATGTGGAAAGGTAAATGGCATCTATGTTTTCTCCATGAACAAGAAGAACATGGGCCATGGGCAGATGTGTAAAAATTCTATTGTAAAAATGCAGCTGATACACCAGCAGCAGCATTTATGCACCCCGCACTGTATTGCAAGACAGACGTACATTGCTTTGACTTTCCTTTACCCTGAATCTGTAAGGTACCCGCTATTATCAGCTCCATTTTCATATGTGAGGGAATAAAAGCTTAGAAATAAAGGATTAATAAAATCAAATTGCACACTGAAAAAGTGACTCCCTTTTCAATTGTTTCCTTCCTTATGATTCCAACAAAGATAAAGTCTCAGTTAGATGCTGGCAGACTTTTAACAACTCTACAACATCTGCTCAATTCCTCTAGAGCACTTTCTCCCTCAGCAAAGACAGAACATGTCTTATTAGCCTCTGAAAGAAATGTCGCTAGATCTTATCAACATTGTGTTGCTTTTATTGTATCTTCAAATATTTTATTTTCTATGTATGGCCAGTGATTTTAAAAAGGTGATATTATATCTCTTTCTCTCTCTCTCTCTCGTTGGCTAGTTACCTATCTAGCTGTGTAGCTATCTAAAATCCCACATGCTGCCTCTGGAATTTAAAAAAGAGGTATTAAGTAAATAATGGCAAGACTTATGAAGGTGGTAAGCTGAAGACTGAAGGCGGGGAAGTGGCACAGAATGCTCTGCTGGTTTAGTTGTCTTGGCAAAAGTTCATGCATACTTTAAAATCCACTTGTCTCTGAGGCACAGATTCTCTAGAGATTTTAAAATGAGGTTCATAGCACTAGGATTTGCAATCTTGAAATGATCGATAGCTTTGAAGTTTAATGTGTGCATATATAAACCTAAGATGGTCACAACAACATTGATACTGTGAGCATCTGCAATTTTTATTTTAGAAAGAAAGAGAAATGAAAAAGGAAAGTTTATTAGAACTTTAGACACCTTTGAGTTAGGCAGGAGAGTTGTGAACTTCAACGTTTGACTTTTCTTACAAACTCCTAACTTCCAACATGGAGACAGCAACTTCTCTGGGTGCCTGCTACGTTGTGGACACTGTGCTAAGCTCTCAGTGTCCGATCTTGAATTTTTAAAAACAATCATGCACAGCACAGTAAATCTTGTGCACCCAGAAACTGATGAAAGAAATGGTTCAGAGAAGGTAAGCGAGTTGTCCACCACCACAGTGTGTAAGTGGCAGATCTAGGGTTTAATTTTTTTCTTGTAGTACAAATCTGTTTCTGACAAACTCTCTGTCATTTATATGACAGTGTTTTTATTTCATTCTAGTGTGTGTGTGAATGTGTGTGAGTGTGTGTGTGAGTGTGGAGTGTGTGTGTGTGATGCTGGGGATTGAATCCATGGCCTTCTGCTAGGCAAGCATTCTATCATAGCTAGCCTCATTCTGATTTTTTAAGAATATGTTTTGCTGGGTATAGACTTTTGTTCTGATAGTGATTATTTTTCATCACTCTCAAGATGTTATTCTGTTGTCTTCTGGTGACCATTGTTTTTCATAAGGATTTGGTTAAGAAATATGATTACTTCTCTTTATGTAATGAATCATTTTACTCTATACATTTCAAGATTTTGTTTTCTGTTTTCAGGAGTTCAAGTTTAATTTATCTAGGTGTGGTTTTTTTTGTATTTACCCCACATAGGGTCTATTGAGCTCCTTACATCTGTTTTTAAATCCTGTCTTCTCCTTTCCGAATTAGTACATTTACTCTGGTTTAAATGTTAGTGGCCACTTTTTCCTGCTCTCTCTTGTGCAGCCCACCCAGTGCATTTTACATTTCAGATATTGTACTTTTCATCGTGGAATTTATATTTAGTTATTTCTATTGCTTCTACTTCCATTCTGAGATTCCCTGTCTACTTATTAGGACATTATTTTCACTTAACCCTTTGAATATATTTATAAAGCTGACTTGTGTCTGGTCTGTCATCCCAACATCTGAGCTAGCTCAATGGCCATTTCTATCAATGGCTTTCTTCTTGATTACGTGTCATGTTTTACCATTTTTTTCATGTCTAGTATTTTTTTATCATATGGGGGACATGGTCAATCATAGGCTTTAGGACATTAGAATTATATTGCTTCATTTTAAAGGCTGTTGAGTTTTGTCTTGGCAATTAACACACTGTGTGACCTTGAGAATCTGTGTTCTACTCTCAGCACCATAGGCATTATTCTCTACTCTGCCTTAGGAAGTTTTGCCTTGTTTGGTAGAGCCCAGCCTTTGACCAAAGTCACAGAACTTCTCCGTAGAACCTTCTGGAATCCCTCAAGAGCTAGTCTCTGTCTTCTCATCTCAGCAAGGCCCTCATGTTTCATTTAGGCTTCACCCTCCTGTGCCCTTGTGGACGGCATGAGAAAATGGTTCTGATGCAGAGTATAGTAAACATGCAATTGACTCATATCTATCTCATCTTTCTTACATTCTTGTGCTGTGTTTTGTCTGTTTTGAAATAGTTATTATTAATATTTTATTCAGTTTTACAGCAATTTATGACAGGCCCAGTGTCAGCTATTTCACCCTTGATAAACAAAAGTCTCCTTGCTTTTTCTCCTCTTCCTTCGGCTCTAACATTTCTCTTCTGCCCCTCTCAGTTTCCTCTCTTATTTAAAAGGAGTGATGTTGCATGAGGCTTATATTTGTCATCCTTTCTACTTTCCAAGATATCTCATGGTCCCATTTCCACTTTCCAACATGTCTATTGATGGCATTTTCATTATTCTGACTCATTCACTATTGATTAAATCAAAGTATAGTTAAGTTCTTATATGACCCAAGCATGGTGGAGACCCAGTATCTGCCTTCAAAGAGTTTCTGGTCTACTGGAAGCATTAAAATAATTAGAACAGTGTTAGATAGCTGCTATCACAGAAACAGGTAAAATATGTTATGGGGGATCTAAACAGGTAGGAAAAGAATCAGGTTCCTGCTTGCAAACAAGGGAATGTTGGAGAACAGTCTTAGAGTAGCAGGAGGTGAATGTGAGACAACGAAGGCATCCCAGGCAGAGAACAGCACAGACCAATGCATGGCATCATCTCAGAGCATCCTGCAATGGAGCCAACAAAATTAGTCCCTGGGTGCTATACCTCTCTGGAAGCCAACAGACCATTACATTGAAAAGCAGATATAGCCTCATCTTTCTTTAGAATTTATGTTTCCAGCTTTATTGAGGTATGATAGGCAAATACAAAAATTTTAAAGTGTATAATGTGATGATTTATTTTGTATATATGTTATGAGACTTTGCTATAGTCAAGCTAATTAACACATCACCTCATGTAGCTATCATTTTGTATGCACTGTGAGAACACTTAAGAGCTATGGTCTTTGGAAATGTCAAGTATTAACTGTAGTCACCAGCCTGTAGGCTAAACCCACAGAATGTATTCACCTTGTATCTGAAAATTTGTAACCTTTGGCCAAACTCTCCATTTTCCCTACCCTCTAATCCCTGGCAATCGCTATTGTGTGCTCTGCTCCTTGGAGCCAGACTTTTTTAGATTTCCACATGTGACTGATATTATACATCATTTGTTCTTCTGTGTCTGGCTTATTTCATTTGGAAGAATGTCCTCCAGGCTCATCCATGTTGTTGCAAGTGGGAGAATTTTGCTCTTCTTTATTTTTAAAACTGAACAATATTACATTTTGTGTGTGTGTGTGTGTGTGTGTGCATATTCATGTTTGAGGGGTCTGCCTTTTCTTTATCCAGTCATCCATCCACAGACACTAAGGTAGTTTCTCTTATGAATAATGCAGCAATGAACATGGGAATGCAGATGTCTCTTCAAGATCCTGATTTCTTTCCCACTGCCTACAAACCCTAAAGCTGAAATGCAGGGTCATGCTACCCCATCTTGATGGGCTTTTCCACAAGGCCATCTGTACAATCAGATAAATATGAAGACTCCTCTTTCTGTTCAGATTAACAAGGATTTCTTCTCTCCCCATGCCAGCTTCTTTAACAAAAGATCTGCTGCCTTATCTCAATATTAAAACTTGTCAGTTGTAATTTGGATATCCATGCAGGGGAAAAAATGTATTTGGATCCTTACTTCACTCTACACATGAAGTGAATTTCAGAGAGTTTTCAGGCAACAGAATAAAGTTTTTCAAAGAAAATATCTAAGGGCTTGGAATAGACAAAAGTTCTTTTAAACACTACACAAAAATTCCTACCCATGAAAGAAAACCATGATGAGTTGGAGTATATTCAAATTTAGAATGTCCATTTATCAAAAATAAAATGAAAAATTACCAAGGTGAAAAGCAGTACCCAAAATGTATATCTACAAAAAAGTCATATCAAAAATGTACCTAAAACTCCTACAAATCATTGAGGAAGAGAAAGATAGACTGATAGGAAAATGACCAACAGGCCGGGATGTAGCACAATGTACAGGGCTTGCCTAGCATGCACAAGGTCCTGGGTTTGATCCCCAACACTGCAAAAAGAAAGAGAAAGAGACAAGGGGAGGAAGACAAAATAAGCAGAACAACTGAACAGATAATTCACCAAAAAGGATATCCAAATGCCTCTCTTAAACATGAAAAATAATGCATTTCACTAGTCATCCAGAATACACAGATTAAAGCTGTTCTTACATACCAGTGAAGGCTAAAATAGAAAAGAAGATGTGGTTCAGGTGGAACATGCCAGTAAGAGTGCACAGTGACACAACCACTTTGGGTAATTGCTCAGCAACATCTGCTAGGGCTGAACCTACACTTCTTCCATGACACGGGGTTCCATGCCTGGACATGTACTCAATGGAATTCATAACATGGCCACTAAAATAAAATACGAATGTGTTTATAAGAACACAATTTGTGATAGCTATAAAGTACAAACAACTTAAATGCCCAACCACAGTACCACAGATACATAAATAGTGGTATGGTCCCACAGTGGAACACTATGCACTGCGTAAAAGCAATCTGCAACAATGGTAGCAACAGGAACGACTCTCACAAGCAAGGTGCCACCTGGAAGTGCACACATTTGATCATTCCTATGGAATAAAGAAAAGACAGCCTAATTCATGCTCCTAGAAGTAAAGACAGTGGGTACCACTGAGGGAGTGACGAGAAGAAAATGTAAGTGTGGAGGAGCTTCTGTGGTGTTGATTATGGTCTCCTTTTTAAATCTAGGTGTGGTTCAGTTTGTAATAATTTACTTAGTGGAACACATGATTTAGATATATGTGTGTGTACCACCTATCATATCTACCTCTATCTCTTCTGTCTGTCTATCTACCTACCTACCTATTTCTTATCTCTCTCTCTCTTTTTCTTTTATTATTCATATGTGCATACAAGGCTTGGTTCATTTCTCTGCCCTGCCCCCACCCCCTCCCTTACCACCCACTCCATCCCCTCCCTCTCCCCCCCACTCCCTCAATACCCAGCAGAAACTATTTTGCCCCTATTTCTGATTTTGTTGTAGAGAGAGTGTAAGCAATAACAGGAAGGAACAAGGGTTTTTGCTGATTGAGATAAGGATAGCTATACAGGGCATTGACTCACATAGATTTCCTGTGTGTGTGTGTTAACTTCTAGGTTAATTCTTTTTGATCTAACCTTTTCTCTAGTTCCTGGTCCCCTTCTCCTATTGGCCTCAGTTGCTTTTAAGGTATCTGCTTTAGTTTCTCTGTGTTAAGGGCAACAAATGCTAGCTATTTTTTTAGGTGTCTTACCTATCCTCACCCCTCCCTTGTGTGCTCTAGCTTTTATCATGTGCTTAAAGTGCAATCCCCTTGTTGTGTTTGCCCTTGATCTAATGTCCACATATGAGGGAGAACATACGACTTTTGGTCTTTTGGGCCAGGCTAACCTCACTCAGAATGATGTTCTCCAATTCCATCCATTTACCAGCGAATGATAACATTTCGTTCTTCTTCATGGCTGCATAAAATTCCATTGTGTACTCAGTCAAAAGAACAATGCAGGTATCACAATACCTGACTTCAAACTATATTACAAAGCAATAACAATAAAAACAGCATGGTACTGGCACAAAAACAGACATGAAGACCAGTGGAACAGGATAGAGGACCCAGATATGAAGCCACACAACTATAACTAACTTATCTTTGACAAAGGAGCTAAAAATATACAGTGGAGAAATAGCAGCCTCTTCAACAAAAACTGCTGGGAAAACTGGTTAGCAGTCTGCAAAAAACTGAAACTAGATCCATGTGTATCACCCTATACCAAAATTAACTCAAAATGGATCAAGGATCTTAATATCAGATCCCAAACTCTTAAGTTGATACAAGAAAGAGTAGGAAATACTCTGGAGTTAGTAGGTATAGGTAAGAACTTTCTCAATGAAACCCCAGCAGCACAGCAACTAAGAGATAGCATAGATAAATGGGACCTCATAAAACTAAAAAGCTTCTGTTCATCAAAAGAAATGGTCTCTAAACTGAAGAGAACACCCACAGAGTGGGAGAAAATATTTGCCAACTATACATCAGACAAAGGACTGATAACCAGAATATACAGGGAACTTAAAAAACTAAATTCTCCCAAAACTAATGAACCAATAAAGAAATGGGCAAGTGAACTAAACAACTTTCTCCAAAGAAGAAATTCAAATGGCCAGAAAACACATGAAAAAATGCTCACCATCTCTAGCAATAAAGGAAATGCAAATTAAAACTACGCTAAGATTCCACCTCACACCTATTAGAATAGCCATCATCAGCAACACCACCAACAACAGGTGTTGGCGAGGATGCGGGGAAAAAGGAACCCTCTTACACTGGTGGGAATGTAGACTAGTACAACCATAGTGGAAAAAAATTTGGAGGCTACTTAAAAAGCTGGACATCGATCTACCATTTGATCCAGCAATACCACTCTTGGGGATATACCCAAAAGACTGTTACTCCAGAGGCACCTGCACATCCATGTTTATTGCGGCACTATTCACAATAGCCAAGTTATGGAAACAGCCAAGATGCCCCAGCACTGACAAATGGATTAAGAAAATGTGGTATCTATACACAATGGAATTTTATGCAGCCATGAAGAAGAACAAAATGTTATCATTCGCTGGTAAATGGATGGAATTGGAGAACATCATTCTGAGTGAGGTTAGCCTGGCCCAGAAGACCAAAAATCGTATGTTCTCCCTCATATGTGGACATTAGATCAAGGGCAAACACAACAAGGGGATTGGACTATGAGCACATGATAAAAGCGAGAGCACACAAGGGAGGGGTGAGGATAGGTAAGACACCTAAAAAACTAGCTAGCATTTGTTGCCCTTAACGCAGAGAAACTAAAGCAGATACCTTAAAGCAACTGAGGCCAATAGGAGAAGGGGACCAGGAACTAGAGAAAAGGTTAGATCAAAAAGAATTAACCTAGAAGGTAACACCCACGCACAGGAAATCAATGTGAGTCAATGCCCTGTATAGCTATCCTTATCTCAACCAGCAAAAACCCTTGTTCCTTCCTATTATGGCTTATACTCTCTCTACAACAAAATTAGAAATACGGGCAAAATAGTTTCTGCTGGGTATTGGGGGGGGCGGAGAGGGAGGGGGGGAGTGGGTGGTAAGGGAGGGGGTGGGGGCAGGGGGAAGAAATAAACCAAGCCTTGTATGCACATATGAATAATAAAAGAAAAATGAAAAAAAAAAAATAAAATTCCATTGTGTATAGAGACCACATTTTCTTAATCCATTCGTCAGTGGTGAGGCATCTTGGCTGTTTCCATAACTTGGCTATTGTGAATAGTGCCGCAATAAACATGGGTGTGCAGGTGCCTCTGGAGTAACCTGTGTCACAGTCTTTTGGGTATATCCTCAAGAGTAGTATTGCTGGATCAAATGGTAGATCAATGTCTAGCTTTTTAAGTAGCCTCCAAATTTTTTTCCAGAGTGTTTGTACTAGTTTGCATTCCCACCAGCAGTGTAAGAGGTTCCTTTTTCCCCGCATCCTTGCCAACACCTGCTGTAGGTGGTGTTGCTGATGATGGCTATTCTAACAGGGGTGAGGTGGAATCTTAGTGTGGTTTTAATTTGCATCTCCTTTATTGCTAGGGATGGTGAGCATTTTTTCATGTGTTTTTTGGCCATGTGAATTTCTTCTTTTGAGAAAGTTCTGTTTAGTTCACTTGCCCATTTCTTTATTGGTTCATTAGTTTTGGGAGAATTTAGTTTTTTAAGTTCCCTATATATTCTGGTTATCAGTCCTTTGTCTGATGTATAGTTGGCAAATATTTTCTCCCACTCTGTGGGTGGTCTCTTCAGTTTAGAGACCATTTCTTTTGATGAACAGAAGCTTTTTAGCTTTATGAGGTCCCATTTATCTATGCTATCTCTTAGTTGCTGTGCTGCTGGGGTTTCATTGAGAAAGTTCTTACCTATACCTACTAACTCCAGAGTATTTCCTACTCTTTCCTGTATCAACTTTAGAGTTTGTGGTCTGATATTAAGATCCTTGATCCATTTTGAGTTAATTTTGGTATAGAGTGATATACATGGATCTAGTTTCAGTTTTTTGCAGACTGCTAACCAGTTTTCCCAGCAGTTTTTGTTGAAGAGGCTGCTATTTCTCCACCGTATATTTTTAGCTCCTTTGTCAAAGATAAGTTGGTTATAGTTGTGTGGCTTCATATCTGGGTCCTCTATCCTGTTCCACTGGTCTTCATGTCTGTTTTTGTGCCAGTACCATGCTGTTTTTATTGTTATTGCTTTGTAATATAGTTTGAAGTCAGGTATTGTGATACCTCCTGCATTGTTCTTTTGACTGAGTATTGCCTTGGCTATTCGTGGCCTCTTGTGTTTCCATATAAATTTCACAGTAGATTTTTCAATCTCTTTAATGAATGTCATTGGAATTTTGATGGGAGTTGCATTAAACATGTAGATTACTTTTGGGAGTATCGACATTTTTACTAGGTTGATTCTACCAATCCATGAGCATGGGAGATCTCTCCACTTTCTACAGTCTTCCTCAATCTCTTTCTTCAGAAGTGTATAGTTTTCCTTGTAGAGGTCATTCACATCTTTTGTTAGGTTTACACCTAGGTATTTGATTTTTTTTTTGAGGCTATTGTAAATGGAATTGTTTTCATACATTCTTTTTCCATTTGCTCATTGTTAGTGTATAGAAATGCTAATGATTTTTCTATGTTGATTTTATATCCTGCTACCTTGCTATAGCTATTGATGATGTCTAGAAGCTTCTGAGTAGAGTTTTTTGGGTCTTTAAGGTATAGGATCATGTCATCTGCAAATAGGGATATTTTGACAGTTTCTTTACCTATTTGTATTCCTTTTATTCCTTCTTCTTGCCTAATTGCTCTGGCTAGGAATTCCAGTACTATGTTAAATAGGAGTGGAGATAGTGGGCATCCTTGTCTGGTTCCTGATTTTAGAGGGAATGGTTTCAGTTTTTCTTCATTAAGTGTAATGCTGGCTGTAGGTTTGTCATATATAGCTTTTATAATGTTGAGGTACTTTTCTTCTATTCCTAGTTTTCTTAGAGCTTTTATCATGAAATGATGTTGGATCTTATCAAAGGCTTTTTCTGCATCTATTGAGATGATCAAGTGGTTTTTGTCTTTCTTCTGTTAATGTAGTTTATTACATTTTCTTGATTTTCGATTGTTGAACCACCCCTGCATCCCTGGGATGAAGCCTACTTGGTCGTGGTGAATAATCTTTTTGATGTGTTGTTGAATTCGGTTTGCCATTATTTTATTGAGGATTTTTGCATCAATGTTCATTAAGGAGATTGGCCTATAGTTCTCCTTTTTGGAGGTGTCTTTGCCTGGTTTTGGGATAAGTGTAATACTGGCTTCATAAAATGTTTTTGGCAGTTTTCCTTCCCTTTCTATTTCGTGGAACAGTTTAAGGAGGGTTGGTATCAGTTCTTCTTTAAAGGTCTGATAGAATTCAGCAGAGAATCCATCAGGTCCTGGACTTTTCTTTTTGGGGAGACTCTTGATTGCTGCTTCAATTTCATTTTGTGTTATAGGTCTATTCAGGTGATTAATTTCCTCTTGGTTCAGTTTTGGATGATCATATGTATCTAGAAATCTGGCCAATTATTTAAAATTTTCAAATTTATTTGAATATAGGTTCTCAAAGTAGTCTCTGATGATTTCCTGGACTTCCATGGTTTTGTTGTTATCTCCCCTTTTGCATTCCTGATTCTACTAATTTGGGTTTTTTCTCTCCTCATTTTAGTCAGGTTTGCCAGGGGTCTATCGATCTTGTTTATTTTTTCAAAGAACCAACTTTTTGTTTCATTAATTCTTTGTATGGTTTTTTTGGTTTCTATTTCATTGATTTCAGCTCTTATTTTTATTATTTCTCTCCTTCTATTTGTTTTGGGATTTGCTTGTTCTTGTTTTTCTAAGGAGTTTGAGATGTATCATTAGGTCATTGATTTGGGATATTTCAGTCTTTTTAATATATGCATTCATGGCTATAAACTTTCCTCTCAGGACTGCCTTAGCTGTGTCCCATAGGTTCCAATAGGTTGTGTTTTCATTTTCATTGACTTCCAGGAACTTTTTAATTTCCTCTTTTATTTCATTGATGATCCATTCTTCATTAAGTAATGAGTTATTTAGTTTCCAGCTGTTTGCATGTTTTTTGTCTTTACTTTTGTTGTTGAGTTCTACTTTTACTGCATTGTGATCAGATAGTATGCACGGTATAATTTCTATTTTCTTATATTTGCTGAGACTTGCTTTGTGCCCTAGGATATGATCTATTTTGGAGAAGGTTCCATGGGCTGCTGAGAAGAATGTATATTGTGTATAGGTTGAATGAAATGTTCTGTAGACATCTACTAGGTCCATTTGATCTATTGCATATTTTAGATCTTGGATTTCTTTATTGATTTTTTTGTTTGGATGACCTATCTATTGATGATAATGGGGTGTTAAAGTCTCCCACAACCACTGTGTTGGCGTTTATATATGCTTTTAGGTCTTTCATGGTATGTTTGATGAAATTGGGTGCGTTGACATTGGGTGCATACAGGTTGATGATTATTATTTCCTTTTGGTCTATTTCCCCTTTTATTAGTATGGAATGTCCTTCTTTATCTCATTTGATCAATGTAGGCTTGAAGTCTACTTTGTCAGAGATAAGTATTGCTACTCTGCCTGTTTTCGGGGGCCATTGGCTTGGTAAATCTTCTTCCAGCCTTTCATCCTAAGCCTATGCTTATTTCTGTCTGTGAGATGGGTCTCCTGTAAGCAACAAATTGTTGGATCTTCCTTTTTAATCCATTTCATCAAGTGGTGCCTTTTGATGGGTGAATTAAGTCCGTTAACATTAAGTGTTAGTATTGATAGGTATGTGGTGATTCCTGTCATTTAATTGTCTTAGTTGTTTGAAGGTTTGATTGTGTGTACCTAAGTTGAGGTTACCCTCTACTGTTTTGGTTTTTCTTTTCTGGTGGTTTGGTGCTGCCTGTCTTTTCATGGTTAAGTTGGGTTTCACTTTTTGTGTGCAGAATCCCTTGAAGAATCTTTTGTAGTGGTGTCATTGTGGTCACATATTGTTTTAGTTTCTGCTTATCATGGAAGACTTTTATTGCTCCATCTATTTTGAATGATTTTTTTGCTGGGTATAGTATCCTGGGGTTGAAGTTATTTTCATTCAGTGCCCGGAAGATCTCACCCCACACTCTTCTTGCTTTTAATGTTTCTGTTGAGAAGTCTGCTGTGATTTTGATGGGTTTACCTTTGTATGTTACTTGTTTTTTCTCTCTTGCAGCCTTCAATATTCTTTCCTTAGTTTCTGAACTTGTTGTTTTAATGATGATATGTCATGGAGTAGTTGTATTTTGATGTGGTTTGTTTGGTGTCCTGGAGGCCTCTTGCATCTGTATGGGAATATCTTTCTCTAGATTTGGGAAATTTTCCGTTATTATTTTGTTGAATAGATTACGCATTCCCTTCGCTTGCACCTCTTCTCCTTCTTCAATGCCCATGAATCTCAAGTTTGGTCTTTTGATGGAGTCAGTGAGTTCTTGCATTTTCTTTTCACAGGTCTTGAGTTGTTTAATTAATAGTTCTTCAGTTTTTCCTTTAATTACCATTTCATCTTCAAGTTCTGAGATTCTGTCTTCTGTTTGTTCTATTCTCCTGGATTGGCCTTCCATTTTGTTTTGCAGTTCTGTTTTGTTCTTTATTCTGAGGTTTTCCATATCCTGGCTGTTTTCCTCTTTAATGTTGTCTATTTTTGTCCTGAGTTCATTTATCCTTTTATTCATTGTGTTCTCTCACTTTGGTGTTTATACAGTGCTTCTATGGTTTCCTTTATTTCTTCTTTTGCTTTTTCAAATTCTCTATTTTTATTGTCTTTGAATTTCTTGAGTGTCTCCTGTACATTTTGGTTGACCCTATCCAATATCATCTCTATAAAATTCTCATTGAGTACTTGTAGTATGTCTTCTTTTAAGTTATTCTTGTGGGCTTCATTGGGTCCTTTGGCATAGGTTATCTTCATTTTGTTGGAGTCTGGATCTGAGTTTCTGTTTTCTTCATTCCCCTCTGGTTCCTGTACTAATTTTTTGCTGTGGAGAAACTGGTTTTCCTGTTTTTTCTTTCTTCCCATCATTGTCTTTGGTGTTGTTACTGTCCGTGTACTGTGTGCAATTAAGTATTTTCTAGCTTGTAATAATAACAATGGTAATATTTAGAATGGAAGGGTGAACTGAGATGGAAAGAAAGAAGTTAAAGAAAAGGGGAAAACAAATACACAGACAAGAGGGAGAGAGCAGAACAAGGTTTCAGACAAGAAAGTTTCAAAGATATAAACAGGGAGCATTAGTGTACTAATTGACAGTAAGCTGAACAGACATTAGAGGGACAGAGATAGGATTGAAAATCAAAAATAAAAAAAATTAAGATAGGAATAAAAATTAAAAATAAGTAAATGGAAGAAATATCTATATATTAAAAATGAATTAAAATAAAATGGAAAATAGATAATTAAAAAAAAAAACCAAAAAACCCTCCAAGTTCAAGTGCAATGAAGTTTCCATCTTAATAATTTGGGTGTCCATCTCAATCTCCAGTCCTGGAGATGGTGCCTGAGATGTTGTTCTGTAGTTGTTCATCAAAGGGAATGCATTAAGTAGAACAAAACTACACACACACACACACACATACACACACACACACACAAAACCCCACCTAGTGTCCCAAGTTCAAATGCAATACAGTTACAGTAAGTTTTTCAGTATGCAGGTGTAATTCAGTTGTTCTCTCATCAAAGGTAGGGAGAAAAAGAAAAAAAAGAGTCTGGAGACAGTTCTGAGAATGGTATCTGCAGCTGTGGCTTGCCTGCCCGCTGCTGTCAGCCTGCTGTTGCTGGAGGTGTTGTTTATGCAGATCTCTGGGGTGAGCTAGCACTCACCTGGCCCCCAGGCTTTGTTTGTTCAGAGTTCTCCTGTGCGGGAGCCTCTGCTACAGGCTTTTCCCTTTTCCAAGCATTGGGAAGGGTGACACTGCACCCGTGTTCTCAGGCCTGTGTGTTTATTTACAGTTCATGTGGGAGGTGGGTCTTCCCCCCCTCTCCTGTGATGTTTTCCTCCCACTGCCACTTTCACAAGCTTTCCTGCTCCTGCTTACTGGGTGGTGCTGCTGCTCCTGCCAGCTGCCATGTTTGTTTACAGTTCATGTGGAAAGTGTGTCTTCCTTCCTCTCCTGTGGAGTTTTCCTCCCTCTGCCACTCTCACAAGCTTCCCCACTCCTGGTTGCTGGGCACGTGCCCTGTCCCCACTCCCGCCAGAGGCTCTCCTGCCCACCCGGCTTGTTTATTTATAGTCCCAGGAAGGATTCCCTTCCCCCAATCTTCAGCGCTCAGGGTGCCCCACCCTCTTTCCAGCGTGTGTTAATTGTTCTTATTGCTTATTACTCAGTTTCTCTTTTTTCCCCAGGTGGAGGTCAGTCTGTCCAGGGGGCTATGCCTCTCTGGCCCAGGCTTGTCTGTGGGAGTACTACGGTACCGCAAAGCTCACCTGGTCCGTATCTTCCCAAGCCATCTGGGCACCAGCGACTGGCAGCCCAGGGGCCCTCCTGGTTTCTCCGCTTAATGTGAAGTGGAGATTCTCTGCGCCGGCTGGAGGTGTGGAGGGGTCAAAGTTATGCCTTTTCTCAGTGATTATGCCTGCAAAGTGTGTCTCTGGCGTCTCTCCCAAGATTTCACTATAGGAGGCTTGCTTTCTGTTTCCTCCCTCTAGCTGCCATCTTGGAATCCTCTCTCTCTCTCTCATCTCACTTAATTTTTTAATTGGCAGGTGGCAGAGCTGACAAAGGTCAGTCCCTTTGTTGCCGATGGCTAAATTGCACCGAACAAGATTTTTACGGCCCTGCTGCTCCTGTGTCTTGAGAGAATGATTCAGTTTATATTCCCACAGACCTTGCAAGTGCCATTTGAAGGACCAGAGTGGCTGTGGTGGCCTGGCACCTATCCCAGCTCCTCTCTGCAAATGCAAGGGATAACCTGCGTTGCTGACAAACATACCTCAGATCACAATTATTTTGCTAAGATCAGTGAGCTTTAGAGCCACTCCACTCTGCACGGGGTTTACCAGATACTCAGAGGCAGAGCTGCCATGTGGTGGGGACCGGCTTGGGTCTCTAACTGTGTTTAACTCTAGAAGGGTCCAGAGCTCCTCTTAAGAACCCCAGAGAAGTTAGCTGTGGTGGCTGCTCCTCCGAGCTGTAGTTTGTTTTTTCTGGATGTCTTTATAGTCACCACAGTTCTTGGGGATTTCCTTTCTCATATCTTTAGGCTCAGTTCATATGTTCCTCCCCCACAAAGCCTTTCCCTAACCCTCCCCACTCACCCCCATGTAACCCTCTTTCTATATGCTCCCACTTGACTTGTTCCAGTTCTCACTGTTATTCTATGCACGTTGTTGTTGATAGATAGGCCCATGTTTCCCCTGATTTCTGAGCATTTGGAGGGCTGGACTAGAATCTTTTTGCCTGAGTTGGGAGTGTAGCTCAGTGGTAGAGCACTTGCCCAGAACCTTTTTGCCTGTATGTTCTTACAACCTTGGCCTTGATCTCAATAAAGTTTTATAAGCAACAGAGGCATGGAACTTGACTGTTGTTCATAACTGGCATGGCTCCAGCACCTGGTGCAGGGCTTGGCACACAGTAGGTGCCCAATAATGACTTGTTGAATGACTGAAAGCAAGTCTTTTCTTTCTTTCTTTCTTTCTTTTTTTTTTTTTTTTAAAAAAAACAACTCTTTTTTGTGGCACTGGAGTTTGAACTCAGAATCTCACCCTTGCTAGGCAGGAGCTTTACCACTTGAACCACTACACCAGCCCTGAAAGCAAGTCTTGAAAAAGGAAAGATGTCTTTCATTCATTTTGCACTCAGCCAGCTTTCATCAATATCTATTTTTTTGCATATAAGTCTGTCATCAAATATATTTGGAAAGTGCTTCATTCCATATCCCATCTTGCATATGCCAATGTACTAAAGGTTGTGAGAAGAACCTGTAGCAAAGAACCTTTTTGAGCTTGGCATTTCTCAAGCTCCTTAGTTCAGTGAGCTTTTCATTATATGGTGTCTATTAAAATCCTGAAGAATTATTATTCCATAGAATACAATTTAGGAACTGCTACTTTAAGCCATCCTTACTGGCACACTGTATATGGATTTACAGGGAGCACAGTGCACAATTTTTGAGGACATTATTCATGTGCAATGTACACTGCTGTAAGTTCAGGCTTTATAATGTGTACTTGATTTTCTAAGTATTTTGTAATTCTTCTGAGGGAAGGGAAGTTCCATTTCTTCCTTCTACTGCTACTAGCGAAAAGGCTTTCTTTGCACAATGTGGAAGCTCCTTTTTGGGCTTATCTTAAAATACAATGTCTTCGCTAGGACACTAGAGAAGGGTTGGTGTTAAGCAAGCTGTGATGAAGGAAGACTTTCTTCTTTTCGTCTCTCTTTTCTATGCCTTCAACCCTACTACAAAAATACTCTTATGATATAGTGTTGGCCCAATGTCTGTGTTCCCCAGAACTACATGTTGAATCCTAACCCCCAAGGGGATGATATTAAGAGGTGAGGCCTTTAGATGATGGTTAAGGCATGGGGGAGGAGCTCTCGGGAATAGGATTAGTGCCCTTATAAAAGAGGCCCCAGAAAGCTCCCTTATTTTGTGCACTGTATGAGTTTCAGTGAGGTCCTCTATGATCAAGCAAGCCTTCACCAGATTCTGAACCAGCTGATAGCTTGCACTTGTACTTCCCAGCCTCCAGAACTGTGAGAAATAAATATATGTTGTTTCTGGGCCACCTCGTCTATAGTATTTTGTTACAAAACTCACATGTAGTAAGACAGACACTTTTTCCCTTGCCCTCCAATCAAAAGAAAATTTTGTATCAGTCGTTTATACTTCAGTCTGAACTGGATCCTCTCTCTCTCTGTCTGGACTAGAGTCATTTGAACCTTAAGTTTTATCTTTTATGATGGAAAGAAAGCTTTAGGCCTCTGTTATAGCTGCTCCAGGCATTGATGAGTCAGGAGGGGGATGTTCTGGGCAGTGACTCCAATTTGTCAATCTCAATCCTGATTAGGCCTAGCCCTGTAAAGGATACCTACTGTCTGTGTAGTTCAGTTCCCTTTGCCCTCCTTTTGGAAGCATATCCTGCCATTTCCTCCCCTACCTTCACCCATGTTTTTGGCTGAAGTTCCCATTCACGGGAGCAGCTCATGATCAAGACTAGTCCACATCACTACAGTTGTTCCGGGATAGCACTTGATTTACTCTAAGCCAGTGAGATATGATAAGGTTTTCATGAAAACACTGAGCTTTTAGCATTGAAGCTGAGAGGATACAGGATCTAGAATAACTGCCACCATCTTGCTCCAGGTGGAACCAAAGGGTGAGGCCAACACAAACAAGACTTAGAGAAAGAGAGAGAAACTGAGTCTCCAAGTCATCTTCCTTCCTTCCTTCCTTTCTTCCTTCCTTCCTTCCTTCCTTTCTTCCTCCCTCCCTCCCTTCCTTCCTTTCCTTCCTCCTCCCACCTTGCTTTCCTTTTCTTTCTTTGGTGGTACTGGGCATTGAACTCAGGGTTTCATGTTTCTAGGCAGGTGCTCTACCACTTGAACTTCACCCTGGCCTTTTTCTCTTTAGTTATATTTCAGATAGGTTCTCATGCTTTTTCCTTTGGGGCCAGTATCATACAGAAATCCTCCTGCCTCTGCCTCCTAAGTAGCTGGGATTTCAGGCATGCGTGACCCACCATGCCTTCCATGGGCTCTTTCATGGCATGTCTCCCTGCCCCCTGCTGCTCAGACTGTTCAGTAGGAAAGTTTGTGCAGAATATCTCAGATAGCGTTTTCCAAATGGTGAGGTGTGACCAACAGGGACGTGTGGAAGTAAGTCCACTGAGTCACCATCAACATTAAGAAACAGAATTGAAAGGAATAACTGGGTTGCAATGAAATGTATTGCATTGGGGATCAGGAAATATGTCAGTGTCATGGCTAGTGAGTGACAAATTTTGGTAACTTCTTCCTGTATATAAAACAATTATTTTTTAAAATCCTAAGTGACTTAGAAATAATAACTAGCATAGATCCCATTAAAAAAAAAAAAGCAAGCTACCCATGTAGCCAGCCTAACCTCTAGTTCTCTCAGTTGGATTTGTCCAATCATTTTCTTCTTTCTTAAGCAGGTATGAGATGGATTTTCTGTCAGTCGTAACAAAAAGAAATCTTCTGAAACATTAGCTAGAGAGGTGCTCCTGACCAGGTTTTGTATTCCCCTAACTACCTGGCTGAGGAAAACATTCTGTTCACTACTGTCAAAAAAAAAAAATAGCACAAGAAAGAAAACAGGAGGGGAGGGCCACCCGATTTCAGAATGTAACTAAGATATGTAGGGGTGTTAGTTGGGGTTGGTCACAAATATGCCAGCCCTGACATGACCTATATATAGAAACAGTACCACTTTCTTAAAACAACTGGAAAGAAAACGAATTAACACACAGCACCATCACACACATGGCCATATGCTTGGAGAGTGCAAGGATGCCTTGACATACTCAGAAAGCATGTGGCTTCTGGCTGCTTGGCTTTAGTCACAGAGAAGTACAGTCATTTGTTCTGAAATTTATGTCTGCCAGGCCAGGTTGCTGTTAACAGACTGAACCTACTAACATGCAGCAGAGTAGCTGCCCCTCGAAGCTGTCATGGGAAAAGGACTCACCACCAGCTGGTGAGTGTGCACAATCTCCTACAAGCTTCTCTACATCACTGTGTATTTATTCCACCCTCAAGTCCCAAACACTGGGGTGGATTCTCATAGGGGAGCATAGAGCCCAGTGTCCTTGTGATCCCTCAAGTGGATATGAGGTACCCAATCTACGTGCCGAAGGAAGGAGGTTTCTAGAAGTAATAGGAACACCTGAGCAGCTCTGGGTGGCACTCCTTCTTTCGTATCTGAGGGGCAAGGAGAGGGATTGGTCAGCAAAAGGGACTATTTTCCTCTTGAAAACTTTGTAATATCAGTTAACTGAAACAATGATCCAGAACAGGAAGGAGGGGAGGACATTTGGAAACAACTGACAGGGAGTCAGCAGAATCCAATGATATTATTTCCAAACCCTCCAAGTCTAAGCAATGACCAGGAGAGCCCAAGTATCCAGCAGTGGGGGTTGTTTTATTGTGCAGTTTTACTGGTTATTCCCTCTCCATCTCATGTTGACAATTGGTACTTAATGAATTCTTTTTCATTTTCTGCCTGGGGTTCTGAACAAATGGGAGTGGGTGGGCAGGTGGAAGCCGATCACTAATACAGGTTGGGGGTCAGGAATTGGGGCTCTTGGTGGCCCCTCTTCAGCCTGATCTTGATCTGTGCTCATATTCCATGCTATACCACTCTGCTTCTCAAACGCTTTAGTGGTTCCCCCCACTTCAGGATCTGGTCCTGAGGCCTAGTATGGCCCATATGGTCCCTTAGGACCATCTCTCTGGCCATCTGGGTATGTTTTAGTCACGTGCTCCCCTGATGGTCTTCCAGTTTCTCAAAGTAGCCATGATTCTACTCAGGGCAGTGCAAATGCTGTTCCCTTCTAAGTACTTGAGTCAGTATTCAAACTCAGAGAGTCTAAGAGCAGAGTCCACGGACTTGACCTTGGATTACCATAGCACATGCCTTGGAGGGCTGGGGAAGAAATTGCACCTAGAGGTATTGGTTTGAGTTCTCTGATTATTTGTGCCCTTTAGTAGCGCTGGAAGTCATCAGCCTGTAACTTCTGGGTATAAAAGTGCTTATGAAACACTTTTCCTTCAGGAGATTTTGCCTGGAACCACATTTTCCTGCCAACATGAGGGTAGTTGAAAGGTAAGCTGAGATCATTAGTGTTTGGACCAGAATAATGGGAGTAGAATTATCCATCCAGTCACTGTTATCACCAGAGGGCCAGCCTAATACTTATCTCTCCTCAGTCTCCACCGGTCTTGGGGAGATTTAGATTATTCCAGAAGTGACTGTAAGCCAGAGACTTAATGCAAGTAGCTCATTGGAACATGAAGAGGACATTGGTTAGGTAATGAGAACAAGATGCAGGGAAAAGAAGATGGCCAAAAAAAGGTGCACCATTGGATCACCTAGGAGAGCAGGTGGCTAGAAATTAGTCCTAGAAGGAAATACTTAAAGAGTGTACAACATATGCCTCAGAATTATCCCAGCCCAGGGGCCACAGAGTCAGTATTTTTATACCCCAACTCTCATGAATCATTGGCTGAGGGCTTCTTGCAAGGCTGTGAATTCCCTTGTACTTCTGGCCTGCTCTGTAGGACAAGAAAGCCTTCTGCAGATCTGGAAAAGACCCTTGGGGCAGGTGAGTCTCTGTGGTCCCCTTTAACTATGGTGGCTATGGGGTTGTTTACAGAAGGACAGACTAGGTTTTCATCCAGGTTTCACCTCTTAAACACTTTGATCTTGGGCAAGTTATTTAACTTCTCTCACTCTAAGTTCTCTGTTCTGTACAAAGGTCTAAGCTGTCAGGGTTGTGAGCATGAAATTAAGATCCTATACACAGAGCAGAGTGCTGGACCTGACTATGAACTGCAGCTTCTTAACACTCTCTGATCATTATCATTATTATTTAAAGCGATGAGTCCAATGGAGGGAGAAAGACTTTGGAAAGAAATGTTAGTCTCTATGGTGTTTAAAGCAACTCAACACTTGCCAAACAATTTAGAGCTGTCAAAAGAACTCAACTGGCATGAGGCTTCCACAGCGTTTTCTTCTTTTTCCTCCCCCAAAAGGTCAAACATATGCTTCTAGTGGGACATTTTCTTCAATCACTTTCAAAATAGCAATTTGCCAGAACATTTTTATTAACCTTGAAACTTGTCCAATCTGCCGAGGAATAATAGGCTACAGTGATATGTATGATAATAAAGTCCCAAACAATCCTGGCCAACAAATGACACATGGACTCTTTCTTTGCACATAATTAAATGTTGTTTTAAATGCTGAATGTGGTCAGCATACAGAGCTGGTCCTCTCCCAGGGAGTGCTCATGCTGCAAACTGCCAAAGGAGGATGCAACCAATTTATTTTAGTAAAGAGGTAAGGCCATGCTTCCCTCCTGAGTGGTGACTCCTGGCTTGGAAGCCATCAGGTGTGTACTTGCAGGTGGTAGGGTGAGGAATCCAGGAGCTAAAGGTGCAGGTTAGAAGGGCCACCTGCAGAGAGACATTCCACAGGTGAAAAATCCTGTGTGTTCCGTGAAAGGGTGGTGGTCATGGACTGGCTTGTCTGGGAGCAGATCTGCATACTGAAGGCTGATAGAGAAAGTTCTTATAAGAAAGTATGGACAGCAGGATCAGGCAAAAGGAGGCACTGATCCTCTGCATGGTTCTGCCTGAGAACTTAGCAGGACATATGGGAAGTTCTGGAGCTTGAGAGTCCTTCAGAGGTTTCCCAAATTGGGGCAAGGCAGTATGGCCATCTTTAAAAAAAAAAAAAAACTACAAAAAAACAGGTGTCTGAGAGTTGGTTCTAGTGGGAGGGGGAGGATATAAGGAAAGAGTATAGGAGGGTGAATGTGGTAGAAATATTATGTACTAATGTATGAAATGGAAAAATAAGACATGTTGAAAATATTCCAGGATTAGAGGGAGGAAGGATAAAGGAGAATGATGGAGGAAGTGAATTCAACTATGATATATTGTAAGAACTTTTGTAAATGTCACAATGTTCCCCCAGTACAACAATAATATGATAATAAAAGTGTAAAAAGTTTTAAAAAATTAAAAATTTTTTAAACAATTTTGTCATTTGAAGTAGATTTTCCAAAGCAGGAGGATAGTAATTTTTATTTAACAGCTTTTAGCTTGATTTGTAACTTATGGATGTCCAGACGTAAAGTATGCAGGCCTCTGTGTGTGGTCCTGTCCTGGGTCCACAAACACTAGAGGCTGTGTCAAGGAAGTGAGCCATCTTGATGGGCATAGGTGTGGAGTTAACACAAGTAAGCGAGAAGGCTCTGTCAATTTCTGGCTACTACAAAATTTTTATCTACCAGAAGTGGGGTTTGTATTAGTACCTTCTCTTTCCCAGACGGAGAATTGAGGATCAGTTCTCTTGTTGAAGTTACACAGATGGTAAGTGGATTGAATCATGACCTTGTGCTCCAAGTCAAGCAGGAATCTGTTTAACCTAGAAGATGCTTTCCTTGGATCCACCCCTTGACTTGCTGAAATTTGAAGAGAATTTTCTTTCTTTACTTTAGCAGCATTTCTTTTGCCACTTTGTGTGTGTGTTTCTCAGGTATGAGCTTATATACCACAATTAACATTAAAATTACCTCACATGTATCATATCTTTCTTCAGGACTAGAATATAAGTTTTCTGATGCCAGGGAGCTTACCATATTCATCATTCTATCCTGTTATGTTTGTTTCTTTTGCTATGTCACATATTCTCCCATACATATCAGCTTAAAATAATGTAGCTATTATCTCAGTCTCTGTGGATCACAAGTCTTTGCTCAGAATCCTTTCCAAGCTTGCTGATTGTTAGTGGAATTCATGTCTTTGCATTTGTAGAACTGAAGACTCCATTTCCTGCTAGTTGTTGGCCAGGACCTGCAGCTCCTAGGAGCTACTCCTTGCTGTGTGGCTCTTATGCTCGGTTCACAGCAAGCATGTTTGCTTCATGCCAGGCTTGCTGGAGTGCATCTGTCTCACTTCCTTTTCAGCAACCAGCTGAAGAAAATCTGATTTTGAAGTGCTCCTATGATTAGGTCAGACTCCCAGGATAATCTCCATTTGGCCATACAATGTGACAATCACAGATGGATACAATCATATTCACAGATTCAACCCATACTCAAAGGGGACGGAAGTTCACAAGGGTGAGGGGTAAGTAAGGCACTTCTCCTGCCTTACCACCCTTCTACCATCTGAAATGTATCCTATGAAAGATTGCACCTTAGCAAATGATTCCTCATTGAATTTTCCCATTTAATTGCATGTGGCATGGGAGAAAGAACCCACAATACCTGCATTCTTTCACTCTGGGAGTCAAAAGAAGGAATGTACATAATTTGTACATTATGTAGTCTGTGAATAAGGCTGGTCATTGTATAGAAAGTCTTAATCATTTTGACTCACATTTTAATATGTTTCTATGAAAAAATTGATCATTTAAAGCAGGGCTTCCCAATGTCTGTACTGCTGACACTGGGGACTAGATACTTCTATATCGTGGAGGCTGTCCTGTTCATTGTAGAATGTGTAACAGTGTTCCTGGACTCCATGCACTGGATGCTAGTAGTGCCCCTCCAGTTGTAACGACCAAAAATGTCCCCAGACATTGCCACATATTGATCGATTAATTCATTCACTGATTCATTAATCCACTCATTCATTCATTTTCTGACTGTGAACATATTGAACACCAGGCACACTATGGTGCACAAGTACTTTCAAGAACTCTCAATGGGCCACCATTGATTTATACATCTTTTCTTATAAACACACAGTAATTAATCTACTATTTATGTGCCTACTTTACATCTAACTAATATTTCTTGCATGTCTAGTATCTTATCAAATACCATACTAAATAAATCACAGGTGCAATGAACAAGGCAGGCGTGCTAACTTAAGGAGATTCCAGCATGCACGGCATTCTCCTAGACATTGATAGGCACTTGATGGCTATGATGAATGAAGATAAATATGATGGATTGAAGGCTGCTTTAGATAGGATCCAATTTAGTGAGGACATTGAGGCACACACTAACTGAATCCATTGGAAGATAAGAAGTAGGGGAGATTCCTTCTGGCTGGGGAGAAATACATTCCTTTATGAATGTATTTGAGCTGGATAATTAAAGAAAACAATATTAAGTGGTACTATGTGCCATATTAGAGATGGAAAGACTTCAGAAGGCTATAGAAGTTGCCTAAGGTCACCTACCTAGTGGAATGCAACAGATGAAGGGAGAGGTGGGAGAAGGGATTTGAGTCTAGGTATATCTATCTGGCAACAACTAACCCACAGACTCGTCTGCTTTTCCAACTGGATACTAACGGGTATTGGGAGGTGTCTGAAAGGAGACAGAAGCTTTAGACATATGCAGGAACACTGTAACTAAACATCTACAGATATCATCAGCAAGAAGGCTGCATAAGAGCAAGTATATGACCTTTTCTGATGTTTTCTGGTGTTTTAGACTTCCCAAACAATCCAGGCTCAGAGGAAAGAGATTCTGCAGCTGAGATTGAGAGAATGTGGTGGTTACAGTAGAATAGTTTAACACAATTTGAAAGAAGGAAAAAAAAATTTAGTGGCCAAATTGAAAGTGAACTGCATAGAACAAGGTATTCTTGTGCTTTAGTTTAGAACTTTGAGTTTTTATAGGACATGACATCAGATAATGACTCCCTGTTAATGAAACTTTTATTAAAGTCAGCCTTGTCTCATTCTTACTTTTAATCCAGGTGTTCTTTTAAAATTTGCTTGCAAAACAAATTCAAGCCTCAAAGATTTCACCCATTACTGTTTGCAGAAATCTCTGCAGATCCTTTGTTGGTCTAGCAAATGAACCATATCACCTGAGATGACTTACACTTTGGGCTAGGGAGCAGGCGAGCATTTTCAGTATGTAGCCTGAGCATGTGTTCCCACAATGTGCTCATCTCTATTTGCTACCTCCTCCTCCTATGATTCATAATTTGCTCATAAATAATACAAAATTTGAGAGTAAATGGAAGAATTTCATCTTGTTCCATCAAAAGAATTTCTTTTGATGGAAGTGAGGATTTTTTTCTTTTTGCTAATGCTCTTTAAATATCTTGAAAGACTAGTTGTGCCTAGCCACAAATGCCTTAATGTTGAAAAAATTATACAAGAACCCTATTAGAGTGTGGGTTTTGAGTAGATGGTGTGATTGCTGCATTATTACAAATTGTCAACCTATCACTCTTAGAGAATTAAACCTTTGGGAAACTCGCTGTATTTACCTTGATGGGCTCCGAATTACAGTAAGTACCAAGGTTGATGCAGGTTTCTCTTGAAAAAAAAAAAAAAAACCAAAGCAGTTAATGGAAGCATGTGTGTCTGCATCTACACTAGATTATAGGCTCACTGAGGTCAGGGAACAGGACTTTTTATCTCTCAAATGACCAGGCATGGTGACTTGCAAAAGGAGGTGCTTGCTGGTTCTGTCTTGTACTACTTTATATAAGCTACAGGAATTTGGCAAGCCAGTTGTAAAACCCTTGCTCATTGAGTTAGCCATAGTAGGAACACTAACTTCATAGAAATTGACAAATAGTACAAAACCAGAAATTTGTGTGTGTGTATGATAGTTGTTTTACCAACACATTACTGCATATAATCTAGAACTCAGGAAATGTCTACTCCTCCAGGATTTAGAAGCCTCGTTTTTGGGGAAATAACAAGATCAACAAAACTCTAAATTAATGCTTTATGGTCATTGAGTTGGAATTTTTCCCTTTGTTGCCTGGAATGTACTCTAGACTCCATCTCTACCTCAATAAAGTTATTTCACAATATGTGTGAAGAGACCAGTGTAGAGTGTGATTCAATTTTCTAAGCATAAAAACAACTCTCAACCAGGCACAGTGACTCACACCTGTAATCCTAGCTACTCAGAAGGCAGAGAGTCTGGACAAAAAGTATGTGAGACTCTGCTAGACATGTTGATATATGCCTGTCATCCCAGCTAGGCAGGAAGCATAAATAGGAGGATGGCATAAATAGTACTGAAAAAAGATCACAAAAACATACTTAAGAATGAAACTCAATTGAACAAAACTTTATTTTTTCTAGGTCCTTAAATTATGTACTTCACAATGACCATCATTTTTTCTACACTCAACACATTTCTGAAGACTAAGTTGGGGGCTGGGAGGATACCGAGATAAACCATACATGTTTTTTGTGTTCAAAGGGAAAAGAGGACTAACATACATATGATGATAACGCAATGAAAGTCATGAATGCTCTTAGACAGATATGGATAAAGAACCACAGAGAATATGGGAAGGAAGACATTGTCTGTGACTGGCAGGGATAAGAGAAGTTTCATCGAGAAGGAGAAGGGTTTGTAATATCCAGTCAACTTATAAGTCATCTCCAAAGAAAGGTCTCCCCACTCCTTAGAATCTAAACTAGGTCTTTTCTTTGAAATCATAGTAAATGTTTTTGCTATATGGAAAACTCAAGGAGGAATGAGGCGGTAAGAGTCTTCATAGCTAAGAGGGGTGACTGGAAGTTACCACCCCTATCGTATCTCCACACAAATTGGCTGGTTTCCTTGAGTTTATGAAATATTTCTGGAGCCTCATGTCAAGGGTTACTCTAGGAATTGGGGATCCAGTGGTTAACAAGACAGATACTGTCCAGGCCCTCACAGAGCATACATTTTCCTTGAGAAGACAGACATCAATGAATACATAGCTTCAGACTTATAAGTGCTTATAAGGAAAAGGATCTCTGGGAACATGATGCTCTGATATCTGGATGAGTCTGGGAGCCCAGGAAGCCTTCACAGCTAACCAAATGAAATAGAAGAACAAATAGGAATTTATTTACCAAAAGGACCAGTGAATAGATGTTCTAGATGAGGAAATAGCAAGCACAAAGGCAATAAAGTGAGTCAATGTGGCCAGAGCACCTGGGCAGGAGGGAGGGGGATCTAATAAAAACCCATGCCTAACATCATATTGATGTAAGATTATATATTTTTTGATCTAAGATTAGGAACAAGAGAAAGATGTCTGTTCTTTCTATTTCCATTCAATATTGTACTGGTTCTGTCCAGAACAACTGGGCAAGAAAAAGAAATAAAAGGCAACAAAATGCATCTGTGCTGTAAAGAAAGAAGTAAAGCTATCTTTATTTGCAGACTCAAGGGTCTCATATACAGAAGTCCTAAGGAATCCATAAAGAAACTATTAGAATTAATAAATACATTCACAAAGGTTAAAAGTTATAAAATGAAGATTTAAAAATAAGTTGTATTTTTATACACTAGCCATGAACAATCAGAAAGTGAAATTATGAAAGTAGTTAATTTACAATGGCATCAAAGTAAGAAATAAGAATAAAAGAAACATAATAATTGTATTATGAAAACTATAAAACATTACTAAAGAAATTAACATCTAAGTCAGCAGAAAGACATTCCATGTTTGGGGATTAGAAGATTTACTGTTAACGTGGTAATATTCTCCAAAGCAATCTTGGAGAGTCCATGAAATCTTGTCAAGATTCTAGTAACCTTTTTTTTTTTGCAGAAATTGTTAAGCTGTTCCTGAAATTCATATGAAAATTCAAGGGATCCAGAACAGGCAAAATGGTCCTGAAAAAAAGGAACAAAGTTTGCTCACTTCCACAATTCAAAACTTACCATAAAGCAGCAGTAATGAAGACGGTATGGTAGTAGCGTAAGAACAAATATGAGTCAATGGAATGAAGTTAAGAGTCCCAAAACAAACCTTTATTTTATAGACAATTATTTTTAATGAGGGTACTAAAATCATTCAATGGTTAAAGAATAGTCTTTTCAACAAATTGTGTCAAAGTTTTAAAAATGGATGAAGGATATGGACAAATATTTTCCCCAAAAGACAAAAACTGGCCATAAGTCATTAGGAACATGCAAATGAACACCACAATGATATCTAACTTCATATCTGTTAGGATGATTAAAATTAAAACGTCAGAAAACAACAAGTATTAGTAAAATGCAGAGAAATCAGATTTGTTTTAGTGGTAGGAACAGTTTAGCAATTCTTCAAAAGTTAAAATATAGAATTACTATATGACCCAGCAACTCTGCTTCTAGGTATCTAACCAAGAGAAATGAAAGTGTGTGTCCACACATATGAGACAAATAATAGAAAACTACTCATAAGAATCTCCATTCCCTGTCACATCTCCTGTCCCAAGCCAGCTCACGCCAAGCTGTGGTCAGTGGATCTAGAAGTGGTGGTGGAGGAGGCTTCAATTCTGGCAGCCCAGTTTTCCTAAGCATTAAAGCAGAGCTCATACAAAGCTGGAGGTAAGGGTTGCTCATGGTGGCATCTGAGACAGAGACGCACGGCACAGTTGCTTTATTTAAAGCAATCTGAACATTGACTCAACATTGAGAGAGCCAGGTTTAGCATCCCCCTCCAGCTCCCAGCTGAAATATCCCCCTCCCTTCTTCAGATTTTTATTTCACTCAACTCAACTTAAACCATAGTGGTGTTCACCGAGTGAAGCTTCACATTTCTTCAAGCCATGAGCACAGTATGAATGTTATGTCAGGTTAGGTTTCCTAATAGCCCATCAGGCCAGTACTGCTGTTATGTGTGTTCCATAGATGAGTGTACAGAAGCTCAGAGGTTCAACTAACCAGTTAAAGATTACCTAGCCAGTTAAGTAGTGAAGTCGGAATTTTTACCTGTCTATTTGCTAAATGTATGCTCTGACTTTTACAGAATCAGCTGTATAATTTTGAGTGAAAAATAAAATGCACAGTCCTTTGTTTAAAAATGACTATGAATTTTTTTTTTCATTTTTCTTTTATTATTCATATGTGCATACAAGGCTTGGTTCATTTCTCCCCCCTGCCCCCACCCCCTCCCTTACCACCCACTCCACCCCCTCCCGCTCCCACCCCTCAATACCCAGCAGAAACTATTTTGCCCTTATCTCTAATTTTGTTGTAGAGAGAGTATAAGCAATAATAGGAAGGAACAAGGGGTTTTGCTGGTTGAGATAAGGATAGCTATACAGGGCATTGACTCACATTGATTTCCTGTGCGTGGGTGTTACCTTCTAGGTTAATTCTTTTTGATCTAACCTTTTCTCTAGTACCTGGTCCCCTTTTCCTATTGGCCTCAGTTGCTTTAAGGTATCTGCTTTAGTTTCTCTGCATTAAGGGCAACAAATGCTAGCTAGTTTTTTAGGTGTCTTACCTATCCTCACCCCTCCCTTGTGTGCTCTCGCTTTTATCATGTGCTCAAAGTCCAATCCCCTTGTTGTGTTTGCCCTTGATCTAATGTCCACATATGAGGGAGAACATACGATTTTTGGTCTTTTGAGCCAGGCTAACCTCACTCAGAATGATGTTCTCCAATTCCATCCATTTACCAGCGAATGATAACATTTCGTTCTTCTTCATGGCTGCATAAAATTCCATTGTGTATAGATACCACATTTTCTTAATCCATTCGTCAGTGCTGGGGCATCTTGGCTGTTTCCATAACTTGGCTATTGTGAATAGTGCCGCAATAAACATGGGTGTGCAGGTGCCTCTGGAGTAACAGTCTTTTGGGTATATCCCCAAGAGTGGTATTGCTGGATCAAATGGTAGATCGATGTCCAGCTTTTTAAGTAGCCTCCAAATTTTTTTCCAGAGTGGTTGTACTAGTCTACATTCCCACCAACAGTGTAAGAGGGTTCCTTTTCCCCCGCATCCTCGCCAACACCTGTTGTTGGTGGTGTTGCTGATGATGGCTATTCTAACAGGGGTGAGGTGGAATCTTAGTGTGGTTTTAATTTGCATTTCCTTTATTGCTAGAGATGGTGAGCATTTTTTCATGTGTTTTCTGGCCATTTGAATTTCTTCTTTTGAGAAAGTTCTGTTTAGTTCACTTGCCCATTTCTTTATTGGTTCATTAGTTTTGGGAGAATTTAGTTTTTTAAGTTCCCTGTATATTCTGGTTATCAGTCCTTTGTCTGATGTATAATTGGCAAATATTTTCTCCCACTCTGTGGGTGTTCTCTTCAGTTTAGAGACCATTTCTTTTGATGAACAGAAGCTTTTTAGTTTTATGAGGTCCCATTTATCTATGCTATCTCTTAGTTGCTGTGCTGCTGGGGTTTCATTGAGAAAGTTCTTACCTATACCTACTAACTCCAGAGTATTTCCTACTCTTTCTTGTATCAACTTAAGAGTTTGGGGTCTGATATTAAGATCCTTGATCCATTTTGAGTTAATCTTGGTATAGGATGATATACATGGATCTAGTTTCAGTTTTTTGCAGACTGCTAACCAGTTTTCCCAGCAGTTTTTGTTGAAGAGGCTGCTATTTCTCCATCGTATATTTTTAGCTCCTTTGTCAAAGATAAGTTGCTCATAGTTGTGTGGCTTCATATCTGGGTCCTCTATTCTGTTCCACTGGTCTTCATGTCTGTTTTTGTGCCAGTACCATGCTGTTTTTATTGTTATTGCTTTGTAATATAGTTTGAAGTCAGGTATTGTGATACCTCCTGCATTGTTCTTTTGACTGAGTATTGCCTTGGCTATTCGTGGCCTCTTGTGTTTCCATATAAATTTCACAGTAGATTTTTCAATCTCTTTAATGAATGTCATTGGAATTTTGATGGGAATTGCATTAAACATGTAGATTACTTTGGGGAGTATCGACATTTTTACTATGTTGATTCTACCAATCCATGAGCATGGGAGATCTCTCCACTTTCTATAGTCTTCCTCAATCTCTTTCTTCAGAAGTGTATAGTTTTCCTTGTAGAGGTCTTTCACATCTTTTGTTAGGTTTACACCTAGGTATTTGATTTTGTTTGAGGCTATTGTAAATGGAATTGTTTTCATACATTCTTTTTCAGTTTGCTCATTGTTAGTGTATAGAAATGCTAATGATTTTTCTATGTTGATTTTATATCCTGCTACCTTGCTATAGCTATTGATGATGTCTAGAAGCTTCTGAGTAGAGTTTTTTGGGTCTTTAAGGTATAGGATCATGTCGTCTGCAAATAGGGATATTTTGACAGTTTCTTTACCTATTTGTATTCCTTTTATGCCTTCTTCCTGCCTAATTGCTCTGGCTAGGAATTCCAGTACTATGTTGAATAGGAGTGGAGATAGTGGACATCCTTGTCTGGTTCCTGATTTTAGAGGGAATGGTTTTAATTTTTCTCCGTTAAGTATAATGCTGGCTGTAGGTTTGTCATATATAGCTTTTATAATGTTGAGGAACTTTCCTTCTATTCCTAGTTTTCTTAGAGCTTTTATCATGAAATGATGTTGGATCTTATCAAAGGCTTTTTCTGCATCTATTGAGATGATCAAGTGGTTTTTGTCTTTGCTTCTGTTAATGTGGTTTATTACGTTTATTGATTTTCGTATGTTGAACCACCCCTGCATCCCTGGGATGAAGCCTACCTGGTCGTGGTGAATAATCTTTTTGATGTGTTGCTGAATTCGATTTGCCATTATTTTGTTGAGGATTTTTGCATCAATGTTCATTAAGGAGATTGGCCTATAGTTCTCCTTTTTGGAGGTGTCTTTGCCTGGTTTAGGGATAAGTGTAATACTGGCTTCATAAAATGTGTTTGGCAGTTTTCCTTCCCTTTCTATTTCATGGAACAGTTTAAGGAGGGTTGGTATCAGTTCTTCTTTAAAGGTCTGATAGAATTCAGCAGAGAATCCATCAGGTCCTGGACTTTTCTTTTTTGGGAGACTCTTGATTGCTGCTTCAATTTCATTTTGTGTTATAGGTCTATTCAGGTGATTAATTTCCTCTTGGTTCAGTTTTGGATGATCATATGTATCTAGAAATCTGTCCATTTCTTTTAGATTTTCAAATTTATTTGAATATAGGTTCTCAAAGTAGTCTCTGATGATTTCCTGGACTTCCATGGTGTTTGTTGTTATCTCCCCTTTTGCATTCCTAATTCTACTAATTTGGGTTTTTTCTCTCCTCATTTTAGTCAGGTTTGCCAGGGGTCTATCGATCTTGTTTATTTTTTCAAAGAACCAACTTTTTGTTTCATTAATTCTTTGTATGGTTTTTTTGGTTTCTATTTCATTGATTTCAGCTCTTATTTTTATTATTTCTCTCCTTCTATTTGTTTTGGGATTTGCTTGTTCTTGTTTTTCTAGGAGTTTGAGATGTATCATTAGGTCATTGATTTGGGATCTTTCAATCTTTTTAATATATGCACTCATGGCTATAAACTTTCCTCTCAAGACTGCCTTAGCTGTGTCCCATAGGTTCCAGTAGGTTGTGTTTTCATTTTCATTGACTTCTAGGAACTTTTTAATTTCCTCTTTTATTGCATCGATGATCCATTCTTCATTAAGTAATGAGTTATTTAGTTTCCAGCTGTTTGCATGTTTTTTGTCTTTACTTTTGTTGTTGAGTTCTACTTTTACTGCATTGTGGTCAGATAGTATGCATGGTATTATTTCTATTTTCTTATATTTGCTGAGGCTTGCTTTGTGCCCTAGGATATGATCTATTTTGGAGAAGGTTCCATGGGCTGCTGAGAAGAATGTATATTGTGTAGAGGTTGGATGAAATGTTCTGTAGACATCTACTAGGTCCATTTGATCTATTGCATATTTTAGATCTTGGATTTCTTTATTGAGTTTTTGTTTGGATGACCTATCTATTGATGATAATGGAGTGTTAAAATCTCCCACAACCACTGTGTTGGCGTTTATATATGCTTTTAGGTCTTTCAGGGTATGTTTGATGAAATTGGGTGCGTTGACATTGGGTGCGTACAGATTGATGATTATTATTTCCTTTTGGTCTATTTCCCCTTTTATTAGTATGGAATGTCCTTCTTTATCTCGTTTGATCAATGTAGGTTTGAAGTCTACTTTGTCAGAGATAAGTATTGCTACTCCTGCTTGTTTTTGGGGGCCGTTGGCTTGGTAAATCTTCTTCCAGCCTTTCATCCTAAGCATATGCTTATTTCTGTCGGTGAGATGAGTCTCCTGTAAGCAACAAATTGTTGGATCTCCTTTTTTAATCCATTTTGTCAAACGGTGTCTTTTGATGGGTGAATTAAGTCCATTAACATTAAGTGTTAGTACTGATAGGTATGTGGTGATTCCTGCCATTTAGTTATCTTAGTTGTTTGAAGGTTTGATTGTGTGTACCTAACTTGATGTTACTCTCTTCTGTCTTGCTTTTTCTTTTCCTGTGGTTTGGTGCTGCCTGCCTTTTCATGGTTAAGTTGGGTGTCACTTTCTGTGTGCAGGATCCCTTGCAGATTTAAAAATGACTATGAATTTTAAGGGGCAGACAGAAGAATGTTAAAGAGTGGAGATCTTTTAATGAAGGACCCTATTCGATTGTACATGTCAGACACCTCTGAAGACATCTCTGTACTTATGTTCCGCCAGTTCCTAATGACAAGAACTTCCTTGGGATGTGTGTGTGTGTGTGTGTGTGTGAATTGATTTAACAGATTTCTTGGTCCTCTGTAGAACCCAATCCAAGGATTTGGGTGGAGCCCTAGAATCTGTGTTTGTAATCGGTGTCTGGGGAAATTGTAATGTGCCAAGCATCTTGGTTGTTTGGGGAACTTGCTTTGTGCTTAGCTCTATGCTAGGCACTGTGTGTCTATGGTAAGATAGGGAACATTGATAGCTTCAGGGGGAATTCAAGTCTATGCATCATGAAGAATTCTCTTGCCCCTTCCAACACGTCTAAAACCAGGAATGGGCCTCTTTATACTCCCAAGTTGGAACTGCCTGAATTTAAAGCACTGCACAATTTATTCAGAGGAAGTCTTTCAAGAAGGAGTGGGAGCTAGGCCACAGGATTCTAATCTTGAATATTCAGGAAAAGCAGCATGTCCTATTCAACACGGCTGATCAATAATGAGTGCATTCAGACTCTAAATGTGTGCATTATGTACAGATACAAAATATACAATGCCCCCAAAACGGGGAAAGACATTTCTGATTGAATTTTTTTGTTTGGGTTTATAAAAATAACTTGTGGTGCATCAATTACTCTCCATTTCCATGGATACAGGCAATACTTTATTATGTAACTCTACAGCTGTGCCGGTTTTTAATATAAAACCCAGATTTTTTCATCTATTTCTCTTTCATAGTTACTGAACTGAGATAATAACATCTTTTACCTATGAATGTATTCATTCCCTTTTTTCCTCACCATCCTGCAAACTACTATTGATTAGAATTTCATTTTGTGGCTTTTGTAATAAAATCTCCAGTAAATGTTACCATTGCAGGCAGTGGAAGGGTGGAGTGGGGGAAGGTCATTCTTTATGTATATTGTGTGTAAATATGTATGTATAAAGAATGCAGTGTGTGTGTGGGTGTGTGTGAGCGTGTGCACACATTCTTCCAGTCTAACAAGTGAGCTCCTAAGCATTGTACTGACTTCCAATTTGCTCTAGGGCAACTTTCAAATAGGTGTTTATCCCACTTGAACTATCTTCTACACTTATTTTATTTTTAAACAAAGAACACACCATCCCTTTTTTAAGAACAGAACTCTGTCTCTGCAGCTCTACAATTTGCAATTCAGTGCCATTGTTTTTACCTTACTGGTGATACTTAATGTTGATTGATATCATGTAGCTTTTTCTAGGTCTCCCTGAATAGGAATGGTCTCCCATCATCCTAGCAGTGATTGGAGCAGAGAGTGATTAGAAAAGGAAGAGATGGTGTGGCATGAACATTTGAGGGAGTCCTAAAAGGGGCCAGATTAGGGAAATGGAGCTGGAAGGGATTTGAGGGGCTATGGGAAGGCCTTCTGCTTCTGCAAATGGTCAGCCATTAGGAATTCTCCCACAATCAGTTGAAATGCTCTGTGTAAACAGGGTTAATCTTGAGGCCTGGAATGGACCTGAGTGCCCAACAACTCCCTGAAATTTTTATATTAAAAAAATGCATGTATTTGTATATGTGCCCTTTTGGATCTGTCAGGTAGATTTCAGGGTGACTCTCTGAGTTACAACAGTTCTTAGAGAGATCATTCTCCCTTTGGATGACAGAAACAATCACGACCATCTGGGTCTCAGTGATTGACCTAAAAGGCAGGCACCTGACCCAGATTGGGCCAATGATAGCCCTTCCCTGGGAATTTTCCAACTCCCCTGGTAGATGATGTGAGGATTCATCATGCCTCTGCCTTGTGACAACAGCCTATATGAAGTAGGAGTGAATCAAGCCACCAACCAGAAAAAAAGTAGAGAAGAGAGGAGGGAGAGACTATAGTATGAAGACTGCCCTTGAGCCAGATCCATTCATGCCCCTTCTAAACTTTGAATATTCAAAATCCATAAATGGCCCTTTTGAGCGCAAGCTAGTTTTTCTGGAGACCTGTCACTGACAAGCAACAGAATCTTGATATGGCATCCAGCTACCTGGAAGGCAGAAACCAGACGGTCATAGAGCTAATGAGACCCTAACCTCAAAAACAAGCTAGGTATGGTGGTGCTACTCACCTATGGTCCCAGCTACTCAGGAGGCAGAGGCAGGAGAACCACTATCTGAGGCTGGCCTGGGCAAAGTTTAGCAAACTAAAAAGCAAAAGCAAAAGGACTAGGGGTGTGGCTCAAGTGGTAGCCTGCTTAGTAAGCGAGAGGCCCTGACTCCAGCCAGTGTGGGAACATTCGTGTAAGACTGTCTCCCTGCAGTCAGCTTAAATGTTATTGTTTCTGGAAGGGATAGCTCAGAAAGGGATCAATAAACCTGGTGTGAATGGAAAGGCATTGACCAGATGTTCTTTCCTTTGATAAGATCCTAGGAATGAATGTGGAGCCCTAAGGATTCACCTCCTTCTCAGTTTTGCTTGGAATTATCTCTGGGTGGAGGTGGGGGGCAGTGCTGCTGACTGCACAAGCACTTATTAAGCACTATGTACATAATTCTGGGTAACTTACTGTAAGAAATGAAGGCTTGGCCCATGTATCCACCTTGTTCCTACCATTCTTCCTGCCTCCGTCTGCATGAACTCAACCTTCTTGGCTCAATCTTAGAATGTTTTCAACATGACTCTCTATGCAGTCTCCACTGTAGATTAGAGTTAGTATGCAAAATAAAACCTGTTTCCTATCCCCAGTTTAGGTTCTTGTTGTATTAAAGTTGCAGGTTGGGGATCAATTTCCTAAATAATCACAAGGGAGGGATAAAGAAAGGCATTGCTAGGAAAGGGACAAAATGGTGGAACTGTTGGACAAACATCAACAAGAATTTAGAAGTTAGGAAAAAGGCATCGCCAATCGGGTTATTTAAATGTTGTTATCACTAAAAACAGAGAAGAGGAGGGCAAGCTGAAATCGCCCTAATTACTTCTCCCCAAGCATCCCAGCCTGTGAGCCTAGAACTGGACAGCCTGACAAGTCAATACAAGATGCACAGCAAGGAAGTCGTTATTACTTTTTGCTCTGGGGAATTTAAGAAATTGAGAGAATAAGAACCTGGTGTCCAGGGAAATAAGAAAAATATTCTTAAAAGTGAGTTTTGAGAAGTTGCAGATGAGAGCGTTTGCATTCCTATTCCTATATTTATCCAGAAATGAGCAACACTATGTTAAACCTTTACTTAGTCAACAGCTGATTAAAGGGCAAGTGGTTTCTAGCCTCAGCAAAGCTAATTCAGAGATTAGAGCAACTGAGTTGCCTCAGACCATCTTGCCAGTGGCTTCTCACTCCTTTGGACAGAGCTAATTTCCTTATTTCCATAGTAACTTCTGGCCACTGAGGACTTTTTCCAGGCTTCCTTATCTTCAGGCTGAATCCCTCCAGGGGTCACAATCCTACCCAACTATGGCTGACTGAGTCACAGCTAGATTCTCACTCCAACTAGGCCAATCAGATTTCTTCTTTCCACATTTGAAATGAAATCATTGCATCTTTAGCAGGTGTCAGTGGACCTAATAGGCCATTTTAGATGGGAAGGATAGTTGGGTGCAGTTACTCAAGCCTATACTCCTAACTCCTTGGGAGGCAGCAATCAGGAGGATTGTGGTTCAGTGTTTCAAGGTCAGCCTGGGCAAGAAGTGCTTGAGACTCCATCTTAACCAATAAAAGCTGGGTGTGGTGGCACATGACTGTCATTCCAGTTACTGCAGGAAGCATGAATAGAAAGATCATGGTCCAGGCTGGCCCAGGCATAAAGAAAAACCCTATCTCAAAAATAGCCAACACAAAAAAGGGTTGGTTGAATGGCTCAAGTGATAAAGCTCTTCCCTAGCAAGTGTGAGGTCTTGAGTTCAAACTCCAGTACCCCTCCTCACACACACACACACACACACACACACAGACACACGCACGCACACACATGCACACACACACACACACACACACACACAGATGTGAGGAATAAGAGTTTAAGGCTGAGGTGGAGCAGAGAGGCTCTTTTGGAGAAAAGGTTAGGGAAGAGAGTTGACTGTGCTTTCTCAAGATAAAGTCCATTTAATTTCTACTTGTCTGGGCTTCCGTTCTCTGCAAGCAAATCTGTTCAGACCCAATCTTCTTCCACACATCTGGAATGTGTACCTCTGTGAGCATAAGCTGATGTTTCAGTGGCAGAAGAGATTATGTTACTTGGTGTATTGCTACCACCTCTTAAAAACATCACCATTGATTTCCACCCTGAAAAAGAAATTTCCATTCAGTCCTTGTGATTATCTCAGTTTGGAGTTTGCCTTTAACACCTAAGACTTGCTGATTTCTTATTTCAACAAAGAGAGGATAGGACTTAAGCTAAGAGCCTTCAGCAATCAACATTATCAGGCTAGAAGTTAATAAGATTATTTTGCATTTATTTTTAGGTTGCATTCTTTTATAGTAGGTGATCTGACTTTTCATTGTCTTCATTCAGTTCCACACAAACCATGAGAGCTATTAAAATAATTGTTGCTTAAAGCCACTAAGTTTAGAGGTGATTTGTTATCACCTCTAAACATTGTTGGCAATGGATAGTGGGACAGAGTCTATGGCAGATAATTCAACATAGGGAAATTAATCAGAGAGTCAGTTAGAAAGATGTTGGAAGAGAGCAAAGGGATGGTGAGGCAACCCAGAGTTAGCAACAACAGGAAGTTGTTACTGCTCAGAGGACCAAAGAGATGCCAGGAGGTGTTACCATCTCCTGGTCCAAGAACCAGCACCACCTGGCCAGAGCTGGAGCCATGGTGGGGATTATCTGGTAGGAGCTGAAACTCCAGAGGCAACACAGCTATAGGAAAAGATAAGAGTCCAAAAGAGAGAGAGGGATACAGGAATATTTCAGCTTTTCCCTTTCTCTCACTCTCCAACCCCTTAGTGGGCATTCCAGGAGACTCTCATCCAAATCCTGTTGCTATGGAGCCTGGGCACCATCCTTTGCAGGAGTCGGTCCCCTGGGATACAAAGAAGGGCAGAGCAAGGGCAGACAATAAGAACAAATGAGATGAATGACCAGTATACAGAGTCATATGACACAAAGAAGGCAAAATGCTTCCAAGGAACCACTGTGGTCTCTTGGCTTAGAAGAGAACTGAGGATGTGAAAGATGCAGGAAGTTTCATAGATTGCTCTCTGAGACCTGGCTCATGTGCTCATTGCTGGAGCTGGGGCCAAAGTGGGGTGGGGCTGGGGTCAGGCTCATTTGAATAGAAAGGCAATTTATCTAAAGAAAATTCAAGTTTTTGTCTCAAGAAGAGTGGATACTGGCATCTTCTCTAACTTCAGCACTTCTCTTACCTGCCTTGCTCCTATTTTGCTGTGGTCTGACCAGTCAAACAAATTCTGATGGTACACACTGTACCTTCTTCATCTCTGATCCCAACACTGTCTCGCATGGTGGCAGGGACCTAGTAGGTGCTTGATAAGTGTGGATTGAATTAGGTTTAAGCAGTTGCACTAGACATTTATCTCTAGGACATGACAGGCATCTGAGTGTACAGACTGTATTGCTTTTATTTTCCCTAAAATGTATGTTAGACAGAGAAGGTTGAAGCAACACTGGCCCAAACCCCACTCCCGGATTGGGGACCCTGACCAAACCAGCTGAGCACTCATATCCATTTGCTACAAATTAGAAAAACAGCCTTCTCCCTTCAGTTAGCCCTTGGCATAATCTTGCCCTTCCAATTTGAACTGCACATCAGTACCATTTCTTTCTGTTGGATGTCTAAGGACAATCTGATGCCACTGTTGTTTCTCCTTGCTTTTCAGATTTATAAGAGGAAACACATTCTAGAGTCCTGTTTGTTATTCAAATCCCATTTAGAAAGTACCTTCACCATCACATTGCAAAACTGAAGTTCTTCCATTACTCTACACAAATTAACCTCAGATTCAGTTTCTGCACAGGGCCACCACATAAGCTTGGGGTTTTTTTGTCATTGTCCTCCAAACCAGCCTCCCACTGACCAAGACCATTATGGAGCCTGTTTATAATAGTGTCATTAAAAATGAAGAGCTGTCAAGGATCCCTTACGATGATGCTGGAAACTGTATTTGCAAAGCTTTTTTAATGACTGGATGGTATTTTAGAGGTAATGGAACACTTTTAATGAACTATAATGCAATAAATCAATCATAGTGCCTGTGCCTTACCTGACTGTCTTTATATTTATTGCAGCTTGTAGAAAACCATTGTTAATTCTTCCATCCTACCCCCTCATGACCTACAGAATTCAAGAAAAAATCTAGATAAAGAATATTTATATTTTAAAAGATCTGTATTTGCTTTGATTACTGCTTACCAAACCCACTTTTCAAAGTACCTATTGGAACATGGATTTTTAAACTTTATTTCTACTTTATTTCTTTTGAGAGGCTTGTATGAGGGTTCTTTGATTGTAGGCAAGAGAGACTGAATGAAACTAACTGAAAAGGAGGAAGTTTATTGTAGGACATCAGAAACTCAGATTTGCTGAGTGTTTCAAAATTGATCAGGAATGGACCATAACCAGACAGTTCTGGAGGCTAGCAAATAGGAATTTAGGAAGTACCTTGTAGCAGAACAGTTGGACAGAGTACTTCTACCCCCTTCAAGCATGAAAATTGCTCTCCCATGGCAGAGCATATGAGTACCTGAGCCTGAGTCATGTGTCTGCTTTCTGGCTGTACTGAGGAGGGAGAGGAAAGACACGGTCTTTTTGGCTTCCATCATATGAAATGGGCATCTAATTTGCTATCCAATCCAGATGACACATAATGGGAGAGATAATTTCCCAAAAGGAAGTCACTGAGCTGTTCAAAAGTGATATTAACTAAGGGAGTGTAAGCTGCTATAACAGATAGTATCCCCAATTCTCTTTATTGGTTTAACCCAGGAAACGTTTATTTTCCACTTACCTAATAGTCCTCTTTGGTTGTTTCTAATTATGAAGCTCATTTTAAAGAGGTAATTCAGGGATCCAAGTTCCTTCTATTTTGTAGCTCTATGTTTGAACATGTAGCACCCAGACTCACTCTGTGGAACTTCTATATTCCTAGGGGGAAGGCATGGAAAGTTGCCATTGGCCTGTTTTTATGGGCATCATTTCTGCTCACATTCCATTGGCTAGAACTCAGTCACATGACTCTACCCAATTGCCAAGGATGATGGGAACTACAATCTGAGCCAGGGCATTTGCTTCCAATGACATTCTGTACCCTGGCAAGAAGCATGAACCTGTGAAAACAAAGACTAGCCTTTGTCCTATCAGAGGAAATGCAGGGTGATTGACAGCTTCCTACATGGATAACAGTAGCTTGTGGGTTTGGGCAGGTGTTAGACTTCTCTATTTGAGCCCAAATGTTTCCAAAAGAAAAATTTTCTTGCTTCTTCTATTTCTCCCCCTACTCATTTCTGATCCAAAAGTTTCTGGTGAGACAGGACAGGTATTGCTAGTTAAATTTTACAACTGGAAAATTTGCAGATTAGAGAAGATGAGGTTTAACATTTAGACCTTTGGACTTGTAAGAAAATGCCCCTTTTACAACATCACCCTACATCTGTAGCATCTTAACATCTTGTTGCTTCCTTGAGCAAAACAGGAAGTTCCATACTAACATTGGAACCAAAACAAATTCCCTGCTCTAATGCAAATATATCTATGTACTTGTAATATCTAAAGTAAAACCCTACCCTCATTTTCCCTTCTCTATAGCCCCCCTCTAACTCAGCTCTCCAATTCAGCTCTCTATTTAGGCTTGTCTCACAAGTTTATTTTTTCCCCAGAGATGAAAGAAAGTTCCCAACAACAACCTCAAGCATTTTTAAACAAAGATCTTAGTTGTTATGCAAACATAGTTTCATTTTCACAAAAGAGCATTGCACAAAAAGAAAAATAAATGCACATTTCAAAATGTCAGTTAAGAAATGAGAAACAAAGCAAAACAAAAAAACCCAATGTAAACCTGCCAGGGAGAAGATGCAATATAATGCCAATTTACTGAGAGAATGATTTTCCAATGTCATTGAGGTAAATGGAAGAGATTGGCCTATGACCAAGAACATTCTGACAATTTAAAAACTGGCTCTGTGTGTGTGTGTGTGTGTGTGTGTGTGTACACATATGCACACACTATATACATATATGATATTAAGAAGATTCAACTTAAACCAATACATATTGTTTTGGGATATTTTGGAAAAAATGGTAGGCTAGAAACAGAATAAATACAAGTTTACTGCTTGAATTTTTTGCTTCTGTATCATGGAGTATTAGCATTAAGTTTACATTGAATACATTATCAAGCAAAGTGATATGCCAGACATGTGATTCTGATCGGTGCTCTGCTCTTTCCCAGTGAGGGGAAAGGTCATTTATCCTGCAGCGGCAGTGTGCCAGAGTGGCAGGAGTACTGGACTTAGGATAGAGCTCGGTTCAAGTCCCATCTTTGTCTGTCACTGTGGGTACAGGTGTTTGTTTTCTGGGATTCAGTTACCTCTGCCATGAAGTGAAAGGGTTAGAGAAGATGGTCTTTGCAGCCCTTTCCATCTCTAAAATTGTTCTCAGATTTCCAGAGTCAGCTGTAGAAAGACAAGCATGTTCCCCTCTCCAGTTACAATCTGCCACATAAACCTCCTTATTTGCTTTTGCCCTCAGTTTCCATACTGACTCAATAAGCTGTGGACCTTTGTTAACACCAGCACAAGCACAAGTTGATGTGTCGCTTTGGATTTGCCTGGCCCTACCTGTCCATCAGAATCTCAGCTTTGCAGCATGACCTGTTGGGACTGTCCTGCTGTAAGAGGGATCAGAGGGACAGAACTGCCATGGGGTCTTGGCTTATCATAGGGTGCCACAGTACAGAAGAAGAAGAAGTAGAAGTGTCTCAGTCATCATCCCTGTCACCTCAACTAACACCATTGGCCTCTAGCCTGCCTGGGCATGAATTGCTTTTCAGCTGACCTCCCTGTGCTTGCTCTGGTAGTCCAAGGGAGTAACACAAACCAGAAGTGTGAAAAAGTGAGTGCTTTGTGGCTCAAACTCCATCCAATGAGAAAAGAGAGGGAGGATGGCATTGCAAAGAAGTTCCTCGTCTTCTTTTTTCTGACAGACAGTTACAAGTGGCAGTAGCTCCATAGAGATGTTCCAGATGGTCAAACAGGGGCTGGGTTTCTTGTGAGCCTGTGGCCAGTTCAGTGAAGAACTCTTTCATTTGCTTTTCCCTCCTGCCTGTCTCTTGCCTCTTCTTCCTCATTCTTGATTCCCTGCTGTCACATATCCCAGTATAGCCCTAGTGCATCCCTGCCCTGGGCTGTTCTCTAGAGAACTGTGCCAAGACAGTACCTCTCAGCACTACTACTGGACACTTTCCCTGGCCTTTGAAAGATTCCTGTACACATCACTCCCAGATGTACCATGGAATCTGACAGTGAGAAACTTAGTTTCATATCAGTGTGTTCAGCTTGGAGAGAGCTTCTGTTTGAAGAAGCTCTGTCTTAACTAATTCTCCACCACCCTTTTTTTTTTTTTTACCAAAGTAATTACTTTGTTTTTAAAACAATTTTTATTATCATATTATTTATACTGGGGATACATTGTGACATCTACAAAAGTTCTTACAATATATCATAGTTAAATTCACTCCCCTCCATCATTCTCCTTTATTCCTCCCTCCCCTCACTCCTGGAATAGTTTCAACATGTCTCATTTTTCATTTTCATACATGAGTACATAATATTTCTACCACATTCACCCTCCTTCACCCTTTCCTTATTTCCTCTCCCTCCTGCTGGTGCCAACCCCACCACTCTTAATAAATTCCCCCTCATCACTAGAGGCCAGGTCTCAGGCAGAAGTTCATGGGAATCATAAGCATTCAATCACCTTGTTTCATTTCACTGCATTTACTTTGTGCTTTGCTTCTCTTTATGGTGACACTCATTTTCCAGTGATAATAGTGATGCACAGCTCCCTATTAATAAATTTAACTAGAAAAATAACTCAATTAAAAATGAGTAAGCAAATCATAGAGCGAGATGATCAGGAACAGAATGGGAACACATGCATTGTACATAGAGCAGGGGGTTGGCCAACCCATGAAGGCACACGGGGAGCAGCTGACATTTGGGAAATTGCCTTGGAGTGAAGGCTTTTGCTTAGTGCTGCAGCAGCAACAGCAACCAGCCTCAACCTCAGTTTCAAGATCCTCTTTTTCCTTGCCAACTTGTCTTTGAAATCTTATGATCTGTGGCCTCTGTCCTCCCTGGGATGTAGAAGTCTTCTGGTCTTCCAGAGGGGTTTGGTCAATGTGTTTATATAGTGAAAGGAAGATATTCCTACTTCCTACTGTCTCTATGACAGCAGAAATTCTGTGGCTTCTATTGAGACCTTCTCTCCCTTCGTGGCTTGTTGCCCTAGTCCAACCCAGCTGCTTGCCAGTTCTCAATTGTCTCCTTTTCCCTCTATCTCTTTTCTAGATCTGTTTTTCTTCTCTTACATTCCCTAGGGCTCTTTCTAGGCTTACCTACTGTACTGAAAACTCAATGTTTAAATGTCACCTTTCTTCAATAATTTACAGAGAGAGGTGGCTCAGAGCTTAGAAAATGCCATTTCCAATGACCTCTTCCTAATGTTCCATCACCTCCTTCTCCTGGCACCTGTGCTTTGAAGTAGATTGTAGAATTTCTCTTTGCAATTTGGGTTTTGTTTCTGGGACAAAGTGTCTAGGAGCACAGGATCTTTGCCTGCCAAGTTAACTCCTTCTATGCCAGACCCAGGACAGGTGTGTGGCAGGAGGGCAGCACAGTCTCAGGATGAAGACTGGGGTCTCACCAGACCCCAGGCCTAGCAGTACCTGATGCAGAGGAGTTACTGTGATGTGCAGCTGGGAAGACCCTAAGAGCCAAGGCCTCATGCATATGGATAAGGCTCCTCTGACAGTCCTGAGGATGGAACACCCATCTCGTGGCCACCAATTTCTGTTTTGAAAAAGAGGGCAAAAAAGAAAAGAAAGGGAAGAAAGGGAATGGAAAGAACAGAGAAAAAAAGAGAAAGGTTAGAGAAGGAATAGAAGAGAAGAGAAGGGGAGAGAAGATAGAAAGGAGAAGAAAGAAAACAGAACACAAAAAAGACTTTGGCTTTGCACTCTACATGTGAAAGGAAAGACCGGGACCCAACCTGTGACCTAATAGAGCTCAGTCTTCACCATTGCCTCTGGATCTCTGATCGACAGAACATACATCAAATTCTACCGTAAATCCAACAGGAAATGACTTTGGTGGAATTTTGCTGAGGACTCTGTGGAAGTTGGAACAGCAACTTTGATCTCCAGGATTAGAAAGGGTCATGCCTTCCTCCCTGGAGTGGGCTCCCCAAGTTGCTGACAGCATCCCTCACCTATATTCAGAGCCAAGAGTCTAGAAGGAATGGGACTATTTTTCTATACCTTCTTTTGATGCAGCCCCAGTCCCTCTCACCTCCTGGAAGCCTTCCTGGATTGCCTCAGCCCACAGTGAATTTTCTCTTCCCAGGAAGAGCACGATTACTAATCCTTTTAAATCCTATGTTTCTATTAGGAACATTGCCTTATTTTTCTTTCAAACCTGCCCCCAATTTGTGCGTGTCTGTTAGAGAGGCACACAGTAAGTGCTATTATTGAGCACTATTGCTTGGGTGTACAAACGAAGAAAGTGCTGTGGTCCTGATAGGAAAAAATGTGGGATTTGGGGGGAACTTGAGTTCCATTTCAGGTGTCCCATTTATTTAGCTATGTGGCCCTGGGGACTTTTAAATTCCTCTGGCCCTTAGTTTTCTCATCTGTAAAATGTAGATAATAATACTTGTTTACAGGGAGGTCTCAAAACTTAAAGGTTATAGGAGGAGAATGATGCTTCTCCTACCTGCCAAGACGTCTTCAACCCGATCCATGGAAACTGTGAATGTGCAATGTGCCATAGAAAGGGAAATTAAACCTGTAAGTGGCATTAAATTGCTAACTGATATTACAATAGAGAGATTACCCTGGATTATTTGGATGGGCCCAACACGTTCACAAAAAGTGTTTAAAATGGAAGAGTGAGACAGAAAAGAGCCAGAGAGATGGCAAGTTAGGAGGACTAAGATCCAACTTGACGGCTTTGAAGATGAAAGAATGGGGCCACCAGCCAAGGAAGATTAGTGGTCTGGAAATTGGCAAAGGTAAGGGAATGATTCTCCCTTGGGTTTCCAGAGACAGTGCAGCCCTGATGACACCTGCTTTTAGCCCAGTGAGACCCAAGGTGGATTTTCCATCTCCAAGACAGTAAGAGAATTAACTCATGTTGCTTTTAGCCACTTCGTGGGCACTGAGTTATTAACAGTGGCAAGAGGAAACTAGTACATAGGTGTTGTGTGGAAGGCTCCTAGCACATAGTGGGTGCTTTAATATTTGGTAGCAAAGAAGGAATGAAAGAATTTTAGTACTTTCCCACACTGATGTTTCTTCCTTCCCTTGCTCCTCTTCAATACCTAGCAGGGTGCTGGGCACACACCAACGCTCCAAAGGGTCTCTAGACTCAGATGGAACTTTACTTTGGAGCACTGATTTGGACAAGAAGAATGAGAAAGAGATTCAGCACAGAAAGAGGGCAAGGCACAAATAAAAGACAAATGAACTTCCTCTGGAAATGTGGATGTGGTGACTGTGGCCCCATCCAAGGTGCAAATACAGAAGCTGGGTTTTCATGCTGCACTGTTCTGAAACTGTAAGGGAAGATGCCTGGGGGAGGATGGTGGAGAAGACCCCTCACTCATCTTCATGAAACAGAAGAGGCAGTCTCTCTGGGGTAGATGCTCTTCACCAAGGGGAAAATTGGAACATTTTTTATTTACTGAGGCATCAAGCTGAATGCACCTAGTGTGTCCTCATAGCTGTGCTCTGGTGCAGGCTAAGACAGCCAAGGCCATTGCCCTGCAGGGCCTTGCAAATTTCTTAATGCTTTTGGGCCCTCCCTGAACTCCAGGTTCTGAAGAAGATAGCCCTCCTTATGAGGATGCTGCTGATCAATTGATCGGCACGACACTGCTGCAAATCGTTGAATGTCTTCTTTCATTTTTAAAAGAAAGGAAAAAATTTGGTTTCAGCTCTGAATGCACTGGATAAGAAACCTGGAGGTCACTTTCTCTTTCTTTCAAGCTCTCTCTCACTCACTTAAATAAGGAGAAAGGCTATATTTTTCCATGGATTAAGTCTAACACAGAGAAAACTGTCACTGTGAAAACAATAGAATTTATCTCCACTGATATAGCTTGACACTGGGCAAGTGCCTGAATTGTTGCCATAGCAATAAATGTGTCGGACTTATGCATGCGTTTTTTGCTATAGGATTTTGATTAATGGCATTGACTAAATGGTGGGAAGGGGGACAGGCCAAGCAGAAGGCCCAAGAAGAGAGAACAGGCTGCACAGGGCTTGCTGTGGCCCATGATGGAGGGGTGTCAAATGGGGTTGACTGGAAACCATTTAAACACAGGCAGGGCCTCTTCCTTGCAGCAGACTGCATGCAGTGGTACCTTGAGGGAGGCACCTGGGGTGCAAGATCTTGAGGCCAGATCTTCATCACAGCCACTGATAAAATCTCACATTTGTTGGGTGTGTCCCATGTGCCAGGCATAGATCTAAGGATTTTATGTGTCTCAATTTATTTAGTCCTTACAGGAATGTTATGAGTTAGGTATTACTATTATTTTTTTCTGATGAGGAAACTGAAGCACAGAGAAGTTAATTAATTTGCCAAAAGCCACACAGCTAGTGGGTGACGGGACCAGCTGTCTGTTACCAGAAGCCACACTTAATCACTGTGCTGTGCTTTGCTTTGGGAAGAAATTCTGCCCTCCTGACCTTGGTCATCAATGCTGCAAGGAGCATTGGGGGAGGGCAGGGTGGGAGAGAGAATAGCTCAGTGAAAAACATCTCCATCTCTGGAAAAGCAACTCAACTGTGTGTGTGTGTGTATACATCATACTTGCTACAAACATCCTAGACACCCATGACGTGCCCGAGCCTGCTGTGTACTGACCCCACTGTCTGTCTTGAATCCTCTACATTCACTATGAGGCAGAGGTGCAGGATGATCGGAGCCAGGCTTGAGAGCCAGAAAAGTTGGATTCTGGGCTCCTCACTCTTAGCATGACCTTGGGCTGCTCACTTGGCCTCTGTTTTCTCATCTATGAATTGGGTACAACACCAGCACTACTTACCCATGGCTGGGGGATTAAGTGAGATGATGTATGGTGAACCCTGAACACAGTGACTGACATCTGGTAAATCTTCAAATTAAGTTTATTTGCCTGATGTTCAGAAAATCCTTCTAGTTTGCAGATTCAGGCTTTTCTTTAGCTCAAATAACTTTTCTATTATCATTTTCTTTCTTTTTTTTTTTTTTTTGGCTTCTGCTCTTTCTATTCTTATCCTTTTGATAATTCTTTTTACATGTCAACTGGATCTCCTGATTATGCCCACCTAACATTTTTACTTCTTCATTTTTAAGCTTGTATTCTTTAAGATGAGGTTATATTTATCATCTGTCTTCTACTTCACCCGCTTGATATTTTTCTTCATTATGCTCACTCTCCTGAAATGACTTCTAGTTTCAGATTTTTCCTTTAGGGCTATTTAGTCTAGTTTCACAGATTCAATGTTATGTGACGTATGTTTGAAACCATGCACTCAGAACTCTTTTTAGCATTTTGTTTTCCAATTTGCAGCAATAAATCTGTATGAGAAAGTCTGCTTCTGCAAGGGGCCGCTGTACTGCTGGGCATCAGTGTTGCTGGTCTGACTTCTTTATCCATCACCCATCACTCAGGACTCGTTTACTGAGTGTCTATTGTACCCCACACCATTTATCATGCCAGATGGTCACGAGGACTCTGGGGGAAAACACAACAGACTAAAGTGACTGGATTGACACTGGCTCTATATAGAATGGCCTGCAAAGGCAATATTTGAGCAGGTACCTGAAGAAAGGGAGGGAGGGAGGGAAAATGTGGGTGTGGGGCATTGTAGGTAGAGGAACAGCAGTGCAAGGACCTGCTCTGCTTGCAGGAGTGAATCTGCTACTGTGGAAGACAGCTTAAGTGGGAAACCTCAGGAGATGGCTGTCACCTGGGTGCCTCTTTGTTTCTCAGGGCCTGCCTACTTCATAGTATAAATTGCTTCTGTTAGATTTTTCTCTAACTCCCAGAAATGATGTTTTTATTTTCCTTCAAGGGAGAATTTTGTGTGACCCATGGTAGGATTCTGTTTGTCCTGGAGCAGGAATCCTTTAAGTTTGGCATGCGGATGGCACCTAGTCTAGTGTCAGGGACATTTAGTGTGCTCACAGCATCATAAAGGATGACACCATATCTTACTGCAGGAGACTGATGATGGCAAACACATGGCACAGATGTCCCCATCCCATGGTGAGAAGCACTTAGTCATCATGATGGCATTTTCTGCTGAGCCTAGATCCCACTTCAGAATCCTCTTAACACTCCCACACCATGGTGTTTGGTACCCAAGATGAAATCTTTTGACCATCCTTGATGACAATTGCTGATGCTGATGAATGCATATAAATTGACATTTTATATTAGGTTGAACTATATGAACTTGTTGATAAGCAGAATGGCAATTTTATATGGTTCAATCTAATATGTTGAATTAAATACAACTCAGCTTAATGCATGGTTGTTGGGGAATCTTTTTCTAAGTAGTTTTTTTTTTCCATGTGTTGAGTTTCTTGAAGCAGGACCCACCCGTATTCATTAATGACTAACATATTTACATGACACAATTCCTAGCCCTTGTCTAATGACCTTTCATCATGAGGTGGCCCACCAGACATACCAGCAGCAATAGCTTTTTCCTCTGACCTCTATGTAGCAGCCATGTTGTTCTCATCATTTACTCTCCTCCCCGGAAAAGGTTTATGCTTTCCCAGCCCACTTGTGCCTCGTGCCTCCTTGTGGGAGAAAAGTACTCCCTCCTCCCCCTTTACATCAAATTTGGTCATGCGACTTGGCTTCATCCAACGATCTGTGAAGCGTGGGGGCAGAGCTTAAAAACCATTGCAAGACTCATCCATAGTGCTCTGTTCCCTCTGCCGGGAGAGCTGAACCTTGGATTGTGAAGACAAGTGGAGCAGAAGTATGAGCCTTAGCTTTGCTGCTGCAACATACAAAGTAGGTAAGAAATACACCTTCATGTGTTGGGAATTGTTATTGCAATCTTATATAGCCAGCATTGGATACCATGCTCAGAAATGAAGGTCTCATCTACTCGCTCTGGGTGAGCATCATGTAGGGTAGTGCTCCATGGAGGGTGTTTGGTTTACACACAGTGATAGGGCAGGGTCCACCATAACACGATGGGTGAGGTAGAAACCTTTAGGAGAATGTGCCCAAATCATATGGTCATAGACGGTTTGTGAAAAAAACCAAAGAAGTTTGGAGTTTAGATAAGCCTGAAAATAGTGGATTAACTGATGTTGAACAGGTTTCTTTCTAGCAAGACATTTCAGAGCCTTAAATATGCTAACGTGCATTGTGAATCAACAAAGGGAAGAGCACATATATAGAATTTATGGTTTTCCAAAATTGCTTGATCATAGAACTCTTTATTAGAGCATTTTTGTAGGCTTAATGTTTTAGGAAAACCTTGGTAAAAGGTGCTTCTGGTGGCAGCACAATTTTGCTTGTGTGTCCCATCTCTTCCCACCATTTTTCCTTTTGTCTCTTCCCTCACCTTTGTCTTTCCTGTTTGCCACCTGCTCTTCTGCCTCTACTTACTCCTCCCTGTCCTCCAATTATCCTACCTTCTCTTTTCTCCTCCTTCTTCACGTCTTCTCTTCTTTCCATGCCTTTCTGTTGTCCCTTCCTCTCCCCTGTTCACTCCCTGAACCCTTTTCTTACTCTCTTTAGTTTTCAAGGAAGCCCGTGAGTTTTCTTGGACTCAGTGACCCAAGGGAACACCCTGTTTCTTGTCAAGTGTCATTCCCAAACAAGAAAGCCAGTGATGGTGCTGCCCAGTCCTCCCAGATGTGGTGCTAATTTTAAAGTGATGGTCTTTAACATTGCATCAGCCTCCTTAAGGGGAGACCTTTTGTTCTAGATTCAGACAAAGCAGCACAGTCGGCCTTAAAAGAAAAAAAAAACCTGTTTCATTTTATATTGGAAAAATACAATGTGACATCTGGAGAATAAATTGTTCAGTCAGCCAGAAATACGCCTTGTAAAAATTGCTTAGGTTTCTGTAACAAGATTATTTACCTAGAGTGTTCACCTATAATACAGCACACTTTTGAAATGGACCTTTTATGAAACACATCAAGAACTGTAGAAATGTATTCAGTGCATTAATCTACAACACTGCACACTTTGCTGCACTCTCAGAGCAGATTTCAAAACTCAGACCATCTAATGAGATAGAAAAAGTTATTCTCGTACTGTATTCATTCCACTCATGTTCTGTACTGAGCCCTTGGGAAATTTTACATAATGCAGTAAGTTTTTCAACACACACACACACACACACACACACACACTCACACACACACAGAGTCACACACATTCATGCACAAACAAAATATATGACTGTTCAGATGCGTGTTCCATTGAGAACACATCAGGCCCATGTTTCAACAGCCCACGTGTAGGGCACAGGCTGGCTATTTTAGATACCAGAACTGTATAAATATTTAAGGACCGCAATTTAATCCAAATGAGAGATCGCTCAGGTGCTGTCAGCTACTTCCATGACTCCTTCTTTTCAGATTATGGGGTGACAGTTTGGATAGCAATCTCCTGGCAATTTGAAGGACTGCCTCTGTTTGAATCTGGCAGCTGGGATTGGGCCTGATGTGGCTGAAGCAGGTGGATGTTGGAGAAGTGGGTCAGGTGGGAGAGGCAGGAAAAAGTGGGTCTGCTTTTCTGACCTTGACTTTTCTTTGCCATTCTGATGACAGCCATGTTCAGATGATTCTTCTAGCTGAGCAACTCAGGAAAAGGTGGTCCACACCCTTTTACCTCAAGGTCAACTCAACTGTCCTCTTGGGTCAATGGGTATCAGTTCTAGAAGATAGAACCCTGCAGAGTGATTCTTCCATTGAGTCCAGTGACAATAGTATCATTGCTGGGGAGCTAACTACAGGGAGGAAACCAGCATGGAAATTCAGGAGAGATAAAGAATCTGCCTCAATTTCTCTCTCCAGTGCCAAAGATCAACTAAATTCTCAGCTATCACTTTCCATCCACTTAGCTTTACCACATAGCAAAAGCTGCAATGAGCCCAAAGTAGGGTTGGTGGCAGTGGTGCATCATCTGTGTCTTGGATGACAGAGTGCTGGAGGATGTCAGCCTCTGCTTTTGAGGGTCTCTGTCTTTTTTAAGTGAACATTATTCTTTTTTCTTTGTCTGAATTTCACTCTCTGGGAGACTACCAGCTTGCTTTAGAAACTTTCCTTTCTTCCCGGCTTCTCCTTTCATGGTGTGTTGTTTTCATTCTTCATGGTCCAACCCAAGCCACCTATCTTCTATGAAGCTTCCATGACTCCCTGGCTCACGTGAATTTTTCCCATCTTGATCCTCTCACGTAATCTGTTGGACCACACAGTTTAGCTGTCGTCATACACAGCCTTGCCTTGCTTCTTCTAATGTGTCCCCCACTGTATGTTAAGTGGAGATATCAGAGAATGGAAGGGCCAGTGCACCCAAAATAATCAAACTAGGATTCTAGACTTCCCCCCTATCACTTATTCATCATGTGAACCTTGGGCAAGGGCCTTCACCTCCTTGAGCCTCAATTTCCTTGCCTATCAACCAGAAGTGTTCTTCACATTTCATAACACATGGCATAGTTCATTAGCATTAAACAAAAGCATTTCATAAGCTGACAATATTGGAACATATATGGAGTGTTAAAAATATTGAGCCTAGGCTGCAGGATGGCTCAAGTGGTAGAGCCCTTGCCTAGTAAGTGTTTGGTCCTGAGTTCAAACCCTTGTGCCACCACACACACACAAAAAAGATCCTCTTATTCATCAAATAATTAATATCCATAATATATAAAGAGCTAAAAAAATTGAACACCCAAAGAATAATCTAATTAATAAATGAGCAAACAAGCTGAACAGAGTTCTCAAAAGAAGAAGTACAAATGGTAAACAAATACATGAAGAAATGTTCAGCATCCTTAGCTATCTGGGAAATGCAAATCAAAACTACACTGAGATTCCATCTCACCCCAGTCAGACTAGCTAGCATCAAAAAAACAAACAAAAACAAAACTGGTGAAGATGCAGGGAAAATGGAACCCTATACCCTGTTGGTTAGAATGTAATTAGTGCAGCCACTATGGAAATCAGTATGGAGTTTCCTCAGAAAACTAAAAGTATAAGTGAGGCACCACCAGGAGACTGAGATCAGGAGGATTGCAGTTTGAGGTGAACCTGGACAAAAAATTTGTGAGAGCCCACCTTAATGGAAAAGCTGGGTGTGGTGGTGCCACATGCCTGTTACCCCAGCAATAGTAGGAAGCATAAATACGAGAATCATGGTTCAGGCCAGCCTGGACAAAAATTGAGACCCTATCTCCAAAAATCACCAGAGCAAAAAAGCCTGGAGGTGTGGCTCAAACAGTAGAGAGCCTTCCTTGCAAGTGAAAAGCTCTGAGTTTAAACCCCAGTACTGACAAAAAAAAAAAAAAAAACCCAAAACTAAAAATAAAATTACCATATGATCCTGCTATACTACTCTTGAGCATATATGTGCAGGAATGAAAATCAGCATAAGATAGAGACCTGCACACCTATATTTATTGCATCACTATTCATAATAGCAAGTTATGGCATCCAGCTAGGTGCCAAACATCCTACAAATGGGTAAAGAAATTACTTTGTTAAGTATTATTCAGCTACAAAAAAGAATGAAATTATGTCACCTGCAGGAAAATAGACAGAGCATGGCGTTAAGAGAGAAAAGTCAGGCTTAGAAAGACAAATATGTCTTTACTCCTATGAGGGATCTAGACCTGATAGTAATAACATGACATGATTGGGAAAGGAGGACTTTTGGGAAGGGGAACCAGTAGGACTGGGGAGAGGAACAGGAGAGGGTGATAGGGATGAATATGATTGAAGTACATTATATGTCTGTGTATTTGAAAAATAGCATAATGAAACCCACTAAACACTGCTCAAACGGGGAAAGAGAATAGAGGGGGCTAAGAAAGAGTAATCAGGGTGACTATGATCAAGGGACATTATATACATATATGGAAATATCACAGTGAAAGCCCTTTGCATATTAATATATATTGATAAAAATATTGTTCTTTCTGGTTTCTATTTGTTTTCAGGTCAATGTCCCTACAGTGGCTAGAGAAGAGTTGAACATTGCACAGAAGGCCAGCAAATATTTGTTGAGTAGAAGGTTTCTTCTTCTTGCTCCAGGGTGTCCCTCACAGCTTTTAGCTTCTGGAGACTCTACTACAAAGCCCAGAGCAAACCCTAGTCTAGATGACCAAGATTTAAAGACCCTGTCTATTTTTTTCACAGAGATTCAGGGAGTTGAACCTATGTTTTCCCTTACAATCTTCTGAGAGCCTGGGTTGAAGACTTTGTTATGGAGGATTCTCCAGGAATATTCTGGATGGGGCTTGAAAGTTTAGCACAAACCATGAGATGATTTTTGTCTCTCTCTGGGGAGCGGAGAACATTAATAAAGTGGAAACACTATTTTATAAGCCAGAGTACATGTCTGTGCTGGGGGACAGTGAGGAACCTCTCAAATCTTGAGGGGACCCCATTTGATTAGGAAATTGGTTGACTTTCTCCTTGGTTTTGTGTTTCCCCACAAAAGATCTTTCCCTTATTTTCTGAAGAGATGATAGATTTCATTGCTGACAAGGAGGAGTGCTCCCTTTTTCTTTGTCACACTGGTGGCCTGGGAGAGAACTTTGGTTAAAAGTCTTCACACTGGCCCCAGGGCTCAGAGCCACCCAGATGCTTGGAGATCCCACCTTCAGAGAGAGGCCGAAGTGTGTGATATATCTGGATATGTTCTGGCTATTAAGAAGGGAAATAAAGGGTGGGTGAATCCTTTCAGTCAGTGTCCCCTGGAAGGTCTAGAATCTCCATCTTGTGAAAGTATGGACTGGTCCAGAGAGACAGCATCACGTTTTACAGTGCTTTTAAGAGATCCTGGGCTCTGCACCCTGGTTGAAGCAACTTTGTCTCTTTTTCCTTTCCAGTTGGCTGACATACATCTATGTTTCACACTAATGTGGGGAAAATACAGGCTCCAAATTAAGGACTTCTTCCCATTTCTCTGAAAATGGTGTCTGGAGGGGGTTGAAAAGAGGTATATCTCAACAAGGGTCCCATTCATTGGAGAAAATTTCCCTTTATAGACATGCAAAAGACATTCATTGATTCAAGGTTTTGTGATGGGAGAAAAGTGGGAGAAACAAATAACATAGGGTCCTCTTCTCAATGACTCACCATTTGCTAGTGCCCAAATCCAGTGATGACAGTAGATTGACTATTGTCAGTGTTGTGACATATATGCATGTGAAGTTCATTAAAGATGAAGAAGGAAGAACTATGAGATGAGGGATTAAAGAAACTTGTTGGGGGAGGAAGGAAATCTACAGAAGGCTATCCCTGGAGAGAAATCAAATCTTTGGCCACTAGATGTGGCACTGCATTCATCAGAAAGGCATTTGATGAGCATTGGGCATGCCATGCACCTGAGATTTTTCCTTCTCCTCTTGCCCATCTTCTTGGTCTTCACAACTCTTAATGGCCACTAGCAGGTTGGGTACTCTGATTTAGGTTCTGACCAAACCATCTGAGTTCCAGGTGACAGAAACTCAAGAGAACTCAAGCAAAACATATGGGTTTACTAAAGAGCATGAAAGTCTCACGGAACCAAAGGGGAAGGATGTAGATGGGCCTCAGAAAGGAATTGCTGTCAGGAATTGGACTAGCTGCTGGGAATCCAAGCAGCTGCCCCACTTCTCTCATTTCTGCTGCTCTCATCTGTTCTCTTTACATTTATGTTCTTCTCTTTTGTACAATTCTTTCTGCTCCTCAGTCCAGAGATGATTGTTCCACAGCATCCAAGTTCTTAACGTGTTCTTCTTATTCTGTCCTTCGCAGAGCCCGATTATCTCTGAATTCTTACTTCACTTTTCTGGCAAAGAGAATCTGTTTAAACTAACTGAAGCCATGTCCTATCAATTTTGTCTGTAGGAAGAAGGAAAGCAGTGTAAATATGGTTGTCATGGTCCCATGACATGGTAGAAAGGAGGTTCTTAAAACAGTGGGGGCTTATTGGGAGGCTGAACAGATTGCGCCTCTACACACACACCCCTCAAAAGAATATACTGTCTACCCCTTCCCAAGCACGCGTTCTGCAGGTGAATACCAAATGATTGATTTAGGGAAAGCTCAGTTATTGGAAGAACTTAACAAAAGGGGAAAAGACGTTACTGAGTTTAGATGACGTTCTTGTTTTTTTTTTTTTTTAATAGTGTGGATTGTACCCAGGGCCTCATGTATACTATCCTGCCACTTGAGCCATACCCCCATCTCTTTTGTTTTGTATTTGGTTTTTGACATAGGGTCTGCTTACTTTATCAGAGCCAGCCTTGAACTTGAGCTCCTTTGCCTCAGACTCCTGAGTGCTGGGATTATAGATGCCAGCATGCTTGTTAGTACAAATTCTGATATTAAACAAGAAATCTTGTAAACTCTGACTCCCGCCTACTTACTTCTCCAGTCTCAACTGTTATCACTCCTAAACTGGCACTTTATGTTCCCGGAATTTGGAACTGCTTCTAGTTCCTGAAACAATGCCTGATGTTTGTGACGCCATGCCTCTGAACATGCTGTTCTCTCATTCTGGAACCTCCTTCCCCTCACCTGTCCATACTGTGATCTACTTACCTGTTAAAACCCAGCTCACCTACAGCCCTCCTCAATTCTTTCCTATTTATTTATTCGCAAACTATTAACATATGCTAGACATGACTGTAAGCTTCTTTAGGGTGGCTCTATTTTTTTAATCTTCATATTTATTCCTCTGTAAACATGTATTAATGCACAAGAAAGTGGTGTATTTTAGAGACAAAGCGTAAGAACTCTGATGTCAGATGGACCCACCAGGATTCAAATTTCAACTTTTCCAGTTCTTAGCTTTCCACCTGGGCAAGTCATTTTTACTAGGTCCCAGTTTTCATACCTCTGATAATCCTAACTGACCTGCCACAATATGGCAAGGTGATACATGCAATGTAGCAAATCTCAACAAATGTTGGATAATAGTATATGAAAATCTTCTGAACACAATTTCTCCTTTACTTGATGACTTGGATGACACTCTATTTCAACAATCAGACACATCTGTGCACCTTTAGGGGGTGATCTTTTTTAGGAACAATAACAAATATTGTTCAGTACATGGCCAAATTGCTGACTACTAAAAGTTCTACTTAAGAAATTATGTTTCACCTTTTTTAAAGAAAAGATTTGGTTCCATTCCCCTTCTTCTATATGGGGAAGAAATGGAAATGCAAGCTGGGGTTTGATCTCACACCTAAGAATTCCCTTCAATAGCCATGAGACTGTTGAGACAATACATTCTTCCAGACCTCTCTACCCTCCTCCCTGCTTGCTGGCCAAACCTCTGTCCATTCATCCAGAAAAGGGCTCATTCCAGGACCATGGAGGAGCTTTGTAAAATTCTAGAAGGCTGAGGTTTTCAAGCAGAATTCTATGGGGAATAACCTCTTGTTCTGACAGAGGATAGATTAGGAGAGCAATCTCTCCCTGTACCTGCTTTCCCTCCCCACTCTCTTCCACATATCCTTATTTGTGAGCTATAGGATTTTTAAAATATTAAGAAAATGTACCTATTTTGCTAAGTCTACTGGAGACAGCTCTTCTTTCCAGATCTTCCTGGAGGCTGTTGTCCAAGTGTGCCCACACCCTAAAGTGACCAAAAGGCATGGACCTCACCTGCCTTGCCCACCTTCTTGCCACCTCCTCCTTCTCTCTCTCCTTGCACTTGCTCGTTGTTTCTCCTTTCTTTTGTTGCTTTTCTCTCTGTATTTCCTTTTCTCTCTCACTACCCTCCCTTTGCTTTCCCTCTTCCCTACTGCCTCCTATATCTCTCTTTCTAGTTCTGGTATTTGAGGAGCATGTTCACTTCTGGTCATATTCTGTTGAGGAGATGAGGTGCATTTCAGTTCCACACAACCAGCCCCTAGGGCTGTGTTTATAACTCATGAGCACAGCTTTTGTGGGCAGGCCATGGCCACAGTGATTCTGGCCCTGGAACACAGCGTGGCACCTCTTCCTTGGCTCTGTAGAATTCAGACAATGTTGCTCCATCCAGAAAAGCTTGTATTTCCAGAGACACTGCTTCCTGTCCCAGCCAAGCTAATCTTTGAGCTCTATTTTGAAACCATGTCTTGGCAGTCTGTCTTAGGGGGGGAAAATCAGAAAGAAAGAAAAAGGTCTGATCTCCACTTACTGGTTCACTAACCTGGGAATGCACTATAACTCTAGCATGATGCAAATAACTGTTTTAAGTCTGTGGTCACTTTCCCATATACTGCATTAGGATTAAACAGAAAATGTCCCCTGCGGGGGAAAAAGAATGCTAGGTTTTGGGTCAAAAGGAATTGTCGCTTCTGACATTCATTATGATAATTAAAAAAAATTTCATCTTGAGAAAGTGAGATAGAAGTGACTGGAAACAGGAGAGAGAGAGAGAGAGAGATTGAGAAGGGAGTGGGTCTGAAGCCCGGCATGTCAGAGATTTTACCCTGGAGAATGGTGAACCTATGCTAGAGTCAATTTAGTTACAAGATCAAAATCTTTTGGCTCACAGGAGACAGTGTTAAAAGGTTGCGAACCACTACAGATCTGTTAAAATCATGCTTTTGCAGCAAAATCAGATTCTGAATTGCTTTACGGGCTCTCCATTTATTAAAGCCCTTTCAAGCTTGCAGTTTTGGGTTCAAGCTGTCAGGCTGTTTAGGAAGCTGTTGAACCAAGGCATTGACTTCATGCAAACCCTCTTCTCCTACTCCCACCCTCATTCCAACCCCCAACCCCCAACCACCCCAACCCAACCTACCTACATCAGGACCAACTGTTTAAAAGACAAGAGGACAAAGTGCAGTCTTGGCCTTGGGCAAGCTGACGCCTTCTCTCCAATATTATTCACAGCTACTGGGCACTTACTACATGCTAGGTGTTGTGCCAAATATTTGTGGACAAGAGTTGACAAACTATGGTCCACAGACCAAGTCCAATCCACCACCTCTTTTTGTACGGCCTGAAATCTGGGGATAATTTTTAAATGGTTAAAAAAATTCAAAGGAAATGCTCATGACATTATATGAAAATCATCAAAATGCCTGTAAGAGAAGTTTTATTAGAACACCATGTCTTTTCATTCATTCAGTGGACCATGGAACAATTCTCCATGTGTGCTTGTGGGTCATGGTGGCAGAATGAAGTGAGGGCAGCAGAAATCACATGACCCATAAAGACTGAAATCTAAAAAAAAGTGTGCAACTTCTTTTTAAGGGCAGTGTCTTATTCTTATGGCAGTCTTGCTGGTGGAGAGGGAATGGGGGCACTGAGAAATCACTGTGCCTTAAGCACTTTGCTTAATTTCCTGCTTGAAAAGTCACTTTTAATGAGACCATTTCAAAGGAGTCATGAGGAGCAGCTGGATGGAGTCGCAGATCCTGAAGAGTTTCAGTCTAAGCTAGGAACCCTTCATATGTAGGTTGCATAATTCTTCCAGGTCAGAAGTTATTTATTTAACAAACACGTGTACTACATTTAGTATGTGGCAGGTACTGTTCTGAGTGCTTACAAATATTAACTCATTTAATTCACTCTGCAATTTTCTGAAGTAACTACTATTACTACTTCTGTTTTATAGATGGATAAACTGAGACACACAGAAGCATTTCTAACTTATCACCAACCACATTCAGTGTAGTACAGACAGGATTTGAAGTTGGTTGCACTTGGTCAGAATGTCATGTCACTTGCTCTTTGCCAGTGTGTCATGCTGTTTTTCCTTTCTAATCTGTCATTTGATCCTTAGAGCAGAAGGGTCGTGGCCATTACTACTTAACAGATACAGACACTGAGAACCTAAGAGGTAAGTGACTGGTCCAAAAATGAACACCAACTTAGTTGCTAAGCCATCATGCCCTACCATTTCCAGCCTACTGCACTCCATTTTATTCTTGTTCTTTGTCTTTAAGCCATTTGGATTTTTGGAGTCCTTGCACACAAACTTCTCCTATGCCATTCATGTGCTCAGCACCTTTTTCATTTCCAAAATGAGAGAGTCGGCAAAAAAAATATGCCCTGGTTTCCCTACAAAGATATCCCCAGATAGCAGTGTTTTTTCTCTATCATGGAAAAGTGTGGGTAGATGTGCTAAAGGCTGGCAGGCAACTCCACAAGTATGATGTACCAGGCATTTTCTTCAACATGGTTTTTGTCTTAGACTCCAAAAACATTGCTATAGCTCTTGCCATCACATTTGATTTTCCACCAACCACAGGGAAGAAGAGGAAATAGAACAAACTTCCCCTTTCATTTATATTCTACAGGCTAAGATTTGGTCAGATACCCACACCTAGTTGCAAGGGAGTCTAGAGAAGGTAATCTTTTTTTCTAGAAGGTTTTGTGCCTCACTATAAAATAGAGAATTCAGATGATGAGCAAGAAGAAGAGAATGGGCATGGGAAGACAGGAGCCCTATCGTATATATCACACTCCTCTGATTTGATCGTGTGTGTGTGTGTGTGTGTGTGTGTGTGTGTGTGGTTCTTATTCAATGCTGTTATCATTAGACCCAAACCAAGACTTCCTAACCTGTTTCTTCTTTATCTCCAACACTTAGAAAAGAGCTGGGTGAACTGTATCTTACCAGTCAGTACTTTTTGAATGGATGTTGTATTAGCCAAGGTTCTACAGACAGGCAGAACTAATAGGATGGCTGTAGGGAGGGAGGGAGGGAAGGAGGTGATTTATAAGGGAGATTGGCTTCTGTGATTATACAGGCAGAGAAATCCCTCCACAAGCCAACCTAGACAACCAGAGATGCCAGTGACAAGTATGAATTCAAGTCCACAGGCCTCAGAACCAGGGAATGAAGTCCCTCTCAAGCTGAGGCCAAAAACCTGAGAAACTAAGGGGATATTGGGACAAGACCCAGAGTTTAAAAGATAGAGAACCTGGACCTCAATTGTGCAAAGACAGATGAAGGAAAGAGAGTGAGAGACAGAGAGAGAGAGAGAAAGGGAGAGAGAAAGGATGAACCTTCCCTCTGTCTTTTTATCTGGGCCTTCAATTGATTACTCAGTTCACTAATTAAAATGCAATCTCTTGCAGAAACACCCTCACAGACACACCCAGAAATAATGCTTTACCAACCATCTGGGTTTCCCTTTATTCAATCAATTAGACATCTGGACTTAACCATTACAGATATCAAGCAGAACTCGGGACACCAAACGCTTACCCCGTTTCTCCACCTTTAAGCCAAGATGTAGACAAAGATCACCATGTCCTTGTTAAGCTACAAGAGAATTTCAGACAGAGAGTATAAAGATGAACACTCCTTTCCTACCTCCTAGGTAAAGTTACTGCCCACTTGGTGAGAGAGACCCTCAGTAAAATGTGAGATGGTAAACACTTGTACAGGTCAACAGTAGTGGTCTAATTCAGTAGCACAAGGGCTAGTCTACTATGTGCAACTCTTTGCCTAAGTCAAGCTTGGAAATTTCATTCTGAGAACCTCAGACACCAGGCTCTGTAACCCTGTATCCCTTGAGTCCATTGTTTGAGGATAATTAATCCCAATCCTTCAACTTTTGAGTGAGACCTCTGCTAACCAAGGACATTTGTCTCTTTTCTCATACAAGAATGCCATTTTTAGCCATGTGTATCTTTCATGTTGTAGAAGGTTAATTAGAGATTTAATTTGTCAGCCACCCACTTTGTGCCTGGAACACCCTGTCCCTAGACATTCCTGATCTCAATCAAAGCACTTTCTAGCTCTGAGAGATGGCCAGTATAACCAGTATATCCAGTGGGGAAAACAAGGTTCTGTGTTCATCAAACCATCTCCCCCACCACAGGCTCATAAGAAGGCTCCATTAAAAAAAAATCTCTTTTGATGGGTCAGTAGAATATGGACAAAAATGATATATGCTTCTTGCAGGCCTGACTCCTTGTTTTCTCTCTCTTTCTTTCCCATGGAGAGGTGGCTGTGTGTGACAATGTTCAAGTTACAATATGGAAGAAGACTATGTATGTATTACCTGAGTCTCTGTATGGAAACATCTCAAATGCACTCTTCAGATACATTATTCCAGCCACACTATTGTTAACATCTCTGCAGGTTCAACCATGCAACTTACATGTTACACCAGGACATCACTGTTCGTTATGAACATATGGCTAACTCCAGCATGTTGGGGAATGAAAGTTTGCAAACTTGTGATTCATTGGGATGGTAGCCTTGGATAAATGTTTCACACCTTTTCCTACATGTACTCATAAGATCCATTTCATGAATTTTCTCAGTCTGTGGGACCACACAGCTACACAGGCAGTAGCAAATAGTAAGGCATCCTCATATTGACTCTTCCTTCCAACATGCTTCACTGTCCTTGTTCTTAGTCTAACTGCCTGATATCATATTCCCAAATAAAGTTATCACACATAAACATTTGCTAGAGTCCTCGCTAACTAGGAGACTCAGGTTAAGACATAGTACTTGTACAGAGCTGTGTGGTACAGCCACCCAATCAAGAACATCAGTATTGAATTTTGTGTGCATGAGAAATTGATTGTATCAAGCTCTTGAAATTTTGGGTTTGTTTGTTATAGCAGCTAATGCTAATTTCCCTGGCTGATATATAGTCCCCTTTCACAGATAAGATAACTGAGTTCAAGGAATTGAGGACAGTCTTATAATTACACAGTTTGTGTTAACAGCTGGGTTCAAATCAGGTGGTATATAACTTGCACTGATTCAAGGAAATCATAATTTCCTCAAGACATTTAGAGTTTCATCTAAATGGTAATCTTTTAGAAGATTATTTCTTCATCTTTTTCCCTTCCCCCATCTCATCCACAACTTAATGGGATGTGACGGTACCAAAGGGCATATTTGCCTGGCTGCATTGAGCCCAGATAGCCAACTTCCTCTTTATACTAGTTAACATCTGTTCATAGATTTGGAAGCTTTTTTGGGTGCTAGTGGAAGGAAAGACTTTTTCAGAATAGTGGCAATAAGTGAGTAAGTGGGATCATATTCACTAATTTGCCATTTTAGGATCATTGAGTCAGTTATTTATTATATGATTTTTAAGTAAATTTTTGACACATTCACAAAAATACCAATAAGAAAGAAAAATTACCTATAATACCAGGAATTAAATGAACTACTCACAGTAAGAGGGAAAGAACTACCCACAGTCCCCACCACTGCCCAACTCTAGTGTCATCAATCTCACCTACCAAAGAAGACCATTCTTTTAAGAGTTTGGGGCAAAGTTATTCCTACATAAGTCTTTCTATCCATTCATCCATCCATCCATTTATCTATCCATTCACTCATATAGTTTATGCCAATTTGTTCATAAACATGCATTTTAAATTAAAAAACGGCTGCTGTTAAAAATGACTAAAATATTTTCTCTTAATTCTATATCACGAAAGTATTTCACTGAGCATATATTCATTAATTTATTTACCAATCACCAATCAGTACCAGGTGCTGTCGTAGGGCTTGGGGAGACAGTAGTGAACAAGACAAGTTTCTATTCTAATGGATCATTTACTAAAAATTTACCTTAAATGCAATATTTCATCACATAGAATCATGCTACCTCATGATTTGGCTGAGAGCTCTGCTTTATGCCTCCTTTCTCTAGAACCTCAATGGTGAAGAGCTGCAGCTCTGCATGCACTTATACAAGCCCTGAAGTATGAGGAAGGAGCAGCACTGGGACATATTCTTCTATTTTCATTTGCCAAGGCAAGTCATGTGGTCACAATGAGTCCCAGCAGCCAGGGAAAGCAGTGCTGCCAAGTTTATGGGGGAAGAAATGCACAACAATTTAGGAACTACCATAATCCATGTACCAGCTTCTGTTCTAAGTGCTTTTACTACAAAAATTCCTTTGTTGGTCAGCAATCCCGTGTAACACCTAGAATTGCTATCCTCATTTTAAAGTTGGGGAATTTAAGGCACAGAAAAGTTGAGTCATTTGCCCATGTTACACTTGGCTAGAAAGCAGTAGATCCAAGTTTAACCCAAGGAGCTAATCTCCAGATCCCATACTCTTAAGCTATCCCTCTGTATTTACCTTACAGGGTTGTTGTGAGAGTATTAGATTGTAAGAGTCTTGTAAAGTATATGTTACCAAAGGGAGTATTAACCTTGTGGTTGTTGTTACTGCTGGTCCCTTGGTGCACAGGAAGTCCTCAGTGAGGAAATTGACTTGACTCAGTTTCCCCCATCACCCAGTCAGAAAACACAAGTTTTTCAGAGGGTGTTATTGCCTTTGCCATGAATGATTCCTGCACAAACAACCTGTCACTGGATCTTTTTCCTGCCTAGGTCCCTAGGCAAGTGTAGTGATTAGAATGAATCAACACAGTCACCAAAAGGCCAGCTCTGTGAATAAGTCATGTAGCACAATGTAAAGTAGGATAACACATTGTAAATTAATGTTGTTAAAATGAATACTTGATAGTAGTCCCAAGGAAGGCTATTTACCATCAGCACTTGAAGTGACAGGAGCCGTGCAGAAGCCAAAGCAATTTGCATTGCATGGAAACACTCAGGTTTGCCACTGCTGATGAATTATCAAACACTTTGGCTGCTCTCCATGTACAGTGCAGTTTAATGTTTACCTAAAAAGCAATGGGGCAGGGATGTGCTCTGTGTGCCTTGGAAACGATGAGTGATAGAGGTCAGTGAGGCATTGAGGAAAACAAAGGAACTCTATTTTAGAAGCCAGTTCCCTTCCTGGACTAACACACCTGGCTTTCATCCTCTCTCAAATTTTGGATGGACCATTCTCTCCTGGAGCACTTTTAAGACATCAGCCCTCATCTGCTCTTCCTCTCTCTGGCCCACTTTCTTGGTGTGGTCCTCTGATGACTAGCCTCTATTATTTTAGATTGTGTTTTTTCTATATGCCTACTAAGACAGCCAATGAATGGTTCATTCCATTAGTTCAAGTCCTGGGCAAAAATTATATTTGTCTCTTTTTAAATATATCCAGTCTTGGGAGAGGGGAGAGGGAAGGGGGAAGAAATGACCCAAACATTGTATGTACATATGAATAAAATTTAAAAAAAGAAAAAATATATGTCCAGTCTTACCTTGAATGCCATATGGAAAATAGCACCTAGTGTTTGTGACCTCTTCTCTTCCATCAAAACTTAACATCCCCTGTACCACATTCTCCGAGTCCTACTGTCTACATACATAGTTTACACAAATGATAGCCTCATTTATCTTAGGAGAAGTCAACTATAAAGGAGCATGCATGAAGAAGGAGGAAGGAAAATTTAGAGTATTGGTGAGTTCTCTTACAGTTTCCTTCCAAGTGGGGCTCAGAAGAGGAATGAGAATCTGGTGCTCTGAACTGCTGCCAGACTCTCAATAGCATGAACGGCTCTCTGTGCTGAGTGCAAGGTTGAGGGTTTAAGGTTATATTGTTCCATGAAGCATGGTCTGTTGGCTCCAAACCAACTTCTTCATCAGGAGCAAGATTCGAGGATTCACATTCATTTCAGTATTACTGAGAGGACTTGCTGTGTTGAGCTAATCAAGATTTCTCCTCTGGGATTTTGAGGACCATAACTTGCCTTTTTGTCTTAAGAACTAGAAACTACCTCACTGAAATGAAGGAGTCCAGTAAGAAGTTAATACTATTTAAGCCCATTCTGTTAAGCCTAACTTTTAAAGAGTTCGTATTTCCTAGGATTTGTACTAGGAAGGACAAATTATTCCTCTTCTTGATGTTCCTTCTCCCTACCTACCATTACCCTCTCTGTTCCTCCAATCCAAAATCATGTGGGCTAGAATAGGACAGCCTGTGGCTTGATTTTCATTTGATTGAGACCAGAGTTTCTCAAAGTTGAGTAGTATATAAACTCTTTCGAAAGGAAAATTATCACCACAGACAATGAAAGATTTCTATTAAAACATTAATATATAAACATGAAATAATATATGAATTCCTTGTGCTAGTTGTTTTAGGCAATTATGAAGCCAAAACAGAAATAAAATACAAACATAACTGCAGATCCAGGAAAAATGTTCTTTGTATGAAAAGGAAATCCCCTCTTTAAGCATGATGCAGGTTCTCTTAGAGTGACATTGACACTGCTTCTGCTTTCTGTTCTATTTCTCATTGTTTGGCATAAATTTATCATTTCCTATGAATTTATGCACTGGTCTTCTCTGCAGAGAACAAGGTGGTAGTATTTTGGAGCCTGCAGGATGGAAAATGAAAAACAAACAAACAAAGGTCATTTCTGAAATAGTGTGGCTGAACTCAATTAGAAGATGCTCATTCAAGTGATCTACAACAGCTTCTATTGATTTCTTTTCACTCGTCATTGAAAGTTCATGTGACAATAAAAATTCCTTTTGGATGGAATATTGTGTACAGACCCTCAGGGGCACAGTGTCTAGACATATTTTTCTAATGACCTTCTTATTTCCCCCTCCAGTCATCTTCCTTCATCCTGAGCACCAGTAGGGCATGGGTGGTTTAAAGGACAATTAGGAGACCTGGGCTCTAGTTCATGTTACAGCCTTAACTAGCTCTGTGACTCTGGTCAAGTCTCCTCTCAGGTCTCTATCTGTCCACAAGTCGCCATCATCTCTTGCCCCATGTGGAGTGGGTATGAACTCACCAACCAGATTCCAATCTTGACCCCTTTTCCACTCATTTTTCACCCTGAAGCAGAGGGTACTCTTCTAATATTGTAAGTCTATCAGGTTACTTTCTTATTTAATATCCTTCCATTAAGTGTGGTTCTAATTTTATTTATGACAAAACCCTTGACTATCAAGCTATATGTGCTCCAGCCCCTCCATCTCTCCAGCTCCATATCTCACCTTGCTTTTTTCTCATTTCCTATACAGAAGTCCCAGTATTTTGTTTTAGTTCTTCAAACTGCAACAGCTCTTTTCTTATGAGGTTTTTATAATAAGTTTTTGCTCTATCTGGAACACTTTAACAAATTCTACTAGTCAGCTCTCTCTCCCCTTTGTTTGTTTTTTCTCTTTTTCTTTGTTTTTAAAAGCTGTCCTGTGTTTCTAAGCATCCTTTAGATATCAGCCTAAATCTCACCTTTCAGATATGACTTCTAGTTACTATACCTTGATTATATTTCCCTATAAACATTATTCTTCATCTTCTTTTGTTGAGCTTCTATCATGCCACAATTAGTAGTGTGGTGTCTTTTTCTTCCTCTAGGATATTGTATCCATCAGGCAAGAACATTGTCTGCCTTGTTTATCATGGAATCCCCTGCACTAGGACAGGGCTGGCATGGTGTAGGTAACTAATCATTGCATTAATATTTGTGAAAGAATGAAGACTTTCCACTGGACTCATTTTCTGGGCACCATTTTCCCTTAGTTGTAAAATGGACCTAATAACATTTACTATATTGACCTCATTCATCTCACACGGAAAATGCCTTGCACAGGTTTTGCTGTCAGGCGTGGGGTAGGTACCAGGGACACAGACTATATTGAAACAAATTCAAGGGGTCTTGAAGAGAGTCCAGTGCTGCAGGTTAGATGTTAACATCTGGGCAAAGGTGTGGGAAATCAGGGCTGAATACCAGGAGCACGATCCCCTGGGAACTATTACCTCTGCGCCCCAGGGGTTTTCTGTCCTCTGCTCTTACCATTCTGCCTGCCTCTAATTTAGAATGGAGTGTACTTTACATGTGCTCATTCAGTGACCATGGGAAGATACTTAGGGGTAGCTTTCCACTTTGTCTCTTACTTAATGTAGCTTCTTATGCATCTTCCTCTTACTTTCATTCTTGATATCCCATCAGAGTGAATTTACCTTGGTTTATCAGTTCATCCATTCAGTGAACACAAAATGCGCACCTACCATGTGCCAAGCACAATCCTAGGTGTTTCTAAGTGATTGAGGGTTTTGCTCCTGCTGTTTCTGAGACAATGCAGCTCTAGCCCTAACATCACGACTCGGTGTGCTAGTTTTCAGATCAGTCCTTGTGGCATAACATGGAGAGCCAGAGCAGATCTTAGGAACCCAATTTTCCCCAATTCTGCATCCATGCTATGACATTGCTTCGTCTCATCGACCTCTAAACCAACCATTTCTTAATGTGAAAAGCAGGACTAGCAACTCCTGATGCACCTACTTTGGGTTCTTTTCAGACATGAGAAAGATAATGAGTGGGAGAGAGCTTAATTGAAATATAGAGAAAATTAAAGTAGAATTGACTAAAAGGCTGTAAAATGCCTAGCAGAGGTCAAGATATGTAAATTAATGCTGCATATACATTATATGCCTGAGGCTTTGCTGGATGCTTAAGGCACAACATCTGAACTTTCAACAAAAAAGCAACACATTTTCAAAGAAGGAAAGTGGGACCCAGAAAGCATTGTCATTTTTTCAAGGCTGTGCAACCTGGAAGCGCACCTAGATCTGGGTGACCAATATTCCCACTGCTCCAGGGTATCTCAAACAACCAAATATTGTGTATCAGTGTAGAGAGCCATTCAGCCTCTACTTAGGTGCTTCCATATGCTTATGGTCTGATTTCTTTGAGGTCCTGACCCTTGGGACAGGTAGGATGGACCCAAGGACAGAACAGCTCTCTATGGTAACATTAAGTCTTTTATCCTCCTTCCACCCTATTGGACGTTCCCTTGAGAAGTCATAGATTTACTGGCAATCTGGGGAAATATCTTGAAAAATCATTTTCTTCTTTCAGACAATCCAAGTTACTCCACCTCACCCCATGGACTTGTCAGTGTCGCAATTCTGGGAGTGCCTACCTGTCTGCAGATAGCTCCATCATACTGACAACTTCTTTCTGCATTCTGAGGACAGCTTCCCATCCTATTAGTCATGGAATAACAGGGTCAAGGCTGCATCCAGAGAAACAAAGGCTGCAGCAATTTGGTAGCAGCTAACACCCAAATACCCTGAGTCTCATCTGTATTCATTCTCCCCCAGTGCGGTGGATGGCTCCCACAGACACCAGTTTATCTCAGCCTCAAAGTTAATAGAGTTAAACCAGCTGGTCAATTTCAACACGAGCAGAACCAGTGAGATGTTACTGTATTCTGAGACGGCGCTAATAAACTTTAATAGGCTTCAGCTAACAATTCAGTATAAATTAGACATTGGGCTGCTGCTGAGGTAATAACTTTTGGCACTAAATAACAGAAAATCAAGCTCTGTGATGTGCTTCAAAAGCACCTTCATTGAGCCTCTGAGATTCAGGCAGATATCACTATTGATCACCGCTTACTCTTCCCCAAGCTTTAAGAAAACAGCAAACTGCTCCAAAATGCACCCCCAAAGGATCCCAGACATTTTCTTCCACTGTCTCAATAGCTTGTTTACATAAAATGGACTTTGGACTCAGAATGGGACAAAGTGGCTGGGGTGGGGGGCCTTTAATGGATGAGTCAGGAACCAGGATGTTAGACAATCTTTTCAAGGACATGCAAACATGCCATTTCTTATATTTCTGGAATCTTCCACAATGTTCACCACTTAAGTTATTACAGTTCAATTCCATTTAATAAGTATTAGAATATAAGCTCTGAAATTATCTTGGGTCTTGGGTTAGGCACTAGAGTCAATCATATCTGGCAAGAGGTCTGATTATGGTGGTAAGAGAACTTGTTCAGGTCTTAGCTATGGCTAATTATCTGTGTAATTTTGGGAAGTCGAAGTCAGTTAAGTTCCCTTACTTGCCTGCCTTAAAAGGATGTGAGGAGGAAGGAAGTACAAGAATCCCTATGAAAGTGTGTTGTGGGCTGAGAAGTTTTATTTAAACATAAGTTGAGAAATTCAATAGACCACAGGCTTGTACTGAGATTCTGAAGTTCAGTGACACCATTGTGGGCCTTGGAAATGATCAGAATGTTCTTTGTTACAGACACATTGGCCTCACGCATAGATTCTCCCTGGTGCCCACCAGCTCCTCTCCCCTCCACTCTGTACATGTGGGATGTTCACAGTCTTAGAACCATGCATAAATCAGTGCTACCACTTCTGTGTTGATCTTCACAGGGGTCAGGAGATTTCTTCAAGACCAAAATTCTGAGTAGGGTCATTGTTATTGAAACATTTACTATTTTTCACTGTATCTGAGACACACTTTTTTTTTTTTAACAGCTTAACATATCTGGGGTTGGATTGTATCTCTCTGTCACTGTCAGACCACAGCTAATTAGCAGCATCTTTTTCTTTCTAAATGTCACAGACAGTAATGGTGCATCTTGTAATTGAGGTCATCTTAGATGTGATGGAATATGGAATTGTGTGCCTATTATAAACCAGTCTGTCTTCTGGGTGCTGGAGATAGAGTGGAGTCCAATCCTTTCTAGAGGTATTAATAACCCACCACAGTGGGGCATGCAGACCAAACAGGGAGCAAGTCAACAAGACAATGTCATGTAGTATTGCATTTTGGAGCAACACATCAGGGGAAATGATAAAGAATGTCTAAGTATTTGGGCTACTATTGAGAGAATGGTACTTGAAGGCCTCTCTGAGGAGGTAAAATTCACTTGGAGCTGGATACTGGAAGGAATTACAGGTGTATTCGTTTTGCTTCACTATGATGGGATAATTGAGATAGGCTACTTATGAAATAAAAGGGGTTATTTTTTTGGCTTATGGTTCTGTATGGTCAAGTCCCCATTGACTTGTGTCCCTTGCAAGGACATCACAATGCATGTGTGATGAAGGAACATATGTCGGAGCAAGTGCTTACATCTTGAGCTGGGAAGAAAAGGGACAGAGTGAAAGAGACAGAAAGACAGAGAGAGACTCAGTCCCTTCAAAGGCACACCCAATGACCTAAGAACCTCCCACTAGGCCCCACATCTTTAAGGCCCACAACATCTCCCAGTACTGCCACCTTGGAGACCAAATCTTTACAGATAGACATTTGGGGGACACTCATCCAAACCACAGTACATAGTAAGATCTAGGACAATAGCTTTCCAATGTAAGGGATCAGTCAAGTGATCCCTGAAATGGGGATGAGGTTAGTGAGTGTTGGTGTCATAGTCCTTGTGTGTATAACTCTCTAAATGTGTACAAATGAGAATAGCCACACATTTTCCCAAACACCTTATCTTTTTGTTTTTTTCTTGATTTTTTTTAAGCCAAGTCTGCAATTTATCTTCATCAGGAACTGTATTATATTCTAGGGCTGCTGTAACAAAGTACCACAAAGCTGAATTCTTCAAACAAGAAAAGTTAATTTTTTTCACAGTTCTATTGGCTAGAAGTCTGAATTCAGGGTGTCCCCAGCAGGGTCATACTCTCTCTGAGGATGTAGGGGAAATCTATTCCATGCCTTTTTCTTGACTTGCTGGCATTCTTGGGCTTGGAGACACATCCCTGCATTCTCTGTCCTCATGATCATATGGCATTCTGTCTGTGTGCCTGTGCCTCTGCTTTTCTCATATGTATTGGGACCCACTCTGATTCTGTATGGCCTTGAGTTTATTTGATTACATCTGCAAAGACCAAAAAAGCTCATATTCATAGGTACCAGGGGTTAGGAATTAAACATATCTTTACGGGAATGGACACAATTCAACTCACAAAAGACTTCGATGACACATCTCAGGAAAGATGTATTAAGGAAGTCTGATGCCACTTTGATAACATGGGGTTCAAACTCTCTCACACCCAAATGGATCTTCCACATTTTGTCTGCTGAGGATGTGACTTCATCCTCAGGGTGCTGGATCCAAATGCCTGGTTTCCCAATGGGTATGTTCTTTTTTCTCTGTTAGCTTAAGTGACTTGTGGTATTAAAGTTGAGAATTTATTTTGGTAGTAGCATGTACCTTCATCAGTATTTTTAAATTGAGTCATTAATTGCAGCAATAAATAAACTCATGTGCCTTTGGAGCACATGAGTGTTAGCCATAGCCAATTGAGAAGGTTCAAATAACTTAGCAGCCAGTGGTCATCAATAGTATTGGTATTAAAATGGGCATTTGTCTCCCCTGTCTATTCCCTTTACTACCTACTGCCTCCTTTGAAAATCATCATAAAATAAAAGTAGCTGACAATTGTTGAGTGTTTACCATGTGTTAGGCATTATGTTACATAGACTAAGTGCATGGTGAGCCCATTCAATTCTCCCAGTTACTCTGTGAGGCAGATACTCTTATTATCCTCACTTTATGTAAGAGAAGACAAAGGTTGGGAGAGGTTATGTGTCTCCCATAACTCATTAGGCTGGTGGGTGAGGGGGATGAGGTTCAAACGTAGCAGGCCTAGCTTTGAAGCAGGGCCTCCCCTGGTTTATTCCAGAAAAAGGAAATGCAGTTCATGATGCTATCCAGCTAAGAGCTACCAGAACTGGGACAGGGACCCATATGCTTTTCAGTCTCAGTTCAGGGGCTGTTCTCCAGTCCTCTGTTCCTCAAGGTTTCCCAGCTTGGTATCTGATCCTGGTCCCCGAGAGCATGCCTGAGAGAGTCCATGAGAAGGTCTTTTGGGGAAAGGCTAGAGCTCTAGGCATGCTGACCCAGCTCGATGGACACCAGCCACTGGAAAGCCCAGCGGTTTTCATGGCACAGAAGTGCCTCTCTGCACGATTGTTTTCATGGACCCATGTCATTGCTATGGGGCAGTGAAGCAGTTGAGCTTTGACTGATGAAGAAGCACTACCCAGCCACTTTTCTGAAATTAAAAAACTGGATTCTGAACCTGATCAGTTTTATCACCTTTCAAAGCTATGGTTGCCTTAAATGATTCTGAAACTGGGCCTCTTTGACCCAGTCTGAGGAGAGGAACTGGGTGGATGGGGTCAGGGATGAAAGGGAGATGTCCAAAGTACATCCTTTTACAGTTTTTGCACTTTGTAAATATACAAAAACTGAGAATATATTAGCTGTTGAAAAGGTCTGAAGCTGGGCCTTGGGTTCATGAGAAAATACTTAACATGCTGTACTTTGATGAGCAGTGTCCACAAGGCAGTGTAAGGACACACACACACATTTGTCACCCTGGACCCTTCTCATAAGATTCATAATTGATACCTCATAAAGACAGAGTTGTTTATTTCCCAGGGAGATCTCATGGAAGTAATCAACATTTTGCACATCTAACATTCTTAAAGCTCATCATGGCTATATGAGTGTCACAAAACAGATTTTCACAACTTCTCAGCTGGGAGAAATACCGGCAGATCCATGGGATCTACTTTATGCCTATCATTCCCTCCTTTGCCTTCATTGAAAAGAAGCAGCAGCATCTTTTGTTGCCCCTGAGATACCTTCTCCTGGCTGCCTGATGTCACTCCATCCTCACTTCTACAGGAGTTGCATAGCACCTGTGCAGGTTCCTTTCCTGTCTTGGGAACCACAGCCTCCAGCAGATTTTTAGACAGAAGAGAAGCACAGGTGTGGAGAGTCAGAATAAGTCTGTTTTGATGCTCCTGCCTGGGAAACCTGCCCTCGACAAACACATGTGTTACTCATACATTATCTGTTGACTATCTACCCATGTGCCCATCTGTCAAGATGGCACTGTGCCCAGTCCCAGGTCCTGAAGCCAGCCCCGTTAAACTTAGCTGCCAATCACCAGCAAGCCTGTGGCAGGAGGCTGCACCCTCTGGGGACCCTTCTCCCCACCTCCCCTTCATAAGATTGAGACTACTGGCAAACTTCTGACTTCCCAGCCTGATTCCTGGCTAGAGTCATAGCCCCCTTGGGATCCTTAACTTGGAGTAAGAAAAGCTTGTCCTGTGAAGGACAAGGTTCAGCCTCAGTTGAAAGTCTGTGTTTGGATGAGGGAAGAGATCTGTGTTTGAGTTGGTGGGATCCTGCTTTTCAGCACTTGGGTGGAGGGAGACAGAAATATAGAATTATAGAAACCACATCCTTTCCATGAATCCCATATGTGTGAGTGAGTTCATGTATATGGCGGTGGGGCTAAATCCATCTATATCATCAATGATAAATGTTTTGTTTCCCTCCCTTGTCTTAAAATGGATTTGAAGGGATGGATGAAATGTCAAATAGCTGCTAATAAGGGCCCATTCCCATCCCCTGTGATGCACTTAGGCTCCAAAATGCACCTGGCAGAGAAAGGTAGAAGATTAACTAACTGGGGTTGGGGCTGGCGTGGGGCCAGGCACAGAGTGGACATTTAAGCTTGAGTGAATAAATAATAGCAGTTACTCACAGAACAATTGTAGGAAGGAAATGTGATGACATATTTGCTCACATTATTCGTTGGGTACCTGCTATGGACCAGGCACATTTCTAAGCTATTGGGAAGTGGTACAGAGCAAGATAGACAGGTTCTTTGCTCCTATAAAGCTTATCTTCTCTCAGGGAACAGAAAAACAAACACGTGTGCAATGGAAAATACAGAGCTCAATAACTTTAACTACCTTTCTTTTGCCTTTGTATAAAATAGCAAAGAGGAGGAGAATTGCAGACATGTTTTTGGTGAGGCTCACCCACCTGTATTTGCTAAGTGGTTTCAAAAAGCCTCTCCTTCCCCACCACACACATACTCACGTGTATGAACATATACATGCACATGTACACATGCCACTCTCTTGGACTTGAAATACGCCTGAAATACACATGCTGTTTTTGTTTTGCTTTGTTTTTTTTAGACAGAGTGTCACTATGTGGCACAGGCAGGCCTGGAACTCTCAATCCTCCTGCCTCAGCCTCCTGAGTGCATGGGATTATAGGCCTGTACCACTACACCAAGCTCATTGTTTTTTTTCTTAGAAAATGTACAAGATTTTGTGACCTAACTCAGGATTTTTTCAAGAATCCAGAGTGATCCCAATTTGTTTGGAGAGGTCGTTGGATTCTTGTACCTCAACTAGGAGCATCTAGGTACCTCTCTTTAGCTCTAAAATCTGTGTTTTGACTTTGTCTGCATCTGGGAAAGGATTGTGGTTTCTGGTCGTGTTCCTCTAGGCATCTATCCTGGAAAGCTGCAAAGATGAAAGCTGTCTACTATAGAACAAGGGCATGAGAAAAGTAAACATGGCAAAGATTCCTAGATAGGATGGGGACTGTGTTCCACTTCCTCTAAGATTCCCTTCTGTCTTGAAGAGTCTGTGGTTCCTGGAACATTCCAGAGCCCTGACCTTCTTGGCCTGGTTGGTTGCTCAGGAGTTGTAGGGTGGTGGGGCCTACGGGGATATCTGAGGATATGCGTGGACATTTAGGTACTAGGCTGTTCATCCATGCCTTAATTATCACAAAAACTTCATATCCTTCCATGTTTAGGGGTGCATGGCATTGTGGTCCTTCCATATCTGGAAATACTGTTCCATTAAATGTCATCATAGGCAGGCATTTGTCAACACAGAAGCTTGTGCGTTCACTAGGATTAAGCTAGGTTGCAGGTTACAGAGAAGAAAAAAGTGTTTTTTTAATAAAAGATGACTATGTTTCTGCTATGGTTTGAATGTCCCCTCCAAATCATGTTGAATTTTAAATGCCATCGTAACAGTCGTAAGTGGTGGACCTTCCAGAGATGGTTAGGCCATGATTGCGCTCATGAATCATGAATGCAATTTTCACAGGAGCAGGTTCCCTGGAGAAGGATGAAGTTGACCTTTTTTTGCCTCTCATTCCTTCTCTTGCCCTACCAGCTTCTGCCATGGGATGAGGTAGAAATAAGACTCTCAGCAGACACTTAGACATGGACTCTTGATCTTGGACTTCCCGGCCTCCAGAACAGTGAGAAGTAAATTTCTGTCTGTTGTAAATTACCCAATCTGTGGAATTTTGCTATAGCAGCACAAAATGGACTAAAGCAGTGTCTCTCTTATGTGAGTTCTGGGCTATGATGGGGCTCCTCTGTCTTCTAGATTTAAACTTCCAATTTCTGTTCTTTCAGGAATCATTTTAAAAAACAAAACTGTTATCACGGGGTAGCCATCAAAGAGCAGTAAGCTACATACGGCTTTCCTCTGCATTGCTGCTTCTTTGCAGAGATGCCTTCATTCTTCTCAACAAGGTTTAGAGTTCTTATAGTTTGTGTGACTATGCCAACACAGGAAGAGCTTGTTCAGACTTCAGACAAAGGGGTAAGGAATGGGATTCCAGGTGGGCATGACTCAGTTTCCCTGATTAATATAAGCTGCTTTAATTTTTTTCTGGATGATTTCTATTTCATTATATTCTCAGTAATAAACAAAGTTTGGAGAAATATACTTTAAAAAAATTTGATATCACAATAGTAAATGAAAAGCATCATGGGGAGGGTAAATCAGGTTTATTTTAGAATTTCCCCATGTATAATTGTGTAGGGTGATTTTTGAGACACCAAGAAGTGTTGGTAAAGATTTTCTTCACGAGCACAAATCTGCAGGCTTCTGTGAAAGTGAGGCAGTCTCTGCTCATTAGGATGGATCCTGAAGCAAGGAACACATCACCAGTTTTTCTGGAACACTCGATTCAATCAAATTAGGTAGGTAATCATCACTTCAACACTATCTTTGCAGGGCCGTGTCCCCAATCAAAATAACTAGTGCTAAGTGTTGACTATGATCACCTCTGAAAGGCAACAGAATTCAGGGAAGGGGATAAAGTATGAGAATTAGGGGATCTCAAAGGACTGACATCAGTAGGGAAAATGGTGACATTAATAGCAGGCAAGACAGTCCAAATTTACTAGGTAGAAAAGAGTTAGACACTGGATTGCTCGTGATAGAGGCAAGAAATGGCCAGTAACTTGAGTAAGCTATGGTACAAGGAAACTTTTGTAACAGAACCAGAAGTATTCTATAAACCCTGCAGTGAGAAGTATGGCCAGGACAAGACACTGGGAAGAGGAAACAGAAAGCCGTAGTCTGGTCAAGTTGGCTAAACAGTCTTCTCTGATTGCTGGTAGGAGTACACAGTCTCAAGAGGCTATTGCAAAATGGCTGCCTTAGCTATGTGTACATAATCCAAAAGTTTAGCTGATACTGTTTTTTGTGTTCCTATTCATAAACCTGTAAAAAACAAAACAAAACAAAACAAAAAACCTAGAATTTAATTGGCCCAGGTTGAGGAGCTGGGCCCCTCAACAGAATCTTTGAGAAAATGAAAGGGGCAGATACTACTCTGAGAAAGAATGTGGAGTAGTTAGAAATTATTAGTAGAAAAAAATATTTCTGTCTCTAATACATTTACCAAAAAGGAGAAGCAAAAGCTCAAAGCCTCAATGGTAGATTCCTGGGAGACAGGAATCTGTGCTCTGCCTTTCCTTCCTATGACTTCTCCATTTATTTCTTCACTGCTTTTCTAATTACTACCAGCAGAGCAATCAATACAAGGTTATCAACAATAGGGACAAGTTAATTAAGATGAGCAAATTAATCAGGTAATTAAGTGGCCTTCTCTCAGAAGGTAAGCCTGTCATGGTGTTTGTGACATCAGGTCACTTCAAGTTGTCTTTATGCAGGAGCACAGGAATCAAGGTAACTGGTGATCATGCCAGCCTGAACCAAAAGTGACTTATCATCTTCATTAGAGAGCATGTGATTTCTTTGGTCTTATCCATAATAAGCCCAAATTTCAATGCAACCCCCCAGAGTCATGATCTCATTCTCTCTGTGAGACCTTCGTTTTAGTGGTCAACCTGGGTGTTTAATAAAATAGTACCTATTCTATCTCCAGTCTATCTCTGGTGTTCCAATTTAGAGTCTGCATTTCCCAGCCTCCCTTGCAGCTAGAAAGTGGCAATGAGATTAAGTGGAAATCACTGAGTGGTCCTTCTGTGGTTCTTTGAAAAGCCCAGCCTTGTCTGGAGACATGTTCCTTCCATTTCTGATATGTATTACACATTCTAGAGTTTCCATTTGGTTATTTTTTTTTTAATTTTCTTCATCAAGATTTTCTCTTTTTTTTTCCATTTGTTTCAAGAGAGTTTTAACTAGTTGTTGAAGTATTTTTATGACAACTCCTTTAAAATCCTTATCAGAATTCCAATGTCTGATTCAACCTTGATATCTACCAATTTTGTTTTCTCATTCAAGTAGTGATTTTCCTAGTTCTCAATATGATGGGTTTTGATTGTATTCTGGACATTTTGGTTATGTTAGTAGACTCTGGGTCTTATTTTAATCTAGTATTTTAGCAGGCATTCACCCAGTTTAGGTTCAGCCCAGAGATCTTGGTTTACTTTTGTGGCCTGTGGTTTCAATGACAGTTTAATTTTCAGAGCTGCTCTGGTGTTGCTTTGGTCTGCTTGTGTATCTGGTACTGCTGGGGCCCCCTTGGGCTGTAGAGAAGCTGAGAGAAAGAGGGGGTTCCTAAGCCAGCAGAAGGGGACCCTGGTTGGAGGAGGAAAGTTCCAGGCTAGATGAAGAAGGAAAGCACTTCTTCTGGCTGCTTTTCTTTTTTTTTTTTTTGTCATACTGAGGCTTGAACTCAGGGCCTACACCTTGAGCCACTCTGCCAGCCCCTTTTTTTGAGATGGGTATTTTTGAGATAGGGTCTCACAATCTGTTTGCCTGGGCTGGGTTTGAGCTGTGATTCTCCTGATCTCTGCCTCCTGAGTAGCTAGGAATACACGCGTGAGCCATCAGTGCACAGCTCTTGCTGTTTATTTTTAAAAATATGTATAAAGTTGTTAATTGCTACATAATTGTACATATGTGGAAGGCATAGTATGATATTTCAATATATGTGTACAATGTGTAATGATCAAGACCCTCTCTACTAGCTATTTTGAAATATGCAATTAATCGTCAATTATGGTTACTGTACTTCGCTACAGAACATTAGAAGTGGGCTGGAGTATAGCTCAATAGTAGAACACTTGCCTAGCATGCACAAGGTCCTGGGTTCAATGCCCAGCCTCATTAAAAGTCTTTTAAAATAGAACATTAGAAGTTACTCTTCCTTTCCAACTTCGTACCATGCCTGTTAGCAATCTTCTCTCCACCCACACCAGCTGCCCACGTTCTAGGCTCTAGTAACCATTGTCATAGTCTTGACTTTTATGAGATCAACTTTTTAACTTTTGCATATAAGTGAAAATATGTAGTGTTTACCTTTCTGTTCCTGACTTACCTCACTTAACATAATTAACCTCCATTTCCATCCATGTTGCCACAAAGAACAGGATTTGATTTTCATGGCTGAATAATACTCCATCGTGTATATGTATCACATTTCCTTTATCTATTTATCTGTGTATGGACACTTCAATTAATTCCACTTCCTAGCAATTATTAATAGTGCTCTTGCTGGTTATTTTTGGAAGTAAAGATCACAGAAACCTGGCCTTGTGGACTAGTACCCAACCTGCCAGCATTAGGCTAAATATTATCCTTATGTACAAGAAAAACTCTATCTTGTTTCAGCCACTGCTACTTGTGTTTCCTAGTATATGCTACAGAAATTAATCCTAATTGACACAGAAGGGTGGAATAGAACTAACTGTTAGTCCCAAAGTCAGTTGGCCCCTGTTCCTCTAGGCTAAACAATCTGTCCACCCCGTGTTTATGACTTATGCTACCCTCCTTGGCTACAGGCGTCCTCTCCTCTGAGCCAGAGAGGACCTTCCAGTGTTATGGGACAGAGTAGCTATGTTTAGAGAGCTTAGGTTCTGATTACCTTGAGTCTGAATCCACCTTCATCACTGGCTAGCTTCATGACCTCATGCATGTTCTTTCAGTTATAACTGAACAACAGGGGTAATAGTGACTGTGATTCAAGGTTGTTATGAAGATTAAAAATGTAATACACCTGAGGCACTTAGTCTGATGGTTATTTTATCACCATCACCACCCTTTCTACCCATGGCAAACATGGAGTTATTTTCTAAGACATGAGTCATACAAAATTCGGCATGTAAGTAATCAGAGCTAACATTTGCAGAGCACTTGCTATGATATAGACACTGACTTGAACTCCTTGTGTTAGCCCATTCAACTCACACAAACCAGTGAGATGGCTATTATCATTCTCTTTTAATAAGTCAGAGCGTTCAAAGGAAACTGGGAACTTGGTTGGAGTAACAGAGATGACAGGAGGTGGGGCTGAGATCTGATATACACAGAGTGAAGGGTTTTAAGAGTAGAGGAAGAGGCATCTCAGATTTGGGTTCTGAACAATTAATTCACTCATCCATTCATTCAGTAAGCCATTCAGAGGGCTTCCAATGAGCTCTTATTCTGTTCTAGTTCTGTTAGGCACCCACACACAAAGATGTGCAAAATTTGAACATGCCAGTAAGCGGTTTCAAGTGTAAGTGCAGGAAGTAGACATGTGAAAAAAAACATACCCTCAATATTTACAGGCATGATGAAGCAAGTGTATTTGGAGTTCAGGTAGGGGCAACTGCTGAAAGCAGTTGATTCTAGGGATGGAGAAATATTTAAATCCGTAGCCCAGATAGCCCAATTCTGCAACATATCCTCAAAGGGCTATCTTCTAAGGCAATTTAAAGAATCCCTGTTTTCCTATTTTATTTGTGGCAAAAAAGTATGGCCTTCACATGCCAAAAGCAGTCATCTCTCAGTATCCATTGAGCATAGGTTCCAGGACCCCTGTGGATACCCAAATTCTGAGATGCTCAAGTCCCTCATATAAATGGCATAGTATTTGCATGTAGCCTAAGTACATCCTCCTGCAGACTTTAAATCCAATGGAAATACACTGCAAATAGTTGTTACACTGTATTGTTTGGGGAATAAGAAAAGTCTGCACCTGTTCTGTACACATGAAAGTATCACAACCATAGTAGGCCTACACAACACATCAGCAATGACATGCGTTCCTCCCTATGTTGGCTGTGATGGGATTAGAACCAGGAGTTCAACACTACTAAGTTCACAGGATGGAGCAGGAGCAACATGGATGACTTTCTAAGTCACCCCTCCCTAGGGTTAACCAGCTAATGTTGGTCCCAACACAAAGCAGATCTCCAGCAAAGGGAGTTTCTGAACGAAGTCTTTAACTCAGTTACAGCCATGGCCAGGAGTTAGGAAAAATACCTCAGTGCTCAAAAATCATGGTCCAGTTTCAGGCAATTACCAACTACAGAAAGTGAGTGGACTCATAAGAAAGGGACGAGAGCTGTTACGAGAACCAAGCACAGGTATGCTAAGACTTTGATCCAGTTTAGGGCTCTCCCACAGGGAGTCATTGGCAACAATAAGAAGAACCATGATGATAAGCAAGGGTGCCATTATTTCTATGTTCTTTACCTAAAAGTTTGGGAGACTGAGACTGAATAAATCTTTATTAGCAATTACAGACAAATCACTTACTGGTTGAGGGGCAGATTTTTATCCATATAACCCCAAGCTTAGCACAGACCCCAGATTTTTGCCCAAAATTTCCTGTCAAGGGAAAAAGTCTGCTCCTTCATTCTGAAAGAAAACCTTGGGTCTGGAATTCCCCCATAAAGGCAGAGTTGTTGGTGTTGGTAAATGAACAATGTCATATATTGTGAACATGACAATTGATGAGGTCAAAACCGCCCCAGGGACACAAAAATACATATTTATATAAGAGGCAGAGAAATTTGTCTGCAATTAAGTTTTTCAAAACTCTCAAATCTGTTGTTTGGTTTCCAGCAGATGTTGAAAAGTTTTATCCTGGATTCTTTCTTTATTGATAGGATGTCTTTTGATCCGCAGCCAAATAAGAAATCTGGATGTTATTTTGGATTTGGAAATTTCCTTTAAATAAACATATTAGTTAAGTATGTAAATCTGCTTATCATCACTTTGGGCATATTGCCAGAGTAGGAAACATCTGGGGTCTGGTGTCAGCTGACTTATTAATTCACACTTAGAGCATGTTTCACTCAGGTTATTGCTGAATATTGTTATCTTGATTGCCTAAGTCAGCTGTGCCTTGACAACAGTTACTTACAAGTTTTGAGGTTTAAATTTTGACTCAGGAGAAATTCACTGAGCAAGGTAGGTCTGATTCTGGGGGTTTTAGGCTTCTTGCCCCCTTCAGGATTGATTTCAGAAGTTAATTGTTAACATTTTGGATTATGAATGGTGAAGATCTGTGTTATTTATCTGAATTGCCAGCATGTAATTCCAGGAAGGGATTATATAACCTGCTCCTGATAAGTGCTGAAGTGAGGTCATTAATACGACTTTCTGCCGTAAAGCTCTCACCACATTATAGAAGTGCCTTTTCATCCAGTTAAAATGATGCTCAATTGACTTCAACCTCTAAGTCTAGGGTGAATCATTTTGTCTGGTGGGCTGCTGGATGATGAATGGAGGCAGCCTTGTGTTCTCACAAATACAGACAATATAGAATATAAATCCAGGGAGCCCTCAGCTTCTCACACACTTCTGTGTCAGAAAATGAGCCCCCTGGGAAGAACGCCTTTGGGGAACATCCGAATGAGTGAAGGAAGACTTTGTGTTCATGATGGAAATGGTTCTAGACATTGGTGAAAAAGCCCTAGGGACCCATGTTCCAAGGCCCAGAAGACATGGCATATGGCAAAGAGGAATTTCAGAGATGCTGTGTTTTTGGGTGTGTCCTTATTAGTCCTTACGAAGAATCTGAAAGATTTCCTTGTTATCAGCTAGGGTAAGTAATACTAGCTGCTATAACAAAGAGTCCCCAAATTTCAGCTGCATAAGAAAGCTAAAAGTGTGATGGGTCAGGGACTGGGAGCAGAGGCTCTGCTCCACACAGTCATTCACAGATCATGCGGTTTCCAGCCACCGGCTCTGCCGTCTCCCAAGACTTTGCATTCCTCCTTTGGAACTGGATGCCAGATGAGGGATGTGAGAGAATGTGAAGGGAGGGGTTGTCAGTCAGGTCTGGAAATGGTCTTTGCCCAGAGCCCAGTCACCTGGCACTTTAAAGCAAGCTGGAAAATACAGCCACACTGCGTGCCTCAGGACTGCAGTAGAGGACCAAAGCCACCTGACTTTAGGTCACAGGATCTCCGTTCTATCTTCCCCATCCACATCTCCAGACCCACTGGTCAGTGCTGGTCCAATCTTGATCTTGCTCTTCTTCTTTCCCTAGGCTGGACTCGTACCTCCTGTTGACTGAGTCAGAGACCTGGAAACATGGTATTCCCAGGTAAATCCCCTCTCATTCTCAAGAACACACAGGAAACCCTGGTGGGGGAAAGACATCATTATATATTCATTCATAAACACTGTGTAGTCCCTACTCGGGAATGAGAAATGGGTAAGGTTGCCATTACAGTTGGTTTTTTTTAGTACCAGATGTCTCTTTAGTTATCATTGTCCCTTTCAAAAGTAATGGCATTTAACAGACATTTACATCACCTCTCAACCCTCAAGTGAATCTTAAATTATGGACCATTTCATTTTTTGTTTTATTCAAACTAATATTCTTTGGGTATATTAGTCCATTTTCTGTTGTTACAACAAAAACCCTTGAGGCTGGATACTTTATCACAAAGAGGTTTATTTGGCTCACACTTCTGTGGCTGGAGGATCCAAAAGCATGGCACCAGAGTCCTAGTGAGGGCACTCTGGCTGTGTCACAATGCGGTGAAGAAACAGAAAGGGAGGCTGGGAAGTAGATCAGTGTGGTGGGGAGGGAGAGAAGAGAGAGAGGAGGAGGAAGAAGGAAGGAAGGAAAGGAGGAAGGGAGGGAGGGAAGAAAGGGGAAGAAAGAAAGAAGAAAGGGAAAGAAAAGAAATGGCAATCAGCTGTGTGCAGAAGAGGTCAAACACTTTGGGTACTCTTACATTGTAACAACACACTCTAGTGAGAACTAACTCACTCCACAAAACCAGCATTAATCTTTTCTGAGTGAGGCACCCCCATGACCTTGTTACCTTTTAGTAGGCCCCACCTCTTAAAGGTTCAACCACCCCAACACTGCCACTGTGGGGACCAAGCTTCCAGTGCATGAACATTTGTGGAACACCCTTGAGCCGTATCCCAAACCATAGCCTTAAATAAAGAAACACCTTTTAGGCTGGATGCAGTGGCTAATGCCCATAAGCCCAACTATTAAGGAGGTAGAGATCAGGAGGTGGTTTGAGGACAGCCTGAGCAAAAAGTTAGCAAGACCCCAGCTCAACAAATAAGCTGGGCACATACCTGTGATCCCAGCTACACTGGAGGCATGGATAGGAGATTCAGAGTCCATGACGAACCCTAGGCAAAAATCTGAGACTTTATTTAAAAAACAACTAAAGCAAAAAAGAGCTAGGGGTGTGATTCAAGAGGAAGAGATCTGCTTAGCAATTGTAAGACCTACTGCAAACCCCAGTACCACAAAGAAAAAAACAAGAAAAAGAAAAAAGAAAGACATGAAACACCTTTTTCTACAAACTTTTGTATCCATCCCCCCTTATCTGTACTTCCACCTCCATGGCCTCAGTCATCCTTGGCTGAAAGAAGGAAAAGGGCGAGCACAGTGCAATAAGATTTTCTGAGAGACAGACTATATTCACGTAACCTTTTATTCCAACACATTGCTATAATTATTCTACTTTATTTTAGTTATTTGTTGTCAACTTCTGTGCCGAATTTATAAATTGGACTTTGTCATAAATAAGTATCTGTGTGGGAACCATGCTGTGTACACGGTTCAATTTAGTCTGTGGTTTCCAGGCATCCACTGGCTCCTGCAGCATGTCCCCAGTGGACAAGGGCAGACTCCGCACAAGGGTGGGGTGAGTGACGGGGATTTAATATGCTCTTGACCACTTCCCTGCCACCCACTACATCTGCACTGTTGCCTCTCATGCTGGGTCAGTTCTAGGTTCAGTAGCTTCAGGTAACCTCCCTCCCCCCACCCTCCAGTTTCCTGTCTCCTCGAGCTTCCTGCTGCCTTCACTCTATCCATTCCTCTTCTGGATGTCTGTTCTTGACACCCAATTCCCCAACATTGTGTCCTCTCCATCTTCTTGTAGAACAGGGGACTGAGGAGGGAAGGTTTGGTGCTCTAAGCCTTATTTTGATTTTTGGTGGTGGTCAGAGCCCAAGTGAGGTATCTAGGTGGGAGGAGAGAGACTGAATTAATTAAGTATGCCTTCCTCTTCTTGGGAACAGAATTTATTTCCTTGGACTTTTCTTTGAGCCTTCTTAGGGAAAGAGATGAGCCTGTGAGTGAAGAGGAGAGAAAAGAAGAAAGGAAAGTTAGGTGCTCTTGAGGCCTGGGAAGTTTAGAGAGAGGATAAATGACAGCCAGTGACTCCCTCGCCTGAACTCTGGGCTGAGAGCCACATCTCTTTCCGCGAGGGATAGTTTCCTTTTCAGTCTTCAACAAGGGCTTCTTTCTTCAGGTCTTTGTCTGCAGATCTGAGTTGAGGGGTGGGGGAGAAGCAGGTGCTTAGGAGCTGCAAAACATCAACTTGACACAGCTTGGTTATTCTCTCTCTCCCTCTCTCCCTTCCCTCACAGATACACACAATTTGTCAACAGCTGGTGAGTATTCCTTGCTGGCTTCCACTCTGACATAGATAATAGGTCAGTGGATTCTACCTTTTCACTGGAGGACAGAGTGACCCCTGGGAGGACCTTGCTTCAGTTCTTTCTTTTTTAAAAAATAAGAAAATAAACTGTAGGACTAATTGTAAGTTAAAGCAATGAAGGGGTGCTGTCTTAGAGGACAGGAAGGGCAGAGAGATCTGGGCTTCTTGCCTAGAAATAGCACGTGAATTTATTTTATTTTAGAAAGAAGATGACACTTAATTTCAGGTTTTATAGCAAGGAAGATAGAGTTGAGGCCTGGATTTTCTTGGATTCCCTTGAGGGAGATAGCTGAATCTGGTTCCTTGGATATTATACCTTGGATGTGCCTGTTCATTTTTGTATTGGTTGGAGAGGGCCCTTGGATCTTTTAAATGTTTGTTGAGGAGTGTTGTGGCTTGTTTTACATGCACACACACAAGAGTCATGGGTTGGAGACCTGGTCCCCAGTATAATTGTGTTGAGATGTGATAAGACCTTTAAAAAGAATTAGGTCATGGAAGCTCCACCCTTATGCATGGATTAATGTCTTTCTCCAGAGACTGGCTTGTTCTCGTGAGACTGGGTTAATTCTTGTAGGGATGGATTAGTTCTTGCAATAGTGGGTGATTATAATGAAGCCCAGAGTGCTCCCTTGGTCTCTCTAGCACACATGCTCCTTCCATATATGCCTACTTCCTTTATCTGCTTCTCCACTAATAGGCCCTCAACCGAAGCCAAGCAGATGCTGGTAGCATGCCTTTGCTCCTCCAGAACTGTGAACTAGATAAATCTCTTTTTTCATAAGTTATCCAGCCTCAGATATTTTGTTATAGCAGTGGAAAATGGATTAGCACAAGTTGCTGAGCCATATAAACCACAATCCCCCTAGAGATAACTTTTGGAGACTCAAGGGTAAATATATCCTTTGCTCTTTGAAATGTGGTCTGTGAATCTGTCAATATCACATATTCAGTTACTTAGTACTTACTGATAAGTCACTCAGCTTTGGATCCGGACAAGACAAGATCCCTGATAATGCTGTCTGGTTGGTGAATTAAAGCACATCTTTGATGTATTCAGAACTTTTTGATTTTTAAATGACAGAAAATCCAATGCTAATTAGGTACAACAAAAAGGTAAATTATTGATTCAGATAAATAAAAACTACAGGGGTAAGGTGTGTATCAGTTAGTAAATGGTAAGTAGTAAGTCATCTGAACAAAGAATAGATTAAAACAACTGTTTATTTAGCTCAGAATTTGTGAGTCAGCTTTTTTTTTTTTTTTTTTTTTGGTATTACTGGGGTTTGAACTCAGGGCCTTGCACTTGCTAGGCAGGTACTCTTCTACTTGAGCCATGCCACCAGCCTTTTTTTGCTTAAGTTATTTTTCAGGTGAGGGGTCTCACATTTTCTGCCCATGACTTGGCTTAGGACAGTAACCCCTATCTATGCCTCCCATGCAGCTGGGGTGACAGGTGTGCCACAGTGTGCCCAGCTTATTTGTTGTGGGTGGTGGTCTTGATAACTTTTGGTCTGGGCTGATCTTGAACCTCAATTCTCCCAATCATCTCCTCCAGAGTAGCTAGGATTACAGGCATGATTACTGCTCCTGACTCAGTCAGCAATTTTAAGCTGGGTTCAGTTAGACATTTCTTCTGGTCTCCCCTCTGGGCACCTGTGGATCAGCAAGGCCATACTGCTTCTGGTGACTAGCTGGCTGTTGGCTGAACCATCTTAGCTCTCTTCCTCCTTGTCCCTTGTGCTCCAGCTGGCTATCCTAGCCTTTTCTGTGTGGTGGCAGGATTCTAAGAGAAGGTGAAGTGCCCACCATCACTTCACTGTGTTGGCCAAAATGAATTTCAAGATTAGTCCATGTTCAAGGGACAAGAAATAATCCCTATGGAAAGAATCTGCAGAATCCCGAGGAAGGGTTTAGATGCAGGGAAGCATGAAAACTTGTCCTTATTTCCCCCTCCAGCCCATGTCTTAAGGCTGGCTTTATTTAGGCAAGGCTGCATTTGGGGCTTGAGCCATGTCATTCTACTCTGTTGACTTCTTTCTCAGCCTTCTCATATTGCCACAATGGCTGTACAGTTCCAGCCCCCCACATTCAAGTTTAGTGGTGAAGGAAAGCCCATCTGATCACTTTCCACCTGATCACCTTGGCTCTAACTGGACCGTGTGCCTGTAATTCAACCAATCTCCATGGCCTGGGGACTGTGGTGCATGAATTGGCCCAGGCCTGGGCACATGATTCCCCCTTGCCCTGGAGATGGAGTTCCCTGGAAGTATAAAAGCTTTGAGTGTGGGAGTGAAGGAATCCAGAGCTCTTGCCAGAAGGAAGAATGGACGTTGGTGGCAATGGTCACTTGGTGGAATGACAACGGACACACATGGAGACCCAGAGCAGAATACGAAACATTTGCAGCAGCTCTACCTGCCTATTACGTCCAACAACGTTGAAGGGTAAGAGGGGCAATATGGATTCACACTTGAACTCAGATCTCCAGACCCATTGTGGCCTGAATTATTCTTCTCAGCACACAGCATAATTCTACATGATGTGAGGAATGCATGCTCCTTCCTGGAGGAGCTTTTACTTTGTAATAGAACTATCACCCTGAATGGATGGGAGCTTTGGCTTTTTGTGATCGTCTTCTCCGTGTTGGGGGATCAATACATTTTCGAATACTTGCCCATTCACCGAGGCATTATCTCCCCAAACTTCTTTGTCCCTGCTTATATCTGTCAACTTTACAATCCTTTTATTACCAGGAAAAGCTTTGGGAAGCTACAAATAAAAGCAGGGATTATAAAAGGTTTCTTATTAAAGCATGCTTTCTTTGAGGCCCCGACGTACAATGCCCTTCTCCCCTTGTGAAAAGATGTGTTTTCTTGTTTAATTAGAATAGACCTCCATTCCATTAGAAAGGGGACAAGCCGGGCAGCAGGATTGAGGCTGCAGACTCCAAGAGAAAGGGTTTATTTATTTCAGCTCCTGTCAACTTTTACACTGTATTGCAACTTGTGAAATATGCTATCATATTTGGGAATGAATGGATACATGTTAAGAATGCTGTTCCTGCCACATAGTAATTGGTCAGAGCCTTCATTTCTGTTGTTGTTACTTTGTAATTAAAGCCTGTGTTGGAGAAATGCAAAACCAAGTGCATCAATTAAGGTCCTAGCAAGAAACAGATGGCACACTCAATTTGGGGAGCTCAAGGGGAGTTTAATAAAGGGATTTTTTGCAAAGATGTGTGCAGGATTAATGGAAATCACAAAAGGATGGTGTTGTACCCCAAAGTCAGCAACTGTCTCACTTAGAGCAAGAGTTGGCAAACTGTGACCCACAGGTCAAATCTGGTGGGCTCCTCATTCATGAAAATAAAGCTTTATTGCAACACAGCCCTGCACATTCCAAAGACAGAATTGAATAGTTGCATCAGAGATTGTATAGCCCACAAAGTCTAAAATATTTGCTTTACAAAAGAAGTTCGCAGGAGGGCCAAAGACAAGGTAACTGAGGTGCTTACAGTGCAAAATGTAAGGGAACACTGACTCTCAGGCCCACACTTGCACAACTTTGAAGTGAGTGAATTCTGATTCCTCTGCTTTCTCCTGTGTGGGCCTGACTTGTTGACCCCTGACCTAGAGCATAGCTTTGGAGATAGGGCTGCCTGAGGAGGGCTGCCTGACAGGGCTGTGGAGAGAGAGAGAGAGAGAGAGAGAGAGAGAGAGAGAGAGAGAGAAAGACATGCTACCAACACCAACACTTGGTAACTCTGCAGATAGGGAGATGGGGAGCAAACCCCTCAGCCTTTGCCTCTGCCTGTCTTCTAAGCTCTCATCTGCCTCACTTACCTGGAGGTCACAGAGCAAGGGAGCCAAGTGATGGAACCATCAAGATGAGCATCGTAAGAATAGGAGAGGGATGCAGAAGGTGGGAGAGTATTGCTGGAGCAAATGAGAGAAGGACAGGGAGGAAAGGCGGTAGCTGAGAGGACATTCTTCAGATTCCAAGGTGCTTTTAGCCACTACAGGATCATAACCAGGGGCTGTAGTGGCGACCAAGGAAATTGCATGAAAGATTGGACCCAAGGAAGGCAGTGAATGGTCCGTGAATACAAACTAATTTTAGCATCCGGAAGTAGAAAATCCATCCCACATGCGAGTTGCAGGAAGAAAGGGTAGGTCCTGACCCTGTCTGTAGCACACCGCTGTTATGACTAAATGAGGATTCTCTGATTATTTGCTTCCCTCTATTTTCACCACCATCTACTCTGCAGTTTCTTGATCTATCCTCAGCACCCAGCCCCAATACTTGGCACAAGTAGTTGCTCAAAAAGTATTTATTGAATAAGCTAATTGAATAAAAGTAATATGTGAAAGGCTTTGTACTTAAAAAGTGAATGTGTGTATGGGATGAAGGTGATCTGGGCAAATGACAAAACACAAAAAGCAGTGACATGAAAATCTCTTCATCAGAAGCAATGGGGACAAGTAGGGTTGAAATTAGGAATGATTAAAAATGATCCATACATAAATTTTTATTTTAGCACAAGACATACACATTCTTTGGCCTGCCATTTGATGACGGTCTTAAATTTTTAAATTGTATTTGTTTATTTTTCCATATGTTAGGAATTCATTTATTTATTATCATATTATTGTTGTACTGGGGGTACATTTTGACATTTATAAAAAAGTTCTTACAATATATTATATTTGAATTCATGGCCTCCATCACTCTCCTTTATTAAACCCCACCTCCACTCATTCCTGGAATAGTTTCAACAGGTCTCATTTTCCCATTTTCATACATGAGAACCTAATATTTCTACCACATTCATCCTCCTACACCCTTTCCTTATATTCTCCCCCTTCCTGCTGGTACTAATCCCCAGACAGGACCTGTTTATCTCCTGTTTTCTGTTTTTGAAAGAAAACATTTTTGTTTGTTTAAGATAGCTGCATGGGGAGTTTCATGGGAACATTTCTGCATATATATGTACGGTTACACATATGGTTCATCTCCTCTGAATTGGTTCATCCCTCTGTTTTTCTCCTTTCTACCTTAGTCCTCTTCTTATGGTGATTTCAACAGGTTTAAAATTCTGTATTCTTTCTCGTATAGAAAGTCCATCAAGTTCTTTACATTGCTAAGAATTCCAGATTATCTTTCTCACACAACACACAATAACAATGCATTATTTAGAAATTTCACTTTCTTTAAAATAGGCTGTGAAATCTCTAGAGACTAAAAGAATATTCTGAGCAGTCTGTGTGTAAGTCTTCACAATTTTCCTCTAATTTTTACATATTTTAAGGGATTCTATATAGTCTTCAGAAACATCTGTGTTCCTGTTCTTGCTCACATTACACTAAGGTACATGATTACAGTGACAAGTACAACTGGAATAAACAGGCTTGCAGATAAAGCTAATGGACTCTAAGTAACATGACCCTCGGTCCAAGGACATCTGAGAAAGGAGTCTTCTTGCCATCACCCTTCTGGGGTTTTAGAACAGTGTTTTATAGGAAGAAGGGAGAGCTTTGGTTATATGGTAAATTGGTTAAATGAAGATTATTTAAGAGAGATTCTCCTGTATGCAAATTCTATTCTGTGTGTGTGTGTGTGTTGCTGGGATTAAACCCAGGGCCTCTTGCGTACTAGACAAGTGCTCTACCACTGACCTACAACACTCAATTAAAAGGTTAATCCATTAATCATTAATTTTTTCTTTCTGTCATGCATACAGACTCCCCCAAATCATAAGAAAGACAACCTAAAACTGATTCTATAGAGATCTTTTCTGTTGGCCACAATGAAGGTCATCATTCTGGACAGTGACCAGTGGTTTCTGTCCTCAGCAGTCATCCACTGATAACTACGTGGACCTGTTTCTCTTTGGCCTGATTTTTGTTTTTAATTTCTGTGACAAATACCTGAGAGGAACAATGAAAAGGAAGGGTTTATTTTGGCTCATGGTTTCAGAGGTTTCAGTCCATGGTCCGCTGACTCCATTGCTTGAAGCCAGAGGTGAGGCCAACATCATGGCAACAAGATCGTGTAGCAAAACAGACTGCTTGTGTCATGGTGACTGGGAAGCAGAGAGGAGATAGGAAAGGGCAGGAGACAAGACACAACTTTCAAGGTGCACTCACAGTGACCCACTTCCTCCAGCCAAGTCCCACCTCCCAAAGTTCCCATCATCACCCAAAACAGTGCCTCTGACTGGGTACCAAGCCTTCCGCACATGAGCCTTTGGGACACGTTTTACACTCAAACCATAGCAAGAGACTTGCACTCTAAACCTAGTCCTGGTGCTTTGTGGTATTTGGCAGGCAGACACTGACACTTCTGTGTCTTTGTTAAATTGCTTATAAAATAAATAGTAATTATTCAAGACTTCATTCCATTTTTCTCTCACAGGGATGCTGTGAATAGCAAGTGAAAAACAAATGAAATAGCATGTGTGAGTATTAAATATTTCCTTCCTTCTCCTTCCTGATTAGCATCTGTAGAGTCAGTAACAAACAACCTCAAACTTCAGTGGCTTGAAAAACCAAAGGTTTGCTTTTTCTCACATCATACATACATTTGTTATAGGTTGTGATGGGACCTCTGGGCAGCACAGTCACTCATTCTGGGACACAGGGTCATGGTACAGCCACAATTCTGAATATTGCCAGTTGCCATGACAAAGAGCTCTGAGTGTCCACAGCAGTTATGTATTTGACCTGAAAATTAAACATGACACTTCTGCTGGCAATCCATTGGCCAAAGCTATTCATGTGGCCCCCACTTGCTCCCAAGGATAGCAGGAAGTATGGTCTTCAAGTGCCTTCAAAGAGTAAGAAATGTAGGTATTTGGTGAACTGCAGTAATCACTACCATACTTCCCTTTTACCTCATCTTCCCTTCCTTCCTTCCTTCCTTCCTTCCTTCCTGTCTTTTTCCACTCTTTATCTCTGACCTTTCTTTCTCTCTTTCTTTTCCTTCCTTTCTTCCCTTCCTTTCTTCTTTCTCTCCTTTGTCTCTTTCTCTTCCCTCCCTTCCTTTCTTCCTCCCTCCCTTCCTTTCATCTTTACCTCTTTCCTTCCTTCTTTTATTCCTTCCTTCCTTTCTTTGTCTCTGACTTTCTCTCTCTCTCTTTCTTTCCCTTCCTTCCTCCCTTCCCTCCCTTCCTTTTTCCTACCCTCCCTTTATTCTTTCTTCCTCTTTTTTCTTTTTCTTTCCCCTCCCTCCTTCTCTGCCTTCCTTCCTTCCATCCTTCTATGTTCCTTCTCTCTCTCTCTTCCTTTCTTTCTCAGTGTTAGGGAAATATAAACATTGAAACCAAGCAAAATCTCATTTCTGTTACCAATTTTGTAGGAAATTTTAGACACAACCTCATTAGTCACCTCATTTAAAAAAGGGTGTTGTTTTGAAGATGAAATCAAGTCATGCAGGGAATCTGTAGGAACACTGAAGAAAGGTAACAAATGTTTGTTTCCTTTCTTGATTCATCATCCTCTTCTCTTCCCCATTTTCCAAATTCTCCTTGATGGAAAGGATGGTTTTGGGGTTAGGTAGGGGGCTATGTTTTTACAATATTATGATACCTCTGGCCTTGTCCTCAACTGCCATGCAAAGAGAAGCTAAAGTCAAGCCTGATTACCTGAGCTCGTCCCATTGTCATCTCAAGGTATGGTCAGTTGCAAGGAAATGCTTAGTTAAACAGTATGAGAGCTCTAGGAATCATCTCCTTAGGGCCTTCTTTGAGCCACTGCTGTCTTCTTAAGAGACAGTGTGACTGACATCTGGGGCTGCCAGTGCTCCTCAAACTTCAACATGCTCTGGAATCACCAGAGAACTCATAAAATGCAGATTCTGATTCTTCAGGTCTGGAGCAGAGCCCAAGATTCTAAGTTGCTTCCAGGTGATTCTGGAGCTGCTGGTGCTCTGGCTATGCTTTGAGTAGAAAGGTTCCAGAGGAATGAAATGAGAATTTAGAGGCTGTAGATCTGACTTAGAATGCTAGATCTGTTTCTTGTACATGGCAAGGCTTGATCAAAATACTTCTCTACTCCAAAACTCTATCTGTAAATCAGGCAACTTGGCAGAGTGGTTGAGAGGTGTCAGCTGGAAAGCACAATGGAGTGTTATCTCTTCAGCCTTTAAAGACTGGGCTTTCTCTACATCAGAAGTGGTTCTCTTCTGTCTTACTTTGCATTGCCTTATGCAACAGATGGTAGAGGTGTCCCTCTCTTATTTGCTGTGGTAAGCACATCTCAGCCTCCAGAGAGATCTACCTTGCACAACTGTCAAGTGTCAGACATGTGAGAGAGGAACCTAAATCCAGATCATATACATGTATGTGTGGGCAGGGAGCATGCTGGGAGACTGGGGGGAACCAGGGGTGGCCTGAAGCTAAGGAGAGTTGGTATACATAGTGACCATGAAGGTATCTTAACCAAATAGAACCTTTTAAACCAGGCCATGAGCAGTGAGACCCTACTTTTTCTTATGGGATGTGGTGATAAAGAAATTACATAGTTATTTGAGAGGAACATAAATAAAGATTAATAGGTTAATGAGTTATTTTCCTTTCATTACTACACTATTGTACTTTATTATAATTGCTTTGCACTCATTTAATTAAATTTGAACTGGGGCCAACACAAGATAATTTGTTTTCCCTGTACTGAACAATGAGTATGCAGATTGGATGTACTGAAGCAGTAATCAGCCCTCTGTTTGTAACACTTTTCTACTCTGAGTAGACATTATAATTGATAATTTGATTGTTGCAGCACTCTGTGCAATATATTTTAAAGCAACATTAACATAATGGAAATTATGTTGTGAGCTTAATCTCAGCTTTTCGCTGAGAGGCTATCTGGGCCCTTGGTGTAAACCAGCCAGTCTGACAACAGCAGGTCTCTCTCTCGTTCTTTTTCTGTCTTCCTCTCTGCCTTCTTCTCTCCCTCCTATTTGCTTTCTTTCTCCTTCATGCCTCTATTTCTTCCAATTCCCTCCTTCCTTGATTTCTTTCTTTTCCACATTCTTTCTCCTTCTTTCCTCTTTGTTCCTTTCCTCTCTCATTCCTTTCTTCTCTGCTTCCATTACTACATTCACTGTCTTTGAAAATCTGGTTCTCTCTAGCTCCATGGAAGAAAGCAAAGGGACGAAATGGAGAGGGCTGGCAGCAAGCATTCCCAGCCTCATTTCTTAATTTGGAGACCTGTTCATGTCTAGGACATTCGGGAAAAGCAATCAAGAGCCTTTCCTGTAAAGGACTAAATGAGAAATTATTCAAGGTGGGCGGGCAGCCTGCACCATACTTTATGTTGTTAGTACACATATTGCATTGATTCACAAAGTGGTCACATGCTCTTTGAGGTACATTTCTCAAATGTTGGCAGATGAGGAAAAAGTCACTGTGTTGCCTTTGTTTAGATTCCATTCTTCCTTGGAGCTGCAAACACTTTCTTGAAAAGATGTGGCCTTATCCTCATGAATATATTCTGGGAACGAATTCTCTTTGGTGCAAGAGTTTCTTGTCCCACAATGGAAACTAGGTGTGACATTCTGTTTAATAATCCCAGGCCAGAGATCTTGGACAAGGTGAGGAAACCTCATGCTCAGGTGACTTCTGTTGAATTTTCATAACTCTGTAAATATTTGTTTCTGTGTTTGTTTTGGGAGGAAAAACACCTGTGAATGGATGGGAATGACTGTGTTTGTTTTGGAAGAGCTGAAAGAGGGGATTCTGGGTGTTCATTGTCTTCCACTAACCTGTCCAGGCCCTGAATTTGTTGCAAAAATCATATTTCTTTGAACAAAAGCCTGTTATTTCATCTCTTTGCTCTTTCTAAGGTCTGGGCACCCACACTCTGATTGGCTGCTGTATTTTCAAATCACCTGTTACTGTGGAGGAAAAAATGCCAACATGAGGAGCGTAAGGTTTTTTTTTTTGTTTTCGTTTTAGCAGAGGACCACATTTAGGAGAAGGCAGATTTGTCTCTGTGATGTCTTAAATTGTTTCATTGAATGCTTGAGTGTTATAGCTGGCTCTGAGTGTCTTTTCTTTTATTTTCCCCTCTCTTCTCTTTCTACATTTTTATTTTCATAGAAAATTAGGTTAGAACTTGACTTATTCACATACTAATTACCCAGTTCAGAAGTAGCTACTTTGTAGCTTACTGTTTTCCTTATTTATTTAAAGTGTGTTTTAGTCTCTCTCATTATCATTAAATGAATTTCTCTCAGCTGGATCTACTGTTCTAATTATTATTATTATTACAGATAAAGGGCCCAGAGTTCAGTGTTTTTACATTGGACTCCCTGTTAAAAACGAAAACTCCACTTTGTGGATGGAATGTGCTTTCTCCCATTCACAGATGCTGTGTTTAAATTGAGAAGCCCACAGCTGGGATGAAGTTATAGTCTGGAGACACAATTCCTGCTTCTTGCATCAGCCCACCCATGGCTCCCTGCCTCCAGAGGCATTGCCAAGGAAGCCTGCTCCCAAACAAGGATTCAGGGCAGATTAGTGGAGCACAGGGACCAGGGATGCAGGTACACAGCAGTTACCCAACAACATAAACCAGGTTCATGAGCCTCTCTCCTGGTTCTCACTATGAATTCCTGACATTTGCAGCCAAACCAGATTATCATCACACTTGGGATAGTCAGCTCAGCTCTTCAGAGTATATCTATCAGAATATGGTTCCCTTCAAAAGCAGAACCTAAGATAAGGACTCAAGTGCAAGTTGCTTATTTGGAGATGATCTAAGTAAACGCCAGAAAGAGAATGAGGATTAGAGCAAGGCAAGAAATGGTGTGTTACTCTGGGGCTCAAGCCTGCTGGGGAAGTGTAAGAATCAGCGAGGAACACCCACCTCAGAGTTGTCTCCCTGCTGTGCGAGGAAGCCGGCATTTATCCAACAGTTCCCATCAATCACTGAGCGCTGCTCCTGAGGGAGCACTTATTCTCTGGGTTCCCACTCTATTGAGCCAAAGACAGCAATAATTGGAAGGTGGGTCAGTGCAATCACCAGTGCTAGTGGCCTAGTTGAGTCCCACTAGATAGCAGCCATGCTAAGGCCTGAGAGGATATGGGTGAGCACCAGCGACATCTACTACAGTTTCACTGTGAAAACTCCCATGTGCATCTGGTCTTTCTTCCTAGACTGCAGGCTCTGTAACGGCATGGGTTGAACTGATGAATCACCTGTGTTCCATAATTTCCACCTGTATCACACTATTGTCAACCAGGCAGCACTGAACACGACCCAAACGAGGTGCTAAGCACATTACAAATTATCTTTGAATAACCCTTCAGTTAAACAATAGCTGATAAGTAGATACTAGTACACTCTCCATCCTACATCCTAAGTAATTTGCTAAAGTGGAAGGATGAAGATATTCAAGTCCAAGAAGCTTGGCACCAGGCCCTTGACCATCTCACACAGATTTTTGGTTAGAACCTGAATCTGGAATCTCAGAGATCCCCCTGAGCTATTGTTTGTTGAGTGTTTCTTATGTGCTTAGTCTTGGGGTAAGTACTTTACATTCAGTTATTTGGTTTGTGTTTTGATTTTCTCTCTGAGACTGAGCAGTATGTATTGTTAGCCCCATTTTGGAGCTAAAACCAGTAAGAGTCAGAGAGACTGACCCACACAACTCACAAATGGCTTTGCCCCAACCCTAACTACTACTGACACCAGCCATTACAGCCACAATTTTAAGATGCTGTGTTTTTGACCTGGGCCTCAGCAGTAAGAAACAAGCAAGGAATGAAGGAAATCAGGAAAGTTGTGTGTTGTGTGCCTGATTTACCCCAGAGAAAGCAGGAGGATCAAAACTCAGTTAAGAAATAAGGATGCTTAGTGACATCACAGATCCATGCCTCCAACTTCCTATCCCAAACCTGGCACAATCAAGTGAGGCGGTTGCTGTTTTTTTTTTTGTTGTTGTTTTTTAATAACCTTTGATAATATCCAACGTGCTTTACAATCTATTTCCCCCTCACTGAGCACAGTGGCACAGATATAGGAATGGAGCCAACTCATCATTCTTTCAGAAGCAACACCTCCAACTCTCTTTTGAAAACTTGTCCTTCCATACCTGAGACTAACAATACAGTACCACAATGGCCTGAAAGTTAGAGTTTTGGAGATCAGCGTTTGCATGCATTCCGTTCTATGCATGTGGATAACAGCAAAACTCAGACTGCTCCATCATTATTAGGGCTGCACCTATGTTCTTCTGAAAGTCATGCTGGACGCTCATGGGGTGGCACCAGTTAGAGATCCTCCTCCCTCCTCCTCTTTCTTTCACTAGTTCCCTTCTTCCCTTTTCTTCTTTCACCTCTTGTTTCTTCCATTTCCTTTTGTAAAAAAGGTAGCCCAGTGTGGTAGAACAGCCCTATCTGGGAAATTAGGAGACCTGACTGTAGCCAGCAAACGATGATGAGCAGATAGATGGCCCCCGCTCTGTGCTTCAATTGCTTATCAGACAAGCAGCCTACTCTGCTCTCTGGATTTCAGCTCCTAATTGGCAACACAAGGCAAGTGCACTCGATTATAGGAGAACTTGTCCTGTGCAGTGTTTATAATTATTTTAGCCTGTACTTTTAAATAGTAGATTTTATATTTGAAGAAAATAGAATGATATTCCTTAAAAAGTCAGATTTGAACACTTTGGACCTATACTCCTTCATGGCAGATGTCTATTGGTCCTGAGTTCCACTGTCCCTTCTAGGACAGGCCTGTGGTCTACATCCATATGTCCACACTTGGTTTTTCCTACGTTCAATCTACTATGGAATTTATAAGAGACTGAGGGAAGGTATAACTCCAAAGGAAACTCAGAAGTTCCTAAAATGCAGGTGACTAAAGAATTTACACATCTGTGATTTTATTATATGTGAAAGGTAGACACCTTAGCAAAAGGGTAGCAATAACCTGGGACTGACCTCAGATGATGGCAGAAATGACGTGTCCTGCACATGTGATCTGCAAGACACAGTCACAGTTGGGCTCTCACTAGACCCTCCAGCCTGGAGAAACACAGTCACCACATTCCATTTCCCTAATTGCAAGAGGAGGAGACTGAAGTGCTGACAGAGATGTGACTAGAGTCCCAAAGTTTCTGACCATGGAAGCCTGCTTTTAACTCAGATTCAGTCCCTACAGCCCAGAACTCCTTGTCCTGTGCTAGGAAGCTAGCCTCTCTACTGGAGTGTGCTTCTTTTTCCCAATTGCCAATCCACTGGGCTCCTCTAACAGCTTGTTGGGTGTGCAAATTGCTGATACTTAACTCAGTTTAACAGATAAGGAAACCAAAATAGAGAGGTCATTAACATAAAAACAGAATAAGCAGTTTCCTCTGTGGCATAATTTGAGCAAATATAGGAGGGATGTGCCTCTCTCTCTCTCACACACAAACACACTCACACACACTACTTGGTTACTTAGTTGGGAAGAAGAGAGACAGGAAAAAGGAACATCAAAGAGAACCAAGCACCAATCCTGTTTACTTTATCAATTTGCAAACATCTGTCCTGGTTTCTTTTCTCTTTTTTTTCTCTCTTCCCTTCTTTCTTTCTTTTTACTATGAAAACAAGGAATTACCTAATGGTGGTTCAGATTCTCAAAATGCTATGTGGACTTCTTAGATTCTTATCAAAACCATAAAAGGCAGAGTGGAATGATGAGTTCTACCTTTAAGGTATGAACCTGTACTGGACAATGGAACTAACGATTCAGTTTCACTTAGTGGCTTAGAAATGCAGCTGAGCATGAACCCCAGATCACCTGAAACTTCAGTGTAAGCCAATGTCTTCAAGAAGAATTGTTGCTTTGGTTTGGGGCACACCTCCCATATGCCAGGAATCTGCTGAGGACTTTATATACTAATTTCATAAATCCATGAACTACTACAATACTATATATTTAGAACATACTATATATATTCTACAGTGTATTATTATCTCCATTTCACCAGTGAAGCAACTGAGGTGGGCAAAGTTTGACCAGAATGCTGCCCAAGGTCATCTCACAAACTTGGGACTCAAAGCCTACGTCCTCTCTGTCACACTGCAGTGGTGGGGCGGGGAGAGGGGTCGTGATGGCCCATAATCCTCCAGCCAAACCCATATCTTTGTCCAACAATCCTGTGAATTGGGGCATTTCTTCAATCCATTTAACCCCAGTGACTCTTTCTGAATATAGGGGTTTCCTAAAGATATCCTGGGATTGTCTGAAGGTTAGAAAGGTTTTGGACCATTTTACCATAAAGAAACTCCTATAATACAAAAAGAAAGACAAGCCCCTGCATATTAGCCAACTGTGCACTGGAATCAGCTCTCTTGGTTCTTTGTGAACAGAAGCTATCACTTTTTAATGTCCCTTTGGAAATGAGCAAAGCTGGTTTAAACTGAGCAACAAACATTCAGGAAGCAAAAAACTCATGCCACACCCTGACATGGTATACTAGGGAGGAGGGAGTAAAATATTAACCAGAAGGCAAATACGGAAACATCAGAGAGATGGTGTGTGGAAAAAAAAGAAGTGAAGCTGGATAACAAAGTAAAGCGAAGCTCATGGACTTGGAAGTCAACCAAGGCTTGGGTTCAAATCTCTCTGTACTTACTAACTGCATGGTATTAGGCACATTACTTAACCTGTCCTAGCTTAATTTTCTCCATAAATCTGGGATGATAGTGTATTTCTTTAGTCTTGTTACACAGATTAAATGACACAATGTATAGAATATGCTTAGGGGACTACCTGGTGTAATTAAGGAGTCAGTCAATGACAGCACTTGTATATCTATGATTAAGATACAATTAACTTATTTTCAGGCTCTGCTATCAAATTTCCTTGCTATGCTCATATTTCAAGAAAACAGGATTTTATCTCAAAAGAAGAAATTCAAATGGCCAAAAAACACATGAAACAATGCTCACCATCTCTAGCAATAAAGGAAATGCAAATTAAAACCACACTAAGATTCCACCTCACCCCTGTTAGAATAGCCATCATTAGCAACACCACGAACAACAGGTGTTGGCGAGGATGCGGGGTAAAAAGAACCCTTTTACACTGTTGGTGGGAATGTAAACTAGTACAACCACTCTGGAAAAAAATTTGGAGGCTACTTAAAAAGCTAGACATTGATCTACCATTTGATCCAGCAATACCACTCTTGGGGATATACCCAAAAGACTGTGACACAGGTTACTCCAGAGGCACCTGCACACCCATGTTTATTGCGGCATTATTCACAATAGCCAAGTTATGGAAACAGCCAAGATGCCCCACCACTGACGAATGGATTAAGAAAATGTGGTATCTATACACAATGGAATGTTATGCAGCCATGAAGAAGAACAAAATGTTATCATTCGCTGGTAAATGGATGGAATTGGAGAACATCATTCTGAGTGAGGTTAGCCTGGCCCAAAAGACCAAAAATCGTATGTTCTCCCTCATATGTGGACATTAGATCAAGGGCAAACACAACAAGGGGATTGGACTTTGAGCACATGATAAAAGCTTTAGCACACAAAGGAGGGGCAAGGATAGGTAAGACACCAAAAAAATTAGTTAGCATTTGTTTCTCTTAACGCAGAGAAACTAAAGCAGATACCTTAAAAGCAACTGAGGCCAATAGGAAAAGGGGACCAGGAACTAGAGAAAAGGTGAGATACAAAAGAATCAACCTAGAAGGTAACACACACACACAGGAATTTAATGTAAGTCAACTCCCTGTATAGCTATCCTTATCTCAACCAGCAAAAACCCTTGTTCCTTCCTATTATGGCTTATACTCTCTCTACAACAAAATTAGAAATAAGGGCAAAATAGTTTCTGCTGGGTATTGAGGGGGTAGGGGGGAGAGGGAGGGGGCGGAGTGGGTGGTACGGGAGGGGGTAGGGGCAGCAGGGAGAAATGACCCAAGCCTTGTATGCACATTTGAATAATAATTTAAAAAAATAAAAATTTAAATAAATAAATAAAAAGAAAACAGGATTTTAAAGATATTATTCTTTTTAAATGTGAGAGCATGACCTCTGGCCATTACAGATTCAAGGTAAACCACATTTGATGTGAGTCTTCCCGACCTGGCAATAAGAATGGCTCCTTTAAGATAAGCAGGTGAGACTATGTACTCCCTGGAGAAAGACAGTGATGTCTCCACTGGACTGTACTGAGGGAGAACAGAAGGTGGGAAGAATCCACAGATTTTCAGAAAGATTTGTAGAACAGGCTTTGGGAAGAACATGTACCTTCCTTTGATCCAAGCCCGTGTCCTCGTAAAGACATCCTGGTCAATTGATGTCCTACAGAAATGGAAACTGGCAAAGGGTAGAAAACAGCAGCCACAAGACTGAGGGAAAATAAGATCCTGGTTCATAAGGGGCAGGATGAAAGCTGACACCTGCCCTTCCTAAAAAGAGAAAATGAGGGCATCCAGTAGACAGCACATGGTATCTGCAATGAATGTGGTGATTCTGGCTGGGTACAAAAGTCCACTGTGCCATTTTGGATACTTTATTATGAGAGAGATATTGTGCCATTAGTGAGGCCCAGTGCTCTACAGCCAAAGTGGTCCAGGGCACAAAGGTCTGTGGCTATTTCAAAGGGAAGTGAAATGAGGTGGGTATTCTCCAGGGAAGGGGAGATGACAAGGAGGGGACTCACTAGTGACACAGCATTCTGAAGTGAAAGCACAGAACAGAAGCTAAAGAGGCTATTTAAGTTCATTGGTCTTTCATTCTCCCTGTCTGCCTTTGGCTTCCCCTAATAAAGCAGGAGTGTCCTAAAAAAATCATACATTCATAAGAACTTTTCAACATATGGGCATTTGAAAAAGGACTTAAAGTTTTACCTGGAGGTCAAATAGAGAAAATTATCAAGAAGGTTGATAGGAAATATTTTGAGGATTTTACAAGAATATCAAATAATGGGAGAAAAGGAAACAGGAAATCAAAGAGTTGAGCAATTGACATACTCTATGACTGACTTTGAAGTCAAATATCTCGGTTCAAAAGTCCACCTATTAGCTATGTGACTTACCTACCTGGAGCCCCAGGAGCAATGCGAGCATCTACCTCATTGCTTTTTAGGTGAAAATTTAAAAAGTAATGCATATAAAATGCCTAGAATTGGGCCTGCTGTGGAATAGGCACTCAAAGTGGTAACTATTGTTATTGTAGTTGTAATCAGTCTTGATCCACAAAGTATCCCTGAGACAGAGTTCATGCTTCACACATGAGGAAACCAAGGCACTGAGCTCAGATAGGTTAAATAACTTCCCCAAGGTCACACAGGTATTAAATGTTGGAGCTGGGATTTGATCCCTAGTTTGTCTAATCATTCACACCTCATCCTGCCTCATGGCAGGTGATAGAAAGACAAAATCCTACATACTATAGCTGTGCTTGTTCCGTGACTCCTTCATAGATCAGCATTTTTCTAGAAACCTAAATCATTGGCATGTATTTAGATGATTTTTACACCTGTTAAGTCTCCCCAGGCTTCAGTAAAAGCCATGCTCATATTTGGAGATCCTGGGAAAATGTCAAAAGACAAACTAAGTGGGGCACAAGAGCTGCCTGCATTGCAGTCAGATAAAAATGTCTTCTGGACAATGGCTTGGAAAGAGGCTTCCAAGATTCCTCATGTGACCATGGAGCACCTCTGAAGACTCATAGAGCTTCGGTGTGCCCCCAGCAAGTTTATCATCCCATAGAGGTGTCTAGGTACATAAGCTGCTCGTCTCATTCACCATCTTAGGAAAGGTGTGGTCATTCCTTGTTTTTTCTTGCGTACAGTTCAGAGCCTTGATTTTGTTTGGGACGGTCTAACCCCAGATCTAAAGCAATCATGACAGCCCATTCCCTTTTGCCAATGATAGATCAGGGATGGGCATATGGGCCACTTGTAACCAGTCAGACATTAGGAATATATCTGCAGGAAACTACTGTTTCCTCTTTCTTTGGTATAAAGACAGACTTATAACGTACTTTTCCCACACTAGCTTTGTTCCTTCTTAGTACCCTGGCATATGGACTTGATGTTTGGAACCATAACAGCCATCTTTCAACCATCTTTTAATTTATATGACTGATAAATTAAGAATGGCAGATTAGGAAGAAAGAGTCTACATTTTTGATGACATCATTTAATTACTGTGCTAATCCTGGACCTGTTAACTTCCATATACCTTTCTATGTGAGTTAACCAAATGTATTTATGCTTAAAGTACTATTATTTGAAGTTTATATTAGCAGACCAATAACAGGAGACTATCTTGGGATAGGACTTGTCATGTAGGCTTTAAATCTTCCCAAGTCATTTTCTCTATGCCATGACAATCCTAAGCACCATGAGAAGTGTTAGGACTGTTCAGAGGATAGTAATTGGTTTGAACTGGGTAGGATGGATGGGATCTGAATCTGTGAAGATAAGGTGAATGGTATGTCAGCTAGCAAAGCCCTGAAAAACAGAGCCTTTATCTGGGCAAGGCAAGCAGCTCAATTTGACTGGACTACAGGATGGGAAAGGTGGGAGATGAAGCTGGAAAGATGGTTGGGCTAGACTGGGTGTTGAGTGATGGTTTAATGCCATGCTAAGGACTTGGTGCCTAACACTGAGCTATAAGTGGTGCAGGAAAAGTTTAAGACCCAGCCTGCCCTATTGAGGTACTTCCAAAGCAGTTAGGCAGAGAACAAATATTCATGGAAACATTCAGGGGTACAAATAAGCCATATATATTTCGGGTCCCCAAGAGATGTCACAGAGAGAAACAGTCTTAGGATTTCAAAGTCAGGGGAGAAGAGTATGGGGCAGGAGCAGGGGATTGTGGGATGTCAGAAGTGGAAAGGGATTGCTAACTCAATGTTTAATTTCCCAAGTGGCAGTAGAATTCCATCCTTGATGATCTTGGGAAATGAGCTATTGGACTCTAACCTCTTCTGGGACAAGGATTTCTTTAGGTTGCCTCCATCCTTGGACAGTACCAATGATCATTCCATTTTTTATTACATTACATATATACACATATACATGTACATATACATATATATCTTCCTATAACTTTAGACCACTGACATTGTTAGCCTTCAGTATGATAAACTGAATTATTGGTTCTACTACTGTGGAACAGGAACACACGTAGTCCCCTTCCCATGGCCTCGGGGTAGGCAAAGTACATTTCCTTACTCCTTGACTTTGGGACAGCTTGACTTGGGTGATGAGTGTTGGGTTTGATGCCAGCAGAGGCTTTCAGTGGGAACCTTCTGTGCTTCTTACATTACCATGAGAAAATATACTCCCAGGGATACCTATTGTTTCCCAAAGAAATAAGAAATAGAAACAGAGCAAACCTGAACCCAAATCACAATCTAGAGTCAAGTCTAGCCAAGCCTTCATTAGGCGAGCAAACTCCAGCCACCTGCAGATGCACACAAGATAAACAGATGTTCTTATAAGCCAGCCTAGTATTAATGTGGTGATAGCTGACTAAAATACAGAGCAAAGAGGATATGTTTACTCTCTTTTCCACCTGGGTGCTCATGAAATAGATGGAGGCCACTATTATGCCCGTAAAATATTATCATTTTGTTCTCATTTATCCCCAGTGCTGATAGCCACTCCTCGTGTGACATGCATTTGAAATCCATCCTGTATATAATCTCTCACTCTTCCACCTATACAATGCTGCAGAGGTAGTATGCCCTCACAGAATCTATTAGGATCATTGCTGCCCTTCAACTGAGAATAAGACTTTTATTACTGCAGCCAAAATTTCTTTAAAAAATAACCAGCTCTGTTGTTGGATCCTATTGAGCTTTGGGTTAATTAAAACTCCTAGGTTTTCTGATTCACTTGTTGTCAGTCCAGCTCCCAACACTGTACTGGTGTTGTCAAATACTGATTCTATTACTTATAAATGTATCAAGTTGGTTTTTTCTAATATCCTGACCTGTCAATATAATTTGAATCCTTATTCTGCCATCAGACATACCAAATCATTCTTTCTTTATTTTTGCCATCCATAAATTTGGTGAGCATGCCTATATGTCTTATTTCAAATCATGAAACAAAAATAGTGGGCACAACAAGAACTTTGTAGCCTATCTCTAGAAACCTGAGAGTGGTTTTTTGAAAACAGAAACAATTCCATTTTTAACTGTGTAGTCCTTCTACCTGTGTTTGGGTCTATTGCTTACAACAGTATTATCAGGGACATAGTTAGAAGCCTTGCTTAGCTCAAACTTCACAAGTGCAATAACTTTATAAAAAGTGAAAATTTGGTACATATGGTCTTCTGTAGAACCAATCTAGTGATTTAGTAATTAGTGCTTATTGAGATTTTTAATATTCTCTACCTTACAGCTAACAGGATGCAATATTGAAATGACTTCTCTATGTTTGAGACTCTAACTCTAAAATTTTTATGAAACTTTGCATTGATGATGTCCATAATTTGGTAGAATGTACTCTAGAATGATGTGAATTGTCTGGTCTTGACCTGGTCTCGCATATTTCCGTCTGGACAGGTTGGTTTGTGTACCACCCCAGATCCATTCTGGCCTTTCAATTGAGCAGCCCCAGCATGCATATTCCCTCTTGGGAAGCCTGGTTGCTCTAGTTTCTGTTGGTGTTATAGATGGAAGGGCTTGTTGGAGTAGCAGCTCCAAGACTCCCAGGGTTACCAGGCACCTTCTCCCCTTACTCCAGCATCATGCACTTCTCACCGTCTGTCCCAGAATTTTCCTGTTGCCACTGAGCTTCGGGATACCATGATACCTATGAGGCACCTTTAGATGTGTGACCTGGGAATACAGAATTGCTGAATTTCTCCTGGAAGTTCTTCCTCATTTCTCCTTACAGAGGGATGGTGTGGAGACGAGGTGGCATCCCATGGTCTCCAAGAAGACATCCAGGAAGACTAAGCAATGAGCTTGTCATAAAGTAATGCATGACCCTTTCTGGCTCTCTCCTGCACTGCTTTGTAATCACACAAGCTTTGGCTGTAGGCTTTATTTCTGGGTGAGCAAATGCTAACAGTGACCCTTGGTACTCACTTCCTTTACTCACTGACGACTTCCTGCCACCAGCACTTTCTCTTGTCTCTCAGCCTGCAAGTGGGGCAGATGGAAAATACTGGTGAATTGATGTACCCAGGATAAATACTTTAGATTCCTCCCTCTTTGGGTAGGACAGCGCTGAAGCATATTCTACACTGTCCCACAGAGGACCCTGGTTGGGCTGAGCACCGCTGAGGGCTCATCAACACACTCTTCATTGACTTCCTTTCCTTCCTTGTTTCTCTTCCCACTGTAGTTTTAGTGCATACTGCGACCACTTCCCAGATCAGTTACTTTCATTAAAATTTTTGACTCTAGATCTTTTTCTTGGAGACCCCAACCTTGGGCAACAGGAAACCTGAGAATTTTTCCATCATAAGAGCCTCATCTTTATGAATAGCTTCACTTTTGATAGAATGGTTGACCTGCATTAACCAGATGGGATTTTAATTCTGTCTTTTATGCTTGTGTACTATTTCTGAGTAAAGTTTAGTCAAAGACCTAAATCATGAAGCTTAATATTAATGTGTTGCTATAGTGTTGTTAATTAATTATCTGCAACATTGTGTTAGCACACCTCACTTTTTGTTTTGCTTTTATTAAAATGTTGTTTTTATTATTTGAATAAGTAATACCTGAAAACATAGTTAAAAATATGTGCAAAAGGAAAAAAGTCAAAGTAAATCTCTCCCCATGACTCCAAGTCTGCTGGTATGTTACTTGTTTCTGATATATTGTTCCAGAAATATTCTACCACCACGTCCACACACATCTTCCCTTTTTAATTAAACAGTAGAAATTATGTATTATACTCACAGACTCTTCGGAATACTGCATTCTCACTTGGATGAAAATCTTGCCAATCTTTTCATTTCAAGAAGCATAGACTTGTGTTCTTTTGCTAGCTGTGCAGTTCCTCATTGTATGGATCAATTTTGTATTGAATGTTATGTAGTTAATCTCACTTCTTTGACATAATCTAAACTCTAACATAATCTTAAACCATGTAACAACAATTGTTTTATGTGCTCACAATTCTTCAATCTGAACTGGGTTCGGCTGGATGGTTCTGCAGGTCTTGTGGCAGTTACTCTGTTGGATGTATTCTGTTAGCAGGTCAACTTTGCTGGGCTGAGCTGAGCTGGGACGCTGAGTCTTTGGGATTCTTGCTAGCTCCATGTAGCCTTGGGGTCTTGCTCTTTCTCCACAACTTCTCTATGTGGCCTCTCCATCAGATTGTTGGACTTCTTATACCATAGCTGAGGGCTCTGGAAACCATCATGCTATCTTTGAAGCTAGGTTGAGAACCTGCCTTTCCTGATCTCTACTGCATTCCGTTGGTTGAATCAGGCCACAGGCCCAGCCCAGATTCAAGGGAAAGGAGTTTCACAGGGTGTGGACATAGGGAAATTCAGTGGGAGCCACCAATCTAATAGAATCCTAAAGGGGGCTTCAGAGAAGACAGGATCAGGGCTCCCGGCAGAAGGATAGGGAGTTTTGTTTGAAAAGATAATTATTCTTTTTAATAATCGTTGAAAATCACTGATTTACATAATGGAGTTGTAAAAGGATTTATAGAGACCATATAACCCTTCCCCTCCACTTGTCCCAAGAGGGATCTAAAAATCTGAAGATTATTGGTTAAAAGAATCACAATGTTCTTCTGAGTCATGGTCTTAGGGTCAACACCCCCAATTCCTTGTCTTCCTTCTTATCCCCACCCCTCCCTGTTTCTCACTGATTTCCCATCTGTAGGCTTCAATCCACTCAGTTCCTGGTTAAACAGACATTTGTGGAGCACCTGCTATGTTTAGGCACAATTCCAGAAGGTCATAATCTCAGTAATTTAGCAATTCTAGCCTCACATACAGCAATGGTGTGCTGAAGCTGGCTTGGACCATCTCCCAAGACCTGACTGCATTCAGCTCTTTCCAGCTCCACATTTCGTGACAGCACATTGGTTGCTAGAAATTGGTCATAGTGGGAATATTTCCATCACGAAAATCAGCACACACTACAAATTGAGACTTCTGGGTTTTTTTCTCCCCAAAGAGTTGGTTGTTATACATTCACCAGCACATGCTGGACTTGATCTTAAATCACATTCTCATTTAGACCAAGTCTCTTTACCCCTCACTCACTCACTCACTCATTCATTCAAGAAACATTTATTGATCAACTACTTTGTTTATATCACACCTGAAGGCCAAGTTCTACTTCCCTACTGTTTTCAGGCAAAAACGTGGGCCTACTATTGCTAAATCTGATGTTTTCAAATTGAAGTTAATAATTCAGATTTTTGTGAAGAAGTGTTAATTTTAAGAAAGTAAGCATAATTTTGTAAAGAGTTAATGAATATAGAATTTTAAAACCTGTTGAAATCAGGAAGGGGACTAAGGTAGAAAGGAGAAAAATGGAGGGATGAACCAATTCAGGTTATAATACATATATACATGGAAATGTCACAATGAAATTCCCTGTATAACTATCTTATAAAAATGGAGAACAGGAAGGTGAAACATGTCCTGCCTTGGGTTGGCACCAGTGGGAGTGAGGAGGATATAAGAAAAGAGTGTAGGAAGGTGAATATGGTGGAAATATTAGGTACTCATGTATGAAAATGGAAAAATGAGACATGTCCAAACTATTCTAGGAATGGGGGACATGGGAATAAAGAATGATGGAGGGGGTGAATTCAACCATGATATATTGTAAGAACTTTGGTAAATGTACAAAGCACCCAGAGTATAATAACAATAATAATTATAAGACACCTGGAAATCTGGGTACACACACCCACTTCACCCTCTACTCTGTGTCTGTGACTGTAGGTTTTAGATGTGTTTGAAATACGCCTTTGCAAACATTTGACTGATTGGATGGGCAACTGTGTATGGCCTCTCCAGAACTTCTCAGAACTACACTGCAGCCTGAGACTACTGTTAGGGTGGGATACAGTCTTGCAGGGATTCATGTGCTGGAGGCTTGGTCCTTAGTGTTGAGGCAACACTGAAGTGGTGCAGTCATTAACAAGTGGGGCCTCTTAGAAATAAGAATTGGAATGGATTCACCTTTGGAATGGATTTACACTGTCTTGTGTGTTGGGTCAGGTCTGGTAGGAGTGGATTGGTTCTTGAGAGAGTGGATTGTTATAAAAAGAGTCAGTTGGCCCCTCCCTGGTTTCTTGCTTCCTTGTTCATATATGTGACCCTTCTGTATATCACTCTTCCATTTCTGTTTCCCTGCAATGTAGTGTCACAGCCCGGAAGCCCTCGCTAGACCTCCAGCATCATGCAGTTTGTACCTCTTGCCACTAGAGCCATGAGCCAAACCTCTTTTCTTTATAAATTATTATTTATACTTTTATATATATAGTCATATAAAATGCACCAAGACAATTTACCCATCTTTCCCTCTCTTCTTCCCAGGACTGCATTACCATTTACTGTTTTCCCCAATCTTCTGTAGACCCCTTCCCGTTTTCACTCACAGGCATTTCCCCCAATAAATCTCTTTCATATTTAGTCCTACCTTAGCATGCTTCCTGGAGGACATAAACTAACACAAGCATCTATTATGTTGACAAGTTTACATATGCTTACCTCTTAGAATAGACTATGAGGGCAGAAACCAGATCAGGGATGTGTTTGTCTTTGGATTATCATTAAATCCCAGAACCTCCCACAGTGCTCATGAACACCTACTGATTTAGCAGATGAAGAGAACAATTGAAAAGATAATGGGTTGTATAAATGGAAGATATAGTCAATGTAGTGTATGGTTTGTTTTAACTATAGGCTGTAGTAATTTCAGCATGGGAAATCAAATTGGAGAATGTCCTCTAGAGAATGAAGCAAATAAGTCACATCAAGTTAGTCCATGTGGTAATTCAGAGACTTAGACTAGATTACATTTTGGTGTACTTGTAGTAGATCCCTGTTTCTTCTTCCCTAAGTCTTGATATTTTCATAATGGAGATGAATCATTCCAAATATTGTCCAAGACTGACAACTTCGGTAGGCAGTAGGCATTGAACATAGTTGAGGGTTTTTTAAATTACCTTTACTAGCATCTATTAATTGTACAGAGTGAGGATTCACTGTGATATTTCCATACTGCATATGTTCTACTTTGATCATACTTACCCCTTCTATTCTTCTTTCTTATTCCCCTCTCCTTCCACCCACCCTCAACAAAGGACTTTTGAGACTGCACCCTCTTGAAATCTATAATAACCTTCCTTGGGATCTTGGGAATGTTGCTTTGTCTCTTCAAATTTTGATACTTCCATCTGTATGATGACAGGGGTGATCTGGGGACACTAAGACCCTTCTATCTTGGACTACTCTGGATTTTAAGTGGTGTTGAGGTGACCTTCAGGGGAGGAGAAACCTCTTTCTTGGTCCTTTCTGTATTCCCAGTATCTGCCTCTATGCCTGGCTCTTAGGAGGCACTCAGTGAATCTTGAATGAATGAATGAATGAAAACACAACTGGAGGATACCTTCTCTTTCACCTGGGTACATATTATGTCAGGTCCTGATCTGTGCAAGCTAGGAAGGCAGGAAGCAGCTGTTTACCTTTGAGGGAGCGGCTAGGTGATCTGCCTGTGTAAACAGCCATCTACCCAGGTGTCAAGAGGAGCAACTGAGAGAGAACACACATTTATTCCTTTCCTCATGGTAATGATCCAGAAATCCCGCTTGTTGCTCTGCATTTTTCCAGGCGCTGCTGGAGTAAGATCTTGGTCTTCTTTTAACCAGCTTGGGGCCAAGCGAGACTCTCACCCTTACTCTTCCATTCTAAACTGAAGTCATTCCCTCTCTAGTCACCCTTCAGGGGAAATATCAGCATCTGAAGTTAGCATGTTATTGAACTACATTTTTTTGTCTACATGCTGTCTGTATCCTATTAGAATGTCAATGTTTTGAGAGTAAATTGTTTGTCTTGTCCAGTGTTCCCCACAAATGGAAGTGTCTGTGCCTAGTGGATATTGACTAATGAACAAATGAGGTCAGCTCAAAGGCTGGTCTAGTGCAGTCATCAGCCTAAAGGAGTACCTAAAGTTGCCACCATTAAAGTAATTTTTTTTTTTTTGGTACTGGAGCTTGAACTCAAGGTCTACACCATGAGCCACTCTGCCAGCTCTTTCGTGATGGGATTTTTTGAGATCGGATCTTGTGAACTATTTGCCCAGGTTGGCTTCAAACCACGATCTTCCTGATCTCTGCCTCCCAAGTAGCTAGGATTATAGGCATGAGCCCCCGGGGGCCTGGCTAAAGTCATCTATTTGGGTTAATTCAGCATTCTGATCTCAGTCATAGCTTATTACATCGCCTACTCTTAAGTAATGTTTCTTTAACTCATCTCTCCTCTTTCACTTAAATAAATGTATTAAAAATTCAGATTGTATGTCATGACTGTAAATGGAAACTAGCCTTTACTTCCATAAACAGAAAGTAACCATAAAAATAAATACAATGATCACAAACCTTGATGACAAGGAGGGTGGATGCAACTGTAGTTCAGTGTAGTTTTTGCTGTGTAATGCTAGGCATTTTATTTATGTATTCATGAACATTATTTTGATACAGGATCCACAGGTTTACCAGATATCCAAAGGAGTCCATAGCACCTCCCTTAAAAACCCTAGAGTAGAGATACCAATATACCATCTATCAATGGTCCATGCTCAAGGCCTGCTACTTCTTTGTTAAAAAGGAAAATCAATAGTGTTAGGATAATGGGAAAGACATATTAGCACCAAGCTGAGACTTCCTTTGTGACATAATCAAAAAGACTAAAAGTGAATGGAAAAGAGAATGACTTTCTCCATGTAATTTCGTGCTTATGGATCACATTAAATCATTTTAGGTACCTTGGGTTACAGTAGGGTCTTTGGAAATCCCAGTTAAACTGCACATAAATTACTTAGGATTAAAATGCAAGTATACTCATATCGTTGTTTTGGATCAATTTATCAGTTTCCTATCACCAAACATTTATTTATTGAGGGATTCTATGTTCAAAGCTTATGCAAGCCTATGTACTAAGAACAAACAACAACATCCAATTTATGATGCTTTGACTTACTGTTACTAATGTTCAACTCCATTTCTGTTGGTGCAAAAGCAATATGTATTCAACAGAAACTGTACTTTGAAGTTTGAATTTGTGTCTTTTTCCAGGCTAGCCATAATCTGCAAGATCCTTTCTTACAATGTTGGAAGCAGCAGCATGCCACGGCTCCCAGTCAGCCATGAGATTTCACAAGGAGAAATAAGAAAGTAGTCTACAGTGCACTGTGTTGCTAGAATTTGAGGGGATACAGTTATTTAATAAATTGCATGAGATAGTTGACACTTTATTATAAAATGAGCTTTGTGTTAGATGATTTTATCCAACTATGTGCTAATACAGGTGGTCTGAGCAAATTTAAGGTAGAGTTGGCTAAGCTATGATGTTTAGTAGGTCAGGGGTATTAGAGTTGAAATTACAATATCTTTCATTTATACTGGGCTCATCAGGATAGAACTTCATTCTAAGTTGGGAAGCATCTCTTGAGTAAAAATGGAGAGGGTGAGAATGGTGATCTAATCATGGCTCTTTTAATAATCTAATAACTTCACAATCCAGACCCTTTTTAGGTATGACCCTATCGTCTATGTCTTCAGTTATGTGTTCTGGTCTGTTGAAACAACTAGTAGTTTAGGATTAAATTCTAGGTGTAAATAAAAATAAAATTAAGACAATGTGAGAGTCTGAGTAATTTTATCATCTTTCAATGAAGATTGACTTTCATTCCTAGTGAATAAGGTAGAGGCAGATCACTTATGCAATCAGGGATTAAGGTTATTCAAATCTAGCCTTCATTCTTTGTGAGGCCTGATCTATTCCTGGTTTACTCCTACTTCTAGGGCATTACCCTTTATAGATGTCAACTGGAAACTTGGGTTGCTTATTGTGACCCCTTTTCCTTCTTAGGTTTCACCATCGTTCCTTTTGTGCTGCAAAACAGGACATTGCAGACTGGGTAATTTTTAAAGAACAGGAATTTGTTTCTCACAGTTCTGGATGCTGGGAAGCCCAGTATCAAGGTACTAGCATCTGATGAGGATCTTTATGCTGTATCATCTCCTGGCAAAAGATGGAAGGGCAAGAGAGCACAAGAGATCAAGAGGAGGGTTGAATTTGCTCATGTAACAACCCACTTTTGCAATAACTAACCCATTCTGGTGATAACATTAATCTACGTATGAGCCAAGAGTCTTCATGACTTATTTATTTTTTATTAGGCCCCACCTAAAAAACACTGTTATATTGGGAATTAAGTTTCCAACATATGACTTTAGGGGACACATTCCAACTCTAGCAGAGAACCTGTTCTGAATTGCTTTTTTGCCCCTTAGTGTGGTAAGACTGCCAGAAAGCATAACTCAGTTTCTATGCTCTTGGCCCACTCTTGTGAATCAGATAAAGGCCTAAAGGAGAAGAGTGCTTTACTCCTCAGTCCTTGTTGCCTCCATAAGCTCTCTGATGCTTCTAGGCCACATCAATAAAATATGCCATCTTTCTTTCCCAGTTGTCCATAGTTGATGAATTGATATACAACAAACAAATCATATGATTATGGGCTGAAAGATAAATTGTCAGATGAGAAAAGCAAGTTAAAAAGAAGATGTGTAGTATAATCCTCATTAAAATAAAAATATTGACAATTTGTTAGAATATGAACAGTAATATAACCTGAATTAGGGGTCATTTAGCTATTTCTACAGATTACCTATTGTGTGGTATTTCATTTTCTACCAAAATATTGGACTTAAGTTTTCAATAAGGATCCATTACATATCTGTTTCATATATTTAATTAATTCAAATAATATAATTTGGAAAAATTAATGAAACAAAGATGGCATAACAAAATAGCTAGAAAGTGGTTTTTGTTTTAATCTCTGTTTCCTGCTTTGGGAAAGTCAAGCTCATAGAACATTCAGCTATATGGGGAAAGACATGGTGTCATGGTTACATTTATGTTGTATGTTACAGTAGCTTCTCCTTGTTAAGCTACAGTATGTGGGGGCCTCTTACCTTAGTGATTTTCCATGGTGGTAAGTAACCAGTAGTTCCTGGGTGTTATTGTCTACTTAATTTGCAAATAAAAGGGGAACTAAAATTACAGAATTCTTTCAACTTCAAGGAGAAATGTATCTAGTTAGACTAGTTTAAGCACACAATGAATTAACAAGGACTTCCTTCTTGGAAAGAAAGACACACATCTATAGGGTATTATAATTTATGTAAAGGATCAGTTAAAACTCCATTTCACTACTGTGTAAGTGAATACTGAAATTCAAATTTGGGAGCTAAACTCATCTAAGTTAATTTTCATTTTTTAAATTCTACCCTTTAAGATGATTTTCAGTTTGAATTTTGTTTCCAACTATATTAACTAACATTTCCATCCTTTTCTCAATTAAGAATTCAATAGATATATCTTCTATTTTCTAACCTATTTATTAAAATGTTAGAAAACATTAAAAAATTCGGAATAAAGGGCAGAATAAAATGAGACTTTTAGAAACTTCTTTCCTGATTGTGAATAAATCAAGACCTTTGTGTATGATTGTTCAATCACTTGACCACAGTATAAAATTACCCACATCTTCCTATTCTACTGGAGGTGCCAAGTATTTTATTTTTCTTCAAATCTTCATGAACTCATTTAACCATCGACCATAAAAGCCAGGTTTTTGTACCTCTTGACCTGTCCTCCTGGGCTGCAGTATATTGGATTAAGGGCAAACATTTGATGTAAAACTGGGCCACTCAGATTATCTCAAGAATTTGGCAGAGACACAGAGTCTGAGTCTGCAGTATGAAGTAAAACACCAGGGTCATGTGACTTACGAACCGAGAGCACCAACATGGAGTCTTCATGGTAGACCTTGTAGAAGAAAAAGAGACTCATCTGTGAGGAGAAAGAAAGAACCAAAGCATACAAGGTAAAAAAAATTGTGATCAGAAAGAGGGAAAGCAGGGAGCTACCTGTTGGTTTCCCACTTCCCATGAGGTCTGACTTTGTAACTTGGACTTTGATTCTGTGAAATTTTTCTACAGCTTTAAATTTAACCACCTTTTCGGCATAAGCAAATGTTATGAGCTAAACTGTCTCCCCCAAATTCATAAGTTGAAGTCCTAACTTCAAAAACTTCCAGAGTATGACTGTTTTTGTAGGTAGAGCCTTTGAAGTGTGAATAAATTATAATGTGGCCTTTAGGGTGGGCCCTAATCCAGTCTGACCAGTGTTCTTTTAAAAGAGGATACTGGGAGACACAGAGAGATACCAGGGGCATATGTATACAGAAGAAAAGCTACGTGAAGAGACAGTGAGAGGACAACCATCTACAAGGCAAGAATAGAGGCTAAAAGAAAAGCCAAACCTGCCAACAACTTGATCTGGGACTTCTAGTCTCTAGAACCATAAAAAAACACATTTTTTGTTGTTGTTGTAAAAGCCACCTATTCTGTGGCATTTTGCTATGGCGGCCCAAGCAGATTAATATAGCAAGTTTAAGTGAGTCTCATTGCTTTTATCTGCATGTAAGAGAACTCAAAAGCTAAGCGTATATACTCTATCTTACATACCTCGGGATCGGGATGAAAAGAGATCCCGGATTGGTTCATCAGTGACTGCAGTACTGCCAAGGATCTGTTCTTTGTGTTTCTGCTCCACTGTCTTCATCTCAGCATGTCAGCTCTGACCTCAGGCTAGAACCCTTCATATTGACAAGGTAGCTGCAACATTTCGAGACATGACATTGTCCAGAGAAGAAATTGTTTTATTTTCTTGAATGTTTCTTTCTAAAAGCAAAGAAATCCTCCTTTAGAAGCCTTCCTGCATTCTTTTTTTTTTTGATTATTTGTGTGTGGAATTCAGATCCTTGCTCTTGTTAGGCAAGCACTACTCTACACTTGAGCCACTTTAGTTACTTTTCAGATAGTGTCTCCTGCTTGTGCCTGGGCCTGCCTCAGACCATGATCCTCCTCAGACATGAACCATCATAACTGGCCCAACCTTCTTGCACTCTTTTGCATGTATCTTACCAACCAGAAATGTATCACAGCCAACAACTAAATGTATCAGTCAGAATTACTCATCCCTGTGATAAAATACCTGAGAAAACAACTTAAGGGAGGAAAGGTTTTGGACCATCAAGATGGGGAGGCCATGGTAGAGCAGAGAAGCTCACATCATGGTGGCTAGGAAGCAGAGAGAGAAAATGTCCACACTTGGTAGCTTTCTCCTTTCACCCCACCTAAGTACTCAGCCTATGGGGTGGTGCCACCCACATTTAGAGAAAGTTTTCTCCCTTAGTTAATGCTCTCGGAAATGTGTACACTCAGAGTATACTTTACTCATATCCACAGTGCTTCTCAAGCCAGTGATGTTGACAATCAAGACCAAACTAATCACTGGCAATGAAAATAGAGCCATCCTGAAGAATCTACTCTGGATGAATATGGCCACATGGAGAAGGGCAAGACCTAAATAAAATGGAGGTAGGATTAGGGGAAAAATAGGGGCAATGCAATGGATTTGGAGGTATTAACCAACAATAGCTTCCAAATTCCTTCTACACTGCACCCTAAATAGTGATTTCATGCACAAGATTATCATGGGAGATTTTGGCAAATGTGTTACTGAAATAAACACCATTTTTAGTATCAGTACTGTGATCTATCCATCTAGTTCATATACAAAGAAACCCAAATACAAAATTAGTGTGGATGTTATCTGCATCATTCGGAATAATTTAAAATTTTTGTATGCATTAAAATTTTAGAGAATGTGAAACTCATTTTCATGAGAAGCCCAGAGACCTGAAATATTTGCTGAAGAACACACAGTGTTCTTTGTTCCTGGAAGAATAATTAGGGGACACATGTCAGTGAGTTGTGAAAGATTAGAGAAATAAAGGAGTAAAATCGTAGAAATCAAGGTAAGGTTATGAGGACCTTGAATGTCAGAGTGAGGAGTCTGAACTTTATTAAATGCACAGCAAAAACTTGAATAGAGAGATCATATGATTAAATGATATTTCAGGAAGGTGGATCAACCACTGGTTTCCAAAGACAGTCCATAAATGGCTTAACCATGTAGCATACATAAACTAGATTCAGTTTGAGAGTCATTCATTTTCCTTCAAACACAATTTGCTGAGCATATAGTATGGGGAAAGGCCCTGTATTCAACAGTAGCAATAAGGTATTGAGTAAAACAAATATGACCACTTTCCTTTTATTAACTAAATTCAAATGAATCTATATTAATGAGGATATGCTAGCCGATACTGCTGGAAAAAATAACACTAATATCTGATAGCTTACTACTATCAGGATATGTTTTGCTCATGTATATTCTGAGGCATGAATGCCCTTCTTCCATCTTGTATCTGTGTCATTTGGTACACCTGACATGCAAGGATAGCACAGTTAGGGCAAGGAGGTGAAGGAGGATGCTTACCAACTTTCATTGTCTCAACAGTGCAGATTACTTCTGTTCATAGCCCACTGGCGAGTACTGTCCACATAGCCCCTCACTAATAGCAAGAAAGGCTGGAGACTGCATGGTGGGGAACAGATGAACATTTGGAGATCTGAAACTGTCTGTGCACAAGATTTTCTAATAAATACCTTTTGTAAAGCTTTGTTTTTTTCTTTATTCACTTAGAAAGTTGTACTGTGCAAGTAGTGCTTATAAAAACATCATTATAATGACAACTTCTGCTTGGGGAGAAAAAGCATCATATTCTCTTGCTTTCAGACTGTTAGTATAAGAAGATAAAGAATAACTAGTCACTACTAAAGAAGGTGACATTTTTATTCTTTGCCCTGCAGTGATTATAATATAAAGACCTCAATTTGCATCATAGCTCTACTATGTGCTACTTTTGTGTCCTTAAGCAAGTTATTTAACCTCCGTGAGACCCCCTTCTCCAACATAAAAGAAGAGAATAATACTTATCTACACAGAAATATGTTATGAGGATAAAATATTTTAAAACACACACATATGCAAATGTCTATTCAGTACCACAACTGGTGCACAATATAACATCATTAAATATTAAATGAATCTGCTGTATATAGGTTAAATATTAGGTCAGAATTCCCAACCACTAGTCTCATGTCATCCTTCATGTAGCCTCTTGCATCAAATGTAACTCAGCTGCCTGGCCTTCAAAGCTGCACTGTGCTTCCCTTCTTATCCTGTTTCCTCCTTCTGCCCCCACCATCTTATCTCACCAAGCTCTTCCCTTCAACACTCAAGTGTTTCAGCTAGACAATTTTACTCATCTGAGGATTGTAATGTCTCTTAAAAACTCTTCCTGTGTTATTGAGCACATTATTGCAAAGTGTTGGGGGCCCCTTTTTCCCTCCCAGGCCAGTCACTCTAAGGAGAATCATACTTTCTGCCTCACTGATGTCAGGCTTAGCCATCTGACCTGCTTTGACCAGTGAGAAGTGGGTGGAAGTGATGTGAGTAGAAACAGCACAATGGCATCTTTTGATAATATTTCTTTTTCTTTGGTTCCAAGATCAAGATTCTCTTTACAGTTTGGTCTTGAAATGAGAATGTGGAAAAGAACAATAGCTGATGGGAGGTGGATAGGAACACAGCTGAGAAATAGTCCTTTGTGGTGGAAGCCCATGAAGAGATTAGGGGCTATTTGTTACTGAAGTGTCATCTATCATTTAACCCCATCCTCATCACACATAGAACCTTTTCATAGCTGATAAAAACTCCCATTCTTTTCTTTCTTTCTTTCTCCCTTTCTCTCTTTCTTTCTTTCCTTCTTTCTTCCTTTCTGTCTCTCTCTCTCTTTTTTTTTGGCACTGGGGTTTGAGCTCAGGGCCTTAGGCTTGCTAGGCAGGTGGCTACCACTTGAGCCACACTGTTGGCCCCTCCAAAAAACTCCCTTTCTTGGGATAGTTTTCATCCCTCTGGCCTCATCAAAATGCTACCTTTTAAATGCCTTCTCTATGAAGCTTCCTCTGATTACCCTGATCTTAAGTTATCTTTCCTTTGTCTAAGTGACCCCCAACATGTTTTCTGTATACAAATGTTTGCTGACCACATTAGGAAGGGGAAGCTTCTCTAATGACAATGACTATAATATCTCATTATTATAATACTTTCTGCATGTCTTATCATCTTTAGTGTGGGCAATATCCATACATTTTTCATTTTTGGAATACCCAGTACCACATATTTAAGAAAGTAATAGTAAAACTTTGTTGAAAATTAAATGGCATGGGTGTTGGTTCTGGGTAGTCTAGAGTACCCACACTCTACCCTGTCTCTTGTACTAATCACAACTATGCCTCTTGGTACTTAGAGCACACAGTGAGAACTCTGTTATGTTTCTAGATTAAGAGAGCTCAGTCCTTCTGATGAGATGGCATATGGCTTTAGACTGCTGACTGGGTTTCTTTAGATCAGTTAAATGCAAAATATGTCCTTAACTTCCTTTCTTGGGGCTTGAGAATTAGCTAGTACCAAAAGGATATCCAGAAAGTTGAATCTTCCATGGGTGTAATTTTGTTGTTTTTTTGTTGTAGGTATGGCAGAGACTAACAAGAGCGTATATTGGCCTCACCAGATTTAATTAATTAATTAATTAACTTATTTATTTATTGCAGTATTGGATATTGAACCTGGATATTGAGCTTGGGAGATAAGTACTTTACCACTCAAGCTATACTCGCAACCACCTCCCACTTTTTTTTTTCTTTTTTGGTTTGTTTTCATTTTGATTTTTAAATTCCATTAGCATTATGTTTTCATTGTGACATTTCCACATGCATATATTGTACCTTGATCAAACTCACTCACTGTATTACTCTTTCTTATGCCTCCCCATTTCCTCTCCAATTTACAGCTGTTGCATCTTCAATGAGGGATGGTAAAGACCCATAATGAAGTACCAACCCTATGGGATCAGAAAGAGAAGAGGAAAGAAGGACAGTTGCTCATCTTTGGAGTGGTGTTTGTGTGACAATCTGCATGCCTTGAGAAACTGGCTTTGTTCTACAGTTACAGAAGATATTTTTTGAGGAACAGTAGAGAGTCTTTCTTTAATAGTTATTTCTTTCTGGGGGAAAAGTAAAACAGTTAAAGATATAGCAGCCCTGGGCAGATGGGTGAATATACAAGCAGCTTAGATGGAAAAAAATCAAATATGGATTTTAATTTAAGGTCTAGAAGAATCCAGGACACCCATGGAGTTTGCTGTGGGTGAAACAGGGAGGGGACCAAAAGGAGGTAAAGAAGGCCAGCGTGAGCTTCAGCCACACATGGCATAAGGGTGTCACTTTTTATTAGTTATTCCACATTGACACGTTGAACCAAGCACACGTTCTGAAAAGCCTTCAGATCTTCATTGTGATTGGGCTTCTGGGGCTTATGAATTGGGTAAATGGGAAGAAGGGAAAATGGTGGTGCTATTTTACAGCACAACTCTAGGGGGCAGCATACACACTGCATTTATGTGACAAAAGGAAGTTGTCTTTGCCTTGCCCACCAGTTGCCTCAGCAGGGAGGAAACATGGTTTTTTTCCCCCCAGATCACTTGCAAAGACGTCTCTTCTGTTTGATTTCTATTACATGCTTAACTATTCTTCAATTCCCAGGGCCCTAGTTTGAAATTTTTTAATATTTCCCTTTTCTTCAACATGTTGTTGACATAGGGCAGAATGAATAGATAAAGCTAAATGATTTTACTTGCTCTCTTTAAAAAGAAAATCTCTTGTGCTAACTAGCCTCACTTCTTTAAACATGCTTTTTAAAAAGAGTGTAAATCCTCTAATCTAACTTGTAAAACATTTAATATTTTGGATATACGGTTTTAATGACCATCCAAAAGTCACAGGGGCTGGACAATGGGAGCTGCCGGACTATTGTGCATTGGCCACAAAGCCGTGAGGTGGCTCTTTCTCTCAGGTCAGGAGGTCAAGCGTCACAGCATTAATTTTGCTGAGTTTCTTTGTTATAAATAACAAACAAGGTCATTTATTTTCATTTTCTTGTTTCTAATTGCATGCATCAACTCCCGAGGATGAACTCCATAAACAGGTGGCTGGAATGCTGAGGAGAAAACTTGAAACTGTTCCAGGAAAAGAGGGCATGTCCCACTCTGGCGAAACAGTTTGATGAGGTAGACATTTAGTCACTGCAGGATACGCACCTGCACTATTACTGGAAAAGCAAACACTCATCTGTTTGGCACGCACAGATCTATGTAAATTAGGGGAGATTATTTTGTGGCTGGTTTTGGCTGTTCTGTGATCAAATGCAATTGTTTCTCATTTCTTAAGAAACAGAATCTTTGTTGGACTCAGTCCTTTCTCCAATTATTTTTATTTTACAATTTTATTGTTCTATGGATATTAAAAATAACATGCTATATAAATTAAGCCTAGAAACTCAGGTGCCTATCAAAGAAAGAATGTTATGGAGAGAGATTTAGGTGCAATGTTATATAGATCTAGCATTGAAGGATTTAATGTATATCTTCTTAATGACTTTCTCTCTTTAATGCCTCTGTAGCTATTCCTTAAATGAAAAATAAAATATGACTGACCCCCACCCATTTGCTAAGAAAGTACTGGATCTTCTCTCATTGTTTATCTCTTGGTCTTTGTGGGCAGCACTGTGGGGCCCTCCTGCTGTAAACTGGCTGGATTTCCTGATCTTCACTCCCTTACAAACCTCCTCCCCGCTCACTACCTTTGTCTGGGGTGTTGGGGGGGGTAGGGGAGGAATCTTTTTCACTTGAGCAAAATAAAAACTAGCCAGTATTTGTTTCAGGACTGTAATTATAAACTTCATTGTACATTCTTCCTGGCTTTGATGCTTATCTTGAAGAGTTCAGTGAAAATAAATTGTTTTTATGAAAGCAGAGAAACCATTTGATAAACATGCTGTCTCTGAAAATCGTTCCTGCAAAAGAGGTCATTCTTTCACTTTAGAAGAAATAGAATATATTTCAAAAAACAGGCAGGACAGCAATGTAGGATTTCTGTGAACACAGGGTTTTTTTAAGGTAGTGTGTAAATACACTGAAAATTGCACTCCTTCTAGTTGTGTGGAGTGTATTGTTTTCTAAAATAGCTTTATTGAGAGCTACTTAGGTTAGAAGCAGATGCTCGACACATTTCATATTTCTGGGAATGAATTCTTGGCTTAGTACTTTTTTGCTACTAGGGTTTGGGGTTTACTGTTCCATAATTACTATATATCTGTCAGAACCTACCAGTATATCTATTCTTAGTAAAAGTAATAGTCTGTGGGGAAAATGATTAGTCTTTTTTTTTTTTTTTTTTAGAGCTTTTCTTGTGCCTAGTGGTACAGAAACCAAGTGAGTAAGATTGGTTTTAGTAATTTGAGAAGTAGCCTTGGGTACGCAACTGCATATATATATATGCATATATATATATATATATATATATATATTATCATGGAAGAAAAGTTTATTTTTTTTATTTGCTCATGTTTCTGGTTTTTTTGACCAAATAAAAATACCAAAATAGCTTGCGTTTCCAGACCAAAAAGCTTAGATTACTTGAAAACTGAAACTAAAAATGACTATGGGTGTGGAACTTTTTGTTTTTTCACACTATGATTTTAGATGGAACTCTTTCTTGGTGACTTGTTTTAGATCTTGTACTGGTGACCTGTCATTTGGGCTCCAAGGTCAGAATTTTTCCTCTAGACCATGTGTACGTCACTATTGTGAGAGCCTGGGTAAATCTGGATTTTATTTGCATGTGGTTTAGACTTTGAATGTGAAGTGTTGATTTTCTGACATGAAACTCTGAAGTTTCATGGAGATTTGTTATACACACATATTAACAACCCAGGTTAAATAGGAGTCCTATGCTTTATGACATGAAGCCAAATTCAAGTATAAAACCTACTATCAGATGTTTTACCAATATAATACATTAGCTGTTACTATGGGAATAGATGAGAAGAAACTTGAGGAGCTCTGGCCTTGTTAATTTCCATTTGGAGCTGCTGTTAATTTGGCTACATTACATATTGTGAACAAGGATCATAATATTTGGATAGGGCTTTTCATCACCAAAACTCAAGAGATTTAAACTATATAGGATGTTTAATAGTATCCTCATCTCATTTGGGCAATCAGAACAGAGGGGTTACATTGTTTTCACAGATTCCTTGAAAGTGGGTGTTCCAGTAAGATTTCTGCTTATAAAACTCAGAAGTTTGAGGTTTAAGGCAGTCCTCAAGGGATCTTCTTACTAAATTTAGAGTCACATAAAATAGAGAAATAAAAATTTCAGAGTTCTGTCAAGATTTAAAGTTGCTTTTGCATTATAGAAACCTTGTGTAGAAGGGTTTGAACTCAGAGCTTTATGCTAGGTAGGCAGGTGCTCTACACTTGAGCCATATCTCCAGTCTTTTTTGTTCTGGTTATTTTGGAGATAGGGTCTTGCTTTTTGCTCAGGACAGCCTGGACTGTGATCCCACTGTAGCTGGGATGACAGCATCATCATACCCAGCTTTTTTCTAAGTTGAGATACACTCTCACAGACATTTTTTTGCCCTGGTTGGCCTGGAACTATGATCATCCTGATCTCAGCTTCCCGTGTAGCTAGGATTACAGGCATGAGCCTCTGGTACTCAGCTTTTTTTTTTTCTTCTCCTCATTTTAAAAAGATTCTTTGATGACACCAAGTCTTCAATCAGAAGCATCAAGCTAATAAAACTGACAGTTGACAGTTTAACTGAAATCATATAAGAACTCCCAAGGAATTTTCTTATGCTCAGAAATTGAATTTTGGCTGCTTAATGGATTCTTCAGCTGGTTCTTCTTAATCAATAATTATTAGCACTGTTCGGCATAAATTCAAGGCATATTTAAGATACATTCTTGGAGAAGTTTCTTCAAGTTCAAGGCTAACAGTATAAAGGAAGCCTTTGTATATGGCATTGCAGACACAAGACTGCTGACAGACTAAAAAAACTGACACGCTTAAGATGACAAATAGCATGACAGTCACAATTGTCTTAAATTTTTTAGAGAATAATTCTAAAATTTTTAATAGATGGGTACATATCCACTGGAAGGCTTAAAATTAGGTGGTATTTCAAATGCAGTGGAGAATATCCCAGTGAAACCCCTTTGTACAATTAATTTATGCTAATATTTTTTCTAAAAAGCCCACAAATTCAAGGGAGAGTTTAATCATATCAGTTCTACAAGAAATGACATATGATCTTAGTTTCAATGTACACAAAGGGATAAAATGTCAGGATCCCAAAGGCCCTACTTCTTTCTCCCCAAGGTGGAGTGTTCTTATCCAATTCAGAGGCCCTGTATACATTCATCTGAACCAGATTCCCTAAAAATAATATTCCACTGCTAAAACATTCTGTCTCCTTTCCCTTTCCCCTCTTCTCCTCTTTCCTCCTCTTTTCCTTCCTTCCCATTTTCCCTTCTAAACTTCTAGTCTTAAATGAGCATTCATTCATTGCAACTATGTACCAAGCATGATTTTAGCTTCGCGCAGTGCACACCGCCTCCTCCCTTGAGCCTTCTTTTACAAATACCTTGGAGGCATAGTCTGGCTTCCTCTACACTACAAGTGTATTTGTTGATCAGATCGCTTCTTCCAGTAGCGGTAGTAACTAACTGTGGCATGAGATGGTCTCCAGGTGACAGGGTGGGATGGGGCATGTGTTCATGTGCATATATGAGGGTGTGTGTGCATGTGTATAAGTGTATAGTCCACTTTCAGGACTTCCCCATGAGTCATGTTGGGACTTTCTTTCTTATGAATACAAGTGCCTAAAACAGTGTTGGGTACATTGTTGGTATTCCAAAATAGCTGGTTAATGCATAGAAACTGGACAAAACCATCAAATGGGCAGTCTTCTCAAGTGACCAGTGCTTTTCTCCTTCTAAGTGCAACATACACATCTCAATTCTCATCATCTGATTTCTTTTACCCCTCCTTCCTAATCAAACTGTCTACACACAGCTTTTGCTCCCTTACATCCTGAAATCATTACAATAAAAGGCAGACTGATGAATATTGTCTCAAAGGCCTAACAGGAGAGGGACTTCAAAGGACTTCAAAAACAGTGGCTGAGAGGAGGTATGGGATGTGACTGGGTATTCCTAACTTCTGAGAGCTTCTTGGGGGTGGGGTGGTTCCCTCGCTTCAGTTTCTGTAGTGCTCAATACAACAAGCTGCCTGTATGCAATTCCAGCTCTAGCAGCTAGTGGGATTTCCACAGCGAAGAGAATTTATATGCCTGCTACTGGAGGTCTGATTACAACTTCAGGTTTACTCTCTGTAACTTTGATTATACTTTCCCTCATCCTCTGTAATCAAGCTCAGATTGCTCCAGATGCATGACAGAATGAGCACAGTGAGGAATATGAGTGTGCAAAGAAAAATTCGGCTTTCTCTTAAATGCCTAAAGTGGGGGGGGGAGCATTCTTCTTTCTGGTACCCCAGGTCAGCAAGCTGCTCCTCTCCTGTAGCCAGACCCTGCACTAAACGCCTTTGTTAAATACTTATAGTGAAACTTAAAAAGACGTTCTTTCTCGACAACAGGTGGCCACTGCAACCTCCAGCTCTGATTGGTGGAAAGGCTATAGGCGCCCAGTAGCCCAGAGAAAGGGCCTCCACTTCTGTGTTTCAAGAACTTACTCAATGGGGTGTTGTCCTGATAATATCTCAGCGCACTGCCAATTTGTGCAACCCGCTGGGCCATTAGGGAGCGCCGCTGGGTTGTCAACGTTAAATGGAGACTCGGAGAGGAGACCAAAGCTTTTTCGGGGTTGGTGGGGGAGGTAGGTTGGAGTCAACCCAGAGACAATGTGAACAGTTGTTCCTTCCCTGAATACACACTGCTCTCTCATGCTGACCCCCCCCCCCACACACAGGTTTTTGCTAAGAGCAAATACACACACTTTCACCTAATTGAAGTTTATTTTTCTTGTTCGTGTTCCAGAAAGATAATATTGAGTGAAGGTACACACACAGGTGTCACAAGCCTGAGTGTCTACTTTGGAGAACAGAAGAAATGAACACAAACCAGTGTAATGCTTGTCTAAAAAAAGTTCAGGCCCCCGGCCAGCAAAGTGCGATCGAGTGATGAAAGTACAGTGTTAGCGAGTGTCGGAAGATTTTTTCAAAATTTCTCCTGTCCTGTTAAAGTAGCTCACAGACAAGTGAACTAGGGAAAGGGTGCAGGTTTCACAGCCTCGCCAATGTTTTCCATCGCCAAGGCTGAGGCCAAACTTTCAAATTAACTCAAAGCAATAAAGCCGAGGAGGAAAAAAAAAAAAAAGATGCAGCTTAAAGAAAGAAAGAAAGAAAGAAGAGGGTGGGTGAATGCAGTGTGGGGAAGTTAATCACCCAGAACCTTTTAGGAAAATAGGGACATTTTCTCTCGGAGACCAATGAATGATGCGCCTAGATCCAGTTACTCAAATGTCTTTCGAATACAAACAAGAGCAAAGAAAATACGAAGGCACCCGACACGAGGCTTAACCCTGGAAGCTTCAAGTCTGCCTACCTGTGAAAGATCAGGCCCCAACAACCCTTCTGGAAAATACCACAGGTGTACATGGGGTCCCGGCCAGGCTACCGGGAGACACTCGTGCAGGTTGGCCGCTGGGCTAGGTGTGCCCACGCAGGGGACAAATGGGGGCCCGGGCGGGAAGGGTAAAGGCGCCAGGGGGACAGATCCCACCAACAAGGAATAGGGCGACAGGGCAGCGCTGGAAGGAGGTGGGTGGGAGGGCAGGGAGTGCACAGCATGAGGATGCTGGGGCCCGATCTGAAGAGGGTGGGACGCCAGGGACACAGGGCTGGCGACGGCCGACCGGCCTAGGGTAGGAGGGGAGAGAGAAGCGCTGCGCGGCAGCGGGGACAAAGAGGACCGGAGAGGGAAGCGGGGCGAGGTGGGAAAAAGGAGGCGGCAGAGGGGCGGCCGCGGCGCGGTGGCGGGCCTGCGAGGGCTGCGCAGGGCGCCGAGCGACCGAGGGCCCGCGCGGGGCAGGGGCCGGCTGGGCGGGGCGGGGCGGGGCCGCGCGCCCGGAGGCGGTCCGGCCGGGAGCGCACCGGTGGGGCGGGCGGCGCGCCAGCTGCCCGCGGTGGGAGGGGCGGAGCGGCGGCGGCGCGGGGAGGGGACCGGCGGCGAAGGCAGGAGGGGGAGAAGGAGAGGAGGGGCTGGGCCCCTTGTCTCCGCGGCTCCTCTCCTCAGTCCGCCCGGGGAGGAGGAGGAGGAGCGGGGCTAGCCGCCGCCGCCGCCGCCGTCCGAGCCTCGCCCAGCAGCGCACCTGAGCTCGCCGCGCCACCCCGGGCCCCCGCGCTGCGCCCTGCGCCCCGGGCGCCCGGCCCGCGCGCAGGCTGCCTCGGTGCCCCGGCGGGGCGCGTCCCTTGGGCCGCCTCCCGCTCTCCCGCGGCTCGCGTGGCCGCGCCTTTGTGTGCGGCGGCCGCAGCTCCCGGGCTCTTTGGGTTCTGGGCGCGACGCCCCTCCTGCCCCAAGTCCCGAGCGCTGCCCCCGGGCGCCCCCGACCGGGCGCCCTCGACGGTGGATCTAGCTGCTGCGAGGAGGCGGGCACCGGCTCCGGCGAGCCCCAGCCCCGGCCCCTGGCCCCGGGCCCGGCTCCGGCATGGATGTGAGGTTCTACCCCGCGGCGGCCGGGGACCCCGCCGGCCTGGACTTCGCGCAGTGCCTGGGGTACTACGGCTACAGCAAGGTGACCGGGCTGGGCTGGGGCTGGGGGTTTGGGGACCGGGGTTCCCTTCCCATCCCGGGAGTGCTAGGCGCTCCAGTTCTCCGCCTGCTACACTTTTCTTTCCTCTCTTCTCTCCCCATCCCCTCCTTTCCCATTTTTTGCACCTTCTCCTCTCTACAACTCTCCCTGTCTTCTGTCCGCCTCTTGCCAATCCCCCCCCCGCCTTTTTTTGTCGGTCTCGGGAGCTCCCTCTGCCCTCCGCCTCTCCGCCCTCCATCCTCCCCGCCCCCGACTTTCTCTTGCTGCCCCAAAGCGAAGCGCTGTCCGAGAATCCAGAGGGGACTCGCGTGTGATTCTTTGTTGCTATTATTAGTAAACACGATCGCAGCCCCCCCTTGAGTGTGTAGTGGGGACATCGCTGGGGTTCCTGATCCCGTGGTCAGAGGATCTAGTCCCCTCCCCGCACTCTATCCCACCTCCTCCACCCACTCAAGAGCTGGTCCCGGGCCTCTCGGGGAAGGGAAGGAACAAACTTTTGAGCGTGCCTGAACTGGGAGGTGTGTGGGGGGGTGTTGTGTGCCGAAGTGGTGGGACCCCCGCAGGTGGCCTTTACTGCCTTCTCGCTAGAGCTCTTTGGCTGTAGAACAGAGGTGCCTGCCCTTCCCGGGTTGGCGCAAGTAGCTTCTCATCTTTCATATTTTTTGGGGGGGGAGTTGAGTTTTGCATTTCGGGGTGATCAGAGTTGCAGACTCCACACCACACTGTGAGGTCACCCCACCTCCCGCACCTCCCCCTGCGCCAACTTCGAAGACCGAACTGAAGGTGGCCGCAAGAGGACCTCGGGAGGGCAGCTGCGCAGCAAGCTGATGCAGGAGCCTCAGCCCTAGTGCCTGGGCAGAGCGGACCGGGGTTCGCTGCCTTGAAGCCCCCGGGCCGGGCTTTGGCGACAACATCACCCGGAGAGCGATATTCAGAGAAAGAGCCTTTTGAATGTGGTTCTCTGTCCCCTTCCCCCTGCTCCTCCTCTTTTCTTTCAAACCGTAGTTTGTTTATGATTGCTAGGATAACAGAGGAGGAAATAAGGAGACTGCTGAAAGAAAGGTGCTATGCAAAACTAATGAATAAATAACAGGCAGAGGAGCGATTGTGTCTAGAGTCAGAACAGTTTGCTGTGCCCGGTGGCTGATGGAAGCTCGCGTGCCTTCCCAACTCCAGTGCTGAAGTTTGTAAAAGACCGTCGGGGGTCTCTTGCTCGCCCAGGTGTCATCATGGGCTAGCTCCGCGTCGGGCCCCAAGGGGCTTCCCAATAAGTACAGAACGGAGAGACTTTCTTCAGTATTTAAAACCCTTTGATGGGGATTCGTGCTCTCCGAATTCCAGAGTAAATGCATTAAGAATTGGAAGCAAAGCAAGGAAAGACCGATCCTGTAGCCAGAGTAAAGGATTGGTTTCTGTCCTCTGATTTTGGATTTACTCAGGTTATTAAATGCTTTAAAAAGTCCCCCATGTATGCTCAGTCAGGGACTTAGGCAGCCTAATTAAGTAGGTAGTGTTTCTGAGAGTCCACCTAATTGTTCCAGTGGGGTATTATTTATCTCCTTACAACTTAGCCTGTGGACGCAAGCCTTGTATAAACGGGGCATGCACTTACGTTTGGAAGCTATTACCTTGTCTAACGTAACTACTTTTTTCTCTGATTTAAGATCAGCAACACTCGAATGACACCAAAATAGAAACCTATTGTGCTAATCCAGTCAGTGCAATGCGTGGCAAATCTCTGTTCACTAGGATCCCAAGGGTACTTCAAGGGACTGGAGGAAATTGGGGGTGTTTTGTGTGTCTTTTTATTTTCTGAGAAAGGCTATTTTGAGTTGCTTTAAACTCAGAACATTTATTTCAGGGAGGGTTTATCAAGCTTGAAAACAGTATTTCTTATGTTTGTTCAACCTCAGGAGTGCGAATGCAAGCGGGTTTCATGTCATTTTCCTAATTTAGTGAAATAATTTGCTCTCTGATTCAGCAGTCTGATATCCTGAGTGCTGTATGTCCCCAACTTATGAAAGTTAGATATAGCACTTACCGTTGGGACGAATTGAATTATACTTATTCTAAGGGGTGTTTGGATTTGTAGGTAAAAATGTAACAATCTTTAAACTGAGCCACCATACTGTATTTTGCTACTCTTAATTTCAGGCATGAAAAACCTAACTTTATTCCCTGTAATTTGTCTTTGTACAGAGAATGTAGAAGAGGAAGTATTAACTTCATGAGTGTAAAACAGCAAGTGCTAATTAAAGGTTTATAGAATTTTGTTTCACAGCTAACTTGTGTGTCTGAAGCCCTGCTTGCTGTTCAATGTCAGTTTATAATGAAAATGCAAAACCTAGAGTACCTGTAATTATTAATCTCTAAGACTTTTGAAGACTTGAATTATCTTTCCAGTTGGGGAATGATGGATTTCAAAGAAATATGCTTATGTGCTTTCTTTTTTTAACCATCATTGGGGAAACTTTAGAAGAAACACAGTACTATCTACTCCAGGATTAATAAGTGAAAAGTTAGCACCTATCTTTAAATTTATTTACAAACCGTGAGTAATTTCTCTCTTTAACAAATGACCAGAGTCCTTTGTATAAATAATAAGTGAGTGTATTATCTTTACGTTTTGTGAGTATAGGAATCTTTTTTTAAATGTTAGTGCTCATGAAAGTATTCTCTGTCTATGGAGAATGGATGAAAGAGTTTTGAGGGTTCAAAAGTCATTGGAAGTAGGAGAATAACTTCAAATAAAATATAGCCAGGATCATTAAAATCAGTTAATAATTCATGAACCAGCCACTGATGTATAAACTTACAGTCATCTCTATTTTCTAAGGAGTAATTTCTATTTTAATTTCAAATCTACTGGTTGAACATTTCTTTTTCTGATGTGGCTAATAAATTAAACTAAAATCTATATATTAAAAAAATTAAAAAGTCTTTATGTTGTTCAAGTGAGTTGGTGACCCATTGACTGTATATCTGGAATTTTTCTTTCCCCAGGTTCAGTTAAGTTTTTTCACCAGTAAGAAAAAAATTTGTAGAATATTATTTAGCATACAGTTGTCAGAAATCTGCCACCCCAAAATAAGAGATTGTACTTAATGTAGGTGTGAGGTAAGCTCATACACTAGATTAGTGATGGACTTGGACTAACCTCTGTTAGCTTTTTCTGCATATTTTTAGGGTTTTTCTTTTCCTTTCAAAATATGGCTATCAATTTCTTACATTTATGAAAATTAGTCCTGTGTTGTTTTTACTCCCTCAGTCCCAAATCCTACTTTCTAATTATGATGTGTGTTATTTATGGATCACTCTGCCTAATTAAGATATTCCTGTGTTAGTATGTCAATTCCACCCTATTGGGCCTTTACTTTGGCTAGCTTAAAGGGTAAGAGGAATTGAAGGGTAATTTGTCATTTATCTATCTTCTTAGCGACATTGGTTCAAATTGAAAATACGTTGAGAGAGGAATTTGATGGAAACTTCCTAGATTGATATCTTACTCTATCATGAGAATTAATTAAATTGTTTCTGGGGTCTGGAGTGTGGGGTGTTGAATTTTGAGAACAGATTGAGAGATTTCCATATCTTTCCATGACAGGTCTTCAAATAAGATATTGAAACCACATGGTGAAAAGAAATAAGGTTTTTCTAAAGAGCTTAGAGCAGGGGTCATACTCTCAGATATCTGTAGGGACTGCCTAACCTACAGGAGGATAGGGTTTGTGGCCATGCGGAGAGGATGTCCCATTTAGAGGGGTAGCCTTATTCAACATTGGTAGTTTGTTGTCATGCTAATATTTGGACCCAGTGTCTGTACATTTTGCAGTTTATTTTCAAAAGAATGATAATCTGGATTTTATGTGAAATTTCCCCAATTTTAAATGTTGATAGTAAATTACATAATTAAAATCGTTATGTGGGACCCTCACAACATGGTTTTAGGCTGCTGCTTTACAGCTTTTGTCTTAGATAAATTCATATGAAGATGAGGATTCAAAGATAATTTGAAAAAGTCATTTATAGTTTATGCTCAACCTTGTGGATAGTTCTACCCCGTGTCCAATTGTGTGGTCAGTTGAATGAGTGGAGTAGACTTGGGTAAAGACGTGTGTAAGACTTAGGGCAGAAAGGTTGGCTTTAGGAGTCTTTTAGACCTTTGGCAGGCCCTCAATACTGCTGATTTGGCATGCCCTCCACTATGGTAGCAATCGTTAAGATGCGTCAAGATTCCGCATTTAATATGATGCCGTAGGATTCCATATCTGAATTGAGGTTGATTGGCTGACCTTGTATTTACATTTTATAGACATTAATTATGCATTTATTAATTTAAACTTTGTAGTTTTTTGGTGTTGCTTGTGTGATTCATTTATTTCCACACATTTTAAGTATTTTCGTAGACTGTTGAGAAGCATGCAGTTCTAGGTGTTTGGTCTGTAGTGACTATTGGATAAAACAATCCAGTGGCCACTAATTAGAGGTTTACAACCCCTCTCCCTGCATTTGTTCTCTCCAAACAGTGAAATGTTGACCACCCTGTGTCAGTAGAGACTAGCATGTAGTTAGCTAAAGAAAATGATTTTGAGTCATTTTTAAAAGAAGAGAGTGGATGTATATAGTCACACTATTCAATTATGTGTTGATAGGTCAAGAACTCTTCAGGCCACAAGCTCAGCTGGAAGCTCAATACACTTGAAGACTTGCTTTATTTAGTCTGCATAGTATTAAAAAAAAAGAGTCAGAAATCTTTGTGTGTATATCTGGATCCCAACTCTTTTTGTTTAGAAATAATTGTAAATTTGGCAACAGTACACCAGTGTCCATGCATGGTAGCATCTGCTGAGAGTCCTTCAGGTGGGCAGCTCATCACGGCCTTCTCCACTTCCTGTTCTACCTGGCCCTCTGTATTCCTCTCAGGTCCTGCGAGGCTTTGAGTTTGAAAACTATGATTAAGGAGAGATCAAATTGCACAAGCAACAAATGATGCTGAAACCTAGTGAAATGAAGTTACTGTCACTGGAGAAATCACAGACTAAGTATGCTTCATGGTATGCAGGGTAACAGAGGAGATGGTAAAAATTAATGTGTGATCATTTTATAGAGAAGTGTTCCTCAAACTTTATGAAACTCAGGAATCACCAGGAGAACTTGTTATAGTGTAGACTTTTGGACTTTACTCCTAGAGATTCTGATTCATAGGTCTGGGGTGGGGCTCCCAGGGATGCTGAGGTCATAGGACTGCAGACTATGTTTTGAGTAGCATGGTACAGAGGGCCTTTCCATGGAAAGGTAGAGTTGCTTTTTTGTAAGTTTATTAGCTGAAGTGTTTTGGGCTACAGAGAACAGATTTCAACATACAGTGGTGATAAACCATAAAGACATATGTTTACTTACAAAGAAGTCTTTAGGTAGACAGTCTCTGACTTTTTGGGTGGTTCAATTGTATCTTCAAGGACACATCTTTGATTTTCTTTTTATTTTGACAGCCTTGGTGTCTCAGCATTTTCCTCACAGTTCACAGGATGGCTACTGTAGCTCTGGGCATTACACTGTCATATGATGGTAGATGAAATGGGTAGCAAGGTTGTAGTGTGGAAATGGTAGCCAAGAGCACTTTGTCTTCCTTTACATCTCTTCTCAGAAGGACAATGTTTTTCATTAGGCTCTCTTCTTTGTCTTTAAGAGAGTGCCCATCCTTGGACATTCTTGGCAAAGAGGAAGGAGACTGATGTGATGGGATTGGATCAATCTCATGTCATCCCCTGGGGCTGACCATTGGCATCTTATCATAGTTAGTATGCTGCTCTGTTGGCAAGGAAGAAGGCTGCTGGAAAGACCCATTCATTTGAAGAATTTTGACTAAACTAGTGGTTTGGCTTGTGTTATACTTGGTGAAGATGGATCTGACCTTCTGATTGGGTTGGTGTAGGGTCTGGCCAGAGCTAGGGAGCCCTGGCAGGATACCCTTACCCAATTGAGGCAAGGTCTGAGAAGGACTTAAACCAGCATGGTGTGAATATGGCTGCAAGGGAGAGGCAGACACTCAACAGAACATCTTTAACTTGAGAAGGGAGAAAGAGGAGACAGAGACTTGGTGTTTGAACTTGGAGCTTGGATGAATGGCAAGACCTTGAGCAGAAGCAGAGGGGTCAGATGAGAAGCTGATTTTGGAGGAAAGATAAAGCTGATTTGGAGTATTTTGGTGACACATTCTCACAGAGACATGCCCTGGGACTCAAGATTGAGTTCAGGTTTGAGAAGTATTCCTGTATGTGGTAAAATGATAGAAATAGACTTGAGTCTTTTCAGAGTGAGGAGACAGAAGATTCAAGAACATGCATGCCCTTGACCTTGAGGGTGGGTAGGTTGCTAATTCATCTCTTCACATAGTGAGGCAGTCATTTAGGAAACAATGTGTAACTCAGATTATTTGGAAATTCTACTGCACTATTAAATCAATAGTGTGTGTGTGTGTATGCATGATAATACATCCTTGATTTCTCAATGGTTATTTGGAAAGAAACATTCTTTAATGCTTATTATTAAATGGGAATGATGCAAAATTTGTAATAACATAATTTAAACCATATCAACCATTTATGAATGAAAACATTTCATTTCCTAATGTAAGAGGTATAATTTAAAATCGGATTTTGTGAGTTTTTCATGATGCCCTGAGTATCTGAGAGAATCTGTTTCAAGTGTGGTTAATAAGGAAGAACAGGATTTTTGCTAAGTATGCTCATAAATTCAAGTATGTTTTGAAGACAGATTCAGGTTACTTAAAAAAAACCCACAAAAATCCTGTTTAAAATATAAGGAAAGGCTTTTGTTCAAGGTGTACATGAGCTCCTGATGGGTTTTGTCTTCTCCCATTGATGTAGATCATTTTATTTTCTTTGTTTCCTACATTTGTGTCCTTAACCTCTTCTTCAGGGAGGCCATGTTCTCTTAAATATGTTTCATGCCTGTCTAAAACACACCAGCACTGGAAAATAGTCCATCTTGTATGACTGGCATTCTAACTCTAATCTTAATTTAATTCTGCTTTTTTTTTTTTATAAAAGAATAGTTTGAATGTCTGGATATCACATGAAGTAAATTGGTTCATATCAAGACCCTGGGATTTTACTTTGAATATATATTTGAATAATCTAGGTTCATTCTTTTGGAGGTACTAGAGTTTAAACTGGACCCTTCTATTCCAAATGTTGAGGTTAATGTGGCCTTATCTGCACTGATTAAATTGTTTATATAGAAGAATTATATTAAAGGTGATAATGGGGGTGAGTTTCAAAATCCATTGTGAAGTGAACTATACCATAGTGTGAGATCTTCCAGCACTAATTTGTAATAGGCAAGGAATTTATTATAGAATAATAAAAATTCTACAGTTTCTTTTAAAAAACCCTCCTAGGTATAGAAAGTAGAAGTCCAAAATGAAAACTTTTATGAGGCATGTATGCTTGCTTGGTTGGAAGTTGGTTTTCTTGAAAAAAGGGATGAGTTAAATCTAGAACTATTGAACAGTTGAAAAGCATTGTCAGTAGATCTCTGCTATAGCTCCTTCATGTCTACCTTTTCAATGACAAACTTGACAGTTATTATTTGGCTTACTAAAAAAAACTTCTAGTAAAAACTGTAATGAAGAAGAGGTTAAAGCAATTGTATTATTTAAAAGTGCTTTGGGTTGCAGGTGGGAAAAATACATCCAATTGAGTTAAATACAACAGGGATTGTAAGTTTTGTTTTAGGCACGGCTGGATCCAGAGTCTCTAGGATGTTATAGGACTTTTCCTTGTTATCTTTGCTTTCATCTGTTTGGCTTCTTTATCAGTCAGGGTGACCTCAAGTGGTGGAAAGGAGTCTAGCAGCAGCTCCAAGTCACATTTCACAGCTCTCCACGAAGAAGTTCTTCCTTGCTTGTCTCAGTAACTTCTCTGGACCAAGTCTCATTGGGTAGACTTGAGGCCCAGGCCCAGGCCCAGGCCCCCAGCCTTATGGCAGTCTCATGAGGGGAGTAGGAGACTTTGAATCCCCTGGAACCATGTAGGGAGCTCCCTGGGTTCCTCAGGAAAAACAAAGTACTGAACCCTAGAAGTAGGTCCAGAGCAGGAAAAAAGTCTATGCAAACTGCTAACTCAAGTGAAGTTTGATGAGTTTGAAGATTTCTGAGGATTTGTGTTACCATGTTGACTGTAATTCTTTCTAGAAACCAGAATTAGCCTGTGCTTATTTATTACAGGCATTATAATTATTGTTTATATTAGGAATAAAGTTGATAGAGACTGAGAATAGATGTAGTCTGCTTTCAAGACCTTTAGTTTGACTGGGGGAGGCAGGTGTGTATATATAGTTGTTCATGAAGTATGTGTGTGTGAATATGTATGTATAAGAGAGGTGTTCTGCGCTGAAGTTAATGATGGTGCAGGTAAAAGTGCCCCATGAATGAACTAGATGAAGGATGGTGGTCAGGAAAAAGAGCTCACGGGGGCTATGAGGCTTGGAATGGACAAGTGGGAAGAATGGCATTTTAGAGGAGGAGAGTGAGAGAGGGATTCCAGGTGTGAGTGTAACACCTGAGCAAAAGTCCCACCAGACCCCTGTGCAGGATGGTCCCATGGGACAATCTATGAAGATGAATTTTTGTCTTCCCATAGTGGGGCATGTGTTTGGCTGAGATCAAACTGTTAAGGCACTAGAATGTTTGGCAAAAGATCCAAGCTTTTATTACTAGGTACTAGTGAAGCATATGTGTATTTATGTGTGTTCAGTACATTTGCATGTGTATGTGTACATTTGTTGACCTACATGTATGTGTTGCATGTATGTAGTCGAGGATGCTATTTTGAAGGGGGAGCTAATGAGCAGATATTTTCAAGAATGCATCTGAGAATGTTTGAGGGAGAGATGGGGGAATAGAACAGGAGCACTATTCCCTGCCCTGGATAGGATGGACAGTTGGTGTTGGAATAAAGACCAGAAAAGGGGGTTAGTCCTTAAATGAAGGCTTGGTAATAATTTCTTTTAGATAATAGGAAGAAAGAGAAGATAGCTGAAGATTCGTATTATATACATATGTGAAACATATATATATGTGTATATATATATATATATATGTATATATATATATATATATATTTAAGGTGAGAGAGAGAGAGAGAGATGAATATGAATGAGCCCAGGCATTGGTTGACAAGCCCAACATCTTTGCCTTCTTTTCCTGTCCATTTCTGCTACTCACCTCCACCCTTGCTTTATGTGTTTTAACCACACCAACCTTCATCCCAACTTTTTGTGCTTGTTGATCCTTCAGCCTAGACCATTCTTTCCAAGATCTTCACTTGGCTGGACCCTTCTCAGCATTTAGGTCTCTCAGCTCAATGTCACCTTCCAGTATGACTTGACTATTTAAAAATACCTCAGTATCTAAAATACTCTTTCCCCCATCCTTCCAGTTCATATCTCCCTTGCCTCATAATTTTATTCATAGCTCCTTATCCCTATTTAAATTTTTTGTTTATTCATATATTTGTAAGTTTCTTGTTTAAGTTAAACTTTGTAATTTCTCTATCAGTATTTCATGTTTTGATGGTGGGGATAGCACAATGGATGTGAAGCTGGCTTGGCGGTGGATCTTGCCTATCAGGAGTGAGAGAAGAACAGGAGGTTTTGGAAGGACTGATTTTGATTCAAATATGAGGCTGGCAAAGAAATAGTCAAGGAAAGGGCTACTTCAGTGTATATAAGTTGAGTAGCACTGACTTAAGTAGGTAGGTATTGATTTCTCTTTTCTCTAACCAACTGTAGTGGGAAGTAGACCAGGTCTGCATGGGGGCTTTGTGGATATGGGAAGCGAAGCTGCCTGTAGACATCATGTGAGCCTTGTCCTCATAACTCAAGTTGAGCTCCAGTTATTGACGGTACAATTAGCAGAAGGAAGGAGGTAGCTCAAGATAAAGGAGGATTCCAGAAGCTACCATGTAACACTTTGCTTATATCTCACTGGCTAGACTGAGTCACTTGGCCACATGTGTGACTACTAGTTCCAAGGAAATACTGTCTGTACTGCGGCTGGCCATGTACACAGCTAAACACTCTATTACTGTGGAAGAAGGAAGGAATAGACAATAAGGGACAAGAGGATTTCAGTAGGTGTGTGGGAGTGAGTGCTGATCAGGGCCAAGAAATGTTTCTTGAGTTTCTCAAAGTTTGAAATCTTGTGCATAGTAGTCTGGGTTTTTTTTTTTTTCCCCCCTAAACATCAATGTTTTTGCTTTCATTTGTTTCTTGGAGGATCCCTCTTCCATAAGAGAGTTGCACTGTACTAAGATTGATGTCTTTTTAGTCCTTTCTTCAGATTTGGGGTTTTATTTTAGGCATGCTTAAAATACCCAGTGATTTATGTTCTTCTTTGCAGGAACTGCAAATCATTACATCCTAATTTTAATTGATTACCTATATTTTAGGCCCACATTTCTCTTCTTTTCAAAACACATCTTGAATTTTTATGATGATGATTCTTAGCTACTGGTGACATTTTTGAACACTAGTCAATTTCCATTCAACATTTTTTAAGCTAGATTTTTTTGGGAAAAAATTGATCAGGTTCAGTTTACTGATGACCCATCATATCCATAAATTCATCAAAAATCTTCTTCGCTAGAAACTCACATTCCTTGATGTACTTTGCCTCACTTAATCTACTGGCCCTTTCCATTATGTGACCCTGTGATTCTTTATGCAAACTTGACCATAAGGACACATCAGCTGTCCTGGCTTCTTTGTGTCAGCCTTCAGTAAGTCTCATTTTTCAACTCTGGCATTACTGAAAATGATGTCCATTCTCTTTACTAAAAATTAATGCTATCTGACTATCCCCAGGCCCTCCCTCCATAATCCTTTTGTTTGTGTTCCTTCTCTTGGGCATTCTCCACAATGGAAGGTCAACTCTTCCCTGTTTTTTTTGAGTCCCGGGAAAACCAGTCCTACCCTCAATTTTCAGTGGAACTTTGATGTTCCACTTAATGAGGAATTTGATATGCTATGCCATGGATCTCCCATTTGTCATCCTCATATGTCTAGTTCTGTTTCTTCCATTCCGGACCCAAGGGAGAGCAGCTCTACTGTTGGGATAAATCTTTCTAACAGTATAGTGAATCGCTTCCTGACTGCTGGGCTGTCCTGGGTTCTGCAAAGGGCTCGTATCTTTCCTGTCTTGTTTCTGTTTTCACTATTGCAGGGATGTTTTCTGACCTCTACTGTGGATTTTCCAGTCTTCAGTTTGTTGAGGGCTACCTCACTTGTCATGATTTTTGCTGTGTCCTTATTCCATTCACATTGTAATAGCCCTATATTTTCACTTATCTCAATTTTTCCCTTTCAATAAATTAATGTGAAGTTAAGACTACCACAATTGGAAAATCCCATGGCTTTCCATACATAGGAGAAAATCTCAAAGATAAACACTAGGGGAGTACACAGTGTTATTGAAATCTCACTGAAGACTTGCTTGCCCAAGGCTCTGCTCTCTGTTTAAAGGAGAGATTTGCAAGAGTTAGGGAGGTGTTGAAGATGGTTAGCACCAATCAAGACTTTGTCTTTGGTTTTATCTGGGTTTGAAAAGGAATTCAGACCCAAATGGCTTTCTCCAGGTGTCATTAAAGGCTCTTTCTTTCTTGTCTCTGGACCTCCTGGAGCAGACTTAAATGTGTACTTTTGGGACTCATCTGTGTTTGTGGAGTACTAGAAAAAGACCCATCCACATGTGCACTTTTGCTGGACTCTCTTGACTCCATCTGTACATCTTCTCTCTGAATAATTCTTCAAACAAGTGATCTTTACCCAGGCCCTCCTTAACACTCTGTAGCTCACTTTTATTCTCTTACGTTACTCTGTCTTCTCCTTACATGGTCTGCCCTGGCCATATCCAACTTCTTTTATTCATGAAGAATGCAGAATGCAGAGTGAATGAAAGGCAGATACTGTTTTAAGCCTTAAGGATATACTACCACTACCCCATTCATCTGTGTCCCCATGTTCCTGGTTCCCTAATACTATATATCTAGATGTGTCTGATTTACCCTGTCATCTTGCCCTCTGATTTCCTTCTACCCAGGGACTGAGGATATCCTTTGATAGCTTGGTCACTTACTTTTTTGCCTCTGCATTTTTTTCACTTTCTATATGGACCTTGTTTTGTGCCTGCAGTTATTCCTTCTCTAATGTTTGTATCAGGTGTCAATGGCTGTGTAATAAACCACCTCCAAACATATAATATTTTTGCTTATGATTCTACAGCCTAGCAGTTTAGGCTGGGCTTGGCAGGGTGGTTATTCTGCTCTGGATTGCCTTCTTTGGTTGTAGTCTCTGTGGGATGGCCTGAGGCTTGGCTTGTAGAGGTTGATGTTTTCTGGGATTCCTCATTTCTCTGGCATGTAGTCCCTCACCTCTATCATGTTGACTTAGGCTTGTTCTCATAGTGGCAGCATTCTGAAAGAGCATGGAAGTATGCCAGAGGTCTGAAGTCCCAGCCCAGAACTGTCACACTGCTCCTTCTACCATATTCTCTGGGCCAAAGCGAGTCATTGGGCCAGCCTAGATTCCAAGAGAGAGGAAATAGATTCCATTTCTTGATGGAAGGAGAAACAAAATTATCTTTAAAAAAAGGGAATGGCTATAGGGAAATGTAAGGATTGTAGCCCTTTTTGTAATTTACCCCAAGGCCTCAAGTCTTCATATCTTGCTTGATGTAAATTTCTCATCCCCTTTATTCCAGTTGTCTTTAGGCTATCACCACTTTACTATCTGCCATCAGTTCAAATCCAACATGAGCCATATTTCAACCTATGTCTGCCTACCCTGAAACAGTCTCTCAAATTCTCCCTATTTCTCTCAGTGCTACCTTCATTTCCAAATGCAAATGCTCTGAAGATTACTTGGTCTTTTCCATTTCCTTAGAGCAGTGAGTCTTTATGTCTTCATTTTTCCTTCAAATATTCTCTTTTCTGTCCTGTATTCTTCAGCTAACCTGCTTTAGTCACAGGTTGCTCTCTGCCTCTCCAGTTGAATTTGAGTTTCACTTTTGGTTTAACCTCACAGGATTGGTCTAAGCTATCATTCTTCTCCAAAAAACACTTCCAGTGACTTTGTCTTTGTTTATAGCAATGCTTTCTCTGACTTGTCACCTCTATTTCACCATAACTACCACCACCACTGGTGTTATTTATTTTTTTACTTTGATTCACCTTATAATTTATATCCTATTACATATGGCAACCCTGTTTTGCTTGTAATATATAAAAACTATGCAAAACTATTAATTTTTTAAATAAAGTTTATGTACTCCTTATGTTTATCCAGTATGCATAACAGATATTGACCAGTACTGTAAATTGCCATGTCTTCAATTTGACATTGACATTGGTATTAAACCTACCATGATAAGCAAAAACAAAATTAATTAGCAATCAGCTGTTGAATTTTCTGAAGTATTTGAGTTCTGCTCAGGGTGGATGATGGCCATGTCAGTGGTTTTAGATGAATATCACAAACTAGGGTTTCCTACCTTTAGATTTTTGCACCTTGCTTAGATATTAGTTTTGGAACTACTAGTTTGAAATGACTATTTTCCTTCTACCTCCAAGCCCAATTGTTCATAGTAAATAACTTTCTTGGTGACATTGTATCCTTGTTCTGTCTCCATTAATAATTTTTCAAATGTCTTCTCTAATCCTGGCTTTGGCTTACTAGGTTTCTCATTGCCAATGGGATAAAATCATGTATGAGGTATTCCCTTTTTTATGTCTTGTCTCAATCCTAGATTCCTGGAAAACACTGTAGTCAGAATTGTACAGCATTAATTGTCCCAGCTTCTCTTCAGAGTTGAGGTACTTAGAAAATGCTGGAGCTTCAAGCAGGTGCAAGATGGCAGGTGGCAGTTAGTGCTTCCCTTCCTCATTTTTCAAGCCTGCTGAGTAGGAGGGTGGGTCTGTGGAAGATCAAGGCAGTAACTAAGTCCTACTGAAGGAGTTCTATTGGTCCAATCAAAAGAGAAAGAAGAGGGCGAACAGAAGACAGGAAGAGTGTGATGGATGAGAGTGGTCTAGAAGATTCTTGCATAAGGGAGAGAGACAAAAAGCATCAGTGCTACAGAGGAAAAAATAGAATGCTGTATTTTTTAAAGCCCTGTTCAACCTTAAGTTAGCAGATACACTTAATGACAGATAAGATCTCATTGCTTAATTACAGTCACTAACCAAATTGCCTGCTATAACATAGCCTATACATTGGAATTTAGCTTTCTGGAAATTTTTATTTTCTGATGATAAATTTGTCATTATATGTACTTGTTGGCACAGAGTTTTTGCCTTTCCATTTATTGTCAGAATTATGACCTTGGAGTCTCTGCAGCCTAGCCCATATTTTAAAATCCATTTTAAGAAATAATATGTTTATGGAATGGCCTGAAGATGCAGTGCATCCATTTATCCAGATAGCTCATTTAATGGGCAGCTTCTGCCAGACAGAGCTCACAAGGACACTTTGTTGTGCACCCCACTTCACAGTTGCTGTCACTGGGCTCTTTCTTGTGTATTGCACACCCATAGGGCTTACTTTGCACTGAGGGGAGCCATGAGTAATAGGCTCATGAACACCCTTTTTTATTGTTCTGTTTAGAATATAGCCCACTACATCTCAAAGTGGCCTTTTTATGTTGAGTTGCCAGAGACTCTTTTTAGAAGACTTGAATAGGAAGATCTGTCATTCTCACTTATTTCTTTACATTGGCTGCCAAGAGATTGGGGTTAAATATGAAACCCAGTTCATATCTATCAAGGACAGTAGGATATGCATTACTATGAGATGGTCATTTAGATTTTATTATTTTCTTAATTTTACCTTTTCTGTGCCTTGACCATCACCCCTCTTTTAAAAATCAAATATGCTTTTAAAACTCACCTCAGTTCTTTTGAGAAAAGTAGGCGATGAATAAATATTTAAAGTTCTTAGTAGTGCAATGAATATGTTTGTATAATGTCAAGTATACTTATATCTTTCTAAAATTGAAGTTTCCATATTAAAAAAAACAAGTTCACTGTGTCAATATTGTAAAACTAAAAAGCAAATTCTTATCCCTTCCTCTTTTGCTGTTTTTATAAGGATGGCACCCTTCTCAGTTGATAATCCTTACTAAGAGTTTGATCTTGACAAGATAGCTCTTCTAGAATTATAAAACCTATTGACATGATGAAAATAGGAAATTGGTATATTCCCTGAGTCTTTAGTGTTTGAACTGTCTTGTATTGGTTCCTGAAAGTAGACCTTACCACAGAATCAATGCTTATCTTAATTTTACCTGAACATGTGCAAAATGAACCTTGCATTAGGGACATGTTATTATCAAGTGTTAACTGTTCCGCACATGCATCCCATGATCCAGGAGCTGGCTCCTTGTGGCCAGAAAGAGTTTCCCAACTTGTATAGACATTTGTGCTTTGATAAAAGTCTGCCATCTTGACTTCAGGGAGCCCTCCTGCTGCCTGGTGCCCGGCACCCATGAGCCCTGCTCAAATGAAGAGAAATAGTTAACATCTTATAAAGCCAGTCACCCTCTTAGATTGCTTTCAAGTGACTCATGGCAGTGCAAATGTGCTTTACCATTGTCTTGGGGTCACTGTTTTGTTTAATCAGCTCTCTGAAAATTGGAAAACTTGACTTTGGTAACTTTGGAAAGCAGCCTAACTCCTTCCTCCTGAGGTTGTTGTTGGTTCTGCTTATCTGAGGTTAGACCTGAGTGGTCTAATGGGTTTCAGTGACTCCAAATATGGAGCACTTGGCAGGCTGGCAGGGTGTGAGGCAGGCCCAGGAACAAGGCAGGCTGTCCAGCTGGATCTTGGGTTCCGCCACTTATCGTCTCTGATCTCCAGCACTTTCCTGAGCCACTCAGCGTCATCATTTCAAAATGGGGATTTTACTTTGGGATGCTGGAGAAACAGTGGTGAGCAAAACAGATCAAGTCCTGCCCCACAGTTCTTACTTCCGAGGGGGCGGTAGAAACACCTGCTCCATGGGGTAGGGATTGCGTAATCAATCCCCTACTTCTAGAAAATAAAATTGTATTTATAGCATAGGGTTGTGAATATTGTCTGTCACTCTCCATATACTAAGCACTTCATTGACATTCAATATTATTATCATTATTTCCAAGATATTATCATCCTACAATCAGGTCAATGATTGCTGAACACAGTCTGCTGGAGAGCCTTCTTGCCTCAGAATATCCCAGTGTTTTATCAGAACTATTTGGAAGACTTTTCACTTTGAGCACTGACAGATGGACTCTCTGGTCTTTGTCTAATGTTTAACTTGAGCAGAGTTTCTCAGCCTTGACATTATTGACATTTTGGGTCAGATAGTTCTTTCTTGTGTGAAACTGTCCTGTGCATTGAAGGACGTTCAGCATCCCTGGCTAACATAGTGCTCCACCCCACCCCTACTATGACAACCCAGAATGTCTCTGAACATTGCCAAATGTCCCCTGGTGAAGAATCACTGGGCTAGAGGAATATGAAAAACTTTCTGGTTTTGTCATTTAGAAAGTGCTAACTGGGATAAGTTATTCTTTTGTTACAAAGGGCATTTATCTAAATATAGGGCAGTTATTTCTCCAGGGTATGAAGAAACTAAAAGGAGGTGCCATCTCTGTGTGTTCCTCAGAATAGCTAAGAAGGCCAGTGTTCCTTCTGAAGAGTAGATGGTCACCAGGGAAGGAGACTCCTGGACCAGCTAAAATAGTCTACACCTATCTTGGGACTTGCCAATGTTTTTTTTTTTTTTTCATTCTCCTTTCTGTTTGGGAATCTCTCAGTGAATAAAAATATCTTTTGGCTTTTTAAAGCTTTGTAATATAGTGGAACAAGAAGAGAAAGTTTGTGTTCATTAGAGTAAGTAATTGTATTGACTGGGGAATTGGCTCAATTAGAGCTTACCTATGTCTCTAGGTTCTTGAAGTTACAAAGCTATTTAAGATGAGTTGTTAAAACACTGCCAATGGTTGGTTCTGTGTAATGATTTCATTACAATAATAAATAGATTTAAATTTGGATTTCTTGTCCCATTTCATCTAACATTGTACACTGAAGTTAATGACTTCATAATTTTGTTGTTCCCAGTATATCTGCCAATTATTTTTATTTGTATATATTTTTCAGTCTTGAGTTCCATGAACCCCCAAGGTCAGAAGTCTTTGATTGATTGATTGATTCATTCCTCATATATTCACAGAATGGCTGCTATGTTTATGGTGTACACTGAAATTTAAGAGGAAGTTTGACCCCTTCCAACTGTGATTGCCATGGAGAAGTGACCATGCTTACTTTGTTTTCTGCTGTGTCCTCACTACGAAGCACTGTGTCTGGCATGTAGGAGAATCTCAGTTCATAACTAATTGTAAGATTTTACACTAATATTTAAGTTCTTTACTTAAGGATTTCACAGTTCTTATGCATTTTTTTTTTTTAACTATTGGCAGGATGTCTTAAGCAAGCTTGCAGCAATGCATTTAAAAGAACAAATTGCAAGAAAATGTACTGTGGTGGTCTAGCCTTTCCTTTTCCCAAAAAGTTAAATCAAAAAGCCTACCTGGTAGATGGTTCCCAAGCAGTTGTCACTGTGACCCTCCCCTCTCTACTATGCCTGGAATTCCCAGAGGAAAGGGGAGAGCTGAAGACAACAATGTCCTCACTCTGGCTCTGATCAGGGTTTTATTGTCAGGAAATCCCCCTTTTCAGGGACTTCATTGTCTACATCCTCTAACCAGCCCTTGGCCCCACACCCCAATCCTCTGCCAGCCAATGATTTCAAGGCTGTATGGAAATGAAAAGTTGCTCTTCTTCACAAAAAAGATTGGGGGAGATAAAGTGATTAACACTTATTTTGTTCAGGAATCCATCTGAGCTACCGTCCTTGAACACTCATTTGGCTTGTTGGAAGGGTAATCTCTTTCAGAAACATTGGACAGAATTGACCAATTCATTATGTATGTAAGTCTGCTTAAGAATGTTTAATTCAGTGTGCCCTCATCTCCTGGCTTCCTAATCTCCTGCCCTGGCTATTCCATTCTCTTTTGAGTTTCTGCAGCTCACTTTTCCCCTGATTATTGAAGCTTTCCCTGTACATTCCAGGTTTGGTTGAATCTTGATGAATAGATTTTTTGGGGTAGGGGATACTCTCCTCTTTTAGTTGGGTTGATGACCAGATTGTTCTGGGTAATTAAACTTGGAGAAGTAAAAATTTAGGCAGAAAATATGAGAATACTTAAGCCAGTAGGAATGTTGAGGAATGTCTAAGAGGCAGAAGGAAATGCTTATAAAAAGTGGCTGCTTTAGACAACATGGACAGTTACTGAACAGCCATTTATGAAAGATCTAGATTAAAACAAACATACATTTAGTTCATCATGGTCATACCAGTATATCTGCTATTTAAAAATAGGAACAAATAATGTAGGCATCTTTCAGTGGGATTCCTCTTCCTTTTGGGCTCACTAGGCGGGTTTCCATTATAATTTTAACCCTGTTACCTGTGAAAGGGAAGAAGAGAGTAGGCAAAATACTGGAAAATGTTGGAAGTATATGCGGGGGTGCATGCACGTGTGTGTGTGTGTGTGTGCATGTGCACGTACAAATGTGTACTTTGCATATGGGTGCGTCCACTCCATAGAATTCATATGGACTTCCAAATGGTGCACACAGCAGGGACATGATAACATCCCACTCCCTTAAGTTATTGCCTTTGTCATTTATGCCCCTCACCATCACTGATAGCAAAGATGCAATGAGGGAAATTCATAAATGCTTGACAGTAGCCATTGGTAGGAAATTAGAGTTTCCCTTTGGGTGTAGTTGGTAAAGTTTCTGGTGGCAGAATATGTGCCTTTTAGCAAGTGACCAGGTACATGTTGTAGATAGAAATAAAGAAAGGAAGGAAGGAAGAAAGAAAGAAAAAAATCCTTACAAACTAAGTAGACAACTTGCATGCTTGCATAGACCCTCACCCCAGAATGTTATCAACATCTGCATTCATCAGAAAGATTTCTCAAGTCATTTTATTTATTGTACCTGATTAGATGACAGGTGACTGGGACATGTAAGCATAGAATTATCAGGTCCTGCAAATTTATTATTATTATTATTTTTTTTTTTTTAAAAAAAACAATACGTGCACACTCTGTCTCAAACATCTTGCCTTAGATTTTTGAAGCCAGAATAAAACGAAGTAGGATTTTTCTTTTGTACTTACCAGTCCAGCTCAGGAGACTTTCTGAGAAATTTTAACATAACAAGAATGAAATCATGAAAGGGCAGATAATGGGGTGCTCAGAGTGGAGACCCAGAGAGAGGTTTGAAGTCAGGCTTTAAAAGTTCTTGCCTGGCTCTGCTTACTGCAGGCTTTAGACTTTATTTTTACTTTGTTTTATTTTAATTAATTAAATTAAATTTAAATGGTACTGGGGCTTCAACTCTGGGCCTTCACCTTGAACCACTCCAACAGCCCTATTTTTAATGAAGGATTTTTCAAGATAGGGTCTTGAGAACTTTTTGCCCAGGCTGGCTTCGAACTGCGATCCTCCTGATCTCTGTCTCCTGAGTAGCTAGGATTACAGGCGTGAGCCATCAGTGTCCAGCTTTTTATTTTATTTTTTTGAGATAGGGTCCTTCCATGTAACTTAGGCTGGCTTGAACTTGTGATCCTCCTTCCTCAGCCTCCTAAATGCTGAGCTTACAGGCATGTAGCCTAGCTAGGTTTATCTTTTGAAAAGAGATAAAGCACCAGTGTGCTTCAAGGGTCCTGTTTAGATTTCTGTTCTGGACAGTGGTTGGTACAGTGTAGGAGGTGGATGGAGTAAGGAAGAAAGGGAGGCGTGGCCACATGCATGTACCAAAAGTGTGAGTCCCTTTTAGGTCTCTGTGGGGAAGGGCTTGGATGCGTTCATTTCTTTTATGTCTTGTTTAGTGAATGCCAGAATCTTCTCAGTTCTCATTAAGAGACTTTGTCATCGTGTACACGTACCCCTGGTGATTGGAAATGATTTGCATTTACTGCTTTATACATGTAAATCATAGTGATTTTAGGAAAAAAAAATTGCAAACATCTAAAAAATTCATTTGAATGCATTCCTCAAATTCCATTTTCATGTATCCATTTCTTTCAGGCAGTCTAATGTCTTATCAGAATTATTTTTTAAAACTGAAATAGACCACTTTTAGGTCTTATTGGATTCAGTGAGTTATTAAATTTCACATCTTCCAGGGTTTATTTTTTTCTGATACCATAGTTCAAGATAATGTTTTTTTAATACTACATGCAAAATTCCAGAGATTCATAATAGCTTATGACATCTTAATGTCCACAGTGGCATTCCACTGGTCATATCCAACTGTGATAAACAGCTCTATACTCTATAAAAGATGACAGTCACTAAACACGGGAAAATGCAAACAGTCCCTCAGTCTTATGAATAATGCTACAGATCCTGAATGTTAATTTTGAAGAAAACACATGTTTAAATTTAAAGTTTATGCCTTCAATTCATAGTCCTTTTATTTCTTCCAGGAAAAAAAAAATCAAGCAGCTATACTTTAAATGAATTTAATGAACTGCAAAGACTGACATTTTCACTATAAAAGTCACACTTCATTTAATGAGTAGTTAAATATTGATGCTATATTAAAATACAAGCAGAATAAAAATGGCACAATGGATTTCAAAATAGGAAGTCAGGGTTCTTTTACGTTGAAAATTTCATGACCTGAGAAAGAGTATCATTCATCAGAATGTCTTCATAAACACAACTATTTTGGTGAAATAGTACATGAGCCTGGAATGCATAAGTCCTTGTAGATAAACTGAGGTAAGTCTTTCTTTTCTCTGCCAGTGTTTGCTGCCAAGGGATTCAGTGATGTTAAATTAAATGTGGTTCCTGTCTTCATGAGAGGGAGCTGGAATTACAGAAGAAGGGAACGCTAGTTTCCTTGAACTGGTCTGTTGGAACAAGAATTAAAACAGCTAGATGTTGATTTCTATTCTAGATAAATAAATGAGTATGGTTCTGGTTACTCCTGTCCTCAGAGCTTTCTGATGGTTTCCCAGTTCATTCAGAGTGAATGAACCCAAGTCCCCATGAAGCCCATGTAGTCATAACTCAGTGGCCACCATTATCTCCTTGACCTCATCTGGGCCTCTTGCACATCCCCTCCTCCTTCTCATCACTTGGAAACTCCAGGCACACTCTCACCTTGGGGCCTTTGGCTTATTTCCCTCTGCCCCAAACCCATTTTTTAAAAGATATTTTCATAACTTGCTCCTTCATCTCCTTCAGATCTTTTCCTGAAATGTCTTTTTCTCAGGGACCACCCAGTCTAAAGTTGAAGCCCCTTCCTTTTCCCTGGCACTCTTCACCCACCCTCCCTGCTTCTCTTTTCTTGAAGCACCTAGCATCAGCAAATATACTGTTTTATTTTGTTGTCTGTCTCCCCTATGCTAGAATATAACCTCCTGAAGGTAGAGGTTTTTGTTTCTTTCTGTTCTTTCTTTATTCCTGGAACCAAGGGCTGCCAACTGGACAGGAGGCATTCTAGAAGTATTTGTGAAGTACACAATGACTGAAGGAGTGTAGGTTTTAAGGCAAAAGTGGGATCTGCAAGGGAAACATTTCTTATGGTAGTTGAAAACAGGGAGCAGACTATCAAGAAACACCTGGATGTAGATTTGGAGCCATATGCACAGACTGGGTTACAGTCTTGTTCCAGGTTACTGGGGACTCTCCTCATTCTGCACTCTGTCCTGTGAAGTTGGAATGGCTGGTCACCCTAAGCACAGGGAATATACTTGAAGCCATTAGGAGTTTACATGGGACAGGGTTTGGAAACCTGTGTGACATAGGTTCCAGGAAGATGATCTGTAACTGCAGCTGATCTGCCCGTGTGTGAGACTGAGGTCATGCAGAACAGGAGAACATGGGGTCCCCTAAAGGAGGTGGCTGGAGTTCCACTCTCGTCATCAGGAGCTCTAGGGAATTATAGACTAATGTTACCTGAATTCCTAATTTTTAAATATTATTTATTTATTTGTTTATTTTGTAGTACTGGGGCCTACACCTTGAGCCACTCCACCAACTGTTTTTTGTGATGGGTTTTTCTTCCAGGTAGGGTCTTGTGAACTGTTTGCCTGGGCTGACTTCGAACTGCTGTGCTCCTGATCTCTGCCTCCTGAGTAGCTAGGATTACAGAAGGGAGCCACTGGTGCCCAGCTATTTTTTCAAGAGGAACCAGAAGTTTTGATTTCTGTAATATTTTTCAAACTTTTTTTTTTAAATGTTAGCACCAATTAGAAATGGTGAGAATTGCACATGGTCTGGGGGCTGCCATTTGGCTGCCTCTTTTGAGGTAGACCCAGGCTTCTAATTCATTAGTGACAAGGCCTGGGACCTTCAATTTTAAGCACTACATGAAGAATGTCATTATTAAATATCTTTATTGTTTGGAGCAAAGAAATACCATTAGTTGACATAAGCAAATGTTTTGGGTAGCTTACATGGAATGCTGTCAATATCTGTGGAGTATTTTGATGAAGTATTCTAAATACTTTATATGTATTAGTAAATTTAGTTCTTTATAACTCTACAAGGTAAGCTCTATCAGTGTTCCAATAACAGAGGAGGAAGTGGAGGCATGGCTAAGATTAAATAAATTGTTCAGTCACAGGCTAGGAGTACACAGATCTGGGATTCCAAACCAGCAGACTGGTTCCAGAAGTTGTGCTCTTTACCCTCAGGCTTCTCATACTTTGGTGGGTCTTGGAATCACCCAGAGGGATTGTAGAGTTTCTGACTCAGTAGGCATGGGTTGGGTCCAAGTTTGCATTTCTGACAAGTTCCCATGTGATACTGATGCTACCATCCTGAATCACAGTTTAAGCCCCACTGCTCTGAACCATCCCAAGGGCTCTGAAGGGACCAGGGGCCATCAGAGAAAATCTACATGTATCCACTGGCACTGTGTATAAATAACTCATCTCTGCCATCATACTTGCAGTGATGTCAGTACAGGTACATAGACAAGGGCAAAACATTTAATGGCTATAACAGAATACCAAAGACTGGGTAATTTATGAAGAACAAAGGCTTGGTTCCAGTGGCTAGATTAAGCAAGTGCTTTTACTGAGGGTCACATGCTACTTTATTGATGGATGGAAAGTGAAAGGGCAGTGAGTTTGTGTGGAAGAGGTGCCAGGTCACTTTATAAGAATCTGTTCTTACAAGAACAAATCCATTGCCATGAGAATGAATTCATTTCCATGAGAAATGAACCTCAGGATGGAGAACTCCACCCCCACCCCCACCCCCATCCCCAGATGTCATCACCTCTTAAAGTACCTTCCAACACCATTATACTGACAGTTATAGTTCAACATGAGTTTTGGTGGGGACAAACCACATTCAAACCCCAGTAGGTATAATATGGGTTTTATATAAAATGAAGTGCTTCCTGGAGCTCCATGGTCTTATACCACTGAAGTGTTTTTCAGTTGGATCCTAAAGACCAAACAGCTGACAGAGAAAGTGGGCCTGATGCTGTGGTGTGAGACTAAAGGAAGCTAGGTGGTGCTGAGCTGCTCCCATTGGTTGGATGTAGTTTGATATTGAGCTACAAAGGCAAGTTTTTAAACCATATTGAATTACATAGAAAGTCTTCCCTTTTCATTTGCCTTTGAGCCTCTTGTTACATCAGAGAGAAAATCTCAGTTTGGTGCCAATGTCTTTAACACCTAACATTTGCTAATCTCAGAGAGAGACAGAGAGAGAGAGAGAGAGAGAGAGAGAGAGAGAGAGAGAGAGAGAGGATGGGGGGAACACATAGGACTCAGTAACAGACCCTTCTGAGCTAGTCATTGGCTAGAATTGGATTCTTTTGCTTTGACTGTATTTCTTCTGATAGCTTGTTCTATTTATGGCAAGGGATACTGATTTTCTACTTATAGAAGCTTTCCTTTTGTGAATAAAAATGTACATTTGTGTTTATTCACATAGCTGAATTAAAGAGAAATAAAGTTCATGACACCTTATCCATAATTCCAACATTCTGAATGCTTTAAAAAACAAAGTTCTTTTTTAATAAGTTTATGATAATGTATTCACAGCAAAATCTGAATCTGACCTGAATTCATGTGAGACCATCTATTTTGTTCTGTTTTTATCTCCCTTTGTGTGAATATTCAGACATTTTGCTGTGGAAATATCTATGATAGGTGTTTTGTAATAGATGGAATATGTGCTGTATTACTTTCCAAATCTTAAAAAAACTCTTGAATTAAAAACACATCTGGCCCCAATGTTTGGTGAAGGAGGAATGTAGACCTCCTTTAAATGACCAAAGCCATGCAGGTGGTCTATAAATAGCTGAAATTGTCAGCCACTGATCTGGAAGGAAGAGTTGTTATTTGTGGTGAGTACACTAATGTGATCAGAATGAACACAGCATCTAATGGGGTTCCTCAGCTTTTGCTCCCTGTAAACAGCTGGTAGTGGTTGCAACTATATTTAAAAGACAATGCACTGTAGTTTGCAGGGGAAAAGGTGCTAACCCTGCTGCTAATCCTGGTCTTTAAAAATTTTTAAAATAGCGTAATAAATTATCTCACTGGAAAACTGAAGACATTTAATCAAGAGCTAGTTTTTTTTTTTTTTTTTTTTGATGTGTTTAGAGATTCTATTGCAGGATTTAAAAAAAATTCATTTATTTATTTTTGCTACACTAGTTACTCTAATGGGTCTACTTTTTAGGTTTAGATTTTATTTATCAATACTTCATAAAATTGAACATTCTAACATGCAACATCTTTGTCTATATTCCAGTCCCCTTCGGCCATGTGGGCCTGTATTTGCAGGCCATTTTACCACTTCTTTCTTGGGAAGAAGCCATGGCTGATTCTTTAAGCTTATCTTCCCAGTGTGAAAAATGGCCGATTGCCCAACCATCATCCCTTTTATCTTTGCTCAGCTAGAATTTACTTCTTTCACACAGCCTCATCCAGCAGAGGGTAAGAAGAAACAGAAATGGTAAAGAAGACTCATATGTGCATAGAAGATTCAGTAAGAGGGGACTGGGAACAACTTAGTTCAGGGAGCCAGCCACACTGGTGAGAGCCTTCCTTACCAGATAACCTCCTGTATGACAGTAAGACCTAATCCTCTGACAAGGCTGGCTAATGCATCCTGGTGGGCCTACTGATAGTGTCTTTTATCAGTTTGTTTGATGATGGAACTAGCCCTTACATTTCTAATTTAAGTAAGATGAAAGTGGTTGGGAATCTAGGTATAGATTGGAGTATAACACTGTAAACTTATGTGAGTTTCATAGGCTTTATACAAATATTTGTAGATTACAGAAGACAGGTTAGCCGCATCCATTTGTGCAGGACATTTTGAGCTAGAGAAAGTTGGTTTTACATGTCTTAACTGATACTGGTCCCTTTGATCTTCTTAGTAATAGTTGTCCCATAATTCATCCTCTCTGTGAGGAAAGATTTCCTGATTGCTGACACTTTGCCCTTCTGTACCTTCTCCCACTTTCTACATCTAGGGTCATTTGTCATTGTCCTTTGTGTTTATATCCAAGTGTAAATTTTGGTAGAAAAAAATGCGAAATGATTTGCCCAACCACAGAACACTAATGATCATTAAAATGAGATTCAAATCAGAAATGTATCTTGCCAGAAAAGGGAGGCATTGATCACTGTGCTTGTGACCTGTTAGAAGTATATCAAGCAAGGTAGTTGTTCCTTTTATATTATTCAAATGAACATTAAGTTTCTAATTCAAAACTACTATGAGGTGTTCTTCATCTCTGTTCCCATATAGTACTGCATTTTATCAAAGTAAAAGCAGATATTTAAGAAATATGTTGCTGGTAATTCAAGTAAATATTAGAATTCTGTATCTGAATGTTGATATTAAGACTGTATTAGGACTGATACCATTAGCAGTCATATAGAGAAGATGTTTTATTAAGTACTAATTTCATATGTTATTTAACAAGTAGCTGACTTCGAACACATTAATCTCTCTTTTTAATTCAAGGTTGATGGTCTGGGCCTTACATAGTGTATCCCTGAATAGGCCATTCAATAACTATGCAAAATATCTATTTCTCCCATGGGTATTTGTGCTTTGATATATTCTGATCCTTATTAAATTTAAACAGGATCAAATTTATACAGCTCTGGCAGAGATTTATTAAAATACACTGACTGGACAGCTTGTGGGAGCGCAGTGTACTGTAATAACATATGCCTTTTACCAGAGAGTAGTAATTATTGAAATCAAATAAATCTGTAGGAGGTTAAGTATATATGGAAAAGATATCAATTTCAGTTCTTCAAAACTAGCCTGAAATATTTGAAGATGAGTTACTGTGCAAAACAATAAATCTCATCTTTTAAAACTCCAAATATTTAACAATATTTGAAAATGCAGGGTTTTAGGATGTTTTAAATTCCAAAAAGGGGATGGCCCAACATGATCACAAGTGTTACATGTGATTAGTATACTCCATCTGTAGAGGCACCTGTTTTTCTACTTTGCCCTTCATTTTTATTAAATAAAATCAAAAGCATATGTATTATCCTGCTTGCAAAAAAATCCATTTTTTTGAAGCAAAAATCCATGTCTCTTTTGGTTGGGGGTTTGGGAGAAGGACTACAGATGGGCTAAATAGAAATGCTTTTGATATTCTGAAACTAGGTTCTATTTTTGGAAAGATTGTTTTGTTCTTAATTCAGTGTATTTCTCATTCTTTTGTTGTGGTCTTTGTGTTTAATTTGATCAGATTGCAGTATTCTCAGTTTATTAGATAGTTCAGTGGGATGGCATGGCTGAGGACGGTGAAGATATTTAATTCTGAGCTTTAGGTAAGAGTCATAATTTGTTCTTTCAGAGCTCTTTTGGCTCTAATACTTTATCTTCCATAAATTATTTAATTCTCTTATAATTGTCATTATCAGTGCTTTTCTCTTCCCTATTTATAGACACCCTTGAGGGGAGGCTGGGCACACAAGGAGAAGACGGCTTTGGGTGTGACCAGAGAAGAGTATGTTAGCACAACAAGCCATCCTGTCTCATCAATATATTTTTCTTCCAATATTAGTATCTGCCTGCCTAATTCTTTTTAGAGTAGAGACAGAGGCACAGGTGGAGGTGGGCTATACTTCTTTCCTTGTTAAAATAATATGAATGTCAAGTAAGACCAGGCTGAGGTGAGTGGGAACCAAGCAAATCTTTGAGTAGTGGTATCTGAATGAAGTGAGTTAAGACACCAAAGAAATCCTCCCAGTTCTTTGCTAAATTATGGTCACAGTTATGGGAGGGGTAGGGAATCTGTTTTCTACTCTGTATTATGGTGTCTATTGGAATATTTGTACTCACCATCCTTCAGTATCGTGTGTGTATGTGCAGGTGTATGGTTTTTGTACAAGAATCACTGTTGATGAATCTTTGTAGTATTATGGTGGGTCATGGTTAATATTTCAGTGTTCATGATGATCATGGTATGTGCTCTGCAGAAATTATTCTTTGGTGTCATGGTACCTCAAAGTTCTTTTTTTCTGGGAGGGGGCAGATATTAACTTTGCCATAATGGTGCAGTTTGATAAGTTTTCATAGGTATGAATGGTTGAGAATACCACATGATAAATACAGAACATTTCTGCCCGCAGTTTCCTTGTTCGCCTCATGGTTTGTCTTATACCCCTGATCTGCTCTCTGTCCATATGGCATACATGATATACATTTATCATAAGTCATCTCAGTCAGACCAATCGCTATGTAAGTGTATAGATTGTCTGTATTGGAAAGGCCTTTTGGTTAGCATACATGTTTTATTTTTATATATTTTACTACATTTGGGTAATATTGACTATTATCAGTAGAAAGAGGAATTGTCAAAAATTCAATTGAATATAATTTATGTTAATTATAGTGACAGTGTTTTTTAACTGTTTCATTTTTTTTAACTTAGAAAGTAAGTATACTTGGCTCTCTCACCTGCTTTTCACTTCATTGTTGCTACTGGAATGAAACAGATTTCTCTAACTAAATGTAAGTGATGAATCTAGTTCTCTTTCCTTGTAACTGAAAGTTCTCTGTTCTGAATTATATGTCCATTATTGTATGGAGGAGCACTGTAATTGACTCTCATAGTGCTGGCTAGATATATAGGACTAGATGGACCCAGTTCCTGAAATTTGGAAATTGATTAAAAAATCCATTAAATATGATGATTTAAAAAATCTAAATGTGTTGATACTTATCTGTGGCTGATATTCTTAGGTGTTAATTATATCCAGTACCATGTTGGATATTTATGTGAAATTTGACAATTATTGTAACTTTGAGGTCATCTGCAATATGTTGGGCTAGAAAAACTCAAATGCCCTTTCAGTTCTGAGATACATGGTTGATTATTTTGAGAATTTTTCTATTTTTAAATGTGAGTGTGTGTTTGAATTACATGTGTGTATGTGTATATATATATGTATATATATATGTGTGTGTATATGTAGGATCGCATACATATTTTCACAAGAATTTTAGATGGGAAGGAAAAGGAAAAAACCCAAAGCAATTGCGTTATTGGTATTTTAATCATTGGTTCTGAAGATTGATTGTAACTACAGTTAAAACAATAATTTATAAACACTTCAGATGTTGCTTAATGTCAGTGGAAAGAGTGAAGAAAATAGAAAGCTAATATATTTCACTGGAGGTATCATCAGTACCAAACAAAAAGGAAGTAAAAAAGACATAAAGAGGCTAGGCATGGTGACTCATGTCTGTAATCCCAGCTTCTCAGGAGGTGAAAATTGAGAGGATCAAAGTTCATGGCAAGCCTGGGCAAAAAGTTAGTGAGATCCCCATCTCAACAAACAAACCAGATTTAGTGGGGCTCATCTGTGACCTCAGCTTTGTAGGAGGCTTAGGTAGAAGGATTGTGGTCTGAGGCTGACCCTGGGCAAAAAAGCAAGACCCTAAAGGAGCAAAGCTCCAGAAAAATTACCTAAAGCAACAAGAGCTGGAGTGTGGCTCAAGTAGGGGAGTGCCTGCATAGCAAGGGTAAGGTCCTGAGTCAAACCCCAGGGCCACAAAAAAAAGTCGATAAAATAAAAAAAGAGATAAAGAGAAAAAACCATTTCACGGCATTCGGTGTTACATGCTGCAGATTTAGAGCAATGTGCTCAGGTAGCCTCACAAGTGCAAAGCTCTCTCCTGCTCTGAAGTGCAAGGGCGTGTTTCAGCCTTGTCAGAACTTACGCTTGTACCCGATGTTACGCTTGTACCCGATGTTATGCTTGATCACTGAATAATTGAGTGATAACAACTGTTATTTTTAAACTAAAGTATAACAACAGAGAAGAATGACAGACACAAAACACCAACTTTCCAAAGTGGGTAGGGAAAATATTTGTAAGTGTCAAGCGTGGTAGAATTATTGAAAATAGAATTATTGCAGTCAGCTATCCAAACACAACATAAGTCATGGAATGATTTGTTCTGCAGCTCAAAAAATCAGACTCTTGTTTATTTTGTAAAGATGGAAAATTCAAAGGAAGAAAAACTTGGAAAATTTGGACACTGAAGCAGAGTTAGAAAACCATTATAATTAGCCAAACACAGTTCTTCAGGACCAAGGACAACGGCACAGATGTGGCTCTCCCCATATAAAAACTTTTAATGCTCCTTCATAGCTATGCTTTTATTTGTTGGCTTCATTTATTCATTTAGAAGTTTCCACAATAAGTGTCAAATAAATAAAGTATCAAAACAAGACAGACTAGAGCTCTGCCTCTCTTGGGTGTTTTAATAATGCTAGCTGTTGTGTGTTCTTTCTGTTCTGTGACTTGTTTGCTCCCCCAAGTTAATGCCTGTCTTCCATTTAAATACCTCTTCTTTGATAATCAAACCTACTGGTTAGTTTTCAGTATACTCATCCTCCTACACCCTTCACAAGTCTTCTATTTCTGGCTCAAGTGAACTTGCTAGACTTCTTCTTTTACAATCATACGGAGAAAACAGTACAGGTCCCTATGTATGTCCCTCATTAATAAGTGGCTTCTCCAAAGATGAATGACATGTGCCATGTATATGGTTTAGTGGTTCAGTGCCAGTTGGGTCTTGCTAAAACCAGAATTGTGGAATCAAATGTGTAAGTATTGACTCTTGCCCATGATTGAAATATATACCCAAAATACAATGGAGAAAGAACAATACTTAATTTTAAAAGTATTTATTTAAGCCCCAGTAGTTTGGAATTTGTTGAACTTGAGTGTTTGTGATGCAGTTTGATATATGGACAGACATGGAGCCTGATGAACTTAGGTCTCCACAGCTGCCATTTATTAGCCTTGTTCCTTGTGGACATCATTTAATATCTCTGAGCCATGATTTTCTTAGAAATAAGGAGGTAGTAATACCAAACTCAAGAGTGTTATAAGATGTAAGGTAAGAAGAGCATCTATCCTTTTACTGTAGTAGTAAGTGATTTTTACTGAACAGAACTTAGAGTAATTTTCTGTGCATATATTTAGGGTTTAACTTTTTGACTTTTCCAAGTCAAGGTTCTTGGGGAAATTGTGATAGGCTTTCTCTCTTCTTCTTTTTTTTTTTTGGTGGCACTGGGATTTGAACTCAGGTCTTCATACTTGCTATGCAGATGTTCTACTACTTGAGCCACTCCACCACTCCACCAGAGATAGATTTTCACCATACCCTCAAACATCTTGGTGGGTTAACGTTGAGAAATGTGTAGGTTTACTGTAAGCTTCCCATTATTCTTTGGACACTTTGTAAGTGTCCAAAGAATACAAAGTGCACAAATAATAAATGTACAGCTCCGAGAATTTTTCAGTCACTTAACTACTGTAATGAATCAAAGAAGTTAAGGAGTTAACTTCATCCTCTTATTTAAAAAGTTTTACAGTTAAAAGTATACTAAATTTAAAAAAAGTTTTACAGTTTAGAGTTCTCGATTTTAGATTGGCCATTCCATCCCAATTCTAAGTCCCTCTCCTGTTATCCAGTACAGCAGTACAGTTTGGAATGAAAACTAACATTGACTGAGCCCATGTGAGACAATAGGTAGGTTTTCTGTCAGAAGCTTTGCATGTGTTATCCTGTTTTAACTATGAGACATTTCAGGTTTCAGTGTATTTTCAGTTTCCATCTCATCTGGATTTTTGCCATTATTCTTGCAGCAATTCCAAGTGTATGGATATTTGGGAAGTATGGTCCTGGTCTTAGTGATTTTTGTATATTGAACATACAAAGAGGAAAACGGTCATCATCTTTATGATGACTCTATCATCTATTTCCAGTTGCCATAACATGAAATGATTCTAGAACACAGAGGTAACATTGTGTTACCTGTTGCTTAGAAGATAGTTCCTCTGGTGGTTTTGACTCTCAGAAGGCATTAGTGAAAATGAAGAACCAGTTGCCTTTCCTACAGTGTTTGTCCTTAATATTGTTCTTTGAGTAGAGGTTGTGATCAGCCTTTTGTGTTGGGGCTCCCCTCTTTTATTTTACCCCACAAGAACAGGTTGCTTTCTGTGACCATTCTTTCCTTGTGACCCATTGCTCTGGTACAGTACATCATGTGGTGTTATGTACATACCTATATTTTAGTGTTGGGAAAAAAGAAAATCAGTGCTGGATGTGAAGAACTACAGTTATTGTTTGCTTTTTTCATCTTGCTTCCCTTGCCTCACCATGTTTGCCATCTCTTCTTCCTCTTCAGATTCACACCTTTGCATCCTCTGGCATTCACCTTACTTAAGCCATCTTGATTTGCTTGCTTCCTTTTTTTCCTTTTGCTTTTCTAACAAGCCAGGTGCGGTCCTAGCGCAGGGCTTTTCCATTTGTTCTTTCTCATGCCAGGAATGCTTTTCCCACCTCTTTGTAAAGCCAACTTCTTATTATTTATGTCTCAGCTCAAAAATATTACTTCCTCTGGGAAGCCTTCCCTGTTTGCCCTATTAAAATATCCTACCCACGTAGTCAACTTAAGTGACATTAGTCTCATTTTCTTCATCTGAAATTCTTACTTACTGGCATCCGTCTTTGACTGTCCCTACTCTTTGGGGCATGAACAGGCTTGTTACACTGCTAGCTTCAGTTGTGGCATGACTGGATATATTGATATATTTAATGATGTCCTTGGTAAATAGAAAACTCATGTTGGTTGTACATCCTTAAGTTCTGGGTAGCAGAACATTGGGTTGGAATTGTTTTAAACCCGTGGAACACTCAATCTGCCAGCTTCCTAGTTGTTCTTTTTTCAGACTTCCTTGTACTTTGGCAACTATTTCTGGAGCAAATTTTTATCCTTTTGAATCAGCTGAAACAAAGTCAAGTAGAACCCGTATTTATTTGTCTTCTAGAACGTGCCCTGATTTTTAGGGTGTGGTCATAAAAAGTCTCTTGCTCTTTTCTTGGTCAAACCGTCTTAATACGATGAAGTACCAAACCTGATGAAACAAATACAAACTGTAGGGTCCATCCCTCCCCAGCGCCCTGGGAGGGATAGGATAGAACAGGGCTTATCGTTTCTTCAATTGGGGAAGAGGTACAGTGCTCCTGGAATATGGAGTATCTGACTCCATGTTCACTTCTCCCCCGTGTGGAGCTGCCTTCCTCAGGAGTCCTGAATGTATCCAATTAGGCATGAGCTGTAATGCTTTATTTTCATTGTTCTTTGAAATTATGAATGCAAACACACTTTAACACTGAAGATTTTAAAAAAGCATACGCTAAACTTTCAAGCGATTCGAGTCCCTCAAACTTCTTGAGACCATAAGACTCACTCGTCAGGTTTCTTTTACTTTTCTGGACCTATTTGAGTTAGAGTTTCTTACAAATAAACAATAACAAAAATGCAAACCTATACTTCCTAAAGAAATATAGGTAAAACAGAATACCCAAATCTCAAATACTTCATCACTTGTTAAAATGCACTTTTTTTTCCTTTGTCTTGGTATACTGGAATTTCAACTCAGAGCCTCACACTTGCTAAGCAGGCACTCTACCACTTGAACCACTTCACCAGCCCTGCTTTGTGTTGGGTATTTTTGAGATAGGGTCTCGCAAACTATTTGTCCGGGCTGTCTTTGAACCATAATATCCTGACCTCCGCCTCCCGAGTAGCTAGGATTACAGGAGTGAGCCACTGGTGCCTGGCTTTAAAATGTATTTTAAATATGTACTCTCTTTTCTCCTCCCCCTCCCTCCTCCCTCTCCTCCTCTCCCTTCCCCTCTTCTTACCTCTCTCATCCTCTCCTTCCTCCTCCTCTTCCTCCTCTCCCTCTTCTCCTTCCCTCTCTTTCCCTCTCCTTTTGACTTTTTTCTGGTGGTACTGGGGTTGAACTCAGGGCCTTGTGCTTGTTGGGCAAGTGCTCTACCACTTGAGCCACATCCCAGCCCTCTTCTGTGTATGTGACTGCTTTATCATTTTTTTTCTCCCTTTTTGCATGCTTTCCAGTTTCTATTTTAGCATCCTGGGCACACAGGTTTTTTTGTTTTTAAATAGGATGCACTTGTTTTCATTAATTATACTTCATGTTCTCACAGTGATGTTCAGGTGGTTCTTTTGTGACCTGTGTGTTTGTATTTGGTGGAGGTAGAGCATCCCTCCTTCTCCTTGGTCTTCCTAGTACCACCCAGGCATTCCTCACAGCACTTTTATTTTCTGAGAACCACAGACGTTCCAGGTGATCTTGATCTTCCTCCTGACCCTACATGGAGAATTTTCTGTTCTCCCAGGAGTTCTGATTCCTTTTAATAGAGAATAGAATTAGAGTAAAAAATTTGGAATTTAGGAGTAATATTAAGTTTTTCCCTTTAAGGGCTCCTTGAAGAAAGAAATGACTTCCTTGTTAGGCTATTTCAGGGTAGGAGGTAGAAAAGATATATAGATATATCTGTATATATACAGAAATAGATCTATAGATATATCTAGGTAGATTATCTGTAAATAGATAGAAATAAATGCAGAGATCATGGTTTCAGATAGCTATTTCCAATTTAAGTCCAGCATTACTAAATCTATTTTTATTTTGTTCTTGATTTATATATGTATATATAATTCACGTACTCAAGATTCTTAAGACTATAGCCTTAAGTGTTACTTTTATTCCTTTCTCTTCTTTAATCTTTGTGTCTCATCCAATACTTTACTATATCACCTATTGATACAAGTATTTTGAGGTTTTCCATGTTTTATTTTGTAAGCAGTATAATTTATTCCAAAGCTTGTTAAATCTCTAATCTTTCCCTTGGAAATGTCACAGGTATCTTTTGAGGTACAAGGGAAGGAGGCAGGTTTCTAGGGAATGGAAGAGCATGGCAGATCTCTTTCTTAGAAGCTCTGTCCTCACCATTACAAGTAGTAAATGTCTCTTTTTTGTGGCAGGAGTGGGACTGGGGGCTGTGTTACTACTCTTTTCCCAAATACCATGACTGACTATCAGTGCACTGGCCTGAGAACCATCATTATGGATCTCAGACTTTGGACTTGGTTAACTACATTAGTAGGACTGCTAGTATTAGTCACTGTGTTCAATATGTAATACATTGGTATGCTGAAAGTCTGTTTTAACCCATACCTAGCACTTACTGTGTTTATATGCATTTAAACATTGTGTGTGAACACATACACACACGTATGAATATACCTTAGACCACATTGCATCATCTCAAAGAATTGTGAGTGGGCGTGAGTGATTGGCAAGTGTGAAATTGAATTTAATATGAGATTCTCTGTCTTAGGTAAAATATTTGAAGGAACGTTGATAGCGAAAAGCTGTCTGACTTTGGAAAAAATGGCTTATGTGTTTTGGGAGCAAGAGGTCTGAATGTTAAAATTTCATTTAAATGCCAAAACACTTTTAGAATTACACCGAAGAATTTAGTTTTAGTGGGAAAACTTTAATTTGCCTATAACATGAGGTACAAGTTACTTAATTGCACCAAAGATAACATGCTAATTAAAAGGTTCATGTATAGTTGTCAGAGGTTAACAGTGCACACTGACAGGCTTGGAATAGAAGCTAATTATATTATGTTCTCTAAAAGGAGTATTTTTACCCACAAATGTAAGATACCTTATTATAGCACTGGTTTTTCTTAGCTTGAAAAAAAATCTTTTAGATGTTCTTTGTAATGAAGTTGCAATGATAAGCATTCAAGCCAATGATGAAGATGTATAAATAGCTTTACTTGCAACATTAGCTTCCAGCATAGTTACAGAGATAATTCTAAATAAACATTTATTCATATTTGTAGGTTAGAAGAACCTACAAAGTAGAACTTTCTTGAAGTTTATTATCCTGGCTTGAAAGAACATCCCAACAACTAGAATTTCTGTAGATATGCCAATATTCTATTTTGAAATATTTGAATAATAAGTCATCTTTTGATTATCAGTGAGGGAGTTGGCTTATGCACTTTTTTATTGCACTTTATACCCCTTAACTGTTGCATGTAAATGTAGTTTAGCTTTCTGTCACTCTGACAAAATACTCACGATCATCAACTTAATAAGGGAAAAGGTTTATTTTGATTCAGTTTTGGAGGTTTCAATCCATGGCCACTTGGCTGTTGCTTTGTGTCATTGGCGGCACTGTGTATCAAGACCTTGTGGCAGAGAAGGACTGTTCCCCTCATGGCGGCTGGGAAGCAGAGAGAGGAACAGACCCGTGTCCCCAAATCTCCTTCAAAGGCACTTCCCCCAATTACCAAAGTTCCTCCCACTAGGCCCCACCTCTTTTTCTACCACCTCCCAGTAGTACCATGGGATGGGGACCAAACCTTTAAAATGTGTGCCTTTGGGGGACTATAGCAACATGTGTATTTAAATTTAAAAATTTACACGTAAGAGTGTAATTAATGGATGTTTAAAAAAAGAATAAGAAAATGATCACCTAAACATTCTCAATAATTTTGAATCTCTCTTTGAGTTTTTCATTTACAACATCCTCCCTTCCCTTCTGAATTAACTTTCTTTCTGAATTATCATTCTTTTGATTTTTATCTTTATAGTTTTACCATGCATCTATTTATCCCTCAAAAATACATTATTTAGTTTTGCATATTTCTGACCTCTTTAAGTAGAACTGTATTGTACTTTCTTATGATTTGCTTTTTCTCCTTCAACATTATTTGTCTTATTCATCCATGTTGATGCTTGTGTCTGCACCTCTTTTGTTTTCACTGCTATGTAGTATTCTGTTTTGTGAAGATGGCACTTTTGTCAGTGGACATGTGATTTGTTACCAGTGTTTTGCTAATATGCAGACATTCCTATAAACAAACCCTGATGCACAAGTCAAGGGTTCCTCTCTTGTCTTTACCTAGGAGTGGTACACGTGGGCTTTAGAGTTTTAGGGTGTGTGCTCGACTAAGGAATGTTGAATCATTTTCCAGAGAGTGGTTGTATGAATTTACACTGCCACGTGGAATGTATCTAGGCTATACATTTCCTCCAAATGGGCTTTTATAATAATGTCTCTAGATATTTGTATGATTAATTAACTCATTAAATCAAAGGGAACAGTTTTATTCAATGAAAACTTATAAGAGTTCTGCTATGATAACATGTTTCCTTGGTTATAGTGCTTAATCAGAACTGCTCTTATTTTTTGTTTAAATATTAAACATGTTCAGTAACAAATTTCAAGTTCATTCACAATGTTGTTATAATTATGCAAACGTCACAGCTTAATTGTGAGATAGTTCAGTCACTTCTTTGAGGGCATTCTACCATGTAACCTGACTTGAAGCCATTATTTACTTTCAAGTGATATAATCTAGAAACATAAAAAGGGTGAAAAAGAAGTATATTAACCCTAGTAAAGTGTAGTTAAGATCCCAGATACACTGTAAAAATCAGATAGTGTATTTTATTTCTTAGTACTTCGCTTCTGAACTAACCAGTGTCTCGAGTTATTCATGGCATTTCTTTGCTCTGTCAACATGGAATTCATGAGTGTATATCATTTTCTTTAAAAATAGCTTTTTGAAGTATTTTTGCTTGTTCATGACTTAAAGAAACTTGTGCAAGGAAGCATGTTTGTTGCAATGTAGATGTTAGTGACTCCATTAAGGTTTGTCTTCCTAAACTTTATCCAAGAAACCCTGTGATAGCAAAGCAGGTGAAGAAGTCATACTCTTCAAAGTCATTGAGCCTGTCGTTTAATTATTTTAAAACTTTAACTTTTTTATTGCAGATTTTTTTATTTTACATGGTATCTCCATGTGTGCTGTTATACAAAAGTCATAATTTCCTCTTCCCTCATTCTTGGAGTAAAAAGGATATTTTATTCAATTTATTCTGTAACTTTGGAAACTCTTACCCCAGTATATCACAGGTGCATTTGTGCCCCAGTTTGAAAAGTAGGGTGCTACACATTTTAACATTAAATGTGAACTAGGTGGGTCTCATCACTTCAAGAATGGATGGCTGCTTTGTTGGAAGTGTTGAACTTTGTGAGCAGAATTCTTTACATCTCTGGGTGACTCTAATCGGGGTGCCAGCTATTTAAACCTGTTGGCTTCCGTAATAAGCTCCCCTGAGAATTCAACACAAATAATGCTACATTATAAATGCTAGTGTTTGGGAAAAAAGGGATTTAGAAGGACATTCTTGAGTCAGTTCTAAGGAAGAGGCTGTTACTTAGTTATCTTTGTAATTTTTAAAATGATTATAGGTGATATCTCATAATTGGAGGTCTCCCAAGTAATCCTTCCCATCACCCAGCCCAGCCTGAGTCCTCTTATCTATACATGTGAAGAGTCCAGATTACTTTATAAATATGACCACTGTGCTGTGGTAAGAGCAACTTATGGTAAATGGCTGGCTTCTGTGACCCTGTGGTTGTATCACTGGTCAGAAGCTTCCTGTCTTTCAAAGCATGGCCAAGAATCCACAAGGTCCTTGCCAACCCTTCTGTAATGTCTCCAATGGGTCCAGTGTGCTCCATTGCTTGTTGGGTTGGGTTGAGATGGAAACACTGCGGGGACTAAGTGTTTTCACTCCTATTTTGACTTCTCCCCTATGAGATACTATTTACCCTCTTATTCCATACTCTTTCTTCACCTTGGACTTGTCTTTACTGGGGGGGGGAAGTATTTTTTTATCTTGTTCTTGTCTTTTGATAGATAGACCTTTGTATGTCTGAATAGAGCTTGAGCATTTTGCTGTGTTTCGGATATTAGCCTACTGAGACTTGAAACCAGGCAGTGCTTTGTGCATTGTTTTTAGTGTAAGAAGATTTTTAATTGCTCTGCTTCCAAAATTCTTGCAAGTATATAGAATAGCCTTAGAATTTAACACTGAAGTTCTTCTCTTATAGGAATTGTAATTTTGTAGGCGTGTCAATTCAAGCCTAAGTTAATTGAGGCTTCAGATAGATTTAGAAAAAAATTGAGGCTGTCCTAGAGAGCCTTAGTTCTTATTGTGTATACAATTATTAGCTAGTTTAATGTGGGTTTGATTGTTTTGTAGTCCCTATTAGGTACTTGGGGCTAATCCATGAGACCATTCTCTGGAAACCACAGCAGTTAGTGATTTTTATGGCAAAATCTAGTCATCGGTTTCATGAAAACCCAATCTAGTTATATTGTCTAGCATAATCTATAATTATTCCTATGTTTCCAGATTGTCAATCAATTTGTTTAATTCTTAGTTTGGAGACTGGCATTCAGAGTTTATTACAGCTAAAGAAACAAGCAAACAACTAATCCTGCCAAAGAAATGGATTAACCAGATAGCTATTTATTTATTAATTTTTTGAATGAAAGGTTAATAAAGTCAGAACTATGGTTGACACAAATTAATCACTCAGTGATTCAATTTGATTGCTTTGGTTCTTAACTGTATTGCTGACTAAAAGAGCAATGAAATGGGGAGGCTCATGGATTCCTAGCCAAGCCTTTTCTTTCCCCATAGTTCTCTCCTTAATGGATCTTCCTATTGTTCTTCTTTAAAAGTTGCTTTCCTTTTAATGCATGTCTAAGAACTACCATCGGCTGGACTTACTCCATGTCCACTTCCCGGGATCTGGCTCCTTGTCTTGCCCTTTTGTCCCTCAATGATCCATCCCAGTGATCTTCCCATGAGTGAAACAAGCCACGTGTCTTCTAGCCTTTAGATCTCATCTCTGCTTTGCAGTGCTCTTATGTGAGCAGGAGCAGGTATAGACATGACTTTACACTTCAGTTCATGTGTGTATGTGGAGCCACATGGCTACATAGATATTTATCATTTGTCTTCATCTTAGAGTGTGGGCTTTTTAGGGGAATGTACTGAGTCCTCTCATCATCTCCCAACAACAACAAAATGTTGTACAACCAGGAGTATTTGGCATATGCTACCCTAATGTTCAGTTTTCCTAAAAGAAGCCTCTTAATCCCTGGATTATCATGACCTATTATTTACTAAATATACCACCTCATGCCGGAGTGAATATGAAAAGGATGATTATTTTGGAAAATCGGTATCAAAATATAATTACTTCGTTTTAAAAACAATAGAAAAGCCGACTTTGGAATGATGTCTATATTATATGGACTGATATATTTATTAAATGCAGTTACTTAAATTATCTGACAGGATGGATTGGGGCATTGCTGAACTGGTAGAGCACTTGCCTAATAAGTACAAAACTCTGAGTTCAATCCCCAGTACCATAAACAAACAAACAATGAATAAATATATAATCAGATGTGATATACTCATTGGAGTCATATGACACGTTTGTTCTGGTTAATTTATAATGTGTGTGTGGTTGCCATATCCACCTTCTATGATTTAATTAACATTTTAAAATATCAGCTCTTTTTATTTACTTTTCATTTTTTATTATTTGGAAGTTGGGGGAAAAGGTTATATAGAATTTTCTCTAGAAGCCTATTAAGGCCGTTTAAATATTAAACTTATTAAATATTACCTTTCTCCCATGAAGTGTTAGAAGATTTAGACTGTATTTTAATTTGGAAACTAAGATAAAAATTTGTCACCCCCCCCCCCATTCCTTTCATTCTTCCATTTGCTCACTCACAGTGGGTATCTGCATAGGCTGGTGTGGAGCTGGCTGTTTTGTGATATCATGGACCGTGAGCTAGAGTGTGTGGTAGGTTGGGTTATTCTGACTATGCTAAGTGCTCTAGGCATACTCATGTGTCCAGTCCTCACAGTGAGTGACCGTATGAGGTAAGGACAGTTATCATCTTGATCTTACTAGTGAGGAAACTGTCACCGAGAGTCACACACCTATTCTGGAACCCAGCCCTGTTTGACCTCATAGCCCAAGACTGGCTCTTCATCCTGTGTTTGTATACTTTTCATATTTCTTTAATGAACAAGCTTAATTTTCATGATGAAAGAACCCGAATAAACTTCATCTTTAAAAAAAATAGTTACAAATAATAATTTAAACTGGGGTCAGTAAACTGGCTCATGGATGATTGTCTGTTTTTGTAAATAAAGTTTTATTGGAACATAGCTACACTCATTCACTTATACATTGTCTGTTGCCTGTGATTGCTTTCATATTAGGGGTTCAGTTGTTGGAAAATACCCATGATCCACAGAGCCTGAAATCTTTAGTATTTGGTCCTTTAAGAAAAAGTTGGCTGACTTCCGATTTAAAGTCGTATGTGAAAATGCATTATTATTACGACAATTATATCAACAAGCCAAAATTATACTTAATGTAAGAAGCATTATTATTTGACACTTTTAAAATTCCCCAAAACTGAGTTTTGAGATCCAGTCTTCATTCTTAAGTTGGTCTTTAAAAAATAATTTGTAATATTGAAAAATAATTCCTCCACTCTTAAATTTTTTTTATTATCATATTATTGTTATACTGGGGGTACATTGTGCCATTTACAAAAGTTCTTACAATGTATCATAGTTGAATTCACCCCCTCCATTGTTCTCCTTTATTAAGTTTTGTTAAAAGTTACATTGGAGAGAACTTTCTGAAAGTCTTCATTCTGACTACAAATTAAAACAACTTTATTGCTTTTTATTAGATGTGGCAGCCTGGATCAATGGTAATTTTCCTTCTTTGCTATTGAAATGTTTTCTCAATCTGTGCTTTTTGTTGAAAATAGACTTTTACATTTTGATGGGAAATTGTTTCCTTTTCTGGAAGACCCATTCTTACAGGTTTGACTCACATAATATTTATTGCTGTATATTGCTGGAAACTGAATTTCTAGCTGACATAAAAGGAAAGACATCTTAGAAATGGAGATATAACTGGAGGCATGGAAGGGTGTGGATTTTTCTACCCACGTTAGATTTTTCTTGTCCTTCAGAACCTTCTTACTGAGTGGCAGTGGCTTTTATTCTGTGGTCCTGACATTGCATGCAGCCTGGTGAATAGTAGATGCTTGGGAAATGCTTCTGTCTACTGTGGGTGTGGGAGGGAACTTCCACAAAGAAATGGAGTTGCAAAGCCTCAGAAACCATGTGTTGCTCAGCCACTTGAGGGAAACATGGCTTCTTTCTCCCTTACTCATGTTATCTGGTAGGTATTTAAATTATAGGAAACTGATACCATCCATCCCTCTTCTGTTGCTTCCTCCTTTTAGGTAATTGTGGGGTGGCTAAGAGTCCACATATGCTACCCAAGAAGGACAGCAGAGTTGGTGGCATAGTTACAGATCAATCTAGGTAAGAACAGTTGTGAAAAGGAATCTCTTTAAATCAGTGGCAGAGGTTTCCCAGATATGGAGTGGACCATACCTTGGGGAGTAAAACTGAGGATTAGAGAAGAAAATAATAATAATTCTGTTTTCTGTTGCTTTTTAAAAAGTTACCATTTTTTGGTATGTTTTGAAATAGGCATAGTATATCAGGGTGGTGGTAATTGTGCATATAATTTACAAATGAATAAGCCTGTGTATGTTGGAGGTGGAGACTCATAATTCTAGAAGACAGTTCAGTAGTTCAGAGTAGGCCAAGGTCCTCAGTTTATTCCTCTGCAAAATGGACATAGTGATTTTACCATTCTCATTGATGGTTGTAGGAGTTAATGAACATGAAAAGTACTTTGAGCTGTCTTTGGAATGTGGTGATATGCAAGTATTATTTATTACTGTTTGCATGAAAATCTTTAGTAGAGGTATGAAATTAAAAACAACCAGAAACTACTTTGAAAAAGATTTAAGATTGCAGAATCAAATAATTCTTAGTTTGAGTCCAGGCTTTCTTATTATGACTGTGGACAAGTTACTTAACCTCTTTGAGCATTGATTCCTTAGCTGTAAATGGGAATGGTAAAAATAATAGTATATTTCATTGACTCTGGCACATATTTTTTCACATTTTAACATGTTTATAATTGGATTATATCTTATGATCAGTGATTTCATGGATTTTATGAAATCAGGTATTTCTACTGTTGATCTGAAGGATAAATGAGATGATTCATGGGAAGTGGTTGTTAGAATGCCTTGCATATAGAAGGTGCTAAAAATATTAGCTGTTATTATTATTAAGGTAGGGAATTGAGAAGGCAAAATGGAATGACAGTAGTCAGGGTTTGGAGATCAGCCCTTGATACCCAGTACAATTATAAATTTATTATGGATCTCATAACTCTTGGAAATACTCCTTTGTACCCAGCTTGAGAAGCATGGCAGCCTTTGTTGTCTCCAAACATGGCTTGAGGCATCACTTGGTGATGCTGTTGGTGAAGCAGTACCCGTGCCATCAGCAGCACAGTGCTGGTTGGTCATAAGTCTGTGCCTCATCTGTGCTGAGGACATGACGTGTGCAGAATACACCTGCTTCCTTTATATACTTCTTGGTTTTTGTTTGCCACATAGTACTGCCTTTTCTAATAATGGAAATGTGTAATGACATAAAGGAAATGTTCAGGTAGAGACAGGGTGAAATATGTGATCTGACTTCTTTAGCTGAGTGATCATAGTAAGTTTTTTGTTTTTACTCAGTTAAATCTGGTATAATTTTTTTTAATGTCGAAAGAAAACTATGATCAGCAATCCCCTTTCCAGTACTAGAATGCCCTGTCTCTGCAGAGCTGGGAAACTTCTGGCCAGTATACACACATTGCTCGTTACATTGGGTCAGAAGCAGTGACAGTTGTCACTTTACTCAAGTGGATCTTGTGATCAGTTCAGAGATTGATGCTTGTCATGGTTTTTCATTTTTCTCAGGTTGGAGACTTAGAATGTGGTGGGGAACTGCCTTGGAAAGTGTTTGTGTAAAGGGCCTTGCATACTTTCCTTGCACTTGGGGTGGCAGTGGAGCTGTTCAGTGTCTTCTCTACTCACTCCATACTTGTCTGCATTTGAAGCCAGAGGGAAAGCATTTCAGTCAAGTAGAACCATGGAGTCCAGGTGTGTATGCACGGTTCTTCCAGCTGAGTATTCTGAGGTGGAGGGTCACAGTCTCCTCCTACTAGAGAGGAGGTTGACTAGAGATCATTGCAACAAGGTTTAGCATCCTTGTTAGTTGGGATGAGGGCTGAGGATCCTTTCCAAAATCTCAGGCATTTTACTTCTCATCTCATTTATTGTGGATTGTGGATTTGTACTGTCAGTCTGGTCCTAAACATCAGATTCTAGAAGTGATCAATTCTTCATGCTATCCCTACCATCAGCTTATTTCTGGTTTTGTTTCGGAGTCAGAAGATCTTGCATTAATACTACTACACTTGAACACCACTTTAGTTAATATTATGGGTATCTGGAACACACACCATGAAGAAAAACAAAAGGAGTATCTCTCCATTTATTTGTAAGGACTGGGTTTTGCAGGTTGTTTTGAAGTAAATGCTGCCTGGCTTCATTTGAGCAGCTGTCAGCATCACTAAGACTGGCGTGGAGCACCTAATTCCCTTCTGTTACTTACTGGCTTTTTAATTTTTCCCCTGTGATCATAGTTATAAAACCCAATTTCCAGGGGGTCTTGTGAATCATATTAGTAGCTTTGTGTTATAATAGCAATTTTATATTGCTTTGGTATTCATTTTCACTATTATGGAATAATCAAATCAGCACCTCTCTTATTATGCTGTTGAAATAGAAAATAATGGGACTGAAATGTAAAACTGCTAATGTGATGAAACTTGCTCATTGTGTTAGGGTAAGAATGTCCTCCTTTCTTGTTCCAGCTCACTTGAAACTGTGATTGAGGACGGAAATGTAAGGCATTTCTATTTCTGTGATAAGGCCCTGCATACATTCTTCATTTGAATACATAATTGTCTTTTGATGGCTCGGGGGTGCTTATTTGTGCACTTGGAGGTCTTCCCTGCCACCATGGCGATGTACTGGCAGGAGGGATGTAGCACGGACCGCTTTTGTACCATGGTTCCCTTTTAATCATGAGTAATATTTAGCATCTCTTTGCTTCCAGAGGAATTGGAGCACTGTCTCCCTAGCTCATCAAGGCCTTCATCTACTTTGTTGGTTTTTTTAAAACATGAAGAACACATTTAGGCTACATCGTTAGAGAGAACCACAGCCTCCTGAAGGTTCTGATTTGACAGGGATGTTGGGAGGCAGGTCAAGTGACTGCCTAATGAAGATGAATGAAGAAAATTGCTGGTACCAGGATCATGCAGGGGCTCCCAGCCCAGGTTGTTGGAAGTGTGATGGAATCTCATCGCTTCATTTATCAGTGTCATATTTGGGCTAAAAGTGAGCAGTATTGTTCTCATTTCTCCCAGATGGATAGGTCAACTTTAATATTTATTGCTCTTGTAGAACATTTGTTTGATGTATTTCCATTAGCTAGGCAATGATAGAAAAGCAGTGGAGAGAAACATAAAACAGTTCCCCTATTCACTTGAAATACAGCGTACACTAATGTGGAACTACGGCTCCAAGTGCCATTGATTTTCCCCCCTTTTGGTTGATGACATGATTGTGTATATTAAAGATTACCATGAAAATAATGGGGAAGCAGCATGAATGTAATACATACTGAGAGCAGCTGGTGGTATATAAATTGTGTTGTCATTTGATTTTCATGATTTGGTCATATAATTGGTGAATTTCTCTTGGCCGTCTATTAAATTCTTCGCCCAATATCATGTTTTAGAATGTGGCATAGATTGCATCATCCTCTGGGTTCTACAGTGAATTTCAATAAAGCTAGAATTGTCTTCACTTTAGAGAGCAAATTGTCTTCAGTTGCTGAATAATGTTGATTTTTTTTCTATATATCTTTGTGGGAACAAATACCTTGTTATGGAAAGTATTTTCCCATATGTTTTGAATATATTAAAGATAAGATCCTAAACATTCAGAAAGATTGGCTGTGCGAGGACAGGGAGCCTCTGATTTATTAGCTGATGTTCACATTTCGCAGTAATCTAAATGTTGGACTATTATTTTATATGGTGGAACAAAACTAGCTTTTTGTGAGGTAGGTGTTGTCTTAAGTGCAAAGCAAACATCCTAGCCATATGTTTCTATAATTTAAATTAATTTGGTACAGTCATACTGTTAATCTTTAGTGACTTGTTGATTGGCATTTTGCAGACATATTTCTGGAAGGCTCCCAATACCATTTTCTGCAGCCTTTCTGGCAGTAGCAAAGAGCAACATTTCCACAAATTGGAATCTTGTACAGCACTGGGAAGCGAGCCAAGATTTAAATTAGACAATAACCTCTGCTCTGTATATAGCTTCTATTCTTCAGCTGTAGGCAGAGTGATTTGTTTAATACAGTCAGCCCTGTAGCATATAATAGACTGATATATGAGTCACTCCTTGGCAATGTGTGTTTCTTAAATTTATATAGATTGAACAACTGGTTGGTAATGTACTTAGTTACAGTTGTACAAACAATAACTATTAGCAAGACTGAAAGAGGCCTGTAAGGGTGGCACTGGGCTGCTGGTTGTGAGTTCTGACCTATTACTGATTTTTAGAATAATTCCCCTTTTGAGGCTAAGGGAGACTTTAGTTCATAAACATGAGTGTGCTTTTTTAGCAAAGTAGCCATAAAAGTTTTATGTTACAGTTTTCTGTTTCTCATTTTCTGTTTGTTTAAAATTGAATTGGCAGAGCCTAATTTGCTCCAAAAATTAAAATTAACATCAGTGTACATTTGGGGCAAGATAATTTGATGATGGGTTTTTTTTTTGTGTGATGTGTGTTTTAAACGTTTTCTGTATCTTTTTAAAGAACATTGGTATAGATACGTATTCTAATTTTTTTTTCCAGGTTAGACTGTGTCGCTGGCATTAGCTGTTCATAGGTTGAAAGAGATCTTTCTGAACAACAAAGATCTTTTCTTAAGGGAAAAGATTGTGTTCCAAGTTCAGTTCATGTTTATTTAAAAGATTAAAATCATTAGAGCAGATCTCACTTTTTTGTCCAAAAGAAAATTGATTTTGCTTCCCATAAAAGTGGGATCTGAAAGAGAATATTCAGGAATACGCAAAGAGAGGCGATGAAAAGCTGCTTGTGCAGCTGAACAAAGCAATTCTGCTTTTACTGCTGAGCATTTACTCAGCCTTGGTGTGAAAATTTCTGAACGGAATTGTCACCTGTCTTTAGAAAGTATTTCTTTTGTAAGGCAAAGGGGATCATTTTGATCTGAAATGTTTTAATGGTTTTTATTTTTAAACCTGTGCCAACTGGAGCGTTTATAAAATAATGTATCCTGTAAATATTGAACAATACAAAGACATCTTTCATAACAGTTATAGTATATTGCGTGTGCTCAGTGGAAGTCAAGCAGTAGTTAGTAACAAATGATATGCCAAACAAAAATTATTATTGCAAGTGTAACCTGGTATAATGCAGTGCCTTATCTGGAAGTGTCAACTTGATAGAAGCCAACTCTTTGTCTTTTAAAGTTAAGCTCTTGTTTGCCCTCAGTTAATTCTGTCTCCCAAAGGCTCATTTGAATTGCATAAAGGATAATCTGCTTGACAGTTTTATACATTTAAACAATCTTGATTATATGGTATTTTACATGTGTTTTAAACTCCCAGTTACTATTTTATGTTGGCTTTTAAGTCTTTAGTCAGAAAAGAATGTGAGAAACTGATAGGTAGAATTTGATAGTCTTTTGTGAACAACATTTAATAAAAATGCATATAGCAGCTCTTTCCTTGCTCTGTGGTTCATGATGGTCATACTTGATCATTGATGGTGGGGTGGAGGTACTTTACAAAATCGCTCCTATAGAATTCTGGTGAGAATTAATGAGAGAAAATGTAATATTCAAGTTTCACTGTACAGAGGTAAATCTATAGACAATCCTCCATCCCCCCTGACTTAATTTGGTAATTTCTGGATGAATTTTGATTCAGAATCAGTGCCCCGGTGTAAGATTTTAGAAGTATCTCTGTGTTAGCTGTGCTGTGGAAGGGCGTGGGTGTGTAAGTATTCACACTCTGGGTAATTAAGAGCTTAGCATGTGATATCAGACTAGCTTCAAATCCTCTATCCACCACAGGTACATATGCTGTGTGATTTTTAAACAAGATATTAAGCCTTGCTGAGAATCTGTACCTCTAAACAGGAGGGAAAATAATATTTTTCCCATAGGACCTTGAGCAAGATAAAATGTACTGAAATGCCAACAAATGTGATATTGTTAGGGTCTATCCATTCAGCACTTTAGGGCTATCACCCAGAATGATAACTTTAGTACTTATGTTCCTTATGCTGGCAAATTACTTGATAATCATTAGTGGAAAGTCATGTGGCAATTCCCCGTATCTTCCAAGAATTTTAAAGGAATTCTACAGCAAACATAAGGTATCAAGGAAATGCATCTTGAGGGGATAGAAAACTCCTCTCTGACACTGGCTGGTGCTGATACCCCCATATTCAGCAGCAGTAGTATACCATTTTATATGTTAGGAAACAGGGTATCAGAAAATGTAAGGAGCTTGTAAAGAGCTTATTCCCCAATGGTGAGTGGGATTTGAACACTTTGTGTCTGGACTGCATACCCGTGCCCCTTTCAGCTACTACAGGCAGTACCCTTGCTTTTAGTAGGATAACTTTTCCATAGAGAAGACTCCCTAAGTGAGCTGGTTCAACTGCATTGGACATTTCACATCACCTCTTGTACCCACTGGCTTACAGCAGAGGCAGAATGGTTTGTTGCAGGAAAGGAAGCAAACTGAAAAAAACTGTCCTCCAGTATCCTCTAATCAGGTGGTGAGGTAACTGCCTTTGATGTAAGAGTGCTGGGTAAATATTGATTGATGGAAAGATTGAGTGATGCAAACCAGAGGCAAGCAAGAGTAATATAATATGGATAAGTGTTGAGAGGAGGAATCTTGAGTGGAAGTTTTTATTAAAGAGATGGACTTGATCAGATGTGAAGGACAAGAAGGATACAGAATGATCTAAGGAGTGTAGAACTATTGAAATGGCCTCACAAGTAGGGGTGGAAATGAGTGAATAAGAGATGGTGGCTCAAAGTAGACTATGAGCTGTAGCAAATAATGATGTAAACATATACAAGTGTATTTCTTGTTCACTTACATGGTTCAAGATTGTTTGGTTGGCAGTAGAGGAAGGACTGAGGCTTATGGAGATTCTGTCATCTTTTTTTAAGTGCCAGTACCCAGCTAGGGTGGAAGTTAGAGAAGATGCACCTGCTTTTCACCTGCATTGGCCCCAAAGTGAGACTCATCATTCTGTTCACATTCACACATGAGTGCTGGTTGCCTGGTCCCACTAACATGCAAGGGCTTTGGAAACAGACTTAGAAAATAATTTGCTCTACCTACCACAAATGACAAGCAGATTTGTTTGCCAGAATTAGGGGGTCCTTTGGAGAGTTGGAAGAGGTGATGATTAAATTAGTCTTAGAATTGTGGGTGAAAGGGTTACAGGGGAGTTTTGAATTGTGAGCCAGAGAATATCTGTTTTCCTAAGATATAAGATGGAAACCTTTCAATATCGGTGAAGATAAATGTGTTAAGAGCATGAGCCCACGGGGAGAATTACAAACAAAGAAGTGTCTCACACACTGACATTGAATGTAAGGAGTGAGGAATGGTCTGGCTAATTATGATTAAATGGATCGGAGTTGGGGAAATAATTTTTCCAGGTAGAGCAGGGGGCTTTGTAGGAAAGGTAGGTTTTCAAAAAGGTAGAGGCAAAGGCCGTTTTGGTGAGAAGACATGTTTTCTAAGTGAGACAACATTTAGCAAGATTCTTAGATGGACTGGAATAAAAATAAAGAAAACACCAAGGAAATTTTCCTATGAGAAAAAAGAAGGGTTAAGGAGGACAAACAAGAGTATTTAGGCTTGTCAAATATTTATAACCAATTGTCTCTCTTTCTTTTGCCAGTAGGTAATTCTTTTCAGATGATACTTGGTATAAAATGTGCTTTATCGCTTTTCATCAATCTGTAGTTTATTTATCCATTTACTTTTTAACCTCTCCTGGGAACTCACCATTACTACTTTCATTTTATGGTCCAATTTGTGGATATGCTGAACTTGAATAAAAATTGTAGCTCTCCCTTTTCTAAGGAGCTGGTCTTTGAGAGGGAGAGGGTTGATATGTATGTGGGTATATGATTGAGTGTGTGAGTATGGGAGTGTGGATATGCTTCTATGCATATGACAGTCCAAGGATCAATATTTCTAAATGTTATCTTACATCTGTTTCTCACTAACACAAGTTGTTTTGAAATGCAGTTGTAGACATCCTGTCCCTTTATCCTAGTTGTAAGTCACTGGTTCTGGATACCTATTCCTTCTTCAGTACTGGGGCTGATCACATGTATGAGTGTGAGCAGAGGGAAACTCAGATCTGTCCACTCTTTCTGAGTTCAGTGAAGTACAAAGTACATGTTTGTTTCACTTGTGAATATGAAAGGGGATAGACCCACCTGTTTTGCCTTCAGAAAAATTCTTTTGATCTGACGTTCTCAGAAGGAAAGCTGGGTGAATTTTTTTTCAGTTGGGTTCTCTGATCTATATTGTGCCACTCGTGAAAACAGAATAGAGTTGAAAGAGTCTTGTGTTGAGGGGGAAAAATATAGGTGCATCTTATCATCCTGCAAATCAGAAGCAAAGATTGGGCCTTTTCTTTTTCTCATCATGTCCAAATACACCTGGTAACATTTGGTGCCCTGACTCTTGGCAAAGGGAAGAGAGTGCCTTCATTTTGATTGGCCATCTGTCTCAGGTCCCAGATACAGTAGGAAAATTTAGTTTCTCATGAACATTCTACATAACCTAAAGGGTATATTTATTTGTAGTTGTAAAAGTAACTAATAACAAAACATCATTAAAAAGTTCCCAAAATATTGCAAAGTAATTTGATACTAAAGTTCATTGAGCACACTCATTTTGAGAGATTTATTAGGTCAGGAACAACTGAAGGAGTCATGTTTCAAAGTCAGCCTTTCAGATAGAAGTCCTTCAAAAGCCAATTGCTTCTTATTTCTCCCAGTAGTGTGGTATATAGCTCTGAGCATGGCTTGGTGTGTGGCTATAAGTGCTTTGTTTCTTAAGAAGTAGAAGCTTTCAGAAAACTTATAATAGGATGTCGAAATATATTGATGCACTGTTTTCTTATCTTTAATGTAAAATTCCAACCAAAGTGTTTACACTCCAATTTCCCTTTCCTGAGGATGGAGATAACAGTGTTCATGACCTTACAGTGTTAGTTCTTCATCATGAGAAAATATTTATTTAGCACATCCATGTCCCATGTAGTATGCCCAATAACGTGAACAAGAGTGAGAAAAAAAGGGACATAATTCCTTTGTGATATTTATAGTCAATGGGTAGGGCAAATAGGTCAGTTAAATAATTACCCAAATATGTTCAAAATTTTAGCTCCTAAGATTAAACAAGATATGCATACCAGCATATCTTAGTATTCAGAAAGTATGAACTATTGTTTTATGTATTATATAATAAATTCTTTTCTGATGACATAACCAAAGGAAGAAAACATTGTTTTCACTTATCGAGCACAAATTTGAGAGGATACCATTAGCTGTGCAATCAGATGATGTGTGTGCTGTGTGTGTGTGTATATGGGGTGGACTTTCACCCTTATCAACGAGAAAGATAAAGAAACCAACCATCTTCCAGTGAGGAGGCGCCTGGATGTCATTGATAGCAAGGCATGGGGTAAGCAAGGTCTCATAATTGGGCAGTCAGTGGAAAGTTACTGAACCAAAAAGTGGTGAAGGATCAGGAAATAGAGGCAAAAAGTTTGACTGTGAGAAAGGGGAATAGAGCTGGGTAGAAATGTGGTGTCAATCTTCAAAGGGGTTTTTTCCCCTAGGAAAGAAAAGAATTTGTAATCAGTAGGCCATGGGTTACCTTTAAAGGATTTTAAGCCTGATAGCAACAGACATGATCAGATTTCCATTTTTGAAGGTTAAACCTACTAAGAGTTGACCTAATAAATTATCCTGTAGCCATGCTATGGCATACTGTGTAACTACTAAAATTCATATCTTAGAAGGTCATGGTGAGGAAAATGGTTGCAGAATGTCTTTTAGTTCAGAGAGAGAGAAAGAGGGAGATATTAAACAAAAATATTAAAATATTGAGTGCTTATATTGAGGGTGGGACAAAAATGCTTTTATGTTAGTCCTCAAGCTTTTCAGTACTATCCATTTTTTATAATGCAATAAATGTTATTTATAAGATAAATTGAAAGAAAAACTAACTTCAGTTGCAATGTGGAGGATGGGTTAGAAGAAGAGAAGATGGAATCTGGGGGTGGGTTGGGGTTAGCCATTAGAAAGGAATGGAGGAGCCCTGTAATCCAAGCACTTGGAGGCTAAGGCAGGAGGATTGATTGTTCAAGGCCAGTCTCAGCTACATAATGAGACAAAACAAAGCAAAGGAAAACAGACAAAAGAAAAAAGAAAAGAAAAGAAAAAAAAAAAGGAATGAAAGACGTTTGTGAGGTTGGAAGAAATGAATGACTATGTGCAGGATGAGAGAGGATCAAATGTGGCTTAGGGTGGGACATTTAATAAACAGTATTTGGCTACTTGAGGGGAACATGTCCAGGATTGATTAAAAACGAGCTCTGCATGAACTGAAGTTGCTGGTAAGACAGCAATATTTAGGAGTTGGAAGTTTATGGTCTAGGCTAATGAAAGTGAAGTAGACTGGCCAGTGCTATTGTTGACTGATGCATCCGGAGGTGATGCATTATCCGAGTTTGTGTAAAGAAACTAAGAAATGTTCAGGGGTAAGAACTGTGACCTAGAGAGCTATTTCCATATGAAGACAGTCTTTCAAAAAGGAAATGATTGAATGTCTGAGGAAAAGTGGTCATCTGACACAGAGATATGATGGGGAAGGTATCCATGGGGTTCGGTAGTTAGGCATTCATGGTAGACTTAATGATAGCAGCTCATTAAGTAAAGGGAAGTGGGTGGTAGGAGGCTTAAGGAGTGAAGGACAGCTCAAGTAGTGGAGAGTGGAAGCAAAAAGGGGCTCAGTGGAGCTGAGGGAGCGAGTTGAGAGATGAACTTGAGAGGAATTCAGAGATTTTTACTGCCCTGCACTTAAGGATGAGTGGGGTTTGAACATTTTGATAAGTCAAAGGAGGAAACAGTGGAGTAGGGCAAGTTGGAGAACCAAGTGAGAGGTGAATTTATGGAGCTAAATCTAGAGGGCGGTGCGACATAGAGACCAGGTGGAAGAATGTATTTTCCTGATGAAGAATGACAGTTGAGGAATTCCATACCTCGTGGCCTGTGTTTTCTCTGTGAGGGACAAAGCTCTTTAGAGGAGCAGGTGGGGGTTGGGGGCAAGAGCTTGAGGGGAGAGGTAAAGGCCTGTACTTGGCCACAGAGAACTGGCACAGGAAAGAGTTATGAAGGCTTGCTGTGTGTTTGGAGGGGCTCTCTTGAGGTCAGAGACCTAATAATGAGATAGCACCTGGAGGGAGATACCTATTTTTGTATGTATGTATGTTCGTATGTATGTTTGTGTCTCTGAATATAGATTCAGGACACATTTGTTGAATAAATGAGTCAATCTTTGTAGAATTGCAAACAATTTTATTTTTGTCTACTTCCTGGAACACAAGTAATATAATGTCAAGATTTGAACCCCCTTTCCTTGTTGTGTTTTACTTTGTGTGACTTCATTTTCTTTTTCACAGTTGGTATTTCCTCTTTCAGTTGAAAAAAAGAAAGTTCATGCAAGAATGAAAAATTAAATCCAAATTTATTATGACTGTTCAATGGATGACGCAAAAGAGTCATAAGGGGCCTTAGGAGGCTTCTAGTATATTGGCGGGAGAGAGCATAGGAAGAATTACCTATGACCAGCACAGGCTGAGTGTCATAAAAGACCTGGATTGGAAGAGAGCTGAGAAAATTCCAAAGAATGGGACAGCCAGTCTGGTGGCCTGAGCTGAGAAAGAGTCCTACAGTAGAGGAGATGGCTTATACTGAACCTGTGATGAATGCATGGACTCTACAGGAGGCCACAGAGGTGTGTTGTGATGGGGATGGGAAGAAGAAGCATTTGGGGAAATATGGCTTGTGTTCAAGAACTAAACCAAACACCAGGCTACATGTGCCACAGATCCCATGTGGAAAGGACTCTCAGCGAGTTGAAGAGTCTGAGGTTTGAGCACTGGGAAGTTCACCTTTTGCTCCATTAAGATGGAGCTGACAGGACTGTGGGTGAAAAGAGAAAACATTCATTGTGGGTAGATTTTATTCTTTACGCATATCAGAATCTGGAGGAAAGTCTCTTTTTCCCTTTTTGTTCAATCTTTGATTCCAAAAACTGTGTAGGAATTTATATTTCTTTATAGACAAAAGTATCAGTTTTAAAGTGCCCCAACATCAATAGTTAACAAAACCAAACTGCTTCCTGAGAAATGGTTTCAAATTTTATTAGAAATAGCCCCAAATTTCTAGTTCATATTTAATGCATTTTAATACATTAACTTTAACTGCAAAACCCAGCTTGATTCTTGTTTTTTCCACCCCCTGTGGTACCGGGGTTTGAACTCAGGCCTCAGGATTGCTAGGCAGGTGCTCTACCACTTGAGCCACTCCACCAGCCCTGATTCTCTTGTTTATAAAGCCATATTGAGAAGACTTGAGACAATGGAAATTTCAGGCTTACACATTTGTTGTCCCAAAGATAGAAGGAATCCTTTAACCCTGTTTCTTTTAGTAGATGTCATTTTCTTACCAACACATCCCAATAATACCTCATACCTAAAGGATGTGCAGGTGCAAAGTTGGGGATGGAAGGTGTTTCTTGCTCAAGATGGGTGTGTTGAATTTTTAATTGTCTCTGTTTTAAAATTATTAAGTCTTGAAGTAAAGTTAGTATGTTACCTTACAATATACAGCATTTCCAAGCTGAGTATTGGAAAAGCCTATTTTCCCCTTTGCCACCATTCACAATGAAATGGATGCCTTTTTCTTTCTTTTTTTGTCATCTGTGACTCAGCTGCTCTGGTGGCCCTTGACCTGTTGCTGATGGAGGAGGATGTGGAGTAGAGTAGTAGATGTGGATCTACGCTATGTGTATAGTTCTCAGACTCCAACAGTTTGTAGGGCATACAAATATTATCATCTCATTATGATCAAGGCCCTCGTACTAATCCTAGAAGATGTATCTTCTGCTTTATTATAAGAAAATCAAATTTTCCCATTTGTTCTAAGGGAATTTCTTTTATAGATTCTTTGGACTCTGTTTATCTACTGAGGGATAATTTATATGCTGAGGGAATTATGCTTATCATTTTTTCCTTATAACAAATTGAGTCATATGCTTTATGTTCACCATATTTTCTTTGCATACAAAATTCTTCCTTAGCCATAAGGAAGAACTGCACATCCACTTTTCTGTTCTCCCACCAAGAGTGGAGTTGAATATTTGTGTTCCTCTTGGACATGCTTCTGTGTAAGTGAATGACTATCTGACTTGTCTTCACAATCTCTTGATGGAAGTGGATATTGTCCCTCTTATATTTCCTTCTGTGATTTTGATGCATGGTAAAGTATCTTCAGTGTCATTAAATCCAACAGGTACATTTCAGCCCTCGAGTTTTTGCAGCATTCAGTGTTACTGATCACTGTCTCCTTACAGAAGCCTTCTCTTGATGTCAGGAATGTCACCCTTCCTAGGCTTTCCCTCCACATCTCTGTTCACTCTTCCTCAAGCTCCTTTGTTGCTTCAATGTCCTAGTCATTAAATACTGGAATTCCTCAGAGTTCTGCCTGAGGCTGCTTCTGGAGGGCCTAAATTCCCAATCCCATTCATGTTGATGGCTTCATTGAACACCTGTCCCTATGGGTCTTAAAAAGAGTCTCACATGAAAAAGTTTCTATTCCATTCCTTTCCCATGAACTGTAAACATCTCTTAGCACCTTAGCTCCAAAGCCTTTAAAATGTCCCTGCACCCCAAAGACTGATTCTGTTCTGCTTTCCTGTTTCCATGAATGGCATTGCCACACATCTAGTTTTCCAACCCCAAACCTAGACAACTGCCTTAACAGTGCCTTCTCTCTCACCCCTTTCAAGCTCTCATCAGGTTCATGGGAAACAGTCCTAAGAAAATCCCTGGGATCCAACCATGTCTTCACCTCCTGCATTTTCCTACCTTGCATCCTGACTCCACCTGAGCTCACACTCACCTCTAATCTTCCCTGTATACTTTCCTCTCTAGCCTATGGACACCCACTCTAACTCATTCTCCACACTTTACTGCAGAGTTTCACATTCACTGATTTGTGTTATCATTTTCTTGCTGTCTTATTTTCCAGCACTGGGTTAGGTGCTCCATGAAGCCAGGACCATCTTTTTGGTTCATGTTGTTGTGTGACTACTTTAGCAAACTTTTTAGCACGTAGGTGTTAACCAGAATATATGTGTTGTAAGAATGAGGAAATGAAGGTATACCAAATATCTGATTATTGCCATTTGTTATTTGCACAATTTGTGTTTATATATGATAGAGATTAAGGAAATCCTTCTTGAGCAGTTCCACTGTAAATATGTATTTTCCTGATGACAGAACTAGTAGGTACTAATTTTAGAAAGCATAGAGCATAGAAAAGCCAAAGAAGAAAACATTCATATAATTTCATGTTTTTGAGTCACAGTTTTTTATTTGACCATGACCATTTTGCTCTGTCATTCAAGTCACTTCAGAATCATTTAAAATAAAAACATGCTGGAGACATACAACTTTTCTAAAATGCTTATCTGGAATGTAAGAAAACTCTTAGAAAGGCCTTGTTTAGCTAAAGAAATTCCTCTCTAGTATTGGAGTTCATAAGGTTTGATAACGTTCAGGCCTCATTTAAAATATATTATCTTTTGTTTAGTGTCAAAACTGTGTTTTCTTCAGTAACTGCTGCTGTTTTATAAAACTCCATGTTTTATAAAAGTTCATCTGGACTCTTATAAGATTTCTCAAGGCCAACACAAGGATTCTTTGGTCAACATTTGTTACAAATCAGCACTGTTTATAGTTTCAGATGACCACATAAAGCTTTAGCTTCAGATTCTCCCTCTAGGAATTAAATCTTGTTTCTTGGTGAAGTTACTTTTCCTGTATTAAAAACTGCCCTGTGTGGTGGAGGAAGCAATGTCAGCCTTTTGCCCACTTGTTTTTCAGAGACACATGAGGTAAGATTGTAACTGTATAGTGCTGGAGTGGGATTGCCTCAGCTTTCGCCTTCCTCTCCCAGTCAAGAATTTGGCCTTAATAGAAGATAGCATGTGTTCTCTCACCGCTGGAAGATCTGTTTCCTCACGGAGAATTCTGATCTTGTCTGTTGAGAACTTCACTTTTCTGAGCACCTGTTTGATTTGTTTTTTCAGTTGTGTGTTGGGATATATAGTTTCACCTCTCTATTTAAACTCTTATTAAGGTCATTAAAATACCACAGCAAAATATTACAGGTGACATGTATCATTTCTGAGGGTGTGGTTTGTCAGTAAGGGTGTATTTTTGGTGAGGAGTGTTGAGTACAGTGAAGGAGCTGCTAATGGCCAGATGGACAGCCCTCATGGAATCTGTTACTAACCCCAGGGGCCCTGTTAGATGGGGTTTATTTTCAATATTAATCTTAATATGAAGGCAGCTGCAGTTCTTAAAAAATCATACCTCTAACTTATTTTTATTATGGCCAAAGTAATTTATAGATCAGCTTTATAGATGGGTTCTACTTTCCCCCTCAGTTATTAACCCACACTGTAGAATGTACGGTCATTTTTCCTGTGTGATATATATATATATATATATATATATATATATATAGCAATGAGAAATGATTCTTTTTGTTAGAAATACTAGAGTCACTGTAGGTTGATGATGTGTACTCTGTGTGGGAGTCACTGTAAATGCAAGTGAACCTTTTACTTAAGAGCCATGTAGTTGGCCGGTTTTTGGGTTTTTTTTTTTCCTAAACAAGAATTTCCTACTCCAATATGTTGTTTTAACCATGGCATATAAAGAGGATTAATAAGTTTTTAGATGGTATTCATGCTGTCTTGACCTGAAACACAGTCTTAACTGATGTTCCTGTGTGATTATTTTAAGATTTTTACATCTGCTTTTTTCCCCTTTCAGTTACTCTTTCATTGACAACTTGCTACAATTTGTTTAAGTACAGTTGAGTCACTCTTCTGGAATAGAATTTGGTTTTTGCTGAAGTGAGTAAAATTTTAGATATGATTTAAGAAGAGCTGCTTACAAATTGCTGTATAATCACATCTTTTTAAATTATGCAAGGAAATGGTAAGGTAATCTTGAATATATTAGTATACAATGACTGGGATCCCAAAAATAAAATGCCTCTGTTATTTAGGGATACTTAAATTCATGGTTATTTATATAAAATGCGAAAATAAACTTGAGCTACATACCAGATTAATATTGGCACCTTGACTGAGTTCCATTATTTGTCTTCAAAATTAATGCCAGCAACCCCTGCTTTGAAGGGATTTTATTTTATGGTTATATTTAAGAAATCAATAGCCTCGTACTCAAACTAATTAAAATATAGGCTTAGAAAAAGCCCTCCTCTAAAATAGATGTAACGTAAAATTCTTAAGTGGCAGATTTTGGAATTGTTGGTGGAGAGGAATGTGATTTCCCTTCCTCCTGCCTAAGACCTCATCAGAAGTGGATTTAAAGCCTCATGCTGAGTAAGAGTTTAGATAAACAAACATCACTGGCAAAATACAGAGAGTTTGTGCAAGCTATATGATCACCCATCTGGTAAAAAGTTGTCCCTATGGAATTTAAGTAATCATAAAATCACAGAAAAAAAATGTATGTAATCAAGATATTCTTGCAACATGAGCAAAAGCTCTTTACTACCATGCTGTAAAACACTAACCCTGATGTTTCGATAGCCAGAATAGAACCTGTGGCTTCCTAGGTTTCTGTAGTTTCTTACTAGTTATTTGAGAGTTGCTCTTAGAAATGCTAGGTGGGAATTAATAGACATTAATAAACCTTATGTAATCTTGTTTAGCTTAAATGATCATATATCATTCTACATTATATATGCTTTTAAACTTATCATTGATGATTTTTCAGTGAAGTAGACTTTAAGTCTTTGGTTTATCAAATATGATTAAGTCTGGAAAATAAACACATTAAGTCACTTATGATACTTCAGGAAGAATTTATAGGCTTATTGATCTTTTAAAAAGTATTAGCCTTAGAAGAACATGTTAAGCCATTTCTCTTTCTTGACTTAGCAGGGAAAAAAGCACAACTGGGTATTTATATTCATAGAAAGTTCCATAGCTAACAACCAACTCGTTGATCCACTTGTGAAAAACATTTAATCCTCCATTTCAGTCAATAATTTTATAAGTATTTATAAACATGCCCCTATTACCCATTTTAAGAAAGAACTGTAATTGTGTTTGAATAGAAGCAATAGTTCTGTAGTATTTCTTTTTAAGTACTCTAAAGTTAACCTTTTATTTATGCTTCCTATATGAATGGATCTTCAGGAGGGTTCTCAGTCTTCATGGAAAGTTTGAACGGGATGACTGCTTGTTGTGGGGGCTGCCCTGTACACTATAGGATGTTTAGCAACTGCCTGGCCTTTGCACTGGATCCCAGAAGCACCTTCTGGTTATGACAGTGGAAACTCCGGAGATATTCATCCTTCCCTGGGGAGTGTAACTTCCCTGGGTGAGAATCACTGATCTGTATACCTGTGTGTTACATCTGCATGTCTACAGTTTTATGTGCATCTATATGTTGGCATATTTGCTTTAGGTACCTGCACATAACTAGACTGCAGAGATCAAAGATGAAGACAATATAGGAAGTCATTGATGTTTTGATAGAATTCGTAGTAAACTAGAGGGACTGGTTTTAATGAGAGAACATGTTTCTGCCATTGGTTAGTAGAGTTTGGTTGCTGAACTAAAGACATTTTGTTAAAGGTTTTCATTTATAACTACTGAGGAACATTTTACTCAATTTGTTGTTTCTTTTTATATTTGAAATTCCATATTGTGCAAGAAGTAATGCCCAGAAGACTCAGTCGGGGTGTTCAGTGTGTCATGTCATTAGAGACTTCAGTTTGTTTTCAGCAGAAAGTCTCTAAGGTCCTCAATCATTTGATTGTAGCAAGAACTACAAAGTCTGGTAGTACAAGAAAAATAACTCAGATTTTATCTTATATGACTTTTCTATTTTGTTTTAAGGCTTTGGCAGTCTTTGGCGTAATAGCAATGGTTTACTTGACTTTGATGTGTACTAATGTGCATCATTTTATGAGAAATGAGAATAGCGAATGGCTTAGTAACACATTAAAGAAATAGCTTCACCCTCACTGAAGCTTCCAGTTGCAAGTGCCCCGGGGATGGATCCTGAGGCTGGTGCCTTGTCAGTTGAGGACTTACTGTGTCCTACCCAGGCCCTGGTGCTAAAAGGTCAGTGAGACATAGCTTCTGCCCTGAAGGAGTCCGACAGGGAGACAGATGCTGAAATAGATAGTTTTAACTCAGTGTAGAGAGATGCACAGGTTGCTTGGAGCTTGGAGGAGGAGAATTCAGTTCAGTCAGGAACTCAGTCAGGAGTGGGAACCAACCATGGATGGTTCCAAGGAGGTATTTATGAACATCTTTGAAGACGATACCTACTGTGCCATCAGTGGAACTACTTGTTATAAACTAACTCGTACTCAAGTTGTTATTCCTCCAGGTGCCACTAGAATTTATCATAGGATCACAGCCACTTCTAAACCCAGGGGATACTGCTAGTGTTGGAAATTTGCATGTGACTATCAGATTTTTTGGGCCATGAAGAAGGGATCTTTCTAATTCTTCTAGCAACATCAGACAAAGTAGCTCTCTTTGACAGCCGCTTTGAGCTGTCATTTCAGTCACTCTCACCAAAACCAAAACTAATCATCCACATTTTTTTTTTGAAATTTGCTGTTATTGTATAAGGATTCCCACTAAGGTGGCAAATACTATAGAATGTTCACAGGATTGGACAGCTTCTTTATCTTTTTTAAATCAGGGTTTTGCTCCATAGCCCAGGCCTACACTGGACCTACCTATGTTGCCCAGGCTGGCTTTAAATTTGTGATTCTCTTGTCTCAGTCTTATAATTACTGGGATTATAGGCATGTACCACCATGCCTGTCACAATATTACTCTTGTGGAAATTGTACTCTGAATTTCATCTTCTGCTGCTATGAACTGACCTTCCTTCCTGTGCTCAGAATTTCCCCAAGTACAAACATGTACAATTCTCCTTTTAGCTATAAACATGTTCAAACCTCCTGAAAGCATAGTCTACACAGCAGGCTTTGGTATCAACGTTTCCTCTGTCCTCTGCCAGTTAAGCATGCATCCTCATTTCTCGGTCTTCTGGGCCTGTGTCTATGACACCAGGCCTTTGTCCAAGTTATTTTCTTTTTTAGAGTATTCTTGTCTCCCAGGTAAGCTTCTGTACATCCTTCAAGACCCCACTGAAATGATTCCTTTTATTTGAAACCTTCTGCTGACTTTCTAGGGAGAGCACTTTGTAGATAACCCTACTGTGGCTCCTGCCATGTGGAGTCATATTTTTTTTCCCAGTTCTTTTTGGGTAGAAACCAGATCTTACTTTTTAAACCAATATCACATTGTAACTTTTATATAAAGGACTCCCAATAAAGATCACCTGAACTGTTTTGGTGACTCATTAATTTCCCCCAATTACTGAATTCTTTGTTTCCCAGGCTTCTCACCCACCTTTTTGACATTTCTTATTGCCTCTCCTATATGAGACTGTTTACTGGAGGCTTTGTACTGCTTCATTTCTCCTTCCACAGTCCATTCTTATAGACTTCTATTTGTTCTTCTTTAGAATTGAGGAAATAGAAGTTCAGAGTGGTAACATGTGCAACTTGCCTGACCATACCCAGCTTTAAGTAACAGCGCTAGGATTTGAACTTGGACCTTTCTGGCTCACACATTCATTCACAAATTCAGCACATATATACTGAGCTCCAGAGGAGACATCCCTGAACTATAGGAGGCCCTTATCATCATGGACTCTCTATTCCAGTTTGGGGGAAAGTCAGTCTGTGCTGAGTGACTTTATGTCTCTGATGGGATAGAAGGGAAAGACACCAAAGATGGAGTATGCATGTCATTTTAGCTGGGGAAGTTTCCCTGAAGAGGGCCATTGAGCAGAAACCTAGATTAAGTAAGGAGGGAGAAGAGAGTGGTGCAGGTGCAATGTCCCTAGAGAAGGGTCAGTCAGGGCAATGTGCCTGGGGCCTACTGGTGAGAGCAGCCCCCTCTTAGGAGGGAGTCTGGAGGAGGAGCCAACAGTCAGATTATGTAGGGACTTGTCACCCATGGAAAGAAGATTGCATTTTACTCTAAATATCATTAAGCAGTGAAAGTCTCCTGCTCTGTCACGTGAGCTGTAGCAGTTTGTAAAACAAGTAGGCTTGGTCTGTTTTGGTTTTTGCAAGGCTGGTTGAAATACTGCCTCGGTTATGAGTACAGATTGAAAAGGTGACTTTATGCACTAGCCCATTTAATCCTCAAAGCCTCATGGTGAGACAAATGCCACGGAGGTTAAATTACCTGTGCACAAGTGCACAGCTGCCAGCATAAGCTGGGATTTTGAGCTTGTCCTTAAGACAAATTAGGCAACTGGCTTCCTGTCCTATAACTAGTTTGATGTAATTAGAATTCTAAGCCTTACTTTGTCCGGTGGTAAAATGCTCTCAGTCTTGTCTTCTTCCTGTTGTCCCTGCCTGGTCTGGATACTTGTACCCACATGCCAGCTTCAGAATGTTCCTGATCTTTCTCAGACTATTGAGTTGCTCACATGTAGATTTTATGTATCTTTCTGTCTCTTCCCTCTAATAAAATCCTTCATAGACCTTCCTATTGAAGATATTTCAGAATATTAACATTGACCTGAATCTGGCTGCCTCCCATCTTCCCTGCTGCTGAGGCCAGACAGCTAATCTTGGAGTAAATCCTGTGCACAACTAGGCCTGTAGCTTTGCCCACCCTATCTTCTTGCCTCCTGCCTTCTTCCTGTGTTCAAGACTTGGTCCTATAAACAGCCATTCCTTTTTGATTTGTTCTTTGGTCCTTACGTTGATACATTGTTCCATCATCCCAACCAAGTTGTCACCCCTTAAAAGCAGCAATCACATCTCCTTCTCTACGTCTACAGAGAATATATCCAATAGATCTCCAAGTATACCCAGTTAATTAGGATCTAATAGGTACTCAGTTGAATACTGACAAGGGTTTGGGGAGGAAGTGAGAGAGGTAACCATGTACAAGATGTGGTCACACAGCACAAGTGTTACTTTTGCCTCGGTGGTGGTGGTGGTGGTGGTGGTGTGTTTAAGGAAAACTACTCAAACTCTTCATATTCTATGACTGTTGATGAGGTTTGATTGACCAGTTCCAAAGATTCCAAAAATCTTAGTTTCCTCTCCCACTTGCATTTATGGTTTTGATATTAAACAAGTGTGTTTGAGTTTGAGAGGGTGTTTTATTTTTTTCTTTGCCGCTTTTAACACGTCCAGATGGTTATACGATTCACAGACTCAAATGTGTCCAGCTCATGAGAATCCAACGGCTTCTGTGTTTGAGTCACGTCCATATGTTCAGGCACCGTTGTTACTCGTGTGGGTCCTCACAACTTTTTAAAAACCCAATGTGCACTCCCTACTTCACCCAACATTGAATGTTCTTGGCTTTCCTCCCAGTGATGAGGGTCAGAGGGGGGTGGATGGTCACAAATGATGACATGTTCCTCTAAGTGAGAAGAGTGAAAGGAGAAAGAATAAATACTTGAGCCATGCCTTTATTGCTGTAAACAAATCAGCTTGTGTTAAGTCAGTTGCTTAGAGAAGTTTACTTTAAAAAATAAATTTGTACCTCATTGCTACTAGGCTAGTAGTTCTCAAATATTAGCATAACTGTAGAGATCCTGAGAAGCTGGGTTTACAAATATAGATACTGTAAGACTCCTTCTGCCTTAGAATTCTGGTACAGTAAATCCAGGGTGGGGATCAGGCAATGTGAACTTTGAACAAGCACCTGCTTATTCTCTGGTCCTCAGCACAGCACTTTGGGAAACTGATTTAGACTGGAGAGAATTTTAAAAAGGAAATATTTTAATTAGAAATCAGCTATCAGACCTAGTGGTTGGATCCTTGCCCCCACTGTCAACATTAGACTGTTCTCTCTTCAGTGTTTTGCCTGTAGGCCAGAGTCTGTGTTCACTGAAGTTTCTAATCAGTCATCTAAGGCACCCAGCCTCATAGCCACCACAGCCATGTAGGCCTCTGCATCTTTCATATCAAAAGGTCAGTGCATTTTCTTTTAATAGGTTTTTTATTTTTAATGGATACATGGTGATTGTATATATATTTACGGGGTACAGTGTGACTCTTCAATATGTGTATACCCTATGTAATGCTCAGGTCAGGGTAATCGGCATATCCATTATCTCAGTCATTTATCATTCCTTTGTGTTGGGAACATTCAAAATACTATTAGCTACTGTGAAATACAATTAATTGTTGTTAATTATAGTAATCCTACTGTGCTATAGAATTTTAAGTTATTTCCTCTGTCCAACTGCATAGTGAAATTTCTAACATTCTGCTAGCTAGATATCTCTAGAGTTTAAAATATTACTTTTATTAGAATATATGTCTTCCTATGTCCACATTTTGCCCATCGATGTGCTTGGGGAGTGATGATTGTGGTGGTGACTTGACTTCTTTCTTTCACTTGAATTTCAAGAGCTTATTCTGTGCCCTGATAGTAGAACCAGAGGGACCTGCCTAGAGGCTACTGTAGTGGTCCAGGAAGACTCTGGATTGGGTGGGTACAGGGGAGGTAGAGACAGGTGCTTCACTTTGGGTATAATTAGAAGAATAAGCCAACAGAATCTTCTGACAGTGTTATGGGGAAAAGGAGAGAAAGAGTGAAGTCAAGAATGACCTGGCCTGAGGCATGACACTTACTCAGCTCCCTATCAAAGGCCAAGGGGAAAACTGGGTGGTGAAAATGAAGGATCCAGTTTTGGACATATGTGTGAGATGCCTGTTGTCATCCAGGATAAAGTGCTATGGCTGAGTGTGCTAGTCCAGTGCTCAGGAGAGAATCATCCAGGAGTTTTTAGCATGTGGACAGGCATGTGTGTATGTGTTTATGTGTATAAGTATGCACATGTGTGTGAGTCCCTAGATATATAGAGATACAATTATGTATACATAATTCATAGTGTTGTATGTATATGTTGTGTGGGTAACTATATTCATACAGATGCTTCTTGACTTCCTATGGATAAACTCATCCTAAAGTGAAATATTATAAGTAAAAAATAATATAATTTGAAATATCCTAAATTGAAAATGCATTTAGTACACTCAGTCTACTTCTGCCGATCATCATAGCTTAGGCTAGCCTTCCTTAAACCTGCTCACAATACTTACATTAGCCTACAGTTGGACAAAATCATCTAATATAAAGCCTATTTTATAATAAAGTGTTGATTATTTTATTTATACATGTAGATGGGCATTTTGTAAACATGATGAGATGAAAAAATAGAAAACACAATATCCAAAAATGCTGGCAGCACAGCACATTGTAGAGTCTGGGCTGTTTTCCCCTCTTGACCATGTGGCCAACTGGAAGCTGTGGCTTGCCACCTCTACCTAGCATCCTACTTTGCATCACTAGCCCAGGAAAAGATCAAAATTCCAAGTGTGTAGAGTTTCTCCTGAATAAATGTCACTTTTGCACCATGGTGCAGTCAGTTGGGACATCTGTGCGTGATTTATCTGTGTATAAATCTTTTCTGTGTATAAATTATACATCATGGTCCACTGTAAATTTTCATCTCCAGACCACTGTTGAACCTAACCTTTGATGTAGATATCCTCATTCAACACGTCACTCTCTGTTTCCTAAAATGGTGCTGCATTGCAGATCTGCCCATGATAATCACCATTAATGTTATCATTTGTCACCTCGGGCTCATTTCTACCCCTTTGGGCTTTCTATCTTGAAAGGGATTACCACTGCTGAAAATGGTTACAACTTGATGATCCCTCATCTGTTCTTTGCCAGAGCATAGTTAACAGAGCCCTCGGGAGTGGGTGGGCTTTGCCATGCTGCCTTCTGTCACGTGACTGTGCCTGGCACACTTGATCCATAATGGTACAGTTTGCTTGTGTAAGCAACTTGACAGATGTCTGTAGTGAGGCATCAAATCCAATGGTGTCTACTAACAACGCTCATGGGAGAGCAGGAAAGAGAATTCTAAGGATTATCTTTTTTTCCATTTTGGATTAAATTTGTGCCATTTAGCTGTTTGAGACTCTGTCGTTAATGCTGCTTTAGTAGAAGTCTATACAGTTCTTCACATGGATGTCAAAATAATTTCAGTGAAATGATGTTGTGTGGACTCACCAAGCTGAAGTACTAGTCATGTGATTACAGATGGGGTTTTGTCTCTGCTGTTCTACTTTCTTCCAGGCCTTTTGCTGGATGAGCTGTATTTAGCAATCCACATTAATTTGCATTGGCACGTCACACAGTCAGATGACAATGAACACTATGGTCTCTAATACACTTTTAGAGGATCCTGCAATGCTCCTTTTTAATTGATGTCCTCCATAAATCGTGTTTGCTGTGGCTGTAATTACTCATCAAGCAGCAAAAACAAACCTACCTCTTAAGTACAATGAGGATGTTCTTTTAAAAATTATTAAGGTACAGAAGTTCAACACGCAGAGTAATTTAGTTCTGCTAAATATCATTATAATGATATCTCTGGAAGCTGTATCTTTGGGGATGACATAGCTTATCAAAGTGGAAAAGGACCTATCACCACTAGTGTATAAATGTCAAACACCCCTGCCTTATAAGTGACCATTGTCCCATATATGTGCTTGTTAAAACAGTTGGAATGGGCTGGTTTCTTGGATGTTCTTCACCTGATGTTCATTTAGTTTATTTGGAATGTTTTTACTTGAGTCTTAAAATTGCATAAAAGAACCCTGTATGACTGAGTACGGGATCTTTGAAGTGACATTCATGGATGGTTATCTTGAACATTTGGAAACAGGTCAAATTAATGTAACACAGTATGGATAATTTATAAATTCTTATTTAGTTGATATATGAAATGTGGAAGTTTTGCCATGGTATAAAATAGGCTATTAATTTTTTTAGAGGGACCCAGGGGAAATAAAATAGTAGTGTCAAAAAGGGTTTCAACCAAAGTTCCCCAAAGTGAGTGAGAAACAAGGAAGTGACCCAGAGATCTTTTTCTGTTTATGGTCTCCTATTGAAAGAAAAATGTAAGCTCCATCCAGATAGGAACTTCAACATTTTGTCACCATTTTGTCCCAAGGCACATAATTATGATCTCAGAGGATGAACTGTGGGCCTTCCCAGAGCCTTTAACTTCATAGGGAGAGGGAGCATTGTGACTCCTCAAGGAGCCTTTCCCAAAGGACTGGACTAGGGAACCCTTTTGTTCAGGAACGTTACATTAGACTCTGGAAATGTCCTCTGGGAAATTCTAGCTTTGAGCAAAAAAGGCAACAATAAAGCTTTAAAATTGAATTGATCACCTCCTGAATTGATACATTCAGGAGGGCCAGACTTCCATGTCTAAATCTGTCCTTTGGAGCAGGGTACTTGACCCTAGCAGCCTCAGTCTACTGGTCTATAAAATAGGGGTAATAATTACACTTATTTTGATTGTTGTTGGGAAAATGGATCACATTTAGTCTGATTTGGGAAAATTAAATGAAATAGCATAAGCAGAGGGCTTCCCTGGGCTAACCACTCATTATTGTTATTAACGTTAAAGTAAGTGATAAGTGACCCCGGTTGGCAGGGATGATTATGAGGCACCCAAGTTCAAATGGAACCATCTTCTTCCCTCCTTTTCACAGATGCTGGAGTGTTTCCAGTACGCCAGGTGTTGTTGGTCCAGAGGGCAGCTGTGCTGGACCCAGGGAATGCCCCTTCCTCGTGGCCCTAGAGGGTTTGCATAGTGTAATGTGTTTACGGATGTCAGTGTCTCCTAGAACATAAATTTTAATTGTACACAATTCACTTCAAGTTAACTGTTCTGAGGTCATTATATTTGCCATCTGCCCCAAAGGAGCACTTTTTCTCTCAGAATTTCATCTGTTCTTAACACCAAACAAGTAAAGGATTCATAAGTCACATTTTAAAATGAAATAAATAAAACAAGGGTACTAGCATTATAAGATAAGGTGATCAGATGGAAAATGTCCCTGTTCCTTTCATTCCAGTTACTTTCACCACCAGAGTGGCCAGACTTAGCAAATAAACACACACAACTCCCAATTTAATTTGGATCTCAGATAAATGATACTTTAATTAGTGTAAGTAGGTCCCAAATCATACATGAGATATACTTACACATTTTTAAGTTGTTCACTTGAAAGTCAAATGTCACTGGGCACCCTGTATTTTATCAGACTACCTTCCCCATCCTGAATCAAGGTTCCAGCCATCTGTGCAGCAAGTCAATATTGGAGGCCACTTTTGGACCCGAAGTATTTTACCCCAAAAAGCATCGAAAGCTTTGCTGCTATTCGAAATGATTTATAACTGTTCCCGCCTGATCACCAAGTGCTTCCAAATTAAAAGCCATTAATTAAGGCCTTCCACAGATACAAGAGATATGCAGGCAGAGCTTGGCAGTGTTGGCTCAGTCCTTCAGGTGAGAGCTTTTCAAATTACGTGGACCGCTGGAGCCACCTGCTTGACTAAACGCAGTGCGGCCCGCGAGGCTGTCAGCACCGCAAGCCAGCGTGGTTACTGATTTTTCTCATTTCTCCAGGGCAAATACTAATTAATGGATACAATTCACAGCTGATTAGCTGTAGTTTCTTCAGTAATTACATTCGCATACTAACTGTTCAGAAGAGGATTTCTAACCCAGTTCTTATTTCACTGGAAGCTTAATTTGTTTTTTGAATTGTTTAGGCCCTTAGTTTAATAGCCATTTTATTTTTCTTTGTTGTTTTAGGTGCTATGAGATAATAAGTGAGTTTAATCTTAAAAAAAATACTCTCTGATAATGAGCTCTTTGCCTTAAATGGATTTCTAATTCCCCAACAAAACCTACATTTAAATAACATGAAAGTTGTGTCAGACTGTTGGAGGGGCCAGGGCTGGAACATGGAATGCACAAATTCTCATACATATAATAAATTCTCATTACACAGAAACTCCTGTATAAATTCTCACATATATATGTATATCACATTGATTACAATCCTTTGACTAATTCTAGCATCATTAATTAGTCAAAAACTGCGTGATAGAAGCCTATAGGTTTTTTTCTTGCATATATTTGGCCTTGTAGAAAAATGAGGGAAACTGTGTGTTTTGTGTGTCTATGTGTGTGCGTGTGTGTGTTCTCTGTGCACATGTTGATATCCAGGCTTTCGTAGAAGCTAGATAAAGGTCTTCTTAAGGGCTAACGAGTACATCTTTCAGAAATCCCTATGAAGACATTCACCCAAATGAGTCAGTACTCAGCGAGAGGCATTCTGATGGCTCGTTGTGTGTGTGTTTACGTGTCATTTTACAGGCTGAGATTTTGCTTCTGCACACCATAACAGCACTCGGGAGCTATTAGAGTCTTTCCTATAAATCCTGCTTAGTTCTTGGATCCCTGACATGATAAAGTGTGGCACGTCAATTCCACTTCCCACAGGTTCAGAGTTGGGCTGAGAGCCCCCCGGAAATAAGTGTTTGTCAGTTTGTTGAGAGGAGGATTATGTGAGTCTTCAGATCTCTGCATGTGTATCAGTGTTCTGCTTAGTGCCTTTATCTGGCTATCTAGGTATCTGCGTATCTGACTGTGTACCTACCTATTTTTCTATTTTCTTCCATCCATCCATCCATCCATCCACCTCTCTATCTATTGGGTAATTTATTCCTTTTACTAAAATAATTGCTAGCCTTATTTATATTGGAGAATAGCTATATACATTTCACCCATTGGAGACCAAACCTCTCTTATATTTGATGTAGTGAAGGAAAAAATACACTTTATAAAAAGAACATTCATTTACCGTTTAAAAATCATGAAAATAATACAGCTCTAGATAATTATGCCCACAGAGCCTTTCCATATTGCCAGACTGATAACAGAATGTTTAAAGCAACAAAATGTGCCTACTTACACCATTTGAACCTGAAATGCATTTCTACCAAAATCCAAGTTTTACATTTTGATTTAGGTCCCTAGAAGTGAAGCGCTTAAGTCTGAAATGCTGATACAGTCTTATTTGTGGGGATATGAATGGGCCATTGTGTTAGGGAATGGAGTAAAAATTGCTGTGTTCATAGGATCCTGCTTATTTTTTAAACCTCTTTCCACTTAATGTTACATTGAGAGATTAAATATCACCACTTTCAGCAGCTCTGATGGATCTAGATACAGCTTGAAGCTGTGTTTGGAGATTTTAAAAAGATCCTTTAGTCTTATTTATTTACATTCATGCCACACCCCATTCACCAGAAAATAGAATTTGAGTCCTGGGAATTGGATTTTTTTTCCTTTAATTCACATTTTAACCTACCCACACTTGTGACATCTGTTCTTGAAAAGTAAGATATAAAATCCCAACCTGCTTTAAAGTATATTTGGGAACTCCTTTTCTTCTAACCTCTGGCAAATGCTAATTCAATGAGTAGCACACACCAGTGACCAAATGATTGTAATTGTTTCCCTTCACTATTAGTCTTGATGAGGAACAAAACTATTTTCTAGAATTATTGGGTTGGCTTGACTTTGTGCTTTATTTTCTGGAACTAGCTGACAACAGAGCATCATGCTTTGAAACCATTCATATTTTGAATTTGATCAGAGAAAACCCCTCTTAGAGTAGCCCTTTCTCCAAATCACATTTGAGCATTAACTAAACAACCAGAATTCTTTATTATGCCCACATTAATATAGGACAATCTGTTTTCTTTCAGTTTGGAAATAATAACTACATGAACATGGCTGAAGCAAACAATGCCTTCTTTGCTGCCAGCGAGGTAGGTGTCTGTCTCTTGCTGCCCATATTCTGTGTGGCTTTTAGATAATTTAATAGGCTTGAAGGGAAAAGCAAAGTACCAAATTTATCTCTTTCTCATGTGGCACAAGGTGATGACTTTGGAGGAGAAATGAGAAAAGCCTGCTGGGAAAGAAAATCACCTGACAAGACTTTTATCACTTGTGCATATGCTGCTACTCACGTTCCTAACTTCACACAAATCTCTTGATGAAGAAAAGAATAGTATACAAAAACGTGTAGGAAGATGTGTTTTAAAATTCACATACACAGTATACTGGTAGCCAAGCAAATAAGTGGCTAATTTGGACACTGGACTAGAAATGACTTTTAATAGAAAATATTTTCACTTCACATATCTCTTGGGATAATTTCATTAAGTGTTGTGGTTTGGGAAACCATTGCAGATAGTGTAATAGTTTCTTGGGGGCCTTGCTGGGTGATGCAAAAAGAGATTTTTAGTTGTTGTTAAATCCCCATAGCCTAGCATGGTGCCTGGCAAAGTATGTGCTCAATAAAAATTTATCAAATGAGTAAATGAATGGGCATGCCCCAAGACCTGGCTATAGCTGGGAATGCCAGGTGATGGAAGGTAAATGCAGTGCCATGTTGGCTCTGGGTTTCTCTTCGGTTTCTGAGTGTGTGTGGGAAAACATTGTCTCACTGCTTTCTTTTCTGTGTTTCTTATTATTGATTTAAGACTGGTGTCTGGTCTCACCTGCCCTCTCCCCAAAAAACTCAAAAACTTGATTAGATCAAGAAAATGGTAGACAGTAAGAGATTTAAGATTTTTCAGACAAGAACACATGGAAATATGAGCTGGTCCAAATGGAACATTTCCTCTTGCAGCTCATATAATAAAAAGTCTTCATTTTCCAAATGCATTCAAATATAGGAGACTGAACTAGCTTGACCTCAGAGATGGAAAATAATAATGGCTTCACAAATGATCTTGGTACAGGAAGCAAGTGATACAAAAGAAATTAGCATTGAGAAATTATTAGAATAAATGGGGAATGAAGAATTAAGAGCATTTGTAGATTAATCATTTTTACAGTGGCCATCATCTCCCTAACCTAGAAGACAGCTTAGATAAGGGGATATTGTTTGGCACTGGCTGTGTGTTGTTTGTGATAATGAACACAAACCCCATCTGTAAGGACAACATGATGTTTCATTCTGTAGGATTTTTTTTCCCTACATTTGAATCAAACATTGATGAAAGCTCTGCTGCCAGCAGCTGTTCAGAGACAATTTAATTCCAGCTGTGATAATTCACCGTGTCAGACATTGGCTGTTATATGTTGATACAACAGTTCTCCAGATTTGCATTTTTATCAAAAGGAACAAATGTTTTGAACATTTCAGTACAGATGGCATTTAACCATGTACATACTACTTTAACATGTTCAAGGTAAACACTGAAAAGTCAGTATCTGTAAAAAAATAATCACATAAACTCTAAACAATTAATCTGATATTGGTTATCTGGCTTAGTTACAAAAGTCAGTGTCTTTTATTGTTGATGCTACACATGGTTATTTTATTATCTTAGACAAATGTTTTGGATAGGGAGTACTTACCTTTATCTTAACATTTACCACTTTTATTTTTCTTTTCTCAAAGGAAAACTTCACTTTATATTTAGTATTTTACTTCTCTTTAAAGGTAGTTTAAGATTTTGGCATTTACTTGGTTACATATTACAGTGTTATTTTATGGCATTGTTTTATTAGGTTAGGATACAGTGGTACACCAAATTCTAACTTAAAATATATTTCTTAAAAATTGTACCATAGATACATTTGTATATAGGATATCTTTCTCTATTTTTTTAACAAAATAAAAATTAAAACCTCTTTAATTTTGACTGCCTGACACAAGACAAGCTTTATGTTAGCATTTAAGAGGTAATCTTATATAATGATTTCACTATATATCTTGCCTGACCAAAAAATAAAGCCAAGTAAATGTTAATGCACTTTGTTATAGCATGTGCCTAATTTCCCAGTCACTACATTACAAGTATTTATTTGGTATTTTAACACTTTAATGAGTACAAACTAATTCAGGGAGACTTTAAGTTTGCATGCTGTAAAGTCGAAATTGAGCCTGAAACCAGTTCCCTTCATGTAGATTTTTGTCCTGTAGATAACACTCCAGGGACTAGGATACTCTGAGTTTGAAATTCGCACATTAGCTTTATGTTTTCTGTCTGTGTCATGATTACCCTGACCATTTTTAAAGTACTTTAAATATTTATTGAAATAATATTTCAAGTGTTAATTACAGTGGTAATGAAAACAGCCAAATGCCACATATCAAGAATGAGTGTTTATCCGTATTGTTAATGTGATATGTTAGATTTCATTAAGCAGTAATGGGGTAGCAAATGAGTCACAAATTACAGTTGCATCTGTTACTACACCACATCAGTGCCAAAATAACAGCAAATGCAGCCATAGGGTTATGTTCATTAGCCAGCCACGTTTGTGGCCAATTCATCCCTTTGTTGCTAAGAACTCGGGGTACTGCAAAAAGTAATTGACATCTTTTGGGGTCATTGTGAGAATACATATGTCAGAAAATCTAACATTTCAATCTAGCTTTCAAATGTGTTACTGCAATGCGATATTTTACACTCATCAAATCTGCTGAGAATCTCAAGGTGATCACTTACCCCGCCATAGACTCCCTTAGCCTGCAAATCTCTTTACTCCTGGTGAGAGACAAAGAATATTTGGCAGGTCTCTATGCAAGAAATGCTTTTGTTGCTTTTTCTCCCTGAGTTTGTTGTACTTTTCTCCCAAGTGGTTATTATGTATCATAATTGATAGTTTGAAGAATGATGATTTTCAGCTCTTAATTAGGTCTCTTTACTGATAATAGCCCACTCCAATTATCTTGCACCAGTTCATCCTTTCAAATACTATTAATAATAAATGAACTATAACTGTGACCCTCTGAGCTAGGAATAAAAAATATCTGAGTGACTCCCCACAATCCCTTCACCTCACCAAAAAATATATATCTGGACCTTGAAATCTCTCCCGTCTTTCCATACTCTAAGTTCTCTGACAAATATGGTTCATGTGGCTGACCAAGGCAGCCTTAATTTATATTAAAGGCCCTAAGTTAAAAATAGCATATAAGAATCTCAGTAGCAGTGAGGAAAAACAATGCATGATGGTTTACGTAGCTTTTGAGGTACTACACTAAACAAGTGAGCACATCAATGTAGTTAGTATATCTATAGCAATGTAGCTGTAAGCTCTCTAGGTAGTCTCTTAAAGTTGAAGACTGGTAGAAAATGCTCCAATAAATGTATTTTTAAATGTTCACATAAAAAAAAATAACCCTCCTTATAGTTTAAATAAAATCACCTGTACCTATTAATATGAGCTACAATAATACTTGTAAAAAAAAATGTTGTATGACACACAGTAAGTTTCCATAGAAGCATTCATTGCAGTTGGGAATATACCAATAAGGAAATTAAAAAACCAAGTCACAAATTTAATATTACTTGTTTTACAGGTTGTGGCAGAAAGTAAATATGTGTAATGTTCTCTTCTGGAGTAATGTTGTATGTGTGTGAACCACAAAATCGTCAGCATTTTATGAAGCATCTGGATTGAGTATGCAGTTTGAGCTGTTTCACTAACATATCAATAAAGTGGCAATTTGTTATATAGCCAAATCTAATGTCGCTGATGCTCCAACTAACAACAAAGACAGATGTTGCTAATTAAGTACGCATTAAAAAACTGTTAATACTGATACTCCATTAAAACCATATGATAATGAGACTTAAATCTTTAATCAGAATGATCAGCAAAACTTTGTATATGGAAATCTGTATTTAAGATGTTTTCATTTGAGAAATAAATATTTGGCCTAGATATGTAGTGTTTTCATGCGAAGTCTTTCTTCTCTCCAGGGAGGAAAAAAATATGGGAACAGAATATGAGGTTCTCTGTATTTTGTTTCCTTTTAGCAGACATTCCATACTCCAAGCCTTGGGGATGAAGAGTTTGAAATCCCACCCATCACGCCTCCTCCAGAGTCAGACCCTGCCCTGGGCATGCCCGATGTACTGCTACCCTTTCAAGCCCTCAGCGATCCATTGCCTTCCCAGGGAAGTGAATTCACACCCCAGTTTCCCCCTCAAAGCCTGGATCTTCCTTCCATTACAATCTCAAGAAATCTTGTGGAACAAGATGGCGTGCTTCAGAGCAGTGGGTTGCATATGGTAGGCACCACTTCATTGCTTGAAAGTAGATTTTTATCATTTGCATTAATCATGGTAAAGATCAGACAGTCATGTTCTGAAGTATGCTCCTGCCTGTCCACTGGTGGACGTGTGGATTGTTATTTCTAACATAGGTATAGTACTGGATCAATACCTGGTATTGGATTGATTGACAGTCATGTGGAAGGGAATGACCAAGATCCTTCTGATATAAAATGATTTTAGGAGAACTGACTCATTGGTTTGGAAGGAGCCAGTTATCTCTTGCCTTTGGTTTAGCACAGGTAAGCTTAAGTTGGAAGTTTACCCAGAAAAGATTTTAGAAATGGAAACCTTTCTCAAGTGCCTAGGTCTTTTGAACTTGTTAGATTATAACATAAAGTTTATGATGCATGATTTGCTTCTACCTGAAGTGAAATACCAAACTGTGCTACAGAGAAAAGGCCAAAAAAGTAATTGATTATAACCAGCAAAAGAAGATATAGAATGGGTCATTGTGGGGCGTATACCTAATGGTGTTATTTATTGTCATAAACATCAGATAAGGCACTCCAGAGAGCCAAGATTACTAATGCAGTAATTTTGGGTCCATTTTTCTTAGTGTGCAATTATAGTGAACAATAACCAGAGTAAGTGTGCTTAAGTATTTTAAACTCTTCTGCTGGGATTGTCTTTTTATTTTTCCTACTGTAGTATATAATACATCTGTGACTATCTAGGTGAGGTATTAAGCAGACATTTTAAAACAAGATTAATAGTTTATAGGGCTTAAAAAAAAACCCTGATAAAATGAAACAGATGTGTTGGTACAACAAAAACAAATCCTATTGCTTGTTTACATATTTCTCTGCACATTAGGACCATGTTAGTGATGTTTATTGGTTTCATTGTTAATTCCCCAGATAACAACATATGATTGCAAAATGTGCAGTGATTAGTGATGCAAAGATTTAGCATGCTCTCTGAAATATAAGATTACTTCCCCAAAAAGTATTGCCACAACATAATTTTCTTTGCCTGTGATCTTTTGTGGTTGAACTGAACATCAGGGTTTTTATTTTTACTTTTCTTTTTTGTCAGAAAAAGAATGCAGTGAACAGTCAGGAAATGGTCATTAAGAATTCATAAATGTTCCTCGACATCACAAATAATTGTTTCCTGTGGACTTTCTTACTTTTTTGTCCCTGTGACACTTGAATGGAGGGTTCTGTCTTCTTCATCTACAGTCAGGCTTGTTATGTTGTGCCTGGAAAACGATAAAAATAAAAAGAGTGTTTAGTCACCAGAGGAGTTTGCCAGTGTTCTCCATTATTCACATTTGTTCAGTCAGGCTCACTCAAGTCACAGAAATAGTTAAAAAGACCATATAATGTATGATAAAATGTGTACTTTATTAAATTGGTAAATATTTATTAATAATATAAGAATCTGCCTTTAAATTAAACATCTGATGAATTACCTTGCCTTAAAGCTATAAAACTGTTATTGCTGCTATAAAAAAGTGTAAAGGAGGCATTTTGACTATGAAATTTCATTTCATGGTCAATTGAATTTACTATATTGGAAAGAACTAAAGATGGAATCATAAAATAATTATGATATTCACATACACTTAAAGAACAATGCTTTCATGGACTGGTGTTGGGAGAGAGGACTCAATTTTGAATGCTGCTTTTGTAATGTATGGCTAATCACTAAAGTGGTTGAATTATTTCATTGATTTTTAAAAGTATAGGTACTTTAGCTAAGTGCAGGCTGTTGTCATGGTATTTACATGGACCTCATCACATTTATGGTTGCCTTTTTGAAGTTTTACTGAACCTGAATGCTATTTATTTTGGCTTGAAACAAACTAATCTTGTTGGAAGTTCTAGTAGAATTTCACCTTGAAGAAATGTCGTGGGATTTTAAATCACAAATGTTGGAAAAAATAAAATGTACTAGGACAGAATTATGATGAATACAATGTGTCGTTGGCTTTGTTCTATGGACTCCCTGACATGTTCACCTATAAACTTGAATTCAGAATCGCCAGAGGCATGGTTAAATATAGGTTATGTCAAGGTCCTTCTATATCTCCCTCCGGGAACTGAGTTGGCTGGCTATATCATAATACTCCGAAGAGACCTCCTCAGATATTTCCCTTAGGAAGGTCACCAGAAAAAATAATAAATAATACTTTATACATAGTGCATTCAGCTTCCCAGTGTACATGGGATATTTTGTACCTTATGCAAGTAAGAAGTTTTTATTATCCAAATGAATATGGCTGTCTGTTAAGGATTGTACGGTGAATTAGGTCTATCCTAGAAGAAGAAAAGCCAGCTTGTTTATGTTGTATTGAACCCTCTTTTCTTCAGAGCTTCATTGGTTTTCCTTTAGAGAGAGTGACAGTTTGTCACATTACTGATTAGCTGCATTATTTCTGGCAACAAGCACGTGTTTATCTTCCTTAAATTTATGCCATTATATTTAAAAACAGAAAGCAGGAACAAAAAAGGGGGGATTGAAAAGGGTCCAATGATTAACATTCACATTTCAAAATATGCAAATAATGCCCTAGTATTCAAAAGCGAGTTGCTGAAAAATTGAATGTCGATGCATTTGTGGCTTCAAAGAACAACCCTGATTTGTTTGTCGTGGGTATGTTATGTTTTAAATCAGGATGTGGTAGCAAGGCAAAATCAACCATAGATTCTGCTTAAAAATGTTGTTACCTCCAAGCATTATTGTCAGTTCAGATGATCATCTGAAAATTATTTTAATCTACAAACGATTGCAATTCTGAAAATCTACAATGTGCGCTCCAAAGGTTTTTTTTTTAACACCTCACTATAATCTGCCCAGCCTGCTGAGTAGCATTGACATCAGTAGTACATCAATTTCAGAAAGTGGATTATTTTTACTAGACAGCTATTGTGACATATTGGGTCAGTCATAAATGAAAGATATTCATGCAAGCATGCAATACTTGTAATGAAGTCTCACTCTGACCTTCTGTATGATTGATTCTGTAATTTAGTTTTCTCAGGCAGTGCCTGAAATGAAATGAAATCATGTTGAACAAGTTTTGAATACCCACAGTGCACCAGGAGAAGAAAAATCTGCAGCCCCAGAGGCTTGAGAGAGAGCAGATGAACGATTTATCTCTATGCTATTATAGCCTTTGCCAGCATTCAACATTTCTTTTTTTTTTCTTATTTGGCTTAAGTACTTAATTCTGCAGGTAGCTGTAAATGGGAAAATAAAATGCTGTTCAGATTTAAAATGACAGGACAGGAGTATGTGCAAGGGACTGATAAAATATCTTGAATAGAACTGACCTTTCATGTAGCTGAAAGTTACTGGGGGATTCATCCTCATAATTACCATATAGATTATTTTTATTTCTTTCCTGCAATGAAACATTTCAGAGAGCAGTAGTGCTGATTGAATGAAAATTGAACTTGTTAACATTCTTTTCAGCTTAGCCTGTTGTACATAACAGAGGGTTCGCTTTGATGAATTTCAAAACTCTCTTTGATATCTAAGAAACAGACAGTAAAATAATTGTCTCTAGTCTGATATTTTGTATGCCCCCCAAAAGAGAATTTATAAAACACACTGATAATTCGCACACATTTTCTTCATGCATTATGTTTCATGTGTAGAGGACCAACATTTTCTGTGTGATACTGCGTTGGATTTAGTTGTGATAGCACACTTTTATAGGAAATGCCATGCTGGTGCTACAGTAACAGCAGATGTAGTATTAGGACATTGAAAAAGATGGAAGTGAAGGTAGTATATTTGAGTGTGGAAGAATCTGGACCTGTGAAGACAAGAGAAAGACAGGGAAAAAGTCCATAGAAGATACTCATGCAGCAAAGGACATTATAAGCTCTTAAAACATTCATAAGACTCTTAACTGACAGATAACATTTGTAATCAGAAAAATGGGTGTTTATCAAAGTAATGTGTCTAAATTACTAGACTTATTTTACAGGTTTTTATTTTTCACAAAATTGGCATGGCTCTAATTTCAACATCAAATTATTTTTTTCTTTACAAAATGACTTTCATGCCATCCTATACTTAAAAAAAAAAATCTTACATTAGAAGGAATGGCAGACTTTCAATTAATACATTGTTTTTAGCAATGTTGCTTAATATGTTACAGATAAAACAGTTATTTCATGGGTCATTAATGTGTTTAATGCGTGGAACATTCTATTAAAACAAGACCTTATTATTATTGTGAACGTGTTCATTGCTGTTGTCAATAGAGGCTCGGTGGCTAAATTCCACAGGATGATTACCACATGGCCATTGGGAACCAACAATTTCTCAGACAAATTGAATGATCACTTTAGTTGTGCTATTTTGAGTCAAGTAATTACCAAAAAATGTTTTTCTGATAACTTGACAATAGAAAAGGCAACTTACGTAAACAAAAACCTCACTTTGGGTGGAAAAAGCCCTAACTGTACAAAGTCTAAATTGTAAAATTGAAACCCCACTAACCTCCAGAAAATATTAACTGAGCACCTACTAGGTACATGTAGTGTTCTTAATAGTTAGAAACTGATTATACTGTTTGTGAAATTGTTCTCTTGATTACCAGTGCCTCCTCCATGTAATACAAAGACTCAAGATTCTGAGTATTGCTTCAAAGGTGCTTGTCATGAAAAGACAGCTTTAATTTAGCTATTACTATATCTTGGCAACTTTCTGATGAAAATGCCAGATCAGACACTTTTACTGCTGCCTTTCTTTGTAGAGCAGCTAGCCTTATACCATACAAAGCTTAAAATAAATATTCTTTATTCTTGGCCTGAAAATACTATTGATCTGGCTCATATGGGTGGCTGTCTTTAAGGTCAAACTCAGAATCACTTGTTAAAGTAGGAGTATGTTCCAAACTTCTACCAAACCCAATTAGTCATTGTGCAGTACGACACATACTGTTTGATTTATAATTTTTTAAGAGAAGTGCCATTTGAAAGTTGTGCTCTTGGTTTATTTCTCTGTGTCTTCTTTTTCGTATTTGTCATTTGTAGTTGAGTATTGGCAGTGCTCATCCAGGGACAGAAAAGACACAATATGCATCATTCAGATTCCCTAAAAAACTTCACATGATGGCACAAATAGTTTTAGAGGGGTGAAAGTTACTTAATAGCACAACCCCAGTTCTGTTATTTATAGCACTGGTCATCCTTTGAAATGGTCTCCTTAGCTTGTTTACCACCTGTCCCTCCCTACCAGAATGTAAGCTCCAGGGTGGCAGCAGCCCGGCCTGTTTGTTCTGCTGCTTCCTGTCCTCCCTTGCCACTGGCTGCCATACACCAGCCTCTCAATACCTACTTCATTTGTTCAATATGTGAGTGGATGAAAGGACACCAAAGGAATGTTTGTTATCAAAGCATACCTTGACTGCTAAATTAAACAAGCAGGAAGGGAGCTTAAAGTATAAACAGCTGTAGAGGTGGGGCTCATCTTAAAATTTTAATTTAGAATTAAAGAAACTAAGTATGGAGCTGACTTTATAAAACAAAGAGTTCCAGGATCCATGAATAAAATACCATTAAGTGTTGATAATAAACTTGAAATTTTTATTTTGCTAAGAACTGTTCACTAACTTTAGGGAAAACTGTTTTCCACAAATTTTTCATGTGTAGGTATGTTTGATTTTAACCCTGAGACTTGCTATTAAGTAAAAATTACCTATTGCAGTGCAGCTATTTTGGCAAATAGAGTTGGTGGTATGTGGGTCTGTAATTATCATTGGGATGCATTTGGCTTAATTGTATTTGTTTCAGGATCTAATGGGGTTGGAAATATGGCTAAGTGTTAAGTTTGATTGATTGTCGTTAATTTGGATATAAAATGTTAACATTGCTACAGGACACAACTAAATAATTGAGCATAAAATTACTGGTCTGAATTTTATATTTATAGTCACCTTGATATTTAATACAAAGTAATTTTTATTACATATAATTATATAATTACTCCATTTCTCAAGAAATATTGATTAAAAACTGGTACAGTGAAAATATATTTAGTCATACTCGCTAATATATTTGGGTTATTTGCTTAATTGGAGTTATCCTGATATTGTGTTGTTACAGAGAATAATTCTTTGTAAGTATAATTAGAAGGTGCATTAAACACATTTGCATATGAGATTTAAAAAATCTTTTATAATCAAATCAACCTAGATGGAAGGAAGCACCATTATAATGAGTACAAATAGGTAAAATAGAATAATAATGTATAATACTTAAAGTAAAAATCAACTTAAAAGCATAGATCTTATTTTTGCAAAAGAGCAACAACAAAGAAACAATTATTATTGTAATTATGTACTACTCAGTATGAAGCACCAACATGGAATGCCACATGCTCTCGGCTGAATGAGTGAGTGGGAATATTTAACTATGGAGAGGAGGCAGGGATTCTTGGTTCAGAAACTGAGAGCAAACTGTCCATTCCCCTTTCCCTCCTTCCAAAAAGGCATCTTTTTATGACACACAGACATGGCAATATAGCGCAGTGATTTACACAGTAAGGAAGATTTTCACCTTTCAGTTTCCCTTCAGTTTTGATTATGTCAAGGAGAAAGCCTTGGTTTGGAGCTAATACGTCTTTCACACCTCTCTCTCTTTTTTTTTAAATAAGAGAAAGCAGAATTTAGGCCCAGAGCCTTTGGCAGGACCCAGTATTTACACAGACTGTGACAATATTACTTCCTTCTCAGGGTATTCATTTGACATTCCATTTGTCAGGAGTAATTCTAGTTTTTCATTTATGTTAGTAATCTAAGGTTTCCTTTTTAACATAAAATTATCCAGATTTTTACAATTTACTCAAATGATTAATGCGTAATATTGCACTGGGTTTTGGGCAATTTAAGAAAATAAGGGACTGCTACCAGAAATATCTATTCATTGGTTTCCTGTTAAAAAAAAAACAAAAACAAAGGAAAAAGAGAGACCCTTTGATCAGGAAGAGAGAGGAGCAAGCCTTAGTTGAGCACACCCTTGCCCCACAGCAAAACATACACAGACCATAAGGCATTGCTGGGCACCACATGGATTATTGTGCTTACAGGCAATAGACAGAAGGCAGTGCCTTCCTGTTAGTGAGGGAGATTCTTGAGGACCACGGCCATGACCTTCTGTGACTGTAAAAATTAATGCTTGGGTTCTCTTTGATGAGATGTGAGCCTACACATTATACTTAAACTAAATCAAAATGTTCACAATTTATTTAGACCATAAGGAATGGTCAATTAATATTTATTGGAATGAATAACCTTCTTAGTGGACGGGCATCATGCCTTTAAGCATTTGGTACCACCTTCTACTCTGTGAATATATTCCAGACTTCCTAAAATAGGCTGAAAAACCTGTCATTTTATGCTGTTACTCGCTTTGCTAGCCTCGTAGTCACCCTCGTTTTTCCTGGCTCATTGTTACTGACCTTTCATTTGCTTACCCACGGCATGCTTCCGCAAGCTCAAAGCCTTGGCACATGGTTGCCTCTGCTTGGGATTCTCTGCCCTCTTTCTTGGTTCAGTTAGCTCCCACCTCCCTTTCTGTTTTAGCTCATTGGGTCCTTCATCAGGGGAATATCCTTTCATTTCTGCACCTTGCGTATTCTGGCCCATTCCTCTCTCTAATCCTATCCCATCTCTCTTCACCTGGCCTACCTAACTTCCAGCTCTGCTGGCTTCCTTCCCATTGTTCAAGCAAAGCAGGTTGTCTCCCACCTCAGACACCACACATGCTGTTCCCTCCACCTGCAACATGCTCCCCCTGGTTTCTTGGTTGGCTTTTCCTCATCCTTCAGTACCATCTCAAAGGTCACCTTTTCTGAGAGGACTTTCTTACTGTCCTAATCAAATGCACCCATCCTACCCTTAATAACTTTGTTGGAAAGTTTACCCTGTTTATTTTCTTCATGATGTTTATCATAATCTGAGTCTTGTTTTTGCGTGTGCTTTTTTTTTTTAGTGATAGAACATCGGCTTTGGACATTTTCCACCAATCCCACTCTAATCCCCGACTGTCCCCTTCCAAATACATGATGTCCATACTATTTGTCTAATACAGTAGTTCTCATCAAGGGAGATTTTGACATTTGCCAGTGTCAGGGGACATTAGTTGTCACTACTTGATGGAGGAGGAGAGCTACTGACACCTAGAAGGTCAAGCCAGAGATGCTATAGCACGCAGGATGCTCCTCCCACAACAAAGAGTTTTCCAGACCAAAATGTCAGTGCTGCTGAAGCTTAGATATTCTTGTCTAAGATCATCAAATAAGCAACAGAGAGAAAAAGTTCTTTTCAAAAGCTGAGCATTTAGGAGATGATACAAGTAAACACTACATGTAAAATATAATTATGGCTCTGTGGGTGGAGCTTAGTGGTTAGCTCTTGATACTTGCTTTGCGTGAGTAAGGCCTTGGCTCAATTCCAATACCACAAAAAAAATAAAATTAAATAAGTTGAAAAAGTTACCAGATTCAAATCTTATTCTTATTTTATTGTTGGATATATGGCAGCCTCTTGTAATCCACTTGTTAGTTGCTTTGCCTTTAAGTGATCATGGGTAAGTCTTTCATGACCTAATTTTAGTGAATGTTAGTGATTTACTAGCTAGCTAGCTCTGTGGCCTACAAAATCACTCTTGTCTGTGTAAGAATTGGTATACTAATAGTAATAGTAATAATCTAATCCAGAAGGGATTAAATTAGAAAAATATAAGTTAAGTTTCTCACAAATCCTGGCAAAAGCATAAACACTGTACCAAAGTACAGTGAACTTTGGCTGTCCTTCAGAAGAACTCAGGCAGCCAGCTCCAGCATCAAGGCATAAATGGCAAGTGGGATTCAGGAAGAGCTGGTGAAGCCGTGAGGACCTGGCTGTTGGCCTTCTGTTGGGTGATGAGATCCATCTGAAGTACTATAGCTGTGGATGAGTCAATCAAGCATCTTTCTTTGCTCATTTTCACAGGCCTTGGAGCAAGAAGAGCCAAGTAAGTCCCCTGTTAATGAGAAATCAGCATAAATCAGAATATCATAATTCATGGCCATGCCAGTTAACTAATTTACTATTTCTCAGTGAGAATTAAAATACTTAATTTAAATGTATTGTGGAAGTTGCTTGTTGATATTTTAAAACATCCAGATTTAAATAGCCTGAAAAGACTTAGAAAGCATCCTAAATAACGTATATGGAAACTAAAATTAGAAAGTACGTAGTCTAATTGCCTGTCATTGGGGCTGGAAGTGATTGTAAATGAACAATGGTCAAATTTCAGACAAACATGGAAGAGTAGACAGACAACTCAGAGTTTCTAGGAAAAATGGGTACTTTTTTTGGGTGGACTACCAATAAAAAAAATAGGACAAACTGTTAACATACAGTCCACTTTCTTGAGACAAGTCTACAGAAATACACCTACCAGTAAAATATAATATTTTAGGAACAACGGAAGGGAACATTGCCAGTGAGACACAGAATAGTGGGATTTCCTGATATGTGTGACATTTTTCTCCAGAATTCTATAGTAATTAATAATTCTGAAATTATTAGGAGGTAGAAAATGTCTGTACTTAATATTAAACTCTAACAATTAGCTAGACTATTTTAGCCATTTGTATTATATTCTGTTTAGTTTTTTCTGACTCAGGTTCTTTAGTTATTGTTTTGTATTTCAGTCATAGTTTATCAAAACAGCATATATATATATATGTATATATATATATATGTTTAGATATACTTTTTAATAAAAAGGAACTGTGTTCTGTAATTATTCTCCAGCTTGTTCTTTTGTTTACTCTATCTTGGATGTCACTTTAGGTTAGTGGTTCTCGGGTGGAAATGATTTTGCCCTCCAGAGGCAATGTCTAGACTTTATTATCATGACGGAGCTGCTCTCAGCTCTACTGGGTAGAGGCCAAGGAGAAGGCTGCAGAGGCACAAGCAACACACAGGATAAGGCCCTGTGACTGGAATTACCTGGTCCAAATGTGGTGGAAATATTCTGTACTCATGTGTGTAAATAGAAAAATGAGACCTGTTGAAACTATTCCAGGAATGGGGAGAGGGGGAAATAAAGAAGACTGATGGACGGGGTGAATTCAACTATGATATATTGTAAGAACTTTTGTAAATGTCACAGTGTACCCCCAGTTCAACAATAATATAATTAAAAAAAAAGTCAACCAAAAAAAATGTCAGTAAGGCCAAGATTAAGAAACCCTCGCCTAGGTTGATACACATAAATCTAAGTTAATATTTTGAAAAATTTCATAACACTTTGTAGTATGGTTAGGTCATAACTTTTCAACCAGTTTCCTTTAATGTAGCTTCTTACTTAGTGGCATTCATATATTTAATATTAAGAAACCAAAATGCTCCAATTTGGTTATTGACAATTCATTCTGCTTTTTCAAAGAAAAAAAAAAGACTTATCAGAAACTCTCCAAGAGGAACAGTTAAGAATTCATAGGCTTGGGTATAAAATTAGATTCTGGGTCACTGGGAGTCAAGAGAATTTGGTTTCAGTAAAATCACAGACTCATTCTAAATGGTGAGTCTTGTCTTCAGTTTTGGACTCTTTGGGATTAAAAAAGAAAAGAAAGAAAGAAGCAGCCCTATCCCTAAAGCCCTTAGTATGACTCCCTAAAACAAAGAAGGCTACTTTTGAAGTAAGTGAAATAACTTGCAGAGAAAACTAGCTCTGGTGGTCTCTACCTTCTATTTGGACATATTTTACAAAGTGCATTAGTACATTAAATCATGCTGGGTTCAACCAAAGAAAACAAAGTAAGTTTAAGTGAAAGAAATGGTATCTACCCCAAAGGATATTGAATGACTTCCAGATGCCCCTGACAATATAATTCAGAATTGCAGTGACCCTCTGGTTAACCATGAGAGCTGTACAGAAAGGATGCCCTGAAGCAAACAGATGTTGCTCCAAGAAACCAAATCTGTGCATTTCTCAAGCCCATCTTCTCTTCATGTCATGTGCGTTCCTGGAAGAATAAAGCAGAGGACTGACTCCTCTCACAGAGGTGGATGCAGGATAATGAAACCAGTGCTGTGTATGAGAGGGACACAAATCAGATGGTGTAACCCAAAGCATTGGTCTCTGCTTCGGCCCTTCCCCTGCCACTAGTTTTCTCAATAAGTAGCAAGAGTTTCAGTTTGCCTTTCCTTTTGCTCATAGTCTTTAAAAAAAAAAAAGTCATCCAAGGACAGTTCCATTATGAAAGCCTGGGCTAGGTATTTGGGTTTTGTTTCTGACCCTTCAAGTTTCTGGCCTGAGTCTTTCTATTTAAGAAATTCCCAGGGACCATCATCCTGCAATAAGCCAGACCTGCCAAAATTGCAATGAGTCCACCCTGTCTAAGGAGCTGCTAACTTTATAAGTTTGTTAGTATTTAAGAAAAGTAAGATCCCCTTTCCCATTGCTGTTGCCTTTGTAGGATCAGAGCCACACACAAGTGTCACAATACCGTCAGGATCCCTCCTTGATCATGAGGTCCATCGTCCACATGACCGATGCTGCTCGCTCTGGGATCATGCCTCCTGCCCAGCTCACTACCATCAACCAGTCTCAGCTCAGTGCTCAACTAGGCTTGAATTTGGGAGGGGCCAGTATGCCCCACACATCTCCTTCACCCCCAGCAAGCAAGTCAGCTACTCCCTCCCCTTCCAGCTCCATCAACGAAGAAGATGCTGATGAAGCCAACAGGGTAAGTTAGAATAGCCTTGGCACAGAACCTACCAGAAAATCAGAATCACCCCCTCTCATTGCTGAAAATTCTATTTGCAACATTACCTTCTTTTTCCTCATGTGTTTGAAGTATCAATTAAATTTATGATGGTTTAATTTTTTTCACTTTTATTTATTTTCAATGTAAAAGTTATTGAACAGGAAATTTGAAGACCTGGTTTCTATAGCTTGTAGAATTGAGCAAATCATTTTAACTCCTGTAGACTTACTTTTCCTAATCTGCAAAATGGAGGGTATGTACTCCCTTTCCAGAAATTCTAGACTTTCCACAAATTCTAACCCATCTCTAAGTCAGAATCCATATAAGCAACTTTCATTCAATTTATTGGCTGACCTACTGCCTCACATTTGCAAGCTATGTACTTTCAATTATGGTCATCATTTAGTAAATTCTAGTCATTTTATGTCTTTACTTTTGTTGTGGGAAAATATTTTTTAATGTGCATGGATTTAGATGCCTAGTTATGCCTAGAATGGATAATTTTAGTGAAAAAGAATACTGTAATAGTACACAATTGCTCATTATTCTTTGATGAATTCTGTGTTTTGCACCTACCCTGTGTTTGGCCTTTTACTTGGCTACTTGGTTCTAGTGATATAAAGATTAATAAGGCTGGGGGTAGGGTGTAGCTTAGTAGAGTACTTGCCTAGCATGCGCAAGGCCCTGGGTTCAATGCCCAGTGTTGGGAGGAAAAAAAAAAGATTTATAAGAGAATTACTGCTCAAGGGACTCCCCACTAGGGATGAATAGCAATGTTTAAAACTAGCTCCAGATGTGATTAGTGGTCTAATTGATGGATCTGGTGTGCTGAGCTTATAATCGATTCTGCTTGGGAGAGTGATTTGAGGAAGACTTTATTGAGAAGGTTGTATTTGAATTAGGTCTGAGAGGATACATAAAAGTTTGTGAGGCAGAAGAGAGAGGCCAGCATTCTAATACAGGGAACAATGAGAAGCAGTGGAAAATACATGTCAATTTATGGCTGTCATGAAGTTTGATATGGGGGAGGAAAGAAATGGAAGAAAGCAATGGCTTAAATGCTTTTATTCTGTGGGTAGTTGAGAGCTGATTAATTATTTGCACAGAGGAATGGCATAAGCAAATTGATGCTTTAGGAAGGTAACTTTGACTTTATATAGACTGCATTACAAAGGGAGGGACCAGAGAAAAGGGAGTCAGTTAGAAGCTGCTTTTGTTATGTTTTCTTTCATCAGAGGAAGGAATGGGCAGAAGGTATCAGATTAATGAGACATTTAAGAAGGAGAAACATTAAAATGTGGTGATGCACCAGAATTTAAAGAAGAGATTGAGTTGGGTTTCAGTTTGAGAGCCAGTATGGATATCAGTAATGAGAAGATCAACTCTGAAAGAGATGAATGTTTCCACACACACAGGGAGGATGAGTTTGGCATGTAATGGTTGAATTTGAGATGTTTACATTTGAGTCTAGAGTTCAGTTCATTGAAAATGGAACTATAGGTTTAGGGACTATTGGCACAGAAATGTGAAGACGTGGATTCTTTGCAAGTGTAAGAAGCAAGTCAAGGGCAGAAAGTATTTTAAGTAGCAAATGGAAGAAGTGGAGCCAGAGAAGACTGTAAGGAACAGTGGAGGGAGGGTAAAGTGGACATTGCAGAAAGCAAAGGGATTTCAAGATGAAGGTTTTTGGTCTTGATGGGCTAAAGATGTGCTAAAGCATTATCTTTAGCACAGCAGTAAACAGAATTGATGGATGCAGGATTGGTAATGCACAAGGACTTTACTGTGGTGAGTTGAGAAACATTAAAGAAACTCAAGGAATGTTAAGACATGGCCAGGTATCAGCTGACCATTGCACATTCAAATGGAGTCCTTTCACTCCACTCACATGTCCTTGGATCCAACTTAGCTCTGAATCAAACCAAGACCATCACATCGAAGGAGAGTCTTCTACATGACTCCTTGCTCATTTCATTTTAAGTGAGGGTCAATATTTCAAGTGAAGACAAAGAATCCAGTTTTTTACTTTTTAAACAACTTAGCTGAAAAGGAAAATGAAAATTATGGTAAAGCTATTTCTCCAGCTTTCCTAACCCATTTAAATTAACTATTCAAAAGTTTCTTTAAGAGAATTAGTTCTGAGTTTTATTTAAACTTGTGGGACTCTTCATTTCTGATTTATTCTTAAAAAGGCATGATGGTTAAGGCAAATCATGGTTTTCCAAGAGAGGCATCAAAGGTTGTTGACTTTTGAATATTTGTTTTCAGAGAATGAAATTCTTCTCCTTTCTTGGAAAAAGTTGCATGGGAAATTGCCATTGGTGAGAATACTTTTGAATGACTTTTCTTTTTTTTTTTGGTGGTACCAGGGCTTGAACTCATGGCCTCCTGCTTGCTATGTAGGTACTTTACCACTTGAGCCATGTTCCCAGTCCTGTGAGGGTACTTTTGACACTAACAGTGTCAGAGTTTTTTTCCAGGAAAAGACTATAGTTGCTTGACTCAGTTAGAAAAATATGTGTGTGTGAGTATTTTTTTTTCCTTGCTGCTAAAAGTAATTTTTCATTGAAGGAAAACTTAGCTACAATTAAAACTATAACTAAAAGCCATCCAGTTACCTTGCAAGCACAGATTCATTAAGCAGAGTTAAACAAATCACATATATTCTGAGAATTTAGGAAAAAAAGACTGAGGTCTACAGAATTATTGAATTAATTCTGTGAGTTATGGAAACCAGCCTTTTGGAGAGGTGAGATAAGCCTTGACCTATCTGTATCAAGTGTAGATGTTATCCCTCAAAGAATATAAATCTAGAAGTTTTTGTAATACTCTGAAGGTTTTTAGCTATCTGAAAAAGTTACTTATTAGCTTCCTTCCTAGAAACCTTAGTAATTGGATTAATTTCCTAATAACTTTCATTCAGAAAGTAATAATACTTAGGAATATTTGAATTTGTACTCAAGGCCATTAAAAGCCAATCTGTTAGTAATTTGAATCTTATCTCCATTGATCTTGCCTGAGTCTGGCCCTTAAAACAGATTTTGTTAAACACTTCAGAATTCTTGATGAAATTAACTCCAAAATTATCTTCAATGTTGTCATATTATAATTTAGGGGGAAAAAAATAAGGTTGAAAATCATTTCCCTTCTCGGATAAGGATGTCATGTGATCACTAAAAGCAGATGATGGTAGCAAGTGAATATGAAGTGTAGTACTATGTACATTTGGTGATTTACACCTGCCTTATGTCTTTGGTTCTAATTTCAGAGTTATTCTGAATATTTGTGGCAGTGTTCTTGTGGACAAGGGCTACCATATACAATAAATAGCTTCTGTTTAGTCTTCTTTTAGTCTTGGTGATTGTAAGTATCAACTAAGTTTTTTTTTTTTTGAACAGAGTTTCAGTCTTATGAAGAGTATCAATTTCTTTTCTATCTCCAGTTAAAGTGTTTTTGACATTTTTGTTTTTCTTGTTATTCTGTTTTTAGAAAGTCATTGTTATTTAAAAATAAATAAATAAAGCTGCCCTTTCCTTTATTGTGCCAGTGTGGCAATTATAGCTGATTTCTATTTGAGTTTCTAGAGACTTATTAGCAAAGTAACACTGTTGTAAATTTTTTTTTAAATCAGCCTTAAAAACATCATTCAGGCCTCATGCCTTGGGGCTTCACTTAAAATATTTGACTATGATCAACGTCCTAAATATTATTTGGTTTTACTTCTAACCCTCTGAAAATGTGCATGCATGTGTAATGTCGCATATATATATATAGCACTGTCTGGTACAGAGTGTTCTGTTTTTCATTACTCATAATTGCTGTTTAGAGCATATGTTGTGAATGTATTGAAGATACTTCTGGGTCTCATTAATCAATGTTCTAAATGCTAATCTCTGCTGTCCAGTTAACTCTAAGCAAATTTGCTCCTCCCCCGCTTTTGGTGGTGATTCATCTGTTGATGATGTTTAACAAAACCTTCAAAGAGCAGTTGTGGATCTGAGTAAGTCTTGCTGCAGTCTCTGCAAGTACATTACAGGCAGTGAATTTTCTCCCTGCTTTGCAGGCCATTGGAGAGAAAAGAACGGCTCCAGATTCTGGCAAGAAGCCCAAGACTCCAAAGAAAAAGAAAAAGAAAGATCCCAATGAACCGCAGAAGCCAGTATCAGCATATGCCCTGTTTTTCAGAGACACACAGGCTGCAATTAAAGGTCAAAACCCCAATGCAACCTTTGGAGAGGTCTCAAAAATTGTAGCATCTATGTGGGACAGCCTTGGAGAGGAACAAAAGCAGGTGAGACAAATATCTATTGTGGCCATGCATTAATTTAGCAAACTATTCCTAATACCTTTTCTAGTGCATAAACTCCTTTAATATGAATGTCTCTTATGAAAGTCTAAGCTATGGAATTAAAACACATACACAAATGAATCCAAACAGCTCTCTAGTTATATCAATTTCTCGTTCAGTTTAAGGGTGCATGTTCACAATTCATTCACAGGAGGGTTGGAAGAAATCCAGGCAGTAGCCTGCAAGCATAAACTTTTGATGATAATCTTTTTATTTTAAATAATGTGGAATTTTTTTCCTTTGTTCAAAAAGCGCCCTACAAAGGGATTAGGTCCATCCTGCTTGCTTTTCCATTGATCATCTTTCTGAACCCTTGTGCTATCCTGGTGGGTTTCCAAACTTTGAAGCTGCCTCTGCATGTCTCATTATTGTCCCTGGGCATTTGAAATTTTATCCCAAGTTCATTTTAAAGCTAGGCAGTGTGAGAGGTATTCAGAGATTAGCCATGCTGGTGGGAGATACTTCCTTAGAGGCCTACTTTCCTCTTCTTCCCCTCCAAACTCCTCCACACAAATGAAGAGAAGAATGGGTTCCTTGGGGGCTGGTCCTCCCCTGCTCCTTGCATGAAACTCCAATTACCATTAATAGGAGGTAACTTTTACATATCCACAGAATAGCCCCGTATTAGTGATAAAATAGAATAATTGTTTCAGGATAGAAGAGTGGGAAACCCTTGATTTTTCTTTACAAATCGTGAACTCATTGCTGGTAGCTTGTTTCCTTGGGATGGTGCAACTATTGAATTTTCCTGTTTTGCTTGCCATGAGTTTATTATGTACACAGCAGACTGATTTTCTGTCACCAAGTGGAATTCTAAGGAACTGGCAAACTGGTGCACTGAACTTTTACACTCCAGTTGCTCTTTGGTCTAACACCCCACCATCAGAGAACATTTATGAAAAAGAATCCTAAGTCATGTTTAATATACTGGGATTTATTTATGTAATCTATTGTTCCCCTCATGGAAATCTCACCTCTTTTATTGTTCCGAATTTTTTTTTTTCTCCAAAAGAAACCCAAGTTTGAAAGGCCTCCATCTTTTCACATCTGTCTTCCTCTGTACCTATTGTCATTTGTTTGTTTTTAATCCTCTGATTTGGTGCAGTTTAGGGATATATGTAAGCAAAAGAAGACACTGATGGAGAAACCCATTCCTTCCCTACTAGAATTTAATCCATTTGTGGCAAAGCCCATTCTTGCTGCCTTATTTATTGCCTTAGCATGAGGCCTTTGGCTGTGGCTCTCAAGGTATCTCTAGAAACCCAAGATCTTTCTCTCATTTGTGAGAGTAAACATTCAAATCTTGCTCCAGTGTGGGCGGCAGGGTTTTGTTTTAATATCTCTCTGCGTGTGTGTGTAACATTTAAAAATTAAAGCCAGGGAGACCAACTTTTTAGGTGAGTTATGTTTATGTGACCAAATTTGTGCAACAGTTTTATAGCTGAGAATTTATAAGCTACAGGTGGTGCTAATTGTGATCTTTTAATAGGTATATAAACGGAAAACAGAAGCTGCCAAAAAAGAATACCTGAAGGCCCTGGCTGCATACAGGGCCAGCCTCGTTTCTAAGGTAAACCTGTGTGCACTGTGGAAAGCAACCCTCAAGCATTGAACACCTAACTGCAGCTCCCCTAAGAGCCGATGAGAAAGCAACTCAAATTTGTTTCTGTTAGAGGTTACCCAGATGACGACATGAACAATAGGAGTTAATTTAAGTTGCCGGATCTAAATTGTTGCTAAAAGATTCACTGATTTTTATATATATGTATGTAGGTATCTAGGTGGATTTTAAATATATCTTATTCTTTCTTTTTGTCAAGATGTGGATCTGTGTTAATGTCCTCTATGTAAAACCTAGAGGTTGCTGGATGTAGTGGGGTACACTTGTAATCCCAGCCCTCAAGAGGCTGAGGCTGAGGCAGAAGGATCAAAAGCTTGAGGCTAGCCTAAAAAACTAACCAAAAAAGGGAGGTGTGTTTGTCAGGCATTTTCAGACATCATATCATACATTATCCAATGGTTACATTATCAAGTAGGCAGTGGTGCATTTTTTATCAAACTTGCACATCACATAAATAAACATCATGATTATTTAAAATAAAGTTATGCCCAAAGTACTCAGACAAAAAGTGAATGCAATGTATTATACATAGAATGCACTACAGACTCTGATGTATTATAAAATACACTAATTTCCAAAGCAAATGCTGCTCCAGATGACTTTTCCTTGATCCAAAAGGAGTGTGAGCCATTTTATGGTTACTATTGTTACTATTGTTAGGATGCTGCTCACAAAGAAATCTCATGAGAAAAGTCTCATGTCCAAGAGCAAAGTTCAGTGGCAGGCTCGAACTGCCAGGATGGCCGGGGAAAGATGGCGCAGCCCAGACGCTGGGTGAGGCGTGGCATTTATAGAAGGGGTGGGTTAAGGAGGTTAGCACATGCGTGGTAGTCTCTGGTAGGGGTGGGGCTGTCTTAGAGCACGGGAATTTCTGTTAAGGGTGGGGCTGTCCTTGGGAGTTTCTCAAGTGAGGTCTGAGGATAAAATGGCTGCCAATTTACAAATGGTGACATTATTGTTCTATCATTCCCCCATTTTTTCTTTAATGATGGGGGTCGGGGCTGAGGATCGGGAATTGGGGTGAAGCATCAGCCTCTTAGCTGATTCCTGCTGGCAGGGGTTGCTGTATGGGGTAAGATCCTCAGACTACAACTGGTTATGATACAAGGGAGGAAACTTAAAAATAGGAGAGCAAGAAACATAGGCATTAGGATGGGTATTGGCCAGAAGAACTACTGTGAAATGTTGTTCCCTAGACAATTTCAAGGGTCTTCCAATTCCCTTCTCCATTTTTCTAACTGTTCCTTGAGAGGTGCCACCACTGGGGGATCCCATTGAGCTTGACAGCAGTGGGTGTCGTGAGAATGACCAGATGGTCCACCGAAGTCCCAATGGAGAAGGTAGAAGATCCTTTAGGAGAACAAGATCCCCTGGTTTAACAGAAATTGTTATAGGGTGGGGCAGAATCTGATCTGTATGTTTTTTGAGAAGTTCCTTGAGAAGGTTAAGATAAGGTAGGTAGTCAGCCAGAGGAGCAGAGTCTGTTGGAGGCAAGTTTTCTAAGAGGAATGGGTGGCCATACATTATTTAAGACCCAAATAAGGAATATCAGAAGGAGCATAAAAAGGTGTCTGCTAAAGGACTGCATACCTAGGGATCTAAATTCTGCAAAATCCTGTAACTCCCAAGAAAGCTCTAAGCTGCCTTATGGTATGGGGGGGAGAGGGAAATTAAAGATTGGGTCAATGCACTCATGACTCAGGGAGTGAGTCTGTCCCTTTAAGGCCACACCTAGGTAGGTGACCTGTGGGAGGCAGGGGCTGTCAGGATTTAAGTTAAGTGTAACACTCTTGGATAAAAGAGAGCTCTAGCTCATTTTTAATATAACTTTACCTTTTTAACTTTGTAAATGTTTGTACCATATTTAGATAAAGTATAGACATAACACAAGGTGGTAATTTAAGACACATAAGCAAATATGTAAATGAACTCTGATTTAGTAGTACTTAAAGCTTGACAAGATCAGCAGAAAACACAATTTCTTTGATCAAATCTTTTTCTGTAATAGTTTTTTGTAGATGTTACTCAGAGCAGAACAATATTAAGATAACCTTGTTACTTTATAGACCTAGAGAATTTGATTTTGGTTTGACATGACCCTAAAAATCTTTTAGACAACTCTTAGATTATAGTCAACTTTAACTTTATCACACATCAAAGCTTTTTATTATACACTTTTAAAACTTACTCAGACCTTCATACAACATACTAAACCCTTTGATGGCTTGTCCTTATCCCTCCTATTTGAAACAATCTTTAGGACAAACTCTTCTATACAAAATCCTTTCTCATCCAAAAACATTCCTTTTTCCTTTAACTTCTCAAAAAATGCATTCACTACCTATCTGTATCCTTTCCAGTTGTTTACTTTGTAACTTGTATTTTAAAATTAACTTTTATAAGAATTTTAGATTTATTATAGAGGCTGAAGCAACTAAGTAGTAGCCCTTGTTGTTTTAAGGAATTTATGATAGACATAAGGCCTCATTGTCCCTCAGGCTTGAGGGGATATTGTTTTGGGTGTGGAAACTGTGAGGGATTTTTGAGTTTTATTTGAATAGGGAGGGCCATCCTAGCTCGCCCTACACTCATCTCATCAGTCCACACTGTGGAATCTATTTGTTCTTGAGGGAGGGGGCAGCAGAGATAGCTGCCTGGGGGGAAGAGAATTTGAGCTTTTAGTTGAGATAGTAAATCCCATCCCAGCAGAGTCACTGGAGCTTCAGAAACTATGAGGAAAGAATGACAGAAAAGGAGGTCTCCCCAAGATCAGGCTAGAGGCCGGGTAAATTAGCACTTTAGGGGATGACCAGATTTGCCCTGAACGATAACTTTTGTCATTGGACCAGGGACCCAGAGAGAAAGGTAAAACAGAGAAATGAGCTCCACCGTCTAACCGGAAAATGACCTTTTGTTTTTCTGCCATCACTGCTACCCCGAGGCTCCTCAACATCAATGCCAAGAAGTGGAGTGTGGACAGGGGGCCAGGACCCATCAATCCATAGGAGGTGGCACCTCATCTAGAAGTGGGGGCACTTAGACCTCCAGTGGTTACCTTTGCAGAGAGGGCAGGGTCCCGGTTGAGGGTGGGGCTGTCTCCTGTGCTGTCCCCTCTTTTGAGCATCCTCTGCAGAAGTGCCCCGCCTATCCACTGTGGTAGCAAGTTCAGAATGCAGGTGGGGCCCTCTCTGAGAGCAGCAATGAGGCCATGGTGTCTCTTATCTTCTTCTCTCCTGTTAGTAACATTCCAGACATACAGACATAGCTATAAATACAGACATGGCTAGGTGTATTACTTGGTTCAGTGACTTTTCTCCATCAGCCACAGACTGAGTTTTTTACAAATATCTGAGACTGACTGTGTTAAAAATTTATCTTTGAGGAGAACCTCTCTCATCTGTGACTCTGGGTCCCTTGTGGTATGCTTTTTGATAGCATCCTTAAGATGCTGCAGAAAGGTAAGGGGATTTTCTTCAGAGCGTTGCTATAAAGAAAAGTTGTTATTTCACATTGACACCTGATACTCTGGAGAGCAGGTCTCTGAACCATTCTGGGCCTCAGTTTCTTCACTTGAAGAATGAGGGATCTGTTCTAGGTTAAACTGCTTCGTTCCAGTATGAGATGGCTGAAGTGACATTAATGCCACTTATCTTCCTTACCATTTTTTTTTTTTTTGATTTAGCAATGCTGGGGAATTGAACCCAGGGCCTTGCACATGCTGGGCAGACATTCTCCCACTGAGCTACGCCCTTATCCCCAAATACTTTTTTCCTCTTTCCTTTGGCTGTACTGGGGCTTGAACCCAGGACTTTATACCTGCAAAGTGGCACTCTACTGTTTGAGCCATATCATCAGCCCCCTTTTGGTGTGGATCTGTCTAAGGGACTGCCTGTGCCCCTGTAGGTAGGCACATTTATTTCCTCATTTCTAGGTGCCACTAGTATTGGGGCTCATTGTAAATGATAATCATTTCCAACCTGAGTGGCCTGGGCCAGAACCCATTGTCTTTCTAATGAGATAAGAATCTAGTCTAATAGAAGTACAATATCCTTTTATGTCACTTGAAAGGTTTGGATCACAGAGATAAAGGCTTGAATGTATTTGTCTGGGCATCAGTATAGCTGTCCAGATGTTTTTTAATTTCCCTTAGATCTGATAGCTGGAAGGGGACACAGACTCGCCCTCTTCCTACCATTGCCTGTTGAAGGCGGAAGCACCCATTAGGAGGTTCTGAATATTGGGATGGCTTAGAAGGTAGGGCAGAGGGTGCAGCAGTAGGGGTGGGAGCCTTGTCATTGATAAGGGGCTTTTCTGGTCCTCCTTTCCATGTTTATCCTGTGGCTTACAAAGAATGGCCAGCATTTGAGTATCTAAATAGCAATTGTGGAGCCAATTCGAAATGAAAGAAAATTTGTATAGGGGACCTCAGTTCACTTTTTTCCCTTTTACAGAAAAGGTCTAACTGGAGTATGGTATTGTAATTTAAGGAACCCTGTGAAGGCCACTTCTCTTGGTCACCCAAGGCATACTGAGGCCAGGCCTGAGTACAAAGCTTTTAACATCTACCAGCCAGAAGACTGGAAGGTGCAGGTCCCATCTAGAAAGAACAAAATGCTAGGATCCTGCCTTTAAGCTAACAGTAGGCAGCCTCTTTAATAAAGGCTACTTTTTTAACAAAGGAATAAATCATCCATAGAGTTAGAGAAGGGCATTCAGAGGGCATCCTGGGCCAATAACAGTACCATACTGTCCATTTTGCGATTTTTGGGACCATAACCTTGGGCTAACAATTAGCTCACCGGGGCTGGATCCGGTGCCCTGAGGTGTGAGGTGGGGCTAGGAGCAGGGCATGCTCAAGGCACTGACCCCCTCCACACACATCCGGGACAAGCGAGCCTGTCACCTAGGCCTGATCCTGCGGCATGTCACCCTTACCCCCTTCCTGTGTACTCTGCGTGCATTTATTCTAGGGGAAGTGGTGGTGGGCCACAACCACCGCCATGTGCGGCTGGCGGCCTAGGATGTGTGTCGGGTTGGCCTATGGATTCTCTTAGCTAAGGCAGGCATTCCTGCTGTGCACAAGCAGGCCTATTTGCTTTCCCTCCTCTCCTGTGTGGGTGGAGTTAGGGCATTAGCAGGGCAGCTGTAGTTTTTTTTTTTTTTTTGTAAGCACTTTTACCTAGCAGCTGACTTAAAGTTACTTTAGACTGAGAGGCCTGGCAAACTAGTTGTAATAACTTAAGTCATAAGGCACCATGCTACAAGTTTTTCATGGGAGCTGGGTCCCAGTAAGCCCAGGGAGGGGAAGGCAGACAGAGACAAAGAACACGTGGTGAGACCATGGAAGAAGCAGAAAAGGTGTCCTGATATCTTAGGTAAGGGAGGGTAAGGCAGAGCCTGGAGGCTTGACACACACCTGAGGGATTAGCCATCACCTGTGTCTCTAGGTCACTCCCATTGACTGGTACTGGAACACTTTCAGCAACACGAAACCTCCACTCTCTGGTTGCTGTCTCAGGAAAAAGGGGCATTAGACAAGGCGGAAAAGATAAGCAGTTGTCAGATGCCATAATCAAACAGGACTTCCCCAACGTAGCATGAGGCATACCTGAATAAACCCCAGGTTTGGTCTCAGCTTACGGGGAGGGAGTATGAGCTCTTCCAGAGCTGGAATTGTCTTGAGGCCAGAGTTGGCAAGGAGTGGTTTGACACCATGATGGGAATGTCCCTTAGGAAAATAGGAAGAGACAAATAGCCTGAGCAGCACAAGAAGTTGCTTACATGGGGAAGGAGGGGGTTCAGGAGAGGATTTGGTTCATTTAGAAGCTGGTTTAGAGACTAATAGAACCTGCGCAGGGGAACAGGAAGTACAGGGCAAGGGTTTGGTGTGGAGATAGGAAAAGGATTGGATGTAGGGTATTTTCTTCTATTTACCAGTGCACTCACAGAAATTGTATAAATCCCTTAAAATATTGGGATTGAAAGTGCCATTAAGTGCCCATTTGGAGACATTGTCTAATGGGTGTCGGGGCCAGGCCTGATTACAGAGAAAAATGAGCTTTCGGGGCTTAAGATCAGGCATGAGGCATAGGGGCCCAAGGTTGACCAGAAGATATCACAATGGGGAGTCTGAAGGATTTTTGGATGGTCCAACTCCCATGGTGAGGCCTGACCTGAGAGATATGGCAGGCATCTCCAAAATATCAGGTCCTCTGGAGAGAGAGAGAGAGAGAGAGAGAGAGAGATGGAGTACCCAGAGGGAACAACTTTACCATCAGGGTCCAAAGTCCCTAGTGGGGAACCTGCTTTTCAGGGGTGGGAATGAGCTGAGACCTAGCACTAGGATTTCGAGGAAATGAAAGAGAAATCACAACTCTGCATGTGAGGACTCACCGAGAGATGACCTTGAGGGAAGATTGGCCAGTGGTGGATGGCAATTGGAGGCACGCTGGGGTGGAGGAAATTCCCTGTGAACTGTGAGAGAGTGGCGTTTTCTAGGATCGGGGGTTACAACAAAGCAGCTCAGATCCCAGAGGAAGGGAATGGGAGTTGAGAGAGAGAGATAGCAGGATGGGGTGGGGGAGGCCAGGAGAGCAAGGTCAGTGCCGGGAGTGCACCCAATCCGAGTCATGGCACCAAAATGTTAGGAAAAATGCCACTCACAAAGAAAGCTCACTAGAAAAGTCTCACATCCAAGAGCAAAGTTTAATGGCAAGCTTGAACCACCAGGCTGGCCGGGGAAAGATGGCACAGTCCAGACTCTGGGCAAGGCGTGGCTTTTATAGAAGGGGGATGTTAAGGAGGTTAGCACATGCGTGGTAGTTTCTGGTAGGGGTGGAGCTGTCTTAGAGTGAGGGAATTTCTGTTAAGGGCGGGACTGTCCTTGGGAGTTTCACAAGTGAGGTCTGAGGATAAAATGGCTGCTGATTTACAAATGGTGACACTATTGTTCTATCAACTATTATTTTTACAGTGCTGGGGATCAAATCCAAGCCCTCACACATGCTAAGCTGAGCTGTATCCCCAGCCCCAAGCTCTTACATCCTTTTAACACTTAATCATCTTTTGCCTTCCTGGAATTTAGACAGGCTTCAGGGAGGACATGTTTTTCCTGTTCATACATTTCTTCAGGGAAGCAGAGATGCCAGTTGATGGGTCATTGTCCCCAGTGGAACCTAGGTCCATAAAACAATGTTAAAAGGGTTTACTCTCTTTTTTCCTCTTCCTCCTGAATTGTTTCTTTTGTTAAGCTCTACCACTGGCAGTTCTCTGAATCCAATCAATAGAGGTCCTCCTGCCTTTGTTGACAGCTCTTGGTACTCTTCCCACTTCATTAGAAAGAGAAAAATTTATCAGGTTCATAGCAAAAGCTTTTTCTGAGTCTCTAAAAAATATACTGATCCTGAACTCAGATTTGCATATGGGCAGAAAACAGATCATGTGGTCTATGGATACGATAGTATACATAAGAGAGAGGTCTAGTTGGTGGTTCACTGTGCCTGTATTTCTTCAGTGGATCATTTATTCATTCATTTACTTAGAGGCAAGTATAGGTAATCTTTGTGCATTAGAGCATGAGTAATTGACTATGCATAGATTTAAGCCAAGAACCACTATCTCAAAAGGAAATAGTAACTATGATTGGACTCATTGAGTCTATGACTGACTTAGAAGGGATAACATAAAACTTATACATTATGACTGGCATCAGGATTCAGAAGTATTTCCAGGTGGGCTTCAAGGACCATAAAAAAACCAACAGGACAGAACTTAAAAAGAGTAAATCTAAAATACCACTTATTTGTTTTTAATTTAATAAATGCTGCATGTGGAATTTATATTCAGAGACCCAGGAGGTGACTGAAATAGTCCCTGAGGTATAAGTTTAAATAATTTCAACCTGAACCTGAAATGTGAAGTAGCTGCTAATATAGTGACCTCACAGGAAGCAGCATCTAGTTATGGTCACACCTGAAGACATGACTCTGGGGGTTGAGGGTGTAGGTCAGCGATAGAATACATGCTTAGCATGTTAGTATGCCATTGTTCTACGTTCAATCTCCAGCATCCCCCGCCAGAGATAATTGTCTGTGTTGTGGACCTATCAGTTTAAAGAGATGGTGACTAACTGAAGGCCCTCCAGAGTGTCACCTCCGTGATTGTGAGGACTAAAAATCAATCCTGTTGAAATAATTAAAAGAATCTGGGAGCTAAAGATTTGGAAACACAATCTTAGTCTTCCTGCACAAAGGCAATGATGTAAAGGATCACAGCAATCATAAAAATTATCATAGAATTTTACATAATTACATAATTTATGCAGTTTTGATCTTTGCACCCTAAGTAGGATATTCATCCAAGGGAGTTACAGGAAGGAAGGTTTCAGTCTTGTTACACTGTCAGTAACACTAGGGTTGCATCGTATTCCTTAGCTTCTATGTGCAGAGTCTGGGACACTCCCTTCCCCATCTCCACTTAAATTGTGACTCTGCTGTCACTTTTAGTCTTCAAGGAAAGACTTCTTTATGGAAAACCATAAAGAAGTAAGCCTGGTAAGCAAGGAGGAACTCTACAATTACCTGCCAATCTCCACTTACCATTGAAGTGGCACCTTAAAGGCATAATGGTGCCATGGCCCAAGTATCAAAATAAACCTTGCTTGGTTTCGTCCTTAAGACTGTTTGGTGATTTTTAAATATTAAAATATGTAAGAGTTACATGAATGTTTGTATGAGTAAGACTGTGTGTATTCTGCTTTAGGGTCATCTGGTTTCTGAAGATAATTTTGAGTTTTTCTAGGCATCTCTTATCCTAAGTAAAAACAGGCCCCTGCTGGGCTTTTGTAATGGAGAGAGCCTTCCTTAGAGGGGGTGCTTTATAGTGATAGCTATTCAAGCCAAAGCCAGCAGTGATGACTGCCTCTTTGGGTGATGCAATATAAAGTAACAGTCACACTCATCCAGTAGCAGGATTTTTAAAAATCTGAGTCACAAAAACTAGAAGTAAATATTAAAAATCTCTAAAGATGGTGGATGGCCACTTGTTGCCTCCAAATGCATCAGCAAATCCAGCCACCCCCCCACCCACTGCTACTTCCCCTTCTAACACCCCCCTCCCACAGATTTTGTGAAAAATAAAATAAGAATATTGTCTTTAAGGTGAAGCATTCCAATCACTGTTGCATTTGTAAAGGAATTTATTTTATAGAAGTAACTGTGTGTTTTCAGCACAAAATGGAATTGGTAGTCTTTTTCCACGATGAACCCTACATTTGCCATGTACATTTGCCATGCATTGTAACAGGTTGTTGAGTCATTTCATTGGACATTGTTCTCCTATCTATGGCCCCTTTGATAAGATCTGGAAATCTTTGAAAATAGTAATAAAACATTCCTAAGGTTGTAAAATACTTCAGTTTAGTATGTCTGAGAAATCTAATTATGCTTTTCTTATATTCGAGCAAGCACTGTTACAAATAATTACATAAACGTGGGATTTTTGAAGTTTTCTATTACCAGTAGCTTGTGGCAGTAGTCATTAATTAATTAAAATAGCTAACATATACTATGCGCTTTCCAGGGGCCAGATACTATTCTAAATACTTAACACATGAGTTAATTCAATTCTTATAACCTCTACCCAAGGTCAGTACCACATAGTGCCATGTTATAGACGAGGAAACTTAGGAATAGTGGGTGAATTAACCTCCCCCAAGTCACAGAGGTGGTCATTAGTAGAGCTGGATTTTGACTCAGGCAACCTGTATCCCATTGTTTTTCTGTATATTATGGTACCTCCGTGGTGAGGTTGTATATGGGCCTATGTGCTGAAGAACTATTGTTCTTAACTCTGTGTATCAGTTACTTTTGCTCCAGTGGTACTGTGTAACAACCAGCAACCATGCCCAGTGACTTCAAAGAGAAGCATTCATCTCAGAGAGTACTAGGTAGCTGGCTCATTCTTTGGATCTAGTCCTGCTCCTCTGTCTGGGGGCAACTTGCAGATCACAAAGGAAGTGACTGAGTCCTTCACATACATGCAGTTGGTGGCCATGAGCTGACTCTTGCATGGGGCATTTGGGCCATGTCTGTCCTTCGCACACGGTGGTGGTAGATGCCAAGAAAGTGAGTGGAAGGGTGCACAGTCTCTTGAGACCTCAGCTTGGAACTGGGGCAGTGTCACCTTCATCCCATTCTGGTGGCCATAACAGAAGCACCAGGCCAGTCTAGGCTCAAGGAGCAAGGGAATTTGACTCCACTTTTAGGAATTGCTAAACAGTCACCTGGCAAAGGCCATGGCTATTTTTTAAGTCAATTTATGATACTTAAAAATACTTAGATATTTTAAATATATACAAGTGATAACATTCTGAAACTCTTTCCCCACCACATGTAGGCTGCTGCAGAATCAGCAGAAGCCCAGACCATCCGGTCTGTACAGCAGACCCTGGCGTCGACCAACCTGACCTCTTCTCTCCTTCTGAATACTCCACTGTCTCAACACGGAACAGTTTCAGCCTCGCCTCAGACGCTCCCACAGTCACTCCCTAGGTCGATCGCTCCCAAACCCTTAACCATGAGACTCCCCATGAGCCAGATTGTCACATCGGTCACCATTGCAGCCAACATGCCCTCGAACGTTGGGGCTCCACTGATAAGCTCCATGGGGACAACCATGGTTGGCTCAGCAGCCTCCACCCAGGTGAGCCCTTCGGTGCAAACCCAGCAGCAGCAGCAGCAGCAGCAGCAGCAGATGCAGATGCAGCAGATGCAGCAGCAGCAATTGCAGCAGCACCAGATGCATCAGCAAATCCAGCAACAGATGCAGCAGCAACACTTCCAGCACCACATGCAGCAGCACCTGCAGCAGCAGCAGCTCCAGCAGCAGATCAACCAACAGCAGCTGCAGCAGCAGCTCCAGCAGCACATCCAGCTGCAGCAGCTGCAGCATATGCAGCACCAGTCTCAGCCTTCTCCCCGGCAGCACTCCCCCGCCACCTCGCAGATCACATCCCCCATCCCCGCCATCGGGAGCCCCCAGCCAGCCTCGCAGCAGCACCAGTCACAAATCCAGTCTCAGACCCAGACTCAAGTATTACCACAGGTCAGTATTTTCTGAAGACGCCCGTGGCAGGTGGATTTGCGTGCATCAAGAAGAGTGGCGTAGGAGGGGAAGGTGGACAGGGCTGAAACTTGTATGCTGGCATTGGTTATGCAGAAATGTAACAGATCAAACGGTCCTCTCAAATGTCTATTAGATAGGCAATAAGAACTACAGGATAGCTGGATAACATCTTTTAGCTGACTATAAATCACTTTGTTTTTAAACAAGAAAAGCTGTGCTCTTTGATGTGATGCCTTTTTTATTTATTCAGGCTATACCTACAATATGTGAATCAAACCGTTTAATGAATCTCGGACATATTGATGACTATAAACTGGCCTCTCTGAGTCACAGACAATGGCCTTATTTCTCCAGAAGTGAGTAAACCACACTTCCAGGCTATTTGAACTTCCGAAGCCCTAAAAAACTAACTAAATAAATAAAAGCACAGTCGTAACTACCTGAAATACGAAACTCCAGTTTCATACAAACATTTGTATGATGTGAATAGTTGATGGCATTTTTTTTGTCATGAAAAAAGAAAAAAATAATGTAAATCACAGACTTGCCAAAGCTCTTATTTTTTTCCTAAATCTCTCCAGAAAAATAATGCAAGTGATTAGATTCAATTATTGACTTATTTCCACGTTTTAATCCATGACTTCTCCAAATCAAACTGCAGTATATGTTGTAACAATATCTATGACCACTGTTTGCCCATTACATCCATTCCAATTAGAAGAAAAGAAATGTGAATATTATATTCCGTGTTTTGAGTGACAAGTTTCAAAAAAAAAAAAAAACACTGTATTTTTAAAAGGGAAATGCACTTAAATGAAAACAGTTATTTCAAAAGTTAAGATTTAAAAAGAAAAAGCAAGAGTTTTTATTATGATGTAATACTGGTAGAATATTTAAAAGGCACACTACATCTGAATAATCAATGTAAATATTTTCTTTCCAAGTTGTAAGTTTTCATATCATGTGTTGTAAAGTTTTCCTAAACGAGCTTTAACGTAAACACTGGTGACATAAACCATTCATTGCTACGTTGCTTATTGTGTTTTTATGCTGTTTTATACTTTTTTATGAGTTACGATAGCAGCAATTAATTTGTTTGTATTTTGCTTAACTAAAACAAAATGCTTTTATCTTGCTATAGAATAAACACATTTCAGTAAAAACTGTGGACTGTATTTTGATGCAACAACAAGGAAACTGTTCACTTTTCAAATAAAATGGTCTGTCAAATTTCACTTTTGGTTCCTTGAATACTATGAGATGGGGAAATACGGCATATGACCAATTTTGTTTGAGTCTGAGACTCTGCTTCCCTTTTAATTTGGAAACATAATATTCATAGCTAAGAATTCAGATTTCACAGCTAAAATCTGGGACCCTTAAAAAAATACAGGAAATATTTTCTTAATTGTCTTTTTGTTAAGATGCAAGTACAAGGTAAATTCAGGGGGAAAAAACTGTCTTCTATTTAGGGCTAGAACTAACTATGCTTGCGTCGTTGTTGCTATGAAAATGAATGGCAAATTCCAATTTTAAAACCAAAATAATTATTTGAAGGCCCACTGTTCTTCCTTTTTTTTTTTTTACTCCGTAGTGGCTTCTCTTTGAGAGCCGTGTGACCACGATTCCCAGTTGTCTTGCATGATTAATTACAGCATCTGTCCTGTCAGAAGCTATAATGAAGAGGTCTTGATAAAAATTGTAAATTACCACTGGCAACAGTCTTAAACTGCTTATGATAAAATGAAAATTAAAAACAGCAAGTGTCAACCCTGACCAGAATCCTAATCTAGAAAGAACGAAGCTGTGCCTGGTGCTGTCCAAAGCTACTGTGTGCAAGACATTCAAAAATAATAGAATACAGATTCCTCAAAGTTGTTGTATTTCAAAGAATATTTACTGTATGTTGTGGGTTATGAATAATGAATTTGGCTTTCAATATTTCATAATCCTCTCGTACTCTGTATTATGTACAAATATTGAACAGCAAGAAATTCTAATTATAAATTTATAGATTTCTTGCTGTAGAAAAATTTATGTCTGAATTGAAGCTTTTCATAGGATGTATTAGTTGACAGGTATCCATGTTCAAACAGCCTTAGAAAGGTGCCTAATCACATCTTCGAGGGGACAATTGTGTTCCACAAAGAAATGATGTGTTTGCATCAGACCCATCAGAAGCCAAGCTGATGGTAAAAGATTTCCCATGAATTGAAGCTAACATTACATAACAATAAGAACCATTTTATATTCTGTTGTGAAACCTTTAGACAAATGTCTTCAAAATTAATTGCTAAACTACATGTGACAGTAATTGTGTATTAGTTCTGTAATTGTCATTTTGAAAACCCATGAAGTATTACTTGGAAAAAATGTCACTAGTGATAAGAATTAATTGCAAGTGAAGTCTGTTTTCAACTGTTTGCAGTTAGAGGCGGGTGTTGTAGCATCTATTAAATGGTTTTATAAATCTTAGGTTTTATCATATTTGATTAAATGCTGCTAAGTCACTGACAGTCAGTTCCAGGGGTGGAGGGGAGAAGATAGTTTAATCACAACAGTTTAAAAAATTAATCACAAGGCAAAACTTAGATATTTGAAATGTCAAAAGGCTTAAATCTTATAAAGATTCCCACAGCCTTGTTACCAAATTATTTTTCTCAGGATTCACAAAAAAAGCATATTGTGAATCGACTTCTGTCTTAATTTATACATGTGGCTGATTTCTATTCCTGAGACTTAAGTAGTCCTTGGTACACTTTTTGTTATTGTTATCAGGGTAATGAAAAATCAGCATGAGAAATGTGGCCTATGATTGGTGTAGACCTCTTAAATGCCTCACAAATGTTCAGGAGTCTCCCTGTCACCCCTGACCTCTGTCACATATGCACACCTTGTCTTCCCCCCTGCCATGGGGACATTATTTTATTACTCTGGCTAAACATGTTCCTTTTCTGCATTAACCTGTACTGCTGTATGAAGAAAGAACAGGAGTTTTTACTTTTGGCTAACACAGGGTCATTAGTTCCCGACTCAGAACAAAAGCTTAAATGCCTTCGTGCAGCATAATTTCTGCAATATATTACCACCTGATGGAGGTCTGAAGGCTTTCTAGACAGATGGATTAATATCTCAAGTTTAAGTAGGAGTCCTCTGCTGTGTCCATTCAGTGGGCTTTAGACATTTAGACGTCTGAATGGTTTCTTTCCCATTTCTCACTTCATGGAGCATTTTTCAGCACTGGACTTCAATCTAACCTTTCCTCCCCCACCCCCACCCCCCTTTGTTTGGCTTTTGTTTTGCAACAGCTGTTATTATCGTTTTTGGTCAGCTGTGATTGCTGGAGGCAAAATAGGACCAGATGGTGTTTTGCTATGCATGAATGGAGCGTTAGAGGAGTTGGGGCTGAATAGGCCAAGTTTGAATGGTGTCTATGCACCACCTGCCTGCCTTCACCATGGCGCACACATCACAGTAGCATGATCCGTCTCAGACCTACTAGAATCCGATGGGAAGTGGAGAGCTGGGGTGGATTTTCCCCATATTTATTGATCTTCCATGCACTAACAGAATAATGCAGTGTACAGTCAATTTGAGTTAATTGCATATGACACAGCACAGACATGTAATCTATCACTCTGGAATACTGGTTCACTTTAAGGATTTCACTGCTACACACACACACAGTAATAGCAAAAATTAATGGGCAAAGTAGGCACAAGTTTAAAAAAAGTCTGCCCAAAATAGTAGACATCAGAGTCTGAGGCTGAGGTTTACAGGGAGGGGGAAGAGAAGTTAAAATTCTATTTATATCAGCCAATAATTTGAGGTAAAGAAAACCTGTAATTTTGATTTGAGTAGGAAGCTCTCCTATGTGTAGGTTCTCCATCAAATATTGCACATTTGTAAGATGTGCCACACAGATATGTAACCGGACTTGAATTCTCTTAGAAAATATTAACTATGGAAGTTTTTTCTTCCCTGCCCCTCCAGTAGAGCTGGTTTTATTGAGCTCATGTCAAGGATAAATTCTTCCCTGAATGTTAAAGCTGGTGGGCAGGGTTAGTAGACTGTGATCCTTAGGTGAGTGGATTGTGTGTCAGTGTGTGTTACTGAGGAGAAGTTTATCCATCCAGGAGAAGTGGGATCAGACATGCAAGCAGACAGCTCCATTTGCCTAAGGCCCTAATTACTTAAATTTACTTCTGCAACATGCAAAACACTGATAGGTCCCAAAGGAGAGGCAAAAATAAACAGAGCCTTCTGTTTACTTTGCATAGGTCAGAAATTTTCCATAATAAAGACTTAAAATATACTAACAAGGCCATCCTTCACTTGAGGAGTTTTTGGGTTTTTTTGTGGAAGGGAAGGTATCCACTGGCCAGAATGGTTAGTGTAACAACCAGAAATATAAAACAAGTGTGTGTGTGTGAATGTGTGTGCTAATCTGAGAAAATGAAAATTCATTTAGGAAGGGAAAAGATTGCAATTGGTTAGGAGTATTAGAAAAAGCTGCATGAATTGATTAGTATTTAAGTGGTGCCTTGAAGGTTGCAGATATTTTCATTAGGCCAAGATGGAAGTCCTACCCTGGTAGAAGTAGGAGCCATCTCCAGCCAGGGGGATGAAAATGGGAGAAAAGCCATTCAGGTTGAAATCACAGGACCTCACCATCAGAAGAAGATCCAGAAAAAATGGACACAATACTTTTGTAGAGGTGAGTGGTTGGGGGGAAGTATCGGAAAAGAAGTAGGGGTCATATTTGTAGATGGTCTGCTGGGGATTTGTGCTTAACTCAAGCACTGAAGGTATCCAGGTAAGGAAGGTATGGTCAGAGTTGACTGAATGCATGAAAGGTTTTATCTTACTTTATTTTTAGAAGGGGATATCTAGTTGGCACTAAAGACTGAAACCAAAAATAGAGCAAGATCCTCACATGAAAAAAATTCCTTACTATTTGGTTATTCACATGCACAAATAAAGTCATCACTTCATGCTCTCTCACACACCACTCCCTTCTTCCTGGTGGAAGAATACTATCAGGAAAGCCAAAACAAGACATTTTTGGTGGTAACAGTAAAATAAGCCTTATCCTTATATTAGCAACAAGAGAGAGATCATTTTCTGTTTCTGCTGTGAAAAGAAAGCTATTTTCACCACTGGTAAAAAAAAGTACCTCTCAGTGCTTGAACTCAAATGTGATGAAGGATGAAAAGAAGCCCTTGCTTTGTTGCTGAGTAAAACCTCAGGCGGCACTGGGAGGGATGTTGGTTATGGTCTCAATTTAATTTCAAAGAAGAACCTTCATAGATAGAAAATGTGAATGTGGATGTACACTTCTTAGCAAAGGAATAATGCTCTTTTGTAAAACATCTCATTATCCCTAGCATTTGTATAGCACTCTATACTTTTCAAAGCAATTTTCTGTGGATTACTTCATTCGTTTCCCTCTCTAGATAGAGCAGGAGTTAACCTCACGTAACAGATCAGGAAACTGAGGCACCGAGGGAGTTGTGGCTTGTTCTAATATCTCTTTCTGTAAGAGACATAGAACTGGAATGGACATTTTCTTACTTGAGCTCTCGTGTTATTTTATATGCTTCCAAATATTTGTATTTATATGGCATTTTGGTGTCTATTCATGTATTTGTATACATCCTATGTGTGTGTAGGATGCTTGTGCATGTAGATAGGTGACTGAAATCCATCACAACACCAAACAGTAATTAATCCATGTTCTCCTCATGGCTAGGCAAGCAGTAAACCAGAGAAAGTGCCACCTAACCCTCGTTCTCAATGGGGCATCACGCCACACGGCACTTTTTTTTTTTGGTGTGAATACTTTCCAGTCTGATTGTTTTCCCTCCCACAATCTTTTTCTGTCATCATTTTGTATTCGGGCAAACAGCTTTGATTTGTATTCAAGTGTTAGGACTCCAGGTGCCACATAAATGCCAAGACATAATATTGGTCTACATGTTTAAAGAAAAAAACAGTAAGTTTCAAAGAAGACAGAGAAGGGTGAGCACCAAGTAGGTGTGCATTGCTAGGCATTATTTAAAGAGTCCAGTGAAATGATCTGGTATTGAGCATGGAACAACATGGGGAATGTGTGCACTGGGAATTTGGCAGTAATAGTCCTGTACAATGCTTTGCGATCTACCACTGTTTCTGAGACCACATGCCCTTGCTAAGTGGAGTGTATTCTACTGTAGGCAGCCACTTGTCAAAGGAGGTATGGCCCTCATCAACAAGATTTTATTGTCTTAATTTTAAATAAGCAAAGCACTAAAGCTACTTTGCAAATGGTCACTTGCAAAGTTAAGTAGCAGAGAATGACAATTCTAAACATATCTGTCTGGAGCACCAGGCTGGAGTAGTCTGATGAGCTCATTATTTGGGGGTTTCCATTTACAAAGTATTTGGGTGACTTATCCAAAGTCAAAAGAGTACTAGTGTTTTTGAGACCCAGCTCTTGGGTTTATTATCAGATTTGCACCCTCCTTTTTCTTTCCAGTCAGTTTGCCTTGCATTCAAGGATATATTGTTACCAAGAAAGATGCCTTTGATTGCTTTCCTTGTTATATGTCATTGCTGTCATTCCTCTGACATGCTGAGGGAGCCTTAATTTTCAGTTTGTCACAATGATCGAAAATGATGCCACATTCTAAACCTGCTGTAATTGGTAATTTGCAAATTCGATACAAGATCTTAGTCCAAATTACTCCGGCCTGCTGTTCCACCCTCACCCTTTCTGCTCATTCTTAATCCTCTGCTCTATAATTGGTATTGAGCATGTGGAATCCCAGGGGACAAATAACAGCATCTGAGGAAATTACCTACATACAGGGAGACCTCTTGTGTGCTTTTTGGATGCCAAATTAAGACATCCATCTTTGAATGTTTGGACAGTCACCTGAAAGAACTGGCACCATTTTATCCACAAAAACATGTCTTATAAATTATGTCCAAATGTTGGCACACCCAGCTTGGAACTTTTTAATGATGTTCAGAATATTTTGGCCAATGAATGAGTATAACTATCCTTCATTCCAAAGCAAAACCTAATTCCATGGAATATGATATCCATTGCATGCTTTGCTTATGCTATTTGGCAGTACAAGCTTCCTCCCTGCCCATCCCCTAAAAAAAAAAGTATGTTTTCTCACAGCTTATCTCCTAAAGTCTTGATTGGCAAGGAGATTGGAACTTCAGTCAGGGAAAAATCACAAGATTTAAATATGCTAAAATATGACAATGGTATTTTGTTCTACATTGTCAAAGGCCCAGAAATGTGTTGCTTGGGCCCAATTAACAGCTAGACACAAGCAACCAATCAAAACAGAATAACTTTTGAGACTGGGCACAAATGATCTTTCCTGGGTTAGGCCTACTTCCTGCTTAAAAAAAAATTCTATTTATTTATAGGTTGTATCTGAAGTTTGTTACTGAAAAACAACTTATTTGTCGTTGACTTTGTTCAATTCTTCTGCCCACATCAGATTCTTTTTGAGTATGTTAGGTCCTGGTTGTTAATAGAGATTTGAAGTCTTGAACCAATCGCTGTCAGAAATCAGTCATCCTTTTTAAGTTGTTCTTCTCTTGTATGGTTAAAACCTTTTACACAGTGAGGGGCTTTTTCAGGGGATAACTTCACTTGGGGGTTTTTAGAGCAGCAACCTGGTACCCAAAGACCTCACTAGCGTTGCACGAAGGGAAATTCTGGAAGCATCCCGGTTGGCCAATTTTAAATGCTTCAGTCTCTCCTGCAGAACTCTGCAGAGTAAGGTGCAGTCAATGCTAACCAAAAATTGTGCAGAGGTGGGTCAGCATTCTGGGTCTGTGAGGAACCTTAGCTACACACTAGTTAGGTTTTAAGTCAAAGACACAGAACATAGCCTGGGAAGATCATCAAAAAGAGATGGTTTGTGGGGACCTTGGCAATAGATATGAAACTGCTTGGCCCCAGAATTAATAAGCTACATTTCATAAGCCTGTGTTCTTACAACAACTAAGAGTTTTATGTTTGATACAGATGGTGTTTATGTAGAGTATGTGAGCTCAGCGTGAGAAATAGTCATAAAACAGACTGGGATTTGGTATAATTATTCACAATTACTATTGTATAATTGAATGCCATAACTATTATGTAAAAAAAATATTTCAAGAAGTACACTCTGCTCATACTTCCACAGTAGTTCCTAATAAGAGACATCTGATGTAAACATCATAACATATTTTAGGCTGTTTACAAACTTACCCAAGGTTTGGCAAAGTTGCAAATATAAAAGTCGGGGGTTCTCTTTCTTATATCCTTAGGGTAACCAGTTGCCCCCCGATGTTCAGTAGCAAATTATCTTTCTGGTCACCTGAAACTAACTCCGGGAACCAGCTTCATGAGGCCACCCAAATGAATGGGTACATGTGGATATCCAAATCCCAACAGTTACAGAAGAGGAAAGAATAACAAATCTGCTCTAAGGACCATGCCCAGTGTTCAGGTTTCTCCAAACCCACAAAGGAAAGTTCACTGGCCAAGCTGGGGGCACGTGGACATTAGTGTGAGGCTTATTTTAATATTTCTGCATTGAATTGGTGAATGTATAGTGTCTGATCTTTTGATACATGGTCTCCTAGGTCTTTTCAGATAAGCTTGTCCTTGTCACATTGAAGCTACCAAATAACCAAAAAGAAAATGTATAGCGTTTCAAGTGAAACTTTATTTCCTTTTAATTGTGTTTATAAAACAGGCCTCTTAATGAGCATGACAGCTCTTCACACAGGGAACAGTAGGGCATCAGAAGTGAATGTCAGAACAGATGATTGTAGTGACAGTCTTGTTCTCTAACACACATGTGATGGGGATGGAAGTCAGAGCAGATCCTTGGCTCCTCCTCCTCCAGCATCATCTATGCTGAACTTTTTTTGGAGTGTGTGTATGTGTGATACGGGGGTTTGAACTTAGGCTTGCACTTGCTAGGCAGCCCTGAACCATGCCCCTAGCCTTTTAGTGTTGGTTATTTTTGAATAAGTTCTCATGTTTGCCCAGATTGGTCTGGGCCATGATCCTCCTGTTTGTGCTTTCCCTTATAGCTTGAATAACAGGTGCATACCACTGCATCTGGGTTTTTATTGGTTAAGATGGGATCTCAGAACTTTTTGCCTACACTAGCCTTGAACCACAATCCTCCCAATCTCCACCTCACAAGTGAGCCACTGGTGCCTGACCTATGCTGAACTTTTGCCCAAAACTCTTGAGGACAACTGCTAGGGTTGGATGGCTGTAGTCTATTAGTATTATGAAGGGGTTTCCAATGTGCACTGTGTTAGCCCTGAGAAATGTCTGGATGCTTTGCTCACCTCCATGATTTCTAATGCCGAGGAGTGCATGCCAACCTAGAGATCATTACTCATGCCAGTTCATCTCCTGCTGTCATAATGATGATGCCCTTGAATGCTTATCTGCCAGGCAACAACAGGCAGGACATCTTGTGCCTCAGCAGCTTGGGAGAGTGAGAGAAGCTACCTTGTTCTGTTGGAGGCCAATACTTAATGTTCCAAGCCTGGGTGGAAACAACTTGTTTTAGATGTGCTTCCCAAAGGGAACTCATCCACATGTCCTTCTTGGCCCTGGAGGAGGAAGGTAGTGAAGTATGGCTTTAGTACCTTTATCCCTGAATGTTTATCTGTCTTGCTGTTTCCTGCACCTGGAAGATAGCCAAACGTGCTCCTGAGTCAATGAGAGCAACAAAACATACAATGAGGTGGGGAGGCAGTATCAGCTTCCCCTGAGAAAGAAAATGTGACTGCTTAGTGAGCAAGAATGCTTGGGAGTTTGCCCACTTGGGCCTGGACTTGCTCACTCTGGTTTTTTTTTCTGGGTAGAACACATAAACATATGCATATGTATGTATGTACTGCCAAGTTTGACCTATACATTGTAAGTGTTTCTTTATGATTGCGTAGTCCTTCTTTTCACTGACCTGGTCCAATTCTATGGTACAAACAGCCCAAGGGATTGTTAAGAAAAGAAAACAGCTGTCTTCTCTGATGTTAACCTCAGTGTTTAGGATTTTATTTCAAACACCATGGCATTACCTATTAATTTTTCCATCTTTTCATATTTACAAATGTTATGGTTTTCTCTAATGATTATGAAATATCGTATTTATTTATTTGACTTCTTACCCTTTATCCCATCATCTCATTGGCTCACATGTAGGCATAATTTTACCTAATTGAGTCATTTACTCATGAATTCATTCAGCGATTATTAACATGGTACTTTCTCTTGTAGTGATAAATTCTGATAGGGGATGTGGTTTCATTAATTTGGTAAGAATTTGGGCACTCACTAAAAATGCTATGAATAAAATAAACAGGAAAGAGGAATGGGAGGTATGGGGATATATAAAAGATGAATTACAAGTTTAAATAGGGGAGTCAAGGAAGAGCTCCCTGAAATATGTCCATGGGTGAAGGGAGGAGTCACATGACTATCCAGAAGACCATCCTAGGCTCAGAACCTTTGAATGAGTGTAAAGGCATCCTGATGTTCAGTGTGTCTGAGACTGCAAGGCAGCGGTGGCTGAAGGAGGATGAACGAGGAATAAAAACAAGACAAGAACCAAGTGGGAGGCAGGGAGGCAGGCTATGGAAGGTGGTGGTTCTCAATCCTCATAGTAGATCACAATAGCCATTCATTTTTTGTCTTAGATGTGATAATGACACTGTGGTTATGTTGGGGGGAGAAAGGGGACTATAATTTTTCTAACTAAATTCTGAAATAGTCATAGATAGAATGAGATGATGTCTGATATTTTCTCCATACTAGAACAAGGTGGTGGAGGGAGGTGGGAAGAGGATGGGGATTAGTCATAGGTTGAGAGATGTGGGGCTGGGTTGTACATATACAGAGGTCAATACACTACTTTGTTTACTTCTGTATCTGTTCAGAATTCTCCATAATAATGTAAAAAAAAAAAATAACACCTCCAGGAATCGATGTAATTGGTTTTAGATGAGGCCTAGACATTGTTTGTTTGTTTGTTTTAAACCTCTCTAGGTTTTGTTCTTGTGGGGACAGTGTGAGAACCATTGTTACAGGGGCTTTCAGGCCAGTATTAAGACTTGGGATTTTACTCTGAGTCATTGAGAAATTTTGAGCAGTAGAATGACACAATATGGCCTTCGTTTGAAACAGATCATTCGGGCTGCTGGGTTGTCAATAAACCATGAGGGACAATGGGAAGAAATAGGAAGATCCAGCCAATTACTTTTTAAAAAGTAATTACGAAACAGTTTGTTGAGGTCTGTGATAGAGGAGAGAAGGTTGTGCGTGTAGAAAGGTAAGCTCAGCACACATTTTGTTAACTCTTGCTGGACGAAGAAGGATGTTTTGAAATATGCTAGAATAATGTACTGTGAAAAGGTCGGGTCTTCAACAGAATTCAGTGAGAGTGAGATGATCCAGGAATTTCCCACAGCATGGGAAAGTCACTTATCCTTTAACCTCTTTGATTTCTGTTACCTAAAGCAATTAACATTGCAGTTACTTATTCAATCTTTGCTCGAATTTCTGATTTTTATTGAACAAGGCAAGGTTAAGAAGGTTAGGAGAAAGTGCTTTCAGTCCAACATACGGAAACTTAGCATCTCATCTTTCCATCCCTTGTGAATGGACAGAAGATTTTGGAAATCCAGCCAAACCAATCAAATCACAGCCTTCAAAGATAATGTTGGTGTTTTCCCCATATAGTGGAATCTTACAAGTCTAGAAGCAGAACATTCATCATCCTCCAGTGCTATCTTCTAAATACTACTCTCAAACACCGACTTCAGTAACTCTCTTTTAACCTACAACTACATGTTGAGCGTACCTTCTGTAAGTCCCTGTGTTGAACTTAAACAGGGAACAAGTTGCCTAAGATGCAAACTTTGCCTTTGGGGCTTACTTTCTGATCTCTCTTCTTGAGCCAATCATTGCACTTCAGTGAAATCACAAATAAGCACTTAATGATTACGTCATCTGTCACACAGGTCAGTGTGGAGGCTCATGGAGTACAGGAATACAGGGTCCATGTTTCATACAGGATTATTAACATTCTCCGTAGCACTAAAGTGGACCCACAGCACATGTGTAAAGATGCCAGTTGGCTGGTTTCTGGATTCTTTTTATGTGAAATCAATTACACGTAGTTCAAGAGTTATGCATTTCCTACCAGATATTCTAAGGTAATGCCCAGGTGACTACAGTTGATCTGACCTAGCCTCAGGAGCATCTGAATAGCCCTCCAAATCCAACTTGCTGAAGAGCAAATTAGAAGGAGCCGAATTATTTGACTTCTCAATTGCACCAAAAGGGATCATGGCATTGGCCAAAACCCTTAAGGCTGCCAAGCTTACACCCTTGGCCCAGGTCCATTTGGCTTGGAAGAGATGCCATAGTTGACACTGACCTACCTTACTTTACCTCCAAGAAAACCCTACCTCTGCATCTCACATTGATCTTTCTCTTTGCATCACTTTAGCCATTTTGAACATTGTTTTATATGTGGCCTCTCAACACCTTTTTTTTTGGTTGTAAGTAGAAGTGATTCTATGCTTTGTATATAAAGTGACCATCATCTCATTTTTTCAGTGATTTGGAAGGACAATGCCTTCTAGTTCTCTAAAAACCCACAGCAGGTGCTCAATAGATAGTTTTAAAGGAAACAATTAACAAAATGCATTATTCTGTTTATGCCTGTTTTAATTAGAACTCTCAATTGCAAGAGATAAAAACCCAAATAAAATTGGCTTAGGGAAAATAAGGGAATTTATTTGTTTGTATAACTGAAATGACCAGGAACAGGACTAGTTTCAGGCACAGCTGGTGCCAAGAGCACAAACAAATCATCAAGACTCATCTTCTTTCCTTGTCTTTGCTCTAATGTCTACTACGTTATCTTCATACTTTGGTTCCATTCAGTGACTTCCAGAGGCCAGCTCACAATATCCTACTACTAGCATTCCCAGCAGAATAGAAGAATGCACTCTTCTTTTACCATCCTGGTAAAATTTCATTGTGTTAAGTTGGCTCTACTGGGTGTTATATCTAAGCATAAACCAATCACTATGGGCTAGTGTGATGTACTGATCTGAATGATTAAGCTCAAGTCACCTGTTCATCCCTAGAATGAAGGATAGATGTGAGACCACTAGAATATAGACTAAGAACAGGGAGAGGTGGTTCTCTATGGAAAACCAGAGTCCTGTTGCCAGAGGAAAAGTGACTGACTGGATGTCAAGTGGTAATAACAATGTATATGACATATTTTCTGCAAAAGAAATTCTTTTCAGAGAATTGGTTGATACGAAGCATCTAGCAAGAGCCTGAAGAAAGGAGAAACTTCCTTATGGTGTGTGCCAAATAGTTTTATGGCTTTGGGAATCTGTTCTCTCATACTCTCAGTCTGCCTTTTACAAAAGGATGTTGCCTAGAATCAACTCCAGTAGTCTCTCCATCCTTCAAAGTGAGATCACATAACCTACCTGTTGTTCAGGTTCCTTCCCCTTAGTTTTATACATAAAATAAGGAGAGAAATTCTTCTCTGCAAAATCTATCAAACATCCATACTGCACTTGCCTCCTCTTGTTAGCTTCCCTGTGTGGCTGTTGAATAAATGATTGAACATAGGACAACGCTTAATCTTCCTAACAATAGCCCTCTGAACATCCAACACTGTCAGATGCTTTCCTGGCATTTGAAAATATGCCTGCAGCAAAACCATCCATTGAATTTTTACTGTGACTAGGACCTTGTGGACAAAGAAAACTATCTGTTAAGCTACCGTCATTTGGCAAAATCAGTTGCCATGGGGCCTCCTGGGGGAAAAGCAGAAGACAAGGAAGGTAACTCTCAAAGTTCAGCCAAGAATAGGGTCCTGAGGCTTTCCCAAGCTTGTATACTGACCTGATGCTTTGTATAAAGCATAGAATGTATGCACTCCGATTTAGGTATATTTCAGGGTATAGGCCTATGGGTTGGGAAGGGGAGGTGGTCTTTGATATCATAAGTGATGCCCCAAAAGTAGCACTTGTTACTATAACCTTCTGTGTATTGGCTTCTTTATACTTGTTCCATGCAAATTCCTGATCCAGGTTGGATTTGCTACTGGGATACTTCCTCCAATTTTCCAGAAAAACCATGTTTCATAATTTAAAAAAATATATATATATAGAACTTCAGAACTTTAAATGAGTTTTAAGGTCAGATAATGGAGTCTACATAACTTTGGCTTATTTTGTTAGCAATAGACACTACATAACAGCTCCTGGTGATCTTTTCTTCTCTGGTACTAGTCCCTGATACATTGAACAGTGTCCTCCACTATGACCCTTCTGGCTATAACTGATGAACTCAGGACAGACACCTGTCCCTGGGTGAGCCAATCAGATTATTTCTTCCCGGGATGTGCCAATTGGAGCAGAGCCTGATGGTCAATGGAATGGAGTTAGTATCACTACTGTCTGCAGTATATTTTGGTCTTTCCAAATAAATACACAGTTTCCAGGCTTTTCCTCCTCAAATTCTGGTTCAGCAGCTCTGGGTTGGACCCAGGAATGAGTGTTTTTAGTAAGCACTCCAAGGTGATTCCAACCATCAGATTGATTTGAAAGTACTTGTTAGAGAAGTCCTAGGAATTTCTACTTTAAGACTTCCACAGTAGATTTGGTTCTTCCTAAGGCATAGTGAGTATTCAGTCTTTTTTTGTCTTTAAGTTTAAAACAAAACACTACTAATTTTAAAATATAACATTTTGAAGGCTCATTTGAGTATTATTTGTTGAAATCAGAAGATGGAAGAAGCTGTAGATTAATGTACAAAAAGTAGTTGAGATAATTAAATAAAGACAATAGCTGGTGGAGGAAGATTCCATAACTCACATTCATTTGCCTGAGAAAGGAAATAAACAACAAATGATGGACTCTGAACCTTTGAGAAAATTAGCAAACTAATTATTGCTTTTGTAGACCTCTGTGACCTATTATTATATGTCTGATGCTTTATTTTTTTTCTATCACTTTCAGAAATTAGCTGATGCCCCAGGCTTTCTTGGTCAATATCCCCTTTGTGCAAGCATGACTGTTAATCTTTGGTTGTAACATTGATATATGAGATAAATGTAGCTAAATTGGAAAAGCATCGTGGTCCCCTTTTAACAACTGGGTCAAGAAAAGCCACAGGGTCAAATGGCTTTTCCTTGAACACATAGTGAGTGAGTTGTTCCATTTTATTCAGAATTCTTAATTCCTAGGTACTGGTAGGTAGTTTCCACCTATTTTAGCAAGGTGAGACAAATTCAAGTGGCCATGTTACTTGGACAGTCTTTAATTTAAGTGAGACTCAACTCTCTAACTAAACCTCATTCTTGGGCATTAGAAGATTTACAAATCTCCAAATTAATAATAAGGCAACAAGGTGAGGTTTCCAAATGGATCTTCTTTGTAAGAAGGATGTGCTTATGCATATTTTAAGGACCCAGAGTATAGGATATCTACCAGAAAAATGCCTTTTTCTTCTTTTCTTTAATAGTGCTGGGGATTGAACTCAAGATTTAGTGCTTGCTAGCCAGGTGCTCTTCCACTTGAATCAGGCCCCTCTCCTTTTGCTTTCAGTTTGTTATTCAGACAGGATCTCACTATGACTTTGTCTGGACTGGTCTTGAACTGTGACCCTTCCACCTCTGCCTCCTAAATAGCTGGGATTACAGATGTGCACCACTATGCCCAGCAAATAAGCATCATTTTTTTGAATTGATTTCTACAGTACTTGCATGCTTTCTGTTTTCTCTATTCCTTGCACTACCTCCTCCCAACATTTTGTATATGGATGAGATTCTAAGTCACTCTAAGAAAACACACAATTTGACTTGGCTGACAGTGTGACTCTAGGCAGCCCAAGATAAACTCATACAAAGTAACAATGTCTATTATAATCTATCACACCTTCGTTCTGATCCCTCAACCTTGAACACCCTTTTGGTCTCTTCTCATAGTGACAACCTACTATCAATCCAGCAGAGAGATCACAGCCTGGATATTTGTCAGATAATTAGTTGGCTATAAATCAGCAAGAGTTGGTCATTTTATTAAGCATGTTCCCATCTCATCAGACTCACCAGGGCCCATCAGCATCGTGGCAGCTTTAGTTTGTTAATCTAATAATAAGTCTCCAAGGTAATGAAGAATTGAGAAAAGAACATTCCAATGAGGTGATGCTTGGTGTCCTTATTTTTGCATTGTACCTTGGTTTCAAATATCAGCTGTGTGAACCCACTGTCAGGAAGCAGCGCCATCTTGTCCTGTTTTTAATCCCTATCCTTCTCCCCATAGAAGCGTCACCAATTAAACTTGCACACACAATGCCAGAGAGGGTACCCTTATGAATTCTGAAAATCTCAGACTTTCCAGCTATTTCCTCTGCTGTAGGGAACGCATCCATAAATCTATGCCTCTAGATTCTTGCCACAGTTTCTGTACTGATTTGAGAAGATTGATGTGTGCCTTAAAGCTAAGCAAGATTTTTCTATTTTCCATGTATGAAATAATAATTTCACTCAGGAACTAGACTAACCTGAATGTTTGGGTCTTTGACCTCAGTGTGAGATTTAGCATTATAAATTTGATCTTTCACTCTTTCCCATATCCTAATGAAGTAGAATCTGTAGTTTTTGTTTTGTTTAATTTTACTTTTTGCTTGTTGTATTAGACAGCTTTCCATCACTGTATTAAAATACCTGAGGCAACTAACTTATAAAGAGAAAAAATTATTTTAGCTCATGGCACTGGAGGCTCCAGTTCAAGATTGAATGGCCACATTGCTTTGGGTCTCTCATGAGGCCAATTATTAGATGGCAATGGCAGGGAGTACATGGCAGACCAAATTGCTTACACCATGAGCCAGAAAGCAGAGTGAGAGACAGGAAGGGACCAAGGTCCCACAGTCCCATTCAAGGTTCCACCCCAGTGACTAAAGGACCTTGAACCAGGCCCATTTCTCAACAATTCCACCATCTCCCAATATTGTCACCCTGGGGACCAAACCTTTAACACATGGGGACACTCATCCAACCCATAACACTTGTCTGGTAGCCATTTTTCTTCTGGGAACTTCATCCTAATGTTTCCCTATCTATGTGGTATGGATATTTCTTACTCCACTTTTAGTTCAAGGAGGGCATGTGACCCATGCTTGGCCAATGAAAGCATAATGTCTTATCCACCATAAGAATAGGCTTAGAGACAGATATTTGAGTCCATGGGACTGAATTCTGAGTTTTTCCCCTAAATCTCTTGGGGAAGGAAAATTTTCTCTTCTCACTATGGTTGCTCAGGATCAAACATAATAGCTAAGTCTAGGAGAGATACTTCATGGGTCGAAATAATGTCCACATGAGGAAAGTGAAGCCAAGAGATGGAAGAGGAAACCTGAGTATGGTGACAAGATTCAGGACTTTGGGTCTAATTGTGCTTACAGCATAAACCAGATTTCTCAATGATTCATGCCAATAAATTCCCTTTTTTGCTTAAGGCATTGAGTTGGACTTTTATCACTTTGCACCATAGCAGTCCTGAGGGATACCCACACTTCTTTTCATCCTTCTCCTATCTACTTTACTTTCCATGTCCTACTCTGTTCTATGCATATCTGTCAAAGATCTGTTCATCTTCTAAGATTGAACTCACATGCCTCCACTAACAGAAATGTTTACCTAGTACTTTCGTACTTTCCCTAATAAACACGTAATGCTCACTCATCTTTTTTCCTATGGCATCCTAAAATTCCCTGTGGTATTTTTTTACATTCACATTTCATTTTTTGTAAGCTTTCTGATGGTTCTGTGTCCTAGATACTGTATTTAAGTATGTATTGAATTGCAATTGGTGCCTTTGGAGGCTTTGAACACTTCTGTCTTCTTAGAAACAATTGGATGCATGATGGATCCCCTAAGCAGTATTTCCCCAATAAGTCCATAGAATGACGATATACTTTCAGGTACTTGAATAACAGATACTCAGCTATAAGATGGTCTTGTGGTCAAAGAAGCCTAGGGACCTCCGTAAAACAAAATTGGATTGGTGTTTACAGCCCAATTCAATGAGTAAACACATGAGTAAACAATGTGACACTCCAGGAAGGATATAGGGCATGTGGATGTCAAATGGTATGAGTATCAGCCATGGTCCAGTCAAGAGGCCTAAACTATTCAGTAATTTGAACTAGGAAGTTTTTTATATGAAATGATTATTAACTATTGTCAGGGGATTGGATAACAAAAGATAAAGAGAACTTGGAAGAATGCAGAAATTAGTAAATTTGGGAGAGCTACTCCCACCTTCAAGACTTGAGAGTCATCTCTCACTGCAGAAGGTATGGTTCTAACCCATTGGATGGCAGAGACCACTGAGCTATACAAGCCAAAGGTGCTGGTAGTAAACCACTGGCTGAAATGGTGCAAAAGTTTCCTGGAAATTGCCCAGGGCAGAGTATTAACTTGCTTCTCAGACCTCACATCCAAGGCAAAGAACCATCAAGTTTTACTTGGAAATGTGACATGTTTTAACATTTCCTGCATCAGATGTACTGGCATTGATAAACCACCAGTTCAAGATTTTTAATTTGCCTTGAGGCAGGGAACATGTCTTACTTATTTCTTCTTCTCCCACATTGCTTTGAAGAATACCAAGTATTTAGCTTTCACTTTTACAATTTTACACTGAATTATTTGCACATTTTTTGGTCCTCATACATGCTAAGCACACATTCTACCAGTGAGCTACACCCTCACCCTATGTTAGAGCACGTATAATGTTCTACCCTGTACAAATTATGTTAGAGGTTCTACAAGAATCCCAGATTAAATGCTGTTTATTCCACTAAGACTTCCAACATTGACCCAGCTCAACATTTTACTTCTTGCTTATTATTTGTTTTTCAAATCTATGTTAAACTTTGTTGGTGTTTGTCTACATCTTTTGGCTTTCTGTGACAGGGTCCTCATGGGAGTGATGGTATCTGGATGAGTTCAGATGAAACTTAGAGAAAATTCCACTCATGTTATATTTTCTCACATAATGAAGAGTTCTGGAGATTAGTGATTCTATATTTAGTCTAGTTGTCTAATGATGGGTATAGCATCCTAGCTCTTTGTGTTCCTTCATTCTTCTACTTAACGTTTCTGGGTTTTTTATACTAAGACCAGATGGAGAGACTACCCAAAACTTCAGTACCCAAAGCTCCAGAAGGGCTATAACTTAATAATAGGAAGTATTCTTAGAGTGAAGACTATTCTATACCCTCCCTAAAAAAACCTAAAAACAAACTCAAAAGGAAACAAGTTAATTTGCAAGAGACCGAACTTCCTACCAAAATAAAATTCAGGACTCTTTAAATAAAGACAGTCAAATCTAGAAACTCAGAATTGTAATACTCACAATGTCAAAGTCTAAATAAGAAATAATAGAAATAAATAATAATAATAATAGAGAGAAGATGTGATTCAAAACTAGGAGAAATCAGTCAACAGACACGGATTCTGAAGTGACAGGTGATGGCAATGACAAGACTTTTAAACAGCTATTATATACATGCTTAAAATTTTAGAGGAAAATGTGCACAGAATCAGAAAATAAATAATGAACAAAATGAAGCTTTTTGAGATAGAAAAATACAATATTGAAAATTTTAAAAATTCAGTGGATTCACATAATGGCAAATTAGATGCTGAAGCAAAAAACATCAGTGAACTTGAAGATAGCAATACAATCAAACCAAACAAAGAGAAAAAAGATTGAAAACTCAAATGAACAGAGCCTCAGAGGGACAATATAAAACAGTTCAACATATGTGTCACTGGAGTTCCAGGAAAGGGGAGAGGATAACAAAGAGTAATTTAAAGAAATACTGTTGAAAAGATGTCAAATTTCATGAAAACTTTAAATTTACAAATTCAAAAATTCAACAAACCTTAAGCAAGATAGACATAAAGAAAATTATACCAAGGCAGTAAAAATCAAATTTCTAGAGACTAGTGGCAAGGAGAAAATCTCGAAAGCAGCCAGAGGAAAAAAGAAATGTTCTATATAGGGGAACTCATTCAAGAATCATGAGACATGTCATCAGGAACACTGCTAGCCAGAAGACAATAGAATGGCATCTTTAAAATGGTGAAAGAAACAAAAGTTTACAGCCTAGGATTTTATATCAAAAGAAAATATCCTTCCAAAATGAAGGCTCAGTTCTAAAGTTTTTTTTTTTTAATTTGTTTAGTTTTATTTATTTGTTTCCTAGACAGAGTTTCATTATGCAGGCTGTCCTCAAACTTGTGATCCTCTATCTCCCAAATGCTGAAATTACAGGCGTGTACCACCACACCTTGCCTAAAGATATGTTTTAATTAAACAAAAGCTAAAAGAATGTCTATTAATGGTGTTCATGGAAGATGGTATAAGACCAAATCTTTCTGTCTTACCTAACAGCTGTTTGTTTTATTGAGCTTCCTTCTTTTTATGACATATGATCCAGGCAATTTCTCTGGATTTGACTATGCTATCCAGTGAGATTTAAATGTGGTCCATCTATGAAATAACACCAGTGGTTTTGTTTTGGAATCTGGGCACTTAGCTACTTCCATATTCACCTTTCCAGTGATACTCTACTACTTTTCAGTTTTTGTTCTTTTTTTCCTACCCTTGGTAAATTTATAGGTGATATAGAATGAAGATTTTGTATTATTTTTCTAACTTCCTTTATAGCATTTTTGACTATAACATATTCTTTAACAAGTTAATTTATAACTGATATGAGGAAATTGATAAATCAATCTTGTTGTGACTATTCTGGCTCTACCAAGTAAGGATTTTTTTATATTGTGGTATGGCATTCATTTATTTATTATTTTTATCTGGGATACTTAGAAGATATGTCTTTTTTTCAGAGAAATGTTAAAAAGGGAGAACACAAAAATTCTGGAGAGGTTTGGTGAAATAACTTTGGTTTCACTATGACACAGAGATAATTCCTCCATTAGAATGTAAACTTCTTGAGAAGAGGTTTTTTGTTGTTGTTGTACCGGTGTTTGAACTCAGGGCCTCAAGCTTGATAGGAAGGCAAGCTACCGCTTGAATCACTCCACCAGCCATTTTTTGTATTGGATATTTTTCAAGATAGGGTCTCCTGAACTATTTGCCTGAGGTTGGCTTCGAACTATGATCCTCTTGATCTCTGCCTCCTGAGTAGCTAAGGCTTACAGGCATGAGCCACGGGCACCCAGCTGAGAAGAGGTAATTTTGCTGTTTATTCCAAGTATCGAGAACAATAACAGCCAGTCAGCAAATCTTTGACTTAGGTCATTATGAAAGTGATTCCCTGGGGAGAATTAGTAATAAATAAGTCACACACAGCTGTCAAACAAAAAAAGTATAAAAGATAAAAAATGCACATACACATTTGATGTAGACCTGATGCGTTTTTCTGCTATGCACTATTGGTGAATATTCTTTGAGGCCAACAATATGGTAGATGTTATTTTACCATTTTGGAAGATAAGAAAATAGAGATGAGGGGAATCAGTGTGGGGGTGTGGACAGTTTCTGGCTTTAGAATTAAGTAGACTGAGGTTTGAATGTGAATTTTAGTTTCATTGCTTACCAGTTCTGCAATCTTGCTCAGAGCTTGTTATTTCCTTGTCTTTAAAGCAATATAACCCTTTCTTTGCAATGAGGTTGTGTAATAATGAAATGTAGTACACCAGGCACAATTCCTTGCTCACAAGGATTTAATGGATTGTAGGTATTATTTTAATGAGATTGAGGCTTCCTTCAGCTTTATTAAAACCTCATATGACCTAACACCCAAATTCCTTATAATGACCTAAAGGCCTTATATAATCCGCCCTGATTGCCTCCAGTACTGATTTGCTACCACTCTCTTCTTTCTCACAAAAGGAGCCAAGCTGGCCTCCTTTCTAGTCTATGTTCCAAGCTTCACCCTGCCTCAGGGTCTTTGCATTTGCTGCTTCCCCTATATAATTCGCTTTTTGAAAACCCTGGCTATAATCTCAACTACTTAACAAGGCTTTACTTGCCTTCCCAAATGAAATCTCTCCCCCCAGTTCTTTCCATTAACTCATCCTATTTTATTCTCCTTATGCAATTTAGAACTCTCTGAAATAATCTCATTTATTTATTTGCTTACTTGAATATTACCTATCTTTCTTAGGTAAATATGAACTTAGTAAAATATGAACTATCCCAAACCAAAAACTGTAAACATCTTAGTTTCTGCTGAAGTCAGAGTACCTATATAATAGTGCCTGGTACATAACAGGCCCAGGAAATATCACTGAGGGAATGAATTTTTACCAGTCATTATGATCTTTCCTTCCTGCCTATTTGAACAAACATAACTAAGTGAGATTCATTGAGGTCTGAATTGTAATATGGAGGGTCTGCATGTCCAATTGATTAAACTGATAATTGAGGAGAGGGAAATGGTAAAAGAGAAATCTTGCAGAAGAAAATCCTCAAACTTCTTTTCACCAAAGTAGCACAACTGATTTTCAATGTTTACTTCAGGGTCCCTTTTCAGCATTTGTTTTTTTACTCTATCATCAATCATTGTCAATTTGAAAAAGTACAATACTTAGGGTCATTTATCTAGACCTATTGGAGTCTAAAATTATGCAGCTCAGTCAAATATATGTGAATAAAGACTGTCATTTCTGATTAATGACATGTGACTTGAATGTCTTAAAAAATCATTTGTGCCATCCAAGCTTTACAGAAAGGTTATTATGTAAGGTCTTCCCCTAATGTTTCTGCTTTTCCCTCTAAGAACCCCAGAGGATCCAATCTCTCCATAGGAGAAATCGTGGGTGTTTAATGATTTCAGTTGTAATTGTTACTCAGGTCCTTGGTTTGTTGAACCAAGAGTGTTTTTCAAGTTGAAAATTCTCTTCCACTGGATGGTTAGGCAAGCTTATGATGTTGCTGTTTTGCAATTTTTGTTGCCAACATAGCCTTCCCTATTATTGAAAAAATAATCCATGTAAGACACTAATCTTACTCAGTTGATGCAGAAAAAAGAAAAGTGAAAACATGCCAATTCTTTGTCAATTACACTTTCCATGATTCATCAACTCTCCTTTTGAAGCATAAAATTCGACTCAGCATCATCTCCAAGACAGGGAAATCAAAGATTCAGAAGAAAACTTTGCAGGAGAAAAGTCAGGACTAAAATAATGACAGAAATTTTTCATAAGAAGTAATACTGTGTCTACTTTCCCTCAATGATATACCCAGTGTCTTAGACCATGTTCATAAAATTTCTCGAAATTTTTCTACTACTAGGACTCTAAGGGGAGACTATGGGCAAATTACCAGTACCATGGCTGAGATGAGTGGCTAGCTATATGCGTTCAGGGACAGGAATGCTTCTTTCCCAGCTTAAGACTTCTTTCAAAGTAGAGGGAACTCCTCAGGTGTGCCACTTAAAATCAACCCCTCTCTATTTTTATTTTGCTTGGAAAAGAAGAATAGCACTTGATAAAATATGAAGGGAATAGCTGGTTACAGTTTGCTCCATTCTGACTTTATTTCTCTTGAGATTGAGCTGCTCATATGGAAGCACTTCTCTGCTTCCCCTTGTATTCTGTGGGGAAACTTCCCTGGTAAAGAGCTGCCAAGACCAGACCAACCATTAAGTCTTCCTGATTGGGGGTTCAGTATTCATAAGATTACATGACTGTGATTCCTGATGGGCCATCTTCTATCTCTATTGATTGGGTGAGTAATAATTTATCATTCATCTTTTCTCATTTTTTCATTTTATGTAAGAAGCCAGCGTTTGGGGGGGACCTCTCCCAGAGACTCAAATAGGTGGGTCATAGTAGGTAGGTAACAGAAACTCAACATAGTATTTGAAAGTCCAAAAGCATCTATCCCCTCCAAATACTGTATGGATAATAAACATCTCTTATTCATTTTATGAGAACTATTATACAATAAATTAGGGAGTCCCATGTTTTGATGGAATATAAAACACCCATGACTGCAAAAACTACTTAGGCTTGTAACTCACTTTAAGATCAAATAGGCCATAAACTGATGAAATTGTTGGGATGGGGGCTGGGGAGAAGTTGACGAGGAAGACTTCTTGGAGGAGATGTTACTTGACCTGAACCATTAAGGACCAATACAGTTAAAATGCTGAAGAGACGTCATATCAGCCATGGTTGTCTCACTTCCAAGTGACAGAATCAAATTAAAACTGGCTTAAATAAAGAAGAAAATGCCTTGGTTCACATCTGTGAAGTTTAGAGGAAGCACTGGGTGTAGGAATGGTGGGAACCAGGATATTTTCTCCACCTCCTGGTTTGTATCTGCTTTGCCTATGGTGGCTTCATTCTCAAGCAGGCTGTCCCTATAGTGGCCAAGGGCCACTGTGATTTCCAGATTTAAGTCTTATTACCTCCAAAAGAAAGCAAATTCTCCCTTTCTGACAGTTCTAAATCCTGGAATTTAGCCCAATGGACTCTGATTGACTCATTTGTCCATCCCTGAAGTAGCCATTTGTGGCTGTTTGGTCATGACTCTGTTGAGTGGAGACTAAAGACATGTGGATTGACTCTAGTGGGGAGGGATGTTCCTCCATGAAAACTTGGGGGTACCCCAGTAAGAAACATGAGAATGGACAGACAAATGCAAGACGTAGTTGCTGCCAGAGGTAAATCAGCAAATGTACAGGAGAAATGCTGTTTAACTAAGAGGTGCTGTATAAATAGAAGAACATCCGGGAGTTGGATATGGGTTTGTAGGTGGACTAAAACGCCATTAGAAGGACCTTCCCAGGGTTGAAAATACTGTGTTTATAGAAGTGGAGAGAACAGAGAATGGTTAGAATGTGAAATTATCTTGAACGTGGTAAGTAAATAAAACTAGAGAAGCACAGTGGACCAAAACACAGAGGGACTAGATGTGAATTGGAAGCTAGTTAGATTTTATGCATGATGTGAAAGCAATTAGTCATAGAGAGATGTTAAATATCTTTCTTAAACATTGCACTGCACTGTTTGCCAAGTCAATATACGAAAAATGTCCTGTCCTTTTGTTTCCTTTTTTAGAGAGAAAAGTAGTTGATTCACTAGCACACATTCTTTCCCCAGGAGCTTGGGGTAAGCCTGTAATGATCAGCTCTGTTCTGTGACCAGAGACAGCATCAAAGTGGACATGTGACTCAATTTATCTCATGAGAGGAAAGGGGAATTCAATGAGGTAGAGGGGGAGTTTTGGTAGAGAGTTTCCTCTTTTCTAAGAAAGGGTTGAGGGAAGGACACTATTCTACCTGGCACCGCCAAACCCTTTTTCTGCCAGTCTGAGAATGGAGCTCACACCAGGAAGCTGTAAGGACCTGGTCCTTAATGTCTCCTGCCTGGTCAGTGTCCTGTAGTCTATTCTACTTTGGCCTTTCTATTATAAGAAATGATAAATATCTTTATTTGCGTTGAATTTCCCATTATTTGTAGCCAAAAGTATCCTAAGAGATATACTTTCTATACTGAAAATATAGACTTAGAAACCATTATTATAAAGTGATTGATTTATTCTTCTATTATCTGCACACTAAAATCTTAACTGAAATATAAAATAAAAATTTGCACTCTCATGCTAAAAGTAAGGCATAGAATTGTGTGGATGTATCGATATCTATAATTACATGGAGAAAAAAGGTTAGAAAGCAACAGGCCAAAATCTTAGCAGCTCAACAGTCCCTTTAAAAAACTATGAATGATGTGGTATTTTCCTTCTTTCTATCTTTTTTTTCCCCTAAATGTTATATTGGAAAATCTCATTGCTTTTCTAAAAGTTAGAAAAACCTAAGTTTTCTTTTCAAAACCAACCCGAATTCAATTATCCTGAATTTTGAAGAATGGGCTGTTTTTGACATTTTAATTATCTGAATAATTCAGAACCCTTTCTGATTTCAAATGTGATGAGAAATTGTTCTGAAATGCATGAGTCACTTTTCTATGTTAGTACATTGTGTAGTAACTATAATGGGATTTTTCTTTACTGATGGCAAATGTCTCAGGCTTTAGGTCATCTTTCTGAAGGTCAAGGCCTGGAATGGAAGCTAAGCCAGTGTTGGGAATTAAACTTAATGTGTACTGACTGAGGGCTGCCCTGGAAATTGCCTTTCCTCCCTGCCCTGTGAGTTTTGAGTCATCTGTATTCTATTGTTTGAATGATTTATCAAATACTTCTTTTTAAATTGGTTCACTGTTCTCTGAGAAAAAGTTAATTAAAAGAAAAATTTATATCACTCTCATATAATGAAAACTGGTGCATTTGACATAAACAAAAAGCAACCTATAAACATAACCCAAATAAAATTTAACTATATTAATCATATTCTGTTTTGATAGTTGAATGCTGCAAATTGTGAGCCTGAGTCCTGCTTTGTCTTTATTTGGGTTTTTTTTTTGGGGGGTGGGGGGGTCTTACTATATAGCCCAGGCTGGACTTGAACAACTGTCTCAGCCTGTCTCAGTCTCCTGAGTGCAGGGATTGCAGGCATGTACCACCATGCCTCGCTTTCTGTCTTTATTTTAAAAGGGAGGAGTCTACTAGTATCTAACTGAGTCTTCTTCAACAGCAAGGCCAGAAAAGGATTACATTTCTTGCTTAGAGATTGAATATTATTTAAAATTGCATTCCAGTGCCCTTTAAAATCATATCCTTAAGATGATGCAAAGTGACCCATCTGCCACTTAATATTTGTATGTCACCAGTCGTACCTCTGAATATGAATCTTAGCAACCAATGAGCTGCTGTCAGTGGTTGTCAACTCTGGCTCCACAGTAAAAGCACCTGAGGGGTTCTCGCTCTCTTTCTCTCTCTCTCTCTTTCTCCTTTTTCTGCTCTCAAAAATTAGCATGCCCCAGAAGGGCTCATTTGGTTTGGCAGGGAACCTCAACATTTGCATTTCTAACAAGATCCCAGGTCATACTAACACTACTTCAAAACCTCACTCAGAGAACCAGTGCACTACAGGATGAAGGAGCCCATGTATAACTAACATCCAAGCAATTCTGCCTTCTCGGTTTTGTTGGGACCAATCCATGATGGTTTCTATAGTGAGGAGAAGACTGGAGCAGAGTTGAAATACAGATGAATTAAGATGCACATATTTCTAACCTTTACTCCAGCTTAGAGTACATCAGTTCCTACATGTTGAACTGCATTAGAAAGTAAATAGATGTGCTTTGGAAAAGGTCAGTACCTGTGCTCTGCTACAATCTAATCCCAGTCTCTTGCCCTATGCCCTATAGCTCACTCTGCTCACTCTGGTGCAAGAGACACAATGGTGAAAAGCTTGAATTTCATTGTCTGTTCTGTACTAAAAGCTTCTCAGAATATTCATGAGAGCTAAAGAGAAGTGCTAAAGAAGACAGGCTTGCCCCCCATGTTATCACACCCCTGCCTTCTTCTCTCAGACTGCCCCTTTCTTTCACGACAGTGTTTGGGAGAAGGCTCCTTTTACATTGTAAATTGGTCCTCAACTTCGTGTTTTCCTTCTTCTTCACTTGGTGGGTGTCACTACCAAGAACAGATACTAGGAATTATTTCAGAGAGCAGCTTTGAGCACTTCTCTGACTGTGGTGCTATGTTTGCCAGCCTTCCTGCCTATCACTGCACTGCATTTTGTTTCTGTGACTTAACAATTACTTTCATTTCACTCCACACTGTTTTGAAGAACTCTTTGAACGAAGGGCACTTACTGCATTCCTCGTGCTTGCCTGGAACAGACACTGCTAATCAGAATGTGTAGAATTAAATAAAGGAGTAATTATGGGAGACTGTGATGTGTTATAACAGATGGATCAACTCATTGCTCAGAGGAGAAATAATTTATTAAGGCGGTTTTAGCATGGATCTTACAAGTTCAAGTGGAAGCATTTAACAGGGTAGAAGAAGGGATAGCTAGTTTTAGAAGCATGGAATTAAATACTCCAATTATTTATTGATTCCCATTCAGGTGTCTCTACTAATAGTGCTTAGAACTTAATACTGTTTCTGAATTTCTGTCCATGGGAAATAGATTCTTCAATGGATCAAATGGCCAGCATGCAAAGGTGACTAGGGCACATTAGAAGTCACTGAGAGCTGATAAAAATATCCCAAACCTTAAGGATTTGCAGTAAATCTCTGGTCAGCCAAGTTGTTTGTTGCTCTCTCCCTTTCTTCCCTGTGGTGTGCTGGGTAGAAGAGCAAGTAAGAGCCTGCTTACAGGAGCCTCGACCAATGGGGTCCCATTTCCCATCTGCCTTGATCCCTACCTAGTTCTCAGGGAGGGGAATGCTTTCCCTAAACACTGAGTGGTTAAAGCAGTCACATACTTAGAGCTTGTTAGCTAAATTAGACTTATTTCAATAGCAGTTTTATGGAATTTAGCCTTTGCTGTGGATGCAGACTTTTGCTAGGCATGATGAAGAGAGGCAGAAAAGGTAGAGAAAGAGGATTTTGTCCTCCTGAGGTTTATGATTAACTCATAAGGAAAAAACAAGTCCGTGCATTTCCAAATGTGAAACTGGTTCCAGGATATCATTAACTAACTGCTAAATAATAATGTCTAATTATGTACAAATAGCAGAGGGATAGGGCTCGTAATGCTTTAGGCAGACCCATGTCTTGACCTAGTCTTAGGGAAAACCCTGAATATAAGTGATTTGCTATTATTTAGCAGACTTGACTTGGCAAGTGACTTTTTTTTCTCTAATGATTCTGTTAGATACCATATTTCCATTGAAGCCTTTTTCTATTTTTCCTTATGTGACTTATGTATAACTTTAGAATAGGTTGTTTAGTGACACCTTTTCATTTATTTTGACGTGAGCTGTTTTATTTGTCTCTCTCTCTCTGTATCTATCTGTCCATCCATCCGTCTACCCATTCATCTAAATTTCTGTAAAATTTACCAAAGCATGTCTAATTCCTTTCCCCAAGTTTGTTTTCTGTTTACAACTAGACATCAAGATTTTGAGAATAAGTAAACATTCCTTATTTTATTTTATTTTTTTGTGGTACTGGGGCTTGAACTCAGGGCCTTCACCTTGAGCCACTCCACCAGCCCTATTTATGTGAAGGGTTTTTCAAGATAAGGTCTCGCAAAGTATTTGCCTGGGGTTGGCTTCGAACTGTGATCCTCCTGATCTCTGCCTCCCGAGTAGCTAGGATTATAGGCATGAGCCACTGGCACCCTGCTAAACATTCCATATTCATTTGTGCATCTTCCAGAGTGTTGGGACGGTACTTTTTTCCCCCAAAGATGCAGTAATCTGCCTGTTGTATAGACTTGATATTTCTTGGGTAGGTCATAAATAGCACAAATCCCAGGTGTGGAAAGTTGGCTAATTATTCTTTCACTAATTCTTTCCTTTTAATGTTGGACAGAGAAGAGTGAGGGCAGAGGGTATGCGAGTGGTGTTATAGATGTAAGCTTAATTCAAGGCACAATAGTATCATCTAGAAGGAACACAATATTCAACCAGAAGAGGTGAGTTCAAAACCCCTCGTGTCTGGCACCAGGTTGAGCTCTGGAAACTCTTACTCACTTAGGCTGTCAGTGACCCCATGGATAAACCAGGAGCACTAACAATGTATTTACCTTTGGTCCACACATGGATCGGCTTGGTAGGACTGAATGAAATAATATGCAAAAAGCAGAAAGAGAAGTTCTAGTCCTGTATAAATAAATAGAAATTGTTGTTTATAGTAACAAAATGGAGAGAATAGAGCACACATTGAAACCAGCACAAACCAGTTTGATCAGGTTCAGACAGTTTGGCAGTTTCAATAAATGTCACGGCTTTATGAAGTTTCTACTGTTTACTTGAAAAATCATAACATTTTCCAAAAACACAAATACAGGCCTCTTTAATTTGGGCTGCCTTGTGGAATGAGAAATACAGATGGTTACCAAATGGGCTGGGGGATTACTGACAGGCATCCGGATTAATCGTCCTTTTCATCAGGCTGGGCGATCTTGGCTGCAGGAAAGCAGGGTTGTGTTGTGCTGTGTTCACCCGGTACCTGTGTGTGCCTGTCGAATGCCACAGGCATGAGGAGAGCCAAGCTCTGCCCTCACATCTCCTCCCTGCTCCAAACCAAGCCCTAATGAAGGTTTGGAAGAGGATAAGTATAGTTGTTGGGGCTTTCAGAGCCATCTGCTGAGTTTTGCCACTGCCATCCCTTTCCTGTAAGAGCAACCACCCTCCTCACAGATTTAGACTGAGCATACCAAGAGGAACTGGCTATATTCAAGCCCCAGGAAAGGTCACGTGACCCAAATCTGGCCAATAAGAGGACAGACATCCCTCTGCATCTGTGGGGTATTGGTTCCAGGACCCCTGGCAATGGATGCTCAAGTCCTTATATAAAAATGGAATGGCATTTGCATATAGCCTATGTATAACCTCCCATATACTTAAAATCCTCTCTAGATCTAATACCTAATACAGTGTAAACGTGATGTAAATAGTTGTTATATTATTTAGGTAGCAATAAGATACGGTATGTATATATCATGTTCAGATGCATTTTTTTTTTGGTGGTACTCAGGTTTGAACTCAGGTCCTTGTGCTTGCTAGGCAAGCACTCTACTACCACTTGAGCCCCACCTCCAGCCCTTTTTGCTTTAGTTTATTTTTCAGCTAGTGTCTTGCACATTTTACTCAGGGCCAACATCCAACTGTGATCCTCCTACCTCTGCCTCCTGCCTAGCTGAGATCAACAGGCATGTGACTCCATGCCTGGCCCAGATTCAATTTTTTTCTTAATGTTTTCCATTTATAGTTCATTGAATATGCAGATGTAGAGTCCACAGATACAAAGGGCCAACTGTATTGTATTGTTCTGGAGAATCAATTGGCTCTGGAAGGCACCTGACCCAAGCAAGACCATCCAAGTCCAAAGAAACTCAGTTCTAGAACTTCCATGTAGACTGTTGGAGAAGAGAAGGTTCTTTCTCTTGATGCTAGAAGGATTCCAGGCTGGAGCTCGTGGCAGCCACCTTCCTTACACAAAGGAGAGTGTAGGTGAGAACAGAGCCTGTGCCAAGGAGGGCAGAGAAGAAAAGAATATGTAACTGGCCATGGAATCTAGCAACCTATCAGGAAGACCTTCCATAGAGGTCATGATGGGAGTGCAACCAACATGAATTTACCAGAGGAGTGTAGCACCAGAGCTCATGTCTGTAATCCTAGCTGCTTGGGAGGCTGTAATGGGAGGGATCATGCTTGAGATCAGTCTGGGGAAATAGTTCTCAAGACCCCATCTTCAAAATAACCAAAGCAAAATGGACTGGAGATGTGGCTCAAGTAATACAGTGCTTGTTTTACGAGCATGAAGCCCCAAGTTCAAATCCCAGTCCCATTCAAAAAAAAAAAAAAAGCAAGCTGTTTATATTGGAATGAACTTTTCTTCTTTCAGGCAAATATCCTTTGAGAAGACTCTCCCCCCATACATTGTGCATCTCTACCGACAGGAGCCATACAGTCATGCAATCTTTATATTGGCTAAGTTTTGACTGTCTGGGAGAACAACTTATTCTTGAGGGAAAGGTCTATTTGAAACTTGTTTTGCCTCTCACGTGAAAAGCAGAGCTGCCAAGAGCACACAGGTTCACAATTTCTTGTGCTTAGGACTATTAGAAAATTGAGAATGTCTTTTTGATTCTCACCATAGAGGACAGTGGCTTCTCCATTGGTCCTGTCTGTAGCCAAAGTGAACAGATTGCCCGACCTTAGCAAAGATTTGTCCCCCTAACCAGTCATAGCAGTTATAGTAAGGAAACTACATGAACTTTCTCAAGCATCCTCAGTTTGGGGCAGTGAGCTATGTGTGTATTCCCAGACAAGTCTCTTTCCTTTCCTTCTGCTGTTGCCATCTTAGCAAGACTTGTATCAAAACCTCTGTTTCATGAAACATGACCACAGCAGGCTGCCAATGTCACACTATGGTGTGAGGAGTGACTCAGAGAGGACAAGGGACTGTCAACAATCTTGTCACCCAACCCATGGATCTTCTTTCACCCCACATCTTGTGGAGTCTTCTCTCTCTCTCTCAGTTTCTCCCTATCCTCCCTTCCACAGGCACTTAATTCATCATTCAGATTCACCAAAGCTCAGAGATTCTGTCACTATTTAAATGTCAAAGGTTTTTGTCTGCTCTTCCCATCATCCCTGCCACGAGAATAGCATTCTCTTCCTAAAGTCAAAGGGTAAGAACTCTGTTCAAAGTCAATGAAGCAACCGGATCTCAGGTCTACCTCCGTCAAGGTGTTCTCTATCTGATTGACTATTGTCAAATGACCTTGATGATTGCTTTACAAAGTGCTTCACATCACGCTTGGTGAGTCAGGACACTTAGTCTGAAAATGGTGCCCATGGCCATAGCCCTTTTAAGAGGCAGGGCCATGCTTGGAAAACCTGTCATCTTACTTCGTACTTATTTTGAAATCATTTCTCTCTAATTATCAACTCGTGGTTGAGATTGAGATCAAGTCCTGACCGCTCCAACTCTTTCACAGCTTTCTGCCTTGGCTTCGCTGGGTATATACAGAGCCCCTTCTTGATCCATTGTGGATCTTTGATCCAGTTGGGCTGGACATTGGACAAGTTTCTTCTCGACCCATGACCAGGTCCCCAGCATCTTTCAGGACTGACCAACCCCGAGGGCTCCATGGGACTCAAGGATAAGGCTGCAGTGGGATAGTGCTCAGGACCCTTGCAGCAGAATTCCTCCCTCACCAAATGAGTCATGAGTATTAAAAATGATAAAGAGGTTGGGTGCTTTATTATTCGTACTTCTAAAAATTCTGTAGCAAATGTTTCTCTCTGCACCATAGCTGATCATTTTAATTTCCTTGCTTTTGCTATAATAAAAATTGACGTTAAAGGATGCCTGAGGCAGTGTAATGAGAAAGTGAAATTAGTTTTTCAGTTGACTGATCAAAAGCATTTCATATGTGAGAATAAACAGTTTATTTTACTCTTTTGCTTATGACATAATTAATGGCAAAAATATTTTCCTGAAATTCATATTGTCTGCAGAACTCTCCTTCCAAGGTCCAGGAAAATAATAGTTTAGTAATTCCACAGACTGGACAAAAAATACACATTACCAGCCCTTGCTGAAGAGTGCATGATCTGCTTAACCCCTTGTGATCTGTGGACCAGCGAAGTCAGGGAAATGTTTTGTGTATTTCCCTCTCCAGGATGGAAATATTTCTTTATTGAAACTGGAGCCGGTTTCCTCGGTGGTCTTTCTTACTGGAATTCTCTTCCTAAAAGGGACAAGCTTGGGTTTGTTGTTAGTATTAAAAGGTATGGGTTAGAAAAAAAAATAATGTAGGCTGCTTGTAACCCAGAAAATCGAATTTGGACTTCTTTCATTTTTGACTTTGAAAAATGTGTTACTTTTTCTCCAATAGCAAGATAAGAGGATGATGGATTTGAATGAATGTTGAATTAGAATTTGAAATAGTTCTTTTCCCATGTGTGACTTTGGTATTTCAACTTATGGTGGCTGTGCCTCAGTTTCCTCCTCTGTGCTACTAATTTACCTGAATAGCAAAATCATGTCAATTACAAGGAACTTGCTCTCTAGTCAGTGCAACACCATGTATATGCAAAGATACGCAAAAAACTGCAGTCAACATGCACCAGTGAGCTCTTTCTGCCTAATAACTACTTCAAAATATAGTGGTTTAAGACAATAACCATTTTAGTTAGCCATTCTATGTCAGGCAAGGTGATTTTTCTGGTCAGAGCCACTTTAGCTGATCTATTTGGCTCTTCACATTTGAGCTCAGCTGACATTTTGGCTTATACCTACCTTGTATAGGAACGCATTTATCACATATCTGGTGGATGGAAAACTGGATGATGTTGGGGTGGGGGCATCTGGGACAGCTCGTGTCTGTTCTACATGGTCACTCATCCTCCAGTAAGTACACTGAGTCTGTTTATTTGCTTACTTGGTGGTCTCAGGATTCTAACTGCAGAGAGGGGAGAGAGAGAGAGAGAGAGCTTGAGAGAGTGAGAAAGAGTGAGCTCCAATGTACAACATTTCTGATCTCTGCTTATGCCAACATTTACTATTGTCTCAATGGCTAAAGCACATCCCTGTAGTCCCTGTGGAGTTCATATAGCCCAAGTGTACTCCATGTAAAGCCCATGTACTTAGAGAAGGGGATTTTTGCAGTCTTTTTGGCAGACAATTTATCAAAAACCTAAATAGCCATCAATACCAAGAATGGTTAATTAAACTCTGGTTCATGTTTGTTCTTTGTCCAAAGTTTTTGTATCATCTCTCTTTCATGATGTCTTTCTAAGTATTAGGTATCTTCAATGTCATTTTGAAATTCATTTTCTTTGTTGCTGGATATAGTAATACAATTAAGTTTTGTGTATTTTGTGTATCCCAAGATTTCTTACTCAATTCATTTATTAATTCTAATATTTTGTAGATACTTTAGGATTTTGCCTTATATGAGATTGTCTAATCTATGAGTAATGACTATTTAATTTCTTCCTTTTAAATTCTTTGGCCTCCTATTTCCCTGCCCCAGTCTACTGCCTAGGACCATCATTACAGTGTTGAACAGAAGTGGTGGCATGAGGCACCTTTATTTTATGTATGATCTCAACGAAGGTGTTCAGTAATTCATCAGTAAGAATGAGGCTTGAGCAAATAGTTTGTGAGACCGTATCTCAAAAATACCCGACACAAAAAATGGCTGTCAGAGTGGCTCAAGTGGTGGAGTGCCCGCCTAACAATGAAATTTGGTAAGTGTTCTTTTTAAATTTAATTTTTACAGCAACCTTCAAATCTACATGAAAGTAAAGACAGTAGTATCATAAGCTCCAGGAGTCTAGCACCAGCATATAAAACCTCTGTGGTTTGCTATTCTTATTTATATATGTATCACCACAATTTTAGAGCTTTGTTCTTAATATAATTAAATATATGTTGAATGGATAATTAAGAAATGCAATGAAATTCTGTGTAGCTATTATATGTGAAGTAGATCAATCTGTATGGACATAGAAAGATGCTTGACATATGGAAAGTTAATACATGTGTACACACACACACACACAATCTTATGACTGTCTTAAGACTACATATGTATCTGTATGTCTACACAAGGAAGAAAGAAGGATATTCATCAAGCTGTCATCAGAGGTTACATATGGAAAGTGAGAAAGAAAGCAAAAGCTAGATGTCTCTTTTTAAAAAATATACTCTTTTATATTATTAGAATTTCTTTCAATGGGCATGAATTGCTTTTATAATTTAAAAAAACAATAAAGGAAAAACAGATTATTAAACAGTGAGTTTGTTATAACCCAAGAGCTAACAAGTTATGCAGAACTAATCTCATTTTGTTCTCTCTCTTTTAAAATATGAATATATGATAATGCAAAGGAATGCAATGAACTAGTGTATCTTTTTTTCATGTGTGCGGCAGTACTGGGGTTTGAACTCAGGACGCACATCTTATGCCACTCCTTGGCTTGTGATGGAGTTTTTCAAGATGGGCTCTTGCAAACTATTTGCCTGGGATGGCTTTGAACCATGATTCTCCTGATCTCTCCCTCCTGAGTAGCTAGGATTTATAGACGTGAGCCACTGGAGCCTGGCTGGACTATTGTATCTTAACATCTTTTGGCCTTGGAGACCAGGTAGGAACCTGCAAGCTGAGGTGTGCTCTGTCATCATTGAAATTTATTGAGTCTGCTCTATGGCAGATCATCCTCCAAGATCTGGACCATACATTAAACATGTCAGGTAAGTTCCCTAGATCTTCCATTCTTGGGGAGGAAGGAGTCATGAACAATTACAGATGAATCTCTCATCTCTTCTAAAGGGAATTCAAATAATGTGATGCAGACTGATAAACTGAATACTGTGTGTTCAAGGAAAGACTCTATGAAGAAGAGTTTGTTAAGCTCAGATCAGAAAGCTAAGGAGAGCCAACCAGATAAAGAACAGGGAGAAAATCTATGCAGAGGGCCTGATACAAGGGCCATAAAGAGGGGATAAGCTCGGTGGGTGTAGAAATTAAGGAGGCTGTAGGGTAGAGGACAAATGGAAGGGGGGAGGACTGAGAAAGAGGGAGAGAGGAGGTCAGGTTTGACTGTGAGGATATGGATTTTAATATAATGGCAAATAAGAGTCATTGAGGGGTTTTAAGCAAAGGTGTGAAAATCATAGGGTGCTGGCTTGTTTGTCGTATGGGTTTTCATCACACTGCTAGCTATGTTGAGTCTGGATAGTATAGGCCAAAAGGAAGGCTGTGGGGAAGGGTTTTCTTCAAGCAAGAGAAGATGCCAACTGGACCAGGGTAGTGTCAGAGGAGAGGAAAGAAGTGAGTGAATTTGTGACACTTTTGGGGGGCAAATCCCCCAAGACTTATTAGTAAATTGAATTAGATTACTAGGAATTAGGAAAAGAGAAGACTCAAGTATGACTTCTAGCATTTTTGCTCAAGAAAATGGTAGGAATACTTTTTCTTAAGGTGGAAGAGACTGGGAGAAGAGATTTCAGGACATGTTAAGATGGGGATGACTTCAAATTCCCAAGTGAAATACCAAGTAAACAGCTCCATGAACTAATCTTGCTTCTCCAGGAGGGGCCGAAATTTGAGATGCAGGCTTGAGTCTACTCAAAGTTAATGGTTTCATCATTTATAAAAAATCTGTCTCTGAAGAGTGAGAACTAACTCTGGGCAATATCACCCCCGGATTCTGCCACTGGACTCTAATATTCTACGCATTTAATAACTTAGCAAGGAGATAATAGTTTCCATTATATTTTGACCGACACAGGGAGGAGCGCACATACATTGTTTGAGAGAATGAAGATGTGCAGGCAGCAAGTGGCAAATTCAGATGACAAGGATGTGCAGTAACTTTATTCCCAGCCCCAAATCAGAGTGGACCACTGACTAATGAGGTTCATTCCTCCTGGAAGAAGACTGTGGTTTTGGTTGCCTATGGGTTGAAGCCTATGGGACCAATTCTGTTAGAGAAGATACTTACCAAGAGGAGACTGAGACAGGAGTCCCTGGCAGCTAAAAGAGAAGATCTCACTGAGAATACAATTTCTAAGTAGAAACTTAAAGGAGGCCAAAGAGGGAGGCTACTGGGTATGTGGGACAAGAGAGTTACAGATGTCAGGAGCAGTCAGTGCAAAGATCCTGAGGTGCATGTCCACGTGGCAGACTAAATGAACATGGTATGGCTGGAGTGGTATGAACAGAAGGGCAAGAGTGGCAGGATGTGAGGTCTAGGAGGTAGTAGAGCAAATCATACGGGGAGTCTGAGGATCTTTGGTCTTTAAACTGAATGGAGGAAGATGCTCCTTGAAGGTTGAGCAGAAAATGGATCCAGCCTGACTCAGCATCCCACACAGCTTTTGAGTTGATCTTCACAAATCCAGACTTCTTATTGCCAAGGTCACTGAGGACCTTTGTGTATTCTCACGCTATGTTGGCCTCTTTCCTCTTCTAGGGTGTCTGCATTTTCTCTGTATCATGATTTCTATGACCTCTGTGATCTCTTGGTGACCTCTTCTTGCTCTTTGCTCAGACTGTACTTTTAAGAGGCTTTCCCTGAGTCATCCAGGATAGTTCTCTCCACACTCGGGTCCTCCCTTCATCTTCAACCTGATGCGTTTTCTTCATCATCTTCTTTTTCTTCTTTTTTTGTGTGGTGCTAGGGATCGAATCCTGGCCTTGGGCATGCTAGGCAAGTGTTCTGCCACTGTGCTACATCCTCAGCCCCACCTTGTTTAATTCCTTAGGCATTTCTGAATGTCTGCTAAGTCACAGTGAAGCTCTGTGATGGTAGGACCCTGGATTTCGTTTGTTTTTGTAACAGGGTTGAACTCAGGGCTTTGCACTTGCTAAGCAAGCACTCTATCACTTGAGGCATGCATACCTCCAGCTGTTTTGCTTTAGGTTATTTCAGAAAGAATCTCTTGCCTTTCTTCCCGTCCACCTCCCCTGAGGCCTGCCTCAGACTGTAGTCCTCCTATGCTTCCTGTGTAGCTGGAATTACAGATGCATACCACCATGACTGGCTTGTTAGTTGAGATGGAGTCTCACTAACTTTATGCCTGGGCTGGCCTTGAACCACAGTCTTCCCAATCTCTGCCTCCTGAGTGATTGGATTATACACCTGAGCCATCATGTCTGGCCCTTGTCATCCTCCATTACTGCTTCATGCTCCGTGTCTACACATGCCCAGGCACATAACAAATGTCATGTTTTCTTTGTCAATTTTTGTTTCTGTGACAAATACCTGAGAGAAACAGTTTAAAGAAGGAAGGATTTATTTTGGCTCATGGTTTCAGAGGTTTCAGTCTATGGTCAGCTGTCACCATTGTTTTTGGGTCAAGTTGAGGCAGAACATCATGGCAGCAGAAGGGTATGGTGAAGAAGACTGCTCACCTCATGGCAGCCAGGAAGCAGAAAGAAAGAAGAGACTGGGGACAAGGATTAGCCCCAAGGACCTGCTCCCAGTGACCTCCATCCTCCACCAGATCCCACCTCTTAAAGTTTCTACCACCTCCCCAAACAGTGCCACCAGCTGGGAACCACGCCTTTAACACCTGAGTCTGTGGGACACAGCTCATATTCAAGCCATGACACACGTGATTTATACATGTTTTTGCATGAAAAAAGTACATATTCATCAACACACACAACTCCTCTTCTCTCTAGTCTTTTCTTTATCCCTTCTAAACTCAGATCCTCTGAGCCTTCCTCATGATAGCATCACCAAAAGGTGTTGAGTTCTGACTGCAGAATCACATAGGTCCTTCTAACTACAAACCAAAAAGTCTTCTGTTACAGTTTTCTTGGAGAACACATGTAAAATTGCCATACTCGGAGCATCACAGCTCTTCCAAATGAATGTGTTGAATTTGAGCTTATTGTAGAAAAAAATGGATGGTGAGTAATTAGATTCTACTAAAGAAGAGGAGTTAAGGTAACTGTGGTGAATGGTAAATTCTATTTCCCTCCATACATCTTCATAGAATGGCCATTATGTATATGGAGTTTGAAGAAAAGGAGAGAAAAGAGTGAGGATGTGTTGAGTGCTTCGGATTGTACCAGGAATTATAACAGATGTCTTACATCTCACTTAATCTTGCAAACAATCATATGAGGTGGGTAACAGTCCTAATTTTCAATTGTGGAGATATTACTGTTCAGAGAATCTAGAGAATTTGCTCAGGGATATGAATGTTTTCTTTTTGGTAGCATCAGCAGCTGGCTCATTCTGCACATTTCTAGTTTCTGAATTAAATAAGGAGAATTTGGAAAAATCCTTCTGCTTTAAATGCTTATATTTGAAAAGTTTTCTAAGGAGTATAAGTTGCTTCCTTACCTTAACAAGGCCAGGGACCTCCCATACCCATGTCCTCTTCAGAAAACTGAGTCTTTTATAGGGTTGCTGTTCTGTACTCTACATATCAGTTTTTTACAATTCAATTGATATTGTATTTGCAGATCTTTAGAAAGCTTTCCAATTCACCATTTTAACTTGATAAAGTATATTTATTAGAAAAAATAACAGAGAAAAGTTTTAGCAGTATATTTCTGCACTGTTCATTTCTTGGTGTACTACTCACAATATTTAAGAGATAGAAATAACCAACCCATCCATCGGCCGATGAATGAATAAAGAAAATTGGTACAAGGCAGGGTATGGTGGTGCATGCCTGTAATCCTAGCACTTGGAAGATGGAGGATTAGTCTATACAGTAAGTTCAGTCTAGTCTCACCATTTAGGAATAGTGAGACCTATCTGAAGAAGAAGGAGGAGGTATACAATGCAGCCATCAAAAGAACAAAATCCTGTCATTTGTGACAACATGAGTGGAACTGGAGATTCTGATGTTAAGTGAAGATAAACCAAGCACAGAAAGACATGTACGACCTCATCTACTCATATGTAGACTGTAAAACACAGAGCTTGATTGCACAGAAGTTGAGAGTGGAAAGGAATGGTGGCTACCAGAGGCGGAGGAGAGTAGGAGTTGGGGAGGAAGGGAGGAGTTCAGCAATGGGTACTAAGTTCCAGTTAGGAGAAAGTTCTGCTGTGTGCAGTAAGGTAACTGTGGATAATGTATAGTGTATTTCAAAAAGCTAGAAGAAAGGATTTGGAATGTTTTTGCCATAGAAAAATGATACAAGTTTGAGGGATAGGTATTTTAACTTTTGGGGAGGCTATCTTTTTCTTTGTGTGTGTGTGTGTGTGTGTGTGTGTGTGTGTGCATGTGTGTGCATGTGTGTGTATGTATAAGGCAACATTCTTGGGAAGAAAAATCCAACAAAACCAGCTATCTAAATTTTTAGAATGGGTACCCAATAAAGGGAAGGACATAGTGCACCAGATGCTGACTTTAATTAATTAATTAATTATTGTGGTACTGGGGCTTGAACACAGGGCTTTGAATCACCTTGAATCACTCCACCAACCCTTTTTTTGTGATGGGCCTTTTTTTGAGATAGGCTTTCATGAGCTATTTGCCATGGCTGGCTTCAAACCATGATCCTCCTGATCTCTGTCTCCTGAGCAGCTAGGATAGCAAGTATGAGCCACTGGTGCCCAGCTCAGATGCTGACTTTACTTAAAAGCAGTAGAAAAAATAACTACTGATTTACTAAGGTGCTCGTAGTCTGGGATTGCTACTGAGCCAACGTCACAGGACTGTGTGGTCCCTCACTACCTCTTTCTAGAGTCAGGGCTGCTGTCCCCTTGACTTCCTGGCTCAGTGTTAAATCTCTTATTTAAGAGTTGGTGATTACCTGCCTCTCTTCCTAACCTAGCTCATTAGGGACAGAAATAGTATCTTGCTCGTATGTTTTAATTCCAGGAATACAGCACAACACTTTTGGATTCAAATCATTAGAACCATTATTGTAACTTGGGATGGGAGCAGAATGAACAGCCATTGGATTGATTGCTTTTTCTTCTCTGGTTAATCCAAGAAGACTTCCTGGAAGAGGTTAGATACTAAAAGCTCTGATAGAGTATTTAGAAGGCAGTGTGTGCAGTGGTACCATGCTCGTTAGACAGGCTCTGGAGAGGTGAGGGTGGGTGCTGTGTCTGGAGAAAAGATGCCACCCATCTGATCAAGGAATGATAAAACCATCTCAGACACCAGGGAGAAGGAAGTAGCTATGCTACATTGGGTGAGGCTGAGGCCCGGGCAGACTCCAGCTGCTTTGGCACTGGTCCAGGCTCCTTTTGCTCTTCCTTCCTCCTGGTCTCTGCTTGGTGGAAGGCATATTGGTCACTGTGCCCTTGTCCATTCCTTCCACCCCACTGTGGCTCACAAGGATGGAAGTGTAGAAGGAGCATGTAGTTGGTTTCCTGGCAGGTAGGCACTTATATTTTCTCTATTGTGCAGTATGGGGATTGGAACAGGCAAGGAGGCTGTGTGTGTGTGTGTGTGTGTGTGTGTGCCTATTCTATTTATTTATTTATGGTGGTACTGGGGTTTGAACTCAGGACCTTGCACTTGCTAGGCTGGCGCTCTACCACATGAGCCACTCCACTAGCCATTTTTGCATTGGTTATTTTTGAAATACTGTCTCCCTTTATGCCCAGGCTGGCATGGACCACAATCTGTTTATGCTTCCCCATGTAGCTGGGATAACAGGCATGTACTGCCATGCCCAAACATTGATTGAGATGGGGAGTCTCAGACACTATTTATCCTGGCTGGCCTGGACTAGCCATCCTCCAGATCTCTGTTTCCCAAGTATAGGTGTGAGCTACTGCATCCAGTCTTGTTTGATTTTTGAGACAGGGCCTTGCTATATAGCCCAAGCTGGCCTCAAGTTTGAAATCTTCCCATCTCAACCTCCTGAGTACTGAGAATACAAATGTGTACCACTATGTCCAGTGATGTGTTTTTTTTTTATCGTGGTAAAGTTGCTTTTCTACTTTAACCTGTATAACTCACTGCATTAAGTACAATCACACTGTGTGCAACTACCACCCATCTCCAGAACTCTTTCCTCTTCCCAAATGGAATTCCAAACTCATTACAAATGACTCCCTGTTCCTTCCTACCCTGAACCTCTGGCAGCCACCAACTTATTTTCTGTCTGTCAGCTTGGCTATTCTTGGTGTCTCACATAGGTGAAATCATACAGAATTTGTCCTTTGAAGACTGGCTTATTTCACTTAGCAAACTGTCCTCAAAATCCATCCATGCTAGCCGGGTGCCAGTGGCTCACACCTGTAATCCTAGTTACTCAGGAGACAGATATCAGGAGGATCACAGTTCAAAGCCAGCTGGGGGAAATAGTTCACAAGACCCTGTTTTGAAAATACTCAACATAAAAAAGGGCAAGTGATAGGGTGCCTGCCTAGCAAGTGTAAGGCCCTAGTTCAAACCCTGGTACTGAAAAAAAAAAAAGTCATCCCTGTTGTAGCACCTGTCAAAATTTCTTTGGTTTTTTTTTGGTTGACTAATATTCCATTTTATGTGCTTACCGTATTTTGTTCATCCAGTCATCTATGGATGAATATTCAAGTGTGACTCATTTTGGTTTATTTTCAGAACTATAAAGATTAGAAAAAGGACAAGACGAGGGTGTGCTCTCTTGGCTAAGTGAGTGATACCTCACTCAGTGTCTTAGGATGATACTTTGCACAACGTATTGACATAACAACTGAGTGTGGGTGGAAATTACAGTCAGGTAAATTTCAGCCTGAATTCTCTAGCGTTAGAATTCCTGATCATGGAGAAGCCTACAGTGGCCTTGTCCAATACCACAATGGTATACAAGGTGCAATACAGAGGGAGGGGGCTAGGTCATATCGTTCCCAAGGGCCCTGCCAGCTCTGTGCTTTGTAGACAATGGAAGGTGAAGAGAAGATTCAGGAAACTTGGGTCAAAAACTGCTGTGTGATTTTATGCTGGTCACTTCCCCTCTCTGAGCAATGTCTTTGTCTATACAATGAGAGAGGTAATCTAGGCTGAGAAGAGTAGCAGACTTTTCTCCAGAAACTTAGGTTTTCATGGAGATGACTCTGGGACCACCTTAGGACACAAGGACAGTGACTGTAGTTATATTGTCTCCTCATCCCTGGGGAGAAGGGGGAGCTGTCTAACAGGGAAATTCTGCTTTGATCTGTATTTACATTTTGAGGTTTCCATCAGGATTTTGCCTGGGAAGAAAAGTTTTTATGTTTTAAAAAAAACTAAACTAAACCACATTCATTGAAGTTGAGAACCATAATCATGGCTGACTTCTGAGTGCTTAATGTCACCAATGTCATTTAGTTCTCCCAATGACTCCCTAATGTCACTGCCATTGTGATCCCCATTTTGTTAACCGCAGAAAGTGTCTCCCAGAAGATCTTGATCCTTGTGCTCTGGCGTGAAAGAATCCATGCATGGCAGGACAAGAGGGTGTTCGTGGAGTTTGTTAAAAGTTAAGGAAGGGAATTACAACAGCGAGCATGGTGGGCCCAGGTGGAATCTGGAGTCAGAGAGCATGATTCTCTTCTCCAGGTGCTTTTAAAACCTACGCTAACCTATTGGGGGGGTGGGGGGGGAGGTGATTCTCATCCCAATAGTCAATGAGTGGGGAGGGGCCTGGATGGATCCCGAGCCAGGTGAGGGCGTGTCATTACCTGGTTCCGTTGACCTTTGAGTTAGGGGAAGAGCTGGGTGGATTCCCAAATACACCTATGTTAATTCTCAGATGTCCTACCCATGAGGAAGGAAGTTCCCATTCTTTCTAACTTATTGTAATTAAAAAAGAGCTCTTAAGGAGAATCAGAGAGGGGTCTTAGTCCCAAACTTTCCCTGATTCTAGCTTGCCTCAATTTCACAGATGAGGAAACCAAGTCTTAGAGAAGCTAAATCACCCAGAGGTGTACTTTTGCACGTGGAGCAGGTGGTCTGATTCCAGGGGCTGATTTTGATGCTGCTGTTGCTTTTGAAGAGAAGACAGGAACCCAGATGATTCCTAACTCTCTTAAGATTTGCAAGTTGGTAGACGAGGTTTAATTTCAATTCCAACATTAAATATGTTAAATTAGTAATGCTAACACCTCACTCAGTGGAAGGAGGTTGGCCGTGGCACTGCCCAGGAAGCTTAGGCAGCAGTGGGCTGCCAGCTGCTGCCTGTTCCTGGGCTCTGTCTTTTCTGTAGTCTGTGCCTCATCCTTCAGTGATCACATGCACAGCTCCTGAAAGCACAATTAATTTTTACTCACTTCCTCATGCAGTTAAGTGTCATGTGTCATTGAGACCACCATACCACTTTGATGAGCTGCAGAAGCTCTGGGGAGGTCAAAGGTCCCTGTTAGGTCATAGCTTCTGCTTAGGGGCAAAGATAAAATAATTTGAAACTCCCAGAGGAACAAGGAAAATGGATGGGAAGTAGTGGTCAGGGAAGAGGGATTGGAATTTTAAATCCTTTGGAAATGTCAACAGATCTATTAAAGTCTTCTCAGCCCAGGGTTCTTTGAGACTCACCTGGAAGGAGATAATCAATTCTAGAAACATTGGTGATCACCAGGTACTCAACACAGTAAATATAGGTTAATGAGGCGCACTTAGTTAGATGATTTTATAAGCACTGCTATGCAGATTTATCGATGGGAGAGAGGAAAAAAAGGCACAGTTAAACCGCGAGTGGAGAGAATTCTCACTCAGCGTGTGTGCCCAAGCTTTATTCAGTAGTTTGGAAAAAAGATCTGATGAAATGTAAAATTACTCTATTTAATCTGAATTTCTCATGCAATGTGTGTTAATATTTGTCTTCACTTTTTTTTTTTCTTACTTAAGTGCCTCTGTTAAATTTTCAATCACATAACCACTGAATATGCAAGATATAAGCCACAGGCAATTAAATGATAGCTAAGGTAGCAGGGCTGACTTGATTAAGCTGGTGTCTTATTAAGATTATAAACACAGCCCGGTCCAGCTGCTGAGTGAAATGTTCTGTCTGTGGGTCCTCCTCTCTCTTTCCAAGAGGTAGCTAACACCGTGGGTGCTGGCAGATAGCCCTGTGCAAAAAGCTGGAAGTGGCCCACCTCAAGTTCTCTCCACCACTCTGCTTTGCGTTCCTTTGGCTGTCAGATATCACATTTCTAAGAAACACTGCTTAAAGCACAAATTTGTTGTGAGGTAAAGAGGAGGACGCTCAGAAACTTTGAAAGGAGTTTTCTGCTTATCTTATGCTTCCAGGATTCCTTTTCTTCTGTCTAACCCTTGAATGTTGGGTCTCCCAAATTTCTAATGATTTTTTTTTGGAAACACCGGGATTTGAACTCAGGGCCTCATGTTTGCTAGCCAGGTTGCTAGGCAGGTGCTCTACCACTTGAGCTACTCCACCAACCCAGCGCTCCCAAATTTGTATTCTCAGTTCTTCCCTTCTTGCTTGGCATTGAGAAGTTGACATTCAAGTTCTACTCAGAAAATAGATCCCATGCTAAGTAATCCAACAGAAGTTAACATAGACAGCTGGTTATAAGGGGGTTGTTGAACGCTACAAAGTTTAACAGGGGAAGTGGAGGCAACCCAGAGGATGGTAACATTGAGAAAACACCAGCACATCTTGGACAGGAGGAATAATGGAGTAGGTGGCAGAACCAAAGGCTCACACCAGAGCTGCCCAAGGGAGCTAAAACCATGGCAGAGAGTATCCAACCAAGAAATGGAGCTACCCAGAGAGACCCAGCCATTGCTGCAGATGTCCCTGAAGACAAAAAAGCACAAGTGGAGGCAAAATACCTCTTCTTTTCTCTTCCCTACCCTTCTGCCTCCTCCAGGATCTCCACTGGGTGAAGGCAGAGAGTAGTGAGTTGTCACCAACACCTGGAAAGTGTGCTAGACCCAGCAGGTGAAGGCCAGGCACCACCTAGGAGTAGTGGTTGACAAGACCTGTCCTCATGAGCACAAACCCCTGACCTTTGAGGTGTGAGGGCATTGGAGATTCCAAGCTTTAAATTCCTTCTGGAAAACTGACGGATCCTTAAGAAATGTCTCAACATGCAGTTCATAATTTACCCAGTCCTGATAAGAATTTTCAACTCCACACAGAAGTCTCAGTTTCCTAACTGTGTTTAAAAACCCTTCTGTTTTTGTTTTCTTTTTAGTAAAATAATTCCTTTCATTCAGGAGAGGAAAGGTAATAAATAAGTAAAGAAAGATGTTTATTTGACAGATTTTGTGCGCATGTGTGTCTTGCAAACGAGCTCTCATTTTGGTCCCTTCATAATCTTGTGATGGAAATTTGGACATTTTAGCCCCTGGCTTTTGTTAGGGTGAACAAAAGGGCAGCCACCTTAGAACAGGATGCCCTCCCCTTGAAGGTGACTTATTGGAAACTCTCCATCCAGCTCCCCAAAAAATAAACATCCACCTGTAGCCATTACTAGAAACTCCCTACCTGGCCTAGAAGAAATGACCTGCTCTTAAGCCATTATCTCAGGAGGGTCAGAGAGCCATTGAGGATTTTCCCGCCCAGTGACCTTCCTGGGACTTCTCCACCAACCTCCTATATCTGCCCCCAGTATGTAAGCCTCAGTGGGCTCCAGCTCTTTTGCTGGGAACCTGCTATACAGGGTTTCTTCCAGAATAAACCCTGTACTAGTATTTGAGCCATCTCCTGCTATCTATTCTGTGCCTTTTTCAGTCTAGCATCTTTCTTGCAATAACAGACTTAAGTGAGAAGACTTACAGGTCACCAGGGTATACTGAGCTTCAGAAATAACCCTCCTGGCTTCTGAAGGTGGAGACAATGACCTTGCTGCAGATCACAGCATACTATCAGGGTTGGCTGATCCCTATAGTAGAGGTCATTCCGTGTGTGTGTGTGTGTGTGTGTGTGTGTGTGTGTGTGCACACAATACATGGAGTATCGTCTCATGTATTTATTGACTGTTTGTGTATCTTCTTTGCAGAAATGTCTATTCACGTCCTTTGCCTGCTTTTGAATTAGGTCATTTGTTGTTGTTCTTGAAAGGTTATTTATTTTTGTCTCTGAAATTTTCAACATTATGTACATTATGTATTTTTCATGTGCCAAAGATAGATAGACCCTTGAGAAAGGGGGCTGCTCCCCTCACTGTGCCTTCTATCAGGGGACTTTCAGGTGGAGTGGAGACTTTTGGGGTTGGGAGAGTAAGTAAAGGATGCAATAGCTACAGAAACGTGAGGGAGGAAGGTATCAAGAGATCCCTGCCTTCAGGATGCTTTTCGCATTCCTTCAGCATCATACATTCTTCTTCCCCCTAGTTTCTTGGAGTTTGAGACAGTAACTGAAGATTAAGTCATCCCAACCCTCCACGGCAGGGAAATATGTTTGTGTTTTGACTATTTTGGACATTAGGGTTAATGTTCTGACAAAGTTTGTCAGCAGAAGGACAAAAGGACAGGGCATTTTAGGAAGGATGGGGACAGCTCTGGGGATGCAGGAGGAAGAAAGTGTAGGTCCTTCGGCTTTGCACCGAGGAGAGGCCTGTTGTTATTCAGAGATGGTTAACCCACTCGCTACTCAGGCTGCTTCCTCAGGGATGGTGTATGATGACTTGTAGAGCCAGTGAGGAGGGAATTCTCAGGTGTTACTCACTTTTCCCATGGCATGAAAGTGGTAGTGATCAGGCTCAGAGAAGTCAATGGAAAGTGATCAAGAGTAGAAAACATGGTGGGCAGAGTTCTGGGTTCTGAGTAGTGGCACAAATTCAAATTCAGCAAAGACTGAGAATGGGTTTCCCACCATCCTCATGCAACAGGGGCTTAAAGGAAAAATGAAAATAAAGCCGACGAGTGGAAACTACAGACTGTGGTAGCTGTTGCCTGCCTGAGTTTTCGGAAGGAGGTTCATCCCTGTTATGCATACACAGATGTTCCTCAATCTGTGGTGAGGTTTATGACAAACTCATCAGAAGTGGAAAGTATGGAGTTCATTTAAGCACACATAACCTGGTGGACATCCTAGCTTAGCCTACACTGCCTAAGCATGCTCAGAAGACTTGCATTAACCCACAGTTGAGTAAACTGTCTACCACAAAGCTAATTGTGTAATAAAGTATTGAATAGCTCAGGTAATTTACTGAATACTGTTTTGAAATGGAGAACCATTATACTTGTTATGAGTTTGCTTTTGCATCATCATGAAGTAAAGAGGGGGTCAGGGAACCGTCTGTATTTAATATGACCACTCTTGAGAAAGAACTTGATCTTTGGTCATGGGCTCAACTACAATGATGCTCCAGCTCAGGCTGCTTGAATAATACTATTTCTTAATTAAGAGGAGATCCATCTGGGAATTCAAGGTGTTCCCCATTGGTGGATCCTGAAAAGAAAGGTGAATTCGGAAGCTTAGGTTCCTCACCCAGACACTGTCTCCCTAGGAGTTGTAATGTTACCATCTCATTTAATGGGTAGTCTGTGCAGGGATAAGTTCCATTGCCTCTATTATTCAAGGAGCTACATGTGCCTCGTAGCAACAATTACCAAGTCGCATAAATACAACAAAGTTAATTAAAATGTTAGCTGATATAAATAACCTAAGGTTATTGAACATTGTTCCATTTTAAATTAATAAATACGCAAAGGTAATGTTTATAATTAAAGCTATAATTTATCTTCATGCTCTGTTTGTCTAATAGCAGTGGTAATATAACGCTACATGCAGAAATGTAGTAATAGATTTGTTTAGCACTGACATTATAAACAAATGTCTCAGTCTATTTATTCTAAGTTATGATACAGATTCTTCTCACATGCATCTGATGGCCTTTAAACCATTTAAAGTGAACTACATTAACGTAATCTAATCTTGATACTGAACATAACATTTCAGTTTGAATTATCCTGAATCCATGATCCATTTTATTACTCACAAGGCACTTTATACATTTATGATAATGGCAAACCTTGCTCTGTTATTTAAATCCCATTTCAAAAGGGATGTTATTTTTTTTTTTAAATAAATAAACCCCACACATTTGGGGTGGTAAAATACAAATAAGGAAAAGTCAGTGCCCAGCAAGCCCTTTAACAAAGCAAACAATTCAGATTTTTATGACATTAGCAAATAATAAAGGGAAGGACTGACATTTACAGTTGATGAAATTTTATGTTATAACAGAGGATGAAAATGGAATGAAAATCACATGGCAAAATTTGTCCGTGAGGTTCAGCCACTCTGGGGAAACTTCTACCTGTGGGCTGTCTTCTGGGGCATTTTTCTTACTTCAACCTTTATTCAACTCTTTAAAAGATCCTGGGTCCACCCTGGGTGTCAGGTTTGCTCAGTGGGCTGAGCCTGGGAGACACCTTCCCATCCTCTATTTGGTTCCTCCTCCCTTGTCTTCATTCTTCTGGTCTCCTCACTTCCTCCTCCTTCCCTTTCATTCCCCACCTCTGGGACCCATGGGAACATTTATTCTCCACCCTGTAATTGAAATCATAATAAGCAACCAGCCTAGTGGCAGGTGTAGTGGAAAAAGGGAGCAAGTCTTGCACTTTGCTCTTGTGTACTTGCAGCTTTTCCTCAGTGTAGCTTCTTGTTTCTCCCCTTAATCCCTTTAAAAATAAATATTTCTTCTGGGTTTATTTGCAGACACTGGAAGAAGTTTTGCTTTATTTTAGTAGGACTATTTCACTAGATGTTTTAGAAACTGTTGCCCCTTAAGTCAAATAAACAACAAAAATATTCTTTTAAAAAGACATTTCTTTCTTTTAAAAAGGGAGTTAAAAATGTAACAGGCCTATATTTGGAGAAAGAGTGGGCTGGAGATTTTTTTTTTTTAATGAAATACTAAACAGATTACACACGTTGAAAAATCCTAAAAGGATTTTTAATACTGGAAACTCTGAAATTCAGGAAGTATTTAAATTTAAGATTATATGCTATCCCACTGCACAATCCTCCAGTGATCAAATACCAGGTTTTAGGAGACCAGTGTGTTTGTAGACACTCAGGCTGTTTCTGTTCCTCATGAACAGTATTAATAGGACAGGAGGGCTGTGGACTGGGGAGGAACTTTCCAGAGCCACGGGTGCAAAGCTGGTCTGTTGTCACAGGCTCAGCCTTCAGAAACAGGTATAGGGACTCCAGTTCCCCTCAGAGTCTCAGATGGGCCAGAGAAACAGAAATGGTTGCCTGTGGCCACAGATACGGGCCACAAGCAAAGAGGTAACAAGGCTGGGGAGAGGAGGCTATGATGGGAAAGAGAGAAGATGGGAAAACTCCAACCCATCTACCTCCCCCTTCTGCTTTCTTACAGATCTTTAAATTCAGGCCTTCCAAAATGCACCCTAGTTTTCATCCTTTTATATAGGGCACCTGGGGATTATGTAATGTGAAGAAGGAGTGGTCAAATTCCTGCCGTCCACAAGTCTGGCTTCTAGTGGCCATTGAAGTATTCCTATCTGTTAAATAATTTCTATATTGAGGATTCCTATTAGAAATAGAAAGGTTTACTGAAGATATCTAGTCTATTGGTTTTAAAACCTTAATAATAATAAAAATAATATGTGCTTTCTTATAATGTACGTATTTATATACATAGATATATACAGGTATGTATATACATTTACACACATATACATACATGTGCATATATATGTGTGCAAATGTACATATATCCAAATGTGTATTATATATATCTATATGCATACACATGTCACTGAAGAAAGGATGGTTTCCTGATAAGAGAGAAATGGGAAAATTCTCAACTCTGCCTCCTAATTTCCACATAAATCATAAGAGTTTGAAATCCATGAAGGGTTTCACAAAAAAGGAAAACCTACAAGGTGAAAGTTTAGCAATGATTTACTTAAGTAAGTCAAAGCAAAGAAAAATAGAAAGGGAGAAAGGAGCACCCCCTTTTTATTTTCTATTTCTTCCCCACATGTGCAAGAGGCTCAAAATAGCAGTCCTCATGCCAGGTATATTTACACCTTCTAGGCGAAGGTGGGGAATCCATCACTTGGTAACATTTAGTCCTAAGGCAAGGGCATTAGGATAACTTTATAGTTCTGCTTTGATGTTATTAACCAAACATGGAGACAATAGATTTGGGTTCTATAATCAAGGGTCTTCGTAACAAGGGTGTCTGCTTCTTGTGACCTGGAGCTTTGCTTTCTGATCAAAGAATTACTTTGTAGCTTAGTATCTGAAGAAAGGGGTGTGATGGATGCATGTACTTTCTTAAAAGGATTAATTTAACTTTTGTTGTTCTAAAAGAAAGATTATTTAGCAGTCAATATCTTAATCATTTAGGAGTGGCTACTTTTTTGAATTTCGATTCCCAGGTAAAGTGAGGAGAAGAAAAAGTCACCTTGCCAAGGACAGCTCCCAATGTAGTGGCCACTGTTAGAAGTGTAACGTTCTATTCAAATACAAAATACTTACAACTTTTTGTTATTTCTTTTAGTCTTAGTTTCTGACTCTGGCTTGTTTTCAGATTTCCTTGTCATCTTGTCCTATCTATTCACACACACATACACACATTTAATTTTAAAGCACTCTTCTGGAAGGGGAGGAAATTTAATCCAGAAGCCCAGTATGTAGAACAGGTAAGAAGAAACTCACTATTACTCATTTCTCATTTCTTGTCTTTGAGTGATTCCTAAGATACCTTTACCAACTGCAGAGATCCAGGAACACAGAAGATTCCTGATCCATTCCAGTCCCTTCTTTTTCTGTTTTTTTCCTCCCTAAAGAATGGAAGTCAAAGAAGCCTCTTCCACGAAGGGAAAGGGAGTTAGTTGTTCAGTGGCATATTTGGGCCCCAAACTCACCTACCCCAACTCCAAGTTCAGATGCGTTTCTCGAAGGTTGTTGCCCAGAAATTTCCAGTTTTGCTCTCTACATTTATTCTAAGAAATAGACAATCACAAACTGGCCTAAATGTTTGTGGATAAATTTGGGCACCCAAATTTAGAGGCAGCAGATTTGATGGGGTCGATAGGAACGTACAGCCTCATGTTGACTTACAGAAGAGTGGATAACAGGGAGGGGGAAAATTGTGAAGTGGGCTTGCAAAAGTGCTTGTGGGGACTCTAATAAGGAAAAGCAGGGTGTTAACTGATTCTACAGTGCAATTCCACAGTGTGCTTTCCCCTTAGGCTGCTCCTCGTATCGACATGATGTTAGTATTGATAATTGCATAGCCCTGTGCGGCTCCCCAGCAATGGTTCTTGCAGGGGTGATTTTGCCCCCCAAGGGATATTTGACAATATCTGAAGACATTTTTGGATGTTGCTAAACAGCATACAATGCACAAGGCATCGACCTCCAACAGAGAATTATCTGGCCCCAAATGTCAGATGAGGTCAGTGCCCACATAGAAAGAAACCTTGAGGATTTCATAATGGATTGCAAATACATGCTCTCATAATTACCCAGTTCCATCCTTACCTTTAGCCTGTTTCTCAAAATAATTCAAACACAGCATGAATTGGGCAGCAAGCCAAGACAGGTGTAGCAAACACATTAAGCAGCTGTGGTTTGGGAGAGGAGAGGGGCCCATTCTGATGGGAAAAGTGGGTGAAGTCGGTGGTACTGAAACCGGGCCCAGCCCAAATTCCTGGGGATCTATGTATCAGGTCTGGTCACTCACCCCTATATGGCAGATAGAGAGATAGCAATGGTGAAAACAGAGAAAGATTTGTCATATGGCATGGACAGCCATGGAAATACAGCACTTTAGCCTGTCTTCAGCCATCTTCAGTGTACAGACAGAAGCTTTAGCTTTAAGTAGTAGAAGAATTGGGGCAGGGTGAGAAAGATATGCCAAATTGCAGCCTGATTGATTGCCTCAGTCCTGGTTCTCCAAGGGTTCTGGAGAAGTTACTATTGTTGTGAGGGAAGCAATCTGGTCCCCAGGAGACGATCATTCCTGCTTCAGTGTGCTGGCAATTACTTAGCTCTAGGTGGTTGTGATTTTGGGGGTGCTCTGCCTTGCGAGGCTCACTGTTGCTTGGAGGTAGTTTCAGTCCCTCATCATAAAGATGTTATTGATCAGTCCTGTCCTTCCTGGAACCCCAGATGACTGTGGAAGAGAATGGCTCACAGCACAGATGCAAAATGGAGGCAGGGATGCTAAGCATTTCTCCTGCATCTTAGTAAATTTGTGGCCCCAAGTAAGGAGTTAGTGCTTTTCACAAAAGCGGCTTTTAAGCACCTGTTACAATTCCAGTGACTGTTGCTACAGGCAGAGGGAAAGAAGACGTTTGGGCCTCTGGCTTCTTTCTTGGTGTGTTGTGTGGGTAGCACGTAAAAAGGGGTGGGTGCCAAGTTTCTTTGTTGACTCTCGCTAGAGATGAGGAGTCAGATAATCACTTAGTTGTGATGTGGGGCAGGAACTTAAAACAGAATGGGGCAAAAAGAACCCACTTAGTTACTTAGGATCAATAGGGGATGGGGGTGTGTGTGTGACAAAAGCCCATGGAACAAAGATGGAATGCAAGTCAGGGTAACTTGGCAGAGGAGGGAAGTGAAAGGCATAGACAAGTTAGGAACAGCCTCTCCTTTGGGGCCAACATCATAAAACATGAGAGCTGAAGAAACTCCCTAAACAGCCTACACCTTGGATCCTATTTTCTACAAGCACTGCCCAATGCCTTGAAAAAGGAGCTTTCTTCTCTGCCAGCCCAGGAGACAAAGAGCAATGCTTTGCAAAATCCATAAAACAAAAGACTCCAACAGTGTCAAGCCTCTTTAAACAATCACTTGTGCTATGAGGCAAAACAACTGAGACATCCGGATAAGCACTGTGGTGGTATTTTTCATGTTGATTGCAATAACACCATCAAAGCCATGCACATTCTGTGTAAAATCAATGTCTGCTTGTTGGAGGAGGAGGGGGAGGGGAGAGGCCTGGGGATTTTATCTTGTAAGTCAGCTTTGCAGATAATCGCATGCCTCAGGCTTGGAAAAAAATTGATGGCAGATCAATGGTCAGGAACATGAACTGTACTCATTTTTGACTGTGCAGTGCTCAGTGTTGGCTGGGAGACTATGGATGGGGAGGAGAACTGGGGTGACAGAAACACTACTTTTGAGTGGACTCAGGCTTTGGCACTATCTGTACAGTAACTATAAGTACCACTCTGGGAGGTCATATAATAGAAAAAATGAGCTGTGAACATTTCCAGGGAATGAAGGCTAGGCCTATGCAATAAGTGGGATGTGTGTGCACACAGGGTGCACAGGTACCTAAGCTCAAACAACACTTGTACCCATGGAGGAGGAAAACTTGAGTTGATGTCAATGAAATGTTTACAAAGTGTCTTGATAAAGGGGTTTTGTTGTTTGGTTGGTTCATAGAACAGAGGTACACCTACTTGCTCAGTTAAGCATGGGAGTTGAAAATGGATCTCACTCAGTACCAGGTTCCTTGCATATGGCCTACAGGGACTCTGTAGTTCTTCATTGGTGGGGATGCTTAGGGGAGGGATTTGGAAGGGAGGAAGAAAAGACAATCCCTTCCCCTTTCTTCATTTCCACACGAGGTTCCTGTAGGCATGGACCCTTTTCCCTCAACTTTCCCACTAAAGTGTCTCAGTTCCCTGTCATTGAGGGACGAAGGGGTGAATGACTTCCTCCTTTTATGGACTCTTGTGTGGATTGAATGAGTTATTTTGTAGTAAGCACTTCCTCTACTCAATACACATTTCAGCTATTGTGTTTTCACCATTTTTCCTTTATGCACCAAAATCAACAGAGATTCAGATAACTTGTTGGTATTTCTGGTGCTAAAATTCAAATCATGGAGTTAAGGTGGCATGGTGGAGTGGACAAGAGAAGGGTGAAGAGAGGTGGCCCACATATCGATAACCCTGGCTTGCACCCTTACAGGTCACAGTGGCTTTACTGTCACTGCTAGACCTCAGGTCAACACATTTTCTTTTGGGTTGCTCCAGTTACCTCTCTTCTCTCTCCTTAAGTTTCTCTGTCTTTTTGGTTCCTTCTGCCTAGACTTTTCCTCTTTCCTGGGTTTACTGGATTTCCCCCAAATGCCATAAGCCCCAACATTCCTATGTTGCCAAGTTTTTCCAACCTCTTTTTTTACATATTTCTACCTCTAGTTGGGTGAGTGGAGGGGGCATTTTGAGGAAAGATGGGGCAATTCTATCCTCCAGATGTGCAGTTGACTTTCTGTTTTCCTTCATCATCTCCAAGAATCTGTGGAAGAAATTTTACATACCTCTAACTGCTTAAATTTTTATTTGTGTTTACATGCAATCTCATCAAGTAGGAAACCCCCAATCTCATAACTTATTTGTTCTTTTTCTGGCCTTTGGATAGATGACAAGGTCATTTTGAACTAACGTGATGCTAGAAGTCATCTTCTGTGACAGAATGCAGAGATGCCTGTGCTGGAGGAGGTGGCAAATTGCTTCCTACCAGATCACGGTTAGTCTCACCCAGTTGGAGGCGTTACCATCCATTGATCCTTTCCCTCCTTCCTCCCTCTCTTTCGGAACCCAGGGCCTCACACATGCTAGGCAAATGCTCTAGCACTGAGCTATACTGCCAACCCTTCTTTGAAATTTCAGATCCTCTAGTTGCTCTCTTCTCCAAGATGGCAGCATTGTCTTATCACTCACTGCCCATTGACTGGTTGCTGTGTTCTCCACTTAGCTCCTTGCCTAGACTGCGAACTTCGTGAGGACAGTAGCTTTTTCTTAATCTTTCTCTGTGCCCTCAGAATCCCCAGCACTTTCTGGCTCCCAAGGAGCCTAAACACACAGCAAGCTACTGTATACACAGGATCTGAAGTTGAGGGCTTTCATTTATTAGTTATTTAGTCCAATATTCTTTTTTCTACATGTTAAATCTTTTTCTTTCTTGAGGCTGAGAAACTGTGGAAGCTTATCTGTCCAGCCCTGCCATTCTCAGCTCCATTCCTCTTTGCTTCTCTTAATTTACTTATCAGAAAACCATGCTATAAAGCCATTCTGTTTCTAGCTGAGATGATTTACCTTTCTGACACCAGGTTTCCGTGCACTCGCTAAAGCCAGGTTTTCTTTATTTTTAAAGAATCTACATATGTTTGACTCCAAATAAAAATTCTTTATAAATTAGGCCCTAAAAGAGAAGTTGTAAGATCCTGGCAGGGTGATTGATGCCTGTGACATGGTAGTTAATCCAAATCCCAAACTAGAGGGAGTCTTTGATTTAGTAAGTGCAGAACGTTTTCACAAATGGTTCATTTTGGTTCCTATTTGAAAGAAGATTCCAGGAAGTAGGGGCTTGAGTTTGAGGCATAGGAGGTGTTAGCTTACGTGTACCTGGGGCTCAGACCTTGCAAGAGCAAATGAGTGTTGGCCATCAGTCAGTCATACCTGAGTTGTCAGGTCCTACATGTGTTAATCTGACAGAAGTCAGCTGTTCAAATGGAAAGGGGGGGGGGCCCTAGCTTTAGCTTTAACTTTAGCCCCTGGAAGCCCAGTTATGGGACAGGGGACAGGTCATATGATTTCTGTGAGTCTCATTTTGTAAGTATATAAATAAAATGGGGTCAAGATTGGGATTTGGGACTAGGTGATTTCTAAAGTTGGTCTCTTTATTAGGGACTGTTAAATGATGCCCAACCAAACTTGTAGAGAGGGAAATGCTGCAAAGCTTCTCTGTTGGAGCTTCCTTCTTCCTTCCTTCCTTCCTTTCTTTCTTTCTTTCTTTCTTTCTTTCTTTCTTTCTTTCTTTCTTTCTTTCTTTCTTTCTTTCTTTCTTTCTTTCTCTCTCTCTTTTTTTCTTTTCTCTCTCTCTTTCTCTTTTGCCAGTGACAGGGCTTGAACTCAGGGCTTTACTATTACTAAGCAGACCTCCTATTACTTAAGCCATTCCCCTAGCCCTTTTTGTTTTGGCTTATTTTTCAGGTAGAGTCTCACAGTTTTCTGTGTGGGGCCAGCCTTGGACTGTGAATCTCCTGCCTACATCTCCTATGTAGCTGGGATGATAGGTGTGAGCCAGCAACCTTGGTTTATTTACTGAAATGGGTCTTGCTAACTTTTTGCCCAGATTGGCCTCAAACTATGATCCTCCTAATGTCTGTTGTCCTAGTAACTGGGATTATACTTGTGAGTCATTGGACTTGGCTCCTGTTGGATCTTTGATTCTAAAATCTGCCCATTGTTTTCATGGAGCTTCTTTGGTTTTGATAAAGATACACACTGAAGGTTGCTTATAGATCATTTACTATATGACTTTGCAGTGAAAGTAACCTGAGCTCTTATAGCTGTAGTTATAAATGTTTGAGGATCGAGGATTCCTTTAAGAATTTGATTACACCTGTAGACTCTCTATCCTGTACAGACATACACGTAATTTTTTTTTATATAGCGATGGGGAAGTTGGTGGACTGGATAGAGCCAGTAGGCTTCTTATGGACCCTTTGTTGAGAATTTTTGCTGTATAGTGAATAACTCAGTGGGCTTGGCATAGACCATCCACCCTCTTTCTGTTGCAGAGCCTTGCTACTAGATCTCTGCCTTTGAACTGGACCCCAATCCAACTTAGCATCTTTTTCAATTATATAGTATAAGATTCAAGTAAGGGGAGATGACAAAGGAAGCATGTGATTTGTCCTTACTCTCAGGCTTTCCCAGAACATGATTTGAGCAGGTTACCCAAGCTGCCTGAGCCTCAGCTTTCTCATCCCTAAAGTGGGAATAAGATTTGAATCTTGCTAGGTGTGGTGGCACATACCTGGAATCCAAGCACTCAGCAGACTGAGTAGGAGGATCTTGAGTTCTAAGCCAGCCTGGGCTACACAGCAAGGCCCTGTCTCAAAAACAAAAACAAAAGTAGTTGCATCTACCTCATAGAATTGTTGAGAAAATGAAATAGGGTGGTAGTAGGACAAGCATCTGGGCCATCTCCTGGAGGCAAAATTTAAGAGAACTCACAAAAACTCAGTAATTAAATTTTATTGTAGTATTTTAGAAAACAAAAATTTAATGCAAAGCAAAAGAAATCCATATGAACAAATTATAAAATTTTAGATTAAAAAATCAGTATTACTGGGTCTTCCTTTTGTTTAATATGGCTGGCATGGCATTGTTACTAATCCTCAGAATTTTTGGAAAATATTTGAAAATGGCTTATTTAATCCAATTTTATCTGGACTCTTAATCCTATCCAAAGCATATGGCTGATACATTTTATACACTTTTGAGGACAGGACTTGATTCCTCTTGAAGTAGCACAGATGTGGGACAATCCTCCAAGTATTTCATTCCTGTGAGTCTTATTTTTTCCAGAATTAGTATTGCCCATTTCTTTAGCTGTTTTTCACAAGAGCGGGGTTTTGCTAGTCAGCTTTTCTGTTGCTGTGACAAAATACTTGAGAAGCACAATTTAAAGGAGAAAAGATTTATTTTGGCTCATAGTTTCAGAGGTTTCAGTCCATGGTCACTTGGCTCAGTGTTTCTGGATTTGTGTTGAGGCAGAACATCATGGTGGAAGGGTGTGGGGGAAGAAAGCTTCTGACTTCATGGTTACCAGCAAGCAGAGAGCCAGAAGAGGCCAGGGTAAAGATATACCTTTCAAAGGTGCACCCCTGGTGCCCTACTTCCTCTAATTTGGTCCACCTTGAACAGCCCATTCACCTATGAACTCACCGATGGATCAATCCATCCAGCAGGTATGAGTCCTCATGATCCAATCACCTTTCAATATTGCCACCAGCTGGGGACCAAACCTTCAACACATGAACTTTTTGGGTGCACGCTTCATACCCAAACCATAACAGGGGTCAAGTCCTAGAGTCTGCAGAGTTAACCAGTGTCCATTTTGAAGGCAGAGCCTAAATTTTAGCTCACTTTTGGTATAATTGAGGAGGTGCAGGTCATATATTAGGTGGGGGAAGAAATAGCAAGACTTGGCTGCTGCCCCTTTGCAAAGCTTAAAACCTTGTTTAAAGAAGCTGAGTCTTTAAGAAGATAGAGCTTAGAATTATTTTTTCTCCTGTGCTACCTTCATGACGTACCTAGATAGTCATATATAGGTAATTATGGTCTGAAGTGAGTGTGAGTTATTATTCTCAATGGTACTTCCTTGTGATTTGCTGCAATATAAATAACAGTGATTTATTGTGGCTCCACTGACAGCTCTGTTGGTGATGGATCATAATAGTAGATCATGATAATTATGGAATCAGCACAGAGCTGTTTTCCTTCTTGTAATTCAATTGTAACACGGTCACTGAGGCTGCTGAACATCACAGCCTGTCTGTTGGATGCTGGATGGTGTTCAACAGGGGTACTTTGTTCTGTCATGACATTCACAGCAGTTCTTTTCTAATAATTGTTCAGGTGGTTGTACTAGTACAGGTTGATGATATTGTGCTTGTAGGTTTTTATTTCAGATGCAAATTAAGTTCTAGAGTACGTCATTCTTGGGCCGGAGGAATTAATGGGTGAAATATGGGGAAATGTAGAAAGTCTAGGGAGGCCTGAGCAAGTGACACAACCCAGATCTCTCTCGTCCTCCCTTTGACTCAGGCCTGGGCTATGTCATGCAAGCTGTCTCACTGTGTTTATTAATTTTTCTGACTTATGCAGAACAACTTTTTCTCCAGGGAACACAAGATACCTTTGGACTCTGCTTTAAGTAACTTTAATCTATACAAATCTATTTCATTTAGAACAATCATTTCTTAAACTGAATGCAAAAATGCTAGTTCCAAACATTCTGGGAATAAAAAAGTAGTTGGGGTCAACTAACTTTGGAAAACTCTGGGTTAATAAAAGCGAAAAAGTATTGCAGACAGAAATAGATGAAGCAGTTTTTAAAAGGAAAGGGAAATAATGTTCTTTACTGCAAGGCTTCCTAGACACTTTGCTTTGATAACAAACATGGCTACTATCTCAGAAAAAGACATGGTGATCAGCTGTATCTTAACCAAAGTCACCTCTGTGTGGTGGACAAAAGATGGCTATTGATTCAGTGTTCATTCTTCTGGCAAGAAGTAAAGTCCAAATTCCCTGTTCTTGTATCTGGGTTGGCCTCTTGACTTGCTTTGACCAATAGAATGTGACAACAGTGACCTTGTATAACATGAGGACTGAGCTTTCAGTGATAGGAAGCTCCTGTCTTTCCTCCTCTATACTCTCCTTGAAACCCAGATACCATGCTGAGGAAGCAGGTGGAAAGGAGGGTGGGGATGGAACACTGAGGCCCCTGCAGATGGCCCCAGGTGAGCTCCCAGCTGCTAGCAGCATCAACCTCAGCCTGTGTGTGAGGCCACTTTGGACCTTCCAGCCATTTCAACAACCTGGCCAATACTGTGAGAAACATAGTCTTCCAGTCAGCCTACGGGATTGTGAGAAATATTGAATTTTTTTTTAATATTAGTTAAACATTTTAATCAACATGATAATTGCACAAGATGGGATACAGTGTGGATTTCAATACATGTAAGCAATGTGCAAGGTTTATTTAGGTCAGGGTAACTGGTGTATCCATCACCTCAAATACTTGTCTTTTCTTTGTGCTGGGAACATTCAAAATGTTATTTTAAGACATTAAAATTTTGAGATGCTTTGTTATTATGATAGATAACAGGAACACTTTGTCTCCTCTTCCTTATTTTTTAAAATTATAACACACTTCATTTCTTTCATAGAAATTTGTTTACTTTGTTAGTTTTCTTTCCCATCATAAGCCCTTCTTGTGCAGAGTCCATATTAGTTCCTCTTATCTATATAACACAGTGATCCCATTTCTTCCCTTCCTAGCACTGTGATTGGCAGAGTGTCACGTCACTAGGTGTTGAATGAGTGAACATCTTTAGGAAAACTGTCTCAAAATACTAGTTTAGTACACAAACAGAATTAGGACTAATTATGTAATAGGAGGATCCTTTGCTAATGGAGAGATTATCAAAGTTCCCCTAAATATTGAACATGCGTGGTACATCTAAGGTGGAAGTCAATGTGAAAAACCCCAAATTACTGAAATTTTGCTAGAAACATGAACGAGATTTAAAGGAATCAGGCAGTGTTCAGCAGAAACACTGAAATCTTACTCCCACGTCTCCTTTTTATACCTCCGCAGAGAAAACAATATCCTGAGATTGCTGAATGTCACTCTCAAGCATAATTTTTACTCTTTTAGTAGATAAACACATAAATATAAAATACAGAATGTAAATCCACATGTGATATTACACACCTTCCATCCACTTGCATTTTGCTTTGTTCCCTGTTCGTCTTTAAGTTCACCACTTTGTTATATATGTATATCTTGTTTGTTCATTTAAACCGTGATAGAACATTCTATTCTGTGAATGAATACCTGTTTGTTCACTATTGTACTGATGGATAAGTAAGTCGTTTCCTGACTTTACTACAGTAAAAAGTAATCAAGGCTGTGTCAGACATCTCTGTACATGTCTGTTTACTGTTGATGTTTTCATAAGGAGATAAGGAGACTGTTTCTAAAGGTACTTAAAGGATTCTTCTGAAATCAGGGAGTTATCAGGTTAGGACCAGCATGCACATATAGTCCATGTTCTCTCTTTTGCTGCATTTTGCTTCCTGGATGGCAAAAGGCCCTGTGGACACATGGTGTACTGCTTGGATAGGGATCTGAGAAAAGAAGCTTCATGGATGCCCTGTCAGATTGACCTGAGATTCACTTTTTAGTTTCCAGGTGGGGTTCACTGTGCTATGCCATGTCAGCGAAGCCTGTGGGCTGGAGATAGTGCAAGATCAATGATCCTAAGTCACAGGTTCAAGATTCAGCTTTGCTACTTCCCAGCTGTGGAATTGGGGCCTGTTACTTCACCTTTTTGAATGTCATCTCTGAAGTGGGGAATGCAGTATTCATACCTCATAGGCTGATGGTGAGCCTCAGGAAGGATAATTAAAATGTGCTACCATTATGGATATTGTTATTGGTTAAATTTGTTGGTAGAAATTCAGAAAACGTCACTCATTCTTTTGACTTTTGCTACTTCATTGCTTCTAAGTTACATTTAAGAGCAGACTTGCTCTGGTTGCCCTGAGAATGGTTCTGAGAGTGGAAGGAGTGGTGATTTGAGTCCTCTGAGGCTCCAGGAGGCAGCTCACACTTCAGGAATGCTTGGTCTAGTCTGTGGCAGAATGCCAGAGGATCCAACATGGGAGTCTAACTGTGGGAACAAGGGGCCAATGTCCTGGACTTTTCTGATGAGGTGAATGTGAACCCTATTTCTCAGCTTAAAGAGTGATGGTTAAAGTCAGTGGATTCATGGACTAAAATTGGGTTTAGAAAAGTGTGAGAGGTGGGCTCATTATTTAGAGAGAGGAAGATGTGCTTCTAGGGATGCTGAAGTGAGGGCATTTGAGAGGGTGAATATCTCAACATCACAAGGTGCATTTGGTTCCATTGAACTCGGGGTAAATACTGCTTGATGGATGCCAACCATCAAATGCCAACATGGTGGCCTTCATGCTTGTGTTTCTCCTATTAATCTCTTTAGCACTCTGGGCAAAGCCCAGTTCTTTGCCCCTTAGCCAAATGCAGTAATGACTTAGTAAGTCCCTTAGCACCTTTGTTTTACTTATTGACAGATCTGGTCTTGGGTGGCTTCACATACACCTAGCATCTGCAGCAGAGTTGGGACATTGGAGGTGAGAGCTGGCAGCATCTCAGAAGCCCACTTCCTCATTTGTCAGACAGAAGACTAAGGATCAAAGAGGGAAGGTTATTCACGCAGGATCTCCATGGAATGGCACACAAAGACTCAGAACCAGAGAGATTAACCCCACCAATGCTCTTTTCACATTGTTAGATAGACTCTGTGCCTCTGCAAAAAGTGTCCAACACAGCCATTCATCTGCACCTAGTGGCTCGATACTTTGGTGTCTCCCTGGGCAGTGTGGCTCAGTTAGCATCCGTCAGTGTCCTAAGTGTTCCTTTGGGGTTTTGGCAAAGGAGAGTTTTTTGTTTTTTTAAATCTACAGCTTTCTCTGTCACATTAGCCAATTCCACAGTCTAGTTAGGAGTTGGAAATTGTTTATATGTGTTGGGAATATCAAATACCCATTCTGACCAGCCCTTTCTTCCTCTTAGAGATGGCATGTTTTTAATGCCTTCTTAGAAGACTGTGTTGAGACGGATTCAGAAGCTTGGAGTAGAATCTGTGATCCATTGCTGCTGTCTGGGCAGGGGGCAAGGGTAGTACGTAGCATGTGTTCATATCCCTGTCCTCTTTGTCTGATGTCAGTATTACCTCCAGGATTCTCCTAAGAGACAGGAGATGCAAAGAAAGGTGGGCACCTGAAGCCTTGTGAGTATTGTTACAAGAACCACCACTCCCTTAAGATTTCTTTATCAACCCCAAGGCACACACTAGGCAGGCTATACAACCCTCTTGCCTCTTTCCTCCCCATCCCCCCATAGAACAGTGGACACACTTCCTGGCCTCTGAGACCCTGACTAATTACCATCTCTCCAAACAATTTCACTGAACCACAGAAAAATTCCGCAACAAAAACCAGAAATAAAAGAGCTGTCAGGAGGAGTCTTCATAAAATCCTGAAGTTGGGCTTTCATAACTGAATAAATAACTCCTTGAGCAATAATTTGTTTGCAAGCTGTTAATTAGCAGCATAATTAATTTTTGCAGATTATAAATAACACAGCACAAAGTGGCATTCCCAGGAGAGCCAATGAAAAATTACCTAAACCATGTTAAGAACCAAAAATAGTTCACAATGTAACAGATTTAAATGGGCTCTAGAATCTGGATGGTGCTTTCTTTTTTTCCTATGGGTATAAAGAAAAAAATAAAACTCCAGAAAACTCAACAACTGTAAGCTTGTATCTGAAGTCAAAAATTTATTGGTGAAAAGCAGTTTCATTAATCACCCTGTTCTCTCTTATGCCTGGCATGTTGAGAGGGAAAAAAAAAGTCTCTGTTTATCTCTGCTTCAAACAAACAGCCTCATAAGTAGATTATTCCCAACAGAAAGATTTTTCCCTACACTCTAATCTCAGAGCAATCATTCACTGCTCTAAATGAGCAGTTACTTAAAATGTTAAGAAGGGATGCTAATTAGCTCAAGAAATATCCTGCCTAGTATTTAATTTTCAGAAAGTGAAATGAAGACAGGGAAGGCCTGTCACCTTTTGAAATCTGAGAGTCATTGTTGTATGCCTGGTCACTGGCCTTGGGTGCCACCCTAGGATCTTAGGATCTGGGCAAAATGTTGCTGGTTGAGGGGAACTGATTGATCTCCTGACTCCGAAACTGGAGAGTAAAAAGATCCTTAAAGTTTTCTAAAAGAATTTAAGTGACTTACTGAAAGACAAAATTAATTTCTATAAAAAGGATAAGAGGAGTCTAAGAAAGTCCAAGGTGAACTGATCCAAGAGGAATGAGACAGATCTTCCAATAATCATGGTCAACAGATGCTGTGATTTGGCCTGTCCTTGTTCTGAGCTTCCTAGTATTCAATGTGAGAAGGATAGCTATACAGGGCATTGACTCACATTAATTTCCTGTGCATGTGTGTTACCTTCTAGGTTAATTCTTTTTGATCTAACCTTTTCTCTAGTACCTGTTCCTTCTAGTACGCGTTACTTCTGCAGGGCCAAGCTGCGGGTTAACATCGCTTTCCAACTTGGAACGGGAAAATAGCTGCTTGCAACTTTTCCCCAGTGATCCTTCCAAGTTAACGCAGCCTCCTCTAGGAGAAGCTTGGGTTTTCAAGATGGCACTTGTTATCCCCAACATGAAGCTAAAGAGCTGTTACCTGCAAAGAGGAGTAGTGAGAAACCAAGAGCACGGCTTGGCAGCAGTGCAATGGTGGTTAAGGCAAGGGCTCTTGACCAGGTGAACCTGGATTTAAGTTGAGCTCTTCACATACAAAGTTTGTGTCTGAGATAGTTACTCAACTTCCTTGCATCCCAGAATTCATCTTTATCTTTAAAAAAATCTCAGCGACTCACTGGTGGCTCATTCCTGTAATCCTAGCTACTCAGGAGGCAGAGATCAGGAGGATTGTGGTTTGAAGCCAACCCAGGTAGATAGTTCATGAGACCCTATCTCAAAAAAAACCCATTACAAAAAAGGGCTGCTGGGGTAACTCAAGGGGTAGGTCCTGAGTCCAAGCCCCAGTACCACACACACACAAAAATCTCACCTTATTTTGAAGTAATTTAAAACCCATAACAGGTTATTATTTGGGAAGGGTGGGGAAGAAGAGGGAGAGGGATGAAGAGGATGAACCAAACCTAGATACAATATGTAAGTGTCACAGTGAACCCCCTGTGTAACTAGTTAATAAAGATGTTTAAGAAAAAAAAATGAAATCAAGGTGAGAATGGTGATTCACCCTTGTAATCCCAGCTCTTGGGAGGCTGCGGCAGGAGGTTTATGAGTTCAAGATCAGCCTGGGCTACATCGCAAGAACCTTTCTCAAACAGACAAACAAAAAAGCAAACAAAGTTGTCAGAACAGAGAATTCTCACCTAACTTTCCCTAATGGTAACATTTTACATGTTAATGGTACATTATTAACACTAGAAATTATCATCCAAACAGTAAGCCATATTTAGATTTCAGTGGTCCTAAGTTTGGCTTAAATACACACAGACAGATAAAGATAGATATAGATCTAACAATAACAGGACTGGTAGAGTGGCTCAAGTGGTAGAATGCTGCCTAGCAAGAGTGGGGCTCTGAGTTCAAACTCCAGTACCAACCCCTCCCCCAAATACCAATAACAATAATACCTAGTCCTGGGTTTTTGGAAGGACTACATGGCACAATACATGTGCCCCACTTAATATCTGATTGGTATTGCTACACAATAAACATTCAATAAATAGTAGCCACCACTGTCCTCCTCTTTAATATGAGCTAATGAGAAGAAAGTTATTAGTCACAGGAAGTCATAATGACTCCTAGACACTAAACCTGGTTTCTCTTTAGTGATCAGCCCAGCCCTCCAGGGGGGAAGATGTATTTATTCCGCTATGACAGGGGTCAGATGAGAAAGAGGGTCTGTTGAAGAATGAAGACATACAGACTGGCACATTTAATCAGGGTCCTTGTGATAAAATGGAAAGAATCAAAGCACCTTCATTTCTGTCTCAGACAGTGGTTTATTTTCTGCTTCCCCAGCCACCCAAAAAGTAAGAGCTCTTTTCTCATCCTCTGACATAAAAAGAACAAAATGCCTAATTATAGATCGTGCTTTTCTGCGACTGAGCCAATGCTGCGGACAAGCAGGCTATGAGTTTGCAGTTTCCTTGTTGCCTCTTGGGTGCGTTTGAATATTTCTGCAGACGCTTGTGCCATTCTGTTCAATTCCATTTGAATAGCTAAGTTCTTATTATATATGTGCATTTCATAGTGCTTGCTGGGTACTACAGGAAGCACAACAATGAAAAAGGGGTCACTCTTACCTCCAAAGAGGTGTGCAAAGTTATTGGGGAAAGAGGGAAGCATGGAAGACAAGTACCAATAAATACAAAGGTCCAAATGCAATTCCACATGATAGGAAAGGGGTGTGAAAAGGCTCAGCACAACACAAGCATGTAATAAGCATGTGTGGACAGAAAGAAACACCAAAGTGTGGAGCATGGAAGGACCAAGACCAAGGATGTCCCCTAAGTAATGAGAACACACTTCTTAAGAAGGAGCCATTTATCTTGACTCTCAAGGCAAAATCTGAAAAGTTAAGTGAATTAAAGCCTTTCTGTGAGAGGGACTACTTGGAAGTTTGTGAGAAGAAGGGTTTGGAAGAGTGGTGAGGGTAATTATGGGAGCTGAGGAAGATAAGTAAGTGTCAATTATTATTATTGGTAGTAGTAGTAATAGGAATTACTACAACTCATTACTTCTTATTCTCAGCATTAAAATATTTAATAATATTAAGCATTTATTGCAAGTTTGCTATGGGCTGAGGTCTGTGGTAAATATTTTACCTTCATTTTCTCATCATTGTCCACATTTTATGATTGAAGTAACTGAGACTCAGAGAAGTGACTTGTCCAGGGTTACATAATCGACAGAGCCAAGACATAAACTATCTCTCCTCTGAGTCCATGCTGCATTACATGAAAACCTATCTATTGGATATGTGCTGTTGAATTTGCTTCTCTAAACCTTTCTCTTGGATATCCCAGAGCAAATGCTGATTAAATCCTATGGAACAGTGTGGGAGCCTACTGCTGATTACTTAAATAACTTTAATATCTTCCTCAGTGACAAGGTTAACTTATATATATGCCACAATCTTGCTGCGTATCAGTGTGGCGATGGTGGTACTGTGTGTGTGTGTGTGTGTGTGTGTGTGTGTGTGTGTGTGTGTGAGTGAAGGTAAGGGTGTTTGGAAGAGGAAGTAGGTTGTACTGAGCTACGTATTTTCTTAGTTGATTTCTTTGTGTAAAGGGCAGTGCTTGGCTTCAGTGAGCAAAAATAGCACAAAGGCTGCTTAACTTACAATGGGGTTTCATCCTCATAAGTTGAAATGCATTGAATACACCTAACCTGTCAAACATCACAGCCTAGCAGCACAGAACATTGTAGAGTATTAGTTATCTCCGCTGTGATCCCGTGGTTGACTGGGAGCGGGGTCATTGCCCAGTACCGTGGAAGAGTACAGCTAGCCTGGAAAAAGATCAAAATTTGAAATCTGAAGTGTTTCCTACTGAACATGTAGTGCTTTTGTACCATCTAAAGTTGAAAAAATTGTAAATCTAATCATCATATATGATGATACTTCTCACTGACCTAACATATGGTCCAGGACTAAGTTTTCTCTGCACAAGTCCAACTGGTTCTTATACATATCAGTCATGTTGCCTTGACTCTCACTTGATAAGGCAGGGCAGCTGTCCTTGAGACAGCCATTCTTTCTGGCCATGGGTTTAAAGTCACACGGAGGTGGAAGTAGCTGGTTAGAGGATAGAGGCAAGGACAGCAGGGTATGGCTTTCATCATACTACATTTATGTTAGACCATTCAGTCTCTGTCTCCAGCTGGAGCCATGAGCTTGGCACTTTGTCTTATACTCCTGTGCTGTTGTCCATAAGAAGCACTGATCAAAAGAGTGATTAGTGAAGCACACTCGGAAGACCTGGTTCTGTTCAGAAATAACAAGTTCAAAGCAGGAAGCGCAATGCCTCAGCTACCATGGCACACATGCTCTCAATTAAATTAAATTTCTTTCCTTTTGCAAACTTCTCCCTGTCTCATCCTCTTTGGCTCTGCTACTTACTTCTTTTGTATTAGAACACCCATTTCCACCTCTGGACCCCATCTGTAGCACCTCTAGATGAAGTTGGTCACAGATGGAAAATTGTGTTCATATCACATATCAACTTGGATTCACCTTTAAAGAGTATCTAATAAAGGAGAATCTGGGGCTATGCTAGGCTCAGAAGGGGAGTTCTGTGATTGACTGATGATGTCTTCCATGGATGCAGGAAGAGAGAGTACATGCATACATGTGTATTGACCAGGTTGGTTTTATCTAATGGTCTCTGGTTATTACATCATGTATATGTGAAACTGTCCTCTTTGGGGTGGATTGGTAGAGTTATCTTTGTATTTAAGAGTAGCATGTTGTTATGGCAACTGAACAATGCAAGACAGGCTGGCAATGACCAAGGCTTGGAAGCTGTAACAGAGAATGGGGTAGGCTCTCAGAGTCATTGCAGACCCTTTCCCCTGTATCTCCAGTCTTCTTGCCTGCTGTACAGCCCACAAAAGCATTCTACCTTTCAGATCTGCTGTGGGAGAAAAAAATGAGTGATGATCAAGCTCTCCATGGTGTGGGTGGTGAGACGCCCCCACCGTGGTTAAAAGTGGGGAATAGCAGGGGAGGCGTGGAAAAGAGGGTGGAGGTGACCTTTATCAGACTGATTCACTCCTGCCCTTGACTCTGAGCCTGAGCAGCCCTGCCTTGACTCATTATTATTTAAAGCTCTTCTTTTCTCTTTATCATTTTTAGTTCACATTTTCTATTATGTTCTCCTGTGTGGAATGAACAAGACTTTATCTTCCACCATTTTTGGGGGGAGGGGTGTCAAATTCTTCTCAGATAGTCTGTAGGAGAGTTATAGATTTCTGAGCAAATCAACCAGCTCTTTCATTCCTCTACTTCCTGTGTTCCATGGTCTGAGGGAAAAATGTGAAAGCATAAAGATCTTATTATAGTATATATATATGAACCACTTACTTGTCATACATATACATAAACATTGCAGATTTTCCTAAAATAGTATTTATCTTGTGACTTTGATTGCATCTTTTATATCATCAAATTAATAATAAGTATGCCATATGCAATAAAAAAGAATATGAATAGCCTATTTAGAGAAGAGGGAATTTAAATGACCACTAAGCATACGAAAAGATGCTTAATCTCATTATTAATCAGGAACATTTCCGATTAAATACATGATGCAAACACTTTAAGTGCATTGTCACCCGGTGCTGGTGATGTGCCAAGGAGAGGAGGAGGAGGCTTTCACACACTGATGAAGGACATGAAAATTGTTTCAGTGCTTTGGAAAGCAATCTGACAGTATCTGTTTAAAGTAAAACACTCAGATCTTTTGACCCTGGAATCCCATTGGAATTACCTCTTGGTAATCTGGCTGATAAAAAAAGACACAAGCATATAATGATAATTTTATTCTAGCATGGTTTGTAGTAGGGTAAAAAGAAAAGACTAAGCCAAAGAAATGAAAGAAACTGAATTCCAAGAAATAGAGGAATGGCTGAATGAAATGTGGCATATCCACAGTATGTAATGTTTTGTGACAGTATAAAAAACGAGTTAAATTTGCATGGTTTAACTTACAAGGGCTTCCATAATGTATTACTAAATGAGAAAAACTACATGAAGAGGCAGGTATACAATATGATACCATTTTTACAGCAGCAAGAAACAATAACGGTGGCATTGTAAATGCATATGTTCATAGTTAAACATATTTGTTTGGCTGTGAAGAAATGTATGGAAACGAAAACACTAGACCCTTAATGTTCGTTCCTGGAAGGTAGAGCAGAAGAATTAAAAGGGGAGAGGAAAATCTGTGAATGTGGGATTTCAAGTGATGCTCATACTTTGTTTTTACTTAATTGATTACTCTTTGTCTGCTTCTGAATTCTGCTTTCTGTTGGTTTCATCCTCAGTCAGCTATTCCTCAAGATCATGCTAAGATAGCCAGCTAGCCTAGCCTTACGTTTTGTCACTTTGGGAGCCCAGTGCAAGAGCACCATGTTTATAATAGTTCTGATAAAAAGGCCCGTATGTATTCTTATTAGTCCAACTTTGCTAACAGAACTCTCTGAACCAATTGTTGGTGGCAAAGACTTAAAATAAGGCCAAATGGCCATGTTTGGGTCATGTGCTCACATCAGCTGGACTGAGAGTGAGAAGGCTGTTCTCAAAGGAAAGTCAATGTGCTCTTTACCAGAGTATTGGCAAGTTACAGGGGACTGCCATCAAGATATGCCCATCCAAGAGAGGAAGGAGAGAGTTGAACAATAGCGTAGAATACAATGGTGAAGAAAAAATGATCAACTATGAGGAATATTGCAAGGGTTGAGTGAAAAGGAGAGCAGAAAGCCTTTCCAGAGAAAGAGACAGTTAGTATCAAAGTTTCTATTTGAATGTTTACTATTTTCCACATACCGATTAGGGATTTAGTTGCAGACAACAGATTCACTGCTATAGTATATGGTATAAAGTTTACTTAAGGTCTGTCTGGTAGAATTGGAAAATGAACTTTGGATGCTACATACTGCAATAAATGTTCTTCCCACTAAAATCCTGCTTCTGCCACTGATTTAGACTTAGCAACCATGAATCTGAGGTGTGAAGATGAGAAATGTTGATACAACTACCATAGAAGAAAGGCATGTCCACATCATGTTTGCCAGAAGAACCATGTGGCTTTATTTCTAATTTTAATTTTATATAGCTAGACCTCCTTAATGAAGCAAGGCTACTTGCAGAACCATAGCTCCAAGAGAGTCTAGGCAATGCTCTCCTTAGCTTTGTAGTTCTACCTTGAGGAAGCAATGTTAGAAGGAAGTGGAGTAATAGTGGCAAGCCATTCTGCATTTTTTGGGTCACATTCTACCCCTTAGCACATTATCTACTCTTTCTATTACATTTACATACAGAAAAGAAGAATGACATAAAAATATACTCTCTCTTTTTTTTTTTCAGCATTGGTGATTGAACCCGTGACTTCACACTTGCTAGGCAAGCACTCTACCACTTGAGCTATGTCCCCAAGCCAATATACTATTGCTTACTGTAATAAAACCTACCCGTTAAACAAGGTAGAAAGCATGTCCTCACTTCCAAAAGGGAAGGTCCAAATTCCTATACTCATTGTATCCATCTCTAAGTGATATTATGTGATGTTCTCTCTCTGGTATTAATATTATCTTGATATCTGCAAGCTATAATGAGTTGTTTTATGGTGCTGGGTATTGAATTAGGACCTTGTACATGTAGACAAGTCTCTACTACTGAGCTACTCCCCAGCCCTTATAGCGTAATTTGTCAAGTCAATCACTATGAACATACACCATATTAGTTAATATAAAATTTAGCAAGACAGATTCCATTATATCCTGAGGAATAATAATAATAATGGTGATGATATTTATTAATACTTCTACTATTGCTAATAGAGGATACTCTGCCTCTGGAGCCCATCTCTGAGACTCTGCTGAGGTGTGTGTGTGTAGGGATAACATGCCTGCATTCTGCAGGGTAGCAGGTTATGCTGTTCCCATGACTTGAAACAACCCTGCCTTCATGGCTTCCAGTGGCCAGTTTGGTTTATTGAAACCAAGGTGATGGCTCCACTGACACAGCTGTACTGGGCATTGGTCCTGCCTTTTGAAATTAATGTGGAAGCAGCCCTGCCTTTCAGGCCCATGCACTTTAGGCTCATGGGGGTGTAGCATCCCTGATGAGTGCAGAATTTCCTTCAAAGTTACTGTTCTCTTGGCTTGAGGAAGAATGCGCATTTGCTGCTGTATAGTGCAAGTCTGTAAGAGCTTCTTAAGAAGTTCGACAGCCTTCCTTTATTTCATCTAGCCTTCTACATCTCCTTTAGGTCAAACTCACACTGTCTTTGTGGCATAATCCATCTCCTTTCCTAGCCTCTGTTGAGATAGTGGATATGATTCCTTTCTTACTGAATAATTCCATCTTTGGTTTATTTCTCTCCTCTTGTATCTTGGTATAAACAGTCAGGAGGAGCCAAGCTGCTCCCTTAACACTTTACTTAGAGCTCTCCTCAGCTAAATATTCAATTTTATCTTTTGCCAGTCCTAACTTCCACAAAATACTAGAACAAAACTATGGTTTGTCCAAGTTTTTTGCCACTTTATAATAAAGATCATTTTCCCATTGTCCAATAACATATTCTCATTTTCATCTGAAACTTCAACAAAATGGCCTTTAATACCTGTGTTTCTATCAACATTGTACATATAGCCATTCATGTATTCTCTAAGAGGATGGGCACCTTATTCTCTTTTCTTCCTGACCCTCATCAGAAGAACCTTTAAAAGCCCTTCATGACAACATTGACTTTTTTTAGCAGCCCCCTCAAAACTCTTGCGCAGACTTTACCCATTACCAGGTTCCGAAGATACTTCCACATTTTTATGTGTTTGTTAGAGCAGCACCCCACTTCTAGGTACCTATATTTGTATTATTCAGGGGTTTTCCAGAGAAACAAAACCATAGAACTAAAAAGAAATTATATGCATACATATATATGTGTGAATAATAAATATACATATATATAAATATACATACAGAGATATTTGTATATGTATAACATATTATTTTTTATGTATGTGCATATATATAATAAGGTATCGGCTTGCCTTTGCCTTCAGCAATTATGGATTATGGCTGAGAAGTTTTGTTGATCTAATTTAGACTTGAGGCCAGGAAGGTGAGTGGAGTACCTTGAAGGCCTCAGTTATAGATTACTTCTGATCCTGAAAGGCCTGATAACCAGGAGCACCATGGGTAGGAGAAAATTGACATCTTTGCTCAAGCAATCAGCGAATTAATGTTCCCTTCTTCCATCTTTTAGTTCCACTCAGACTCTGGGAAAATTGTAAGATGCTACCATGCTGGGGAGGACAATCTGCTTTATTCAGTCTGTCTGTTCTAATGCTAATCTCTTTTGGAAACACCCTCACAGACACACCAAGAAATAAAATTGAACTAGGTACCTGGGTATCTTGTGGTCCAGGCAAGTTGACACATAAAATTATCTAATCTACCCCTTGCCAACTTGATATTCATATCCATCTCTTTAAGTAGTACTTAATCTTCAAATGAAAATAGTACCAAGGTCTTAATTCCATGATGCACCTGTCCTGCATACAACTGAAAACACACTAATCCATTTTCCAAAAGTGATGAAGTCCATGAAGTCCCTATCTTCTTGATATGTTGTAACTTAAATATTGTGTTGTCAAATATACAATATATGCTATCAATTTTATTTCTCTGCAGAACCCTTACTAATACAGACTATTTGGAACAGTAGTTATAATTGAAGTCAATACCTGGCCAAGCTTATAATAATCCACTGTAATTCTCTAGGACCCACTCATCTTCTGCAGAGTTTATATAAGCAAAGTAAATGGGGCTGACCTTCTAAAATTTAGTTGGTGGCACTACTCTCTGCATTTCTATAGGAATTAGCACTGTTTTGGGTTTGCTATTTTTGTGCAGAAGAGAACTGTAAGAATTTTCCCTTGGTATTTCTCCCATAAGCCTCTCACTTCACAGGAATTTGGGGAATACTATTCCTACTATGAACTAAGGAACTGGGAATATCAATAAGTTGAATTCTTGCATCCACTGACCCACTGCTACATGGCTTAGGCCTAGACTCTACTTATCAGACCCATTCCAACCTTTAGTCCACAATTGTACTACTAGCTGCCAGGAATTAGTGAAAATTTAGTCATTCAGTCCAATGATGCTGCAAAGATCTATAGATATTCTTTTCACGTTGCAATTTTTATAGTGGAAAGGGCCATAGCTTTCTTTAAGGAAGAAGAGGAAGATTGGCAACATATACTTGTGCTATAATTACAAACTCCTTCCTCAAGTGTATTGAATTTCTCTTTTATTCAAGGAATTCTGGTTCTGCAAACCAAACCAGGTCTCAGAATTCTGTCAGAACCATAATTTATCATACAGATACAAACTGAGCTTTTATTTCTAGATCTAGAGTTTGTCGAAGATACAGATCAGGTTGGGCCTTAGTGAGCTATCTTAAGGATCCCACGCAATTAGTCATTGCTAGAGATCCTCATGGATCTGGCCAAACAAGGTGTCTATGATTGCAATCATGTCCACTTTGCCTCTCATAGTTCTGCTATCCTATCTTCTCCACAGACATCAGAAAGCCCTTTTCAATGGTGACATCTGCATTGTCCTGTCTAGCTTACAGAATGCTGCCATTAGGAGATTTTCAAGGATTCTAATGCTCTTCTATCAGCATATTTCTCTATGTTCTACTAAGGAATTGCATGACTATCACGTAAAAATAGTATTTTTATTTGCAATAGACCACCTCTGAGTAAGATTTCCCTCAGTCATTTGAAACCACTTCTAGCCTCTTAAGTGAGCCTATTGGCTTTAGGATCTTGCGTAAATAGCAATAAATTCATCTTCGTTCCAAGTTATGTAACTTACTCTTTCATCTATGATCTTCTCGAATATATTTTCCAAGTTTTGTTGACCTAATTTAGCAAAATCTGCAGTTCTTTTAGTGTTGTCTTCTTTTCTGGTTTTACCCCACAACTCTGCCTGAGGCATGTTGAGATCTGACTATAGGTTTAGACCTGGAGGCTGCTAAAACAGCAGTACATCAAGAAAAGAGGAAAATTAGTGTTCCTGAAGTGTTAACTATGTTAGATGACATCATATTGGTGATCTGAAGGTGCAGGATCAGCTTCATCAGATAGGGAAGGAGGGGCTGCTGATATTCATACCAGAAAATCAGAGTTGGAAGATTAGAGGTCCTCAGTATTATTCAAATGTCATGATTCTTTCAGCATCCAATTCTTTCCCAATTAGTTCTCAAACTGATATCCAATGAAGCTAATTATTCCACCTATGCTGAATTTTCAGTGAAGCACAATGTTTATAAAACACGGAATTTGGTCTCTTATTTTGTATCCATATTCTTTTAGTTTACTCATAAAAACTCTTGAATTTTCTGTCTATTCATTGAAGAGAGAATTTTAAATTGAAACTCTCTCTTTTTTTTGAGACAGGGTCTTGCTATACAGCCTTGAACTCATTGATTCTCAGCCTCAGCCTTCTAAGTGCTGGGCTTATAGATGTGTACCACCAGTCAGGTCTTATTATTTTATTTTTTATGTGTGCCAGTGCAGTTACAAGAATCAGTTGTTTTGGTTATCTAGTGTTTTGTAACAAATTGCTCCAAATCTTCATAACTTAAAACAATAGCACAAATATATGGATTGACTAGATTTAGTGGTGATTGCTGGGCAACGGGAGCTAGGGTACTCTAGCAAAGGACAAAAATGGCTCTGGTGGTTGATTCTGGGTGTTGGTTAAATGTTCAGGTTGAGACCATCAGCTAAGGAGTTTTTGGTTCTACTTCGCCCTGTAACCTCTCAACATAGTTTCTTGGTCTTTCTCACGGGTGGCTGGGCAAACAAAAGGAAATATTCCAAAAAGCAAATGTGGGCACTATAGGTCTCATCTGTCCCAGCCTCTGAGTTGACATAGGACTAACTTTGTTATATTTTCATTCATTGAATCAGGTAAAAAGGATAGTCCAGTTTCAAGTAAAGGGGAAATGGATGCATGGCAATTTGTGACTGTATTTAATTCAGCATACCAAGCCACTTCACATCTTTTCATTCTCTGTACCCCATAATAGAGTATAGAGGCAGAAACTTAGTCCTCTAAATCCTTACAAGAGTTTTATCTCTAAGGCTAACTGGATGTACATTGACTTCAAACTCAACTAGTTTTTAAAATCAACCCTATATTCTTATTTTCTTGAAGATTGTTGATAATAATTTACTTTATTGCTTAGGGTCCTTAATTGCAGAAAACACACACTAACTTGAGCAGAAAGGGATTCATTATAGGTCATTTAAGTCACTTAAAAGAAGTTCTAAGAGGGTCAGAGAAGCAAGAATGAAGGTGTACAACTGAGAGCGAAGGAAAAAACCACCTGTGGAATGGGAAACTTTCAGTAGAAACCTGATGCTGTAATACTCTACACTCAGAATCTAGGGACCAAACACTAGAACCAGAACCATAGTTTTGACAGAAAAACTAAACACCTCTCTGCCAATGTGTTTGCAAGATAACTTCACAGATGTGGCCTCACAGATCTCCTTATGTTTTCCAGTTGACTACAAGAATTCTAGCTGCAAAAGTGCCTTACAGATATCTTGTTTTTCAACCTCTAGGAAAGCATTCACAACTTCAACACTATTAATGTTTTAGACCTGATACTACATTGTTGAGAGATGGGGAGCATCTTGCTCATTGTACAAAGTTTAGCTGCTTCGCTTGGTCTCTCACTACTAGATGTCAATACCACCAGCCCCTACCCAGGTTGGGACAGTCAGAAATGTTTTTATTCATTGTCAATTATTCCCCAGGGGACAAAAGTACTTCCATTTGAGAAGTACTAGTTTACTAGGATTACAAAGACACAATAGGAATGGGAGTAAATATGCTGCCACAGTCTACGAAATAGATTAACAGGAAATTTGTGTAAGTGAAAAAAGAAATTCCTTGATGTCAGAGAGCTCATTGGTAGCAATAAAAGTGTAAAAATTAGATGTACTAATTAGGAATTAAATGTACTAGCTCTTATTACCAACATGAAATAAAAAGTTCTATCTGGATAGTGGTGAATGAGATAGAGGTGAATGACACGCCATTTTTTTCAACAATGTTAAAATTAGAGTTTAGAATAAGAGATTTCAACATGGTTGCCCTCAGATAAACCCACTATAGAGCCCTTTCTCTGCTTGTGGTTCTATCAACTTGACAGGGGTGGTTTCTATTGCCTATGTGAAGACGGAGCATCATTAATCTGTCTGCATTTCTCTCCATGTAACTATATTGAAAACTTAACATGAGTGCCTAAATGCAATACTGATATTGGTATCAACAAATCTCCACTGCCCACCCCTCATAACTTCTATTCCCTGAATATAGGTTCTTCTGGGGATGTTTTTCTTTTAAGTGACAGCAGGTGAACTAAAAGAAGAGGGTAAGACTCTAAACATCATTGTGAGTAGAGTTTTTATTCTGTGCAGCAATAAGTATGTCAGTCCCATGGGAAATTGCTTTTGATACAGGAATCCCTAGAGAGACAGATGTGCAAGAGTGACGTCATGTTGTGTGACAGCATATTATGAGAATGCAACTGGTCATCCAGCTCTAATCTTTATATTTAAACAAGCAGTGTAGTAGGGCAGGAAATTGAGTTAATAGGGTTTAGTCTGGTCCTTCCTGATACACTGGTTGGTGCTGGTGTATTTATCAAGCATTTACCATGAGCTCCACACTGAAAGATAAAAGAAGGTAGAAGACATGGGTCTGCAATTGGTAACCACATATTCATCAGCACTTCTGTTTAGTGAGAACTTACAGCATGCCAAGATAGTAGAACTGCTTTGCACATACTACTTCATTATATACTTAAAATAAATATGTAAGGGACACATGCTCATTGTTTCTATTTCATTTAGTCATATGTGAACATGTTTATAAATGAGCAAGATTTGTGAGTCAAGTTTATGTACCTGTGTATCACTGTGCTTACTACATAGAGCAGTCAATTAGTCTGTACTGTCTAATCTTCAAATGGTTCTTCCATAAGTTGTTAGGCCTACATCTACCCACTGAAAGTCTAGAAGAAAGAGAGAGGCTCTTTCATTAATCTTGTTTTTTCCTAATTGTTGTCATAAAATCCCAGGAATGAGTTCTCTTGGGTTGATTTAGACCCTTTCTTGAATAAACCACTAGGGAGTCAAAGTAAAGTATTTGACCTGGTTCAGCAGTAAATGGAGCCTCCAGTCACATCCAGCATCAATGAGATTGAACATGATAACTTTTCACCTCCACTTTCCCCAAGTCCTGATGTCTGTGGGGTTTAGTGGAGAGCTGAACCTCCACACTCAACTACAGCAAGCAGTGTGAATTGAGGCAGTGTGAAGCAGGGCTAGTCAACATTATGGTTTCTGGGCCTCTCTTTAGAGTCTCTACCTCCAATTGATATCAATGAGATGAATGAGGTCAGAAGGTAGATCTGTTGACATTTCACTCCTCAATAGCAACCAGCAGGTAGCTGTACTTTTATCCCTATTCTGCATCAACAAAGTGACATGGGCACCCTATGCCTCTGCCTTCTCCCCTGTATCAGTGGGACCTCCAGGGATTTGAGCTTACACTTCTACTTAAACAGTAAATTGGTGAGTTGGAATCTTCCTTTTGCCAGGAAGATGTCAACAAGCTGAGGACAGAACTGAACGTCTACCCCATCCATTTGTAATGTGGTTGTATGAGTCACTACTGTGCTTTTTTGGAGGTGATGTCAGGGAAACCCAGTGGGAAATGGACAAGCACACTTACCCAACCCTTGCACTTTATCATAACACAAGAAGCTGCTGCCTCATAAAATTGTTTAAATAGAATCTAAAGTCTCATATATAATATCAGAAATGTCTAGGATACAAAAAAACCCCACTCGTCACATCAAGAACCAGGAAACTTAGGACTTGAATGAAAAGTCAACACCAAGATGAATTAGATATTGAGTTTATCCAACAAGGATTTTAGAGCAGGTATCTTGAAAAAGCTTCAACACACAACTCTGAATTCTCATGAAACAAGTGAAAAGGTAGAATATCTCATGAAAAAACAGAAACATAAAATGAAAATTATATAATTAAACATATAATAACAAATTTAAAAATTCACTGGATGGGCTCAATAGGAGAGCAGAGATGACAGAGCAATCAGTAAAACTTGAGGACAGAACAGTAACATTTCTATAACAGAGACAAAACAGACTGAAAAAAAAAATGAACAGAGTCTCAGATACCTGTGGGGAAATAACAAAAGAGCTGACACTTGCATGTATGGAGTATCAGAAGGAAAGGAAAGAGACTAGTACTGGAGAAGTATTTGAAAAAGTAATGGTTGAATATTTTCTAAATTTGGGAAAAATCATAAAACTGCATATTCAAGAAGCTGAGCTAATCCCAAACAGGATAAATACTGTACAAATGAGTTCATATCATAATTAACCTTCTGAAACTAAAGGCAAAGAAAGAACCTTGGAAGAGTCACAGAGAAATAAGGCTTTGTGTATAGGGAGAAATCAATTGGAGTCATGGTGGATTTCCCATTCTAAAGCATGGAGGACAGAATAAATGATACATTTCTCAAACATGGAAATAAAATATATGCAGCAAACTACATGGACTGTGTGATAGCGGGGCGGCGGGGGTGGTGGGGGGTGTGTTACACACAGTACTGCCCACAGAATGGAGTACTGTTACCGAGGAGATAAAACAACACATGTCCTCTTAGAAAAAGAGAGGAAAGCTGTTTTCCTTATCCACTAAAATGATTTTGCTTCTTTTGCTTTGTGATTATGACTGTTTTGGTATTTTTTAGAAAGAATTTTGGATGTCTTTCATCACTGATGAACCTCAAAACATTTATCGCTTTGTGTTTCTCTTTGCAGTTAGATTACCTCCTTTGCTGCTGCTAGGGAATGGCTTCTGACATGGAGAGAATGAGTGAGAATTAGGAATGATTGTGTCTCATTAGGACACCACAGAAGGCATTTTGCATGTGAAATCCTTGATCTCTCTTTGTTTTGGCTATTGAGGATTACCCTAGCAAACCAAGATTCTCTGACAGACTGATTGGACTGAGTTGGGTCAGACACTCATAACGAAGATAACACATTCTTATTGAGATTAGACCTTTGTACTTAAATGGGAGTATTTTTTATTGAACACACACACACTCACATACAAAACTGGTTCTTCTGATCTCCACAACTCCAAAAAAATTAATGGTTGGGGCCTAAAGGGTGGAAAAAGGGCCTCAGAAGAGGGAAAGGTGGAGGGTGGAGGCACTATTAGGCAGAGATGACAGATAGTTCTGCCATTTGAGGATAGACCAAAACTTTCCATCAATGCTTGCATTCTGTTCCTGGAAGTTTCTAAGCACCTTTAACTATCCCAAGTTATATTTAATGACCTTTGTCTCATTTAATATTTCTCATATCCCATAAACTGATTGGCCATTCCACAGATGAGAAAACCACTGCACAGTTTTGCAGGGTACAGCTGACTGGGATAGAGATCTTGGAGCAATTGTGTGTCCTCCCGTGTACGTTAGACCTTTGCTATAAACTTAAATTTCCATGTGACTTGATCTTGCCCCTGTGCCACCCAATCCTGGTCCCTGTCCAGCAGAGGGAGTCTAAATAGATTTTGCCATTCAGTGACAAGAAGGTAGTTCTGTCATGACTAAATGGATCTTGCAAAGAATCACTGAAAAGAGACCCTTTTCACTCGGGAAACCACAGCTTGCAGGCTCAAAGCTGTGAAAGATAAATTAACCTTCCCTCGGACTTCATCCAAACTGCCAAGCAAACTGGAAGTAATTATTTTATGTGGGATGCTTATTGCCATTACTGTGGCAGGGGCTTGATTTCACCATTTAGCAGATCCATCTGTTCCTTCCTTGGCAGGCACTCAGATCACATCTCACCTGGGGCCCTGGCATTCTCAGGCCTTGATTGCAGGGCATGTCCAAGGCTAAGATGTGGGTTACAGGGAGAGTGAGAAGACCTGGTTTCCACTCTCAGTATAGCTGGGGAGATGAGAATAAGTATGAAATGGTAACTATTCTTAAGAAGTATGTTAGTACTAAAATGTTCCAAAAGTTAGCAACTATGCACCATGGTACAGCACAGACTCTGGTTCTATTGCTTGCTAAATCTGAAATCTTGTAATTCACATAACCTCTATGTGCCTCAATTTTTCTCATTTGAAAATGGGCATGAGAGAATTTGTCTCACTGAGCATTAAAAACAAATGGTCTCAATTTAATATATAAGTTTTGAGTAAATGTCAGCTATTTTGGCCAATAGTTTAGCTGCAGGGCTGATTAAGAAAGACTCTTTGGATTAGAAACACTGCTTGGTCTTTCCTGCTCCATTATCACCCAATTTTGCAGCTATACTTCCATGTCTGAGTCATGTGTGATTGGCTTCTGCATCATCATCTGACCAAGGGTGACCCAATCAAGGTTCTTTCACAGGAAAACGTAGAACTGAGAAAGTCATCATACCCTGGTGGCTAGACTGTAAGAAGTAAAACTTGGGAGAGATGGTAGCTGAGTACCTATTATGTGACCCAGAGAAAGCAGGATGGGAAGGTTTTGAAGCCAGGATAAGAGTTTTGGCTCTTCACTTGGGGGACATCAGTGAGAATTTCTGAGCAGGGTCATGAAATCTGAAAAACAGAGGTTTAGGGACGACTGGGTCTCCTTCAGTCCTGGATAGTCAATTTCCTAGAAAACACCAGCATTAATGATTCTGAAAGTTAGCACTGACTGTAGAAGCCGCACAAAGTTGGTACTCAGGGTTTAGTAACATCAGTAGTCTCTAGCTTCTAGCATGTTGACAACATTTCTTTATTATAGGGAAGTTTCTGCAGTCCTGGCTATGCCTCAGCTACCTTTCTGATCTGATTTTTCAGACATGACAATTAACTCTCATTCTCTCATAGGGAGAAGTTGCCAGTGATTTCTATTTAAATCAGGAGCCATTTGGTGTCAGGTACCACATGGCAGCAAAAAATGATAGCACATATGAACCATCACTTGTCTTTGCTGAGATGGTTCTGTTGTCATGATGAGGAATTAACAATAGGAAAAGGGGAACAGGTACTAGAGAAAAGGTTAGATCAAAAAGAATTAACCTAGAAGGTAACACACACGCACAGGAAATCAATGTGAGTCAATGCCCTGTATAGCTATCCTTATCTCAACCAGCAAAAACCCTTGTTCCTTCCTATTATTGCTTATACTCTCTCTACGACAAAATTAGAAATAAGGGCAAAATAGTTTCTGCTGGGTATTGAGGGGGGGGAGAGGGAGGGGGTGGAGTGTGTGGTAAGGGAGGGGGTGGGGGCAGGGGGGAGAAATGACCCAAGCCTTGTATGCACATATGAATAATAAAAGAAAAATGAAAAAAAAAAAAAAGCACTCTGTGCCTTCATAAGCCACAAGCCAGTTGTGACAAATGGCACATCACTATGTTCCTGGAACTCCAATTTATGATGGAGACCCTAAAGAGAAGGAACAGTTACACTGTTCTGGTTTTTATGTGCTCGGTAGCCTGAATGTTGGAGTTTGTCTCGGTTTTGATGCCATGTCTCTGTCTTACCTTATAATAAAATGTTGGGATAGACAGTCTTAGTCAACTTTCCTTCATTATGACAAAATACCTGAGAAAAACAACTTAAAGAAAAATTGATTTGGGTTCAGTGTTTCAAAAGTTTCAATCCATAGTCACCTGGCCCCATCATGTTGGACCTGAAACAAGGCTGAACATCATGGTAGAGTGTGTGGTAGAACAAAGCCGCTCACATCATGGTGGCTGGGAAGCATAGATAGAGAGAAGAATGGGCAGATGGCAAAATGTACCCTTCAAAGGCACACCCCGAGGACTGACTTCCTTCAAGTAAGCCTACCTAACATTTCCATCCCTTCCCAAATCTTCCAAGATTTCAATACATGGACCTTTGGGGGACATTCCAGTTCCAAACTATAATAAAAGGTATCTGAAGGGTCTGGCACAAGGCAAATGCTTGATAAATAATAGGAACAAGTTGTTTTTAGTGATATCTCCAGGATTTGTCAATTTTGTCTTTTTTAGCTAAATTATAAATTTCCTTAAGAAGGGATGAGAGCATGTTGGTATCTTCTGAAGTCTTGGATTATTTCTCCTAAGCCTTTACTTTATTTCTTCCTTTTTTTGTGTTTTTAAACAAAGTGTGCATGTGTACATGATGGATTTTAATACAGGCATGGAATCCATAACCATTCCATGTTCTGGATTGCATAGTGGCCCCGAACCCTTTCATATAAATGGAAATACATCAGTAAAGTATTCCTTTCTTATGTCCAATCAACATGCCAGTATGAATGTATCAAAGTTATCCATTTGCTCACTGCAGGACATCTGTGTTGGTTCCAGCTTTCATCTAATTCACATAAATTGTCTTTGAACATTTGCATGATCAGTGTTTACATGGACATCTGCTTTCGTTTGGTGAGGGGATGTAACAGTAAATACTTGGGGTAGAATGGCTGGGTCACGACAAGTGCCTGTTTAATGTTATAAAAAAAACTGTCAAGAGTGACTATACCATGCTGCACCCCACCAGTAATGTCTGAGAGTTCTGCTGTTCACCAGTGCTTGGCATTGCCCATTGTATTGCAGTTTAAGCCATCCTTACAGATGTGTGGTGACATCTCATTGTGGTATTAACTCACATTTCTTTAATGACTAACGACACTGAGTACCTTTTTTGTGTGTTTATTTCCCATCTCTCTATTTGTTTTTAGTAAAGTGTCTGTTCACATCTTCTGCCCATTTTTAAAAACTGAGAAAGCATATACATACCAACAATTCACCCTTTTAAGGTATAAAATTTAGTGTTTTTAAGAAAATTCAAAAAGTCATATAGTCATCAGCACTAATTTGAGAGCACATTCATACAAGAAAGAAACTGTATAGCCATTGCCTGCTATGCCTCCTTCTTCTCGCCCCTGTATCCTCTGGAAAGCACTAATCTAATTTCTGTGTTTGTTTGCCTGGTCTGAATATTTTATGTAAATGGAATCATATAATATGTGGTCTTTTGTGGCCACCTTCTTTCACTTAGCATTAAATTTTCAATGTTCATTTATGTTGTAGCATGTATCAGTACTTTATTCCTTTACTCAACTGGGTAATGTTCCTTTGTATGAATACAAAACATTCTGTTTATTCATTCATCAGTAGACGGACATTTTGATTACTTCAATTTTTAGCTATTTTAAAGAATGCTGCTGTGAACAATCTTGTATGTTTTTATTTTTCCTTGAGACAGGCTCTTGTTATATAGTTCAAATTGGATTTGAACTCATTATTAGCCCAGGCTGACCATGAACTCGCCATCACCCTGCTTAGCTCCTGAGTGCTGGGATTATAGGTATCAATCACCATGCCTCGCTGGATATGTGCTTTCAATGTTTTTGGATAGAATTCTCCAGGAGTGAAATTTTCAGGTCCTATGGAAACTCTATGTTACATTTTTGAGAAAGGGACAATTTTTTTCTATGCAAATGTATAAAGGTTCCAATTTCTTTACATCCTTGCCAACACTTACTGCCATTGCTCTTTTTTATTGTAACAGTCCTAGTGGGCGTGTAGTGATATTTCATGGTGGCTTTGATTTGTGATTCTCTATTGAGTGATGATGCTAAGTCTCTCCTGTGCTTGTTAGACATTTACATATCTTCTTTGAAGAAAGGTCTATTCAGATTCTTTGTCCATTTTTAAAATTTGGTTGTCTTTTTATTGATGAGGTGCAAGAGCTTTCTACATATTCTGCATGCTAATCATTTGTCATATAAATGCCCTTTTAAAGACTCTGTAGTCAAACATTTTGCATTTAAATCTAGATCCATATTTAATTTTTATGAAAGGTTGACATTTCTTTATTGGTACCTGGATGTCCAGTTGTTCCAAGACTATTCATTGTAAAGTCTGTCCTTGCTCTATTACATTGTCTTTCCATGTTTTGTTAAAATCAGTTGGCTATATTTATGTGTGCTTACTTATATGCTCTGTATTTCTTATTTTTTACTTATAGGTGTATCCCTGCACCAGTACCACACTGTATTGATTACTGTAGCTTTGTAGTAATGTTAAAATTGGATACTGTGAATCCTGTTCTATTTAATTTTCTAAAATATTTTGATTATTCTGATCATTTTACCTTTCTAGTCATATAACCAGCTGGTGAATGTCTACCAAAAATATCCCCCAGGAATCTGACTGGAATGACATTAAGTCTAAAGATCAATTTGATGCTAATTCATATCTTAATAATATTAAATATTCTGATTCATAGACATAGACTGTCTGCATTTATTCAGAACTTCTTTCATTTCACAAGAATTATAAAATTCTTAGCATATAAAACTCTACATGATTTATTAGATGTAATAATATTCTTAAATGTTTCATATTTTAGAGTTATTTTAATGACATTAGTTTCCCAATTTCATGGATATTTAAAAATAGTTTTTGACAAATTAACCTTAACCTTTACTTTTTATTTTAAAGACTTTTGATACATTGCTTTTTTTTTTTTTTTACAAATAAACTTGTTATCTGTGAAGATGATGACAGTTTAGTTTCTTTGTCTTCAGTTTGTATGCCTTTTATTTATTTTGCTTGATTTATTGCACTGGCTAGGACTTCCAGTATAATGTTGAAAGCACTGGTGAACATGGATTTCCTCATTTTACTCCTGATCTTAGGGAAAAATTGTTCAGTCCTTTTTCTTTATATTGTCAGCAATGTGCTTTTGCCTGACCTTTATCAGATTAAGGAAGTATGTTTCTATTCCTCATCTGATGAAATTTTTTATTTTAAATGACTATGAGTGTCCTGCTTTTCTGTATAAATTGATATATTTATGTGTTTTTTATTCTTTAGTCTATTAATATGATGAGTTTCATTAAATTTTTTTCATAGTTAAACCAGTCTTTCATTCCTACAATTAACCCCCATTTCTCATGTTAAATTATCCCTTTTATGCATTGCTGGATTCAATTTGCTAATAATTTGTTAAGGATTTTTTTTTCTGTGTTTATAAGGGGTAGTGTCTGTAGGCTTAAATCTTTTTAGCTCTCTTTGGTTTTGGTATTATGGTTATTTGAGCCTCATAAATGGGTCCTGTGTCATTCTTTTTCTGTTTTCTGGAAAAGATTGTATAGAATTGGAAATAATTCTTCTTAAAATGCTTGTTGAATTCACCACAAATCTGTATCTGGATTTTTCTTTCTATGAAGATTCTGAACTAAGAATATAATTTTTAAAATAGATATAGTACCTGTCAGGTTATCTACTTATCATTGTGTGTGTTATAATAGTTTGTGGCTTTGAAGTAATCTATTAATTTCACTTAAATTGCATTTATATACATGCAGTTGTTTGTAGTATTTATTTAATATTTTTTATTTATTTATTTATTTTTCTTTCTTTTATTTTATCATTTTTACATTTACTTACATGTGTATACATGTTTGGGCCACCTCTCCACTCCTCCTGTCCCCCTTCCCTCTTGTCTTAATATTTTTTAAATGTCTGTGGTTCTATAGTGGTAATCCATTTTAAAAATATTCCTGATGCTGGGAATTTATGTCTTTTCTCTTGGCACGCTTACTACAGAGTTATCACTTTGGTGTTTTACTTGCAATTTCATTGATTTCTGCTGTTTATTTTTCCACCCTTCTGCTTGCATTTGGTTTCTTTTGCTCTTCTGTTTTGAATTTCACTTGGTAGCACAGGCTGCTTACTTGAGCCTTGTCTTATTTCCTAACATAACCTCTGTATTAGTTGCCCTTCACACATTTTGATACACTGTATTTTCATTTCATCTACTTCAAAAGTCATACTTTCTCTTGATATCTGCACATATATTAGTTAGAAGTATGCTAATGTTTCTGGTTTTTTTTTTATTATTATTCCTATGTGCATACAAGGCTTGGGTCACTTCTCCCCCCTGCCCCCACCCCCTCCCTTACCACCCACTCCGCCCCCTCCCTCTCCCCCCCACCCCCTCAATACCCAGCAGAAACTATTTTGCCCTTATCTCTAATTTTGCTGAAGACAGAGTATAAGCAATAATAGGAAGGACCAAGGGTTTTTGCTAGTTGAGATAAGGATAGCTATACAGGGAGTTGACTCACATTGATTTCCTGTGCGTGTGTGTTACCTTCTAGGTTAATTCTTTTTGATCTAACCTTTTCTCTAGTTCCTGGTCCCCTTCTCCTATCAGCCTCAGTTGCTTTTAAGGTATCTGCTTTAGTTTTTCTAATTTTCTTCCATTATGACCAGAGAGTATACCTCACAGAAACTTCAATTCTTTTAAATTTATGGAGGTTTGTCTTGCGATCCAAACCTATAGACTATGCTAGTGATTATTCTGTCTGCACTTGAAAAGAATGTGAATTGCTATTTGTATTGTGTTCTATAAATATCAATTAATTCCAATTTGTTGACAGCATTATTGGTTACTTTATATATGACCTCATTCTTCTGTCTACTTATTTTATTGATTGCCAATAGAGGAATATTGAAACTTCACATTTCATTTTAGGTTTATCTGTTTTTCCTTTATCTAAAATTTTGCTTGATTTATTTTGAGCCCCTGTTGTTAGATACAGCCACATTCAGAACTGTTCTGTCTTCTTAGTGAATCAATATTTTTATCTTTTGTAATTTTCTTCTTTAGTCCTGGAAATTTTAATTGCTCTCAAGCTTTCTTTGCTCAAAATTAATTAGTCCCTCCAGATTTGTTTTTCCTGTCATTCCTCTTTCATCATTTTACATTTAACCCATCTATATTATTATATTTAAAGTGAGTTTCTTGTACACAGCAAATAGTTGGTCTTGCATTTCTTTGATTAATTCTGACAATCTATGTTTTACTTTTTTTGTACTTAGACTAATCAAATAAATGTAATTATTGATATGCTTCAATTTAGTTGTACCATTTCATTGTTTGTTTTCCATTTGTTTCCTCTTGTTTTTCTCTATTTCCCTTTTCTGCCTTTTTTGAGTTATTTAAATCTTTTTATAGTCACTTAAATTTATTGAGATTTTAACCATCTTTGTGTAATTTTTAGTGGTTACTTGAGATGAGAAGGTGTACATATTTTGCTCTTTATTGTCTACACATAAAGGTTTTGGTGATGAGTATTGACTTTAGAGAGTTCTCACAATTAAAGTTTTCCTCTTTTAATTGTAGAGTCCTACTACCATATAAATCACTTTATCTCCATTTATGTTGTATTTTTCATGCCTGGCATCTACATACATTGAGACGGCCATCAAAAATGTCATTGTTGCTTTCAGCTGTCATGTCTATTTAAAAAAAACTTCACAGGAAAAAAAATCTATGCCATCAATGCATATATTTGCCATTTTTGTTGTTATGCCTTCATTTCTTTCAACCTGAATACCTCCTTTAGCATTTCTTTAACAGATGTTTTTTGGAGATGAATTCTGTTGTTTCCCTTCATTGCAGAACATCTTTTTTTTTTTTTTTTTTCTTTTGGCGGAGCTGAGGTTTGTGCTCAGGCACTCAGGTTTACTAGACAGGTTCTCTATCCTTTGAGCCATGCCTCCAACCCTTTTTTGCTTCAGTTCTTTTTCAGGTAGAGTCTCATGTTTTGGCTGGCAGCAAGCCTCAGACCATGGTCCTCCTGGCCCTCCGTGTGGCAGGGATAACAGGAATGTACCACCATGCCTTGCTTATTTGTTGATGCCTGGCTTATTTGTTGAGTCTGGTCTTGATAATTGCTCATCCAAGCTGGCCTCAAACTGTAATCCTCCTGGTCTCTGCCTCCTGGGTAACTAGGATTACACCTAGCCACCATGCCCAGCCCTTACTTCATCTTTATTTCTGAAAGCTATTGCTGGATACTAACCAAACTGGACTGACAGTTCTTTGCTTTTAGCACTTTGAATATTTGTTTTGCTATCTTCTGGTTTCCATGAAAAATTCTGCAGCCATTAAAATCATTCCCTACCTATTTCTCTCTGGCTGCTTTCAGAATGTTTTCAATGTCATTTTTTAGCATTTGATTCTGATGTACCTATCCAACAGTGTATTTTAAATTTTTATTCCATTTGGGATTTGCTGTTCATTATTTTCCACCAATCTGGGGGCATTTTCAACCATTATTTCTTTATTTTTTTCCTGTATCACATTATTTATCATCCTGTAGAATGCAGATGACATAAATGCAAACCTATTGATGCTGTGCCATGATCAGGTCTTGTGAACCTGCTCATTCTTTTCTCCTCCAATCTTTTTTTCTCACTGATGTTAGATTCAAATGTCCCTTTGTCTTGTCTTTAAGTTCATTCACTCTTCTGTCATCTCCATTCTGCTCCTGAGTCCATCTGGTACATGTTTTACTTTACTTACTGGCTTTCTCAGTTCTAATGTATTTGTTTGTTTAAAAATATTTTACATATTCTATCTGCTGAAGTTTTCTTTTTCTTTAGTTTTAAAAGATTATTCACCTTTACTCTTTGAACCATTGTTAAAACAAATGCTTTAATGTCCACATCTAATAATTCTAGTATCTTTGTCATTTTCGGATTGGTGACTATTAACTGCCTTCTTTCCTCCCTAATGTTGAGCTTTTTTGGTTTTTTGTACTCTGAAATTTTCCAATGTTATGTTAGAACACTCTAGTTTTTATTAAATCCTATGTAGAATATTATTTATTCATTTGTTTTGCTTATTTGTTTAGCAGACAGCCAAATGGGTTTTGTTCAAGCTACAAGTTCCTACCTGCCTTCTCTAAGCTACTTATCCAATGTTAGTCCAGTTTTCAAAGGCTTTGCAGTGCAATTTTTTTTGTTGTTGTTGTGACTGGGATTTGAACTCAGGGCTTTGTGCTCACAAAGCAGACAATCTACCACCTGGGCCATGTCTTCAGTCCATTTTATTCTGGTAATTTTGGAGCTGGGGGAGGTCTCACAAATTATTTTCCCCAATGGACCTTGAACTATAATCCTACTGATCTCAGCCTCCCAAATAGCCACTGGTGCCCTGTTGTAGTGCTTTTTTGCTCTATCCCAGGTGGATGTCAATTCAATTTCCTATTTGAGAATGGGCAGTAGTTTGCCGTATAGTTCAGTTTTTAAAGTTTCACAGAGTTGTTTGGAATCAGATTCATATCTGCATAGCACATAGCACAGCTAAATATAGGAGTTCATAAAAATGTTTTGGCATCATTTTCTCAAGTCTGTCTCTGAGACCTCCCAGATACTATGTGGCTCTGATTAATCCCCTTTTCTAGTCTTCTGTATAGCATGCTGTGACGTGACTTCTCCTTTCTGACATTTCCTTCTTGGGTTGAGTGGCAAGAGAGCAAGGTGCGTCTTCACTTAAGATGAAGTTACATCCTGATAACCATAGTAACTTGAAACTATTGTAAGTGAAAAATGCATTGAAGACATGGAACATGATAGCTTAGCAACACTGGAGAGTATTAGCTGTTTACCTTCATGATTGCATGGCTGACTGGAAGTGGTGGCTCACTGCCAAGGCCAGCATTGTAAGAGTGTCATGTAGCATATTGCTAGCCCTGGAAAAGATCAAAATTTAAAATGCCAACTACACTTTCTACTTAAAGTGTATTGCTTTCCATCATTGGAAAGTCAAAAGATCATAAGTAGAACCATCATAAGTCAGGGACCATCCATATATAGAGAAAAAGAGCACTGAGCATTATCTCTATGTTCTTGGGTTCAGTCTTTCTGGTCAGAGAAAAGTGTTCTTGTCCATCTGAGCTTTGAGTGTCAGCCTCTGCCACTGCCATCACTACCACCACCACCATCACTATCACCTTGTGAGAGAAAAAGAAAAACAAACAAAAAATCAAATGGAATTCCCGCCCCCATCAGAGGGCCTCCCTGTCCTACTCTTTGGACTGAAAATAGGGCTTTTTTGTTGCTCTTCCTGTCTGCTGTCCACATGCAGTCCTGGGTGTAGGCTGCCTTTGCATCTGTTTCAAACGATACTGGGGGAGTGAGGTGGGAGGCCAGGGGATAGGGAGTTTGTCACTGATTAGAGGATATGTAGAGCTCTGGTTTCCTTCCCTAATCTGTATGCTACCATTTACATTTCAGAGTCCTCAGCTAGCAGATCCATGCATTTTTGTGTAGGGTTTTCAGTTTCAAGGAGTGGGAGAGACGGAGTGGAATGTCACTACTCCATTTTTAACACAATCTGAATTGTCTCCTTTATTTTTGACAGGAAGAATAATCTTTTGAGGCTTTACTTGAGCTCTGGTGTATTTTTAATTGTGAATATTACATCATGGGGTATTAAGGCATGGACTCTGGAGCCAACCACATGGATTTAAATCTTGAGTTTGCAACACTCTAGGTGTGCAGCCTTCAGCAAGGCATGTGATCTCTAGCTCAAAGGCACATACTTGGTAACACAAGAAGCTATTTCTTAGGGTTAATATTGTAAAGCATTAGGACCAAGTCTGTTTGTTATATAAACTAATGTTTGTAGACCCCATAAATTATAAATATCTTTGAAGAAAGGAGTGACTCTTCTTCATTTTGCAATTGTCTTGGTGTCTAATTTATTTCTAGAAGGCCAAGGAACAGAGTAAAAAGACTATGGGCACTAGAATCAGGATGATCTATCTGCCTCAATATTGGTCACACATGCAGTGCAATTTAAATATTCCCTCCTTCTTAATTCAAAAGAAAAGGTACAATTTCTGAAGCTCACCATTTTGATCATTACTCCAGCCTTCTTCCTCATCCATGAATTTATTCTTTCACTGGTTTATTAAGTCATACATTAATTTACTCATTTACTTGATAAAAAGTTGTTAAAGTACCTACTTAATGCCAGGCCATGTGCTAAGTTCTAGGGGAAATAATGGTGAGCAAAATACATGATTCCTACCCTTGTGGAGGTGACATTAATTAAAGAATCCCTCAAACATACAACTGTGGATATGATGGGTGCCTTGAGTAGAGAAATACAGGGCGGGTCCTAGTCTGCATCTACAGCCCAATACCACAGACATTATAATGAACAAAAATCTATTTCTCACAGTTCTGGATGCTGGGAAGTTGAAGATGGAGGGGCCAGCATCTGCCAATGGCCTTCTTGCTGCACTGTCCCATCCCAGGACAGAAGGCAGAAGGGAGAGAGAGAGAAAGAAAGAAAAGGGGGCAGGACTTTCCCTCTGATAACACACCCACCCCTATGATGAGGGCATGAGTTCATTCATGAGGGTAAAGCCCTTAGGGCATAATTGCAGCTTATAGGTCCTGTCTCTTAATACCATTACAATGGCAATTACATTTGTATACATGTTTGGGAGGGGACAAACATTTAAATGACAGTAGGGTGCTTTATGAATGTGTAACAAAGGAATTTAACTTAGAGGAGAGAGAAGAGGAAGTTGCCCCATAATGACTGGAGTTGATATTTGAATTAGGAAAAGGAGCTATACTGGACAGCACAGGGTGGAGTAGAGAAAGGGACAGAGGATCCTTAGTAGAGAGGACGGGCACCTGTCATGGTCCTGAGGTGGAATGTGTGTGGCACATCCAGAAACATCTATGGTTGGTGAGGCTGTTAGTTCACAGAATTCAATGAGGATGGTAGCAGAAGGTGGTGAAGCTGTATGTACGGTTAGGTTGTGCCAGGTCTCTGAAGCTCTGTAGAGGATTGTAATGGAAGAAAAGGGAGGAAGTGAGAAGTTTTAAATGGATGTTGTGGTGGAGAGGGACAGTGATGTGACCAGATTTGTGTAGAAAAACGGTACCAGTGACTGCCACCTTGAGGGATCAGTTTGCTCTCTGCACTCATATCTCCAAGCCTAGGTTTGCTTAGACTGAACATCCTCCATGTTTTCTCTTCTAGATTCCTAGGAAAACCACAAACCTGACACAGACACAAGGCAAAAAGTTTGGCATCAGCTTCTAAAATTACAGTTGCTGTAGCATCCACTGTCTAATATTTTGCCCATGCTTCCTGGGTGATTGTTGGTTTAGGCAACAATTCTTTCGGAGAGAATTACATAGGTCCATCAAAAGAAAGTCAAATGGGAGAGGGAAGTTTCCATGATATTTGAGTCTCTATGTCTCATCAGTCCTGAAATTGCTTCACTTCCACCTTGTCCATGGTTTGGTTTTTTGGGATGACAAGTTTCTTTTCCTGTGTAAACCAACTTACAACTGAGAGTCTTATCTAAGACATTCTTCTGGGATGTTCTCAATAACCAGGTTTTGCTTCTTGTGCTAATTAATTTAAGTCAAAGATTAACTGAGGTCATCCTGTGCTTTTGATTTAAACAAAATTTGGTGAAAATACTCATCCCACACACAAAGGGAAAGGTCAGTGTTTTTCCCTGGGAATTCCTGTTTGTATGAGTGCAGAAAGAAGCAGAGAAAGGGTGAGGAAGGGGTGTAAAACTTCTTCAGAAGAGGGTTCTGCCATTAGCACACTCAACTATACTCATTTCTCATATCTGGCCCTCTTCTCTGCCTTCCAAATCAGGAATACAGCTCTATGACCTTGGAGCAGCCAAAATGGTGCTTACCAGGCACTGGTGTGTTGGACAGCTCCTGCTGCAAGTCTGAATGGCAAGAGATGTTGACATTTGAAATTGCAATCAACTTAGATGTTCATGTTAGTTATCGAATCTTCTTAAAATATGCTAGAATTTCTTCGTGGCGATCTTTGCCATTTGCTTCCGTCTCCCATCATGCTGTTCTAATCTGACCTCTTCTGCTCCATCCAGTTCTGCATTCCTATTAACTTTCTGGGCAGAGACAAGTGACTCTCTTCTTGTTCCTTTGTTGCCGTTAAGAACCTTTCTCCAAGCAACTTAAAGACATCTAGTGCTTGCAGTTACAGTCCGCTATGCAAGGAAACTGTCTACTCCCTACTCAATGAGTTCTTTTCACCCATTGTGCTGTTTTTAACCTCTTTAACGTCTCTTTTACTTTTTATCTTTTTTTTTTTTTTTTAACCAAATGCAACTGATAAATGAAAGCTCGGCATAAGTTCCTCTGGCATGCTTTGCTCTGGCTGAGTCAATGCCTTTGCAAGAAGCTTTTACTTCTCATCTACTGGGACCTCCCCCAACCTAACTCAGTAATTCTAAGGTACCAAATTGGCATGAGCTCGGAGCAGTCTTTCTGTGTCAGACAACAGTTCTCCTTTTTTTTCCTCCCTCCCCCCATGTTCAATATGAGCTTTGGCAAAAGAAAAAGGTGAAAAAAAAAAAAAACCTGACTGGGTTCCAGCCCTTCTTTTTCCTTTTTCTCCCAGGTCTCATGTTCCCTGAATGGAGAGGCTCTGTGCTGATTGAACCTTCTGTGTTCGTCTACTTAAGCTGACAGCTTCCCTTTCTTCTCCTGCCATGAGAAAACTTTGGGGGCTTGGAGCAGGCTATTTCTTGCATGCCATGGAAGGACAATGCCCCAACTTAGGTCAGCTGGAGAGATATAGGATTGCTCAGCTCCCAGCCCCAGCCCATCTCCTGCAGGCAAGGCAGGCACTGTGTTCTAGAAAACACCAATACCACAGGGTATTTTCATCCCAGGCCCAGCTTTCATTTCCTTGGACATGGGAAAAGGCAACACAGGGAGAACAGAGCCATGAGTGTCCTGTGGCACAAGCACCTGGCTTCACTAACACCAGCAGTGAAGTGGACTTCTCTAATTGCTCTAGCCAGGAAGAATGCTTGTAGGAGACAGAAAAGATGATAGCCGTCCCTTCACCCCTCCTTCTTCTCTTTACACTGAAAACTATAAAACGCAAGTATTATGTATTATTTTTGCATGGCATGTAATTCCTAGCTTTAACGAATGTTGGGTTCAATATAAAAGGTGAAAAGATGTCAGGTGTCACTAATAAAGTTAACTTTAACAATTGTCATTGATGCTTCAAACAATTGTTGATATCATTACCCTCTATTGAGCATTAATTATGCTCTAGATCTTGTGATAAGTGCTTCGTGTGGAATGCCCACCGAGTCCGTTCAATAACCCTATCCATCCCATCTGAGCATCCTCCCCAGTTTCTAAACACAGAAATACTAAGCTGTTTAAATCCAGCAAGGCTGTAGTGGAGCCACATTTTCAACCCAGACCACCTCCATGTTCTGTGTGCAAAATCACATACTATATTCATGTGCATCATGGGTGTGTTAGGAAGGGGGTTTTGATTCTTGTGGATATGGTGCCGTTATTAGGAGAAAGTTCACACCTATGCAAGGAAAAGCAAAAGGAATTTTTCCTCCTTGGATCTTCATTGTGTTTTCATGCCACCACATCAGGCTTTTTGGGTGGTTTCAGCTCATGCCACCATGGGTGCCAGGTAGACTGAGGCATTCAGATGCCCTGAAAGATCTCTTTGAAGCAAAACTGGACCCTTTAAGGACTGGGATGTGGCTCTGTGGTATGGGCACTTGCCTTACATAGCATGAAGCTCTAGGTTCAATTTCCAGTCCAGTAAGCAAACAAACTGCCAAAACAGTGCTTTTGCTGGGCATAATGATGCATACCTGTAATCCCAGCATTCAGGATGATAGAGAGTTTGAGGCCAGTCTGGGTTACATAGTGAATTCAAGGCCAGCCTGGGCTACATAGCAAGATCCAATCTCAAAAAACAAACAAACCAAACAACAACAATAACAACCACCTCTGAAAACCTAGAGACGCCTCTCATCCCTAAAACTGTGTAAGTATTTTAGAGAACAGGAAACTGAGAGTTTTGAGGCAGAGAACTATGGAAAGACCCAGAGTTTAGATTGTTGAAGGTAGCTTATAAACACTCTATGATTCCTCATGGGGAATTTGTGGTTCTCTCATTTAGCCAACTAGCAGCCCTTTCTGGGGCTGGGTTTTGAGAGCATACCCTGACAGCTTAGTCCTGCCTTCTGGTTCATCCATCTTATGATAAACAGACTAGTGGGTAGAAACAGAGGAACAAATATGGCTATTTCAGGTAGTGATAAACCACTGCCCACAGAGTAAAATAGTGGAGCAGGTTAGCCAGAGGCTCTTGAGAACAGGTCATCTGGGAAGACCTCCTCTGGGAGGAAACCTGTGAGCTGAAGCCCCCTTTAGACAAAAAGAGTCAACCATGTTGGGGTGGAGGGAGTCCTTCAGAGAAGGAAAGCAGAAATCGCAAAGACAATGAACTGACATGCTGGAGAACAGCCAAGGAGGAGGGTGGTCTGAGAGAAAGCTGGAGAAAGGCTGGGCTGGCTCTGATCTCTAGGGCACTGACCAGAATAATTTAAATGATTATTCTGGCTGCTATTTGGAGAATCGTTTTGTGGGACAACCTCAGAGACAAGATGACCATTAGTGTGTTGTTGTTACAACAAAAACACTTTAGACTGGGAAATATTTTTAAAATTGGTATTTTATTTACTTACTTTTTATTATACTTATTAATATGCATTAATAAGTTAATAATTGCACATATTGTAGATTTCACTGTGACATTTCCATATATGAAAATGTCATACTTTGCTTATATTCACTCTCACAGCTATTCGCTATGACCCTCCCTTCTTCCCCCTCCTCTCAGTCCCCTTTCCCTTCCCTGCTGTAGACTCTGCAATGTATGACAATGGAAATTTACTTCTTACAGTTCTAGGGACTGCAAAGCCCAACATGGAGGCACTGACAGATTTAATATCCAATGAGTGACTCTCTGCTCCCAAGGTAGAGCCTTTTATGTCCTCATGTGGCAGAAGAGGCCAGAGTGCTCTCTTGAGCCTTTTATTAGGCCATTCTCATGCATGAGGATGGAGCCCTCAGAACAAATCAGCTCCCAAAGACCTCACTCTGTGCAGTAACTCTGGGGATTAAGTTGCAGCATGTGAATTTTGAGGGACACCAACATTCTGACTGTCACAAGAGGTGACCAGAATTGGTTGAGTGAGAGAAGGTGAGTATGCAGAATCTGGAAATAGTGGCGGAGATATAGTGGTGAAGATAGCGCATGATCTTTTGCTTTTTTTTTTTTTTTAACTATTTAAAATAAAAATTATTGAGTTTTGAGTGTTCTTTATTCTGGATAAAGTTTTTTGTCACATACATGATTGCAAATATTTTCTTCCAGTTTATAGATTTTCTTTCATTTTCTACTTTATGTTCTTGGAATAACAGGAGTTTCTAATCTTTAGGTACAGCTCATCAAATTTTCCTTTTGTGAATCATACTTTTACAATATTTAAGAAATCTTTGCTTGGGCTGGTGGAGTGGCTCAAGTGGTAGAGCACCAATCTAGCAAGTGTGAGGCCCTGAGTTCAAACCCCAGTGCAGCCAATAAACAAACAAGTAAATAAATAAATAAACAAATAAATGAAAGAAATCTTTGCTTAACTCAGAATTGCAAAGATTTTTCTCCTATGCTTTTCTTCCCTCCCTCTCTCCTTCTCTCTTTCCCTTCCTCCCTCTATTCCTTCTTCCTTTCTTCCCTTGTTTTTTTTCTTTCTTTCTTTCTTTTTTTTGTGGTGCTGGGGATCAAATCCAGACTGTATCACTGAGCTGACATCCTCAGCCCTTAGTTTTTTGAGACAAGGTCACACTGTGTAGCCCAGGCTGTCCTTGAACTCATAATCCTCCTGCTTCAGCCTCCTAAATGCTGGGATTACAGAAGCACCACCACACCTGGATTTCTAGAAGTTCTACAGTTTCAGATCTTACACTTGAGTTTATGATTTGTTTTTGGTGAATTTGTTATATGTAGTGTGAAGTATGGATTGAGGCTGTTTGTTTTTGTATGTGAATATCTGAGTTTTAAAGTACCACTCACTGAAATGGCTTTCTTGAAGATCACTTGCCATGCCTGTGAGTCTGGCTCCGGACCCTATTCCATGGTCACTTATCCAGTATCAGTGCCACATGATCTTGACGACTGTGACTTTGTGAAAAGTTTGGGAGATAGGTGGGATTAATCTTTTGACTTGGTTCTTTGTTTTCAAAAATAGTTTAGAACTAGTTTGCCAATTTTTACAAGAAAGTTTTCTAGATTTCCAGTGGATTACATTTCAATTATTTTGAACATTCTATTTGAGGAGCTTTTTACCTTAACATGTTGAACTTCTAATTCATGCACATAGACACACCTCTCTATTTATTCAGGTTTTCTTTAATTTTCAACAATGTTTTATAGTTTTTAATAAACAATTCTTGCACACCTTTTGTCTGATTGATCTATAATTATTTAAGCTTTATGATGCTATTGCACATGGTATTGTTTTCAGATTTTAATTTCTGATTGTTTGTTGCTAGCAAACAGAAATAACATATCCTATAACCTTATGCCCGTAACCCCGCTAAATTCACTCATTGTTCTAGTAGCAAAAGACTGACTTTATATTTTTTCTATAGACTTTATCGTATTGTCTGTGGGTGAAAACAGTTTTATTTCTTCTTTTCCAATATGGATGCTTTTGTTTCTTTTCCTTGACTTGGTGACAGTGTGACTGGTGCAATGTTGAGAAGAAAGGGTAAGAGCATCCTGAACTTCACCTGGGGGAAACATTCAGCTTTCACCAGTAAGTGTAATGCTTACTTCAGGTCTATCATGGAACCTCTATCAGGTTGACAAGGCTGCCTTCTGTTTCTAGCTTCTCGAGAGTTTTTGTCTTTATCAGAAATGAATGTATGATATTGTCAAATGCTTTGCTCAGTGTCTCGTCTATTAAGATGATTGTGTATTTAAGATGATTGTTGACATGATGAATGATATTGACTGATGGTCACATGGTAAGCCAATCTGCATTCCTAAAAGGAGCGCTGCAGAGTCATGCACATTATCATTTTTACATATCATTTGATTCCACTTGATAAAATTTAGTAAGCATTTTTGCATCCATGTGAGAAATTTTGATCTATAACTTTTCTTGCTCACACTGCCTTTTTCTGGATTTTATATCACTGTAATGCTTATCCTCATAGAATAAGTTGGAAAGATTTCTTTCCACTTCCAGTTCCTGGAGAAATTCATATAAAATTGATATTTTTTTCATTAACTATCTTAGTAGAATTTTCCAGTGAAGTCATTTGGGGCTGGAATTTCCTGTGCGTGAAGGTTTTTATTTAGTCTCAATTTATTTAATGGATATTTGTATATATATGTGTGTGTGTGTGTGTGTGTGTGTGTGTATATACATATATATATAATTCATCAGAATGTCTGCTTCTTCTTGAATGAACATTCTTAGTTTATGTCTTTAAGGAATTTGTCAATTTCATCTAAGTTGGTAACATTGGCACAAAACTGTTTATACTGTGTCCTTGTAATTTTTCCAGTATCAGTTTTTCTTATCAGTCTGGCAAGAAATTTATCAGTTTTGTTAGTCTTCCCAAAGAACCAGCTTTTGGTTTTGTTGATTTTTTTCTCATTTTTATTTTGTTCTATTTCATTGATTTCCACATTGATCTTTACTTTTTCTACTTTGGGTTTTATTTGTAATTCTTTTCCTAGTTTCTTAAGATGGAAGGTAAGGTCATTGATTTGAGACTTTTTTCTTTTCTAACATAGTCTTTTGGGGCTATTTGTTTCTTTCTAAGCAGTGCAATAGTGGCATCCAATTAAAATTTTAATGTGTATGTATTTATTTTCATTAATTTGCTAATACACATTTTAATTTTTCTTGACTTACAAATTATTTAGAAATTCTTTGGTTTCCAAATGTTTGGAGTTTCCTTATATCTGTGTTTTTAATTTCTCATTTAATTCTATTGGAATCTGAGAATATATTTTTACCTAAATTCTTTATTTGTTTTATGGCTTATCTGATATGGTCTGTCTTGGTAAATGTGTTGTGTAAAGCTGAAAAGAATGTGTAGTCTGCTAATGCTTAGTACAATGTTATATACATATAAATTGGTTTAAGTTAGTTGGTGGTTGAGTCTAACCCTTGCTGACCATAAGCTTACTGATTTTTTATTTTTTCTTTTAACAGTTGAGAGAAGGGTGTTAAAATGTCTGTGATTATGTATTTGTCTATAATGGATGTGTCTTTGTAATGCTATTTTTTTCCTTTATGTATTGTGAAGCTGTTAATATGTCCATAAATATTTAATATTTTTAAGTACTCTTAATAAAGCAATCGTTTTTCATTATGTAATCAGCTTCTTTATTTCTTTAATGTCCTTTGCTCTGACATTTGCTTTTCTGGCCATTAATGTAACCACTTCAGATTTCTTTGATTTGTATTATTAGCATGGCATAATTTTCCAACTTATTTATTATATCTTTATACTTATATTTGATATCTTATAGAGAGCATAGCATTAGGTCTGACTTTTAAAAAAGTCTAATTCAACAATCTCTGTCTTTTATGGAAATTTTTTAGATTGCTTATGTTAATGTGATTGTTGGTATGGATGGGTTTACACCTATCATTTTCTACTTATTTCTATTCACCTCATCTGCTCATTTTTTCCTTTCCCCTCTTTTCTGCCTTCTTTTGGGTCAAGTGCTTTTATGATTCCATTTTATCTCCTTTGTTGAATTGTTAGCTGTGTTTTGTCATTTTAGTGGTTGCTTTCAACCTCATAGCATACATACTAATGTATCTAAATCTACCTCTCAAGTGATATCACTTCGTGTATACTCTATAATCTCACAGCATTATACTTTAATTTCCTACTTTTCAGTCTTTGTGTTCCTTTTCTATAATACGTCTATTCATTTAATGGGGTCTTATAACCCTCTCATTACTGTCTAAAATTGTTTTTGTTAGGATTTAAATAATAAGAAAAACTCATTTCTCAATATAGTTGTTTCCAGTGTTTGTTTTTCCTTTGGGTAGAGCTGTCTACATTTCTATCTGGTGTCATTTTCCTTCTGCCTGAAGGACTTTTTTAAACATATCTGGTAACATAGTTGGTAGCAGAGTGTCGAAGTCTTTTAGGTTTTTTTTTAAGGTCTGATGAAGTGCTAATTTTGCCTTTGTTATTGTAAGTTATTTTCTTGGTACAAAATTCTAGGATGATAGTTTTGTTTTTCAGTACTTTTTAAAGACATTGTTCCACTGTCTTCCCACTTACTCCCTTCTATTGTTTCCAGTAAGAAATTTGCCTTGACCCTATCTTTCTTCCTCTTATACATTTTGCATCTTTTAAATTTACCTTCTGTTAAGTTTTTCTTTTTCTCTGGTTTTTAGCACTTTGATTAAGTTGTGCTGTAGTATAATTTGTTTTTGATGTCTCTTGTGCTTCGAGTTCATAGATCTAGGATTCTTGGGCTTGTAGTTTTCATTATATGGAAAAATTTCAACCGCTACTTCTTAATTTTTTCTCTGTCTCTGTCATCTTTTTAGTCCTCCCATCACTGCTTGAAGTTGTCCCACACCTCACTGATGATCTATTCATTTTTATCTTACTCTATTTTCTTTCTCTTTTTCATTTTGGAGAATTTTTATTATGGGTCTTTAAATTTAATAACCTCTTCTGTAGTGTCTTATCTGTTGCTAATCCCATCTCTGTGTTTTTCTTCTTATACATCACAGATTTTATTTTTCCAGGTTCAATTTAAATGTTATTTAAAAAATACATTTTATTTTTCCATTGAACATGTACAATATTTTAGTAGTTTTCAAAAAAATATCTAGAATAAAGTCATAATAATTTCAGGTGTTTGGTTTATTTTAACATCTGAGTTGATTCTGGCTTGGTTCAATGGGTTGATTTTTCTGTTCATCATGGATTGTATTTCTTTGTATACCTGGTAATTTTTTATGGACAGCTAGGTATTTGCCAGCCGTGTGTTGAACAGTCTAGGGGGAGTCTCTGCAAATCTATGGAGTCTCTCTTTGCGTAACTCCTCTGGTATTCTGTCCCATGAACTCTAAGTATATTTCTTCCTTGAACCCTCACATTTATTTCCTCAGTCAGAGAATCTACCTAGCTCTACCTGGTCTCTCCTTTTCTGTACCAAAGATTTGAAACTCTCTCAGTGGAGCAAGCTGGGTAACTGTGGGACATTTGTTTCTTGCATCTCAAGGACTACTGTCCGTTGTTGACAAGTCCATTGTCTTAAAAAACATTGTTTGATATATTTTGTCTTATTTTCATGGTTTCAAGAGCAAAGTATCTGTTACTTCATTGTAGCTGGTAAGGAAAGCCCTAAGGTTTATTTTTAATGAATGATTTATAATAACAGAACAGGATAGTAAGTCTATGAAATCTTCTTGGGGTTCAGATCTCTGGGATGACTTACCACAGCAGGTGAGGGTGTATTTTTTACATATTCATTACAAAAGATAAGGAACATTCCACTTTTAAAGTGTTCTAATTTTAAGGTACAAGGTATATACAGCAGTTAACTGTATAAATACTGACTGACTAACCTTTCAGAATTCTGAGAGTTAAACTTGACACAATATGTACAAAAGTATTCACAATACACAGGACAATTACTGATGACAGACCACTTATGGTGCTAATGGAACAAATAATGATTCTGTAAAGTTTTTGAACAGAAGGACAGTATTTCTATTTCTACAAAGTTGATACACAAGATAACAGTAAACTTCTTTTCATTTAACCAAGGAATTATGGCTTATTATTTGGGGAAATCACTGTCATACAGAATGGAATTAGATTATCATTAACTTTGAAGGTCTAGAAAAGTTCTGGGCAAATGATTGTCACTTTAATAGATATTTATAAAGTAAGTGAGTATCTATCAATTACAGAAATAGCAAAAGGATGGCTGTGTGTAGTATCCTTCTTGTTCACTAAGTGTTTTAAAAATGTCAGGTGAGTTCACATAAAAATCCAGATTTTCAGATTCATTTTGATAAGGAAAGCTCTCTATCAGAGTATTTGACCCCTTTCTTTCATTTACATTAGCTACATGGTCTGTGCATTCCCTTGAATTTGCAAACATCAAAACTTGAATACGTCATCCCTTACAATTTTGTTCATTGAAAGATCTTCCTCATAAAGATAATGCCTAGAATATTGTGCGTAGTGAAAGTACATCATTGAAATGGATTTGCTCTAAGGACTTTTAAAGTTATTACCCACAGTTCCTGAGCTATGATGGTTTGACTTAATGATTTTTCAACTTCATGATAGTATGAAAGTCATGTGCATACAGTAGAAAGCATACATCATGTTTTGAGTTTTGAACTTTTCCTGAGCTAATGAGAGAGAATCCTTTGTGACTCTGGGCAATTGCAGCAAGCTGTAGCTCTCAGCCAACCAACAGATTGCAGGAGTAAATAACTGATTTTCTAAGTGTCCTTACTGTTTCTAAGCTCTCATGCTTGGTACAATAGGTATATTAAATGCAGTTTTGAGTTACGACATTTTCAATTTTTGGTTAGTTTATCGGGACTATTGTGAGTCAAGGAAAATTGTTACTTCTAGCTTTGGGTGGTTTAAAATAATGGACACAAATTTTTTGGCACTTCTCTCAGTGAAAGGAAGGACCTATGTTCCTTCTGTTTTCCCACCTCTTGGAATCTGGGCACACAGAGAGTCCATCTGAGCCAACAGAATATTTTTTACTCCTTAATTTAGGTAATAAAAGGTAATACAGCTTCTATCTTGTCTGCTGAGGTACTAACCTTGGGGTCTAGAGCTGCTATTTAGGTAGTTCAATAATCTTGAGGCTGCCATATTCTGAAAATCCCCAAGACACATGGAGTAGGGACTGCAGTTAATAGTCTCACCTGAGGGCTCAGCCAAGAGCCACGGGGAGCAGCCAGACATGAGTGAAGGCATCTCCAATTGACTTCAGACCCCAAACATCAAATCATCCTAAGACATCAAGAATTTCCATGAGGCTAGAGACATTGTAGGGCAAGGGAAAACTACTACCTTTGTGTCCTGTCTAGATTTTCACCCAGACAATATGCAAACATGAAAAAAAATAGATGTTTTAAGCTGGTAAATTATGGAGTAGCTCTTCTGGTAGAAGTAAGAACTGGAACATAACTATTTTAAAAACGATTAGAAGTAGTTCTATATTAAAGAATACATGCTGCTTGAACCTGAGAATTTGTCTTTAAAATGGCAATAATAGTTTCTATTAGATTAAAGAAGCAAAAGAATGTAACATGCCAATCCCAGAGCCTGTATGCAGTAAATCTTTTCTTTTAAAAATAGCTAAAATGAAAATCACATGTCTATGTAATGCTGGTTCTACAATGAAAGTTTAAAAGGGATGCTAGTACTGGTCAGATTTCATCTTAGTCTGTTGCTTTTCCCCATGATTCTAACCCTTTGTTACCAGATGGAAAGGATGATGAAGATATTATTTGGCTTCTGAATGAAAGACATGATGAGATGGAAGGCTCACTACAAAAGTCAGCATTCTAGGAACTTTGGTGAAAGAACAAAACCATCCTATAAGCAGCTGTAAACAAGGATGTGTAGGTTTTTCAAATAATAAAAAAGTCAGCTAATTGAAGGAATCATAAGCCATTTGATCCTTAGCTCTTTGTTTCACCTAAATATGTCCCTTGCACACACATATGTAAATTACATTTATCTATCTTTCACTCTGGGGTCAAGACCTTTTCTTTAGAGATAGGTTCCCCAATTACTGTTTCAGATGGCTTTTTAAAAAATAAACTATGTCTCTTAGAACATTTGCTATGATTTTTATTTAAGTTTCTTTAAGAGTGAGAACTAAATGGAACTCAAGAACTGATTGAGTGTAGACTCTTTTTGGAGCCTTTCATAGTTCTTTCACTGTGTTTTAGTCAGGTGGTATTTTAAAATCATTTGCAACTTCTTGGTTCACTCTAAAGCCTTCATCTTAGTTTTGAACATTTATTCTCATTTTGTGCTTGTATTACATAGGTAGCCACACGTCAAGTCCTTTTATCCTGCAAGCTCTTTATATCTTTGCATGTGTATTGTGGTTAATGTCATAAAAAGGTTATAGGTGACATGCCCAGTGTGAGGGAGGGAGCATTACAACTTTACCTCCAGTGTTGGAAAAATGTCCACAAAAACATTCCGAGATAGGAGGTTTGTTGCTGGATCTGGAAGGATGGAAAAGGTGGAAAATCTTGAAAAATGCAGGAAGAGATGGTCTACTAATGGGAAGCAATGTGTAAGGATAAAGCTAAGATCAGGGCAAGTCCAATTTAGAAAATGAGTACTGGTTTCCTGGGGACAAGGCATATATATAGGGTGTCCTGTGATTCTTCTTGGGAAATTCTGACCTATGTCTATTCTTCAAGAATCCCATTTAGTTTAGCAGATAAAAGGAACAATAAGTTATATGGTGGCTCTGTCTATAGGAAAGGTATGGACAGTAGGGAGGAAATGCTGGCTGAGAAATTTGGGCTTTAGTAGGCAATGCAGAGTGATGGAAGATGGGTGAGTAGAGAGGATTGGAGCTGAATTTCAGAAGATTGATGTAGAGGAGTAGAGGAAAAGAAATTGAAGTTCCTAGTAATAAACACTTTAGAAACACAGTCAGGAGAAATGCTGGGGTTGAGGGAATTCAGGAAAAAGCATGGGCAAGAGCAAAGATTAGAACCTAATGCTGAAGCATTGACTGGTCATGGACAAGGTGGGTGAGAAATGGACAGGAGGCAGGTTCTCCTGTTCTTTCTCTTGGGCCACATGGTGGTATAGTTTAATGGCTAGCACAGATCTCTCTGGGATGTAAAGAATAAGAAATTGGGGTACAGTAGTGCACATCTGCAATCCCAGCACTTAGGAGGAAAAGATCAGGACTGCAATTTGAAGCCAACTCTAGCAAAAAATTTTAGAAAGCCACAATCTCAGCAAGTAACCTGGGTGTGGTGATATACATCTGTTATCCCAGTTCCATGGGAGGCGTAAGTAGGAGGATCATAGTCCTAGGCTGGGCAAGGCAAAAATGTAAGATGCTCTCTGAAAAATAACCTAAAGCAAAAAGGGCTGTAGGTGTGGTTCAAGTGGTACAGCACCTGCCTAGCAGTTGAGAGGTCTTGAGTTCAAACCCAAGTACATAAAGAAAAAAATAGAGAAAGAGAGAAAGAGAGAAAGAGAGAGAGAGAGAATTTCTTTTATGATTCTTTATCTCATCTACATTGTGGAAGATGAGAAGACATTGTGGATTCACTTCCCATCTTCAGCTCCTCATTGGAGACTTAAAGAAAGGTAGACTTCTTTATATGTGTTAGGGAAGGGAAGAAGAGGTGACTTGAAGACAGAAAAACTTTGACTCATTAATGGATGAATGGATAAAGAAAATATAGTATATGTACAACGGAATACTTTTCAGCCTTAAAAGACAGAAAGGAAATCCTATCATTTATGACAACATGGATGAACTTGGAGGACATTTTACCAGTGCAACAAGCCAGGCACAGAAAGACAAATGTCGTATCATCTCACTCATATGTAGAATCTAAAAAAATCAAACTGTGAACTGTTCTAGGTTTCTGAACCAGGACTGGGACTGGAGTGGGAGATTGAGGAGATGTTCATCAAAGGACACAGAATTTCAGTGAGTAAGGAGGAATAAGCTCAGGAGACCTTTTGTACAACACAGTGACTAGAGTTAATAACAGTGCATTGTGTACTTGAAAATTGCTGGGCTAGGCCCTGGTTCAATTCCCAGTACTAGAGAAAAAAATGAATCATAAGTATGTGAGGTAATCATATACTTGATGTATGTGATGAATGTCCAGTCATTTCACAAAGTGGAGATATGTGTGTGTGAGTGTGTGTGTGCCAAAACATCATGTTGTGTGCCATAAATATAGATAATTTTATTTGTTAATGAAAACAAATAAATACATACATAAGTAAAATGTTTAAAGATTTAGGGGCCACACACTTGGAGAGGTAATTCCTTTTTATCTTATCCTAAGGCAGAAAAATTACCTTTTCCCCCAATTCCCTCTTGCAAAGGCCTTTGCTGCTGTATTTCTATCTTGGTATCAAGACAATATTTAGATAATATTATGTTTTCTACATGAATGTGGGACATTTTATATAAAGGCACATATGAAACTCTCTTCTCCTATAAGTCCCTCCCCTTTCCCCCCTTCAGGGAGATTTTCCTGTGACTGTCAGAGAGACTCTGATTTCCTTGTGAGTTGGCGGAGAGGAAGCTCCTTCCCCTTTGCTTTCTAAAGACACAGGCTAGAGGCTTTGCATAGGCATGGGTCTGGTTCTCCAGCTGAATCTCACTGACACACATGTGCACTTTCATTTTATCTTCTTGCTGATGTCTTTCCCTTCTCTGGCAGATAAATATTTTCATTTGCTCTACAAACAGGTTGAAATCTGTTTGGATGCAAGGGAGCATATGTCTGGGAGCTCTGTAGGAATAGTTAACAAACTTGTTGGAAACCTAGCTCCTGATTTGTAGGGATCAAAATAACTGAGTCAGGAGCCATTGTAGAAACAGCAAGAGATGTTCATTTTCTCAATAAATATCTAGCCATCTCCTCTCATCAAGGACTGTTCTAGGTCCTGGAAAATTTACGATGATCAAAACAGACAAATATTCTTGTCCCCATGGAGCAGAGAGATAAAAAAAAGGGAAAGGAAGTGATGTGGGTTAAGATGTTTGAACTATTGTATAGGAAAGCTGTGGAAGGCCTCGTGATCAGGTGATACTCTAGGAAATACTCAAAGGAAGTGAAAGACCATTGTGTCTAGTGGATGGATGTCCCAGCAAAGGACACAGCAAATGCAAAGGCCCTGAGGTGACATGTTCAAGGAACACCCAATGGGTCAATGGACTTGGATGAACTATTTGTCACAGCTACTTTTCAGGTTTTCTCTGCATCATGGAGAAGGCCTAAAGTGTGACTTAACATATCATATGTTAATGGTTGCATGTTCTTGCTGGTTTCCAGTAACACTAGAGAGTATTTGGAAAACATAGATACCTGAATCCCCATCCAAGCTATTCTAGTTGAGTGGGTCTGGGGTGATGGCCATACTTCTATCTTTGTAGACAGCTTCAAGGCAGTTTATAGAATCTCTAGATCAGTTCTGTAAGGATCAGCAAGGTCTAATCCATCAGGATCTCCACAGCTAGACTACCTATGGACTCCCTCTTTGGGGCAATGAAATATTGAGAACAAGATGTTAAATGTAGAATTCAGTTGTTTTGTCAACTGTGCCAAGTCATGTGATAACAGGATAATGCTTTTGTGTACAGAAATTATAATACAATGTGGAATTTGCAATAATTTGTGGTTGCCTTGTAGATTTGTCCTTGGCTGTCCTTCCACGAGGCCTCGCCTCTGTCTTTAGCAGGTTCTCGTTTCTCTGTCTCTGTATATTCAAGGAAGGCTTAAATAGGCCAACTCTAGGTGCAGTGGGGGTACAAATAAGATTCAACAGGAGTTTGAGTGTAACTTGCAATGTTCTCTTGTCTCTGCTGTTCATTGCTTGTTGGCCTCATATTCTGTCATTCTATGAAGTAGAAAACATGGCCATCCACAAACTCTTGAGTTTTAAACCCAAGAGCTTCTGCCCTGAGAGAGTCTAACTTGCCATTCTCTGAGCCCCAAATCTAAAAAGTACTCAAGGAAGAGACTTGTAGCTTGTTATTGATCAATTGTCACCTATTGAGTGGATCAAATATGGCCAGTAACACTTACGAACATGGCAGCTTGTTTGGTAGCCATTAATGGGGCAGATGACAATTCCTAAGAGAAGGAAAGATTATGTTGCAAATGAATATTTCCATATATATTCTTTTTTCTGGAGCTGAAGCTTACTTTGAAACTTTTTTTTTCTGAAATTGCTCTAGAACCATGGTAATTCAAGACCAAAGGTCTTAAAACTAGATAAAGGTCCTTATTAAATGCAGTGAGTCTTTCACTGTCCACTTTAAATCATAATTCTCCTATGCCAGGGCTCCCAACACCCCTTAATAATTTTATCCAATCACTCACTGCATACGATATGCTATATTTTGCATATGTGCTGCCTCTTTCATGCACCACAATATCAGCTCCATAAAGCCAGAGGTCTTTCTGTCTCATTCACTGCTGTATCCCTAGCACCCAGAACAGTACCTGACCATAACAGACATTCAATAAATAGTGATGGTCTGGTGAAGTTTGTGTATACAGTTTGGGACACACGTGATTATTTCACAACCATATTTGCCTATGACTTTCCAAGATTAGGAACCCACGGGCAGAAAACCCCTCCTGCGCCTCCTTTGGATTAAATCCAGTGATCGTTCCAGAAAATAAGCAGAAGAGTGGGGAAGCTGGTGTTGGCATAACAGCTGCTGAGATGGGAAGGGAAGGCAGCATCTGTATTACTCAAACACAGCAGCATCCCTGGGGAGAGGGGTAACCCTGAGGCTTTGCAGGTCTTTTCAATATCTTGGATTAAATGAACTGTGAAATATTTGTTTTATTAGAAGAGCCTGAGTTTGTTTCTGAGGCCTTAAATTGTGTCTGCTCTGGGCAGCTAATACATAGTAGAGTGGAGCTTGCACTGTGTTTAGTGAACTCACAGGAATCTCCCCCATCATTTGGGGTCTGTCTTCAGAGGACTTTCTCATTTCTCCTTCAAGTCCCATAATCCCTTTGTGGTGTGATGCATTGGGGTAAAATGGACTTACAGGTGGTAAATAAAATGTGGAGAGGAGAAACTTCATATAGCACTGAGTACAGAGGAACTCAACAAACGTTTTTTAGTGAGTTTGCCATAAGTCCTATAGAATTTTAGACTAGAACAAGTGAATTGAATAAGGATAGGACTAGTGCTCAGGAAGCATCAACCCCTAAAGTTAATAAAAATTAACAAACTGTCACAGGATTGGGAAGAAAGACCCTTCATGTAGATAAAACATATTATGTAATGTCTGCAACTATTAAATCACCTTTTTTCACCTGTGTCTGAAAGCTGAGGGTCTCTGAGATTCATGAGGGGACCCCTTCTTTCTGAGTGGGTAATGAAAAAGCTCAAATTTTTTTTGAGCATCCATGGTGAGTGGAAAGAAAGTCTCCCGATTCTTAACTGTGAATATTAACCTTCTTTCTGCCTATGAATATATGTGTATATCTGTGAATATATGTTAGATGCATGGAGGGGTGTGTCTGGAGGTACATGTGTTAACGAGTGTGCATTTTAGTGTATTTGAATGTTTGGAAGAAATTTGTGAATTTATGCTCTCCCAATGGTTAAGTGTTTAACTCTCGAGAGGGAGAAAAGAATGGGTAGAGTGAAATAAATGAAGAAAGGGCAGTAGGCTTTTAATTTTAGCTTTATACAAATCTAAAATATTTTCATCTCTTTTATTGCCTTAATGTTTGCATGCATTGTGTGCAGTTTTTAAAAATTGCAAAAAAATTATAGTTTCCAAATGAGGACAATGATGATGAATTCACTAACACGTCCTTCTCTACTCCACGTTCTGCCCATCCTAAATGACCACATGATAGTGGATTGGGGAGGAAATCTGATCACATCATGTAGGAATCATTGTTTCTCTAATGCCATTGACTTACTTTCCCATATATATAGGTTTTTTCCATGCTATCCCTTATGCCTAGAACCAGGCCTGTCTCCAATCACCACATTTTACTTACCTTTTAAGGTATATCATGATTAAATCACCTCCATGAGGCTTTTTCTCATTTGTTTATCATCCATCCATCCATCCATCCATCTATCCATTCTCCATCCTTCAGTGAGTGCCTACTAAGTGCCAAGTAGATTTAGGTCAAACAAGTATGATTCTTACATGCTTGACAGTAATATAAAGAGAAGTGAAAGAAAATAATCAAGCAAACAAATCAATGTAAAATTTAAAATGGGAATGAGTGCTAAGATTAAAAAATGATGCTCTGATAGGAAATAGTGCAAAAATACTCAGATTCAATAGGATGGTCAGAGATGGCATTTATCCTAAGAAATAGGGTAGAAAGCATGGACAACAGGTTGCAAGGCAGGAGAGGGAAAGTAAAGGGATGTTTTCAGGCAGGAGAAATGATGCATATGATCTCTTCAGCTTCTGAATACTATATTTGTTTGCTTTACAGCTTACTATATTTGTAATTTCTACACTCATATTTTTCAAGGGTTTTTTGGGAACTATTTAGTTGTCTATCATGGAGTAGACACCTAATAAACTGAATCAAAGCTCCATGGACTCTGAAGCAGGAAGAAGCAATTCCCTCATATTGTCCCAAGACGATTTAAATTTCATTCATACTTTCTATAGAGTCTAAAAGTTACAGAGATGATTTCCCAAATGATCTTCAAGACTGAATATTAAAGTGTTTTTGCTTTTTTGACCCTACCTCTCTGTAAGATCTTTACTTTGGACAGGGAAAGAAGCATCATTATTGCTTACTAATTCAATTCTGGTTGGGTAGTGTTAATCCTTTATCCCAAAGTGTCTTTTAAAATCATCTTAGGTTTTGTTAAAGAGGAATACTCTTTTCCTTTTATATTCTTTTAGTTCTGTAGTCTTTTGGGGAAAAAAAAAGAAAGAATAGTTTCATAGGCTAGAAAATATTTTCTTTATTGCAATATCCTGACTATGGAATATAGTTACCTTCCTATGCCTCTTTATTGAGGGGGTGTTATTTTCCCAACTTCCTGAGTTAATTGTTGGTGATGTTGATTTTTCTCTAGGTCTGGCCTTGAAGCATGAAAAGATTTTTATTTTCTAAATCAGTAACCAGGAAAGAACTCTGCTCCCTCCCTTAGGGGTAGAATCTTTACCATGGAGGCACTAGAAAGAGTAACTTTAATTTCAAAATCTTATGGCAGCCAGAAGAAAAAAAAAAGCCAAACACCTTGCCATAACTGGAAAGTCATAGGATCTTAGAGTTAGAAGGAATCTTAGAAATCGTTTAGGTTGCTTGCCTATCCAAAGCTGGAATTTGTTCACAACAACCCTAACAATGACCATACATCTCACCCACACATGAATACCTTTTGGTGAAGAATTTAGTACCTTCTAAAAAAGACTGTTCTGGTTTTTAGTTATCTCTGGTTATTAGATATTTCTCCTTCATTCCAGTTTCATCTCATAAGCTTTAATGAGACAGAACCTTTGTTTCTAACATCTTCCCAGTGATCCCAGGTATGTTCACTGAAAAAGGTAAGGAACTTGTCTTACTATGGCCTAATTAAAATCAAATTGGGCTTTAAATCAGAAAATTTAAATTAATTGACCTTGGGCAGGCTTTTAATTTCTATGCCTCAATTCCCTCCTCTCTCAAATGTAGGTAGCACCTGTTTCACCAAGAAATTGTGAAGATTAAATGGAAAAATGTGTATGAAAATGCCCAATATATGACCAACACATAGTAGGTGCTCAATAAAGTTTGTTTTCTGCCTTGCGTCCTTTTCTCAAGATTGCTTAAAAAGCTCAAGGACATTTGGTAAGGTAAGGAGTACGTGGAATAGATAACCCAAATAACATTGGCCCAAATCATAAGGATATTCACTGTTTGCTCAACAGGAAAGTCAAAAACAGGCAGCCATATGATTGGTCAGCTCACTGATTCCAGTATGAACCAGCTTCTATCTCTGATCTGCCATTAGCACTGTTGGCTTGGGTTTTTTTGTGCTATGTATAGCATAGTTTAGAGGCCATAGTCCCAGGCATCATGAATGAATTCAAGGTAGAAAGACAGAGGGACAATAGCAATAGCATTCCCTAGGGCTTCAGTGCAAACTTTTGCTTATTTTTCATTGACAAGTCTAGGGGAGATGGCAGAAAAGAAGGAAGAAAGGAAGGTAGGAGGCTACACATTAGCCAGACAACCACAGGTACCATGGCAGCTCTCAGGTTTCCCCCATATCATCACTTCTCCAGGTCTGTCACTTCCCTTGGCCTCATCAGATCTGCAAATGAGTTGGTTTGCGTAGTCCTCTGCCCCTTTGGTATTCTTGTTAGGTTAATTATGGTCAGAACCAGGCAATGACTGAACCACTCTGGGTTCAACCAGGAAGCAGAAGCATTATGGGTATTGTGGACCTTGGGATTTATTGCAATTAGATCTTAGAATACGTGGCAAGAGCTAGAGAAGTACGGTGCAGAGAGAAGAGATATTGAATCAAAAAAAAGTCACTAACCACTCTCTCCAAGAGTGTGGACACAGGGGAACAAGTTAGAACTGTGGAAAACAGGCATGTCCAGCTGCCAGAGTGGGACCAAAGAAGTTTCTGGAGTTTTTGCCTTTCTACATAGAAACCAGGATGACTGTAGGTCAGATCAGGAGTTAAGAGAAAGAACTATGTGCAAGGAAAAGACAGGACAAACTGGATCCTGTTGGTACTTCTTCTGTCTTCCACTTCATTTAACCATGGTGAGCCCCAAGAAATAAGGTCAGGGGGTCTTGAATGGGCTTAGTATAGTGTCTCAAATTCTAGAATGTATCTAAGAGTAAGAGAATGAAAGAGAAGGAGAAAGGAGGGATGGAGGGAGAAAGGGGGAAGGTGACAGAGGGGGAGGAAGGGAGGGAGGTAATAAAGAGAAAGAAAGGCACTGTCTGTTTATAAGAGTGAGAAATCATTTCCCAAAAGCCCTGGTCATAGATTGTTTTTATGCAGCCATCAGGGGAAAGAAGAACAGAAAATGAAATTGTGAAGATAAAGGAGAAGACAGAGGCTGGATCTTTGAAACAGAGACTAGGTTTCCAAAATCATTTTCCTTCAGGAGCTCTTCAAATCTCCATGATAATTTTTGTTTTTTTTAACCTTCTCTTTCAAAACCCCAGGACAGCAGTTTTTCCTTTAATTCCTTCAGAATTAAACTTTTTATCTTTATCTTGACTTGTGTATCAGTACATGTGTAGCAGTATGTTAACTGCTATCTTTTGTGTACCGGGGCATATGATTGTTTAGAATAATTAAGTCAGGAGATGTCTCCTTTACCCATCTCAGTGCTGATACTCTTTTCATTTAGGTGATAAAAGCCAGAAATACATTAATCCACATCAAATTGTCTCATGATAACTTGAAAAATTAGGAGAGAATGTTATCTAATCATAAAAATAAGGTAAATTCCTCTTTTCCTAGAAATAAAAGGTTTTCCCTTCCTATTTACAAAGCAGAAAGATCAGTGAGTAGGGCCATTTTTCTAGTCCATTGTGGAACAAGTATGATATATTTATTGTTTCTAAGACCTGTTCTTTAGGGTTAATTTCTCAAAAGGACAGCCTGATCTGTGTCTTTTCTACATGGCAAGCCGGATGCCAAACAAATGTCTTCTTCATTCCAAAGATGCTGTTCTATTTTATTTAGGCAAAAAAAGGTGCTGGCTTAATTTAGCAGCAGGAAATTGCTTGACCAGAGAACCTTCTATGGCAAGCTTATTTCACAGACCTTTGTATATAAGGTAAGGTTGATGTCAGTTCTAGTTAAAGAAATAGTTCCAATCCGATTTCCAGTGATTATTATCCAAATGGGAACATTCAAGTACTGGGATTTCCTTATAAAAATTGTAACCCTAGAAAAGTCATTTTTTAAAAAAAAATCACGCCACTTAAGGGTATATACAAAAGCCAGCATTGTAAATTCCATATTGCTCTGGACACGGAGCCATAAGCAGATGGAATACATTGGAAGGGCTGAGGGCACAGATGTCTCCTTGGCTTGGGTTCAGAATGAAAGAAGAAGCCCATTTTGTAGCTGAGTGTGTGGTAGGAAACTTGCAGATACACAGAGGGCTGAAAACTCCAGCTTTATTGGTCTGTTTTTCAAGACAATGATTACAACATTTAAGCAACAAGTTATTGTTTGCTCTTCTAATTCTAAGGAGGTCTGAGTGGGAAAAGCTTCCAATGATGATTGAACTAGGTAATGTGTCCTTAGACCTTCCACAATAGAGTTGTTTCTCCAGCCAAAACAAATAAACTCCCAAAACAAAACAAAGTAAAAGCTTACCTACTGCAGATGTAAGCTCTTTATTCATTACAAATGACCTTTCTGTGATGTTTAATGAACTGGGAACTGATGTTTACACTGTAAACTATTTTCTTTAAAAGTTTAAAATAAAATTACTTGCTGTGCTCAGTTTAATGGTAATATTCCTAAGACAGCAATCATAAGAAATAACTTCTATTGTTTACTCCTTGCTACAAAATTTATGCGTTTTTTACTCTAGAAAATGTAAGAAAACACAGATAAAAATAAAAAGTTGAAGTTCTGAGAAATCCTTCTATGAGGAAACAATATTTTATGATAAAACTTTCCCGTCAGCTATCAAAGGAATTGCTGTGAACTCTACCATAGTCCTGCTCTTTTCTTCCTATAATATCTCATGCAGCTGTCCCTTGTCAACAAATGTAGACATAAACTGAAAATTTTAATGGATGCCTATATTTTGTTGAATCTATCATGTATCCAGTTTATCTACCATTTGTAGATACTGTAATCATTTTTATCTATTGACTATCTATCTATCTATCTACCTATCTATCTATCTATCATCTATCTATCTTTAAAAATATACCAATGACTATCTTTGCACACGGTATGCTTGTTTTATTTTTCCTTTGGGTTGAACTCGCAGAAATAAGATCACTGGATGAATGGGTCTGAACAAGTTTAACTTTTGATAAGTATTGCCAAGTTGCCTGCCAGAATTTCATACCCATTATACTTCCTTCAACAGGGTACGAAAGTGTCTTTTCTCCATATGTTCCCTAACACTGGGCAATATCAATCCAATTAATCTTTGCCAGGCTGAAAATGTAAAACCACAGTTGCATTTCTCATCATTCATATTTGTCTGTTTTAGGTTATTGTTGAGTTTTACATCTTGTTCCATCTAGTCCTTTGCACAAAACACTGAATTTTCAGACTATGAATTTCCATTTATTATATTTGCACTTTCTAGTATTTTAAAGAGATTATATGATATAGCCTGAAAGCTAGAAGGCCTGGCATTTACCCCTGCATGATACTTGCTAAAGGATTAGCTATTATTTCTCCCAAGATGCATGTGTAAAATAGGACTCTCTGTACTGCAAGCATAGTCACAAGAACCATTTTGTACTGTTGCATAAGTGAAAAGGGAAGGTTTTGTGGTTGTTCTGGTTTCAGAGTTTTAAAACTTTTTATCTAGTCCTGCAGTAGGCAGATTATAAAATGGCCTCCAAAAATCCCACTTCCTGGTACTGACATCATTGAGCAATCTCTCCTTTAGCGTGGCTGGACCTAGTGGCTCACATCCAGTGAACAGAATACAGAAGTAAGGGTGGGACGACACTTTCAAGATTAGTTTAGTGTAGACTCCAGCTCTCTCTCGTCCTCTTTCCATCCTTCTCTCTTGGAGTTCTCACTCTAGGGAGAGAAGCTGCCATGCTGTGTGTATTCTGCAGACAGGTTCATCTGATTCAGCAAGAATCAGATATCTTTAGTCAACAACCAGCAAGAACTTGGGGCTGTCAGCAGCCACATTAATGAGTTTGGAAGCAGATCCTCTCCCAGTCTGACTTGGAGATGCCAGCAGTCCAGCCACCATGAAGACTTGTGAGAGATCCTAAGCTAGGCTAAATTGTGCCCAGACCTGTGACCTTCAGAAACTGTGAGAAAAGAAATGCTTATTGTTTTGAGTACTGAAGTTTTGGAGTATTGTTCTGCAGCAGTGAATAACTTATATGACTCTGGAGTTCTCGATTTGGCAGTTATTACTAAATGTTATGAGCTCCTGCCTCTGGCTTCTGGTTTGGCCATGCACCATCCTCTGTCATCACCATTCCCCACCTGGAATTCTGAGGCGCTCGGCTCAGTGTACTTGGTCTATTCTCAGCAGAAAGGTTGGGGGAAGCTATACTCCTGTATTAACCATGAATTTTATTTTCTGTCTTCTGGATGCTTTGACATCTGGGGCCTTGCTGAGGCTGAAGGACTGCCCTTCCTCAGGTTAGCCAATCCCTAGAGACAGTAAATAATCCACCCATAAGGGTATTTTTCAAATGCAAACCAACCAATCCAGAGTCTACATATACCTCAACCACATCCTTTCTTGAGCTCCAATACTGTCCCCCTTCCCTAATTTCCCATGGCCAAATATCAGAAAACTAGGGTCATTTCTTTACCCAAAATCTGCTGAAGTTATTCAAACTACACAATCCCAAATCACTCATCTTTCCCCAGAAAACTACAGCAAGTGCTCTTTGGTGCCCCTCTCCGTCTGCCTCCTGATGCTTCCCTCTATGGTCCTCTCCCCCATGGCATGCCCATCCTCTTAAAATCTGTGGCAATAACAAATGCTTTTTCCAATGGCAATCATTTCCTGATCAGTTGGCCTTACCAAGCCTGAATAATAATAAGATTTATACTAAAACAATTCTTCTCTACACTTTATTCTCTACACTACTTCCTCTTGATACTTTATAAAATGGCTCAGATAAATGAAAGGCTATAACTACATGTAACCAAAGGCAAATACTAGTTCTTAGGACCCATATTCACTAAAAATGCAATAAGAAAAGAATCATTTGTAAGTGCACTTGATTGATCTGAGCAGATTCTTTTGTCTATTAATACGTAAATCAGCATCAGTTCCCCTTTGTCTATTACAACCTCTGGATTTTGCCTTAGGCTTATCAGTATTTGAGAAATTAGAGAACTGGTTACTGAGCTTCACTAAGACTGATTTGAATCTCTGGAAGTACTATTTTAAAATGAAGTTATTGTTGGGTGTGTGGTGCTTGTCTGTAATCCCAGCTACTCAGGAGGTGGAAGCAGGAAGATCTAGAGTTGGAGGCCAGTGCAGACAAAGTTATCATTACCCTATCTCAAAAACAAGATGTCTGAAGGTGTGGCTCAAGTGGTAGTAACGGAGAGCATGGGTTCGATCTAACAATCAATAAAGTTATAAATAAATAAATAATTTTCTGTCTACATCCTTCTCATCTCTTCCCCCTACAAGTAAAGGGTAGAAGAGAAAGGTTGGTTTCCAGTTATTTTACTCAAGGGCTAAACCATATTCTATGTCAAGGTCCCATAGCACTTAGAGTTGCTTGCTTGTTTGTGGGTTGGTGCTGTAAATGGCAGAATGAAGGTGACAGGCCTCCCACTGTTTCCTTATTTGTTATTGCCATTTTTTGGTTTTGCTTCTTTTCTTTTTGAAGAAACAGTCAGGGTATGTGACACTTAATCCTGTCCCAAGTCCTTATTTTCAAATGCGGTGGGGAATATATCCAAGTAGCCTTCGTGTAGACTGTCTACCCAATTTCCTACCCACTTGCTTTCCTGAGCAGGATGTTATCATTTTTATGTAAAGGGAATGAGCTTTGAAATTATTCCAGAAGAGAAAAAAAAAAAAAAGAAAGGCTGTGCTTTCCAAGGTACGATAGGATTTTGTTACAATTTGCATTTAATGAGACGATTTGTCAACATTGCATTGGACCTAAAGATGCTTTTATCCACTCCTATTTGTCTTAGGTTGAACTAAATAGTATGTAATTTACTAAATCACTAAAACATGGGAGAGAAAAGAGAAATATCTGTTACCCTTTGTTCTGCATCTCAGCTGGGATGTGCAATGAATTTTGTACTTTAGAACTGTCAATCATTTTTGCTTCTAGAACTGCTTTGGTAAATATTACAATACATGTTATATTCAAACTCTTGGGCATTTTTTCTTTTTCTTTCTTTCTTTTTTTTTTTTTGAGATTCCTGTCTTTGTTTAGGGAACTGCCTCTTAAATCATGGTCTTTCTCTGTAGGGGAAGAGCACCATTGAATTGTCATGCGTGTTGACTAGCAAACACATGTATGTGGAATAGCAGGGCTTCTGGAACCAAGGGAAGTTTACGAAACATTAGATTGTTCAGGGAGTCGCTGTGCATCAAAGACTGACCTTGAAGTTTTGAAAAAGTGAATTGATACACTGGAACAAGTACAAAGCCAGCTTTGGTGCTAAATGTAAATTGTTAAAAATGGTACGGAGTAACATCTGCCTCGGAGTATGCCTTAATCAGCACTGTGAAAAATGAAAGTTTAACGATCTACTATAGTGCTTTCTCAGTGAAGGATAAACAAAGGATGAAAGAGCTTCTTGCATGGTTTGTAACTGATGCCATGAAAAATGTCAAGAACCATCTGCCTCAAACTTATCCAAACTGTCATCAAGTATTCTAATCCAGTCAAACGAGATACAGCTAGAACAACCTATGTAACTTGCTGAAGGCTTATCAAAAGAGTTGTAAATAAAGGAAGGGAAAAAAAAAAAAAACCCATCAACTGTGTAGCTGCAGATTGCAGCCAGCTTGCCTGTGGCTTTGAAATTCAATCCCATTTCTCTAGTCTGACAAACTGTACTAAATAGCAAAATGGATTTTTATTGCTCTCAGCCATTTTCACTTTAGTTGCTATCAGGAGACAAAAACACAGTTTCCTAATAGAATTGAAATCATGATTTATATGTTTTTTTTTTTAATGCAGAGATTGGTTGGACCTCCATGAGTATGCTCCACGTGTGTGCAGAGTCGAGCATTATGTTTCAGTCAGTAAGAGGTCACTCATCCATATACAGATAGATTTTTCCAGTCTAAGACCCCATCGTTTTTTTTTAAATTGTAGCTTCTCTTCATGCTATTTACTAAATCAATTTTTCATAACCTACTCATTAAGAGTAGAGAGTTCAGAAGCAGAATGATGGGCTTAAATCCCAGCCCTGCCACTTACTGGCTGAGTGATGATAGGCAAGTTGCTTACCTTCTTGGACTTGTTTTCCTCATTTGGAAAACTGAAATAATTATAACCACCTAGATCACAGATAGACAATTTATCCTTGTGAGATTCCCAAAGCATTGAATCCAGTGAGGGCAGAGACAAGTGATGCTCATTGAATATCTCTGTACTTCCCTTGGCTTCCCAGTCTCCTTTGTAATGGGCAGGGGCCACCTTACTAGTGCTGGCCAGTGGACTGAGAGACTGTGAGTAGAGGGAACCACGTCATTTCTGAGCTACAATATTTAGGGGTTAGGGTTAGGTTATGAGTTGGTCTTTCTCCAATCTTTCTCCTCCCCTGACAAGGCAATCTTGGAATTGACATGTTCCAGATAGAATAGGTAAAAGAAAAAGAAGGGCCATTGCTTCTACATTGGACTTCCCTTGAGAAAGAAATATATCTTTGCTGGACTTGGCTGCTGATATTCAGTGTTAATTTGTTCCTACATGGGGCAGAGCTAAGGCTAATATACAAATCAATAAGTGGTAGTATTTATAATTATTTAGAGACACTTTGCTACTAATAGGTATATAATAGCTATGCATTTAAATGGCATGTAATTTGACTATTTTATTCTCTTTTTCAGTATTTCTAAATGAGAAGAAATCAAGGACTTTTTTGGTGAGGGGAGGACTTGACATTGATTCAAATAACTTCAAAATAAGACCAAATGTTAAAACTACAAGGATTGCTTCACAAAGAGGACCACTAAGAAGTTGGAAGGAGGGATCTCTTATTGTTGAGGAGCTCTGTTAAATCTCCATGCATGTGGAGTCCCTTTAGCCAGCTAAAGGACAGAAAATGTTGAAATAGATCTAGGGGTATGGAGGCAATCCTGTATCTCCCACCTCTTCCACCTCCACAGACGCATAATTCTCTAGCAAAACAGAAATGGAAATGATCAAATACTTCCACAAACACTCAAAATAATCAAATCAAAACAAATCACAATCAAAATAAGAATCAGGCATTAGTTTTTCACTGGTCAAATTGGCCAAAATAACACTGATAGCATCCAATTCAGGTGACTGAATAGGGCTAGGCACCCCTCTGAACTCCATTGGAAGGGTCCCTTGCTATGTTTCTGAGGATCTGGGCGACAAATATTAAAAGCCTTAAAAATGCCCTTGACTTTCATATGGGGATTTCATGTCTAGAATGACTTCATAAGGATAATTGTATAGTGATATTCACCACCCAAAAAAGTTTAAAATACTGAAAACCAAAAACCAACCCATAAGAACAGGAAGCACTCTAAATGCCCATCAGTAGGAAATTGATAAAAATATGATACATAATGAAACTTAAATAAAAAATTATACATGACAGGAAAGATCCACAATATATAGTTAAATAACAGATGCTTTAAAACATTGTGGACTTCATAATCCCACTTGTGTTTATATTTTGAAGTTCTCTATTATCTAGTTTATACTTTTAGATTTGTAAATATAATTTGTAGAATTATATAATATCTAACATTCACATATATGTTTCAATATATTTGTTTTATTTAATTAAATATGGATATGTATGTATATATATATATGTATGCTTATCATTTCTGGGTTTTTATACATCCCCCAAAATTTCTTTTTGGTGGTACTGGGATTTGAACTCAGGGTCTCATACTTGCTATGCAGGCACACTACCACTTGAGCCACTCTGCCAACTCTGTTTTTTCTGTGCATGTGTCAGGTATTCTTGAGATGGGGTCTCCTGAACAATTTTCCTGGCTGGCTTCAAACCTTGAAGACCTGATGTCTGCTTCCCAAGTACCTAGGACTATAGGCGTGAGCCACCAGCACCCGGCTTATGCATCAAATTTTTTTATATTCACACATTTTTGTCTAAGAAATAGTTTGCATCTTATTCAACACAAGTGAGTCTTTGTTTTCTCTCTTAAAATTCCTCAGTCTTTCTTTTTTTTTAAATTTATTCATATGTGCATATGAATAAAGTGCACATTGTTTGGGCCATTTCTCCCTTCTGTCCCCTGCTGCCTCCCGTGCACCCTCTCTTTTCCCCCCACCCCCTCGCTCACTGTTCTGCTCACTTTTCCAATTTTGTTGAAGAGAAGACATAAGCAATAATAAGAAAGACATAGCGTTTTTGCCAGTTCAGATAAGGATAGTTATACAGAGAGATTCCTAGCATTGCTTCCATGTACATGTGTATTACAACCTGAATTGATTCATCTTTACCAGACCTCTTCACTACTTCCCGGTCACCTTCCCATAGTGACCTCTGTTGTTTTAAGGTTACTATATTAGCTCCTCTACAGTGGACACATCAAACACTTTCAAGTTTTGGGTTTCCTACCTTTCCTTATTCCTTATGTATGTGTGTTCTCTCCTTAGCATGTGACCCATGTCCAATAATATTACTGCATTTGTTTCAGATCTGAAGTCTGCATATGAGGGGAGAACATGTGATTTTTGGCCTTCTGAGCCTGGGTGACTTCGCTTAAGATAATGTTCTCCACTTCCACCCATTTACTTGTGATTGATAAGATTTCATTCTTCTTCATGGCTGAGTAAAATTCCATTGTGCATAAATACCACATTTTCTTAATCCATTCATCAGCAGTGGGGCATCTTGGCTGTTTCCATAACTTGGCTATTGTGAATAGTGCCGCAATAAACATGGGTGTGCAGGTGCCTCTGGAGTAACCTGAGTTGCATTCCTTTGGTTATATCCCTAAGAGTGGGATTTCTGGATCATATGGCAGATCAAAATTTTAATAGTGGTCATATTTGGTTTTTTAGGTAAGACCATGAATGATGTTTATTTTCCCCTTGTTTTCTGAGTTCATTTCCATACACATGTGCTACTTTTATAATAAAAAGCTATGATTGGGGAGGGGAAAAAGCTGTGATCTATTGTAACCTGGCTGCATCTACTTCTTGTGTAAGGAGATGAGCTGCACCATCAAACAGTCAGTTTCTGCTTATATAAGTCACATTGGATTGAAGGATACTGCCTGCCACCATGTTTGCATTTTTAGAAAATCTTTTTAGCATCTCTAAAAGTAATTACGCCTCCAATTTTACAATATGTTGGAAGTGGCTTAGCAGGTCACAAAAGAAAAAAGATGGATTGATGTTTTTAAGAACTAGAAGACTGGAAATCTCTTGTCTTGTACAGTCAAGACAGAGGATTCTTAAGTTTATTATCTTTAAACTAATAATAGCTATCATTTATTAAGTGCTTTGTACTTGACAGATTTGTGCTGAGCATTTTCTGTGTAAAAATCTCATTTTATCTACACCACAACCATATGCAATCAGTTCAATTTTGATTTCCATTTTATAGATGAGGAAACTGATCACATAACTTGTTGAAGTTCCCTAGCTAAAAAAGTGGCAGAGTTAGTGTTTTGCCTTTTGTATCAGAATACAGATGGGGGAACAGTTTGAAGGATGGAAAAGAGCCAAGTGTGGGGATTAGATGACCTAGGTCACATGTCTTTCAATTCTTGGTAAATTTCTTCCTCTTGGGTTGGTAAATGTGGTAGATTGAACATACATGCATTTTATATTCTCTCACACCCATGAGTAAAGGAGTAAAAACCATAGATATAGATAGATAGAGAGAGAGACAGAGTGGGAGAGGAAAAGCCTCAGATACGAGATATCAAAGTGTTTTGGAAAGAGTGAAATTAGAAGAAAACGTAGCACTGAATCTAGCGGAGCAGAGAGAGCTGAAATCTAAGTGCTTGTGGTATAAGGAGATGACGCAAGGATATTTCCTTTAGAGATTCATGTAAAAATTCGGAGAGTGAAAGCATCCCAAAGAGTATTAATCCATTTGTTGTATTTCTCAGAATATTTCAATCATGCACAGAAAACAAGGCACCTTACTGCACACATTCATGGTTTTTCATAAATAGTCCAGCTTCTTCTATGGAAAATCAACCTTGTCTTACTCTATTACTCCCTACTCCTACTTCTGTTCCTCAGAAGTACCCACTTAAATTTTTAAAAATCAAATTATGCATTGTAGCAAATTAAATAATATAGATTCACAAGAAGAGCAGTCCTTACCACCTGGACTATAGAGACTAAATCTACTTAATGTTTGATTTTAGTTATTTGGGTGACTACTTCCATAATTCCATTTCTGGAATTTGTCACTTAGTCAATATCTGTTAGCTCCTCAACATGGAAAGCAAAGCAAGGATTAAGCTCAGCCATTTTGACCTTTCCCCTTTATGTCTCTTCCTAGTTTGAAATTCGTATTATTAGATTCTATTATTTGCTTTCTAGCTCTAAATAACATTGTTTAACCTTGATTTCTTATTTCATCAGCTTTCTCTTCACTTGACAAATTGTGATATCAACCCCTTAACCCTTTCCTCCATCACTTTCTCCCCTTTCCAAATCCTGCCTCTTCTACACCTTGGTTACATCTCCTGCCTGCCCACCAAAGCTTCTTTTCCTTTGCTTCCTGCATAGACAGACACTAAAGTCCAAAGTCAGTTAGCAACATTCATTCAAAACAAAATACATGGCTTGAACTAATGTGCTACAGTGTTCCTAACTTTTGACTACACTAAAATCTAACTAGGTAGATTTGATGTTAGACTATGGGGGTAAACTTCTCTTACAGTAGTGAGGGAAGTCTTTCCTCTGTGTGTGGGGGAGGGGTTGGAGTGCATGCACACTCATGGTTGCAGGTGGGAGGTGTGTGTCTAGGACTTTGGAGATGTCTTGGGAGATGAGCTGCGGTGGTGTGATTCAAATCCCTTTGATTGTATACAGGCTTCACATCCCAGATCTTTGTTCAGACACTGTCTCTCTGGCATGGCCAGAGGGCTATGGGTACTGCTTAGATTTCTGACTTTCTAGTGCATAAAAGATTTTCTTGACTGAAATAGCACATGGACTGAAAGGTACAGAGAGCAAAATTTCAATCCCAGTGATCTATGCAAATGCATAGAAATATCTATATTAGATACTTCATGAAAGTTGGCGTAAGTTATTCATAATTTCAAATGACCATATTGGATTGTCTTTAATAGACACTAGTTGAAAGAGGGAACTAACCGAAAGCTAACAGTGGAGCTTGTTCTCAAGCAGCTGGGAGGCCCCAAGAATCTCATTGAAGATCAGTTCCCTTTGTCCATTAAACCAAGATTAAATTAGTTTGTGGGAGCTGCTCTTAGCATTTGCACTATTACATTATGCATGATTCCTGACTGCACATTGCATGAACAAACTCCACTGAGCTCCATTAGTGATTTTTTTAGGGCCGTGCTTATCTTGGAAATGGATTGATTTTGTGTAGGTTAATGTATAGCAGTGATTCTGCTGTGGCCTTCAAAAGACCCGCTAACATTTTATATCAATAGGGAAGCACTCTTTGGGGATTATGGCTCATTTTTAAAGGATGAATTATGTAGATTGCATAATTAGGAAGAAGCACACCCTGTAACAGTGTATTGTGTATTAGGAAAAGTAGCCCTCCTGTACCCCTGTCTTGGAGAGGTCGGGGTACCTCATTCAGCACATTTCCTATAGGTATCTTCCTCATGAAGATAAAATGATATTCCTAGATTAGTCAAAAAGTCAGGGAAGGGCCCAAAATTGAGTGCACATCTTTTAAATTTTGGTTGTGATAACCAGAACCTGAATTTTTAGGGATGCTGAGGTTCTCCTTCTCATTATGAGTCTCCACTCATCTCTCTGTCCTTTCCACAAGAAAAGTGACTGGGATAGTGTAAGTGTTCATATGTATTTCCTGAGTTGAACTAATCATGTTAGTTTCCTTGTCTTAGAGATAAGGTGTGGCTGGAACATGGTTTAAATATATAGTAAAATGTACCTTTGCTAAAGCATAGCCATGGTCAAGAACAAAAGTAAATCAGCCATTGTTACTGTTCTTTAGGGGCTGGGAGTTTGGGTTAGGGAGAAGAGAGCACAAGCAGTTGTTGCTGTAAGTTGGCAGCATGTAGCAGGTGCTCTGGCAATCCAGGACTTTGTTTTCCAGTTTTTTGGGGACCATGATATTGGTGGTTAGTTGATCAAATGAATTGATTGAAGATGTCCTGGCAGGAGGACATGTTTGAATATATGCACCAATTCATGAAATAAGGTAGCATGGGCTCAGGTCTATAAGCCAGGGTATGTGTGGTAGAGGTGGAGCAGTCAGGAGAGGTAGGTGTATTAGTCACCTTTATGTTACTATAATGAAATGCCTGAGGAAACTAACTTTATACAGAGAAAAGGTTTATTAGCTCCCACTTTGGGAGATTCAAGTCCAAGACTGGTTAGCACCATTGATTTGGACTTTGATAAAGATGGCTCACCATGATAGGAGAGCGTTTGGGATTAAAATGGCCACATCTCAAACCATAGCAGAAAGGAGAGAGAGAGAGAGAAAGAGAGAGAGAGACAGAGAGAGATAGAAGGAGAGAGAGAGAGAATGGATGACACACCACAATACTTTTGAGGTGTTGCTCCCAATGATCCAAGGACATCCCATTAGTCCTCACCTCTTAAAGTTTCACAGCACCAGCCAATATGGCCACACTGGGGACAAAGCCCTTACATATGGACCTTCTGGGACATTCATCCAAACCATAGCCATAGGTGACAGGCAGAGTAGGGAGGAACTTCCCTGCCAGGGATGGAGTCTCTCTTGTCCAGGAATACCTGCATTTAATGGCAGGAACAGGACTCTTCTCTTGATACCCAGACTTGCTCCGCCCTCCTGTGCCCATCTACTAAGTCTCCTTCCTGCATCAGTCCTGCAGGGTCCTTTGGCTGCTCTTCCTGGAGAAACTTCCACTGTGGACCATCCTTTTTTGCTTGTATTTTTTTAATTAGAAAAGCAGTACATGCTAACTTTCTAAGGACTGAAAGACAAAAAGTGAAAAATAAAATTTCTCCTCTTGTTTACTTTCTCTGTTGCAAACCACAGATGGTTTTTGTTGTATCTTCCTGGACATAGTCTAAGTGTGTAAGAAGTGTGCTATACCCATGGCATCAGGCAATGTATACTGTTCAGCAACTTACTTGGCTCATTTGGTTAGAAATCTCATATATGTTCCCGTAACTTCCTACAGATTTTTTAAAAATTGCGTAGTATTTCATGGTATGGATTGACTCTATTTAAACAGCACTACATTCTTGGATTTATTTAGTTTTTTCTCTTGTTCAGCTATCATTCTCATAGAGATATATAAATATACATATACACACAAATACATTGCTATGATTTGAATAAAAAAATGTTCCCTGAAGGCTAATGTTCCCTGAAGGATTTTTGAGAGGTGATTGGGTCCATCAATAGATTGATCCATTGACGAGTCATAGCTGGATGGACTATCAGAAGGTGGGACCCGGCTGGAGGAAAGAGGTCACAGGGGGTGTGTCTTTGAAAGGATTATCTCATCCCCAGAACTTTCCTCTCTGTCTCTCTGCTTCCCAGACAACATGTGGTGAGCAACTCTGACCTACCATTCCTTCTCCACTGTCATGCTCTGCCACCACAGGTCCAGAAACTTACACACAAACAGTTATGTACTCTGAAACTGTGACCAAACTGTTTTCTCATGTACTTGTTATAGTGATGTAAAAACAGACCAACACACATGCATATATCTATATACATGTATGTTCATACTATGTGAAGAGTGTATATGTACCATACCTCTCCTGTTATATAGATGCAACATCTATTTTATGTGTATATTTACCTATATGCACAGTTGAAAAGGAGTAGATCATAGAATAGATACACTGGAAAGTCATAAAAATGGTTGTCTCGAAAGAAAGGATGCAGGAAGGGAATGTAAGTGACTTCAGCTTTATCTGTAATGTTTTATTTCTTTAAGAAATATAGAACAAATAAAATAGATACACTGACAGTTATGATGTTATCCCTTGTAATTTTCACATTTCTCAATTCTACAAGTTTAATTTAAAAATACAAACTCACCCCAGGTACCTGTGAATGTGAAGATGGAGGTAGAGTTCAAGTTATGCCTCCAGCTGCACACAGCCCTCTTCCTCTTGTGTATCTCTCTGTCTCCAAATTGCTCTCATTCCTTCTAAGAACAGCCTTCATTAGATTTAGGGTGCACCCCAATACTGTAAGACCTCATCCGTACTTGATTACATCTGCAAAGACCATGCTCTAAATAAGGTCTCATTCACAGGGACCTGAGGCTAAAAGTTCCACACAATTTTTGGAGGGACACAAACCCACAATGGTCATACAACCTTTTAAAATTTGTATGTATTTCTATATATAATATTGTAGAACTATGGCATTAACAGCACAAAGACAAGTACAAGTCTTCCTGGGCATGGTGCCACACACCTGCCATCCCAGCATTCAGGAGGCTAAGGAAGGAGGATCATGAATTTGAGGCCAGCCTGGGCTACATAGTGAGACCTGGTCTCAAAGAAAATACAATTCTTATTAATAAGGGAAATAATCTAGCTCTCAGAAATCTCTCCCAACATTCATGTTCAAAGTTGTACTTCAAAGTTCCCTGCCCCAAACATACTGTAACTTAATCCACAGTAATCATTTGAGATTGAACCATGAAACATCCATCCTTTAAAGAGGGCTGTCAGCATTCCAACAACTAAATGATCTTGGATAAGGGAAAAGAAGAAAAAATGAGGAAGGCAATTCATAATTCTTTTTCCCATTTATCAGGCACTTACCATTACTCAAGGCTATAGTAATTATTTCATTTGATCATCTCAATCAACCTATAAACACTTTGTTTGTTTGGTTGCTTTATAGATGAGCAAACTGAAGCTCAAACAATAAAGAATTGGGTCTCAAGAGTCATAAAAAATGGGATAACTTGGGGTTTAAGTGCCCGGATTCTGAGTCAAAACTACCAGATGACTTTTCTTATTCTTGGTTTAATTCTGATCACTAGAAATGGTAGCTCTCATTTCTGTAGCCACTTAGTCACTTCGAGGGTGTGACTACAATGACGGACAGTCTCCCTGTCTCCATACACTTTGGAGCCCGTTTCATGGTTGAGGAATTTCTCACTCAGGAATCTCCTGTAGACCAAGTCTGAATGGGCTCTGCACGGGGTTATAGCACTTCAGCACCTGGTCCTTTGTTTGCTTAGAAAAATTGTTGAATTTTTCTTAGAAAAATTGTTGGGTATTTGTCTACGCTGGTGTGGAGCTCCAGTAGTTTCTAATACAAGACCTCATAAAGCTCACAGTTTCATGATAGCTAAAGCATTTTCCTTATAGGTCAAACCAACATTTCACTTCTGATACCAAGGATGGAAATGACTTTGGTCTAAACTGCAAACAAAAATCAAGGAGGCAGAAACAATATGCATGGACCAGATGTGACTCACTTCAATCAGATCCTACAGATCTTAGACTGCTCCTTGGCTCACAGCCTAGTGAATGATACTGAGAAGGAAAGAGAAGAGGAAAGTGCCAAAGAATGGGAAACTGGCCCCTCCTCAAAAAATAGAGGGGAATAAAAGGAATATTCACACAGGTTCTGATGGTTGTCAGATCTCTTTTTCATAGATAGATGATGGTTGGAAAAAGAACCTTGCTTCTAAACGCATAAATACTGACCTACTTTAATAATTCAAATCAGAGTACAGGTTCTCAGATCGCTCCGAATGCTGCACTAAATTCAAAGACACATGAGGCGGGAAAATGTGTGGGCTCATTTGAGGGCATAGAAGGCAGCCAGCATGGTGGGATGCAGAGGGTAAGGTGAGGTCACCCTGCAAAGCTCTGGTGGGTATGAGAGAACAACTGGAAACAAGTAAGAAGCGGGGGTACTCTGAGGCCCTTCAGATTGGGCTGTGTTTAATTCCTGTAGACTCCTAGGTGTGTAGTCTTTGAGATCCCCTTTCCCCTTTGTCTTCTGAAACTCATGAAAATTTTCAGTGTAATCCATTTGTCATCAAGGCAGATAACTGCAGTCACCAAGAATAACACAGTGATGGCCCAATTGTGTCTGAGCCTGCTTTTTACTAGCTGTATGCACATCTCAAAGCTGGACAAGGTCAGAATCAGTTTCTATCACCAGGCTTTACTTAGCAGACATAGGACCAGAAGAAAGCAAATCATATGTGTTCACTCTAGCATTGTGCTTTGTTTACAGTGAAGACTAGGAGCAGCCCACATTAGTCAAAGGGAATGGATGCCTGTGTTAAGATATGTTCAAATAATGTAGCACCACAGAAAAGGTCAGTAAAATAACCAGATCCGTATGCAACAATGTGGCAAAGTTGCACACTTGTTCTTAAACACTTTTTGACTATTTACCACTGACATAATTATTTATGTGTCTGGATATTTATGAATTCTGTGTACATTCAACCACACTAATACATTTTATACTTTCTAAAGTATCTACTAAAATGAAAATAATTGGATAAAAATAAAAATCACAACAATGTCTTCTGGACACTTGCAGATAGATAAATTTGAGGACCAAGCCTCTAATATACAGTGTTACTAAAAAGGGAAGAGCGTTGAGCATTTACTAGTATGCAGGCATTGGTAAATGTTTAGTAAAGAGACCCTACTAAAGATTGTTGGTGTCATGGGCAAAAGCAGCCATGTGTATAAGAATGGGTGTGGCTGGGGTCCAATAAAATTTATTTACAAAGAAGACTGCAGGCTATGGTTTTTTAATCCCTGTTCTACTAGAGTATAATTTATATAAAAGCTAAAAAACAAACATAACTTGCCTAAAGTTTTCACAACTTTATAAAATTGTAATGCTGATGTTGTATTGGCATTAAAAGGCCACAGAGTTCATTGGGTCAAATTTACATGGCAGCAATAGTTAACATTTATATACTACTTTACAGCTTACACACTACTTTCTCAAACCTTGTCTCTCTTGATCTGAAGATGACATTTCAAGATAAGGGAGTCTGGTAGCCTTATTCCATTAGACTGTTGAGCAAGATTAAAGGTCACACAGCCAAGCTGGAATCGAGGTCACCTGGCTCCACAATTTCATCTGCATTCACTAAACCACGTTGCCTTGGTTCTAGAAGCACTTCAGACCAAAATGCCCAAGGCTGCACACGGATCACAGTGGGAATGGGCTGAGTCCTCTAGAAAGCCGAGGTGGTTGAGAACTTGGGTATTGATATATTATTTGAGAGATATATTATTTGAGTGGTGAAGGTGAGGGAAAGGAAATGATGCAAATAATTGTAGAAGGTGGGTCCCTGGATGGATCACCATTTCAAAATGAGCCACAGTGGAGCACAGCAGGTGCATATAATGAGTATGTTTTCCAGAAGAGCTACAAGAAAAATCCATGGAATGGAGAGAAGGAGAAATGGTCTGCCTCCCTCTGTCCCTAGCTTCCTGTTACGACTCTTCTGCACACTTCATCTGCCCTCTAGGGCTATAAATACATACTCCAAGAGAGGACAGAGGCCCACCCTTCTTTTGTATACTCAATGTGGAGATAGGTTACTTATTAAAAGACTTTTCTCCTCTTTTGTAGAAATGGTAAGAAAGGAAACCACAGCCTGGATGTATTGGTACATTTCTGTAATCACAGGACTTGGCAGACTGAGGTTGATCACAAGTTAAGGGCCTGGGCTACATAGTGAGACCCTCTCTCAAACAACAACAGCAATACAAAAACCACCCCTCCAAACCAAACCAAACCAAACAAAACAAAAAACCCCAACCACAATCCTTTCAGAAACTCCCACTTCCAAAGAAAATGGAAAAAGGAAAACAACACTGTGAACCCCCCTTTGAAGTAGATGGGAGACCCGGGGCTGCCTATGTTAAGAGCTAGTGCACTCTGTTCAGCATCTGAGATGCTTTCTCTCAGCATCATCACTGTTACCTGTGTTTTCCAGATGAGTAACAGGCCTGGAGAAGATGAGCAATTTGAGAAAACCATCTGAAGGAATGCATTGTCGGGCTCAAAGTTTGTGTTCCAATTCTGCTTCTGTGCCATCAAAACCAGAGTTCTGGGCTAAGGGTAGGTCTCAGTGGTAGGTCTCTAGCCTAGTACATGCCAGGCCCTGGGTTTGATCCCTACCACCCCAAAACAAGCAAAGACACCCTCTCAAAACAAAAACAAACCAAAAATAAAAAAATAAAAAGCTCCTAAATGCAGTGTTATGCTACCTGCTAATTATCTTATTTTGTCACTTCTAAAGCAACATCAATTGAAGTCAAACCACTATTTTATGTATAATGAAAGTATTTTTAAATGCCAATTAAACTGACATACTACTGTCTTAGTACTCAGAATTTACTGTGTACCTATGGAAAGATTTCTTTTCTACTTCTTTAGATCTCTTGTATTCCAAATAGAAAGGGAAACATAAATGAAATAAATTGGCTGGGGCATCCCTAACACATCTCTACAGTCAAGCAACACTCACTTGGGTGTCAGTGTCCTCATGCTCTACCCCACTAAGCACCTTGGTGATGAACCTTTGCTTAAGAGAGTCAACTATTGGCCCGGGAGTTTCCCTGACTCTAGACACTCATATTCAGGCAGTGACAAGGATATGACTGCCATGTGGACAGCAGTTATATGGTACACATCCCAACTTTAGGAATGTAAAAAGGATGAAAATATACATTTTAGAAATTATGAAGGATGGAGATTTTGTCCCTGGTTATAATCAAATGTTATCTTCCACTTAGAATAAAATGTTTTTCTCCCATGACTGGGGATTTCTGCTAGCTATGTAGGCTTATTTGGGGGGAAAAATGTAGAAAATCTTCTGTTTGCTGGGTTTTGGTAATCTCAGCAATGGCATTAATGAATTGTATTATTTTAGAGACATATCTAACCGCCTCCATTCTCCATTGTCAAGCTATAAGCTTCAACAATGTTTGAGAAAGTTTTCCACTGAAACTCATGGGCTTTTAACTTATGTGGAGTCTTAAGTACAATTCATCATCTTATCTAATCTGATAGCCAAGGATAGCTTTGTCAAAGCAGAGTCAAGTATTGGCAATCCCTCAGAAATCTCCAAAGAATGATTAAAAGAAAAAATGATTTAAAGCCGAAAGATTTAGGTAGAACCTTGAAATCTTTTAAAAGACTGAACAACAAATCTCTTCCCAAACCTGCTAATGCTGGCTTTGTAATATGAAAAGAAAATCAGATAGTAGGAGCAGAGATGGATTGTGGGTATCGTCTTGGCTCCTGAGAAGGGGTGGGGGGTAGCTAGCATCCTGCTCAAATAAGAATACAGTAATCAAGCAGAAGATTTCCCTAACTTGTGGTAACTTACTTGGAGCCTCACTTCCTCAGAAGAAATGCTCCCAGATTTTGTTGAAATTCTTTATCTTTGCCCTTGGAAGATATGGAAGAACTCAAGCTTGCTTCTCATGCAGCAAAGGGGTAGTTTATGGTAGAGGGTAAAAGTATGGATTCAGACTCGGATTTGATTCCCAACTTTGGTACTTATTAGCTGTGTGATCTTGTGTTAATTCTGTAATCTGTCCATATCTTTATTTTCTCCTATATAAAAATGGGAAAAATAGCTATCTATTGAATGGCATGGTTTTGAAGATTAAATATGAGTGTTTATGAAAACCCAATGCATAAAAGGTGCCCAATACCTAGTAGGTGTCTTATAGTCAGTTCTCTATTACTGTGACAAAATACTTGAGACAATCAGCTTATAAACAGGAAATTTTTCTTTTGGTTCATAGTTCCAGAGGTTTCAGTCCATTACAGATTAGCCCTGTGGCTTTGGACCTGTGAGAGGGCAGCACATTGTAGTGGGAGTGTGGGGTGGAGGAGGTCTGCTCAGGTCATAGCAGGTGCAAAAGAAAAAGAGGAAGAGACCAGTGTCTCGCAGTCCCCTTTGAAGACACACCCTCATTGACTTAAAACCTCCTACTAGGCCCCACCTCTTACAGGTTCCCCAATCTGCTAATAGTGTCAGGCTGCGGACTGAAGTCCTTAACATGGGTCTTTGAGAGATGTTCACAATCCAAACTGCAGCAAAGCATTTCTTAAATAAAATAAAAGTAAGAACTGTTCTTATTCACACAAATTCCTATAAGTAGCATACACTGAATTGAAGTCCTTTATGATGTCATACATTCCTTGCTTCCTTCCTCTCAATTCCAAAGGAAGAACAAGGAGTCAGCATAGTTGCTTGGACTGTTTTTTCTTCAAGCATATATACTTCAGAATACATATTTATGTGCTTCCTGAAGTTATGATAAACAGAGAAGAGAATTTTATAGATTAATGTATAGTCTGCTCTGCATGTAAACGCAGTGTGTGCAGTCAACTTTCTTTCTGATTAACATCGTTTGTATATCAAGCTAGACCAGGGAAGATGGAGCTTACAGTGTCTCTGGCCAACACAACTTGAACATTTCTTTAGAAAACGTTTTTGCTTGGCATCAAAGTCAGGACTCTTAGCAGGATTGAAGGTTCTTCACTCCACTGCTGCTACTGTGCCTCAGCTTCACTTTAGGGGTTGCTTTGCTCTGTCCTTCTACCTTCTGATAAAGTCCCTTGTGGATTTGGATCTTTAATGGAGACAATTGGCATGTCCAGTACTTTTCTTGCAGCCAGCCTACTTTTTATGCCACCAGAAGCCTCACTCCAACCACATCTACCCTTCTGTGGACAGCACAGTGCTGCCTCCATGAACAGCACACAAACTGACACCATGTCTGCATTGATGGGAGTGCAAAAGGCTCAATTTATTCTAATAACAAATAGATTGACACATCTGATGAAGAAACTTTATGCCTACTTTTTCTACTCATGGAAGAAAAATTCATCAAATCATGAAAAGCATATTCCTTTGGTCTAGAAATTTTCTAATCCAAACTAAAATTTTTAATTTAGATTGCAAGTAGCAATCTACAGAGCAGAGACATGTGACCTGAGTCAGCCTTCTTTGCTTCTTCATACTCAATGTCTTTCATGTTGCCCACCCATGATGGACCCTTATTCAGCATTCAAGGGGGAGATACGCTGTTTCCTTGGGTATAATTGATGTTTTAAATTAACATAGTAATTTTCCAAATGGAGTGGCCCTTGTAGTTTTACTGAGTTATTTTAAGGAAAGAAACAATGGAAGGGAGGAAAATTGGGGAAAGAAAGAGGAAAGGGAGGGGGAAGGAAGAAACAAAAGCTCCAATTTCTCTAAGTAGTAGAGTTGTGAATGACTTCCTGTTTGTTTACACTGTTTACAGTGATCTGGTCCATGTTTACTTGCTGAGCAGCCCAACAACGTCCGTTCTAATAACTGCCAAAAGTATTCATTGAATTATAAGTGAAATGTGTATTGAAAATGATCTTGAGTCTTTTAACAATTATGAAGGTGATGATTATCTAGTAAAAGTTTATTTAAAAATCCAACAATAAGAAATGCAACAAAATGAGTTTCCTCTTCTTCACATTCAGACTGCTCCTCTAAAGTAAGCTTTGTTAACAGTTTTTTGTTTATAGTACCAGGAAACTATGTTTGTGTCATCTGATATAACACAAATAGAGAGGTGTGTCTGGGTAGAGGAGATTATATACATTTCCAGAGAGACTGGCATGTTTATTTATTAGGCATAGCTCTCAGAATGCCAACTCAAAGGATACATTTCTTTATTTTTAGTAAATCATAATTTTACTCTGAACTTTTATGCTTCCAACTTGTCAGAAAATTCAGCCACAAACTGAGGACCCTTAAGTCCTCAGGCTTGTGCTAAGGTTCTGGGATCTGATGAGGTGCTAAGGGACTTCTGAGATGTCCACTATCTCTATTTATATGGTTCTTTCTAGAAAGCCTCGGTGAAACCTCTACTAGTGGAGGAGACTTGGATGGGCAAAAGAAATGGTGAGGAATGCAAACAGACAACACCTTTTATCATTTAGAAATGATATTTATCCTGCCTGTTTTTATATCTCTTTAAGAGAATCAGAAGTGAGGATATCAAGGCATGTTTCTGTATAAACAATAATTCGAGTTAATCCATAAAACTATCACTATGTTAACTATGAAGTCACTTTGGTCATTTTGCCCTTTCCCTTTGGTAGTGAGTTAACAGATTTCAATATGCACAAAGAAAAAAATGAATAGGTCTCCTAGCTGGTTCAGGCTGTGTTTGCATGTTCATCTCTACTGAATCCTTTCTAGTGTGCCAGAACTAAGCTTCATAACTTAATACCAACACAAGAATTCACCCAACACAGTCATGACCAAAGATGTGGTCTTGGAAAATGATCTCTCCTATCTTCCCAGTATGCTTTTTTCCTCCTTTCATCATTACTTCTTGGTGTATTGGTTAGGATTTTTACCTTCCTGTTTTCCTTCTGTTTATTCTACATTTTGTCCCCATTTTCCTAAGTATAGTAGAAACTCAGCCCACTCCAGTAGAAAGGATGAAATCCCTCAATGGAACAGCCAGCTCTTCATATGCCGTTAATATTATCTTTGAAATTTAAGAAGATGCATGAACCTTTTGAACTTGGAAGAGCCAACCTGCTTTACAATGTTAGTCGGTAAAGCCTACCAAGATGTCTGAAGCACCAAGGGGGAAATCTTCACCCATTTCACATCACATCTCCAACTTGAGTTCTAAAAAATGTTTTAGTCTTCAGGTAAGCCAAGGGGACTTTTAAAGATCCAGGACTTACAAAGTAAGGCAGGCAGTTGGGGAACATCCATCATGTTATGTTATCTGATTGTGCGTTTTCCCCTTCTGTTCACCAAAATAGAAAAGTCAGTGCATTTAGGTGACATGCCCTTGTTCTTGGCCAAGTTGACAAGTGCTTTTAGATGTGAGAAGTCAGTTTTATCTCTCAGCTTCCCAAATTTCTTTCCACTGGGAGTGCAGCTGCTATATGAAATCTCAATATCTTTCTAGATAACATATCAACTTCTAGCTACTAAAGCTAGATAGCAATTAAATTCTGTGCTAAGGGGTAAGGAAAAAAGTGCAAGAAATGGAAATTCTTTGCCTTGCTAGCATATCATCATAGTGGATATTTATTGTTTTCTATTCAAATGTTTCTGATTATCACAGGATAGAAGGAATGGAATTATGACACATATATGGGCTATGATACTCTTTTTTAGGGTCATATAAGAATTGTACACACTTAATGTATGCATCCTCATGAGTATGAGGATGAGTATGCATCCAGGAAACCATCACCACCATCAAGGCAATAAGCACATTCAATAGATCCCATAGTATACCACCTCAAAGAGTTTATATACACTTTGTACCCCAAAATGGGACTTAAGACTCAAATTTGTTTCAATTTCCTAGTGCTTTTTCTTTATCACCCAGATGTTTCTACCTGGATGTCATAAAAGACCCATGATCATCAACCAAACCTACCTTCTGTTCTCTGAAAGCTTTGTGCATTGAGGTCTGCCTACCCTTCAAGGTCATTGCTTCCCAAGTGATGATTCTGTGTTTCTTTTGTTTTGTTTGGAATCTTGCTTTTCCTAGGCCATTTTCCCTGTCTTCCCCAAACATCTATTCCTTCCAGATACATGCTATCAGACCACTTCCCACTCTTCCTCTTCAATATAGTCATCATAAAATCTGAGCCTGGCTATATCCCAGTCGTCGACAGCTTAAGCAGCTCAAAAGGTGTCTTCCATAGTGACATCTTTATCATTTTTGAGGAGCCCAAAATACATAAGGATGATCCATTTGACTTGTTAGTAGTTTCTGTTCTTGTTACCTTCCCTCCCTTCCTAAGGTCTCTTTCTCCACAATGCCTGCTTTAGTCATCTGTTTTCATCGTGCTATGCTAGATCTCTAAACTCATTCCCATTCTACATTTATCTTCGGTGTTTTCTCCAGACGTCTCTCAGTTAATCAGGTCTCTCTTAAAATGAAACTTCCTTGGAGAAGTCTTTTGGAGCACCTTATCTCAAAGAACCATCATATCCTAACACTTACCTCTTCCTTCTTGTCCTGCTCGATTGTCTTCATACCTCTTATTACCACCTTCACCATGCTTTATAGATGAAAGCATTTTCTGTCTCTCTCGAGAACAGAGACCATGAAGGTAGGATTTTGTCTGCTTTGTCACCATTGCATTCCTAACATATACCTAAATTTTATCAATTCATATTAAACCTGAAATAGTCATTTGAAAATGAAATGATGAATATATTATATGTGTTTATAACTGTGTGCCAATTTATCATGAACGCTTTAAGGCTATGAGTGAATTATCTCACCATGTCAATGCTCAATGGTAACTGTTATAGTAAGAGCATTCCTGGGAATAATTTCTATCAGAATTTTTATATTTTCCCACTTGATATTTTTCTGATGGCTTCTAATTAATACAATCACACTTGTAGCTTATTCTGGATTGCTGTGTAGATTCCTCTTGGGGCCCATTCTGAAACAGGCACACCAGCTCTTCTTAATATTTCCAGCATAAATTTTGATAGTTCCTTTTTATACCGGATGAGAGAAATTGTGTAGATATCAAGGGTGAGGGAACACGGGTCATTCCTGTGAATGAGAAGATTTATAGCTCGCTTAATTCTAAAGGAAATACCTTTGGCTCCTTCTTAAACTATGGGTCAATAGCTTTTCCTGTGTTTATGTAGTAGCTTTATTCATGGGCCTGATATTTGGCTCCTTCTGGGGAGTTCTGAGGTTCTGCATCAGAAAAACGTTCTGCTTTGTGTACAAAGATGAACTGTTGACCTACCCGCCACGGGGCCTCCTGCTGGGCTATTTCACCAGAGGTGGGAATTTTTTTAAAAAAGTTCTCTAAGGCATTAATAATTCTTTTCTGATCAGTGGCCTGAATTTGTAAGACATCTGGCAGTATCCATAGTCACAGAACAACGTTGAAGAAAAGACTTTCCTCTTGCGCAAACCTAATTAAGCTTTATATAGACTTTGGCCTCATTAACTCCTCTTTCTAAGCAATTCTGTGGCACATTCCCAAGGTTAAGAAGCACATATGAAGGCCTTCCCTAAGGTAACCTCCACTGAAAACTCAATTTTATACTTTAAGAAAACCACAGGGTCCCTGAACTCAAGGAAGAAGTCTTCTCTGGTACCTTATCATAGTCCACACTCAAGAAATGCTAAAGAATGGACTGAACAAATAATGGAAAAAAATGGCGGTTAGGAAAGGATGCACTTTTTTCACTCAGGAGAAAATTCTTATGCTCCTGGGGATCTTTCCTGGCAGAAGTTTTAAAGATTCAGACTGGAAACCTCTTGGCCTTAAACATTAATCACCAGCCTGCCAAGGGAGATAGCTATTAATGGCACAAACGCTCATTTATGTGTAAAGGGGAGAATCATGAACTTTATTCCCCTTCTCCCCACCTCCCTCTCACTATTATTATGCTGAAAGAAGAAAGAATGACTTAAGAAGCAGAGAAAAGTAGTAGATGACTCAGAGCCAAGTTGGGTATGTTTTTGGTAGAAAATGATTGCTATGACAAGCATTGACATGAGAAATATAACAAAAGAAAGAATGACAGTGTTATTATCTGAGTGATTTTCTTTATTTGGTACTTTTTGAATGCTATGAATTTGTGTGTTCAATACTATAAATTGTTATTCTTAAGATTGTTATTGGCAGCAGTGGGGTTTGAACTCAGGGCCTCCCTCTTGCTAGGTGCACTCTAGTATTTGAGATACTCCCTCAGTCCAATAATATAGATTATTTTCAGACATGTTTTCCATTACTGTGTTTCATTTTGTTATTTATTTATTTATATTTATTTTTTGAGACATAGTCTTGCTATGTAACTCAGACTAGATTTGAACCCACTATGTAGCCCAGACTAGCCTTGAACTTGAGATCCTCTGGTCTCAGGCTCCTGAATGCTGAGGTTACTGGTGTACACCACCACATTGGGATGCTGTTATTTCACTGAATGCATATTGTGCCTCATACACAAGCCAGTTTTTTGTGGCTTGCCTAAAGTGACCCATCAGTCAAGTTTTAATGGCAAGGTAGTCATGTAGGCTGGCTCTGGATGCTCAAGCAATTAAAGATAACAAGTTGACTCCTTATCTGATGGTTCACAGAAGACTTACTGGAGGAATAGTGCCTTATTAAGGCCTTGAAGGATGGGTGGGATGTGGATCAATAGAGAGGAGAAGCAGAGTTTCTGGGTGAAGTAGATGATTGAAGTAAGCAAGACAGAAGGTCAGAGAACAGTGAAGAACTCCGTGAGGCTGCAATCTTTTGACCCTGTCCCCAAAACACACACACACACATCCTTACAATTTCACCTGGTAAACTCTTACTCATCCCCTAGGTCTCAGTTCAGTCCTCACTGCCTCTAAGAAACTTTCTTGGATTCCTGTCCACACAGTACTGTGCAAGCAGCTCTTGACATGAGCTCAAGGGCCCCAGGGTTTCTGTCATCCGAGCATTCATCCCACAATACTGTGCACATACACTGAATCCCCCATTTCCAGGAGGACAGGTGTTCTTTGCTTCTTGCTCATCTTCATTTTCCCCAGCATTGAGCACAACACCAGGAACATTATAAACATGTAATAAGTGAGAGAGAGAGAGAGAGAGAGAAAGGGAGAGAGAGAGAGTTGTAAAGGATACTTTCTGGAAAATATTGGACAATACTCACTTGCCAGGTGAGTCAATTACTTGTCATAAGCTACCATTATTAGGAGGACTCTTTACAAATATCTAAATCATCCCTCATTGCAGTAGGCATTTTTGAGTTGAAGAAAGAGGTAATGAAAGAGAAGGAAGCTATCCAAGACAGGAGTACTACTCATATTACCTCTTTATTGACTGCCATATTGGTGTATTTTCCCCTGTGCCATACATTTTACTTTACAGTAAAAACTTGGGCATTATTTTCATTTAAGACCCAAAAGTTTACAGCCCAAGACACATTAATAGGGAAGAAAAAGCATTAATGGCTAAAATGTCACATCCTGAAGCATAGTGAAGTCTCACAGAAGGGATGGCATTTATTTGTCTGGAAATATTAAATACAGAATCCAGGCAGCACTCCCCTACTCCACCTCTTATTCCAAACTCTATTGTCACTGTTGTCACTCACAACTGCTCCACCTCTTGCCCACTTACATTTATATTAAATGCACCTGTATGACTTTAAGGCACAAGGAGCCATAATAATAGGGGATTTGTAGTAAAAATATTCTCCCACTGAGTATATAAAAATATAGTAACATATTGACTTATTTTAACAGACTGAGGGTTGATGAAAATATTAACCATATTGGTAAATGTAGTAACCATCTCTATAAAAAGATGTGTTCTTTTAATTATCTTGTGAGTTATAAGAACAAAGGGATGCTATGAACTCATGACCTCACTGGGACTTCCACATTTATTCACCTGACAGTAATTTATCATGATAACAATGAACAGATCTGGCCCTGGAAGAGATAGGTCTTGCTGATTGATTGGACACTGAGAGATATGTTTTTAAAGGATTATGATGGGCCAGGCGTAGTGGCCCAGGCCTGTAATTCCAGCACTGAGGAGGCTGAGGCAGGAGGATCATGAGTTCGAGGCCAGACTGGACAACAGAGCAAAACCCTGACTCAAAAGTAAAATAATTTAAAAAATTATGCTAATCTGACTAGCTGCATGTAATAGTCAAGTGTATATCATCAGATAAAACATTATCAAGTCAAATAATATCTTGGTCATGATAAATAATTTGAAATATGCTGGACAGATTTCTATTTGTCTAAATAAAATGCTTTATTATTAGTTTGTATCCTTTGGTTTCCTCTCCGCCTCATTAAAAATATAAAGAAAATGTGCACACAAGAGTCAGATTAATGCATAGTCTGGGCTAATTGGCTCATACCCTAACGTAATTCCCATAGTTTCTGTACATGTGCCTTTTTAAAATCATCTATAGTAAGGGGAAAATATAAAACAAGTCCATCTACAGTTGCACATTTAGCTCTTAGATCTGTCATTTTGACCAGTACATTCATAGGTGACCCGCCTTTTTGCAAAGCCAGTTTCCTTTGTCACTGGTGACAAGAGTTCGAGACCCATTATGAGCAACTGGGGGAGACCTTGTGAGACACTCTTTGGGAGTACAGAGCATCCTGTCTGGTCAAAGCACGGTGTCCACTGTATGGCCAGCTCCTAGTGAATCTATTCCAGTTCAACTACAGACTCTGCCAGCACTTTGTCATTGGGACAGCAAGAAGCACGTGAGCTCTGTACTAGGTCCATGGTTTGAACTATACCATTTTTGACAAAGATCGGTGCTGAACAAAAATAAATCTCTGACAGGAATTTTAACTAGAATGAGAAGCACCTGATTGAAAAGCAAATGAAAAGATGAAAGAAAAGACTGCAGAGCAAATGGAATGGAGGCTTCCTGCCCCTCCCTACTACCTTGCATGAACACTCCAGCCTGGAGGACAGGAAGGACTGGGCCTTGATCCTTCAGGCAGACCTAACCACACACCCCTCTCAGGCCTACAACCTTACCCCCTGGCTTTCCTTACAGCAGAGAGGTCAAAGCCTATCCAATCCTATGAGGCCAAGCTCAAGCACCACTACTTCCAGACAGTCTTCACCAAGGCCGTTTGCTATGTTCACCCCCCTCCTTAGCTCCTCCAGTTTGCTGTGTCCTTAGTCACTTAGCACAGTGGGTGTTATGTGGCAATTGTCAGTAGAACATGCACAAGACAATTAAATAACACCTCCACGTGAGGAAGTTGCTGCCTTTTCAATTGCTCAATTTTTATCTTGAAATCAAAGGAAAAAGCTCACGTTTCGTAGTAATGTGTGTTTATCAACTCTCAGATACTTGCCAGTCACTTCTGTGATTTTAATAAAGAGAGAGCAGGCCTTGAGCTTAGAGCAAGCTTTGGCAGCAAACAGCAACTAGCTGGAATTTAATAACATTGTTTTATTTGTTGGATACCTTTCTATTTATGGTCAGGGATAGCAGTGTTCCACTTATATTTGTGGTATACAGATCTTCCTTTAAAAATCAGTGTATTTAAGTAAAAAAGGGAATCAATGGGCAATGCTAAGCAGTAGTAGAGGAGTCTGAAAATGTGAATAATTAAGTGTGAGTAATTAACTTTCAGAAGCACAGATATGACATATGTAACACAAGGCACAGACGGTTCTCTACTGTCTTCTGTAACAGAGTCCTGAAGAGCTGTGAAAGAAGTATGTGCAAGAGGCAAATTGATTATGAGAGCTCAAAAATATTTCCAGAGTCTGGTACATGCTCTTTAATTGTCTTCTTTTACCTCTGAACTCCATAGTCAAGCATAGTCCAATGAACAAGCAAGTCAGCAGCAAGCTTTGCCTATCTTGCCACACCCTGTGATGCTAGTGTTTGAACATCATGAAATTTAGAACTACACTTTTATAACTATTTCATGCTCTTTTTCTTCATCTTTGGGGTTTTTCTTAGGCAATGTCCAATAAAATAGCCTCCAATTGTGTGAACTCTGCTGAAAAAGATGGTGCGATGCCAAATCTGAACTACAGGCTGCCTGGCAGTGTGATGCTGACAGCTAAGAAGGTGCTTAGGAGAACACACATTGTCATGGTTTGAATTTGAAATGTCCACCATAAGCTCCTGTTTTGGGATTTTGTTGCCACCTGATGGCTAGATCTTGAGGGCTTTGACTGAATCAATAGGTTAATTCCTTGATGGATTCCTACTATGACCAACTTTTTGGGGGATGGTGAAAAATAAGAGGTGGGCCTGATTGGAGGAAGTAGGTCACTGGGGGTGTGCCCTGGAAGGCAGGGTGTCTCCTTTTTTTCTATTGTTTGTGTCACGTATTCTGTCACACTGATGAAAGGTCTGACTAATACAGGTATATAAATATCAATCACAGCTGGTTTGGGGGTTTGATGTACAGAGCACAAAACTGTATGTTAAAAAGAAGTGAGACCTATAGAAAATCCCATATGCTTAGGCTGTAAATAGAAGCTCAGGTGGAATCAAATGCTAGTTTATATTACTTATGAATGCATTTGCCTTTCTCCCCCAACAAAATACTAACCTCTCTCAAGAACTTTTCTTATTGTTTTGACTTCCAGCCCTTCTTTTCAGGAGCAAAGGGATACTTTTGCTCGACTTCACGGCATCTCCTCTTTTGGATGGATGGAGCACTCTGATTTTCTCTTAGAAAATCAGGCTTGGAGCACATTATGTAGTTTGGCAGGGCAGGGTGGGTATTTGGCAAAACCTGGTTAGGAAAATCAATGCATTCTATCTATCAGTGATAATCGTTTGTGAATGGGTACATGGTCCAGGCTCCACCAATAAGAGCTTTACCTTAGGGTTGGTTTTTTTTTTTAAATCTTTTCTTTTTCTTTAATCATTGTTCTGGGTGAGGGTACATTGTGGCATTTATAAAATTTCTTAGAATATATCAAATATGTCATGCTTGAACTCACCCTTTCCATTACTCTCCTTTATCTTCCCCCTCTCCCATTCCTGGAATAGTTTCAACTAGACCTTAGGTTTTGCTTGAATTATTAGGCTAAAGGAATGTTCCTTCCATTGCTAAATGAGTAGGAGATAAGCCTGGGAGTACTAAGACTCCTGACTAGGGACATTGGGACCAAGGATGAAGCCAATGCTGAGAAAAGAAGAGCCTTGAGTGATGGCAAGAGTAATGAAATCCATGTGCCCCTTTCTCATGTCTTAGATCCAGCCATTCCTGAAACCATTAGCCTTGAACTTTCCAGTTTTATGCACCAACCACCCCCTCTCCAAACTTGTTTAGTTCTAACTAGTTCATTTAGGATATTGCACCTTTCTTCTGAAAGTCTTCCCTAATATACACCCTCTTCCCACCAAGCCATCTAGCACAGTGCCAGGCATATATATGATATGTGCATGGCAAATATTTGCTGATTTGAGTGTTCTAGGGTCCTCTGGTTATGGAAAACAGGGTGGCATTGCTCAAAGGGCACTGGAGTGAGAGTCTGGAGGGTTAAGTCATTGTGTCATTTAACACATTCTTATTGAGCACACACTTTTGTACCAGGCACTCTTGTAGGTGCTGAGCGTGTAACAGTAGACACATAGACAAAGTCCTCATTTTAATAGAAATTACATTCAAACAGGAATATATAACAGACCAAGTGGTGATTCAACTGTGGAGAAAGACTTGCTGCTAATTAGGTGCTGGACCTTGAGTGAGCCACTCTAGCTTTCTGGGATTCAGTTTCCTGATTTGTAAAGAGAGAAATTTGCAGTTGCATTCTTTGCTCTTTTTCCTTCCCAGGACCACCACCATCACCACCACCAATATTTCCATTTCTTGATAACACTTTCATGGACCTGAATTTTATATTTTCCTGTGTTTCTCGGTGAATGTCTCTCAGTATAGTTTTGTGAGCTCTGAATTCTTTTCTTTGTTCAGGTTTCCCAGAAATGAGCCAGATGCCCATGGGATTTGGGGCTGCCTCAACTCACTCAATTCCCTTGAGGTCCTCACCTGCAAGTGCTATCTGAGTCGACCTTCTCTGTCTGTGAGCTCTGCCTGAAATCAAAGACAGGCAGCCTGATCAGTCACCTTTCATTTGGTGAAAAAGTTTCTGTTATCTCTGAACTTGGGCTAAGTTGAGGTGTTTTGTCCCCCCACACAGTTAATCACTTCGCTTATCACCATCTCTGGTCTCGGCTGCTTTTTTCTATGAGTTTTCAGAATTCTTGGAACTCCTCTCCCACTGGAAATGGTCTCAGTAGCGCTGTTGCTGCTGCTGTTGCTTTTTAAAGTGACACTGTAAAAATAATTTGATTCTGAAGAGCAAATAGCATCCTGTTGGAGTTTAAGTGATGTGTTTGGACCTTATTTCCATTTACATATTTGTTGATTCTTTTAACAAATATTTATTGAGTGTATGCCATGTGTCAGTGGATAATCCCTTTCTTCTCTCTGGTAAGAGTAAGGGAGAAGTAAATTTGGAGCAATTATCAAATAGTCCTTTTTAAAGCAATTCCCAAGATGCCCTTTAGAGCACTAAGACTCTTGGAAAAACATATTTTTGAGTTTTTCCTAAAAGTCTTTTGAAAGATGAGTATGGATCCTCTGGGAATGATTCTTCAAAAGGTGGTGTTGAGCCTGGGCATCTAGTAAATCCTTCATAAACCTCCTTTCCATCCTGTCCGTAACACTACCTTATGTGCTATGGGCAGGATGCTGAAGGCATTTGGACTGCCCACCAAAGAAATCAAGCATTTCAATTCTAATGGCCATGACATTGGTGGGCTGTGCTTTTGAGGTCTCCAGAATCAGCGATGTGGTTTGTGTGACCTTACATAGTCCAATTCTAGTTCCAACCTGCTGATGAAGCCACACAGACTTGGCCACGTTTGTTTCAGTGCAAGTTGGAATCACTCCTCAGGTCCCAGGACCATGCTATCCGGTGGCATTTTTCCTAAAGAGGGCGACTACATTTTATATCTCTTCAACTTCTCCACACCTTGCTCACCGCTTTGCATGCAGAGTGCCTAGTGAAGGTTTTGGCAATTGGATTTTGAATCAGTTTCTTTCTTGGATAGCTGTTGACAATATCCCAGCTTCTTGATAAAGTAAAACCTCATGTTAGTCATTGAATTTCTATCAAAGGCATTGCAAACTGACTATTGATTTTTTTGAAGGAAAGAACTAAATCTACAACTCGATATTTATTCTTTTACTAAAACGTGAGCTAGAACCCAGAAGTCAAACAAAGCCCTTATGAAAATGGCAATAATGAAAATAAGAAAGCAAAGTTAGATGGGGATTTAGTTAACTTTAGATAACCCCTAATTGCACTATCTTATATCTTGGGAAAGTCTAGAACCCGCTCCATAATTTGGGGATGATTTTAGGATTTAACTCTTCATGCTTTTCCCTACTATTCTATTTTCTCATTCACTTACACTACCTTAGGCTTGTCACAGTCTATATTAATCTCAGCATGGAGCTAAGTCTTTCCACTATTTCTGCCAAAAATTCATTTACACATTATGAATTATGAAATTCACCTGATGAATTTCATAATATTATTAAAGAACTGGGGAAGTCTAGCCAGAGATTACAGCAGGGAGAGTGTTTACTTCACTATCTTTTTGGACACACCACACTCTCTTCCCTTCCCTTCTACAATCTTAAGTCTCCTTCTTAATAATGCGGTAAAATAAAAATGTCTTCATCTTCTTGTTACCAGAATAAGTCCAGGCTGCTCACCACTCAATGGCCAGTATTTAGGAGATGAAAGTTGATAGGACAGAATCAAGTTTACTCAAGGGCTGACATCATGAGAAGAAGGAGGAGCTGTTGACCTCAGTGATCCATTTTACAGGGCTCAGGAGTGAAAAGGAGCTTTTATTTGGAGGAAAAGGAGAAAAAGAGAAGGAAGATTGCATCTTGAGTGGGGTCTTCCTTAGGCAATCAGGACATGTGTCTCCTTTCTTTTTTGGCTAGAACATAGCATTGGACTTCTATCTCCTGAGTTGATGCATAGAACTAAAGACTTAGGAAGGATGTTACAAAGTCACCAGATGTTTCTTGGTTCTCTGAATCTAAAGAAAGATTTAGAGTTAACATCTTAACTATTTAGAAAGAACTATTCTGTAAAATTTAGAATGCTGGCAGAAAGGAGGGCACTTGCAAAGGAGGGGAGAGGTGCAACAATCTTGCAGAGGGGCAAAGAGAAGGAGGAGTAAAGACAGCTGCAAAGGAGCACCCCTGTTATATTGTGACACGGAAAATGGGTCTTCCATAGGTCTCCCAATGTTTCCACTTGAAACATTGGCTTCAAGTATACTAGTTGTTAAAGGACAATGCCCTAGGAAGAAGGGAAAACTTGCAGATTGAGTGAAACACCAAATCACCAAAAAGATGACAGCATTGATCTTCAGCACCCTCATTCCAAAAGAAAACTGTCCAACATCTGCCTCTCGTGAGTTCTTCTTCAGAGGGACAGGGCTGAGAGTTCTCCCAGAGTCCTACAGCATGAAACCTAAGTGGCCACGTGTAGACTGGGTGGGGGATTTAAGTTCCTATCTTGTAGCAAGTGCCTTAGCTTTGACGGAGGATGCCTCCGTATGTCCTCATTGCACCTGGAGGAAGAGGCTGAAAGTTTGCTATGAAAACATCTGCAATGGGTCTCCATCAATGGCTCTGTGGAGTAGGTTGTGTTAAAACAAACACAGTACCTGGAAGCCCCATCTTCACCTTTCTGAGTGTTCTTTGCACTCTGAAATGGCACAGAGTCCAAGTTCAGTAGGCTGACTGCCAAAAAGTTTCTTGTGTGCAAGTGTAGCAATTTCTAGTTTCCGCAGAAGGAATTAGATAAAGGGTACTCGATAAATGCTTGGAAATTATGCTCTGGCAGAGTAAAATATATCCCTGCTTGAACTCAGCACATGCTGCTTGTGCTTTTCCTGTGGGAGCCCCAGTGCTCTGCCAACACTGCTTCCCAAGCAGCTTTAGGGGAGTGCTTGCTCCCAGCTGCAATGAAGTTCCATAGAGCTTGCTGGAGGTGCAGGGCAGGCAAATAAAGGGTAGAACATCACCTTGTCAACCAAAGGAAATGTGGGATCAGTGGCCATTGGATTATTCTAGGTGAAACCAAAGAATGCCTTAGTTCATGGAGCTCTAAAGCTAAGAACTGTAGACCAGGGGTCAGTAAGCTATGACCTGAAGGTCACACCTGGCTCTGGCCTGCAACTTAAGAATGATGTTTACATTTTTAGAGGTCTGCATAAAGCAAAGAATATGTGACAACAAATGTGTGTGGCTGCAAAGTTTCATACCCCTCTGACCCTTTACAGGAAAAGTCTGCCAAGTCTTGCTCTAGACCAACTGTACTCAATCTTAGCTATACAATAGGATCACATGGGGGGAAATTTTAGAAACAAAACAACTCAAGCAAATGACTAGATTCCTCTGTCCTTAAAAAGGGACAAGAATGCTTATGGGTGGAATCCACACAAATTCTCTGTGAGCACTATCTGGGTGTTCTAAAATCCACATCAGTTTCAATACTTACATAGTAAGTATCAGACCCCACAGGTTAAGGGCTCAGCCCCACAAGACCACTCCCACTTCAGATGTCATCACAAATACAGTGCTTCTGATCAATAAATCCAAGGTTCCCATGACCCCTTGTAGGCATTGGTTATTTGCTAGAACACCTCACAGAACTGAGGACAATTTACTGACTAGATTACTGGCTTATTATAAAAGCTACAACTCAGAAACAGCAAGATGGGAGAAATTAAGAGTGGCACATGAGAGGAAGGTGCAGAGCCCCCTCACCACTCTAGGCAGGCCACCTTTCCAGCACTGTCATGCATTCAGCAGACAAGAAATTCTTGGAACTCTTGGCAAATAAGATTTTTTTTCATGGAGGCTTCATCATGTAGGCATGATTGATTACATCATTGGCCATTGGTGATTAACTCAACCTCCTGCCCTTCTCTCCTCCCAGGAGTTTAGGGAATTGAAACAGAAAGTTCCAGCTCTCTAGTCACATGATTGTCTCCCATGGCAACCAGCCTCTTCCTTAGAGACTTTCCAAGTGTCTTTTCATTAACATAAACTTAGGTGTGGTTGAAAGAAGCTTGTTACCAATAACAGAAGATGTTCTTTTCACCTTTATTGCTCTCAACACTTAGAAATTCCAAGGGTTTTAGGAGCTCTGTGCCAAAAACTGGCACCAAGACCAAAGGTTTTTTTTTCTTATAAATTGCAGTGTTTAAGCATTGAAAATGATATAGATCTACTTTTTAAAGGAGCCTCATTATGACCCTTCCACTGTGCCTAACAGGAAGTGAGCCTCCAGTCAGCACTGCACCAGAGATATTTGAGGTGAGACTGAGTAATAGTCTAACAGGTTCTTAGGACCTGCTTTTGCTCAAAAGCACTGCCTCTCACTCGGGCCCACAAGGTAACTAAAAACAGGATAAAAGCCTGGCATCTCTGTCTTCATTTTGCATCTGTCTCCTTTGTCTTAAAATTTTGAGGCAGATTCCTGCTTAACTCTGCATCATGAAGGCATCAAGGAGAATCTGTCTAAAAACTGGTGATTCCTAACCTAACTCATCAAGGCTAAAGACACAACTGGAGTAGCTTTTACAATGCCCTGCCCAGACCCTCAAAAGGTCACCTAAAAGTCTCCAGCCATTGTCCTAAACCTGCATTCACCATGGATTCCAGAAACAGCAGAGCCTCATGGACAGATGGCCTCATGTGATGAGATAGCCCACAAGCCGGAGTCATCACGCCATGGGAACCCAATTGTCCCTTCAAGCAAGAAGGATGTCTTTGGGCCTTCTTGTGGCTCAACCAAATTGTACCCTGGACCTAAGATGTGTTAATTATGCATACCTCTTGCCTCATGCCCCAATTCTTCCACATTTAAACCTAAAGCTTATGTCAGTACCCCAAAGATGGGCTGACATACTTATCTCCCGTCTTCCTGAAATGGCCATTTTGATTAAACTTCTTTCCTGTCTTTTCACCATTACTTTGGTTTAGTGGCCAAATCTGTCATGTTGGAACTCTGGGAATCAGGCCTGTGGCCTGGGACTCTGCTTACAATAGAAAGGCTTTAAGAAAGATTCTGTCTTGCCCAGGAAATATCAGAGAGTTATGATAAAGCTAATATTTATTGAACACTATTGTATTTGCGAAATATGTTATGTACATTTTCACATTGACTCTTGCCAGTAACTCTATAAAAGAAATTATCCTGTGGTAAATGAGGCTTAGGAAAGTTAAATAATCCATTCAAGATTGCCTAGTTATCAAGAGGCAGACCTGGGATTTGAACCTGAGTCTGCTTCATGGTCAGGGTGTCATTGAAGGGAACCAGCGATAACTAGAACTTTGATTGTCTGTCTTGGGAAAGCCTGGGGAAGCAAAGTGTGACACACTGCCTCATACTCTCACTCTTACACAGAGCCACAGGTTCTAGAAATGCAGGCGCTTCCTGATGGATGTCTTGGAGAGGAATGTGTGCACCTGGATTTAAGCCCCGAGCTCATTTGAGATACTTGTCTGGTTTTGCAGCCCCCTGTCTTTTCCAGAGCTAAAAGGCCACATACAGACCTTTGTCCTTTTAGCCTGGAGTACATTATAAAAAGCATGCATATGCTTACCAGAATGACATGAGGCTCACATAGAATGTAACCTTAAGGGTGCTCTTTGGGGTTGCCCAATGCCAAGGTCCAATCAATTTTGCCTAAACTTTTATTTCTAGAGGAAACTGAGCCTTAGAAAGATTAACATACTTGCTGAAAGTTGCCCATATTCTAAGGGTGGTGTCTACTGAAAGCCTACCCTCTTTCTGTTATATCACCAGTGCCTTGCCGGTTTTGAGAGGTCTCTCTTCCTTTCTCCATCCATTTCTCTGGAAGCCTATCCTAATAAAGGGACAGCCATTCCTGGGGCTTCCTCATAAGACCTGGGTGTGAGCTGTCCCTTCTCAGACTCTCCGTGTCTTGGTGTCTGTTGAAGATTTTTCCCCTTCAGGAGGCCCAATTGCTGCCACATTGTCAATTGCTCTCTGGTTACCATGGAAACAGGTCTCAAGAGGGCTCTGCTTTTCTCTCTTCCTGAATGAGGAGGAGTAGAGGGCTTTGTGAGGGGCTAAGTGCTTCCCCCTTCACGGCCAGGAGAAGGACCGGCTTTGGGTAACGGGGCTTACACAATTTTACCTAAGGACTCCACTCTTTGTTAGCAAAACATCACCAATTTTTCATTCTGGAGATGAACTGCCCTTATTTGGAGAACATGAGCTTTTCTCTTTTTTGATGATCAAAATGCCTTCTCTTTTATGAAATGATCATGGTCACAGAAAGAATAGTTTAAAAGATGTCATCCCTTGATAGACTAAAAAGTTTTTGATATATGCAACAACAATGAGTCTCAAAATCATTGTGCTCAGTGAAAGAAACCTTGCAAACTCGACTGTACACAACAAGATTCCATTTCTATCAAATTCTAGAAAGTGCAATCTAATCTAGAGTGACAGGAATCATATCAGATCAATAGTTGCTAGGGGATGGGGTGGGGGGAGGTATGGACAATAAAGGGACACCAGGAAATTTTGGAAAGAGATGAAAATGTCTTGATTGTGGTGGCATGCTCATAGATGGATACATATTTCAGTATTAATCAAACTGCACTTCAGTTAAATCTCAACAAAGAACAAGGAGGAACATTTTTCTTCTTGGCTTTCAATTTTTATTCATTTATTTTTTGAAGTTTATGCTACTTGTGGAAAATCATAGTCTAGGAAACCTAGGACCCCGGTAGCAACAGGTCTGGACTCAATTATGAAGGAGGTAAGGTTTGTATCTTTGTCCTCTTTAGACTCAATCTTGACTCCCAGAGTTCCTTCTATGGTTTGTATATGATTTTTCCCCTCTAATTCATACAGGAACTTAATCTCCAAAGTCTTAAGTTAATGGTATTAAGAGGGTGAAAACTTAATCTGACTTTGGTGTTTAGAGGTGGAACCACTGGGAGATGATTAGATTAGATTAGATTAGGTCATTAGGATGGAGTCCCCATGATTGAATCTGGCAGCTTTATAAAGAAAGGGAAGTAGACCACACAGACAGGTACACATGTGCTTATACTGCCATGAGGAGACACAGCCAAAGAGAACACTGGACAGAGCCTATGCCATGCTGTTCTGACCTCACTTTTCTAGAAAAACTAAGCCTCTCGTTTTTACTCTGTTATACTCACAAAAAGCTGAACTAGCATCCATCTCCAGCAGTGGAATTTTAAGCTCCAAGTATTTTAAGACTCTTTCTATTTGACCACCTTGGTCAAATGTTGGAATTAATGATTCCTTTTATGTTCCTGGGTCCCCCTCTTGTTTTCAGGTTCATCACACAACTGTTTCTATTTCCATAGTTGCCATTCAGACTGGAGTTTTAAGATAAATATATGTGTTAAGTATGTATAGCTATGTGCCACCACATAATGACATTTTGGACAATGACAGGCTATATATATTATAGTAGTCCATAGACTATTTTGTATGGTAACATTCTAGATATCTTCATTTATGTAAGTTCACTGTATGATGTTCACACGGTGACACATTGCCTGATGATACATTTTTCAGAACGTATCCCCATTAAGTGACACACATCTGCATTTACACACTTATTTCTACTTAAAAACTCTAGTTTCAACTTACAAGGGTACTATCTGAATAGATGAAACATTGAATAAAAACGTTTTGTAAGTTGCACAATGGGTTGCATACATTCATTCAACACCAAAATGAACTCCATGACCTACTATGTGCTCAGAACTCTTCTAGGAACTAGAGATACAAATGAAAATAATATTTTCTGACTTGGAGGCTATAGTAATAGAGTAGGGAGTGTGGTTTGGTAAGTGAACCACTGAAATGAAGAAGGATGCATGCTAAGATCTTGGTGTACACAGGAAAGGAGGACCTAGGCTAGCCATTTGCAAAGAGTTCCTGAAAGAGGTAGTAATGATGTTGACTTTGAAGGACAAGAGAGGTAGTCGGCAATGAGGTGAGAAAAGGAAGTGGTATTTTTCTGGAAGTGGTACTTTTGTGAGATTGAAGGAATAAATTATTCTGGAATGTAGGCTGGACTAGGGGAAAGAAGAATGGAACTAGATTATGAGGTGCCTATTTAAGATGCAATAAGGGGGCTAGAGTTAGTTATATGGCCAGTGGACAGCCTTTGTGAGGTTTCAACCCAGTGAATTTTGCAGGATCATTCTGGCTACTCTAGATGCATGTATGTGCGGCTGGGAATCAAGTTAGGAGATCTGTGTGGTAATCTAGTAAAGGACATTGCTACCCTGATCCAGAGGAGGAGTGGGGATGGAGGCAAAGTATGTAATTGAAAGGTATTAAAAACATAGAATTGATAAGACTAGATTCAACAGTCTGGTTGGATATGAGAGGGTGAGGCAGAGAGAAGGGAAAGCAAGGAAAGATGCCCTGGACTTGGCCATAGGAAACTGTGGGGTTAGTTACTATATGAGAGAGGTTCATGTTTAACGAAGACCAGAACAAATAATAAGTTCAGTTTGCAACTTGTTGAGTTGCTGGTGCCAGAGATGTATCTAGAAATCAAAAAGGAAGTCAAATTTGTGAGTCTAGAACTCCAGAAGTGGGGCTAGCCTGAAGTTAGTTTGGGACTTGAAACCATCAGAAGAGAACAAGTTAGGAAATGCACATTGAATTCCTAATAAGTGGTGCTATAATTGAGAACACATTCTTTTTTGACTGTAAAGATGGGCACAGCTATTGGGGATAGAAAGGTAGAGTTAAGTTAGAATGACCATTTTATTACACATTTATACGTTTTAGAAAATGTTTTCATGTCATTGTTCCCACTGCACTTGGAACACACCTCTATGAGAGTATTTTTAACCTTGGCCAATATTATATATTTTCTCATCTGTCATTCCCCACCTCTTGCATTAAGCCCCTTAAGGCCAGGTACCAGCATGATTTATGCAAATTTTGGCATGCAGTAAAGGATTGGTGTGCTAAATGGAGTGCTTCCTCTCCACAGTTCCCATGTTGAGCTTTGTAGCAAATTACTCTTGACTTCCCTATTGAAATTTAAACGGAGAGGTGTTTGTACTCAACGGAAAGGAGAATTTTACTCTTCCTTCTCACATAAGGAAGAAATAAGGGGCTGTTGTATAATGTGTGGAATGCTGACTCTGTAGGTGTGTCCTTACAAATCCAACAGCCAGGAAATTTAGGTCCACAGGCACTGTGAATTTCCTTAGCTTGCCAGAGAAAATCTTCATTCCCCCAAATCACCCAGAAAAAGATAGTTAACTCCAGGTCTCTGTATTTCTGTGAAATGGTAAGATAAACCAGTCAGAAGAGGGACACTGTCCATTTGTGTTCACATCTTAATTTTAAGCCCACTGTTTTTGTGTTTACAATGCACTTTAATTAATGGAGGGCATCATAAAAATTGTTTGTGTTTGATGGGTGAGTTTCATAATGAGCAGAATTTCTGCATGGATTTCTTACTCATTTAACAGTTGAGAACATACCATTATTTTATAAGTACTACTGATAAATCATTTGACAAATACTTCTCAGCCCTTTAAGATATTTTTTATTTCCTGTGATTTCAATTGTCTCCGCATTTTTCCTTGTAAATAGTTGAAGAGTAAGCACATTTTCAAAGAGCTGTAGGGAGGCGAAGTTGCCAGTTGCATTTTAACGATATAGGGCATTATCGTTCCTACTGTAGCCAATTCTCTTTTAAATCATTGCAGTTTCTGCTCTAGCCTCCAGCTATAGAATTCTTTTCAAGCTAGCAGTGAACTTGGCAGGCTGCCAGAAGAAATATAAAGGTGTTTTGGTCCACCAAAGTATTTTGAGTGGTTCTTAGTGATACAGTTTTCTTCTGTACATCTGCAAAACATTTTTCTGAAGTGAATTTTCATGTGAAAAGCCTCCTTCATCATCACCAGTATTGTTTATTTCAATGCGGTTATTTAAGTGCCCCCCTGGGTGCCTACAAAATAAACAAGGGAATCTTCTAAAGAGTTTTCAAAGTGGCAGGTGCTGAGGCTGTGCCCTATTCACTTAGTTTGCAATGACATTTTTGTGCTAATCTATAGACAAACAAGAGACAGGTGACACACCAAATCAAGTACAATGCACAAGAGAAGCTGGTTTCAGCCAATGGGGTAAGCTCTACTTAAGACGCTTTTGAGGTAAATGCATGCAAGAAGCAACTATTTTTTAACCCTCTTGCTATTTGCCTCCTGACTTGAAAACTCTGATACTTAAACTTGATTTGTTAACTAAACTTTTTGGTTTTAAATGGACACAAAAAGAGGGAGACTCAAGATTAAAGTAGTTTTCTCTATGAGAATGTGAATATAACAAGTATGTCTAGACAGGACGTACAGTATTAACATAAGTACAGACACTCAGAGACATATATCTGCATTTTAAGAAAATGAATATTATGATGGAACAATAAAGGATTTGAAAATAACCATTTGTTTGCTATTTGGGCCATGAATTCAATCCAGGAATGTCATATTTTCACAACAAACCCTTTTGTTTTATGCCAAACACGAATACAGATGATGGAAGATAAGAAAGAAATGATTAAACACATTTTGTATTCTATCCTTTTTACTGATTGCCACATGTATGTAAAAAAATCTACTTAGGGACTTTTTAAAAAGATATATCACCAATTTATACTTGATGGGAAGTTTATTGTATTGAGCTTTTTTTTGTTATTAATTTCTTTTTGGGGGCAGTACTGGAGTTTGAACTCAGGGCCTTGTGCCTGCTAGGTTGGTGCTCTACCACTGAAGCCACACCCCAGCCCATGTTAAGTTTTAACGCAGAGGCATTACTCACTATTTCCCTCCCATTTCTTTTATAAAGTAATACAAGTCTTATTGGTAACAAAAAGAATTTTGTGAAAGGTTTTTTAAAAAGCTTTTCTTTTTTTTTTTAAAACGAAGCATGCCTCATAAATAATACTAAATATACAAAATACTATAAAATCATTAAATATTCTACTACACTTAAGGATACAGTTTTGAGAGCATTGATACAATGTTTAGGAAAAGCTGAAAGTTTTGCATATAATACCATTAAAAAAAAAACCAGATGGCATTTTTTCCAGCCTTTTTACCTTATGAAGCCTTGGCAAGGTCCATTTTGATTACCATGATCAAAACCAAGAAGTACTCACTTTGTTGTTGGTTAAATCATCAGTATCGATTAATTTCAAGCCCTGTGTCTGTTGATTTGACTCAATTGCTAGTCAACTGGTTAACAGAGGGAAACACATCTCCTTGTAGTAAACACAGCAATCCTCAACTGAAGGACCAAAGGAAACCTAGATACCATTTTTGTGACACCGTGAGAATATGAACTTCAATATAATTGAACTGAGAATCCATGAATTGAATATAGTAGTCTATCAGATTTGCTTTGAGACTTGGGAGAGGGTAGAGCCCTCTGCTAAAATTAGAGATTGTAAATCCAGTGGCACTCGCTGTGGCAGAGATCTTTTGCCATCATGAAGGACTCTTAAGTTCTGAAAACTACAAAGATCTCTCAGTTCCTAATCAAGACTACAATGGAAGCCTTTAGCTTCCAAATTTGTAGCTTGTTAGTTTCCCTACTGAGCATGTTAAGGCAATTTTTCCATCAAAGAATGGCTTTGGGTATATCAAAACATTAAATCTTTGTGGTTATCATCTTTGGACTTTGGCTTGTAGAGTCACTCTTCAACATTCATAGAAATAACAGATATTTCAATGCTTGCTGGAGGTTGAGAGTTAAGCAGAATAGAAACTTAAAGAAATGGCAACCTTTGTAGAAATAAATGCATTAAGGGAATGTGTTGTCTGAGAAAAGACTGTTTTGTTTAAAAATATTTCATCCCTTTCAACTATACATCAGACAAAAGACTGATAACCAGAATATATAGGGAACTTAAAAAATTAAATTCTCCCAAAACTAATGAACCAATAAAGAAATGGGCAAGTGAACTAAACAGAACTTTCTCAAAAGAAGAAATTCAAATGGCCAAAAAACACATGAAAAAATGCTCACCATCTCTAGCAATAAAGGAAATGCAAATTAAAACCACACTAAAATTCCACCTCACCCCTGTTAGAATAGCCATCATTAGCAACACCACCACCAACAGGTGTTGGCGAGGATTCTAGGAACCCTCTTATACTGTTGGTGGGAATGTAAACTAGTACAACCACTCTGGAAAAAAATTTGGAGGCTACTTAAAAAGCTAGACATTGATCTACCATTTGATCCAGCAATACCACTCTTGGGGATATACCCAAAAGACTGTGACACAGGTTACTCCAGAGGCACCTGCACACCCATGTTTATTGTAGCACTATTCACAACATCCAAGTTATGGAAAGAGCCAAGATGCCCCACCACTGACGAATGGATTAAGAAAATGTGGTATCTATACACAATGGAATGTTATGCAGCCATGAAGAAGAACAAAATGTTATCATTCGCTGGTAAATGGATGGAATTGGAGAACATCATTCTGAGTGAGGTTAGCCTGGCCCAAAAGACCAAAAATCGTATGTTCTCCCTCATATGTGGACATTAGATCAAGGGCAAACACAACAAGGGGATTGGACTTTGAGCACATGATAAAAGCGAGAGCACACAAGGGAGTGGTGAGGATAGGTAAGACACCTAAAAAATTAGCTAGCATTTGTTGCCCTTAATGCAGAGAAACTAAAGCAGATACCTTAAAAGCAACTGAGGCCAATAGGAAAAGGGGACCAGGAACTAGAGAAAAGATGAGATCAAAAAGAATTAACCTAGAAGGTAGCAAACACGCACAGGAAATCAATGTGAGTCAATGCCCTGTATAGCTATCCTTATCTCAACCAGCAAAAATCCTTGTTCCTTCCTATTATGGCTTATACTCTCTCTACAACAAAATTAGAAATAAGGGCAAAATAGTTTCTGCTGGGTATTGAGGGGGTGGGGGGGAGAGGGAGGGGGTGGGGGCAGGGGGGAGAAAGGACCCAAGCCTTGTATGCACATATGAATAATAAAATAAAAAAAAATTTCAGGCCTTTCTTTTAAAAGTGGGAACAATTATAGTGAGATGCAGATTGCATGGGTGATGTGTAACTATTGAAAAGAAGTGATGCCTGTAGTTAAGAATGAGTCATGAGTCTCTTTGGTCATCTCATGAAATATACAACACTGTGTGTACATTTGCACACATACACATATTGATCATATACACATATAAATAACCATGTATTGATGATAAAAAAACATTAGAGGAAACTGAGTCTCCCTTAAATTGAATCCATGGACTTCTCCATGGACTATGGACATCAAGTTGAAGATTCCATGTTAGAGTATGCAAAGTATTGCAAGGGTGTTTTGTTTGGAGAGAGGGTATTAAATTTTGCTTTTGCATACAAAAACCTCACTACTTTGATGATGAGCATAGAGTGCAGAGAAACAAGCAACTCCTTAAGTTGTATGCCAGTGGAACCAAGGCAACTTGCTCTTCCATAGGGCTTTACACTTTCAAACCCAATTCCCATCTCCAGTGTTGGGCAGCCAAGAGCAAGTACTGTAGTATCATCTCCACTTGGCAAAAGAAGAAACAGATGAGGGAGTTAAGTGCCTGCCCCTCCAGTGATCCTTAACCTTCCATTTCTGCTGCTTCTTTGCTCTGACGAGAGTTTTCTTTGAATTTGAATCAAATCCTTGTCAACCTTGAATTTCTTAGTTTGCAAGCACTTAAAGTAGGCCTATGGCTTTGGTATAACACACTTGTGTTCTTTCCTATGATCTTTGAGTAGAATATATTGATTTTAGATGTTTTAGACAGGCCAGTTTGGGGGCAATTTAAATAGCTGAAGAAAACACATCTTTTCAACATACATAAGACATTAGCCATTTTCTAATTTGTGTAACTTCCTTTACAAGTTTGTCTTCACAAAATGGGCTTGCAGTTCCTGCATCGGTTAATCATTTCTTCTCACAAAAATGCTTGATAAACAATGAAATTGAGAACAGTGGAATTTTCCAGCTGACTCAGATAAAATTTAAAAAATCACATCTTCTACTTGAAATCTACAAATCATTGAGACAAATCTTACGTACATGAGACGTACGGGTAGTTTCTGAGACATTGCTGCTAAAAACTGGTATTTCCTTGCCACTTCCATTAAAGGTCACCTGTTTAGAAAGGTGATCAGAATGTTCATCAAAAATAACCACAGTTGAGATTTGCCCATCGCTTTTACTTGCAGGGTACTCTTGTCTGTGTTTTCTCACATGGTTCTCTCAGCAGCTTTAAAATGGCTCCACTGAAGATACTCATTTTCCAGGACTGTGAGAAGTCAGATATAGTTCAGTCTGTTCCCTTCTCTGAGTTCCAAGCCACCAGTTAGAAAAATAAAAAAAATTCAACCAAATATCTAAAAGGTAATCTAATCTCTCATATGTTTATGATGCCTTACCATTTACAAAATATTTTTTATATTTGTAATTGTGTATGTGGGTATTTATGTGTGTGGTTTTGGAGATTGAACTCAAGGCCTCACATACACTAGGAAGGACTCTACTAGTGAGATACACTACACTTCTAGTCCTCATTTATAACTTCATTTCATTCTCCTCTATGGAATCATTTGTCAGGAAGCTGAAATCACAAGTTACAGGTGGGATAACTGAGGCTTAAGAGAGCCTGAAGAACTAAACTGAAACCAAGGCATTCTTAACCCCAGCTTCTCCCATTGCATTGGTTGGGGCCACTGGTCCATTTTATTGATGTGATTGTTATGCTAGGGGAGGGCCAATGAAGTTGCTTCTTATTTTATACCTATTTCTTCTGACCCTCCTATGCCCTTGCAGATAGTACCTCGATTGACTTTCAAGATTCAGGTAACCAATTTTCTTGCTGTTTGTTTAAGAGCATTCATTTTGAAGTACATGAAACTGGCTTAGACCTTTAGACAGATCCCCAGGGGATGACTTATGTGTGCAGTGCTGAAAGTCGATTTAACAAAACCATTAATTTGAGTTTCTGGGAATAAACAGTAGCTGTCACCTGCCATCAGAAAATACACAGATAGTGCTTTGTAATCCAAATTGTAAAGTGCCTGAGAATACGACCGAATCAAGGAAAATAACTTTGCTGGTTGTTCAAGTCTGTGTATTGTTTTAACTTTCTGGCCAGGATGGTTCATTTCAGTGTGGTTTTCAGAAAACTAGATATTGGGTTGTGCCTGCCACATTTCATCCGTCATGCTGCATTATGTGCATTAGGAGACCCTATGAATTCTTTTGGTCTCAGATTTACTGCAAGATGAGGGAGAAATCCATTTATGAACCCAAGGAAAGAGACTGTTAAAGACGGTCCCCCTTCACCAGGGGGGACAGACCTTACTTTTCTCTTGCGTGACAATCTTCCTGCCAAATGCAACCCCTCCCCCTCCCCCAAATAAAAAGACAACTCAAACAAAGCTAAGTTCAGATACCAGGAAAACAGTTTTCAAAGATGCATGAAGTGATCTTAAAATTATCTTTATTTTCTTTAAAACAATTCACAGTAGGCAGCATTGCTATGATGAGCATAAAAAACAACTTCAACAGCAATGATCTGATGAGGGCACGAGAGAACATGTACTGATATTCTCAGAAGCCTAGACTCTCTGCTCCTGTACGAGCCATGTTCACTGACTTTCTGCTTGAAATCATCAAAAATAGTTAATGTGGACTATTTCAAATATACAGAAAAATGGACACTGTCATATCTGGTACCATCATCCAGGCAGATCTGAACCCTGCTGTATTTTTTTTTTTTAGCTATTCCTTATACAAAACACAATTGTGTGTATATATATGTACACACACAAATGAGCACATGTAAATGTCTGTACACACATACATCTCCACACACATAAATAACTTTATATAATAATTCACATATAATTGGTTGGAGATCATACTAAAGTTATTATTAACAGATACACTGTATTAGATATGTGAGCTACCTTGTATGTTTGCCAGTAATTCTTTTGGGAAAAAAAAACATCTATCGAATTTTCTGAATCTTTGTGTGTCTGACAACATATTTATTCTGGCCTCCTATTTAATTGAAAGTTTAGCAAAATATGGCATTCTGGGTTGACAAGAATTCTTTACATATTGTTCATTAATATTTTCCTTTTCACTTTGGATCTATTGCTCCCTCTGGATCCCTTGCTACCTGACTCTGGTCTGTCATTGTGTGGCTTGCATTTGGACCCAAATACTCAGTGGGAGCCAAAATCTTAGCAACTGGCATAGGCTTTCAACTTCACGCTATTTGGAATTTCACATTTGTCTCTTATTTCTATCATGGAGATATTAATTTTGATTTTGTCTCTGACCATAATTTAATTTTATCAGAGTTGTTTTTTAATTTCCATGCTCTATTGCAAGGTGAAACTGATCCAATGGAAGAAACATGAATAAAAGTTAAAATTTTAAACTATGGATCTCATTGCAATTGTATAATTTTTAAAAGTAAGTGCAACACACACTTTAAAAGAAAGGAAGTAATTGGAGGACGAGAAAGAGCTCATAAATAGTTGTTCAAATTAACAATAGACAAAGACAAAATAGCTGACTAGTGAAATAATGAACTGATAAACAGAACAATTATTTCAAAACATGGCAAGAGCACAAAAATTTGAATTATGGATAAAAGAAGATATGCTGGGTAAATCTAAGAGTTGGAATATATCTCATGGACACTATAGGAAAAGCAAACAGAAGAGGAGAATCAATAAAAAGTGATAATGGAACAAATGAATAAAATTCCCACAGAGGAACACATTCTTGAGTCTTTAAGTCAGAAGGGTACATGAAATATCTACAAGTGGCTTGGAAGAAGACACAATGGACATGTACTAGTGTGATTTTTTTCTGAATTATCGTGATATGTAGAGAAAAGAGAGAATGTGTCATCTGTTAAGGAAGGTGACTCAGTCTGGCACTGGATGTCTGGTGTGTAATATGCTAGCAGTAATAAAGTAACAATTCCCAAATCCTGGAGGAAAGTGACATGGATCTCAGCACCCTTGAGTCCTCTCAGAGTTTTCTTCATGTTTAAGAACAAAGGGAAAGGAAGAGCACAACAAAAATGATTAAAACAACAAAGGAAACAACATATAGTTACAGCATAATTTTATTTAAGGTTGCAAGCAGGAGTGTGTACAGATGCTGTTAAATTCTTGACAGACAAATATAAGAAATATAAACCTGTTTGTATTCTTATTTCATTTATTCTTATTCTTATTTTGAGATCATTGGTTGTATAAAACAGAAACACGGTAGAGTAAGCTCAAGAATGGGAAGCTTATTTTAAGGATTTGACAGCTGGACTGAGACCCCAGAGGAACTGGAAGTTAGAAGTCAGCAGGTATTAAAGTCCTTCCCTCAGTTTCTCTCTCTCAGAAGCTATGTGGTTTTGTCATAGATGTTTTTCTTGGTGACCTGACTCTGAACTGGTTATGTTTATATACATACAACCACATAACCTGACTGTACTACAAGTCAGGAATTTAAAACTGGACACAGCCAGGGCCTGTCTCCAACTCCTTTATTTATTTACTTTTTTTGGCAGTACTGAGGTTTGAACTCAGACTTTCATGCTTGCTAGGTAGGACTTGAGTCACACCTCTAGTCCTTTTTGCTCTGGTTACTTTGGAGATAGGGTCTCACTTTTTGCCCAAGTCAGCCTGGGTAGAGATCCTCTTGATCTGTCTCCCAAGTAGCTAAGATTATGAGTCACTGGCACCCTGCTAGTTTCTGATTCTTGATTCAAATTCTTAAGAAAAAGAGCCCAACTGATCGCCCCAGGTTGCCAGCCTGACCTTGGATCAATTTGCTAGAGTGGAGTAGGCTAAGTGGGCCTGTCTTTGCACAGGGCATTAGGATAAGAAAAATTCCCAGAGAAGAAGTAAACTAGTGACAGAGACAAGAAACATGTCTGGTAAGGTAAAAACAAACAAACAAACAACAGCAACAAAACCAACCAACCAAAATAAGCTGTGACCAGGCATTTGTAGCCTAAAGATAGAATAACTCTATAATTGTCAAAGGAACTAGCTTCTTATGGGAACATCCTACTTAGGAGAAAGTTCTTTCTAATGTCAAATTAAAATGTTTCTTATAAATATTTAACCAGCTATGCTTTCTTGATCGACACAGAGACATACCATTCATCCTTTTCTGTGGAAGTCCTTCAACTACCTGAAGACAGTGGTGGACATCCACAGTCCCATCATTTCTTGAGGTTAAAGAGTCTTTCCTGCATTATTGTTAGTTGGAAACTTTTTGAGGGTCAGAGGAAAAAAATAGCACTACTCTAGCACCTGTAGACACTTCTATAATTGCACTCATCTCACTGTTTATTCATAATTTATTTGCCTCACTTACTAGATCCATCATTAACTTTTTGAGGCATTGGGTCCAAATAACTTTTGAACCTCCAGTATTTTGGTCCAATGCCAGGAACATAGTAGATATGGATGTATTAGTCAAAATAAGCTTTATTTTTAAATCCTGAGATTTATTTTAAAGTTCTAGACTTTATTTTGCAAACTGTATTTTGCTAATGATTATTTAGTCACAAGATAGAAGTGCTAACTTACAGACTGTCTACTGCACATAAATCCCATGCTTTTGTTACATCTCCCCTCTCCTTTAGTGCCAGGTGCCTTCTGAGCTGATGTGCACATGAATCAATCACACAGTGTGCCATGGCACACTGGAAGTTAGAAGAGCAGGGCCAATGGTTTTGAAATTATCTGGTCACTTTGGGTAGAGTGAGAAAAAGAAATGCAGTACCATTATTGACTTGTCCCACTGGGATGCTGAATAACAGTCATTGGTTTTAAAGCATAATTGACATTAAAACAAACAAACAAATCACCACAGTTCTGGTTTCTCAGACTTAGTGATCCATCTGTTTTGGGAGGAAAAGAATGGGGTTAGTCCATGTGACATCCACCACTGCAATCTTGTGACCCAGGTAATAAGATATAGCAATCCACTGTTTATTTAGAAAGATGAGGCAGCATAAGGTTTGACCGTTGGGCTAAAGAAGCAGGTGCACTGTTCAAACTCTAAACCAAAATGCATTATAAGGAAATGTTCATCCATATACATATGTGACGACTAGAAACTCTGATCCAAATGCAGCTGGCTGTTTTATGTTCTATAGACACAGTCGAGGGGACTCGGGAGAAATTAACACCAATGCCTTTAGTGATAGGATTCAGGGTGCTACTGCTGTCGGGCCTGCTTATTACAGCCTTCCATTGTTCCTTATCTGACCCAGATTTTGAGTCCCTACTCTGAACTTAATTTAAGGAGTGGTTCAGTGTAATGAGTTTCCAACTCTGTGTAGAAAACAAATTTGCATTTTTCCAACTGATTAATCTCTCTACTGATTAACTCAGCAAGGTCAAATTTTGGTCATTGATGCAGCTGATAGGCACAGCTTACATTTTCCAGTTTCAGAGTTGGGAGGACTACCTTGAAGCTCTTGTTTTCTTTGCAGAAGGACAAATTACGACAGTTCCAGGGAGCATGAAATGCTGGAGTGATCACACCTTTACCTGAGTGGCTTCCATTGTTCAAGGCTTTAGCAAAGGAAAAGGGCCCTTTCCTTCTCTCTATTCTTAGTCTCAATTACAGAGCTCTTTCATAAGAACTGCCCAATATGACCTGTGGCTGTCATATCAGTTTCACTGGGAGCATAGTATGAAGTAGTAAAATGAACGTTGGAAACCCTGGATTGGAACGTTAGATCCCCAGATCCACCATGTTCAAAGTTAGGTAACATTGAATTAATTCTGTGCCTTGATTTGCCCATCTATAAAATGAGTATGATAACAGTGTCATTAAGATCAAAAGAAGAAAGATGTGAAAATGTCTAGCTTAGTGTTTGGAACACAGTAAGCAATTAGCAAATGTTAATTGTCTTCCACTTTTGAAGCCCTAGGTCAGCTAGGTCAGCCATGATGGTGGATTAAGAAAGAAGCTTAGCACCATTTATGCTACTCCCATGTCTGAACTCTTCTCTGCAAATAACCAAATGATTTCTGCTCCTAGGCCTCACAGTTGGACAATCCTTTTGTACCTTTGTGCTGCATTCAAATCTTACATTCTCCTGGAAGCCTCACAGATACCAGGCCCAGAGACTGACTCTTCTTCTGAATCTCCCAACCAGTATTTCCCCAAGCATAGGACACACACACTACTGGTGGTATCTGGGTGACTTAGGGCAAAAGAAAATGTTTTGAGTTCACAAAGATGCATAGTATTCTCAGCTTTTAGCACATTAAGAATATTGAGTTGATCTTGAATAACATTGTTTTAGTTTTAGTGTATTTGGTTTTATATTTTCTACTTTCTGACAAATGATGTTGAGTTTCTATTTTTTGTAGTGACTTAAAGTTTCCTTTGACTGAGGGGTTATTCAAGAAAATGAACGATTCATTTATATAACACTATTGAGTAAATTGTAATGTGAAAATGGTAAATGGAAAACCACTTCAGATCATGTGAGTGAAATTTAAGAAATATAATTTGAACTGGCAGAATGTTTCAAGTGGTAGAGCATCTGCCTAGCAAGAGTGAGGCTCTGAGTTCAAATCCCAGTACCATAAAAAAAAAATGGTAGTCTGTTCTATCATCCAGGAGTGCATGCAAGGGGGCTGCTATCTTTTGTGTTCACAAATTGCTTCCTACTCTGAGTCCTGTTTTCCCTTCAAATGGACTGCTCACTTTTTCAGAAAAAAAAGTCTCTTTCTACTTCCTAACAATTCTAAGATTTATTTCACAAAACTAGTCATTACTTGATTAAAGAAGATCAATGTGTTTTTGATGTACCTTTTAAATTGGCATACACTTACAGAAGTATCCTGCAAAGAAAAATAGTTGTGTTGTAAATAATTAAAAATCACAATAAAAATAAGAAATGTAACTTATCTACTGATACTTTTCTTTCTTACAGGCATCTTTTAGTATTTGCTGGAAACAGAAATTACTTTAAGCTTAGAAATCATGGGGAAGGCTAAAACACATTCCTACTGGATATTAGATGAAAAATAAGTTCATCTTTGAGGCCCTACCCATAGGGACTGTTGACTCCGTCAATCAGGCCTGCGGTACAGCTGGAGAGAGAATTTTGATGTGGTGGCCCTTGTCAGTTTCTATTTGTCATAGGAATTATTCTCTACTTGACAATGGGGAGTAGTAGTACTTTGATTATTGGGAGATGCCAAAGAACATGAAAGAAATTCTTTGTTAAATGTGCATTGTCATGTACTCTCACACTTCAGAATGGCTCCTGCACCCTCTTCAGCAAATAGTTTTATTTGGTTAAAATTAAGCATCTGTCTGTCAGGAAGAATTACTGTTCATGAGTTATCTTACACTATCATACCACACTGGCAATATGGAAACAACCCACTCACCCTTAATGTAGTCAGTCTAGGAAGATTCCTAGAGAGCACCACTCCAAAGTTACAAGTAGGCAGCTCTTCTCCCTTCAATTTCTTTCAAAACTGATGCAGTTAGATCACTGACATGGATTCTTTAATCAAATCTAGCCTGTAAAATGATCAGATGGCTGATCAACGTTTTTGTCTTCTAACATTCAGATGTACTAAAAAAGCAATCATTCTTATGGTATGGTATATGCTTTTATAGGTTTAACATTATAACTTTTCTTTTTTCAAGGTGGTTAATCTCCATGTTATGTGCTGAGTAGAATAACAGAAAAACACTTTCACCGTGCTGCTCCTGCTTTGAACTAGCCATTTGGTGTGGCACAGCAGGAATAAAATCAGAGCAGCACTTATGGATTCCAACAACTTATGTTTAGCCTAGAAGAAGAAAAATCATGCTTTGAAGAATGAAATTTTACCATATATGAGATATGGATCTATATCTAGCTATTATATGGTATTTGATTTTCTTAACCTTTTGTTGTTTGATTCTTTATGTCTTGGGAAGGGGGCAACCAAAGGCTCATTTAGAATGAAATAAGACAGTGTTGCAATAATGATGCTAATTTGCAGGGAGTATCAATCAGGAATCTTTTATTTGCTAATGGCAAAACCCAGTTCAAACTAGCCTACACTTTTTTCTTATTTTTAATTTTTTTAGAAAGGGTGTACGCAAATGGCCCATAAAGTTTAGACTGCTAGCTAAAGATAACTAGACACAAGCACTGGGCTCTGTCTTCTCCCTGTCTGTATGTTGACCTCATTATTTCCCATTGCAAAAGATCTTGAAAAACTAGAGAATCTATTTCACCAGAAAGAAAAAAACTCTATCCAAGTTTGTGTCATGTGCCTATTTCTTGGGCAATCACTGTGGTCATGAGGCAGGATCATGTATATAGAGACATTTTACACTGGGAATACATACCAGAATTCTGGACGGGGACTGGATAGGGTTTAGTAGTTACCAAGCAATAGCAACGAGAAGAGATGGCTCGATCAAGACCTTGGAAAGTTAGACTATGACTTCAATTTACATCTACCTAAATGAATTGAGGAAGAAGGATGAAAATCAAGAGCAGGTTACAGATGATGAAGCTGAGCAAATTAAAAGAGGAAAAACTATCCTGAGAACATGTCTACTAAAATCTAATGTGTCGGTTAGATGAAGGCTATATTGCTATAAAAGAGAGATTCCTAAATGCAGATTAATGAGATAGACATTTGTCTCTTTTCTTGCTACTGTCTAGAATTGGACAAAGGTTCATATTTATTGAGTTACTTTGGTCTGTGAGTTCATCCCAGGACCCAAGTCACTTCTGTCTTGTTCTGCTATACCTTACTTATAGATTTACTTTTGCATTCTTGCTCATAGGAAGGGACAAAGGAGCTTGGGGGCAATAACCTGCTTGCAAAAGATATAAATTTTCAGGTTACACACATGGTTTCTGTCTTCACCTCATTGATCAAAATATAGTCACATGGCCATCCTTAGCTACAAGGAAGTTTGGGAAAGTGATATTTAAATAGGTATTCTTGTGTTCAGATAAAGTTCACAGAACTTCAATATCATATATTCTGGAAATCATATGTGAAAGTTGTCTTAAAACCACTCTAGCATCAGAGGTGGTGAAGGTGTATTTGGTGTTTATGATGTTTATTAAAATACATGTAGCAAGGTGAGCGTGGCCCCAGCCAATGGTAGATATGAGTTTATATCTCCCTGTTAATTTTCAAGCCTTGTTGACAGGACAAACACTCTTTACTTTGCTACTGAGGTTACATTTGTTTTGCTCTTTTTCCCCCTTGCATCTGTTAAAACAAAAGGTAGATTAGATCTATGGTATCATGATATTTTCCCAACTTAAGTGTGAGTAGTAAGGGTGAAGGGTGCAGAGAAACTTCCTCAGCTTAAAAGAAATGACATGTTTTATGGCATCTATAATGAATCCATTCGTACCATTAGCATTGTTTTGCTTCCCTTGTGTAAATTTCCCTATGCATTCCCTGGCAGTTTCCAGGAGTAGAAAATGCTGCTTTTCATAACATCTCTCCTGCCTTGGACTAAACCAGCCTTCTCTTCCTAGGTCTCCAAGCAACAGAATCTTAAAAATGAAATATTCATTTTCTGAAACCTAATTTAATTTCAACGATGACTGGGTTGCAGTGCTTATCAGATCACAGAATCTGAAAAATTCACTGAATTAACAATTCTCTCCTAGTGATGGGGTATTTTATTTTATTTATATATTTGTTTATTTTTGCTACACCTTGTTAAAATGTACACAGGCAATTTTAACCTTGGCTCGTCTGACAGTGATTTACTCATTTGTGATCTAGAAGTAATGAGAAACATTGCAGGCAATCATCTTGCTGTCAATAAATGAAATACATCATTATTTTTCTAAATCAGGGATTAGTGTTTCTCCCAAATGTAGCTTCTACCCTAAGTGAGAAATAAACTATTCTTTATTTTTGGAACAAATTCTGAAGTGTGGTAGTAAGGAATTCATCTTTCATAACTTCTGGGGCTGATGAGTCATTACTGACATGTAACATCCAATTAAAACAGTGACAAATGTAATTGTGTGTCATGCACTGTGGGGGTGATAAATTGCAACACATTCTAAAAGGCATGTTTTAGTAAATGCTATTTTGCTCAAAGACTGCAATTACAGCCTGCTTTGAACAGACTGCCTTTGTTTTAAACATGGGGTGATGGAGTTCTAAATAGACAGATCAGGTTAACAAAAGAGTTGGTTGAGTGGTTCAAGTTGTAGAGTGCCTGCCTAATAAGCATGAGGCCCTGAGTTCAAATCCCAGTACCGTAAAAAAAAAAATAGTTGACAGGTTAACAAAAAAGACATCTCAGAGCAGACATTAACCAGGCTAACTAGCAGTTGAAGTTTGACTATCACTGTCATTTCTTCCTGTAGCTGGATTTTGTTTAAATTTCTCAGAGTGTAGTTGTTCCTAAAGCATTTGATGTAGGTGACTCAATTTTTCTCTTGATGACTGGGGCCCTTTTGGCTAATATTTGCTCTTTGATCCTTACTGTAGGCCCTAAAACCAATATAGAAACTCAGAAATCATTTGATGAAGTTGGCTTGTGTTCAGTCAAATGGAAAGAGTTTGCATCCTTTAGGGACAATGTGGTTGAATTTTGAATTTATCAGATAATTTTTCTTCTCTTGATATAAACCTTTCCTTGCTAGCATTCATGTTTTATGAATGTGTCCTGCTGTTTTGTATGTTGGTCTGACATAAAACTTGATCATTCCTGACTTAATAAGGTGATTAAGATAAGTGCTGATAATATGGCCTATTTTTTTTTATTTTGCTTTGTCCATTAAACTAAGTTTGATGAATTTAAGAAATAGCTAATTCATTCTCAGGCAATTTTATGACTGATAAAATTTTCTTCATTTCTTTTTGCTGAGGGTTGTCATGCAGAAATATAATAATACATCTATAATAATAATGATAAGAAAGGATTACATTGATTGAGAACCTCTGATATGATGGAAGTGATGACAATTCCAGCATTTTGCAGATTGCATCAGTAGGCATTTAGTATTGTCACTGGTTTGTAGTGGTCCGTGGGCACAGTGGCATTGTAGTGGCCTAGGTCCTTTGGGTGCAGGGTTTAAAATTAGACCACTGTCCCAGCAGCAGGAAAAGGAGAATAAATAGTAGAGAAAGAGACTTACACTGTGAAAAGAGAGAGGTTTTACTAAAAGTGATAATACACCCTGAAGATATGCGGGGTGGGTAGTTTGAGAAACAAAAGATGACATGATGACATCCTAAAGGGCTACAGTAAACCTCAGGGTGTGAGACAGGCAGTTCTGGTAAGGACTAAATCCCCAAGCTCATATCCTGGTCCTTTGTTTGACGATGGAATGGGAAGATCTGTTACTGAGAATGCTTGGGTCTGCCCTTAACTCTTCCTAAATGGGCTAGGGTATGTGCTCATGTTGCTCAGCTGTGGGGCCCTTAAAGGAGTTGTTTGTTAATCATAACCCTGGGTACTTGCTACATTTGGAACATCTCAGATGTGGAGGTAAGGACCTGTTCTCTTCCACGCTCAAGTCTCGGTACTTGCCTACTCTAATGGTACCTGGACCCAAAGCTATTTCTCTATTCACAGATACAGGGTCTTTGTCTTTAAGGAGATTGCTATATAGTACAGGAGAAATAGAGGGCTATATAAAAATGCACAGGTTTTTTTTCTACAGCACAAATAGTTCTAACAATATTCAGATATGAGAAGAATAATTATTGAGTGCAATTTATATTTATCAATCAGATACCTATTTCAACAATACGAGGAATATTTTTGTTTTCAGCTCTCCTGGATATATTAATCACATGCATTACTGTAACAAATACCTGAGATAAATTAACTCATAAAGAGAGAAGGTTCATTTTGGCATACAGTTTTGGAGGTTTTAGTCCATGACCGATTGGCCCTGTGGCTTTGGGCTTTTGATGGTGGGAGTGTGTGGCAAAAGAGGTCCCCTCACCTCCTGGTTGGTTGGATGTGAAAAAAGGAAAGAGAAAAAGATCACCATCTCACACACTCTTCAAGGGCATGCCCCCAATTAGGTCACACCTGTTAGAGATGTCTACCTGTTTCTGACAGCACCAAACTGAGGACCAGTCCTTTAACACATGGTGTTTGGAGGACATTCAAGATGAGAAGACCAACTTTCTTGTTAAGAACAACTAGAAAAGATGAATCAAGTTCATAAAGATATCTTTTTTGAAGGGATTAGAAAGATACCAAGGTAGGAGGATTTCAAGGGCCATGTACCTGGAGAGAGAGAAGAGGTGCAGAGAAATGAGTCCAATAGTCTAAGCCACTTTCCTAAGTCAAACCTACAGAAATTGTCTACACAATTTCTCCCTTAATGGGTTCCTGTTTTTCCTTATTTGAAGACTGCATAGACCTCTCCCCTATAACACACTTGCCAACCCTTCCTCCAGGATCTGCCCTTAGTTTCATTCTGGCCAATAAGGCTATAAATAATAAGAGTCAAATTTGAGATAACCTGGGCAGGGAAGTACCAGGTCCTGATAAAGCAGAAGAGGGCTAGTCTGGAAAGGAGATGCAAGGCTTAGTCAACATCCAGAAGAGTGCTGAAAACAGCAGAAACCAAAATACAAGCCTGGAACTATATTCTGAGGGTGCTGGATCCAAGAAAAACTCTTACATTCAGTACAGCAGAGTTTATAGATTTGAGAATACTTTGCCAAGGTACAGAGTTTAACATCCTGGCAAGGACCTGAGAAGATAGCACAAACACATTGTTAGGGTAACTTCTACAAGGATGGAAAGAGTAATGACCTACACTGAATGAAGTAGAAATGCCAGTGCAGCCAGAAATGCCAATAAAAAACCACTATGCAAGGCTCCAAGAATTGAGTGTGTTAGGTGTGTGCAAAGCTGGAACACCTGTCTGTGATGCTAAGGTAAGTCCTTACCAAATAAGTCAGATTGCAACCTCCACTCCAGTCCACCCCATGTACCACTCAGATTTACTTCTTCATATGGGTTGAACTTCCCTAATCTGAAAACTCAAAATATTAAGTGCTCCAAAATCTCAAATTTTTTTCAGTGTTGATACAACTTTACTAGTGGAAAATTTCACAGCATGCAACTTTGTTTCATGTGCACAATTACTTAAAACGTATAAAATTACCTTCAGGCTATGTATATAATGCATATATGAAAAATAAGTGAATTTTGTGTTTAGACTTTAGTCCAGCCCCAAGATATCATTATGTATGAGCAAGAAAATAAATCTGAAATTCTAGATACTTCTGTTTTGAGGCATTTCAGATAAGGAATACTGAATCCAGATGCCTTCTGGGAACTCCCATGGGCCTCTTCTCCAAGGCAAACTTAAAAGATCTACACCTCCTGTGACTTGCATCTGGCCTCAGGGATACGATGAATCTCCTCATCTCCCTTTCTCCTCCCATTCTGGGATCCCCTTGCCCTTAGCTACCACCTCTGCTGGATTCAGTGGCTTACCTGGTGGTGCAATACAGATTCTTACTACTGAGCAGTCTGAGCTCCTGGTCACCATCCCCTTCCCAAGCCATGGTCATTGCACTTGTGGATTTACTGGAGAAACTTGCCAACGGAGACTGACAGGCACCAAAGTGGATTGTTGGGGTACCAAGCATATACCTTCCTTCCATCACTGTGTAACCATGGCTGTACTTCTTCCTGAGATTTAAGTAGACAAAGATTTCTTCAAGGGCCATGGAAAACATTAAGAAGAATAGTTACATATGTATATATTCATATGTATTATACAAAATTAAGGACTTTTTGTAGCTCCAAAGACAACTTTATGGGAGCAAAGAAACAAGCAGTGGGATAATTAATTTTCCACACACATATCTGATAAATATTTAGAATATGCAAAGAAATTCTATAGATCACATAGAGGAAAATTTAAGTCAATAGAAAATAGGCAAAAGATTGGGACTTTTCACCAAAGAGAGTATCCAAATGAACAAAAAGAAGATGCATGCCCTTGTGACATTAGTTTTCCCAAAAGAAATGCAAGTTAAAACCATAATGGATATTACTGCTATCAGAAAAGTCTGAATTATAGATGACTGAAAACACCAAGGATGGGTGTAAATACGGAATGACTAAAGTTTCACAAACTGGAAAAGCTTGAAGATATAAAGTTAATATAAATAACTTGCTCTATTAAAGCTGAACACACAAACACTCTACACATTAAACAGAAATGCATACATATGCATTCCAAAGAATTGTACAAAAATGTTCATAATAGCAGCATTTTTTTTTTTTGCTGGTACTGGGGTACCACCAGATACTGGGGTACTTGGGACCTTGCATTTGCCAGGCAAGTGATCTGCAACTTGAGAAACACTTTTTTGCTTTTAGTTATTTTTCAGGTAGGGTCTCTCATTTTTGCCAGGGAGTGGTCTCAGACCGTGATCCTCCTATCTATGTCCTCTTATATAGCTGGGACCATAGGTGTGTAATACTATACCTGACTTATTTATTGAGATGGGGTCTTGCTAACTTTTTGTGCAGACTAGCCTCAACCTGTGATCCTAGTGATGTCTGCCTCCCAAGTAACTGAGATTACAGGCATGGTGAATTACCTCTCCCAGACTCTAGCAGTATTTTTTTTTTTTGCTGTACCAGTGCTTGAACTCAGGGCCTACACCTTGGGCCACTCCACCAGCCCTTTTAGTGTTAGGAATTTTTGAGATAGGATCTCGTGGAACTGTTTGCCTGAGCTGGCTTTGAACTGAGATCCTCTTGATCTCTGCTTCCTGAGTAACTAGAATTATAGGCGTGAGCCACTGGCACCTAGCAGTATTTTTCATAGTAAGAAAATTGTAACTAACATTAGAACAAAGAAATAGATTACAGTATAATAAATCATTCCTTCTTTCTTTTTCGTTCCTTCCTTCCTTACTCGTTTTAGTGTAAGATCAACTCAGTATCAGGGAGCAGAGCAGGAATCTTGTCTCTTGTTTACTGCTGTATACCCTGCACTACATCAGTGCCTGGCACATAGTAGAAACTCATTAAAAATCTGCTGAATGAGTGAAAAAAGATGTCAAGAGTCTGCATGATAAAAAGACAAAGGTTTTCCATGAGCATAAGTTAAACTTACTCCAACACAGTGACATTAATATTTTATTGCCATGCATAGCATCTGTTCTTGAATTAATACTGAAATTCTGGGCACTGTGGCACAAGCCTATAATCCTAGCACTCTGGAGGCAGCGGCAGGAGGATTAGGAGTTTGAAGCCACCTGAGCTACAAAGTGAAACCCTACCTAAAAGAAAAATTAAAAAATCAAAAAGAAGGACTGAGGGTGTGGATGATGTGGTAGAGCCCTTGCTTATTAAGCATGAGGTCCTAAGTTCAATCACCAGAACTGACAAAGAAATTAGAACAGAAACTATAACTTTGTTACTGTGACTGTTACTGAAGTTCTCTGCCTCCTAGCACCTATTTTCTCCACCAAAACAGCAATCTTTTACACAGTATAGCTGTACTTTTCATAATGATAATTTCTCTGGGATGCAACTGCACATTAAAGGGGACAAGAATTAATGAAATGAGATGGCAAAGTGGAAGGACTAGATTACAAACACTACAAAAAGTCGCAGGGGGGTGAGATCCTCTGAGCAGAACTTTACCAAGGAAGATGGAGTCTGAATTGCCATGAAATATGAGGAGAATGTGAGGAGGGACCAGGTGTTCAGGTTAAGGAAGCAACGTAGAAACACAAAGGCGCGGCCTATGTTCACCCCCATCTGGCTGGAGCCCTGGGTAACCTAATAGGATGGAGGGAGGAGGAGGAAATGTGGCTCAAGAGCCCAACACATTACAGCACCTGGGGCAGCCTCCAGGTCCATTCTCAGAACCCCATTCATTGTCGTGGTTGATGGTTATAAATAACCTTGGCCACACCATTCCTGATGAGTCAGCCATAGGATTTGTTGGGATGCTGATGACAATGCTAGAGGTGGTATGTGTATATGCATGTGTGCACACAGCATCACAGCAGAGTTTGTTCACTTCTTTATGTTTAGTTTTGGTGGTACAGGGGTTTGAACTCAGGGTCTCATGCTTGCTAGGCAGGTGCTTAATCACTTGAGTCTCACCCTAGCCCCTTTTTGCTTTAGTTATTTTTCAGATAGTGTCTTGGGTTTTTTGTCTCGGAACACACTCCTTCTTCATATGCCTCTTGCATAGCTGGGAGTACAGCTAGCACACACGGTTTATTTGTTGAGATAGAGTTTTGTTAACTTTTTCCCTGGGCTGGAGATCTCTACCTCCCCAGTAGCTGGGATTACATGCATCCATCACCATGCCTGGCCAGTATTTACTTCTTTAAATCACTAAATTTGTACTTTTTAGAAGCAGTGCTACAAATCTTTCTATGTTCATTATATAATAACTGAATGTCCATTGTGAACTAAAGACTGGAGACAGAATGACAAAAAAGACTCATAGCATAAACGGAAAGCTAAAACGCTTTCTCTCACTGTCTAGTAGGAAACATCTCTATAAACAATTACTGTTCGTGGGATAGGTATGGTGTCCGAATGATATTTGAGCTAAAATAAAGGGAGAGAGAAGTTGAAATCAGTTCAGAAGATGACTAGGTGCAAAGAAAGCTGACTTGGCCTTTGGTATTCCTGGGACGTGTGATTTGGCTGTTTTCAGCCAATTTTGAACAAATCAAAAAGCAAAAAATGAGGGACAAGCAAGAGTTACAAATGAAAGCTCATGGGTTGGATTCAGACGGGGAAAAAATGGCTGATTTGGCTTAGAAAGTTAAAAAAAGATAGAATAAAAATGATTCACTATAATGTAAAAGTGGGAATATTATGCAAAGATTTAGATGAATGGTTTCTCTTGAGACTTCAGAAGACCTGAGAACATCTGATCTTTGTTTTTTCAGATCAACAAGTGGATTATACTCTGGCTTGTTGTAGTCCTTACCCAGCCCTTTTGTGCAATTGTTCTCCCCTGCTGGTTCCTGTGATGATTCAACTTGATCCCTATTTAAGGGACTGGTGGAGTCAAAGACCAGCTGAGGGGTCTGTAGTATATGACAGAGTAATAAAAATCTGTGCTTTTGGGTTATATCAAAATGCTGTGTATCTATCAGGGAAGACCACTGATGTGTGGTCACATGCCAAAGTATTAAAAGAGTTTAATGTGAATTTGTACAGTCACTGATTAAGTAAGGTATAACCTTAAAGAGTAGAATCATAGTTGGACTTTGTGGTTCAAATCTGCAATCCTATCTACTTGGGAGGCAGAGACTAGGATGATCACAGTTCAAGATCAGCCCAGGCAAACAGTTCATGAGACCCTATCTCAATAAATGGTGCCATGGTGGCACAAAGGAAGCATAAATGGAAGTGCAGTCCAGGCAAGCAAGGGCATAAAGTAAGACCCTATCTCAAAAATAACCAACACAAAGAGGCCTGGAGACGTGGCTCAAGTGGTAGAACACCTGCCTAGCAAGCACAAGGCCCTGAGTTTAACCCCCCAGTACTGCCAAAAAAAGTGGAATTATTAGCAGCATTTTCGTCCTCAACATACTTTATTATTCCAGAATGGTTTTGAGAATCAAATATAATAGCAAATATGAAGCTGTTCTGTAAAGTGGAAGTGGTTTACAAATCCAAGATGAATGCAATAAAACTTCCATAATGACAGAATACATTTGACCATGTGAAATCTGGGGAAGAGAATAGCATCTGAGGAAGCCCTCTAAATTATAATAAATAATACATTGTCCTAGGGAGACAGGGGAGGGAGGCTTCGGACAGTGTTCTAGGGCTACCTTCAACATCAAGGGCCATTCTTTGAGTGAATATATTAGTTTCCAACGTGGGTGATGAACCTGAGCCACATCTCAGGCATTCTTAACTTCCTGTTTACAAGACTCTTCATAAATTCAAGTCTTTCTTGAGCCTGTCAAATGGAAAAGAAAATAAGAGATAAAAAAATCTAGGAAAGTTAGCAGGCATAAGCAGTACAGTGGATGAAAGCAGATTAGGAACCCAGCAGCAGTTGTATCTTTCCTTGACTCCCCATCCAGCAAGTGGATGTGGTATACAGTTAATGTGCAGGCTGGTTATTTTCACTTCCTCCCCAGAATCTTGGCTTCTTAAATGGCAGCTGTCAGTGTCATTAGTATAAGAACTCATGAAAACATTAATGGGGTCTCTTTACTGTCAGTAAAAAGGGGAGCATGCCTTTCACTGGAAAAAAGGGGCAGAAAAGAAACAAGTGAGCAGGAGAACAATTTTCTTCTCTGAGCATACTTTCCAGAAGTTTCATCTTTTCAGCAATTTGTTTTGATGACATCATGGCAGTTGAGATGAGGATAAAAGGATGTCAAAGAGCAGTGTGAAAGCAAAACAGAAGAAAATCCAGGTGTTGAGTCTTTTAATATACTTGTCATCCAACAGAGCAGCCCCCAATCTCCTCCCAAGCTCAATTTCCCTAATTGAAATCTTTCCTGGAGTAGGGAAAATTAGTTTAGTTAACTAGGATGAGGGCTTTTGGAGTAAGTAATTTTTCCCTCCTTCCGAGAGCAAATTTAGTAAAGAACTGAAGCCGAATATCCCAATACAGGGGATCTCAATCATGGCCATCCAACAGAATCACTTGAGAAACTTTTTAAAAAATATCCACACCCAGCCTCTCTCTTCTAACAACTAATGCAATTTCTGGAGGTGGAGTTCAGGCATTGAGATATTGGAGAAGTTCTCTAGGTGATTTTAATGAGCAGTCCATGTGGCCTGTGAGATTTAGGTCAGTTTCTGAAGTCCCAGGTGACATTGTAGGGGGTTCAGAGGTGTCAATGTCAGCTCAGTGGTCAGCAATCTTTTACAAACAGGACAGTGGAACAACAAACGGACCCTGAGGAGAAAACTGCTCTCTGCTTTCTCCGACCTCCCCAGCCTCCTCCTTCATTCTGGGCTCTAGTGAACACCTACCATTTTTCTGGGTCAGCCCCCATCCATGGTACTTCTAGAAGCCGCATCTAGGGCTCCTTTGCCTAACCAGACTTACTGTGGTCTCCGCTTTGCAGCCATGAAGGTCAGAGGACCCACTCAGGGCTCTGAAAGGGACCCCAACCTAGCCAATCAGAAGAGGAACCCGCTTTGCCCAGAGTGATTGGGCCAGGATCAGGCACATGACTGGATCCCAGCCAATGAGGGCATGTTTCTTGGACCATTGAGGGCTGCAATGCTTTAGAGATGCTGCCTGTAACCAGAACATCATTGTCCAATGGGTTCTGTGATGGAGGAGACAGAAGGCTGCTGGAGAAAGCCATGTTCAAGGTTGAAGCCACCCCTGCATTTCTGGGTTATGGAAATCCTGGAACTTCCTTCTTGCTTGAACTTTTGTGCATTGGTGTCACTTACAGCTCTGCCTCCTGATGGACTTCTTCCCTCTGTCCTTTGGGAAATGTCAGCAAGTCCCCTGTGTGGGCAGCTGTGGTTGCACTGAAGAGAGCAGATACTCAGGGGTCCCTCTCTATGAACACCCTGCCAGGTGCAACCCTCCCATACCCAGGCATAGTAGGATGCTGTTCACTGTTATGTTTCCTTTTATTTAACTCTATCGTTATGTGATATATTCACTTTTATTGAAGTCTGATACTTGATATATATATATATATATATATATATATATATATGTCAGATTTTATATATATCATTTATTTACTTTTTGAATATAATGTATTCATTTTCTTTTCACAACATCTGCAGAAGGTTGCCACTGTTATTTTGTGCATTTTGCATTTCATATGCATATGTGAAAACCAAGGTACAGAGGCGTAAGTAATTTGCTCACAGTCACATAGTCATGAAGTTGCAGACATAGGGTTCCAACTCTGGAATTTGTATTCCAGGGCCTAGGTTCTACAGCACAATGCTGTATCCTTGGCTTCAACAACTCCACTTGTTCAACCAGAGCTAAGTCCTTTATGGCAGAAGAGAAGAAAAGGCTGCAGGATCCATGATTTCAGGTGGATGCCAATGGCAAGTCACTTTTTCAGGTAAGTGTGTAGCCACTCTTTCCTCTTCTTAACTGGAATGTTTGCGCTGTTGGACTTGGGCTTAGCTGTATAAATTTGGGTTGATTTGCAGGGGCAGCTCCAAGGGGTGAGGGGCCAAGTAACTCAGGGATCAAGTTTGTGACTTCAGTCCAGGTATGGATTTAGTACCTGATCAGTGAAACTATGAAGGGTGCTTTGTTAATAAAAGGAAGAATTTAGGAACATTTTCCTTTTTTAGATTTAACGTGCAAGCACATTTGATTCTGTGGCATTTTTATTTCTAACTAGAGCTCTGAATTGCAACCTAATTAACACTATTGCCTCCAAATTGGAGCTTTCCATTCTGAGGGAATGGGGAGCCCTTAGAGAGTGCTTCCTCTGTTGCTCCCCACTTGCTGTACACTGATTTCAGGCTGTTCAACTTGTCCTTCCTTGCCCAAATAGCCCAGTAGAACAAAGAGGGTATAATTTTACTTTTGGACACACCTTGCATTTTGCTCCTTTTTACTTCTTCTTGGTAAGGTTGAAAAACAAAGCATTTCAATGTGGCTATTTTCTCTTGTGGTTGGAGGCCAGCCCTGAAATTTCAAAGAAACCTCCTTTGTTCAAGATTGAAGAAAACAATCACTGCACAGCAAACATTGATATGACTTTTAATGGCCATTTACCTGATTAATATCCTTTCATGCTACAAGGCAGCGTGAGACACAGTGCTTTAATGAAAGCCAACAACAAAGCGTGGACCAGGTGTGTTACTAAGAAACAATCTCTTGTGTGATTTAATTAGTCAAAGCATTGCATGGAGCAATTATAAGTAAGCTTACAGAAGTGGCAGCAGTGTGGGGCCCTCTGCTATAAATTGGTTCTTTTAAAGAAAGACATCATGATTTTAATAACTGTACATCTCAAGTGAAAGAAGAACCCCTCTTTAATTAGGAGAAAGAAGGGAAAAATACCATGTTAATCACAATTTTTAGATCATCCTCTAGTTCCCCTAATCTCTTACTGGGAAAAAATAAGAGCAATTTACAACAGTTTCTAGGAGGACTTGAAAACAATTGCTCCTGTTATGTTTTCTTGTTTTGTTTCTTTTTTCCCTGAACTCCTCACTCGATATTATCTTGGAATTGGCATTTCAATGGTGTGGGAACTTTGGAGAAAACCTGGAATAATCTCACCTGGTCAGGCTGAATGCAGGACATAAAAGTTGGCTTTACCGTATTGTTACATAAAAAGAACTGGAATTGTGATGGTTTGATGGGGCTTTTTTTTTAATCCTCATGTCTTAGTTTAATGACTTGTCAACTTGCCACAGAAAGATTGAGTGGCAAAATGCTTGTTACTTAAGATAAAGATAGATCTCTTGTGGGATGGAGGAGCTTTAGAATAGACAGAGTCTTATCAGGGAAAGTCTGCCTAACCCAGCTAGGATTTGTGACTGACTTCTACATTTCAATTCTCTTTACGTCTACTGAAATTAAGGAGACAAGTGTTCAATGTAGAGGGAAATAAAGACTTGAGAACCAAAATTGAAACTTCCCTTTTCCACCCTCCTCCTGTGATGCCAGCTTCCTTGGTTGGAAGTCTGGGATAAATTTGTGTACACAAAGGACCTGAATTTCCTTAAAATATGAGAAGTTGAACATCATCTATCCTCAGAGAGTCTTTCATCTCTGGGATCACTGGGCAACACTGGGTGGAATCACTTTGAATCTTTTTACTATGTAGCTAGCTCTTAGCATATAAGGTGATGTCTAGGATTTGAACTCTCTACCCTGGGTTTTTTTTTTTTTTTGCCAGTGATGAGTTAGACAAAGTTGTCAGTCTCAGGGGTTTGTAAACCATGGCCTGCCTGAGGCCTGTTTCTATAAAGAATGTTTTATTGGCCTGCAGCCACACCCATTCCTTCCCATATTATTGATCTTGTGCTACGGTGGCCAAATTGAGTGATTTCCACAGACACCATCTGTCCCAGAAAGTCTAAAATGTTTACTATTTAGTCCTGTATGGCTGACCCTTATAAGTTGTCAGAGACGACTTCTGATGAACGATTGTGGCTAATATAGCCTATTAGTTGAGAATGACCCTAGAGGGACCCTATTCACCTATTTCTCAGTGCCCAAGAGGCTCAGGCTGAGAAGGACTTGAATGAGAAGGGTCAGTCCATCTCAGCACAGTGAGCTGTCATCCTCAGCTGGAGGTAGAATTTCTGATGCAATTTGAGTCCGTTTGGAAGAGTCCAGGAAGCGTCTCTTTGCTTTGGGGAAAATTGTGGACTAAAAAATCAATGAGTGGATAAGTCTCTGCACAAAAGCCATAGCTTTAAGCTCTTCTTATTGATAAAATGCATATACCTTGCATATATAATCTTATCTTTTGTATAACTTTTTAATTTCAAAAGAAATACATGAATTTATTTACTAAAGATAGTTTAACAGTAAAGATAAGGCTGGTGGCTAATGGTGCTATCCAAAATACCCAACCATAGTTTGGCAGGAGTACAGACTGACCAGTCAAGTGGATTCCAGCCTCAGACAATGAGTGCTGCCTAATGATCGGCTTGGTGCAATGTGTACTCTGCAAATGACACTTTTGACCCCCCACTCCTCACTTCCATCCATTTCATTCCTTTCCTCTTTGTTCTTGGCTTGGCCTACAACTTTCTGGAGAGTGTTATATGCTTTTGTTAAACACCCTGTCTCCTCCCCTCTCCCCACCAGTGAATTTGGAGTATTCAGGAGACAGTTTTATATAAATTGCATCATAATGTAATCACTTACATTATTCTAAAATTTGTTCCTTTTGTGTAGATCTTTTAGTACTAATACAGATAAGGCTACCTAATTCCTTTTAGCTAAGCTGCTGCATGGGATGACACAACATAGAGGAGTGTAAAAATCTGTTAGTGCAATTTTTTAAATGAATGCAGATGTTGATATTAATAAAACATTAGTTCATTTAAAGTGTTGCTAAATTAACTATTTTAACATAGGGAAGCGAAAAACAGCAGTTATCATGGTGATCTGAGAAATACTCCCTGTTAAAAAGAAGGACAGAAAATAAACGACAAAGAAGAAGGTGAGTGTATTTACATATTAGCTTGGTTGGGGATAAAAGTCTTTGAAAGGATCCAAAAAGCAAACCTAGAGACTGAGCGTCATTGCCTTTATGGATTAAACCAGGTGACAGGGATAAGTAGGAGACGATTTTTTTGTAGATTAAGACTTTCAAATTTTATCATGTGTTTAAGAGGGTAAAAATATAATTCTAACAAAAGCAGAAGGAAGTGTCTTGGGTGGCTGATGCTGAAATTTTCTGGTCAGGCTTGTGACGGCTAACAATTGTTCTCATATCAGACCAAATAATTGAGTACTTAAATTACTAGCAACAACCTCAAGGGAGATCTGGAGCTTTTCTGAAATAAACTGAAAATACTTTCCTGAAAAAATTAAACCTAAAATATAGATCCACTAAATTAAGATCATTTCATTGAAACTTAAACAAATAATCCCCAGAGGACCCAACCCAGCAAACAGCAGCTGCTGCTCCTAAGGTCCCCTCCCTTTCCCAGCCTGTGTTTGACCTTTGGGTCCCAGAGGTCATCTGCTCAGATTCACCTCCTCTAACCCATCCAGCCTGTAAGTGGCAGGAGATGGAGTAGCAGCTGTTTCTGAGAGACAGTGGTCCCAGATGCTAAGGCTAGGACCTAAGAGATCAGACCTACCTCCTTCCCAAGGCAGGGTTGAGAGAGAAAATTTCCTAGCTGGAATAGAAGATTTTAAATGGATTTCTATCAAAGGGAATTTATCTAGAGCCACAGCTAGATTCCTCTTTCTATTATCTTGTATAATAACAAATATTTATTGAGCACTTACTATGTGCCAGGTAGCTTATTTATTCATTTGTTTGTTGTTTGTTTGTTTTTGGTGATACTGGGCTTTGAACTTAGGGCCTTGCACTAGGCAGGCACTCTAACACTTGACCCACAACCCCAGCCTCCCAGGCAGCTTATTAAAGGTTGATTGTTGAATTATTTTTGCGATGTATACTGGCATTGTACTGATTTTACTGATGAAGAAGCTCAAAGTAGTTAAAAATCGACTGGCCAGCTAATTGTACCTTTCCTTCTATCCCAAAGGGTTGTTCTCACATTTAGTTGACAGAATCAACATTTCCTGTACTGGGAGCTGCTGAATGTGATTGTTAACCTATGAATGACTGACTTTAAGCAGGAGTATCATTCTGTCAGGACCAAGAAATGCACTCAGGGCTTTCTCTGTGTTGGGAACTAGAAAGAGTTGCTCTGCATAAGGACAGGCTGCGTGTACAGCAGTGTGCCTATAAGATTGGTCCCATTGTAAAATGGTACTGAAAAGTTCCCATTACTTAGTGATGCTATTATGCTACGTTGTAACATATTGCTTAGGTGTTCAGGTAGTGATGGTATAAGCCAAACTTTGTGTATCAGACATGTGCAAAGCATTATACTTGATAATGTTGGTGAGTGACTATGATACTGGATTGTGTATTTCTATACCATGCTTTTTATCATTACTTTAGAGTGTGACACAACTCATGCAAACAAAGTTTGCTGTACCACATACGCTATGCCACACCACCAGTTTCATACATCTCATGTTTACTATGTCTATTAATTGCATCAAGAGGCCATGTCAGTGATTGACTCACACCATCTAGGCTTGTACACTCTATGGTGTACAAGTTGTTAGACAAAATTGTCTAACAACTAATTTCTTAGCACATGTCCCTGTCATTAAGTAACACATGACTATAAAATAATATCTAATATATAAGATGTGTAGTTACTGAGTTTAGTCATAGTTTTCTTCTTCTTCTTCTTCTTCTTCTTCTTCTTCTTCTTCTTCTTCTTCTTCTTCTTCTTCTTCTCCTTCTCCTCCTCCTCCTCCTCCTCCTCCTCCTCCTTCTCCTTTCTTCCTCTTCTTTTCTTCTTCTTCTTCTTTTCGTGGTACTGGGGCTTGAACTCAGGGTCTTTATCTTGAGCCACTCCACTAGCCCTTTTTGTGATGGGTATTTTTGAGATAAGATCTCATGGACTATTTCCTGGCTGGCTTCAAACTGTGATCCTTCTGATCTCACCTCCCAAGTAGCTAGGATTATAGGTGTGAGCCACCAGCACCTGGCTCACAGTTCTCTTCTTTAGGGCACATGGAAGGTTTGAATTTCTGTGCCTTCACCAGCTTCATAAGAACATGTTACTTGCTTTGCCCAGTGAAATGCAAGACAGGCTGACACGTGGTACATTCAGAAAGAAGGACGTGACTGCTGGCTCTGAGTCTCCAGCCCTCTCTTCCTTGGTCTTGACAACTGTAGTGTGTACGCTGTTGTAGATGTACTTGATTCACAACATGGCAGACAGCAGCCTGGGAGAACCATCTAGACCCGCAGTGGACTTCGTGTGAGAATTAGACATTTATTGTTCTAAGCTCATAAGATCTTACAGCTTGTTTGTTACTTCAGGATGATTATTGACCTTTCCTGATACACAAATAAGCACAATTAAGATGATGAAATTAAAAAAGTAAACACCAGTATGTTCTATGGGGAAAATAAGTAATATCAATACGTGCTATGAATAGTGCTTCTTAAAGTTATCTGTGTTGTTCACAGACTTATTTGGAGATCTGGTGAAAGCCATCAACAGCTGTCCATACATAAAAGGCAGAAAGTCACATATACACAATATTTCACTTTCTATCTAAGCCTGGTACATGGACTTCTAGAAGTCTGTCTAGGCCACTGGTTCATCTCAGGAGGAAGAACTGGTTTTCATCTTCAATGACAGCTGCTATATGAAGTGTTGGCTTGATCCTTTGCCAGTACAGTTCAGGTGGATCCGGGCAGGTGGGGGTCCTTTGAGAGAGTTTCTTAGAGGAGTTGTTTAGGTTAAACCTTAAAGAAGAGGCAGAAGAAAGTGGGAACCAGATGTTAGGCAGAGGTCATTAGGGCAGGAAGTGGCAGAGAATGTCATTAAACTTAGGGCAATCTTGTTCTAGATCCTACCATTTAAACTTCCAAATAAGGGCAAAGCAAGATGATACCTAACTCTGACAGACCCCAAGGTCTCTTTGGAGACCTTGAAAGAGGTTGCAAACTCTGACTTCCTCAGTGTCCTCGGGGAGTCACATGAGCCAGGTAAGGACGATAGGAAGTGGAGTGGACTGTGGTGAACTGGGGACTATGTGGCTGCTGTTCATCTCTTTACACCTGCCATGAGGGAGTGTGAATTCAGCACCCCAGAATTCCAATTTTTCAAGGGAAGATGTAAATCTGGTGAGTGTTGGTGAACTATTCTTATTTTTATCAAAAACAGGCAAACTCAGAGCAGGTGACAACCAGAGTCACAATGTGCAATGAGGGTCCTAAGTAGGTCCACCCAGAGGAAGGGACACCTTTTTCTAATCTATACATAGGTGCAGAGGTCACTTCCAGCCTGTAGGCCTCCATTTTGAAGCCTCTGGCTTGGGAGCAGCTTGCTTCTCTTCCCAGCAGGCCTTTCTGTAAGCTAGCAGGAGCAACTTCAGAGGCACTCCCAGTTCCAGGCGACCGGACTTTTCACCTGTGTTTGAAGCTCTGGTTCCCTTATGGCGGGCATTCATGCTTGCAGACGGCAGGGAGGTATAGGAGGGCATTTTGAATTCTGGCTGCTGGGTACTTTTAAACAGGCAATTCTTATCTGGTGCCTGTTTTCATGAACTGCTGTGTTCCTGGAGTTTTCAGGAGGCTATGCAAATCTAATCCCATAATTCTTTTCCACCCAAAGGATGGAAGCAGAGCAACAGCAGGGTAAGATTGTGCAGTATGAATACTCTCTGCACTGCACACACAATACTAGTAATTTGGAGAGAAGCAAGTGTCTAAGCTATCATTAAAGGCACTGATGTATTTCTCTAATCACACACCAGTTATTCAATCCATGAACCGCTCTTTGGTGGAGTTTTCTGTTTACCTCCCCTTTTCATGGATTGTCCAACTTTCCAGGCAACAAAAATGGGTAGAAAGATGTTTGAAGTTTATTCACTCCAGCAACAAGTATCCATTCTCCCTGCATGGACTCTAAGAGATGTAATCAAACCCAGCTTTCAGAGCGAATGGTAAACCCTGAGCACGGCCACATGGGAAAGAGGATGGGGTTCTCTGGGCCAGAGAGTGATTATGGTTGTAGATCTGTCCCATGATACTTATGGCAGTGAGTATTAATGGTCCTCTGCCAGCTGGTCTCATGGACAGAACAAAATTCTCACAGAGTAAAGGGGCCAGTGGATTAGAAATAATTCCGGCATTGCGAGAACATAGAGGCCACAGTCTGCTGTGTACACGGAGCACACAGGAAAGAAATGTGAGGAGTTAATACCCCTATTTTCATGAAAACCTTCCTAGCACATTATTGCTAAGGACTTTTCTTTCTTTCTTGATCTTTTTCTTTTTGTTCTTCATCATTTTTCTATTATTACATTCAGCCATTGCAGTATTAATGCTGTCCTCTATGGGAGTTATTTTGAGTTCTGTTGTGCTTGAAGGGAACCAGTCTCCAAAAAAAGAAAAGTTAAAAAAAAAGGTTACAAAACTAATGTGCCTCTTTAGCTTCTGAATTTTTTCCCACTTCTGCACTTGCATTAAATCAGGAGAAAGAAGGAAATTGAATACCTTGTTCATTGTTGTTAGGGAAATTGCTCTATGACAGGTAGGGGTGTGTGTGGGGGGGGAGACAATAAGAATCAGTCCTGATAGCCGGGATCCAGAATTTAAAAGACATTAACAATTTAGCAGTTCTTACCTTTCTGTATTAGAAGCTTTCTGAAGAACTTGATTCCATAGGCCTTGGATATGGTTGAGACCTCTGTAGATTTTTAAATGTTCAAAGGCAATTTCAATATCTAGTCAAAGAAGGAAATGTATGGTTATTATATGGAAAGATAATTGAATTAAGGAAGGAGTAAAAGTGTAATCAGACTAAGAAGCAATTTTATTAGAGTCGAGATGGGAGTTTTTTAATATTACAGTGAGAACTTGAATTTAAAGAATTTCCCTTCCACTGGCATTGCTATCAGTTTTGGTTATGTTAGGGCACCTGGTGTTGTACTCTGTTCAGTGAGGGGTTCATGGGGTGGATTGTAGGTGGGTCCATGCTTTCTCACCTCATTTAATAAAATGGATTGGGATTCCCTTGAGCACTTGTAACACACACACACACACACACACACACACACACACACACACACACACACATTGTGGTGGTTAATTTTGTGCTGACATAACTAGGTAAAGAGATTCTCAAATAGCTGGTAAAACATTATTTCTGCGTGTGCCTGTCAGGGTGCTTCAGGAAAGCATTATCATTTGAATTAGCAGACTGAGTAAAGATTGCCTCTCACTAGTGTCAGTGGGCACCGTCTGATTTGTTGAGGGCCCAAATAGAACAAAAAGGCACAGGAAAGGTGAATTCTCCTTTGATTCTTCAGCTGGGGCTTCTATCTTCTGGCCTCAGACACCTAAGCTTGGGACTCTGGAACTTACAGAGAGGCCGGGTTTGTAAGCATTTGCCTATTGCACTGGTCATAAACAAATTGATATAATATGTGAATATTAGACAACTAGACTTCAAAACAGGAAATAATACCAGACATAAGAGAGGCATTTCATATTAATAGGGCCAATTTATTAAGAAGATATAACATCCTGAATGTATATGTATCTAATAAGAGTATATCAAGCTATATGCAATGAGAATACACAGAATGAAAGGGAGAAATGGATCAATCCACAGTCAAGAGTTGAAAGCCTCAACACGCTTTCTCAGTACCTGATAGAAAAGTAGACAAACTAGAAGAGGTATACATGATTTGAATAGCGCTACCTGACAAGGACATCATGAGAAAAGAAAAGTGCAGATTGCAGTCCCTATTTAAATAGACTCAAAAATTCTTAAGATAATATTAGCAATTAGTATAGCCATATATAAAATCATAGTGCATGATGACCAAATGGGCTTAATTCCAGGAATACAAGGTTGTTTTAACATCCAGCAACCAACATTTACAGAGAAAAGAGAAAAAATATAAGATGATCTCTCAGGTACATAAAAAGCATTTGACAAAATCCAACAATCATTTATGATTACATAAAAAGAAACACTTCTGAGCAAATTGGGACCAAAAGAATTTCCATGATCCAACATAAGGATCTCTGAAAAAGATGTTACTATTTATAATGGTGAAATATTGAAAATATTCATCTTATAACTGATAACAGGAAAGTATTTCTCTAAGCCATTTCTCTTTAACGTTGTACTGAAGTTCAATGCGGCAAAGCATTGAGAATGACCAAATAATACTATTCACAATGACATATTTGTATATATAAAATAGTCTAAAAATTACTAGATCTAGTAAGGAAGGTCTTTGTTTGAAAAAGTCAACTGACAAAATGCAATTGCATATTTATATATCAGGAACAAACAAATGGAAATAAAAACTTAAAAATTCATATTGGCATAAAACCTAACATGTATCTAGAAACCAATTTAACAAAAAATGTCAAAAGACTTCTATACTTAAATCTGTAAAATATCATGAAGGAAAAAGCAAACCTAAATAAATGGGTTTGCTGTACTCATGTTTGGTAAACTTAATATTGTAAAGATGTCAAATTTCACCAAAATTAATTGATAGAGATGTAATGTAATTCCAATTACAAATCCATCATATTTTCTTTTGATAGAAATATGTAAGCTGCCACTGAAATTTATATACAAATGCAAAGAGCCTAAAATAAACAAAATAATATTTTAAAGGGACAAAGTTGGGAGACTTATACTACCTGATTTTAAGACTTACTATAAGTCTCTGGTAGCCAAGACAGTGTAGTACTGATTGATATGAAGACAGACAAATAAATCAATGAAACTAAAAAGAAAGCCCAACACACACACACACACACACACACACACACACACACACACACACACACACACAGAGCTGATTTTGAAGAAAACACCAATGTTTTTCAATGGAAATAAATGATGCTAGATTATTCAATACCTGCATAGGTTAAAAAATGAACTTCAACCCACAGAACTTAACTAGAAATAGACTTCAAATCAACAGATAAAAGTTGAAACTCTATAACTCTTAGATGAAAAAATAGGTGAATATTTGTGACCTGGCATAGAGAACAGTTTTGTAGATAGAATGCAAAATTCAAAAACCATGAAAGAAAAAGAATGAACTTAACTTTATCAAAGTAAAAATTTCTGCCATCAATCATCACCATTCTAGAAATGGAAAGCTAAACCACAGAATGGGGAAAATAGTCACAATATTGTTTTTGCCAAGTGTTCCATACATAACCATAAAACACACAGGCAGAATATATAAAGAGTGCCAACAAGTAGACAAGAAAAAGACCCAATGTAAAACAGACAAAGGTTAGGCAAATCCCCAGCAAAGATATATCAATGACCAGTAGGGTCATGAATAAATATTCAACATTATAAATCTGCTAGAAGGTTTATATTAAAACCATAATAAGAAGCATTATATGCTCACAAAAAATCTATAAAATTAAAAGAAAGCCAATGCTAGAGGATGACTCATAGGTGAAAGTATAAAATTATACAATCATTTTGGAGTACAAGCAGTCCTGATGAAATTTACCATATACCGAGCCCTGTGATCCAACAAATCAACTTCTACTTATTTGCCTGAAAGAAACTCAAGTATATTTCTGCAAAATGACTTGGTCAAGAATGTTCATTGTGACTTTACTCAAAATAGTTAAAAATCCAAAACAACTTGTATGTCCACTTACAAGAAGACAGATAAACAAATTGAGATAAATCCATGCAGATGAATAGCACACAGCAAAAAAAAAAAGAATAAATGATTTATTCACACATCAATGCAAAAGTTTCAAAAACATTATGATGACTGAATCAAATGAGATATAAAATATTTCATACTCTATATGATTCCCTTCATCTGACATTAAATGACAGAACCAGTGTATGAGGCTAGAAATCAGACTGTTACTTGCTCTGATGGGAAGAGGGGTAAAACTGGACAGAGATAAAAGGGCACTTTCAGGGTGATGACATTTCCCTGTACCTTGACTGAGGCACTGCTCAAATGATTACAAAGCTCCTTAAAGTGTACATACGGGATCTGTGCATTTTACTGCACGTGATGACATCCAAGATAGGGATGCAGAGACACTACCACGTTCCCTGCACTGTGCTCTGCCCCGGGGAGAGGATGGTGAGCAAACACAGGTGTGGCTTCATGGAGCAAGAGACGAGAGGAGGAAAAGCCATCCATGGCAAAAGGATGCATTGAAAATTTGAAAAATAGAGATGTGTGAAAAGGTTCAGCAGAGAGAGAATACAGTAGTTGGAACAACAAAGCTAAAACTAGATGTGCAAACTATGCTGCCTTCTTCAATTTCCAGTCATCTTGGCTTTCTCCCATCTGGTAGTAGGAAGTTCCTTTCCATCACTGTTGGGGTTGCCTCCTCCTTTCTGGTCACTGTGGACCCACGATACTTCTACTGGACCCAGATAACTTAATGAAAGACTCCATGTTCCAGGCTTTCATGGCTGTTTCTGACCATGGTTCATGTTTGTCACATAAATGTGTCCTTGAAGGCCACAGGCCTCACAGGGATTCTCTTGAAACCATACTTGTAGGCATTGGCATCTCTTTAGGGGCTGAAAGCAGAGCAGGTCTCCATGACTGGTAGGATTTCTTACTCTCTTCTCTCTCCTCCCCTCTCATCTCCTCCTGGTTAACTAAAATTTCTCTTCAGTGGCACTCTGTGGCTTTGCCATGGAAGGTCACTTTGGCTTTTTGTTTTGCAAAAGTTGGTAAGGCCAGGAAAAAGAAAAAGCTGAGCTATAGGTCTGAAACATGAGAAAGACAGACAGATGAATATGTGTGCATTTAACAAAAACATCTCAATATTATTCTGCCCAAGATTATATACTAGATCAAATGGCTTGGTGAAGGATAGCAGGAAATGAGGAAATGAGGGTTGAATTAGATTTGTGGAAGAAGAGTAGAATTAACTAGGTAAGGCAAGGGATAAGGGAGGAATGCTTCAGGAAGTAGGACACCACATATGCAAAGGCCCTGTGGTGAGGAGGAGCATGATTCATTCAAGTAGCTGAAAGGAGGCCAGGAAAGTCTTGTGCACTGGGCAAAATTGATGGACTTGGAAAGGCAAAGATTTCCATCTTTGTCTTAGGGTATTAATAGGAAGCTGGAGAAGGATCCCAACCCCCTTCCTTTTCTCCTCCAAATATGTTTGGCTAGAGTAATTATGAAAGACAAGGCTGGCCCTCAGTTCTACCCATTGCTGGGACTATTTCTAAGTCATGTCAGGAAGCCCTGGCACCATATTGCTATTGGCCTTATAGATTCAGAAGGGCCTCTGTCCTCGGAGAAGGATGTCCCCACACAAATGGGTAATGCACTCTGACCAACTCTTGCTACTGCATATTTCAGCAGCTTGGAATGTGGGATCATTTTCCTGTTTGATTCAAAGCAGTTAGGTGAAATGGCTAGAGAAGGAAAATTAATTTAGGTTATAAATGAGAATGCTAACCATATGATAGGTTCCTATAAAGGAAGACCAACATTTATGTGCTGTAATGTGCAATTTGAACTTACAGAGAAATGAATTATGTACTGAAGTAACGAGGAAGCAGCAAAGTTACACGAATACTCTAGGGCTGGCTCTTTGTACAATGGTGTTTTAACGTCGGTGCGTGTCTGTGCGTAATTTCCATATGCTTTGTAGGGATCATGTTATATCTAAAGACAGGAAGAGATTGATGTCCATGGAGGAAAACTACTCTATTAAACCCACTAACTTCTGAGTTCTGGCATAGAAAGGTTGTGAAAGGCGAGTGTTTCTTGGCTTGAATGTGGTCTTGTGCCGTAATTCTAAGTGCGAACTTGTGGAAATATTGAGTGCATTTGTTAAGAGAACAAAATGTAGGGTGGAAACTTATTTACTTAACCTTATCTTGTCAGTAGTAAGGATGGGGCTCTGTGAAGAAAAGAAGGAGGGGTCTTTCTTAAAAAGAAGCTGGAAGTGGAAATAAAATAGAGTGATGTTCTTAAAACACTGAATAGATTCTGTTTTATGTTATGTTTCCTTTTAGCACCTTCAAGTGCACCAGAAGCACATATTTACATATCAGTTGCAAATCAGGTACTTATTCTGAAAATCCTTTTATTAGGCAATTGTTGGAACTGGGAATGACAGTGTGCTCCTGAAAGGAACCCAGAAAGCTGCGTTTCTTTCCATTTAGTCTAAACCATCTTGTCCTAAAGCAGGACAAGGGTCTTCCTTTCCCACACAGTCTTGCCACTGAAGCTTTGGTTGAAGGGGCTGGGGGGAGTTCTGACCTAGCATCACTGGCTGATGGATGCTTATGACCAAAGGAATCCAGAAGGCCCAGCTGCTGGCCAGCAGGAACAGCATCACCCCTGTGATGCCCAGGCCTGGGCACTGTGTTCTGATTCTGCCAATGACCTTCAAAGGAGGCTGACTCAGCCCCACTGCCCCACCATGGACATTTGGTGTCTGGATTTTATAATCTCCAAATTGTTCAACTTTGAAATTTTACTGGTCTCTGATGAGCTCCAGTTCTTTGTTAATAAATTGATGACTCCAAACTTTTAGGTTTGGCTTTGCCTAACCCCAGCTGCTCATCAGACTTCACAGAGGACTGGGGAGGGTCAAGGGAAGTCTTTATATACTCCCCTCTTTAAGGTGGCATCTTGTATCTCCTTCCTTTTACCTAAGGCTTGCTCACCTCCCCACTCCCCCAGCCTCATAATTCTCTGGTTTGGGACAGCCTGCAAGGCTCTTTTGTCCTTCCCTCTTTGCTCACCATGTCTCCTTGGCCCAGAGAGAATTCTTGCCCTTGTTTTGTGATTTGAACACTGTATTGTGCATCAGCAACAGGTAGGGATGGCATTGTCCAGGCCAGGACGTGTGGTGTTTCAGAGAACTGGGCTCTGCTCCCAACTCTTCCTACTGGCAGATGTCCTCTGTAATTGCTATGGACTTGAAAGCCCAGTTTGCCTCCTTGCTGCGTGACCTTGGGCACATTAGTAACTTCTCTGTGTCTCAGTGCTTTCATTTTGAAAATGAAGTAACAATAGTAACACCCATTGGGTTGTAAGGATGCATGGGCAAATATTCAGTGTTTAGAACTCTACCTGGAATGAAGGAAGCCTTTGATTAATGTGCTCATATGATATCATTATATCATTTATTTTTAAAAAGATGCTACATATGCAATTTTACATCTTGCCTTTTCACTGAAAATATATTTTGAACATTTTTCATACCACTCACTTCACATCAACAAATGATTAATCTGCTGACTGTATTATATTTTAAGCACTGTTTTAAATAACTATAGGATGCTTCATTATGAAGCTGAGCTTGAATTTATCAGCGCTTATTAGATGAATTGTTTCCAATTTTGTGTTAGACACAGTGCAGCAGGCCAGGCACCATGGCTCACATCTGGAATCTCAGCTACTCAGGAGGTGGAGGTAGAGGGATCTTGATTAAAGACCAGCCCAGGCAAAAAGGTTGGTAAGACCCTATCTCTGTAAAAATGAGCTTGGCATGGGGATGCATAATCTCAATTATGTGGGATGTGGAGGTAGGAGGATTGGGGTTTCAGGCAAGGCTGGGCAAAAGTGTGAGATCCTATCTGAAAAACAAATTTAAAGCAAAAAAATGGGGGTGTAGCTGAAACGGTTAGAGCACCTGCCTAGCAAGTATGAGACCTTGAGTTCAAACTCCACGATTGCCAAAAGAAAAAGAAAGGAAAAGCAGGGAAGAGAAGGGGAGGGGAGGGGTAGGAGGGAAAAAGAAAGAAAGAGAGGAGGAGAAGGAAAGGGAACAGAGGAGACGGAACAGGAAGGGAGGGGAGGGGAAGGGAAGGGAAAAGAAAACAAAGGAAAGGAAAGAAAAGCAATAATTATATTAACCCAAGCATCTTAATCCAAGCCTACATCTTTCTACATGCTCTTAGCATTGATGGATCAACAGATTACCATATTTTTAAGACTCCTAAATTGCTAAATTGACTTCCAGATTATATTCCCATTAGTAGGTAAGAGAATCTTTTCTTTTTTGGTCTTGTTTTGTTTTATTTTGCATTCATTCCTTTGGGAACCCACAGGTTCATGTTCCCATACATGGCTGACTCTCCTGCATACTTGACCAGTTAGTAGATACCATGCCAAATACTGATTTTCATGACTGTTCTATCACAGTGTAGTCATGGGGTTTCAGAAAAGTGGCTCCTAGATTAGCTAACAGCTTTAGAAAGGCCTTGAGAATCTAGCTAAAAACTGTAAACTGCTCTTAACAGAGATTCTTACATTTGTGTGCTTATTAGAGTCTCCAAGGGGAACTTTAAAAATACACCAATGCTTGGTCCTGACTCAGTGGGTCTGGACAGGCCAGGCATTGAAATGATTTGCAAAACTCTCCAGATGATTCACTGTGTATTCTGGGTTGAAGCTATTAGCGAATGGAATGGGATTCCTTCAATTACAGGTGAGATTACCTGGCGCATCCCATCAGTCTCCTTACGGCTGGTAGAAGTGTCATCTCAGTCAATTGTCTTTCTTTATGAATATAAAAAGAACATTTCAAAGACTCAGCAATATCTGGAAGCTCAGGCAAGATACAGTGTTGAAACTCACTTTTCTCTTTCTGTTATGCTGTAGAGTGTGTCCTCACACATTAATCTTGCCATGAAGCCATCAATCATTTCTCTTTGATCAGCCTCTCCTCCAAGATACTAAATATCTCTCTTTTTAGGCGATTCTGCCTAATATTGTGTTTCATAAATTGAGAGGGGTGTAAATGTCGTTGGTTCTATTTTGTTACAACCTCAGCCCTGGTCATGTTTATTGGAAGTGTGAATTCTTGATGGAGCTCACTGAACCAGAGACTTGACTCTTCTGGAATTTCACAAGCCGTGGGAAACCTCCTAAGTAATGACTCTCAATGTAAAATGAGGATGTCACTTGATAAAATACCTGGCAATTACATGTTCCTGAGTTCCACATATTTATTCAACAAGAAATACAAAGAACCAATCTTCCTATAGAAGGACATTTAGCCATACTTTGCAACTTAAGAAATCAAATGAATAGTTTTATTTGTTGGATTAATACGGGCGTAAAGGAACAGATACGCTCACAAGTTTGGTGAAAGTGGAAGTTAGGAAAGCCATTTTTTAGAGTAATATAGCCATAATTATTAAAACTAAATAGGAAGATCTCCTTTGACCCAGAACTTCCATACTTAGGAATTTATAATACGGATATTCTTGTAAATATATCCCAAAGCATATGTAAAAGGTTGTTCATTTGAGCATTGAGCATAATACCATACTTTAGTGACAACATGCATGTCTGTCGGTAGAGCACTGGCTATGTGAAAAAGGCTACGCTGAAAACACTGTCTTAGAGGGGTATGTGTGGTCAAGGAACCAAGTCAAGCCATCAAACTACAGGGTGTTCTCTAGGGTTACACTTGCATAAACTTAAAAATAACTTTAAAAAAACCTGGGGTTTTATGTCCTTTTTATCTGGAAGAATAAACAGGAAATAGATAGTGGTAGCTATCTTTGAAATGTAAAAGATTAGCAAAGAAAAGAGCCTATACTTTTAAATTTTGTACCTCTGTATACTTTTATATTTTAAACCTCATTCATGTATTATTTCTCTTAAAACAAACAATTGCGAGACCACTGATAAAAGAAGACTGAGACAGTTTCAGAAAATACTTTATAAGCACTTTTCGAGGGGTTGACTGAGAGGAATACTGCATTTTGTTTTAGGTGGCCTGCACAGTGTACCTTGTGAATTAATTGCTCTTCAAAGCACATGTTTCAAAAGTGCATCCACACGAATTTGAATATTCATCTCCATATCTTTTAAAAATAACTACTTTCTTTAAAGAAAAGTTATTCTTCTATCGCGTCAAGATGTCTAGTGACTTGGGAATGGGAGATGAGGATTAGCAAGCATGTTTTTCTGCCCTCTTCTTTGGTCTCCTGCCCGAGTTAGATGTAGGGGAAATATCCAGCTGAGTAGTTTAGCATCAGTGTCTTTCTCATAGTTTTCTCTGTTTTTGTTTTGGGGGAACCTGGGGCTTGAACTCATGACTTTACGTTTGCAAAGCAGGCACTCTACTGCTTGAGCCACACCTCCAGCCCCTCATAGTTTTAATTATCATCTGAAACACAGATATTCAGACACCTGCAGAAAGATCCCTATTTGCATGTCTGGTTGAATCTGGAAACATGTTATGGCAAAGAAACCCATCAGCTGAGCTCCTCATCTCTCCCCCGGCCTTATTCCTTCCCACACCACGACTTCACATCAGTGTTCCTCACACCTGTGTTTTATTTCCACCCCTAGAACCACCCTCTTGGCCTTGTGTTAACCCATTCCTGAATGAGGGAATGGGAAGTTTTGCTGTTTCCTATTAATCCATCCTGAAAAATTTACTAGAATCATTTTCCTAAAATGATTTTCTCCTGGTCTCTCTGTTTCTACATCAACGGAGCTTGTTTATGAGGCTGAGCTCACAGCCTGAAGCTTATTTTCACCCAAGCTCATCCTACACAGAGGAATTTTTTTTTCGATTGAGCCCTACACATATACAAACATACACGCGTGTGCACACACAGATTATAGGATCCAGTCCTCATTAATAAACCCAATCTCATGGGCTCACTGACCGTATCTAAATGGTGTGTTGTAAATTTACACTAACACACAGAGTATAGAAAGACATAGAGGCCCAGTTACCTAAAAGTGACAGTTTGAATCAGAAGACTGAAATGCCAAAAGAGGGTATGTTTAAATCATTTCCTTCCCTTTTTTGATTAAGGATGAGATGTCGTCAAGCAGATTAAGGATGAGGTCACACCTATGACCCCCACTACTTGTGACACAGAGATCAGGAGGATTGCAGTTTTGAGGCCAGCCTGAACAAAAAATTAGCAAGACCCATCACAACCAACAAGATGGATATGATGGTGCACATCTGTAATCCCATCAACATAGGAGGCCATAGGTAGGAGGTTCTTTGTCTGAGGCTGGCCCTGGGGAAAAGCAATACCCTACTTGAAAAAAAAAAAAAGAAAAAACTAAAGCAAAAATGGGCTGGGGGCAATACTCAAGTGGTGGAGCACCTGCTTAGCAAGTTTAAGGCCCTGAGTTCAAACCTTAGTACTGCCAAAAAAAAGGAGATTAATTTAGCTACAAAACATACAGCAGTTAGGATTTCTTTGTCTAACTGCAGAGTGATACACAAACATGCTATCTTGTTATACAGGAATGTTCTCAACAGGTTCTTTAAGGGGAGTAACACTGCTTTTTTCTTTGGAGTTCCCCAGTACCATGTGTGCTTCTGAGAATGGTTGCCAGGACTTCCCGTTTTAGAACCCAGACCTTGCAGGGAGGGTGCAAATTTGCAAAATCCTGGGCCAGGGACAGAGTTATTGCAGCTCATGAGGCTGTGTTCCTTTCCCCACAGAGTGCACACAGCGAAGTAGTCTTTAGGAATGAGGCCAGTACTCCACTGCTACCTGGGAAGGCCATCATCTTTGGAGTCAAGATCAATGGCCACTGGTGTTAGGGAAGAAGGTAACATTTCTTAACCAGAGAATGAAGAGATTAGATTGGGGTCTAGACACCAACCACTGGTGTCCAAAAGCTACTTTCAGTATTACAAAAGCCTAATAGAAGTTGTGCACTTTGGGCTGGGCTGTAGCTCTATGGTGGAGTGCTTGTCTTCTGTACACAGTGCCCTGGGTAAGACCCCAACTGGTGAATAAAAAGCTGTATACTTGGCCTCAGAAGCACTCCACAGTGGCTGTTCCCGAGAAACGTAGTGTTAAAATTGTTCCATACATGGAGCTGTGGAGGGAAATTAATAAAAGGTGAAGCCATTGTGTTGTGGTCTCTATGTCTGTCCTGGGCTCCCTTGACCTTTTTTGTTTAGGTTTGATTTTGGCAGTAGAGGGGTTGGAACTCACACTTGCTAGGTAGGCGCTCTACCACTTGAGCCATGCCCCCAGCCCACCCTTGACATTTTTAAATGCAGCTCAGCTAGTCCATGAACTTGACAGTCCAGGCAGGATCCTCTCATTCCATTTGCTCTTTTGTTTCTTAGGAGCCTAAACACAGTCTTACCATTTGGGCTGTGCCTCCATTTTGGGCAAACATCTTGACCTGAGTTTAACAGCGTCATCCACCTGTCTCAAATCTGCAGGATTCTATGTTTAAACCTAACAGATTGTAAGCTTAGATTTGTCTCCAGTAGTTTATGTTTGTTTTTATTTCCTAGGTGTCTTTCTCTGTTCTATATATGTGTTTTCTTGCATTGTTCTCTGAAGCTATCATACTTTTCTCTAGATATTTTTCAGATTCAACTTTATCAGTGTGGAAGCTGGGGAGTCCACCTGTTTCTTCTTTTAGATACAGATATATACCTGGCTATCAAGTACCATGGATGCAACTATCTCTAGGACAGCCACATCAGGCTGTGCTTCTTATAGCCTCCCATATGATTGCTTCTAGTAATGTGAAGAGTGCACATTGGCAAATAAAATACAATTAGTATTTAGTAATCAAAAGTGTACTGTAAGGAACCAGCTATGTCTCCCTCCTCAAAATGATAAGGAAAACCTTTTATGTTGTGAAGTCTTTACAGTTAGCTGCATGAGTACTAAATGTTGCTTTTAATTAAACAATAAAGAATGTAACACCCTTTATGGTATCATTATAAATTTTGATGTGGTACAACAATTTGATTCTTTAAAAATTAATTGCTGAGGAGTATGTTTAAGTAGTATTGATTATGTTGGGTTCCTCATGTTGATCTCTGATACTTAACCCAACATTTAAAATATCTTTTTTTCCATTATATGTTGTGATGCAAGAATAAAAGCAAACTACAAAACAAATAGGCACTTGAATTCTAATAGCAATAAGCAATAAATGTCAGGCATCTGGAAATTATGGGTGCAATTTCATCAGAGTACACTTTGTTCTTCTATTATGCCTGCATGCATTTTGCTACAGGCAAAATCTATTACAGATAACAGTTAAGAACCTTCCTAATCTACACAGGTAGTCATGGCATAATGCTAAATGTTGGAAAATGTAATATTGCAGGGGAAATTGACACTTGTAGAAAATAATGTGGTCCTATTTAGAACCACAGATGCTAATAATTTCTTTAAGATCATGGTGCAGGGGATGTTTCTGTGATGGGTGACCCAGATGAAGGACACAGTGCTGGCAATGAATCCTGTTCTGCTGGCTGGTATGTGTGTGTGTGTATAGGTAGATGCTTATCTGTAAATTGAAGGGTGGGGTTTGTGCTTAATGATTGACAACAAAATTGTAATTACAAAGTCAGATCACACGTGAGAAGCCTGGGTTTTTCCACTGCCCTTGGGTACACTGGAGAGGAACATTTTTATTCTGGGGCCATTTAAGTCCCCTCCGGAGAAAAATGAGCACATAGTGACCCTGGATAGTTGTTTGCAGAATTTACCAACTGAGTATTCAGGAAATTGACTCCTAGTTATTAACTTGGAGAAACTGTTTTTCTGCCCTTAACTCCAACAGAACCTGCAACCTCTAGGCCTCAGAAAATTAGAATGAGCACTTGTAAATATGGAATCTGCCATTTGCTTTATTTCACTCAGCTTTACTTTTTACATCCATGCAATATACAAATATTACTCTGTATTGTTGTGCAACCAATCACCCCAAAACTTAGCAGCTTAAAACAGCAGATATTTAGGATCTCACAGTCTCTGTGGGTCAGGAATTAGGGAGCAGCTTACAGAGGTGTCTCTGGCTTGTGGCTGCCCAGGAGGTCACAGTCAAGATGGCAGCTAAGACTGCAGCTGAAAAAAAAACTTGATGTCAACTGGAATGAAGCATCCTCTTCCTAAGGTGTTGCTATTGTAAAGGTGTCTTGAGAGGACTGGCAAGATACCATATGGGTCTCTCCATATGGCTGCTTGAGTGTCCCCACAACATGGCAGCTGGATTCTCCAAGAGCAATTTGTCCAAGAGAGAGGAAGGAGGTCACTGTGTCTTTTATGACCTAAGCTGAGAAGTCATACATGGCTCCTTCCCTCATATTTTAGTTGTTAGAACCAAGTTACTGGGTTCTCTTATTGAAGGCAAGAACTAAAGTCCACCCTTTGAAGGGAGGAGTACTAAGGAATTTGCAGACATATTTAAACCACCACATCCCTTGAATGGGGCACACCAGCATTGACTCCCGGCACAGTCCTCTTTTCCATGCCTGCTTGTGTGACGGCTTGTGTGAAAAGTCCTTTGCTTCTCAAGCTGACATTCTTTCTTCTCTCAACTCCAGGCCACTAGGCATTGCACCACTTTAAGAATGTTGTCTTTGATTGCTATAAATCATTATTTCATGCATTTATTTATTTTCTCTCCAATAAAATGTTAAGTGTCTGTAACTATTTTCTTTAGAGACCATTCCACATTAGGCAAATAGCTAGTGCTCAATAAATAATCACAGGAAGCTGTTGAGTGCAGTGGGTGAGGGTTATGAAGGCCTAGGCCAAATTCTGACTCCACTGTTATAAAACCTTGGGAAAGCTGTTATACAGGGATACTATTAGAAGTGGGTCACTTGAGTAGTCACAAGCCTGCTGTGAAGATGTAATAAGTTAGTGCATATTGAGAATATAGGAAGGCATATGAAAACTGTAGGTATTATCATTGCATTGCTATCATGGTTTATGATTATTTTGCCTGTCCACAGGTCACTCTTTGTTTTGTTGAATAAATTGATTTGGATTCTTGTCTTCCCAATTTCCTATGTGACATGAACACATTCATCGTTCTCTGAACCTCAGTTTCCTGAAATAAAGGGGGTAGACAACATGAGTTCTAGACCTTTCTATGGTGAGATTTTCTTCTACAGGTATAAGTGAAAAGAGATGAGAATTGTTCTTAATTGGGGCACTTTCTGCAGCACACAACATACTAACTCTTACAGAGAAGTATAAGACTGGGTGTGGGAGACTAACACAGCTGTATCAGGCTTGTCTGTAAGGGAAGACAAAGACTAATATTTATTGAATACTTAGGTGCCAGGATCTCTACATCTGCTATACCATTAAATATTTACAATGATCCCTCTATGCTTTCCTTTCCTCTCTCTCACCCATCCAGCCCATCCACCACCCACGCTCCCCACTGAAGATAAAGGCCTCAGGTCACATGGCTGAGACACAGCAGTGGGGGATTTAAATCCAGTTCCATCTGACTCCAATCTCAGGTCTTTTCTATGACCCTGGCTGCCCATTGGAGGAGAGTATGACTTCTTGAGTAAATGATGTAGCTTCAGCTTATCCTCTGTGCATGGCAACAGTAATATTCAGGTATCTCAGGAGGGCCACAGTAGGGTCATTTGTATAACTGGATAGTCCCAGTTGGATTAAATTGAAGAAAATTATCTGGAGGTTCCTACAGTCCCTTTTAAAATCTAATAGCCAATTACCAGTGGTTTGCCTTTGTGATTTTGTGTTAACAGGGTCAAATTCTTTGAGGTAAAAATTCTAGGGCTCATGCTAGAGTTTTTGAGAGTCTGTATAGGAAGATTGTTTTGTTTGTTGTTGTTACTATTTGGTCTTTGTGTTTATTTTCCTTTGCCCTGGTCCCTTGAAACGTGAGAAATTTGGCCTTGTGTGGCAAAGCAGGGAGGTGGGGTGCACCCTGTGGGGTTTAAGTCATTGACTACCACCTCTCCGCACATGCTTGGTAACCATTCCTTCCCGCAGTATGGTCAGAGAGGGTCCTGCTCAAAGCCTAGGCCACCAGTGGATGAAACAGCTTCCTCACTTCAGGAGGGAGTGGGGAGTCTAATCAGCCAAGTGCTGCAAAGTGGAGCTTTGTCAAGGATGCCTGTTGCTTTCTAGCAGATGACTGGGTGGGAGGAGGACTTAATTCTTCTCCCTGTGGGTGTGATGTGAGGTCATAGGGAGAAGAGGACAGACCATCAGAACCCATACTTATAAGGATGGAGGTGACCCAGTGGCAGGAGTGAGGGACATAAAAGTGGAACAGATAGCAAAGAGCAGAGAGATTAGCTACAGTGCTCAGGAAGAGTCCTGGAGACTTAAAGACAGCCTCTCCTTCCACAGCTGGCCATTCTCCAACATGGGGATATTCATGTCAACATTGGTCCCCACTGAACTGAGATGTCTTTTTTTTTGGTGGTACTGTGGTTTGAACTCTATACCTTGAGCCATGCCACCAGCCCTTTTTTGTGATGGGTTTTTTCAAGATAGGGTCTCACAAACTATTTGCCTGGACTGGCTTTGAACCATGATCCTCCTGATCTCTGCCTCCTGAGTAGCTAGGATTATAGGAGTGAACCACTGGCATGTCTTTAAAGAAGTCTGGTTTCCAAGGGACAGAAACCAGGATTCAACGGTCACAATTCTACACCCCCTGTTGGCTTTACAAACCATTCACACAAGCAGCTAGGGACCCCTCTAATACCACCTTCAGTAGGCATCACTCCCCTGCTTAAAACCCTCCTATCAAGGTCTTAATCTGTTTACAAAGAAAACTAAATATTTGTTTACTACAAAACACTAGAAATCTTAATTGTGTGTATGGTTTTGAACTGTAATGCTAGACTTCTGTTCCCAGGAGTAATTAAGGTACATCGTTATTGTAGGTTAAAAGGGTACGACATATTTTCCTTGAACTAAATGCCTCATTCCAAGGCAAGTCTAAACTAAATTAGCCTAATTGTAGCATGTAGTATCTTGGTCTCTTAGAAATTTGCTTCTTCTATTTTACTTTTTGAATACTTCTTCTTTTGAAATAAGGTTCAGATAACTTGTTTATTAAAAAGGAAATAAATAGAATGAAGACAGTTTTTAAAACAATCATATATACACAAAGCTGAAGTTTACAATGATTCCCTATCATACTTATAGAAAAATCCAAATTTCTTACCACAACAGTATGTTTTTAGTGATTTGGTCATATCCCATCCTCAGCCTCCTGTCCTCAGTTGCCCTTTACTCATCCCTATCCAGATAGATTGCTCTACTTTCTGTCCCTTCAAAATGCTACCTCGGCTCTCTTCTCAGGGCCTGCACATTTACAGTCCCTTCTGGCTGGAAAGTTGTTCTGCAAAATATACTGTCAAGGCTCCTCCTTGTCTTGGGGATCTCAGGCCTCTGTAGTCACATTGAGGTGTCCCTGGCTGTGCCATGTTGTATGATTGTGTAATAAGTAGAACCAATGGTGGTTGTCTCATTCATTTATTAATTTACTGGTTTATTATCTGATTCCTGAAATGTGAGCTCCAGGAGAGCAGGGAGAGCAGCAAGCCTGGCTTGCTTACTCATTCATAGGCTTTCATATCCCCAGGGCTGGACCAGTACCTGGCATGAACAGGTATTTGCTGGAGAAATGAAGCAATCCTGGCTCTGCCATTCGCCATCTGTGTGACCTTGGGCAAGCTACTGTATTTTATGTTACATTAGGTTACCAAATCTACTTGTTCTGGTGATGAATGATGTATGCATGGTGCCAGATTCACAGAACATGTTTAATAATTAGAACAGTTTTTTTTTCCCCTAAAGGGAAAAAAAATTGAGAGCTGTGTGAGTGTTTGTGAGCACATGTAGCAGGCATGGAATACACACAAGCTCATTGAATAAAATGTTCAATTGCAGAGCAGATCTTCAACTCGGGCCCCCTGATTTCTAGTTTGGGGCTTGTTGCATCTTTGGTAATTCTTAACATCAGTGGGTCTGTGGGCTGGGTTAGTGGCATGGGATTTATGGGGGCAGAGCGTGATGGCTTTCTGGAGCTGCTGCTTCTAGACGCAGTTCTGTCGCAGCCAGCGGAGTCATCAAGGAAGTCACATTATGCCTATGGGCCTGTCTCTGATCTGTGAAAAGGAGACCATAATCCTGGCTTTCCTTCTTTTGAAAGATGTAGTTTATCACCTGCTCTGCATTAAGCTTGGAGACAGATCTACCCCCATGTTGCTTTGCTGTAGTTGTAGAGAAATACTGCACCCCAAGTACTGCACAAGGCTTTATCCACAAAGTGAGGCCAGAGTAGAGCAATCTAAATTTAGAGCTGGGTACTCTTTGTCATCAGTGGCTGTGACGGCCTGGAATGTCCTGGAAGAGAGGCTTTAATGGACCTCTACAGAACCTTGCTGGATGATGTGAAACTAAGTAATATGAATCATATGAAATTGCCTACCATAGTGCAATGGGCTTCACCCCGATAACTGGCCCTAAGACAATAGATCTGTTCTTTGTTCCCATCGTGCTTCATACCTCTAGGAACATGTGACAGCAAAGTCATCCTTTCTTCCTGTTCTACTAAGTACAAAGTGGAAAAGCCAAAGAAGCTTCATGATTTTGGCCAGAAAATCTGAGTTCGTGTCAAGCTGTGCATCATATTATAGTCTTTGGACTCTTGGGACTGGACAAGTAGCAGAAACCCTATTAAACCTCAGTTTTCTTCTTATAAACTCAGAGGGTTGTATTGAGCATTACATTAAAAAACATAGCATAGAAATATCCAAATATTCTATTTGGTGTAGAACTATTACAAACAAGAAACTAACATGGGAAATTCCTCAAAGACAGAAGAATCTATACCATTCAATTTTTCTGGTTTGCATTTCATCTTCCTTACAGTGTCTGGTTAGATGATTCAGGACCATAATAAGTGATTAGTGCTCAGTATTTAGAGGTATATTTTCCACATTTCTGTCAAAGTCTAGATTCAAGCAGTTTGGTTTTGGTGAAAGCATCTGGTTTGTATTAAAGGTGGAAATCAGTGGATTCAGGGCATTTTTCAACACTGGATCTTGAGGGAAACACTAGTTATTAGAATTGACCACAGCTAGTAGGGGTTTATCAGATGATCTAGATGAGGGCTTGCATTATCTTCAGAGAGGTGATTTTGATCATGACATCCTCAAAAAAAATCATTCTGTTCATTTCTTCTGCAGCACTCATGACTCTAAATAATTTTTATTTATTCATCTATTTTTTCCCACTGCCAGAATGTAAGGCTTCATATGTATGAGACCTAGAACAATTCCTGGCACGTGGGGGTGACCAAGAAACATTCTAAATTAATTAATTAATGAGTGAATGTAGCAAATGAGCTAAGAACTAAACCAAGCCAAAACAAACAACACAGAACTCCTAGATGTCCAGCTTTTCTTTTATTCCAAGTAGGACTTTGTCTAGATGCAAGATTAGACAGTTACTTCATGTTTATTTGTCTAGGAAGAGTCAACCAGAAGTGTTGAGTTATAATATCAAGGAGTTTCATTCACACACAAAGAGAACTAGTTAGAAGAACAATCCCAACGACTCAAGACAAGGTCCTAAATTATGTAGATTCGGAAGTGGATTCAGCCTACCTGATTGTCTGGGACATGGTCAGTGTAGCAACCTTCATTTGCTGGTTTTCTTTTCAGTAGTCCCTTTGTAGTGCAATGGCTTGTGAAAGACGACTAACTGTTTCCCTATTGAGGACAAACAAAATGACCTGGTAAGCTCTCTGCCACCAGGGATGTAAGGGCTGTGAGCAGGAAAGAGCAGTAATTATGCAGTGCAGGCATGGGTTTCTCAGGAAAGATCCTTGCCTTCACTCCCTAGAGAGGCTGCATGGCCTACCACCAATAGACCAATGAAGCAATGAAGCCTTTCTTGAAGATTTGCATTCAATGTTATTAAGTTAATTTTCAGCATGCAGTTAGTTATGGTGTTAACTTCTGTATTCATGAAGAGTTCATCCTTGAATGGAATGATTCAAGATAACAACCAAGACTCTGAATCCTTATTGCAACATCATTTTGAAGAATGCCTGATCTGAATAACTTTGTTCTGAAGAGTTGGTTATGGACTGAAGCTTTGTATTTTGAGGGAAATTCCAGGAAAATCCTTTCTTTACGTATGGGACATTAACACAAACTGGATAATTTGGGGGATCTGGTGATTGTATATTTAAAGGTATAAAACACAGTTCCAGTGCAAGGTGTTATTTTTCACCAACTGAAAGATTACAGAGTGTTGTAAATATTACAGAAAGGACAATAGTCTTGCTACAGATTTATTTCCTCTGAATCCTAGATCTAAGCCCCACCACGGTGTATCCCAATGCCTACCTTGTCTATCACCTCAGGCTGTATTCAATATTTCCTCCCTTAACATCCATCAGGTTTTAGATGATCACATCTCTGCACACTGTGGTCCTTTGGGTATCCCTTTGATTCTTTTGAATTAGGACCTGTTAGAAGTGGAAGGAGGCCAGAGCTATACATGTAATCTAACAGTGTCCAAACTCTTTTTTGTTGACTGACTGTGTCCAAGTCAAAATATCTGAGGATCTTTAAACACAGAGATCCAAGGACTCATACTCCCCCACAATTCTTATTTAGAAGGGTGAGTCTTGTTCTGGAATCTGTATCTTTTTAAACTCAGATGCATGCCTGGATTTGGGAGCGGATTGCTTCTAGCTCAACACTCTGATTATGTAGCCAGTACAATGAGATCCACAGAGGTTGGGTAGCTGCACTCTGAGCTAGTGACTGAGCACATCTGTCCCCAGTCTGTTTCATTCTGACCTCATCAACATTCTTTAATTATGACTGTAGCGTAAGCAATAGCAGCTCCATGTGGAGTGCTCACTCCACAGGATGCCTACTGTGTGCTTCTCTTGCACTGCTTGGGATGCCTCACACACACCATCTTCTTCCATCCTCTTAAGAATACTGATGAGCTAAGCCTGCTGTGCTTCCCAGAATAACCAGTCCTCGTGGTGCCTCCTTATATAACCAAGTACTTTTAATGACATTTCTACATTCTTCCTGATGAGAGTATGATCGAGCCAGGAGGCCGTTCATGTTTTCCACTGGGAAACTGATATGGAGAGTTGCAATGTCCATGATTTAGAAGCAAAAAGGCAACAGACACAGGCAGGAGGGAGATGAGCCTAAGCTCTTTAAGATGAGTCTAAGCTAACAGTTGATCATAAGTCTTCTTTTGTTCTTGAACTCCCAGAATTGATCATCACTGCTGTTTCCTTTAGAAGTTGAAACTTTCTTAGTTATTCTCAAGAGGGTGAATTCTCAGTAGTAAAATAGTTCCTAGATCTGACCAAAACAATCTCCACTTCAAAAATCTCAGTACTTAACAGGGGGAGGATTATGGACTCATAAAAATGGAGCCCAAAAGTCCCCAGGCTTCTGGGATACACAGCATTCCCTGAGCTGAATTTTCTCACAGGATACCTGGAGAAGAGTTTGGGAGTAGCTTTTCCTTTGTGACTGTGAGTAAGGTGGTATGTGGGCAGAAAGACAACATGGCTAAATGTGTATGTGTGTGCACAACTGAATGTTCTCAAAGGTCTTCCCATCTACCCAGATATACAGAGTTATTGTCCTAGGTAGGACAGCCAGTGGCTGACCATGCCAGGATTTCAAAGCTTGGAGAGCTATGCTGACATGACTTGATTTTCTTCAATTCTCAAGACTTTTTTTTGCCTTTAAGTTTGTTATATTTTGTCTTATTATCAAAGTTAATACTTTGTAAAAGTATAGACTTTTTTATTTTTATAAATTGATTGGTGTGGCTCAAGCAGTACAGTGCCTGCTTTCTAAGCATGAAGCCCTGAGTTCAAACCAAAAAAATATACATTAGTTTGAAGTTCACAGGAAAACTGAGCCGGAAGTATAGCATTTACACACACTCCTCCACCCTTGCATGGCTCTCCCACCACAGCAGTTCACTTGTCACAAAGAGACACTTACACATTATTATCACCCAAAGTCCACAGCTTACACAGGGGTCAGTCTTGGTGTTGAAAGTAATATATTATTACTGTAACAACTTCGAGACATTCAAAAGGTGACGAAAGTTAACATCACTAAAATCCTACACCCAAATGTAAGTTCTAATAACATTTTGGTTACATACATCACATATTTGTGTGTGTGTGTGTGTATATATACATGTGTGTGTGTGCAGGTGCGTGTGTTCTTTTTGATAATGGAACAAATTTTATATGTCTAATGATATATTTTATTACATTTGAGATCTCTAGGAGGCTGCCCCTACTGTTCTTCAATCACAATTGAGTTTTTTTGGTAAATACTAATTGTACAAAATAATGGGTCCCATTATGACATTTTCACACATATATGTTCTTTTCCCTTGTAAATAATAAGATCAAACTGAAAATAACACTTTAACATGCTTTTTGATTAATATTAGATCTTGAATATCTTTTGGCATTTTGTTTTTGGCAGTACTGGGGCTTCATGCCTGTGAGGCAGGTGCTCTACTGCTTGAGCCACACCTCCAACCTCCTTTGCTCTGGTTATTTTGGAGACAGGTTCTTGCTTTTTGCCTAGGCCGTCCTATACCAAGATCCTCCTATTTTTTGCTTCTTTCTGTCTCTGGTGACTCACGTTTACCACTACTCCCAGCTTTTTTTTCCTTTGAGATAGGGTCTCAAAAACTTTTTTACCATTGGCTAGCCTTAAACTGAAATCCTCCTGATCTCAACCTCTGAAGCAGCTAGCATAACAGGTGTGAGCCACTGGCGCCCAGCTTGGCATTCTTAAATTTTCCAACAACTGATTCTTCACAACTGCACAGCTCTACATTGAATATCAGGTGACATGGTTTCTACTCATATGAGTACATGGCATGAGCTTCTCCTGTGCACTATTTCCTCTTTTAGGGTAGATTCCTATGTCAGTGGACACCACACTTCAGACTGTGGGAGCCAGAGAAGTCTCCAACAAGGCTTCACCTAGGCACAGAAAGGGTCCTACTTTCCACAGCCTCACTCAGAATAGGTCTTTTCACCTCAAGCAGTATCAATCATAAGAGCATCTTTAAACTATGCAGTCCCAATTACAATAAACTAAGGGAACAAATTACAGCTCTTACACTCTGTCTCCATATGGCTTGTCATTTAAAAGGACTCATTTAATAAGCACATCCTAACACTATCCTAATTATTAGGCCATTACATGGATGAGTAAGTCATCTTTTTTGTTAGGATGGGGCTAGAGAAGTACGGGTCTAAGTTCCATACTTAGAGAGCTGCATTCTCTCTCTCTATGGCCGGTGCTCAGTAACTGTTGTTGACTGGATACTAAAAGGAAGAGGATTGGGTTGTGGGATTGTCAAGGAGAAGGTCATTAGTTTTTCCAAGGGTAGTCAGGACGGGCTTCCTGGTGGAGGTGACTTTCCACACTCATCCTACAGCTCTTTATGAGTACTGGACAGTGTTCTATGCACTGAATATACATTGATGGTCAAGGTCAACCTAGTCCTTAACCTCAAGAAACATCCATTCTATAGGAGAAGAAAGACAGCAAGCAAGGGAAGAAAAACAAGAATGTGCAGTGTCAGGCTGTCATAATGCTGTGAAGAAAATAAGGTTAGTGGAGGGGGCCTGCTCTTCCAAGGGATTCAAAGGTAAGCAGATTTTGTTGGGCTGAGATGGCAAAAGTATCTGGAAGGGAATGAGAGTGTGAACAAAGCCATGGGTGGCTAAGCGTGTCCAGGAAGCTTTGGAAGGTACGGCAGACTGGGGTGCCGACAAGGGGGAAGTGGTGGGAGCTTGGGGTGGGAAAGTTAGGTGGTGACAGATTTATGAGGATGCTTCTGTGACAGATAGACTGACCAGGGAAACCAGCTCTTCTCTTTTCTTCCCTGTTTCCTGATAAGAAGTTGGAAATGTGGTACTCCAGGCCTCCCACAGGGCTTAATGAGGCCGACATAACCAGGCACAGTGGTGCATATCTGTAATCCCAGCTGTATGGGAGGCAGAGATCAGGAGGATCTTGATGGAGGCCAGCCTGACAAAAAGTTAGGGAGATGCCACCTCAAAAAACAAGCTGGGTGTAGTGGTGCATGTGGGAGGTTGAGTAGGAGGATCACTGTCTGAGGTACCTGGGAAAAAAGTGTGAGACTCTACCTGAAAAATGACTAGAACCAAAAGGGCTGTGAGTGTGGCTTATGTAGTAGAGGGTCTGCCTAGCAAGCAGAAGACCATGAGTTCAAAGCCTAGTACTGTCAAAACAAATAAAAAGAATAAGGCTGGCAGGAGGAAATAGTTCACGTAACTATTCTATATGATCCCACTGTGGTTTCTCACACCTGACACTAATTTTTTTTTTAAATACATTTTTTGAGGCAGGGTCTTACTATGTAGCCCAGGTTGGCCTTGAACTCACAATCCTTCTGTCTCTACCTTCTGAGTGCTGGGATTACAGGTGTGTATCACTGTGCCAAGTCAATCTGTAGTTTTAAAAGGCCAATTGATTGATCGTTGACATGTTTTGGACCTTAGGAAAGTAAGGAAAGTGAATTCAGTGGCAGGGCCATTAAATAAAATAGAGGATACCTGGTTAATTAGACTTTCAGATACACATATAAATTTTTACTACATATGTGCCTCAGGTGTTGCATATGAACCTGAAAGTCAATTCAACTAGGTGTCCTGTATTTTCACTTACTAATTCTGGTAAGCCCATCAGGAGAGACTGCAACGTCAGAGCCAGACATTTGTGTCATCTTGCAAGGGCTCTGGGATTAATTGAGACAGCATTAGAAAAGAACACTAGTCCTATTTTGGTTTTATTTCTCCCAGGACTGATTAAGTTATTTGCTAGAAGGTTTCCTTCTTCTGAGGAGTCAGAAGATGACTGTTAATGAATATTTAACTAGAATAATGAGGAACCACTACACTGTAGATGACTTCTGTAAGGCAAGGCTTCTCATCCAGAGCTCGCATTGGAGGAGGTGGGGCGTAATCCTCACAGATCAGCTGCTTTGGAAATCAGTGTGGTTGACATGGAATTCAGTCTGTGACTATGTGCTTTGTTGGCCTGAGACAGTCCTGGTTGTCCCAGAGTAATTATGACTAGCATCACCTTGCACTCTCAAAACCATCCTGGTTTTAGATGACAAATGACATGCTCACTCCATGATGTGTTCAGGGAATTCAGAACACTAGCTTGTACTTTCTATGGCCTGTGGATGTCACATGAAGTCCTTGGACCTCCCCTGCTTTGTTTGTGAATGAGGGGACATTGAACAAAACTCAAAGCTGTCTTTCCAGCTCCAAGACTCACTTTAGTGTGTTTCTGGGCAGAGGTAGTGGTGGTAAGAGGATGCTTGCTCTCTTTTGAGAATAATGTGTAGTCAATTTTTCTATATGCTTTGGTTGTTCATGCTTAGCAGAGTTATATTAGCTTCCAAAAAAATCTTAAAACTATTGTTTTGCCCTTGGGATATGAATACCAAATGCTAGATAGTGCCTGAAATAAATAGTTTTAGTGACTAACAAATCACACACACAAGTAACCAAGCATGACATTGGCTGATCTGGGCCCAATTGTGTAAGGAACTTTATAGACTTCAAAAAAAAGTAGTTGCACAAATGACAACAGAAAATGGTCAAATTTCTACCTTCTAACTCCTCTCTCAGATCGACACTGCTCTGCCAAATCTGCTTTCTATGAATCCTTTCAGACCTCCAAATACAAGTCTCTATTTTCATCTACCTACATATACACATGCAATTTTTAAGATGAAAAACACCTATTTTATATTTTTAGTATGTTGCTATCAAAATTTCTCAGCCACACTTCCCTGTCATTGAGTGTAGATCTATCTCATTCTTTTCTTTTATAAAGCTGTATGGTATTTCACACTCTGGATGTATCAAAAGTCTATAGAAATAATCCCTTTATGATGAATTTAGGTGATTTCTAGTGCTGCAATGAGTAGTTTTGTACGATCATGTATCTTTATATACATATTTATGTAGGGAAGATTTTTAAAAATAGAACAATTCATTGGTAAATTTTTAATTTAAAAGGCTCATCTAATTTGCATGCCAAAGCTAGGATACTTTCTAGAACTTGAAGAGAAATTCTGTACAAAGGTAAGGATTCAGGTGTTGGTTCATCCTGAAATTTAGCTCTAAGTAGCCTTATTTATTTACTTATTTATTTTTGGCAGTGATTCCTTGATCTGTGCCAATTGGATCAAATTGAGACCAAATTAAATCTAACTTATGTAGAGTCTTGGTCTCTATGACCTTGGTTTATTGGGTGAGTGATTTCATGGAGTAAGCTGTAGTTCAGCTATGAATGACCCTGATGGGAGAGTACTTTTATCCCTCTATCTATTGAAGTGAATTAGGCTTACTGGGATTAACTGGGACTGGAGGACTTGTTCATCTACTTTAATTATTCTTCCAATGAGAGCTTTTTCCCAGACTGGATTTTGAATCAGAAGAAGAATGAGGGATGATGGAACAGAACAGTTAAAGATCTTATAGAAAAGGCGATCAGAAGGGAAAGGTCTAGCCTAACGTAGGTAGATAAGATTTTATGTTATTTCTCTGTCCTAAAGGAGAGGTCATTTAAAAAGAAACAGGTGCATTTCATGAATTTTAGTGATTTCTGTCATTGGTTAAGTTATTTTTCCAAGGAATCACTTTAAAAGATGGAGAGAAAAAAGGAATGGTTTTCCTCATTCTAAAACAAGTTAGGCTGCCCAGTACTGAAACTTGCACCCATAAAGCCAAAAGTTAACAAAAGGATGAAAGCTGGGAAAATTGAGGGAACTGGAGAGCTGAAGACAAAGGCTGGGCAAAATGACTCTTTTGCCATCGTTGTGTTCTCTGCTGCCCTCTAGTGGTCACACAGGGGAGTTGGGTGTAAAAATGTCTCAAGGTCATCTTTTACAGAGCTGATAGAAAAGAGAAATATGGCATTAGGTTGCCTTTAAGCTGCTAATCTTGACAAGAGCTTGCCTAACAACAAGAGAATAAATATTCTCTTATGGAAATCAGAGAACTATAAGCCATATGCTGTAATAGAAGAGAAGGAAAATGATGGGTCACAGGACTCCTGTGCCACTAAATTCAATGTTTAGCACCACTGTGCCAGCATTGTAAGCACAGGGAGGAGTTAAACATGGTTCCCACACTGGGGGAGATCCCAGTGGAGAAGGCAGGGCACAAATAAGTTAGACTGTAAGCAGTCACATAAGGGGCGTGTGACAAGATGTTTGCTCTCGATAGTAGTTCTCAAGTCAGAATGAGATCACTCACTGAGCATTTTCATCTGTTCCAAAATTGCAAAACATGTTCTTGTTCAGGGTAGAAACAGTGGTACAGGGAATGAATAGAGTTTTTTTTTCTCTCTCTCTTTTGTAAAACACTAAATTTGGGCTGCTGAGATGGTATAAGTTTCAGTCTTGGTTTGAAGATGAAAATCAAACTGTGTACATGAGTTCTTTATTCCTCTGAAAAATAAATTTCTCTGTGAGCTCTAGGGAAATAAAAGGCCCTATCAAGAGAGACTGTAACACTGAATGGCAGCAGAGTCAAATATGGCCACCTGCCTGATGTTCCTGAAGGAATCTTTTATAGCTCCTCCTAGCACTGCTCTTTGGGAACTCTCCCTGTTTAGGGGACCTTAGGCTGGGCTAAGGAATCCTCTTTGCCAGTTGTTTTGCTAGCAGCCTTTGGGTTACATTTATAAGACTGGTCTCTTTGCATTAACCAAATAGGCAGAGAGGGTCTAGGAAGAGTAGCATTAAAGACACAGAGTTCCTACAGGTGAAGTGGCTCATGCCTGTAATTCTAGCTACTTAGGAGGTGAAGATTGGGAGGGTCTCAGTTCAGGGTCACCCACGGGGAAAAAAGTTTCAAAGACTCCATCTCAGTCAATGGCTGGGCGCAGTGGTTCCTCCCTATCATCCCAGCTATGCGTGGAAGCACAAAAAGTAGGATCATGACCAAAGCAAAAAAGGCTGGCAGAGTAGCTCAAGAGATAGAACACCTGCCTATCAAGATCAAGGCCCTGATTTCAACCCCCAGTACTGCCAAAAAAGAAGAACAAAGACAAAATTTTCAGCATGTAGTGTAGTGTGTGTGTGTGTGTGTGTGTGAGTGAGTGTGTGTCTATTTAGGGAAGTTATTGTTTCCTTAATCTGAAATTTATGAGAAGAGCAAAAGAATTATTTCCCATGAATGTTTTCCTTTTTCTTGGTAGTATCCATTCCCCTATGTTCCTGCATCCTCATTGAGCTTTCTAGAGATAGCTGTGGCTTGTCTCTCTTTCCTTGAGTTCAAAATATCCCTGACATGGAAACCATGACTGGCCACTCAGAGTTTGACATTCTCAGACTACTGTGATAATTTCAGGGAAGGGCATAAAACCTGGGCTGACCAATAAGGGCAAATGGAAAGGACTCCATTCTGGGACTTTTGTCAAAGCTATCACGGGAAAAGCATCCTCTTTCTCTTGCGGGGGTAATCCAGAAAATAGGCAAAAGCCTGGAGTTGCTGACCTCTTGTCATGAAAAGGAGAAAAGTTGTGTAAGAGTACAGCCACTCTAAAGGAAGAGAAGTTGACGCTAGGGTCTCTATGACATTGTTTAAAGCATTGTGTATTTATGAACTTTTCAGTGGTGTGAGCCCAACTATTTCTTTTTGGCCATTGCTCAAATCAGTGGGTCTTGAGCTTTGGGATATATTAAATAATTTAAAAGGCTTATTGAAATACAGATTGTTGTGTCCCATCTCCAGCTAGATCTGACTGTGGGGTCAGAGAACCTACATTTTGAATAATTTTCTGGGAGATTGTTGACTCTACTAGTCTGGGAACCATGCTCTGAGAACCATTTGCTCAGAAGCCTCTCTTGGTTTCTGTTGCACTTAACCCAAACTAACCTGACTGATAAGAGAAAATCTTTTCTAAATGGAAAAGAATCCTATTCTTAGAAGAATTAATAGAATGAGCTCAAGGAATGTGAAATTTAGTCAATAAGCATTTGGACAAATGACATGGTCATACCCACGACTCACAGGACCAGGTCTGACACTATAGGGGTTTCCCCACTCATCTTATACTCAAACCTGAGCCCTTTGTGTGGCTAAAGGCAAAGACAACGGAGTATATGACAAATGAGCAAAAACAGCAGGACTAATATGTGTTTTGTCAAAGACTTAAAACTCATGCATTGAGAAAATTCACATTTTTTTCACTCTGATCCAGTCTGTCAACAAAATGCTTTTCATGAGAAACATCAAAGCCATTTCATCTGCAAATTTCATTTTTTGAATCCCCTAATCTACTCTGTTGACAAAAATTTCTGTCAAGTGCCTCAAACCATTGTATTAACAAATTTCATTTTGTCAATCGTGATGTAGCCCGCTTGCAAATGCGTTTTGTAATATTCCATTCTGTCCTGCAGGAAGAATACCTAAGAGTCAATGCCTGGATCTTAACATTGACAGCAAGTGAAGAGGGAAGGTAAAAGTCGTGTGGAGCCTGCTCATTTAGCACATCTATTGGATATCCCTGTGGATTTTAAACAAATCCAGCTCTTCTGAATTCTTCCCTGGGTGATGCAAGATACCTCAAAGGTGAGAAGATTATAGTTGAAATCACACAGTGCTATTCACGTTTTTTTCTGTTTGGTGCCATATCTGGCACACTAGTCTTGGTAGCCAGTCCTGGTGGCTTGCACCACCATCCACAACTCCCCCTAACTGCAAATTCAGGAGGATGGTATGAAGATTCCAATGTCTTCAGATTCCAGTGCATCTTTACTCCATTTATCAACCCATGAGGGTGAAGGGTGGTCACTCTGTCTCCTGAAGAGGCTGTGAGAATTCTGGCTTGTTTCTGTTTACAATGAAGCTATCATGGGTGAACTCAGGCTTGAGATGTCTGGTCTGTTTTCTGCAAGGCTTATCCCTGCATTATTGGTGGTGGTATGCCAAGAATAGGGGAAGATGTTGCTGAGTTTCCTGACAGCCTCTGACATATTAAATTGCTAAATTCTCCAGGTAGCATAAAACAAGAATGTCACCAAAATATGGTGGATCCCGCTATGGCAATTAGCAGATGACAATGAATTCTGCAGGGATTCAGACACCACCTTCTTGTGCTATGTGAAGTGTGTGCAGGGAAAAATATTGAGCAATCTGAGGTCCAGTCCTGACTCTACCTCACAACAGCAATTTGACCTTGAGAAGCCTCTAGACATCCCTACCCCTGGACATTGTCTTCCCTACACAGTGGAGCTACAAGCACTTGCCCTGCAGGCCTTCAGAGCTCCTGGGAAGATTGGAGAAATGGAGTTAGAACCAAAGGTTAGGGTGGTCATCAAACACAAGAGAAACAGAGGGCCACACTGGAGGCTGAGTCAGAAATTTGGCTGCCTCAGAAGTGGCACTGGGTTCCACTCTGTGGTGTCAGCTGATGGCAAAGTGGTGGTGGCACCTAAGAACTTATTGCACACCTCTCCAGTACTGACTGTCCGTCCATGCATTCTGAAACAGGTGGTCTTGGGAATCTGGCATGTGAGGGACAAGGGATCCCATAGAAAGCATGTTGGCAAAGGTGGCCATGTTGACTTGAACTTGTCTATCACATGGCTTCTTGTACGACCATTCCTGGAAACAGAGATAAATCGGTCTGCTGCAGGACGAAACCTGGAACTCTGAAGCCAGCCCTTGAAGAATGGGTGGCAGAAGGCAGGAAGGACAGAGGAATGCCTTGAGGGACTCCTCAATGTATTGAGGGAGGTAGGAAGCCACACCAAGGTCTCTTCCACAGTTTTGCTTATGTCCAGTCCCTGGTAAGGGGAGAACCATCTTATATCTGAGAAGCTTTGGGTTCCAGACTGTGCCTAGGGGAAAATGATCTATAAAAGTGCCACAGAGACCAAGTTTAGGTGGCTATGACTTTCACCAGTGACTTCCTGTGTCCAGAAATGTAACAGGGTCACAGAGTTTTGCATGTTACTCTACATTCCTTCTTGATCCACTCAAAACCTCTTCAAAGTTCTCTTCTACAGACAGAACTACCCAGTTCCTGCCCTCGCTCTTTCTAAACCCTCATGTTCTTCATGAATACCTAAGTTCATGCTTCTCCACACGACAAGTGATGTGTCACTAAATAATGGACTTCTCAATACTCTCGGTCCCAGATTTGTTGCTTACAGCCAAGGGGATCGAGATTGAGTACACAGTTAGGGAGAAACAAATCAATTACAGTAAGTGACAAACAAACAAACTCTCCTTTTTCTCAGAGGCCAAAGCTAATGGAGTGAGTTCACAGACAAGGGCTCTCTGGGTTGCTGGTTTCTGGGGAATCACCCTCAGGACAGGTATACGCAGACATTAGGAGGAAAAGGGCCTGAGGCAGCCCACTGGTAGAGATGAAAGCAAAGTGGTAGCCTCTGGTTGCAGGTTCTGCACATTTTGTCACGTGTAATTGCTTTTTCCCAGGAAACACTTGTGCTAACCTTTGGCTTCGAGAAGCAGACACAAACCCACAAAATAAATGACTATAGTGGGCAGTATGACAATCAGGGCTTTGTAATTCACAAATGATGGATAATGCAGCCCAAACTAGTTTATAGAAAAAAGAAATAGACAAAAGCCTCTTAGTTTATATACCTTAACCACCTAAGGGTAAATCTTACTTTTGCTGAGCTACTTGTATGATTTATTACTGTTCATTTCTTTTCTTTTTGATGGAACTGGCTTTGAACTCAGAGCCTTGTGTTTGCTAGGCAGGCATCCTACCACTTAAGGCATGTCCCTAGTCCTTTTTGGTTTCAGTTATTTTTCAGATAGGGTCTTGTGCTTTTTTCCCGGGCTGGCCTCAGACCACAATCCTCCTACCTACACTTCCCATGTAGCTGGGATTACAGGTAGGTATTAATCACCATGCCTGGGTTATTTGTTGAGATGGGATCTTGCTAACTGTTTTTGTCCAGACTGGCCACTTTCTCTCCGTTTCTTGACTCAGTTTTCTCTTTGGAGAACTCATTTTCAGTTGGGTTTCTTTTCATGGATGCAAAACGCTTCTGTTTCTCAAAGACACATCCTACTAGCTTCAGTTCTGGCAGAAAAATGTTAAGAGTCTTTACTTGTAGCATACCTAGGAAACTTCTGAGACTCAGCACTGTTGGGGAGCCTTGGGCCACATGCTCAGCCCTGAAGCAGTAACTATGTGAGGAGGACTCAGACCCCATGACGCCTTAGATATGAGTTGTACATTCTGCCCATAAGAGCCTAGAAAGACTAAGGTAGGACAGCTTGGAGATTCATGTACAAATTGGAATTGGTACTGAATAAAAGAATCTCTTAGTTACAACTCAGTGACAAAATGCACACATTGCTGTTTTAATCTGAAAGCAACTTGTTACAGGATATTCAATGCTCAGAAGATGGTTGGAGGGGTTAGGATCAGATTCTGACAATGACTTCCAGAAGTTATACAGAATTGACCAGCAAAGGGAATGACCCTCTGTTATACTCAGGAAGATGGGCAATTAAGAAACTGCTCTACCAAGTGCTGGCTCTTGATCACACCACTTTCATGTGATCCCAAGATCAAGAAGCTACCGTTGGAGCCATCGGCTCCAGTAAAACAATGGCCTTCATCCTGTCTCTTGACACCCACGAAGTTAGTATATACCTTTCTTTGGACATCTGTTAGCCCTGCATCAAAACTTCAAAGATCAAATATACCCAGCAGAAGCATAGTCTCTACCTCACTGCCATTTTCCAGATCCTGTGCATGTAACTGACCAAATTTAAAAGACATCTTGAGCCTTGGGAATCTGAAATATAGGGTATTTAACTTTATAGCATCCATAGCAATAGAAGTAGTGTAGGATGGAGGGGGAATGGCAATCTTCATAGCTACCAGTGAGGACCACTTAGGAATGTCCCTCACAGATCAGATTCAATTCTATACAAGGCCTCTTATTGGCAGTCTCTATGAACATGTCACACTGGGGCATGGCTGCAGAGATCCATGTGAGGATGGACATGCTACATCAGAGAGTCATGAGCACCTAACTGGAGAAGAAACCTAAGGATATGAGCAGGGGCTTGGGCAGGGGATAGCAGCACACTGTGCAGTAAATAGCAGGAAGCTATACCCCCATAACTGATCCTGCTTCTGGTGACCCAAACCTAAGGCTGTCACTGTGTTTATTTAGTGCTAATGATACTTCATTTGAAGAATACTTATTGACAGTGTTGCAGTAACAAGTATTTCTTGTATGCACAGCATTGGTTGTGCACCATTCTTTGCCCTTCATGGTTATATATAATCCCATGCAAAACACACTGCAGTCCTGTTCAATAGGGACCATTATTCAGTCATTCAGCAGATACTTGTTGGATGCCCACTATGTAATAGACCCAGACCTGGGTGCTGAGGCTGCATCTTAGCAGATAAGGCCCCCACCTTTATGTTTCTTAGCTCTTAATGGTAACTAATATTATATCCATTTGACAGGAGGAAGAACTTGAGGCAAAGAAGGGTTGAGTCACCTACTCAAGGTCATTTGGCGAGTGATGGTGTGAACCATGTTTGAACCAGAACAGTCTGGCTCTAGAACCTGTGCTTCCACTGCCACACGTCTTCACCTGGCCACCATCCACTTCTCATGGTTGCTTTGAGAGAAGAAGCCAGAGAAGGACCGTACTTCCATTTTACTGATGGGTGAGTTGAGCCTTGGAGACTGTGAGTTGATGTGGCCAGGCTCACAGTAACAGCAAGGAGCAAAGCTGGAGCTGGCTAAGTCTTTTCAAGGCAATGTTCTGCCTCTGGGTAGCAAGGATTATGAGGATGATGTGAAAGCCTGGCATTAAATGGCTGACTGTATGCCAGGTTACGAGCTGATTTCTTTACAGTTATCTCATTTTATCTTCCGTATTCTGGGAAGTATGCACAATTATTATACCCATTTCACAGGTGAGAATAGTGACTTCCAGAGTAATCTTCTCAAGGTCACATGGCTAGAAAATGGGGAGCCAAGGTTTAAACTAGCTTCCCACTCTCCTGACATGCAGAATTACTCTTGACCTCACATTCAGGGAGCTTTTGGGTTGGTAAAGAAAATGCAAGAAGAGTCTTATTTTCATCCGTGTAGTGACACCAAAAATCAAATTCATCTGACTTGTTCTCTTGGACACCCTCCCACACTGTCCTTAAGTCTCTGATTATTTGTAGTCATATTTTCAAAGGATATAGTTTTATTAAAACAGTAATTTCCATCACAAATTATGGCACTTTGCCTTTTGCATTAAAGGAAAAAAAGCCCTGTGTAACTTAAATGCAACAGTTTCATGCCAGCCTCAGGGACTTTTCCAGTGAGACAACCTCTGGAGGCCAGGTACCCTCATCCTCAGTTCTATTAGAAATATGTACAGTTAAGAGCAGGGCTTTTCAATCTGGTTAAATCCATTGACCTTTGGGGTCAGGTAATTTTTAGTCGTGGCGATTGTTCTGTGCATAGTAAGGTGTGCAGTGTCACCCTTGGCCTCTCTCCACTAAACACCTCCTAGTTTTGACAAGCAGAAATGTCTAGTCATTGTCAAAGATCTGCAGAGAATAGTGGGGTGGTTGATGTCACCCTTGCTTGAGAAGCACCGTCCAAGAGCACAGAATTAGGAGTTGGAGAGATGTGCATTCTGAGCACAGCACAGCTGTGGTGAGCCACTGGTCTCCTGGAAGCAAATGTAAATGGGTATAAAAATGGTACTCATCGTTTGTTGTTGGAAAGATTAGCTGAAATCACATGAGAATTTGTTCCTTAAAACCATCTTCTTCCTGGACATAAAGCCAGTCTACATCTCCCAGCCTCCCTTGCAGTAAGATGCAGCTCAAGTGTCTGGGGTCTAGCAACGGATTATGTGAGGTGAGGCAGGCCCATAAAATTGTCCTATAGACGAACCTCCATGATCTTTCATGGTAAGCTCTCCGAGGAGTTAGGTGATGGGAAATCAAGAAAATGGAAACAACCTGTGTCTTTGTTTGGATGTATGGAGCATAACCATGCTCCCTACACTGTTACTGCTGCCTGGACTTTTCTGTGAATAAGGAATAGCTTTTTATTACGGTGAGCTATTGGAATGTGGAAGCTTATCTGTTACAGCAGCTAACATGTCCCTAGCCATTATCTGTGTAAAACAATACACTTGGCAATAGATGTTAGATCATCCTGTTAGTATGAATAACTGGTTTTCTGAATCTGACAGATAGCTGAAGATCAGTGAGGGGAGGAAGGGGTTGCTGAACGGATTGACATATATCTGGATGCGTTTCCCACCAAGTCACGAAATGTGATGGATGAGTCAGCATTAGTTCATGTCAGACATTCAAGAGCAATAGTGAGAGCCCCACAGAGCATCTCCAACATTGGAGTCTTGGCTCCTCCTGGAGAATGGATCTTATCCATTTATGAGTAAAATCTCTGATGTTCTCCTTTTTATTTTTTTATTTTTTATTTTTTTTTAAAGGGTTCACGCTTTATTTATTTATTTTTTTTATTTTTTATTTTTTTTTCTTTTATTATTCATATGTGCATACAAGGCTTGGTTCATTTCTCCCCCCTGCCCCCACCCCCTCCCTTACCACCCACTCCACCCCCTCCCGCTCCCCCCCCCTCAATACCCAGCAGAAACTATTTTCCCCTTATCTCTAATTTTGTTGTAGAGACAGTATAAGCATTAATAGGAAGGAACAAGGGGTTTTGCTGGTTGAGATAAGGATAGCTATACAGGGCATTGACTCACATTGATTTCCTGTGCGTGGGTGTTACCTTCTAGGTTAATTCTTTTTGGTCTAACCTTTTCTCTAGTACCTGTTCCCCTTTTCCTATTGGCCTCAGTTGCTTTTAAGGTATCTGCTTTAGTTTCTCTGCATTAAGGGCAACAATTAGGCAAGCCCAGTAATTAGATCCAAGTAAAAAGTATGATGTAAGCTCTGAGAAGGTTCTTGGGGTCCCCAAATTTATTTTTTACCAGTGCTACAGATTCATATTTCTGTGGCAAGCTGCACTTGAACAACGTGCATTGAACAAAGACAATTCTTACCTGGTAGGAATTCAGACTGCTAAAATAATATTGGAGCATCAAATTCCATAGGAAGGACTTAGTGGCTCTATTTTTTTGTCCTCTGCCTTAATTAATGTCTTCCCTAAAATTGATGTTATAACATTGGACTTTGGAAATCCTATAAATACCTTACATACTTTCTTTCTGTAAGTGTTTGTTGCATACAACTATGGGAAGCTGAATAACGGCCCCACATCCTAATCTATAGACCTGTGAGTATGTTACCTTCCTGAAGCGTGTCCATGATAAAAAGGCCTTTGTAGATGCAATTAAGTTAAAAATCTGAGATTGGAGTGTTACCATGGACTGTATAGATAGGTCAAATGTCACCACAGGATCCTTATAAAAGGGAGGCAAGAGGACCAGGGTTTGATGTGACAGCAGAAGCAAAAGATTGCGGTGATGTAGGGAGAGGATCATTGAAGGAATGCAGGTGGCCTCCAGAAGATAAAAAGGCATGCAAACATTCTTCCCTTAGGCCCTCCAGAAGGAGACAGCACTGCAACACCTTACTTTAGTCCAGTAAGTCTTGTTTTGGATTTCTGACTTTCAGAACTATAAAATCATAAGCTTGGCATTTACTAAATAAGCTAGTCCAGTTTGAATGGGATCACCAAGGGGAGGATTTTCTGATTGTAACAGAAAATCTAGCATAAATTCACTTTTTTACCTCCAATAATGTGTGCCTCAAATTGTGCTCAAATAGTGTCATCCAAAAATTAGGTCAACATTACATATGTGTATGAAAACGATACAGGGAAACGTGCCAAAAACTATTAAAAAGGAGAAGGGAGGGAGGAAGAGTGGGTAGGATATAGAGAGTGAATTTGATCAAGGTAAATATCACAGCAAGATCCCTTTGTACCATTAATTTATGTAAAAATTGTTTTTAAAGAAACATAACCAAGAACAGCTCATGAACCTTGGTGGATTCTGATTCTAAAAACCAGTTTTGCAGGATAACTGAAAAAAATCTTAATATAACCTAGCTATTAGATAGTATTCAGGAAATATTATTCTTTGATAGAATACAGTATTGTAACTTTGCAGAGGAATGTCTTTAGTGTTAGGACACATGTGCTGGGATTTTTAAAGGGGAAGCACTAATGATGTCAGCATGTGGTTTGAAAGATTAAACTCATAAAGAAAAGGGGAGCAAGCGATGAACAAGTGAAGCAAATACAATTGTATTAACAATTTTGTAAATTTGAATAATAATGTACATATGGATGTTTATTGTACTTATCTTTCAACTTTTCTGTAGTTTTAAAATTGTAATAAAATTACAAATATATGTATATGTCCATATATATTGAATCTAGCTCATTCAATGGCAGAAATTATTTCTCCTTCTTCCAGATTTCATAGTTCAACTGTGAGAAGTGTTCTGATTGGCTGTCTTAGATATTACCCTTAACGCTGGACCAACCATTAAAATGAAAGGACTCCTGAGGTATGATTGGTCAATACTGGGGCACACCTCAATCCTGGTCAAGGTGATTGGCTTCTCCATGAGAACCACAATGAGTATGGGATGAATAATTATTCAAATAAAGTGGAGGCGCTCTTCCTAGAAGAATGAAGAAAAAGAACATGGGACAAATCAACTCCAGACATGGCAATCAAAGCCAGGGAATGACTGGCAAGATGATGATAACAAAAGTTTTCAGTGTCTGTCTTAAAGAAACTCATCACCATCCTCCTTCCTCTCCCCTTCCTCCCCGTTTCCATCTCCACATCTAAAAAAGCCATTGCTGGAAAGGTCAGCTCTATCCTGCCTCCCAGTTTTGCCTCTCAATCTACTATATTTTGGGCTAAGAATTTCCCAGCATCAACTGCTGGGCACAGCTCTTCAGGCACTTTTTGCAAAGATGAACTTGAGTGGGTGTAATTAATCATTGCAACTATTTAATTTTCTTATAGAGAATGTCAGACTTTACTAAAGAAGCAGAGCTCCCAAATTCTGGCAGCATTTCATACCTAGAATTAGCTCTCCGCCCATTTTGCCCTGACCCCGGTCTTTTCCTGCACATTAATACAGCTTATTGGGTGCCTGTGGTGTTGACCACGAGAACCATCCAGTGAATTTTCTTCCACTGTGGTGCTGGATTAGGATAATGTCAGTGAGAGCCTGCTGATTTTCTAAAAATGTCTTCAAAGAGCGTGCATGGGACTCCATTAATCTTTCCTAATTTGTGTCAGCCTGTTACATTAGGATTTGAAGCTCTTCTTTTTGCCTTGGTATTTAAATACTCTCTGGTTAAGACCACCGCCATCCCCAGTGTATGTTTGGACTGCTCTCTCTCTCTCTCTCTCTCTCTCTCTCTCTGTGTGTGTGTGTGTGTGTGTGTGTGTGTATGGTATACCAGGGTGTGAGGGCAGCATTCTAAGTTAGCAAGCTACACCCTTGCTCCTGGACCTTGGAGAACAGATAGGAGGCTGTGCAACTGGGATGCAAATGTGGAGCAGGAGCTGCTGGAAAGCTCTAGGTCCCCCATTAACAAACTCCAGATGAGTCTAGGCCACGCTGTGGGGAAGACCTGCTTGTCTCACAGTGCCACCACCCATGTTGCTCACGTGTGGTCCACACACTAGATCCATGGATGGGAGGAGCTAATTAGTGGTATGCAGCAGCACCTGCTGCCTAGTGAGCAGAGGGTCTAGGGAGCCATTCTTAACCAAGGGGCACTTGCTTCTCCTTGCAGAACTTCTCACCGCCTTTCTTTTTACTCATCTGTGCTGGGGATCTCTAAGAGATTCCCTAAACTTGACAACAGATCAGATCTGCATGGCAGCTTTATTTGCTCATTTCACAGGCATTAAGTTTGCACTTACTCTGTATTAAGCTTTCTGTTGGACACAGGGTATACCACTTTGTGGGCAAACTCAGCCCCACATCTTGCAGGACTAGCATTCTGGGGAACCCTTTCTGGGAAACATAACTGTATGCCCTGGAATAGTAGGTTTCTATGGGGTTTATACCTTAATCTTCTTGTTCTCAAGAAATTATTTATAGACTAAAATGAAGCACTTTGAAAGAGAGAATAATACATACTGTTTAGTCCCATAGAACACATCCGTTAGGAAGAAGAGCCTTCTGTTCTTTGGCCTTCGTGTTCTTGTGGGATGCTCTTAAGTATACACTTGTGATGCATAGGAGTTTAAATAGCTCTATTTGACTCTTTAACTAGCTTTTAAGCTCTTTGAACATTGGGATCATGGTCTATTTTATTTTCCTTTCTTTGTTAGGAACCCAACACTGGCCAGATAATTCTTAGATTGTATATGGAGACAAAAAAGAACAAGAGCAAGGGTGGTTTAGGTATTGCAGATTCTGGGATCAAACATCCTGAAGTCTCTTCATCTCTGTCTCTGTCTCTCACACACATTTGCATGCATGCATACACACACATATATATACCCACATGTGTGTGTGCACATGCATCCTTTTCTGTCACTTCATTTATTCTTCTTGTGGTCATGTGCTGGGGAGTATAGCCCTGTGAGAGCCATAGGCTCCTACTCCTCCAGCTACCTGACCACAGAATAAAGAGAAATCAGATCATGGTTTCCAGTGAGAAAATCTCCTAGGACTGTGATCAGCCTGTGTTCATGTCCCCAACTCAGGCATTCCTGATGGAATAGGGACTGGACACGCTGGGATGACCACTATCTGAGTCTATGGCCCTGGCACATCTTCTATTTCTTAAAGGGAGATAGGCAGTATGTGGCCAAAGTGGGGCTCCTTCACTTTCACACTTCCTGGAGCCTTGAGAATATTGGAGGCACTCAGTAAATGGCTGCTGAATAAATGAAAAGATGAATAGTCCCATGGTGTAGAGTTATTTGTAACTGAATAATCCTTTTCTCCCATCTGATCAGAGTCTTGGAACATAATCAGTGTTCAGCAAAAGTTTGCATGAGAGGGTAGTTCTCCATTTGGGTTTAGCATTATGTGTTTTCATTTGTCTTACTCTGTTTGGAAGTCTCTGAACTCAAGAGATTAAGTGAATTTGGGGGGATTTCTGACAAGTTTCTACTCCCTAAAAGGTTTCCTCTTTTTATTCTCTAGTGATGAAAGCATATGCTATATCTCATTACCCTCCTGGCTCTGAGTATTTGATTCTTAACTTCTTGTCCTTACAAAATGTAGGTAGCTGACCTTCACTTTCTTACTTCTTTTAATGAGGTTTCATACAGAGATACAGGACTGCATGCACTTCTTAATTGCAGCCCAAGAAATTCCATGTCATTTTATAGGCTGTGCAATACATAGGAAAGGAGGGCCAACTGGTGGCCAAATTGTGACCTTGGGCTGCAGAATTAGAGCTGATGGTCCATAGACTCCAATTTCTCCTCCTCCTCCTCTTCCTTCTTCTTCTTCTCTTCTCTCTCTCTCTCTCTCTCTCTCTCTCTCTCTCCTGAAATGAAACTCGGTATGATCTCAACTGAATGGTTGTCTTACTAGGAAAGATGAAACTGAACATCTGTGTGTAGGGGGCTGTCTGAACCTATGGCCCTTGCCTCTAGCATAGGAGCCCTCTGCCTGTTCTCTGCTCATTTTCTAAACAAATGAGAAGGGTAGGCAAGGTTGGATCAGAGAACAAAAATATAGTATTCATCCTCTGACTGGTAATTTTTTTTGTGTAGTCATTACATGTCAAGCATCGTGTTAGGTTCTTCATGGTAAGTAACTCATGGACTCTTCAGATCAGTCCTTTGAATGTAATTAATCCTATTTCAGAGTTAAAAAAACTGAGGTTTAGGAAAGTTAGAGTTAAGAATGCTGCTCCAAGTCACACAGCTAATAAGTTAGGCCCACATTTGAGTATGGCAATGTGATATCAGAAACTTTTCTCCTAGTCTCTCTACCCCAAACCAAACACACACATTCTATTTGCCTGTGAAGTGAAGACATGGAGCATTGGTATTCTGCCATTTAGTGCTCCTGGCAGTGCAGCCCAGGTGCAGGTAAGGTGGCAGAGCACTCAAGTGTGAGAGCTGGGAGACTCCTTCCATCTCTGGCACAGTAAGCTCCATTTGCCATAAAAGAAGCCAAGGCTATAAGAGAGGAAATGGCAGATCTGGGGTCTTCCAGAACCTTGTGGGGCAGGAGTGCTCAAGGTGAGAACCTGTGACCACATGTCTAACAATGGCCTCCAGAGATCAGAGAAATGGCACTTTCTGTCTACCCCATCTGCAGACATGTGGGTCACACTTCTTCAACAAGTTCCTGTGGAATTCTCCTGAACGTTGAAGTTTGTGAAAGGTAGTTATCAAGTTCTGCTGTCAGCTTTCTGAGATGTACATGTGTGATCCATCTAGAGGCAGCTGTGGTTTGGAGGAAACAGGACTGGATTTGAAGGTCGGTGGACATGGTCTGATCCATTTGCTTCTCTAAGTCTCAGTTTCTTCCTCTGCAAAGTGAACAACAGGCATCCACTTACCTCACTGAAGTGAAAGCATGGGTGGGATGCAGTTTTTGAGCTGAAGAGTGGCTCCATGCAGAAGTTAGTGTGTGTAGAGTTTATGGAGATCCTGCTTCTGCCTGGGGGCACATGCATAGGGATGAATCTCATGATTCATGTATTTTCCTATCACTTAGCTCTCTGGCAGTGGTGAGCACAGATGGTTGGTGGGTGGTTAGTGGAATCCACAGTAGCCATATTACCACCCAGACTTTCTTTATGCCTCCAGCCATCTCCACTGGCAAGCTGTGAACTCCCTGTTCTCCTCCCCAGTCCCTTTGGATGTCCTTCTGTTTCCTTGCATGCTTTTTGGCTAGCTGCCTTATCATCCTGTAGTAGAAGTCTAGATCACAGAAGGGTTGGGGTGGAAGAGCTTTTGAACTAACCTAGAGATAAAGCTTCCTAGGATCTACAACATTTCTTGAAGTCTGGTACACAAAGTACTAATAGTATTTCAATTCCTTTAACTGGCAAAGGACAAACACTGCATTTTTCCATTTAGTGGTGATGTAATTATATGAATATATATTAGAAAGGTACTTTAGTTTGCTAATTTATAGTATGGATACAAAACTTCCTTTTGAATATTGGACTATGAGCACATGATAAAAGCTTTAGCACACAAGGGAGGGGTGAGGATAGGTAAGACACCTAAAAAATTAGCTAGCATTTGTTGCCCTTAAAGCAGAGAAACTAAAGCAGATACCTTAAAAGCAACTGAGGCCAATAGGAGAAGGGGACCAGGAACTAGAGAAAAGGTTAGATCAAAAAGAATTAACCTAGAAGGTAACACACATGCACAGGAAATTAATGTGAGTCAACTCCCTGTATAGCTATCCTTATCTCAACCAGCAAAAACACTTGTTCCTTCCTATTATTGCTTATACTCTCTCTACAACAAAATTAGAAATAAGGGCAAAATAGTTTCTGCTGGGTATTGAGGGGGTGTGGGGGAGAGGGAGGTGGCGGAGTGGGTGGTAAGGGAGGGGGTGGGGGCAGGGGGGTGAAATGACCCAAGCCTTGTATGCACATATGAATAATAAAAGAAAAAAAAATTATAATACAGGCCAGTTATGGTAGCTCAATCCTGTAATCCTACTCAGAGGTGAAGATCAGAAGGATTTTGGTCCAAGGCCAAGCTGGGCAAAACGTTCACGAGACCCCATCTCAAACAAAGACTGTGCACAGTAGTATGCACCTATCATCCCAACTATGCAGTGAAGCACAATAGGAGGTGTGTGGTCCAGACTGGCCTGGGGATAAAGTCCCAAAATAACCAATGCAAAAAGGGCCATCAGAGTGGCTCAAATGGTAGAGCATCTGCCTAGCAAATACAAGATCCTGAGTTCAACAACTAGTACTGCCAAAAAAAAGTCATAATAGAAAAGTTACACACAGAGTAACCTTGTGATGCAAATACAGAGGAAGTAATTCAGCTCAAGAGGAAAGTGACTTGTCCGAGGACAAACAGACTGTGTGCAGAGTTAGGGGTGAGGTTGGACTGGGGTCCTTTCCCAGGGTTTAGCTCATTAGCTCGGTTGGTGGCAACTCTAGGCCTTAAGTGACATGTGATTAGGAAAGTCAGCCAAATTCCTACACATGCTGTGTAAAGTCAACTAAAATCCACTTGGAGGACAGTCTCCTCTGCCTTCCTTTGCTTATATGTTCACTTGTTGGTGGTCCCCTCTGAGAAACCAATCTCAATTGCCAGCTGCTATTCTATAGCACAGATATGAGGGACAGAGAAACAGCCACTGGATTTGCTCATCAAGGTACTCTTTGTGGAGGAAGGACTTAGTTCAGCAGCCAGGGCTGTCCCCACCATGTCTCCTAGAGCCCCAGGATACTGCAGAGGCATCTCAGAGGCTCTGTGAGGCTGGTGTGGGGCAGTAGGGTAAGTGAACTCTGCTCCCATGCCCTCTCTGCATTTACATAGTTTATAAATAAGAATTCCCCATAGGATTCCACCTTAATAATAAAAAAAGAAGGTGGATTGGCAGTAAAGGCTGGATAGTGTATGGGATGATGGCAAGAGCATAGACTTGCATGGCTCTGACTTTGAATCCTGGATTTGCTTACACCAGCAGTGAACTGAGTTAGCCCTCGATTTCCTCAACAATAAAACTCTCTGTTTTGTACTCTATTGTGAAGTTAAATGAAATCACACATAGGAAAGCACCCAGCATCTTCCTGGCATGGAGCAGACACTGGGTAATTAGACACTTCTACTTGTGACCACCACCATCACCACCATCATCACTGTCACCATCATCTCACCACCATCACCATCATCCTTATTTCACCCCTTTTGAGGTTATTTTTGTTTTGAGGGTGCAAAATTCCATGCTAGAACACATGCTGTGGTTTGAATATATCCCTCAGATTCATGTATTAGGAATTTGATCCCCAAGCTGGTGTTGGGAGTTGCAGCCTAGGGTAAGGAGACTGGGTCAGGAATGGATCAATGTCCTTGTCTTGAAAGTGGGTTAGTTATCCCAAGAGCAGGTTGTTATAAAAGCAAGTCTACTAACCCATGCTAACCTTCTACACATGACCTTCAGGCAGCAAGGAGGCCTTTATCACACAGTGACAGCACATTCTTAGACTTCCCAGCTTTTAGAACTGTGAGAAATAAATTTCATGTCTTTGTAAACTTTCCAGTCAGTAGTATTCAGTTACAGCAACATAAAGCAGTTGAAGACAATATCAGATAATGAACTTGCAGGCATCCTTGACCAAGGTGTGTATGGTAGTGGTGGTAGTGGTGGTGGAGGCAGAGTTCAGTTCATGGATTGCAAAAATGATGCCATTTCTTTGCAAATTTGAGGCTAATTCTTATCAAGGAACCACACTCATAGATCATTCTGTATGTAGCCACCAAACTCAGTAATCTGCTTCTGTCAGAAAAAAAATTAAACCTTTCGCTCAAGGAAAGCCAGACAGAGAGACTTGGGTAAACACACACAGGTAGTGGCTTTGGGTGTGTTTATTAACACAGAGTACAGAAGCAGTTTCTGTGGTGGTTGTAGTGTCAACCAACCCCTCAGAATTCACTTTCTTTCTATTGCCTCTGTTCTGGGGAAGAGAAAATAAATGCACTCATTTTGTTTATAGATCCAGGAGATTATTCATAATGGCCTATTTTCTTTTTCAGATGAACTCTTATGGAGTCAGAACCCTGAGCCTGCAGTGCTGGGGGAATGTGCTAATGGTAATGGATTATCTCAAGTGACTCCTGGCTCCTCTCTCCCCACTCTGTCTTCCATCCTTGAGCACAAACACTCCACTCTGGCCCAATTAGAAACACACAATGACTCATGTTTATAAAGTATGTTTTGAACTTTAAGTTGCCTCTTCATATTTTTAAATCATTGCATTTAAGTCTAATTCAATAAGATTCTGTATTTCCTTTCAATTTAATGTGTGAGCTGCTTTTGCCTACCTGTTGCTAAGACAACCAGTGTCTGAGCTGGCATTTGCTTGTTGTCCAGGCAGAGGTTGTGTTAATTAACTTCCTGAAATTGCAGGCCAGGTAATCAATACCAAATGTATGGACTTGGCTGGAATGTTTTAATTAAATTTACAGTAATTTTGTTTGCAGCTTCTTCTACAATCCGCATGGTGGGCAATTGATTTTTATTTCAGATACAATGGCCTATTCGTTAGCTGGTCATCCCTTCCCCTAAGTGCCTTTCTTCATCAGCTGAACCAGTGTTACATGAGGAATAGCTGAGGCAAATTGTTAGTTACAATAATAGCAAAAATGAAAACAAACCTTCAGATATCAGGAGGGTTGGGCTTTCTGCCAGTGAAGCTGCCCCCTGGCTGGATGTGTTTTAGATGAAATGAATTCTGAAGACAGAGACCAGTAGGATCCCATGGAAAATATCCACTGATGATTGGCAGGAAATATGAACAGAGCGTGCTGCAGCCTCCTCTGTGCTGCTTAAAATAAAAGATGCAAACAGCTGCCCTCTACCACAGTATTCTTTGTGAAGTCGTGTCCTCACAGAACTGAGCTGTGCACCTCTTAGAAGTACCCCCCCTCCCTTCTCTAAGCATAGCTGCTAAACGTTTGGGCTCCTAAAATAAGTGAAACTGGAACTCACTCCCAGCAATGACACTAAGTCAAAGTGTAGTAACTTCTGTTCAAATTTAAAGGAGAGGTAGGGGATCATACCACCTCATAGAATTACCATGGGAATAAATAAAATTATACACATGATGGGGGATATTAGTCCATGATGTTAAGAGCATGAATGCTGGAGTCAGAAAGTCTGGGTTTTGTACCCCGGCTCTGTCACTTGCTCTTTGGATGACTTTAGGCAAGATATTTAAACCCACAGAGCCTGAGGCTTCTCTTTTGTTTGGTGGGCAAATTGCACCTGTCTCATGAGTTATGCTAAGAATCCTGTGACATAATGCACCTGAAGCATTGGAGCTCGGTGAGTGGCAATGCAGATCTTCTGGTCTTTGAGGGTTGAGGTTCCATTACACTGTTGGGGCAGTTCTTTAGTCCTGGGTAACTTCAGCTATTACTTGAGGTAACAGAAGTCTATTGAAAGGATCTTTAATGTCTTCAGTATAATTAGAATCTATCCCAACAGCCACCCCAACACTCTAGATATTGTTTCTCCCTCTTATGGGACCTTTAAAGACACTCACTGCCCCACAAAAGTGTTTACCTTCTTTAAGGCTATGAGCCTGAGCTGAACACATTGCCATTCTCTTTGTTTGCCTGGCAATCCTACTTTCTACAGCGAGGATTCTCATGGATAACTTGCCTTCTTTCAGGAATGGGGAGCTTCACTATGCAAGTTCTTATCTAACCATATCAGAATCAGTTGACTTTCCTTAGGTACCTCCATTTGGGTATGACTGTACTTTAATCCTCCATGACAGGGCCAGAGGCTGGCTCTGATGCTCCCACCTAGGAAAACAGGCAAGCACGCTTAAAACAAGAACAGAATAAAATAGCCCTGGCAGAGTATACTGATCCAACAGTGGCCTAAGACTTTTATGACATCTGACAGAGCCAACTTTGATTTGCAGATAAAACATTTCACTATTTGAAATACCAAGCAGGAACTCATGACATATCATTGAATGAAGGGCAAAAGGAAGGAACAGTTCAAGAAGGCAAACATGAATCCATATAGTTCCTTCATGATAGTAGAAAGAGGGTCACCTCTGACTCTGCCAGAGGGTGTTCAAGACTCATTCTCTAAGTATGATGATGCTGTTTAACGAAGGCGTTATTACCCATGCTTGCTTGGAATGGCTGTTAGGGAATGAGTGAGATTTTCTTGTGGCAAACACCTGCTAGAAAATTCTCTGCCCACACATTATGTTCCAAATAAATAGAAACTCAGAACATATTAATTTCCATTCAAAAGCAACAAGAGAACAGTGTATTGGAGAGCTTTAGCTATAGAAAAAAGTATGTGTCCCCTGATAAACATACAGTCATCATAGTGGAATTTGAGAATATTTCCCTTGACAATAAAATTAATCTTTTTTTCATTGCATAAGACGACTTCCTGACAGGAGGCACTGTGTCTATGGAAACATTTTTGCTAATTTATTTGAGTCCAGTTGGAGAATTGACTAGTTCTTTGTAACTAGGGAAGGCTGGCCCTTGACAACTGACTTGTCCTCTAGTTAGGTTTTCCTGATGAACACCTCTTTCTCACTCACTCCTTTTTCACATCCATCATGGTGTCTGTAAGTATATTAGCGGAAACTGAAGTCTATGAAGGAGGAGTTATGATGGAACCCTGTGAGACCAAGTTGCCCAACCTTTTCAGGAGAGATGAAGGAATGCAGGTGAAGAGGTAGCCATGCATGGCCAGGAAACTCTGCCCCCCAGAGGAGTCCCCTAGAACGTCCTGCGTTGCCATTCTTTGTTTGCCTCCTTTGCTCCCTTGGAAGTCTTGGTTCAGGGTTTGGTGAGATTTTTGGACTCTTAGGGAGCTCAAAGTTGTCTTTGAAACAACACTAACTAAGCTGAAAGCAAAACAAATTATAAAAACATGATTTTTTGGTCCTTTGTCTTTCCTTTTCATCCACATATATTATTTCCTCTTATACTTTTGCTTTTCCCAACTGCTGCAATGTGCTGTATGCAGTCACCAAGACTGCTTTGTCCTTAAGACTCAGGTTGGGCTCAAAAATTGACACACTTTGTAATCCCTTGAATGCAAGGTTGATAGGAAAAGAGTTTGTTATGGGTTCAGTCTATATTATCTCTATAAATAGAGTAAAATCATTACACAGATGATAAATAATACAATAAGCACATATATAATGCTATCTCTGTATAAGGCACTATTCTAAACCCTTAGATATAAAACCTTCCATAATTCTAATAGCAACTTCCAGAGGAAAGTACTATTATTGTCCCATTTGTAAAAGAGGAAACTGGGGCGAAGTAAGTTTAAGAAAGTCGTCCCATATTACATGGTTGTTAAAGAAGAAAGCCCTGGTTTAAACCTTAGGAAATTTGGTTTCAGAATCTGGGCTTATCGTATAGTAGAAGTACATGTTCCTACCTGGCTGTTGAAAATATTCTGGAATTTTTTTTTCAATGGGGTTTCTCTTTGTAATTCTTCTGGGGTTATCCACCCACTTACGTATTTTGGTTACTCACACATTGACTCATTCAAAAATATATACTTGGCAGTTGGTATGTTCAGGTTCTATGATACCTGCTGGGACTGTAACCGTGGATGGGATGACCACAGACCCTACCACTAAGGAGCATACGATCTCCCAAGGGAGTCAGACAAACATGTGATTGTGGTAATAACTTGTTGATGATCATTCCTACTTGCATTTAATAGCATTGCATTTACTGCTTACCACTTTCAGCTGTGGAAGGATGTACACAGATTCACAGACTTCCAAGTCTGACTCCTGCTCTCTCTGTCTGTCTCTCTCATCTGAATTGATCAAGGCTCTCAACAGAAACAGAACCAGTAGGGAGGATGAAAGATCTATTGATTGGTCGATAAAGAGGAGATTTATTATGGTAATTGCCTCACATAATTATGGGAGCCAAGAAATCCCACAATATACCACCTACAAACTGGAAACCAGAAAGACTGATTGTGTAATTCAAATCTAAAGGCCTGAGAAACAGGAGCTCTGATGTCCAAGAGCAAGAGGTAAATGTCCTAGCACAGGGAGAGAGAGGGAGAGAGAGAGGGAGAGAGAGAGAGGGAGAGAGAGAGAGAGGGAGAGAGAGAGACACACAGAGAGAGAGAGAGAGAGAGAGAGAGAGAGAGAAAGAGAGAGACTGCTCTTCCTTTTTGTTTTATCCTGGCCCTCAATGCATTGGCTGACACCTATCAATATTGGTAAAAGCAGGTCTTCTTTACTCAGTTAACTGATTCTAACACTAATCTCTTCTGGAAGCACCTTCACAGATACAGGAAATGATGTTTTACCAGCTATCTGAGTATTCCTTAATCCAGTCAATTTGACACATGCATCTAGTTTTGGCAATTCTCACTTAGCAGGTTTGGGATGGGGCACAATAGCCCGCAAGCTGATGATTCAAAATGCATGTCTAGATTCCATTTCTCTGGGAGAGAAGGCTAAAATGTGCACTCTGCATCAGCAGGTCTGGGGTGGAGCCCAGAGTCTGCATCTCTAAATGGCCAGGTGACATTGCTGACCTAGCGGTCAACCTTCTAGTTGCAAGTAATTAGACCAAACTTCTCCCTCACCTTTGGTGAGGCTGATTTTCAGTCTTGATTTGAATTCTTATAGAACTACAGAACTCATCCACATAAGGTAGTTTCTACCATTTGGAAGGAGCTGCAATTATTAGCAAGATCTTTCTTCTGTTAAGTCAAAATTTCAATGTTGGTAACTTCCGGAAGGCACTCCACTAGCGGAATGGTTTAGTGTGAGCTGGGGACACAGATAACTCATTTTGGCTATTGACTCTATTACTAGCTTTGTGACTTTGAACAAACGCATGGCCTTTCTGTGTCTATAAAACAAGATGACAGTGCTACCATCACAGGACTACTGAGGGTCCTATATATTAGTTCACATTCGAATCTGGTAAGATTAGAGCAATGCTTGGCAGTATTGGAGTAAGCACAAGAGTTTTGTTGTTGATGCAGTTTAACTTTAGATGGACTCATTTTGACAATAGTTCTGCTCCATTTCCCAATATGAAGCATTAGTAGGCCAGGTAGCAATTCACAAACATAAGGTAGAATTTACTCCTGCAGACATTCCACCAATCTTTTGCAACCCTCATACCCCTGTTGTGTGTGTGTTGATATACATCTGTGTGATCTGATCTGCCTGATATTACTTTATACAGAAGTAAGTTAATAAGGCATTCAAAATGGTAAAGAAAGCTTTTCTTCCCCTTCCCAATAGAATATAAGCTGTTATGGTCTCATATTAAGCATGAGTTTCAATCTTCAATCCCAAAGCAGTGTGAGAAATAAGATTTGTTTTCCTTTTCTACTTAAAAAGAATTAGACATTTTGAACATTCAAAAATACATTAAGCATAGCACTTGTGTGTGTTTTTGTTCAACTTGTGGATAAAGACTTATAGGCGGGTGCAAAAAATAAATTGTCTTTTGCAACCCAGAACTCATTATACAGTATGTGTTTTGATACATAGAAGAAGGAATATGAGAAAAAATGCATTAAGAAAAAATACATTAATAACATTGTAACAAAGACCCATGTACCTACCTCCCAGCTCAAGAGATGGAATATTAGTAGTATTTATAATCTCCTTGTATGCCCTTCCCCCAACTATATTCGTTGCTTTTCAGAAGCAGTTGTTACTTGGAATTTAATATTTATCATCATTTCTACATATTTGTGCTATTTTTTCATTGTAAACTTACATGATACAAGGAGCTGTTTTTCATATTTAACATTTTTATACTATGATTCCTCTTGCAATTTGCTTTTCTCTCTCCTCTACATACAGTTGTGAAATTCATTCATATGGCTATCTGTGGCTCTATCATTCATTTTCTCTGCTATGGAGCATTGTAATTATTATGGATATAACCCAATTTACTTGTCATTCTCTCGCTGGACAAGTTTTTAACTCCTTTGGAGTGGAGAGTGCCTATTTCTGCATCACATATTCCTCCCCTGTTCATCATTTCTAACACCAATTTGATACTTGGAATCTTCCAGACTTGATTCTAGAATTCAAAGATATTTTGTCTTTGTCCCCTGTACTTGAAAACCATTGGTTTTTGGTATTTTTTGTTTGTTTTGTTTTTTTTTCTTTTTGCCTTTATTCTACATTTAAAATATGTTAAAAATTTTAGTTCACCTTTCTGTTCAAGGTTGTAAGTCTCCTTCTGCCCTCATCTTGCAGCTATTTCTGTTGATGAATGGAATGAGATTAACAGGTACAAGGAAGTGATGGAAAGGTATTGGGTTGGAAAAGAATCTTAGTCAGTATCTTAAAATAACATCTGCCATTCTGACAAAGTCAGTTAAATAAATCAATATGGATGACTAGGTGGTATAATTAGCATTAAGTGATGCTCTGCCTCTCAAATGTCATTGCATATGTCTATTGCTGAAGAACCTTGTAGTATGTAGATTCTGACACCAGAGGTCCAAGACATGAGCTGAGATTCTGCATTCCTAGCAAGCCATCTGATGATGCAGATGCTGCTGGTCCTGGACCACAGCTCAACAAGTGGGGATAGACAAAGCACACATTTGGCTCAGATCTGTTTGAATTTTGCCTCTCTTGTTTTCATTACCCTTGATGGACCTTGGGAACATCCACTTCCAGTGGAGTGGTGCAGATCATCGGCTGCACACTACCTGGGATATATTTCAAAATCTGCTACCCTGGCTGCATCCCAGATCAATTAAATCAAAACACCTAGAAGTGGGATCTAAACATTAGTAGTTTTAAAAGCTATCTAGGTCATGTCAGTGGACAACCAAGACTTTCAAGAATCTTCATCCTGGGTTGGATGTTCTCAAACTTCAGCATCCATTGGAATCAACCTGGAAGGCTTGTTAGAACACAAGATCGCTGGGACTTAACCAGAGTGATTCAGTAGGTCTGGAGTCAGACTTGAAATTTTGTATTTCTAGCAAGTTCCAAAGTAATATTAAGGCTACAGGCTCTGGACTTGCGTTTTTATCAGGAAAATGGATGTAATATTACCTACCTTTCAATAAATCATGAGATGTTGAGCATGTGGTAGACAGTCAAGAAATGCTTTCTTTCCATGGTTGCTGGGAGTTGTGTTAAGTCTGTGATTCTTTTAGTCCTCAGTTACTCTTTAGTTGGTTTACCCATAATGCTGGTTAGATTATTTCATTTAACACTTTTATTTTTAAATTCCCTAGCTAAAGTTTCACTTCCAGTTGTGAGTGAAGTGATACCATCACCTCTCAGAGGTTAGTTAGTTCGTGATCGGGCCCCACTGATGTTCTACTTAAGGGTTGGCCTTTGAGCTTTTCAGACCACTTGTGCCCATATCCAGTGGTGACTGTGCAACCCCCTGGTCATGTCTGCTGAATCCATCATACTCCTTAGCTAATTCTTTTGTTCCAAGAGGAACCCAGCAGGTCACGCTGTCCTTGTGTCAGAACTGGAATCCCCAGGACTTTATTTTGTGTAAGGTCTAGTGATCTCTAGAAAAACTGGTAGAAGAGGATGGGAGAGTATGTTTGTACCCACTCTGCAGCCTCAATACTCTGTCCCAAGTGTGTTTCCTCTACTGAGATCCTGGCATATGCAGTAACTCCATTGTGGTTTTTCTCTGAATCCTGTATTTCTACACAATTCCTTCCCAGGAAGAACGTCTCCCAGGTGGTATTCTCTGGTGCAAAGGCTGCTGCATCATTGTCATCTTTGTTTAGTTAAGAATCCTGCCCTTTGGTTCTGCAAAGGAGCACATCATTCTCGCTAAATTCACTGTGTCAAAAATGACTCCTTGCTGGCCTTTGGCTTCCCGGGTGAAGTGCAGCTATTGATCTTGCTCCAAGCATTGTGAATAACGCAGATGACGGTTTTTGGGTGCCTTCTCTGAAAACTGCCAAGATTTTGGACTTGAGCTTGGTGAAAACTGCATTATAAACACTCCAAGCCTGTGCTGACAGCACTCAAAGCTCTTTGGGATAAACATTTGTGTTTGCTAAAAATGTCTCTACAGAACTGGAAGTATTTCATCAAAAGACTTCTCTTTGCCTTTCTGGGGCTGTTTTGAAGATTTCTTGACCCAAAACCAATAGTACCTGAATTACTCAGCTTCTGCTATATTTTTAACCTTCAGCTTCAGAAAGGAAAACCAAAATTAAGAGGTTAGTTATTAAAAATTGACAGGTGTCCCTGAAGGATAAAATAATTTAACAGAATGTTTGCTATAGATAGGGGTTTAGAGCTTGGTAACTATTTTGTTACCTCTTTGTGTTTTGTAGCAAATCTGAGTTTGAGGATCAGAATTTAGAAAAGATGGTAATTACCACTAAGCAATTGCTGGGTTAATTAGGTCTGCCAATAATTCAGAGAGCAATTGGAGCAAAGTTGAGACAGTTTTAGAGCCAAGGCTTGTTGCTGTTTTGTGAAACAGTCTGAAATAAATCTCCCTTAGGTCGATAACTCTGACTTGGGTAATGTTCCTTTTTTGGACTTGAGTTTAGAGTGCATGGTCCTAAAAGCCATGTTTTTATTTGGATCCACCAGCCACTGGACATTAAATTCTTCCCTAATCTAGAGGAAACCTAAACTAGGAGAAGGAAATATCCATTAAGCAGAGATTAATGTTGTATGTCCATTTGAAAAGTCAGTCTGTAGTTGTGTAATGGTAGCCAATGTTGTGGGCACATTTTATAAATGGTCTTTTAATGGGGATGATACAGTGCTCAATAGAATATATATCAGTATTGATTTTTTGATATGTACAGGGAAGATGTTCTTCTCAACGGACCATTATAAGGAAAATAACAATGATAATAACAGAGATTCTTAGGTACTGTATATCTCTTATGTGCCAAATACTTTGCATAAGTGTGTTTTTTTTTTTACTTCTCACATGATTCACAAAGGAAGGGATTATTAACCCATTTTATTAACAGAGTCATAAAGAGGGATAATGAGTTGTCAAAGCAAAATCTGTTGCTGATAAGCAACAGAGCTGGGAGTTTAAAGACCAAGTGGCTCTGAACCTGACTCCCACTGAGGAGGAAGCAACTGGTTCAAGGGGAAAACAACCCTGGAGAATTTCATTCAATTCTAACAAGCACTGGAGTGTAATTCTGATTTTGACTCTAACTTTGTCCACCAGCTAGAACTCATCAGTAATATTTTTCGAAGATGTGTAGGAGAAGAGCAGAGACAAGGTTTGATTTGTTGAACATCTATTATGAACTAGAAAGTCGAATGAGAACGGCACTTTACATACATTAAATCGTATCATAATATCAAATAGTTTGGAGGCTGCTTTTCCTAGCCTTATTTTACATATGTGGAAATTAAGATTAGATGAGAAAAATATTCTTGCTCAATGTCATATGGTTAAGTACACAGAACAAGTCATTTTTTGTTTCTTGTGGTACTGGGGCTTGAACTCAGGGTCTTCATCTTGAGCCACTCCACCATTCCTTTTTTGGGAAGAGTTTTTTTAGAAATAAGGTCTCTTGAACTAATTGCCCTGGCTGGCTTTCAATCATGATCCTCCTGATCTCTGCCTCCTGAGTAGCTAGGATTACAGCTAGGATTACACTGGTGCTCAGAAGGACAAAGATTTAAACTCTGATTTGCCTTAAAAAATTTTAAAATATAAGGCACAGATAAGCCTTTTTGGATTTTTTATTGTGTATGTTCCATTTTTTGAATATTATAAGTAGATTTTGCAATAATAAGAGCATGTTGAATTACACTTATTTTGAGTTGTATTTTCTATCTATCTATCTATCTATCTATTATGTATTCATCCATCAAGCTATTTACTATCACTTTAACATAAATATAGAGGGAAATGTTATTTATACTTTAACAAACATCCATTAGACCAAATTCAAGTTTCCTGCCTCCACTTCTCTCTCATTGTCCTTCTTTCCATACAGGTAAACATTTACCTTACTCCATACAGGTAAACATTATCATGAAATTTCTTATGTATCATCTATTTTTTTCATCTTTTGCTACATTTACTACCTACATACTATATTCATAAAAACAAATGGGAATTTTTATTTTTAAAATATGCATATAAATTCTACTCTACAATATAGGTTATTCTTGTTTTTTCTTTCAAAATTAATATATCTTATGTAAGACATTCTTGAATTCCTAGCACAATGCATCTTGTTTAAGAAGGAATCATTATTACTTTTTAAATAAGCTGCCTAGTTATTTTGCTAGCTTTTTATTGGAAGTTGTATTTAAGATTGGTTGATCATACACTTTTTTGACTGATTTTGCTGGCTTGTGCATTATGGTTTTACTAGTTCATCAATTTTAGCAGAGTTCCACTTCTGGAGTGGGAGCACAGTGAGCTCTATTACACTGCTCTCTCATAAAACAAGTGTAACCAGATTTTATTTTTTTAAAAATTCAACTATTTAAAGTCTCTGTAAAGTTTCCTAGGGGCTTACAGCAAATTAGAAAGAAAACCCATTTCCTCAAGAAAAAAACATTTACCAAGATTAAAACTTGGTCAGAATAATGATATTTGAGCCTTGACCCATGCCCTCATTCCCCTTCCCAGCTCAGCATGGTCAAAACTCTACACAGGGCAGGTGCAACCAGAATACCAGACTTCCTATCCCTGGAGCTGCAAGTTGAGAGCTAAGATTTCCTGGGAGGAACAAGCCACTGGCATTTCTCATCTTCCATAGCTATGGTTGTAAAGGCTAAGTTCCAGGTAAGACCAGCAAGGTGTGGATGGCTCCCTTACTACGCCAAGACCCTCTTCCTAAGACAGAGTCTCTACCTCAGATGTGGCATGCTGAGAATACTGAGTCATGCTTACCCCAAGTTCATCATAGGGTGGAGGCTCCGTGCCAGGAAAGGCAAGACAAGAAGACCTTAGTCTACTGTCCCTACCCAGTGTCCTGGTCCTTATGCAAGATTGTTGTTTAGAGAGAAGCAAACCACTAACCCTGCTTGCGATCTGGATTCTGTGGCTCAGAGATTTTACCCAGTGTCAGGGGCAGTCCTTAAGAGCTTCAAAACTTTTCTCAGAGGAACTGATTTTATTTCCAATGGAGTCTGAGAGAAGTGCAAGTCAATGAAAGTTTGAGAAGTAAAAGCAACAAAATAAATTTTAGGGTGGTTAGTTCACAGGAGTGAATTAGGAATGGAGACAGCTAAAAAGAGCCATCCCTGGGTCAGAGCAAAATTCAAACACTGACCTCAAAAACTATCCATGCCAAGGGACCCAAATTATTGAATCAGCCTTGTCAAAAACAGTTGAATAGTCATCTGGCAATTAGTGGAGCTTTATTTCTTCTGGGTGAGATAGAGATAGAAATAGAGATAGAGATAGAGATAGAGATAAATAGGAACAGAGTTCAAATGAGCCCTGCCTAAGCCACTATCACCCTAGGATGGCAGGGCATAACCAATGCTATATTTTCTGAGGAACAGCTTAAGAGCTTCACACTGTAGGTGTGGCGAAGGACATAGATATTGCTCAAATGGTCCAGTACAATGAACAAGTGAAAAACAGAATTATGCCCTAAGGGTGGGGACCCAAAATTGCTACTATGAATCTAAATATCTTAAAAAACATGAAAATATGATTCATAAACTAGGAAACAAAAGACAACAAAATCTTTCTGAGAAAGGAACTAGGATTTTAGAGTTAAAAGAGACATTTCAAAATAGCCATTCTAACTATATTGAAAGAACTAAGGGAAACAATGAACAAGAAGTTTAAGAATGTGTCATAAAACAGAAAATACTGATAAAAAGGTAAGAAGTTTAAAAAGTGAGCCCAATAGAAATTCCATAACTGAGATTAAAAATCACTAGTGGGATTCAACGGTAGATTTGAGTTAGCAAAAGAGTTAGTGAACTTGAATACAGACCATTACAAATTATGTAATCTGAGGCACACAGAAAGAAAAAACTGAAAAATAAACAGAGATCTGAGAACATCAACATTAAGTGTAAGGTTATCAGAGAAGAGCATGAAAAACAGGTGGAAAAATATTTGAAGAAAAAAATGGCTGACATTTTCTTCAGTGTTTTGAAAATTTTTAATCTAGTTTATTAGGCCTCTTGGCTTAAATGTAGAGATCCACATAGACACGGCATACTGTAAATATGAAAATCCAGAGACCAAGAGATAACCTTGAAATCAGCAAGAGAAAACTAGTTTATCATGTACCAAGAATCACAGCTGATTTCACATTAGAAAGAATGGAGGCCAGGAGGCAGTGGGATGACAGATCAAAGAGCTTAAAGAAAATGGGGAAAAAATCAATCAAGATTTTATATTCAGCAAAACTATCAAAAATAAAAATGAAGGTGAAATAAAGACATGACAAGTCTTTATTTGTCAAACTATTCCAAAGAGATAAAGACAATTCCCTGTCTTACATATAGGAGTAAATATAAACGGAGGGAATTCATTATTAGCAGAATCACTGAGGTAGTAGTTTTGCTCCCATGGCTCTGCTGGGATACCCTTTGAAACCCAGGACAAAGCAGCCTTAAAACTGGGTAATACCCTTTGAAATCCAGGACAAAGCACCTTAAAACTGGCCTGAGGAGGGAGTGGGAGCCCTCATGATCTCTGATCCTCTTTCAGGGTCATTCTTCCCCTTTTTTGAAGAAGAACAGATGCTTGCATTGGACAACTCTAAGAACTCACCCTGTGGAATCTAAGAAGTTAGATAGCCTTCCTTTTCTCATCAGGTTATTCCTCTCTTCTTTACTCCCAGATGCAGTATTTCTTCTGGTTTCTGCTAAGGCAGCTATTTCATCTGCTTATCAAATGACTGTTTAGCTGCACCTTTAATATTCTCTTCCAAACATGCATTCCACTTTTTGCAATACCCATAAGCTAAAAATTTTCCAAATCTTCAAGTTCTAGTTTATTTTTGATTAACAACTCCTTCTTCAGTTTATCTCTCTCCTCACACATTTTGCTGTAAGTACTCAGGGATACCTGTGCCACACCTTCAATATTTTGCTTAGAAATCTCCTTAACTAAACCAAGTCCCAGAATCCTAGCTACTTGGGAGGCTGAGACAGGGAAGATCACAGTTGGAGGCCAGGTTGGGCAAAAGTTGTGAGACCCCCATCTCAACCAATAGCTGGGTATGGTAGCATGTGCCTGTTATCCCAGCTATGCAAGAGACTGAGATCAGGAGGATTATGGTTCCAGGCTAGTCTGGGCAAAATGTTTTTGAGACCCTATCTTGATGGGAAAAATCTGGACATGGTGGCACATACCTGTCACCCCAGTGATGGTGGGAAGAGCAAAATAGGTGGATTATGGTCCAGGCTGGCCTGGGCAAAAATTACAGCCCTATCTAAAATTAACCAGAGAATAAAGGGCTGGGAGCATGGCTCAAGTGGTGAGCACCTGCCATATAAGTTGGAAGCCCTGAGTTCAAACCCCAGTACCACCAAAAAAAAAAAAAGAAGAAAAAAAAGGAAGAAAGAAATCTCCTTTCTCCTAAATACACAATTTCATCATTCACAACTTCTGTTTTCCACAACTGGAGACAGAGTAAAACACACAATTCATCCAAATTCTTTGAAACTTCATAGTAAGAATGGCCTTTCCTCCAGTTCCAGTAACCCATTCTTCATTTCTGCCAGAGATCTTGCCAGCATGGCCTCTAACATCCGCGTTTCCTTTAAAGTGATGCAGGCTTCCTTTAAAGTGACACAGCTTTGCTCTCCAGTTCTCTGTTTTCTCTGTGCCCTCCCCAGGATCGTGGTTAGCTTTCATATTTCTACCATCAGCCACCTCCTGGAATTCTAGGCTTTTGGTAGCACATACCTCACAACCCCTCCAGCATCTATCCCTTTATTCATCTCCAAAATCACCTTGACATTTTAAGGTATTTGCATTTCATTTTTCAAACCAAAATCTGTATTGCTTTGCTCAGGCTGCCATAACAAAATATCATTGAAGGGATGACTTAACACAATTGGCATTTATTTTCTCACGGTTCTGGAGGTTAGAAATCCCGAATAAAAACCTGGCAGACAGTTTTTGGTAAGGGCTGTCTTTCTGGCTTATCGATGATATGAGGTAGGCAGATTGAAAGAGAATTTTTAAAAAACATAAAAGAGCCAGGGTATAGGTGCAGCACTATAACCAGATAAATTTTGTTGCTTCACCATTGTCCTGGAGTGTTGAGGCTACTTCTTGGCATACTGACAACTGTTTCCAGCCATGACCCCAACAGGGACTTTCCTAGCTTTAGAGATAGCCAGCGGCCTCAGGGTCAAAAGACTCTGAGGATACTTTACTGGGAAAACCATTCCCCATTCCCTGGTTCTTGGAATTTCTCTCCCATTTCTTGTAAAAATCCAAAATTAAGTACATATCTTTAGCACAATCACTAATGTGATCATTAAACTTTATCTATAAAAGTGCCTAGGACTGGAAACTCAGTGCACTTGACTGCTTGGCCAAACTTCTTCCCTCAGCATCCTTTGGAGGTGCACTATTTCTGTATGATCAGTTCTGTTTTAATAAAATCAAGCATTTGCTTAAATAAATGTGCTCTGTTAAAGACTCCTCTGTGTGTCCACCCATGAATTCTTCCTCAGGTGAGACCAAGGACTTGCTACGAATCTCCCCTGACACCTTGCTGTTGGCTCATATGGAAGAGAGAGAAATAGAGAGAGAGAGAGAGGGAGAGAGAGAGAGAGATACTATAATTAGAATCAGATCAGACCTGTATCTTTATGATATTATTTAAACTCAAATTACTTTCTTACTCCAAATACATTCACATTGAGGATTAGGGTTTTGGGGGAGACACACTCGCACATTCAGTCCATAAAAAGACATTCATATTAGGAAGAAAGAAACTAAATTATCTCTACTTGCATATGACATGATCTTGCAGATAAGAAAGTCTAAGGAATTCATTAAGATACTACTGGAACTAACAAATGAGTTCAGCAAGGTGGCAGGAGATTACATTGATACCAGATCAATTTACAGAAAAATTCAGTCTACATATTTGTAATGAACAATTCAAAATAGATTTAAGAAAACAATTTAATTTATAAAATGTCACAAGGAATAAAATAATTAGGAACTAGCTAAATAAAAACGTGTAAAACATTGTATTCTGAAAACTACAAAGTATTATAGAAACTAAAAATGATCTAAATAAATAAAAAGACATCCTGTGTTCAGGGATCAGGAGACAATATTGTTAAGATGATGAACACTCCCCCAAATTGTTTACAGATTCAATGTAATTCCTAGTCAAAATCCCAGGAGGATTCTTTTCAGAAATTGACAGACTAATCCCAAAATTCACATGAAGATAAGAAATCTGCAATAGCCAAAATAATCTTAAGAAAGAGGCAGTGGCGAGACTGTACTAATTTACCAGCTTACACGACAGGAGTCAAGGCACTCTGGGTAAATGTATAGATCAATGGAATAAAGTTGAGTCAGGACATAAATCCTAGCATTTATACTCAATAGATTTCCCCACGCAATGGGAAACCATTCCAAATGGAGGACAGAGTAGCATTTCTAACAAATGGTGCAGGGATAGCTGAGTATCCACACACTACAAAAATGTATTCAAAGACATACGTGTGAGAACTAAAACATAAAAATACTTAAAAGAAAATGTAGGCCAGACTTGGTGGTACACACTATAATTCCAGCCCTCAGGAGACTGAGACAGGAGGATCACAATTTCAAGGCCAGTCTGGGCTATACAGGGAAACCCTGTCCCAAAACAAAGAAAAGAAAAGTAGACAAAAGAAAATGTAGAGGTAAATCTTCCACTTTTGAATTAGGCAATGATTTCTGAGGTAAGGTATCAACAACACAAGCAGTAAAGCTAAAAACAGATTACTGAACTTCATCAAAATTGTGCCTCCCTGGCTGGTATGGTGGTACCCATTTATAATCCCAGCTATACACAAGGCAGAGGTATGAGGATCCTGGTCTAAGGCTGAATCCAGCAAAAGCACATGACCCTATTTGAAAATTAAACTAAACTAAAAAGAGCAAAAGAGTTGTGTGTGGCTCAAGAGGTAGACCTCAAATTTATCCAGCAAGAGCTATGTCAAGATTGCTCCAGTGTTACTCTCTCTTAGAAAGCATAAGGCCCTGAATTTAAACTCAGTACTAACATCAAAAAAAACCTGTGCTTCCAGGGCTGGGTGTGGTGCCATTAGCTGTAATTCCAGCTACATGGAGGTGGAGGTAGGAAGACTGTGATTCTGAGCTCAGTCTGGGCTGCATAGCATGACCTTGCCTTAAAAATAAACAAACCAACAAAATAAAACAAAAAGTGCTTCAATGAAAACACGTTTCTGTCAAGAAAGGTAAAAGACAACCCACAAATGATAAAACATATACAACTCTTAAGTAGGATATTGTGCTTTCTGCTTATAATATATTCATACACGTACAACTCAACAATGGAAAGACAAATAATTGAGTTGAAAATGAACCAGGATAAGTGGAAATTAGTTCATAACAGGTCAACAAATGTAATGAGTATGTGAAAAGAAACCATCAGATTAAAACCACGATAAGAAACCACCTCACATCTACTAAGTTGGCATAATAAAAAAAAGACAAATAATAACACTTACTGACCTGGATGGGGAGAGCACAGCCACATGGGAAATCCACCAGGCACTTCCTGAGAAGTTTAAACACAGAGTACAGTGACCCTACAACTACGTTTCCAGGTTTCCACTCAAGATAAAAGAAAACATATGTCCATACAAAAACTTACTCATGAATGCTCACGGACAGACAGATCTTGAAAACATCATGCCTAGTGAAAGGAGTTGGTTACAAATTTATATGAACTGTCCAGAACAGGGAAACAGATAAGAGACTGAAAGTGGATCAGTTGTTGCCTAAGACTGAGTAGGATTAGGAGAATGGGGAATGACTGATAAAGGGTATGGAGTTTCTTTGGAGGTAATGAAAAATCTTAAAATTGATTGTAGTGATATTTGCAAAGTTCTATGAATAAACCAAAAAGCATTGAATTGTGTGCTTTAAATTGATATGTTGTATAGCACGTGAATTGTATTTTAATATAATTTACCAAAAATAAATACATAAATGCAAAGGAAAAAATTAAATAGGGCATCTTACCCTCTTACTGCTAGTTTCGGATACTTCAGAACACAGATATTGTCTTTCTCTTGTATGTGGGAAAATAAGTATAAAATGTCTGGGCCTGCTGTCTTGATGGGGAGAGATTTCTTTTTCCCATTAGGTTAAAATTATTTAATGTTTACTAGCTTATTTTGAGTTCATCTTAATTGCTTTAGCCCCTAAAAAGTTATCCATTTCAGGTTAAGTTTAAAATACTGGCAGACGGGCTAGGCATGGTGATTCATGCTTGTAGTCCCAGCTACTCAAGAGGCAAAGGTAGGAAGATTGAAGCCCAAGGCTGGACTGGGAAAAAGCATGAGACCCTATCTGAAAAAGCACTAACAGCAAAGGGCTGAGGGTGTGGTTCAAGTGGTAGAGCACTTGCCTAACATGTTTGAGGCCCTGAGTTCAAACCCCAGTTCTAAAAAAAAAAAATAGCATAAAGTGTATTATTACTTAATTTATTTTAAAATCTTGGTTACTAAATGCATTTTCCAATAAAAGTAGGCAGGGCTTCATGGAGAAACAGCTGACTCCTATGTTGAGGTGGGAAAAGAATAAAATGAAGCTAAAACATCTTGTGCTACCAGGAAGGAGGTTGTGCTGAAACAAGACGGACATGTCGAGAATACTCAGAGACTTGGGAGCGCCACATGGTCCTATCTGGGATGATCTGGATGACTAAATAATGCTAGCATGGAAGTAAATATCCATGTTTCCATGCTGATGTGAATGAATAATTAAATATTTCATTAAATAAGTGAAGGAGAAGAGGTGGTTTTTCCTACAGAAGGATTTTAGTGAATAATTTAGTAAATTTCAATTAATAAAACCAATCAAAACTGAATGGCACAATAGAGAAATCCCTATTTCACAAACACCACAGTAATAATTGTGAAGAAGAATCAGGAGGTGTTGAAATTAGTGGGAGAAATGATGATACCAGGATATTTGCATCACCATGGCAAGGTGTTTTCTCCACAGCCTGCTTATTCGTTGCAAAGGGACAAAGGCGACTTTTCAGTGGAGAAACCATCGTCTCAACACAAATGATGACAGCTCACATCACCAGTAAGGAGACAGACAGGTGCGATGGCATGGGTGCTGTGGTGCAGTTGCCAAAAACGTGTGACTTGAGTTCATTCATAAGGAAATATTAGGCAAACGCTAATTAAAGAAGATTTTACAAAATAATTTGCCAGTGCTCTTTAAAGTATCAATTCTCAGAGACAGACCGCTGTGGAATGGCCTCACAATGGGGGAGGTTAAGGAGAAGCACTAACTGAATATTAGTGCAAACTTGGATTAGATCTTGGTCCAGGAAGAGGACATTAATGCCACAACTGGAGAAAACCGAATAGCCCATAGATTAATTACTGGCATTGTATCAGTGTCGATTTTATGTCTTTGGTCATTGTAACATTCACATTTGAAAGATAGTAACATCTGAGCAAGGTAAGGAGAAGGTGTCATACCAGAACCCTACACAATTTTTCAATTTATAATTTGGTAATTCTGAAGCCTTTCCATAATAAAATTTAAAACATTTTAAATGCACTAATGTATTTTATCAATTGATAGTTTTGAAATTTCTAACAGGACTGTAGTAGGCTTTCTCTTTGTATGACTTGTTTTGTACTGAGAGAAAGTTTGTATCCCTCCCGAACAGATTCAGCTTTTGTCTGTTTCTATTGCTTTTGATTATTTTCCTTTCATTAATTATAGTTCATTTATTACTCAACTTTGCTATTATATTTTGTGTTATTTATTAGCTGTTTATTCTTTCATTATTATTTTCACTTACTTGGTACTGCCTTTGGGGTTTTAGTTACTCTCAGCTTTATCCAGTGAATTCATTTCTGTATTGCTGTAATAAAGTACGGCAAGCTTGAAGGCTTCAAAACCAGAAACTTCTCTCTTGGTTCTGGAGGCTCGGTGCAAAATGAAGGTGTTGGTGGGTCACACTCCCTCTGAAACCCCTGGGCTCAGGGGCTCCCCTTCTGGCAGCCCCAGGTGCTCCCTGCCTTGTGAAGTGTCACTCTAATCTGTGCCTCCATCTTCACATGGCCTCTGTCTGGGACTCTGTGTTTCTTCTCTTCTTATAAGGATACTGGACATACTGGATCTAAGATTCTCTCCATTCCAGTACGACATGATCTTAACTTCATTATATCTGCAAAGATCGTCTTTCCAAATAAGGTCACATTCATACCAAGACTTGAATATAACTCCCCAGAGAGTTATGTCATTTGCTTTCATTTTTCTTTCTTTTCTTCCCTTCACTTCCCTTCCTTCTTTGCCTCCTTCCCTTCCTTTTTTTTTTTTTTTCAGTACTGGGAATTGAACCCAGTGCCTCACATATGCTAGGCAAGCACTCTACCAGTTAAGCCATGCTTTTGTTTGTATTTTGGGGGGTGTGGTAGGGTCTTGGTAATTTGTCCATGCTGGCCTCAAATTCTCAATTTTTCTTCTTCCACCTCCTGAGTAGCTGGTATTACAGATGTGTACAACCATGCCCAGCTGTGTGCAACCATGCCCAGCTGTGTTTTCCCTATTCATATAAAGTAAATTTAACACTATACTTTTGTCTCTAAGTAGCATTTTCACTGCATCCCCAAATTTTTGTTTTCGTTTTTGGTGGTGGTGTTAGGGATCAAAACCAGGGCCTCTCTCATGCTAGGCAAATAGTCTACCATGGAGACTCCAGTCACCAGAAATTTAAAAATAAACCCTTATAGATATATAATGTGAATCAAGGGAAAATAATAAGTGTAATGCTCTATGAACTTTCTCTAATTCAACAAAGCTGTGTAGCAAGTACCCTGATTACCTAGTATTTCTTGTACCCTTGAAGTTCCTGTGAACACATTCTGGTCACTACCTGCTCACAAATTATTAGTGTCCTGACATCCAAAATCAATGATTAGCTTAGAATTTTTTTTGAAAAAACTTTAGATAAATGCGATCATGTAGTCTTTCCTTAAGCATTTGTTTGTGATATTCAGCCATAGTGTGGCACTGTGCTGTAAATCATCCATTCTTATTACTGCATAAGACTCCATTGTTCTTTCATTCTGTTGATAGGTGTTTGGTTAGTTTCCAGTGTGGGGCTAATAGTTGCCATGAATGTTCTTATACATGTCTTTCAATGAACATGTGTGTCTGTTTCTTTTGGGTGTTATCAGCAGGAGAATTCCTTGGTCATAGAGTATGTAAATGTTCTGATTATGTCAGTATTGTCCTACAGTTTTCCAAAGTTATTGTGTCAATTAACTTTCCCCGAATATAAAAGTTCAAGTCGATTCTTTCCAACAGCTAGCATTTTATTTTTCTGTTCAGGCATTATTGAGGTGTGGTGATATCTAATTGTAGTTTTAATTTATATTTTTCTTTTGGTTAGTAAGATAGGTCATATTTTCCTGAGTGTATAGTGCACGTAGGTATCCTATTTTGTAAAGTGCCTATTTGTTTTGCTCTTCTTTTCTATTATAGTGTTTGCCTTTTTCCGCTCTGATTTATAGGAGTTATGTATTCATTTTGTATGTTCACTGCTGGATATGTGTATATACATCCCATAAGACTTTGTTGCATATTTATTATTGCTATTTGTTTTAAATATTCTTTAATTATAACTCAATTTCCCTTAACTCATGGTTTATTTAGGGTATGTATTTTAGGTGTCTACATGTATGTGCAATACATATATAAGTGTGTACTTGAAAAATGCATATTGTTATTCTTTGGGCAAAGTTTAATTTTTGTTTTTGTTAGTACTAGGGGTTGAACTCAGGGTCTCATGTTTGCTAGGAAGGCATTAGACTTGAACCACTCCATTAATGGTTTTTGTGTTGGTTATTTTTGAGAAAGGATCTTGTGATCCTTTTCATGTGCTTCCCCTTATAGCTGGGATGTCAGAGGTACACCCTGTCCCCAGTCATTGGTCGAGATGGGGTCTTATGAACGTTTTGTGAGGGCTGGTTTCGAACTTCAATCTTCTCAATCCTTGCCTCCCAAGTAGCTAGGATTACATGCTTGAGCTACTGTACCCAGCCCATTGTTTTTCATTTCTTGATAAATAGGTAGACCTACCAATAACTGTACTAAGCAAAGCGACTTTCTAAAGAGAGAAACTTAAAGAAGGAGCTATGTAACTTTTATTAGTTATTCCTATCTTACATATTCTTGTTTTTTATTTTATTTTTAGTTATTTTGGTCAATTGGTTTCTAAAGGAGTTATGTTACAATCTCCCATCATATGAAATAAAGGCATTTTTGTGCTATATTGTTATCATTTGTATGTTACATATGATTTTATTCTTCTTGGTGGTTATTTCTCCATTCTTATTTGCTATCTCTTGGTTAAGTGCTGTTTTATTGAGATAATATCACAATAATATCTTCTCATCCTTGATCTTTCTATGTCACTTTCACCCACTTCTGTCTGTCTAATGGTTAGGTTGTGTTTGTCTAATCAGTTATTTCCTTGAATGAATACTACTGACTTTCTAAGCACCTGTTTCTACTGTCTATCTGGTTTTCAGTTTTTTATGCATTCTCAGAGCTGTCTTCCCACACCTTTAGTAAACTGATAAAGGTTTATGTATTCTTTTTGATTTCCTCTGCTAGTTTGGTAACTGTGATTTATGATTTGTATCTTAACCATTTCTTAGTAATTGAGAGCCCAGCAGTAGCCCTGTCTTAGTTTCTGAATGTCTTTCAAAATGCGCCGTCATTAGGTGAGTTTTATAAGTAGATACTGAGTTATACATTGCAGACCTGCCTCTAGTATGGGGTTACTTTTTCCAATTCTTTATATGTTCTTGATAACTAACTTCTTTCGTGCTTGAAACCAAAATATTGATGAAGAAGACATGGGTTCAGAAGATTTGTGAAAAATGAATGAGAAACAGAATAATCAGACATATTCCCTTATGTGAAAAAAAAATGAAATGACTTTCTTAAGTGAGAGCAAGCTAGCTAATGAGTTCTCCTATAGAATTTAGGGACATGGAATTATTTTTATTGTCACTCAAACTCTGCTCATGACGTCTTAGCTGATTTCATTACTCTAAATGGCTGGAGATGGTAAAATGCAAAGTCAATAATTTCTGATCGTTTTCATCTTTACAGTATATATCTAATGAGTTTATGTCTACATTCTTAATTACTTCAGCAGTAGATATATGATCCCATGGGAAAAGATGTATTTAATTAATACGGTCTCTTAAAGCTTTGTGAGGAAACATTTCCTCAATTTGTCATATAAATTTATGGGCTCTATCATGGGTCTCACTCATGCAGTGTCTGGGGAGGTGAGCACTGAGGAGAGTCACTTAGCAGTCTGATCAGACAGGAAGCCAGGCAGCAGCAGCATCCTCAGAGAGTCCCCTCAGTGGAACACAGAGGACAGTATATAATCTCAAGTGTTGTTGGGTCTGTGACTGGCTCTCCTCTCCACCAGAAGAGTGAAGGGGGTAACGTTGAGACTGTGACGTGGAGACTGGATTCTTTTGGTGCACAGGAGTCTGGGATCATCTCCTAAGATACAGTTTTTATGTAACTTTAAAAAAGTTTTAGAAATGCTTTTTTCAGGTATTACTTTTTTTTGTTGTGGAAAACTACAATTTGAAAATATTTTAAGAAACAAAAAACTCCTAAAAACCTGAGATATCATTATTATGGGATGTATTTCCTTCTAGTCTTTTTCCCTCTTATTGTTAACATGGTATATATTAGTAGGAGGACTAGTGTGTATGTGTACCCATGGGGGCTGTATTTCAACACCCCATGTGAGTAATCTGAAGTCATTATGTCACCAAAGACTGTGACTACTTTGGGTTTTTTCCTATGCATACATATCTAGTATAAAATTTAATTTATAAGTTAAGCACAGCAAGAAGTTGACAATAACTAATAATAAAATAGAACAATTACAAATATGTACTGTAATGAAATTTGCCAGGATCACTACTCTTGAGCTTTGGGGCTATTACGTTAGAATGAGGGTTACTTGAACTCAAGTACGGTGATAACATGATATTCAATCTGATAAACAGCATAGCTACTCAATGACTAATGTGTGGGCAGCATATAAAACATGGTTAAGCTGGACAAAAGGATGATTCCCACCCTAGGAATGATGGAGTGGGGCAGTACAAAATTTCATCATACAACTCAGAAAGGCACACAATTTAAAACTTACAAATTGTTTACTTCTGGAATTTTCTATTTAACATTTGAAGACTATGGTTGACCATGGGTAACAGAAACAATAGAAAGAAAGTGCAATCACAGATGAAGGGAGGACTCACTTCACAATATCACCGTCTTCACAAGTACCACTTTTAGATAAAAATCATTATTTACTCACACCTTTAGTTAACTATTCATTTCCTTCACAATGTCCATTATTCCAGGTAAAAGGTAGTGACAGCCACATGAGCACTCATGAAATAATGCTTAGTTGACTGACTTCATCCACAGCTCCATCTCTAAAATGGAGTTATGAAGTATGACAATTTTCTTTCAATTGCTGAGACCAAACACAATATCCAAAATAGTCATTGGCGTTTTGTTGAGGCGAAGAGATTTTTCACAAGAGAGAGTCAGGATCCAGAAAGGGAGACCTGAGGTTAATAATGGATCAAACTTCATGCATTTTAATTAATGACAAACTCAAATTAGATTCTGAGATAAAATAGCATCAGGTATTAACGGGGGCCACGGGGGCAGAGGTGCCAGGGCCCTGCCAACCATGACAGCCATCAATGTTATAACTGATTAAAGCATTGCAAGGAAATATTTTTCTGAGTGTGTCACAGTGTTATTTCTTGTTAGGTTCTACATTTGCCTGCTGCTGTAAAACATGGTGAAATAATTGAATTACCAGTGATCATAGGGAACATAACTTTTGCCATGGAGACGATGTCACAATATTTTAAAGGGAAAAAAATTCAAGATACTTCATTCATGTCCTAAAAATTCATTCTTTGTTCACTCCTTCATTCTTTTCTAGCATACAGAAAAGAGCCAGATTTCCCTGGGGTGTGAACTGGGCAGTCCTTGAATGCCTAGGCAGAAGAGAAGCACAGCACTTCCTGGAACCCTGGAGATGGAATATCTATACAGCTATTCAATGGAATAGAAAAATTATGTCAATAATTGGTAGATTTTTGCATACGTATTTATATGTATTTAGCAGTATAGTAGATGTTAAAAGGAAGACAGAGGGATCAGAGACAGTTGCTTTGAGGGCCTCATTTTCTGACTGTGTTACTCATTTAATGTCACCAAACTTTAATTTCTTCACCTGTAAAAATAATGAAACTAAGTTATGAATTCAGTGGCCCCTTCTTGCTTCCATTTTCTTCTGAGGAGAAGAAATTTTGTCTCCTCAAGTTTCTTACAAAGAAAGCATAAAGGCTCATACTTTAAATCCATGAAATGGAATGACAAGATGTGCTTAACTGCCTACAGAGAAAGATGAATCTGAACTCAAGAAAGCTTGGAAGCTGGTGGAGGGTGGAGAGCTGGTGATCAGTGACTGGTAGGAGAGACTGAAAAGTAATTGACTGACTTGTGTCTGTTCTCCCTGCCCCCAGAGAGAGACATCCATAAGAGATTACCTGTCTTGTCCTCAGCCTTATCCTAGTGTCTAGAATCATTGGAGCATGCAGGTTTCATATACATTTGTTGAATGAATACACACATTGAGGTGCTGAATAATGAATAGGTTTAGTTTAGTAGTAGAAATTTGCAGTGTAACATGCAGGGATATTCTTAGCAAAATGCCCTCACCTTTTGGTGGCTTCCATGTCCAAGGACTGAGGTGGGTGTGGTCTGTGTGATGGACTATTATTAACTTGAAACAGTTTTTTCAGTTGATTGGGTAGCAAATGGGTTGACTTTCAGGGTTGTAGTTCAGGTGGTGAAACAATAGGAGATACTGGGTTGGAATTCTAAACAGAAGCATTATCTCTTTCCCCCATTTATTTGTTTCTCAACTATTTATTTATATCAGTGTAGATATGTGGATATTTACTTTCCACTGTGGTTTATTTTCATTTTGTCATTCAAATTGCCCCAGCTTTGATCACTGGGAGCCCTTTCAGTTACCCCCACCCCCACCAAGGCAGGTGTTGTGTTCCTGCTTTGTTTCTTGTTGTGTTTTGTTGTTAGCACTTCCCCACTTTCTGCTACTACTACCAGACTCTAGTTCCTTTAGAGTATTTCCTTCCCCAGTCCTAGAAAGTAGTCATTTCTCCAAAGATGCATGTCTTTAAAACTCTACTTTTTCTTCCTTGAGAATGTGTTAGTCCTTATTTCCAGTTTTATCTCTGTGTAAAAAACTTCAGTTGTTAACTTTTCTGTGTATCAGTTCAGAATGTGCAGGCATTAGAAGAAAGTTTTCAGGTTCTATTACTAAATAAAGAGTTTAGAATGAGACTTGTGATTCCTCTTCTGAGGCTCTTATATCACTGGTATCAGATGTTGCTGCTTGTTAGCAAGAAAGCTACTTCCAGAGAGGGCTTAGAAATGCCAATTAGAGTCAGATCATTTATTTGTAAATGTATGAATTCATTTCACGTTTTATCATGGGGCAAAGCACGCCTTGCCCCTTTAACTGTAGAGGTTACTGAACTGGGCAGAGCAAATGACATGTTCTCCAAATGACATTTCTGACTTTCATGTCTGCTCCCCTCCTCCCCAAAGGCTGAAACCTCTCCTGCATTCATAGAGAGGAGGTGTTTTATTGCATTAAAGTATGGTTTTCCATGGGAAGAAGAAAATGTGAGTTTCTCTTTGTTACTGGGTATATAGAGAGAAGAGGAAGAAGAAATTTAACCATGAGAAAAGTTCTAGAGTTGATTTCTGGTGTTTTTCAAATTTTTACTTATTTTAAAATTTACTTTTCACAAAATCTTTACTGCTATTTAATTTTAAAAAGTGCAAGCCATCACCCACATACCCTACCTAATCATTCTGGGTCTAGGCCTTGGGAAGACACTTTTCCCTTGGTAAAATGTAGGTTCTGAAAGAGTGAAAATAATTTCCCATGGATTCTCCAGGGTGTCCTGTCTGGCTAGGGAGCAATTTCTTTTGGCCTAGAGGAAAATTTTACATTCAAATCTGGAAAAAAGTGAGGCAACCTCTGGCAGTTGCCTTTTGCTTCTGGAGACATAGGTTGTTAGTATCTTCTTTCATGGTGGTGACTGTGTCTCAGTGGAATCACTAGAGGAAGCATAAATGTGTTCCCTTCCCTGCTGCCCCAAGGCAGCAAGTGAATTATTCAAGGTGGACTCAATTAACAGCATCTATGCCTTTTACTATGTCCTAAACAAGACTGGCAATTTAAACAGTAGGGGCAGAAGTACTTCAGCTCTGTCTAAACACAAGGCAAAGTGAACTAGGAGAGGGAGCAAAGAAGTGCCATGCCTGGTTCCTACTTGGATACTGATAGACTTGGTGACTTGGCGGTACCTGTCACAAGCATGGTTTTAGTTTTGTCAATACTCTGAGTAAACAGTAAATGTATGTGTGTGTGTGACAAAACCTAATTTTTCAGGAAAAGTAAGAAAAGAATTTTTTTGTTTGTTTTATTAAAGATAAATTGTTGAAAATACCAATAAACTATTGGTGGGTGTTGACTGAGCTCTAAAAGCTCCAACTGAAGTCTCTCTCTTTTTTTTCCCCCCTAAATTCTTCTATCTGGATCAGGCCTTGGGTATAAACCCAGAAGTCCCTCTCTAGCCAATACTTTTGGAATTGCTAGCCATTGATACATGAAACCTTGCTTGCTCATTACATTCACTGCAAGCTGTGAAATGATTACTAGCTGTAACTTTGGTTCAGGTGAGTTCAACATTTCCTTTGAGTTTCCTCTTCTTTATGTAGGGCCTCTAAATTAACCACCAGTCAGGAGACATGTCTGTTGCCATCAGCTTTCTAGACTTTCTACTCAGGATCCCAAGTTTTCAGGACTCTGCAGACTTGGGTTGGGTGGAGGCATTAGGTGTGATCAGAGGTAGATGTCTCTCTCCATTCCCACTAAGTGACCTCATGATTGACACAGAATGGGGACTCAAATTGCAGGTCCATTAAATTGAAAGGCCTCCTTTAAACTTGTGCATTTCCAGGTACAGCTTGAAAGATGTCCACATTAAAGTTTACTACAGATGAAATGTACATAATGGCACAAGGCAAAATGTGTGACAGTCTCTTGGCAGGGCTCATCAATCACTCCAGACTTTTTCAGTGAGGATAAAGGGCTCAGCATGACTCGAGTAAGGGTTTACATCCCAGAAATCTTGGTTTAGTAGAAATATATCCTCCGAGTTATTTTTTATTAATAGCTCTTTGGGGAGAAAAGATTGTAAGAAAATTCTCCCTTCTTGGACCATGGATTTATTACTAAAAGCCTATATGAAACCTCTTGATCCGGTAAGTACTGTGTGTTACTATACATCATAGGTGACTATCTTTGGGGAAGTGATGACATAGTGTATAAGACAGACAATACTTTGTGGGTGGAAGCTCTGCAGTACACATTACTTTGGCTCGCCTTTTAAAAAGAAACAAAACACAAACCCAGAATGATCAGGTGTACCAGGCCATTAAATATTTGGTCAAGTGATATAGACTAATATATCTGTAAATGTTTTAGTGATTTTCAAAAACTGAAAAACAAAGAAACATTCATGCTTTTAAGGTATTTCAAAGTGTTAGCACTTATTTTTAGCTAAAATTCCCTAATATTCCAGAGGGCTCAGTGTGTGCCAGATACCAAGTGATTGCTTTACATGCAGCTCACTGATTGTTCTCCACTTTTCTCTAAGGTAAGTTAGAAGTACTGGCTTCAACTTAATGAGTTGCTAATGAAGGCTCAGAGAAGTTAGTTTTGTGTAATGTCACACAGCTGTTTCCGTGATGGGACCAGGACTTGAATTGAAATAGGCTACTTGTGCTATTGCTGTTATTCTGAACCGCCCGTCTAATAAATTGCTGTTGGAGTATAGTCCAGTCTGTCTCTAATACTCCAGATGTGGGTCAGGTTTTACTCTTTGGGTCTCAAGACACCCTGGGTCTCTTGAGACTCTCTGGGTATCAAGTTCTTTGGTATAAAAAATTATTTTCCTTTATTATCTAAAATCTTCCTCCTTAAAGTTAAGGTGAATATGGCTGATATACTCTCTATACAAGAATGAATATAGAATTTTTAAAACTGTTGAAACCACCATAAAAAGGGGACTAAAGGCAGGGCACTGGTGGCTCACACCTGTAATTCTAGCCACTCGAGATCAGAAGGATTGGTTCGAAGCTAGCCCTGGGCAAATAGTTCAGGAGACCTTATCTCAAAAATACCCATAACACACACCCAATCACACACACACACACAAAAGAAAAAAGAAAAGAGGACTAACGAAGAAAGAAGAAAAATAGAGGGGATGAACCAGTTCGTGTTACAATGCATACATAATATATGATATATACATGGAAACATGAGGAAACTCCCTGTGTAGCTATCTTAAGCAAACAAAAATGTCATTATTTTTCTTTTACAAAATTGGAGCACAGGAGGGCAGAACAGGTCCTGTCTGGGGCATTGGTACCAGTGGGAGTGGGGAAAAGGAGGGGAAAGGATGTAGAAGAATGAATATAGTGCACATACTGTGTATACATGTATGTAAATGGAAAAATAAGACCTGTTGAAACTCTTCCAGGAATGGGGGGAGAGGGAGATAAAGGAGAATGGTGGACAGGGTGAATTCAAGTATGATAGATTTGATATATTGTAAGAACTTTTGTAAATACCACAATGTATTCCCACCCAGCACAACAATAAAAAAAACCATAAAATAATAAGGGTCTTAGAGAAATACTTGAAATATAAAAAAATTAAATCTTCCTTCTTATAATTTCTACCCACTGGTTCTTGTTTGTATCTAGATATAGTATATATGAAAGCATGATAGTACTGGAGAACCCTGCATGAACATTGAGTGTTTTAATTTTAATTGTTATTATATGAAAGGTGAATTCTCTTTCTGTGTGGCAGCCCTGATGTGTTTGAAGACAAGTGTCTTGTTTTCCAGACTGAACGTCATTAGTTCCTATAGGTGTCTGTCATCAGAAATAATAAAAAGGATAGGTAGAATGTAACAACTCCAGAGCAGCATGCCATGAGGTCAAATAAGCAGGAATGCACTGAGTTCTCATGCAACAGTATGAATAATATTATCTCTATATGTGAGTACAAATGTTGCAGTTACTCTATCTGTAATAAAGTTTCTATTTTATAAATGGAATAAGAGAAGCCCAAATCATGTTTGGGCCATATGGTATATAGGTGACAGTCAAATTTCAAATTTGAGTCTGTTTAACTCCAAAACTTTTGTGCTTATCAGGACACCCTGTAGCAACCTTTTTAAGGCCTTTCTACTACTGAGTCCTATGCCCATTGTCAGGCCCAGGCTGGGCATGGATGCCCTTTCCTTCCTAACTGTTGTCCCAAGGCCTCATCAACCTGGTTTCTCATATGGAAAACTACCAATATTCACTCTTGTAACTGCAGCATGCATTCCAGTCTCCTAGATCCTATTTCTTTTATTTATCATTTTGAGGGTTTCCTACAGGAATACCACTGGAAAATCAAAAGCAATGCAAAAATATCCCTTTAAGGGTCACGTCTAGCTGATCCTTCTTGACTTTTATCAGGGCATATGGTGACCATCTCATCCCAATTTGTGTGGGATTTTTTCAGTTTTAGCACTGGAAGTCTTGTGTCCTGGGATCTCCTCATTTTTTGGTAAACCAGGAGAGTTGGTCACCCTGACTAGAAAGGTCAATGGACAGGTTTTTTCTGGGTGGGCTTGGCGTATAAAAGGAGAGAAGAAATGGACCTTCTAAACTTGAACACAAAATTGTGTATTGATTCAAGAAATAGCTACAGTCATGCTACTAGTAAATGGCAGGGCCAGGTTTCAAATCCAGTCAGGCTAAGTTCTAGTTAAAAATGCTGATCCCTTGCCACATGGGTGCTGATGAAAACTCTCCCAGGGCAAGACACCAGCAGATTACAAATAATAATAATAATAATAATAAAAAGTGCAAATATCATGGGTTGAAATACTCTTGAGTTTGTAACATTTCTTTGTAAGGAAAGATTTCCAGAATGTAGTGCTCAGGCACCGTGTGGCGAGTGTGAAATCAGACCGGGGAAGGCTGTGTTCTTATAGACACTGCATCTTCACCAGTATCACCTTCAGACACAGCAACAGCCACGTTGTTTGAACTTAGCCTAGGAGATCAGTTGGCACTCTTTTTTTTTCACCATAACTAACATTAATCTAGGTATTTGCCACTTACATTTTCTCCCTGTTTGTTATTTTTGGGGTGTCTGAAAGTACTTTTATAATTGTTTCAAGTTTCTGGATGTTTTTCTTGATTTTCCTGTGTTTAGCATTCTATCTATGCATGTAAGCTAAGTGTCTGATCATTCAAGTGGCACCTCAGAATAACTGTGGTACAGATAAAAAATAATTCATGTTCACTGAAATTATACAGAATTTGCATGGTTTGGGAGCTTGCTGGTTTTTGGAATATAATAAATACAAATAAAACTTAATGTGAATTCCTTAGACATTCTCATTTGCCATCCAGAAACATTGATTTCCTTCTTGTTACAACAAGAGTTGTTAAACTATCAGTTATCCAATTATTTCAAGTAAGCAAAGAATAGCATGGCAAAATGAGCTCATGTGCTCTTTGGCAGTTTCATACGTGTGTGTCATTGGGAAAGAGTTTCCACCAATAAATAGTCTTTTGTGGCTAAGCACTGTACATGCATTATCTTATTTGACCTTCACAGCACTGTGAAGGGTGTTCACACTTAGTGAGTGCTTACTATGAGTCCGGCACTATTTTAAGTACCTTGCCTGGATTATCAAATTATCACGATAGCCCCAGGAAGAAAGATATTAGGGACCCTTTCAAGACATGGCTAAGATGGCTTTAACTGGTGAAAGGACTTGTTTGATTTGTAAGAAGTCTTAAAGCAGGATGAACCAGTGTTCTTAGAAGTTTGCTTCCTCTAACCTGAGTGATCCATCCACATAGGTGGGATGGTGCTAAAAGCTCAAATATCATAACTTGTACAGAAACATCCAAAGCAAGAAGCAGGAGGGGGATTTACAAAAGGGATTCTTCTGTGTACAGTTCTCTTGTTTCCAGGAAGGAAAAATCCTTTCTGGGAATCTCCAGAAAATTTCATTTTTCAACTCCTCAGTGAGAACCAGTTCCTACTGCCCTCCCTCTCTCAGGGAAGGTAGGAAAGTGATTATCTAGCAAAGGAAAATCGTCTCGGAAAAGTGGCTCCCAAATTTTTATTTCAGTACTTGTTTTCACTCTTGAAAACTGTCTTGAGGACCCAAGACAGCTTTGTTTATGTGGGTTATATCTACTGACACTTGTCATGCTAAAAATTAAAACACACATATTAAAAATATTTACTAATTTATTAAAGATAATAAAAATACATGTTAACATAAAATATTGTAAGAAAAAATTATTTTTCAGAACAAAAGCTGCAAGGAGAATGATGGGTCTTATGTTTTGTAAATCTACTTACTGTCTGGTTTAACAGAAGACAGGTGGATTCTCATATTTGCTTTTGTATTCAAACTGTTGTATGTTGCTTTGATTGAAATGTATGAAGAGAATTCAGCCTCAGGATATTCTATTAGCATTTTCAGATGAGTGTGAACATTCTTGTCATCACAACCAAATTCGCCTAGCAGCAACTTTTTTGGGGGTGAAGGGATGGTACTGGAGTTTAAACTCATGAGTTCATACTTTATTAGGCAGGCACTCTTCCACATGAGCCATACTTCTAACCCTTCTTGCTTGGTATTTTGTTTGAGATAGGGTCTTGCTTTTTGCCCATTCTGGCCTGGACCACAATTTTCCTATTTATGCTTCCTGTAGTAGCTGAGATGACAGGTGACTCCACCACACTCAGATTTTGAAATGGGGTCTTGTGAACTTTTAGTTTGGTCTGGCTTCAGACCAGGATTCTCCCAATCTCAGCCTCCCAAGTAGCTAGGATTTCAGGTGTCAGCCACTGGTAATGGCTGGTGGTAACTGTTTAAAGGTTAGTTGCAATGTAGGATTCAAAACCATATCATTAAAAGCTTTCATACTCTGTTTCCTTAGATTTCTTGGTATCTTTTGTCATTTGACAGGGTCTTTTGTACATATATGATTTTGTGATATAATGTATTGGTCACTTAATAGCAGTTGGTTTAATGAGTTATGCAGATCTTCCAACTGTTGTATTTCATCATATAATATAAAAATGATATTTGCCAATATCACCACTGATCTCATCACTAAAGTGTTTACATATTGGGAAGTCATGAAGCTCTAAGTGAAGGATACAAGTTCTTAAAAATTCTAATTTTCACTTGAGAGCTCCTATTTTTCTACTGTCAGCAAATACTAGTTGTTTTCCTTGGAGTCTGAGGTTCATTTTGTCACCAAATACCTAAGTCTGCATAACCATAGTTTGCCAGTTGTTCTTTTAAGTAAAAACAATGCTTCCTGTCAGAGGTGGCTCCTTCAGCTCAAAACTCTAGCAAGTTCACAGGTTCTTTCCTTGAGACAGCCATAGTCCTTTGACATATCTACAAGTGCTTCCTGGGTACTTCTTACTTCATCACATAAAATATTCAAAGGTTTGTGCCCTAGAGTGAAAATTGAATAGAAATAATTTATTACTAATGCTATTTGTTGCTTCTTCACCAAGGCTACTCTTTTTTTCTTTTTTTTTTGGCAGTGTGAGGTGATGTGGCTCCTGATGCAGTTTGGTGTCTTTGCCTTACCTCACTCCAAAGCACCAGCATTTTTGCCCATCATTGCTTTTGCAACCACAATGAAAATGACAATAATGTCTTAATATTTCTATGGAAAATAGATTATTTCTTATAGACTCTCTGGAAGAACCTTGGGCTCCCACAGACCTGTAGACAAGACTTTGAAAACTTCTGTCTTTTATCAATAATAATGCATATTCTAAAGCTGGACAAGCATCTACCCAGACAAAATCAGGTTCTCTTAGCAGGAAGGGAAGACCAGCTGTTATACTGACATCCATGGCTTGCAACATGAGACAAGTCTGAGCTTCCTAATAGCTGGACTCCAGGACTGCCTGCATCTTCCTGCTGACTTTTCATCATTCCTTGTTCTGCCTTTTAGGAAGTATGGTAGCTGACTAGCCTACAAAGCTAGTCTCTGCACCTGCTGTTCCTTCACTGTATACTCTCCTCAGAATGCATGTCCTCCCTCATCTTTGTACTCCTCCTCCATCTTCCACTCTTCAGCTCCAACCACACCCAGCTCATTCAACTCCATTTGCACACTACTTGCTGTTCACAGTGCTCCCCACTCACAGGGAAGGCCTATCTCCATCACTGTCTTTTGAAACTCTACCCAGACCAAATGCTACCTCCTTCGCGAAGTCTTTAATTTTTCTGTCAAAATCAATCTTGTATTAGCACAGCATTGATTGCTTCTTGCAGTGTCTCATGTAGAGTTCTATGCCTGTTTCTTCTGCTAAACTTTCATTAAGGTTACACCTTCGTAGCTTTCTCCATCTTTGTGTATTATGCTGTTCCCAGCAGAGGTCCTGGCATGTCATAGATGTGGAATTTCATCCACAAAGTGTTCTGATACGCAGAACATGGGGCACGTTGCTAAATATCTGAAATGACCAATCCTTTCATTGGCTAAACATAGAAGAGGAAAATTAGGATGGGTTTTGATACATGCTCATTGCTGACTTGACATACATTTGTCTTCTGGGAGTTGCTGCATAATCAGATACCGTAAGTACAGAACCATAAATGGAATCTCTTTGATTTTATTTTAATTTTTTTGTTTCCTCCAATGTGGTATGTTTCCTTCATACCAATGTGCATGATGAAATGAGAGATCATTTGGGAATGTGAATTCTTGCCTGACTCAGAGTCTTTGAGGTGGTTGATATGAAAATTTGGCACAGGTGTGCAATTCTTCTGCTAATTTAAGCTACTTTATCAGACTCAATGCCTGATGCAAATGAAAGACACTGAATTCAATTTTTTCAAGTTACTAAATTAAAAATGAAGCTCTGTCTAGATTATTTCTCCTAAAGGCTTGATGATGAACTTGCTAACTTTGCAGCACTGTTGGAAATAGGGAAGTGGCAGCTCTTGTTCCATCCTGATTCTAAGAGCATGTGTCAATGCCACTGTGAGGAAGACTCTTCTCCCTAGGTGTACTACAGGAGCTCTGTGGAAGGAAAGAACAACTGAGCTTTAGGGAGTGGTAAGCTTGTTTTCAATAGGGCTTATTGCAGCACAATTTAAACACAAAAAAACTTATCCTTTTTGAAATACAGTGTTAAGAGTTTTGATAAACTCTTCTAGTTTGCATAGACCACCATAATCAAGACATATTTTTGGTCCTATCATCCCTAAATACTCCCTATTTGTGTCTTTAGCCCCCAGTTCTGGACATCCACTAATCTGTTTTCTGTCCCTATAATTTGGCCTTTTCCAGCATGGCATACAGGTTAGACCAAGGAAGCACAGCTTTTTGTGTTGTCTTCTTTGACTTAATGTGGTGATTTTGAATTTCATCTATGCTAAATTAGGTATCAGTCATTGTTTTCTTTTTATTATTGAGTAGCAATTCTACTGTATGGTTATACAACAATTTGTTCATCCACTGACCAGTTGGAAGCCATTGGTTTTTAGTTTGGGGCTATTATGAATAATGTTCCTATAAAAATTATGGGAAGATTTTTGTGTGAATCAAGTTTTCATTTCACTGGGGTGTGTGCCTAGGACAGAGATTGTTGGATCATATGATATGTGTAGGTTATGATATGCTTATTTTAAGGAGAATTATATATTCTTACAAAATATTGTTTCTTATGAGAAATTATGATTATTCATGGTTATGAGTTGAGCAGAGCCATGGCTCAGCCAAAACAATAGATGCTAATGCTATTGTCATTTGGTATCGAATAACGTTATGGGGTAGTTTTACAGCAGATTTATCTTCCTAATTACATTTTGCTCCAAGCTGATGTCTAAATTAGTCCGCATTCCCTGGGTACCAACCAGTGTGGCAGCCAAGCCGAAAGCTGCAGGCCAGAGATGGTCCAACCAACTGAGGCTATCAGTGTGGCCACAAATAATCCACAAAGTGGATAACAAGCATTCAAATAATCAATTGATGCCTACAGTGTTCTTATGGTTACAATGACAATTACCCTATTTTGCTTGCACAAGATATTGATTTTTTTCCCTCAGAGTGCAATATGAGTCAGGTAGTCCCCATTCTTTAAAGTGCAAATATGAAATTTAGTTCTCCCAAAAGGTGTGTTCTAACTTCCACCTCCTCCAAGTCAATCAACAACTGTCTGTTGAGCACCTAGTCTCTCTCTCATCGTTACTGGGGTTTGAACTTAGGCTTCATGCTTGCTAGTCAGGCGCTCTACCACTTCAGCCATGCTGACACCCTTTCTGTGCTTATTTATTTTTCAGGTACCGTCTCACTTTTTTCCCAGGCTAGCTTGTGTTGTGATCCTCCTATTTATGCCTCCCAAATAGTTGGAATGATAGGCACTTACCACTACACACAGCTTTATTTGTTATGATAGGGTCTCAGAAACTTTGTGCCTGGGTTGGCCTCCAAACACCATCCTCCTGATCTCTACCTTCTGAGTAACTGGGATTATAGGCATGAGCCTGCTCACCTGGCTGAGTGTCTATTCTCTTTTTCTCTGCTCTTTGCTGGTTGGGTAGGGAAGAGTTTGGCAGGTGAAAATTAAGTGTTTGTTCTCTAGGAAGCCTTACTTTGTTAAGGGAAATGATATTTGTATGGAAAGAAACAAACTGGTGTCAGATAATCTGTTATTTTCGTTTAAAGTAAGTGGATGAGAGCATGAGTTGTTAAGCGTGAGAAGGAAAAGTTTATAGCAGGTAGGGGAATTAGAAAAGACACAATGGAAGGGATGGAAAACTCGAGGCCAGTGAAATAAAAATGTTCTCCACCAAAATTGGAACCTCCTATCTCTGCTGTGTTCCACAGAGCCTGACCTAACCTATACCTACCAAGAATTTACAAAAACCGTGTTGAACCAGGCGAGGTAATGGAGCAGATTTCTATCCAAAAGCCAGCAGACTTGAGTCATAGGAGGCTGATGTTCTAGTCTGAGTCAAGTTGGTACATAAAATTGATGGTCACAGCAGCCATTTATATCATAAGTACGACTCCTAGAGAAACGCTTGCACCTGTGTACATGTATGAGTGTTCAAAGTAGCATAACTCATTGTATTGAAAAAACAGAAATGAAGTATATGCTCATCAACAGTAGAAAGTGTGAATAAATTGTGCTACAGTCACTGAGTGAAAACAAAAATGAATGAACCGAGGATGGGGAATATCTAAAATATCAATACTTGATAAAGAAAAAAAGCAAGACAGAAGGATATGTGTTGTTTTTGTAAAGTTGATGTATAAGGGGGTCAAAGAGAGGCACAGTGAAACAATTTATCTTTAGAAGTACATATACATATGCAAAACTACGAGGGGAGAAAAGGGCTGGAGGTGTAGCTCAAGTGGTAGCTTGGCAAGTCACTAGCACTACCAAAAAAAAAAAAAAAGATGATTCTTTTAATAGATTTTAAAAAAGTCCTACATGTTACATATGTATATACAGTATATATATATATATATATATATATATATATATATATATACACACACACACACACACACACACATATATATATACATATATATACTCATACTTCTTAACAAAAAATTAACAATTCTTTGCAATAGATAATAACATTTTTGAAATGCTTGTCATCTTTTATCTATCTCATTAAGCATCTCCTGATCCATAGCCCTTCTAAATCTTAGCTAGCACTTCCTGTTACAGGGATGGAGTCTAGCTCTACCTTCACAGAAGCCAGTGTTATCTCTTATAAGCTTGCCTTTCTCAAGTCCTCTCCCTGTATGTTGCAATTAAAAGTATCTCCTGGTGACTTTTGTACCCTACTAATAGCACTTCCCAAAAGGTCGTGTGTAATTTCTAAACTCTCTTTCAATTGGACTTACCCCTGAATATTTGAAAATATACAAGTGACCTTCCGTGGACACTCTAGCCTTTCTTATCAAATCCCCTTAGTGGATATGCACAATTTGTTTAAATCCATCCCACACAAGGGATGGCTGCAACCTCCCCATCCTGGCCTTCTAGACTCCCTTAGTTTATTTTTGAAAGCCTTGTAGTTAAGTTGAGGAAAATGAATTGAACATAAGAAATATACTTGTATCAAAGCCTATAACATGGACAAGATACACAGGAGGAATTTGGAAAGAGTTGGATCAGTTTTACTTAAACATGTATGTTATTATTTGTTTAATTGTGTCATAGTTTTAAAAAATATTCTGAGCCTGGCATAGTGGTGGATGCCTATAATCCCAGCTACATAGGAATTAGAGACAGGATGATCTCAAGTTGGAGGGCAACCTGGGCAAAGTTAGCAAGACCTTCTATCAAAAGCAAAATTACTCATAAAGGCACTGACGGCATGGCTCAGTGGTAGAGCACTCATGAGAAATGCCCTGGGTTCAATCCCCAGTACCACAAAATAATAATAATAATAGCGATAATCTGGTTTGTCCAGTGAGGTAAATAATTACAATCAAAGTTGGTTTTGGTTTTAGAAAATAATACCTGAACATTAGAATTTACGAAAATGGTTGACATCAGTATTAATAACATTCAAGGCAAGAGATTTCTTATGAGAGCATTTTTCAAAAAGCAGTTCTCACTCTTTTCACCTCTTTTTGGCCTCTCTCCCAAAGAGGTATCTGGCAAATACTTCTTCATGACTTATGAAATCACATTTTTGGAACTCTGATGTGTTTCAGTTAGATCCCATCAGAGGGGGAACCCAGCCCTTTTCTCATCACTTACTGCTGTTATTCTGCTCATCTGTGAATTGGTGATGGTTCTGTAATGGGTTGATAGAGCAGTAGTCAGAATCGGATGCATGGATGATTTTGGAGAGCTTGGACCTGGGTCTGGCACAGGGTGAACTGTCAGTGAATGTCAGTTAGCTTTGTCATCATCTTCTGCTCCCTGCTCAAGGATTTCACAGCCTGGGATTCCACAGTTCTGCAGTCCAGGTGTTTTCTTATGTGTCCTTTGGGGTCTTCTAGTTCTTCTCAGGGACTTCACCCTTTGCAAAGCTAGATGTGTGAGGTAGTCCCCACATTCTTCCAACCCAGAAGTAAAAAGCACAACCCTAGAACCCTATGCAGTTTAGTTGGAAAAGAAATAATAATAGTACTTTTGAAAAATTGGGATTTTACATAAAATCCAGAATTGTAGCATCTCCTTAAAAAAAATGCACTGTCCACTAGGGCGTGGACTGTGTTTCCTCAGGTCACCTACTGGCTTACACTAAGCTCTGGCTGCACATGTCAGGTGGGACACATGCCTCCCGTGCCCCACCTTCTCCAGCTACACGCACAACAGCCCCTGTGGTCCTGTGAGCTTGCAATCCTCCCTCTTCCTTACTGCACAGGGCTTCTTCTGTTCAGAATATGAGTCTGTGTTTTGTTATCAGAGATTTTAACTTTTGATGTTTTTCAGGAGAATTTGGATCTCTCCTTACTTGTCAGAGAAGCTTTCTCTTCTTTCTTTTTCTTTTTCTTTTTTTTCCCTACAGCAGATTTCTTTTTGTACTCTCCAAGAACAGCTTGCTGCCTTACAAAAAAAGAGAAGCAGAGTTCTTTGGGGAGCTGTCAGAAAGAGCAGATGCAGCCTCAGCATGGCGCTCCTGATCCCGGCAAGTGGCACCATAACACTTTATTTGTAAAGAGAAGGACAGAGAACTTCTCTTCTCCCCATGTCTTGATTTGCATTTTATTAGGCACCCAGTAGGATGGTTTGTAAACCGCCATCTTCACTCACAGATCTATCAACCTACAATCTACCAGAGGGCAAAACACAGGGATGCTAAAAACAGAATGGCGTTACAGGCATCAGAAAATGTAGCTCACACCTATGACTTTTTCTTCTTCTTCAGAAAGTGCCTATTGTTTATAAGACTTCTGAAGGGGATGAATAGCATCTGCAGAGATGCATGGGGGTAGTACAGGGTTCAAAAGAAAAAGGCATCTATAGAGGAGAGAGACAGGGAGGCTAAGGTTCTCCATGTAGCACCTCCATTGGCTGGCTGTGTGTTTTGGCATAAATGACCTCAGGCTTGGCTTCAGTTTCCTTACAATTTTTTCCTAGGGATGGCTCGGATGCACTAGAGCAAAACATTTCACTTCCCTGGCTATATGCACATACCATCTACCCTCTCATCTTTGAAATTTCCTTTGTCCAGTGTTCTTGGATTAAACACTGCCTCAGTGAGCAGGAGGAAGACCAGACCTTCTAAAGAGCTTTGATCTTGAACTGAGTTGATACTATCATTTTAGCCATTGTAGAGAAAACTTGCTCTTGAAACAAGAAACAAAGGGCTGCCACTCCACCCCAAATGTCATGAACTGGAGGATGGCAAACTATTACATACAGCTATGACTGTCTTCAGTCAGGGACATGTCCTGGGGAATCTTTTGAAACATGAAATAAAGACCAAATTGTGTGTGGTTGAGTTTGTCCTCCATGTACTTTATGGAAAATGAATAAATGTGTACGGTATATGTGACTCCCCACTCAGTGTCAGATTGGTTCCACACCAGGCTATTCTGCACTGTATTGAACTTGAACTTGTCTTTCAACACAATTTGGATTTAAAAAAGTAAAGTTGTCAGCTCATTACTCATGAGATGGGAGTAGAACTGAAGTTTGGGGTCAAGGTTAAATAATTTCTTTTTTTTTTCTTAAGTATCGTTGAAAGACTTGGTAAAGACAACGAAGCTGGTAAATGGATGGAATTGGAGAACATCATTCTGAGTGAGGTTAGCCTGGTCCAAAAGACCAAAAATCGTATGTTCTCCCTCATATGTGGACATTAGATCAAGGGCAAACACAACAAGGGGATTGGACTTTGAGCACATGATAAAAGCGAGAGCACACAAGGGAGGGGTGAGGATAGGTAAGACACCTAAAAAATTAGCTAGCATTTGTTGCCCTTAACGCAGAGAAACTAAAGCAGATACCTTAAAAGCAACTGAGGCCAATAGGAAAAGGGGACCAGGAACTAGAGAAAAGGTGAGATCAAAAGGAATTAACCTAGGAGGTAATACCCACGCACAGGAAATCAATGTGAGTCAATGCCCTGTATAGCTATCCTTATCTCAACCAGCAAAAACCCTTGTTCCTTCCTATTATTGCTTATACTCTCTCTACCACAAAATTAGAAATAAGGGCAAAATAGTTTCTGCTGGGTATTGAGGGGGTGGGGAGGAGAGGGAGGGAGCGGAGTGGGTGGTAAGGGAGGGGGTGGGGGCAGGAGGGAGAAATGACCCAAGCTTTGTATGCACATATGAATAATAAAAGAAAAAAAATAAGTAGGGGCTGTGAAAGCACCAGTATTATAGCAGGAATTATGGTGAATATATGAAGTACAAGTCAAGACCCAAAAGTTTGAAGTACTTAAAAAGCTTAGGAGAATGAACTATTTTATCCATAAATCACAAAAAGTGTGTGATTTATTCACACTTATCCTGGTGGTGCATTATGGGTGGATGGGTGAAAAGCTAGAGACTTGAGGGAAGGTGTTGTGAAGAGGTGGTATATGAGTTTAGCCTTAAAAGATGAATAGTAGAAATCTGATCCACAAGAAGAGTGAAAGGAGAGTGCAAGATGGAAAGAGAAGAGACTACTGCCCTCCTCTATATCCAGTCAAAGGAATCTGAGAACAGTTGAAGAGTGCTTTGGATCACACCATCCCTGAAACTTATGTCAGTTCTGAATTTGTCAATTACATGATACATTAATGCCTCTTGGCATTAATTGGGTTTTTGTTCTTTCTTGCACTGAAACACATGAGTGAAGGAAACTGAAGGATGCTGGGAGGGGATGAGTCAATTCCTTGGAGGGAAGATTTGTTATCATGAAGGAAGCAATGATGAGCAGTATTTGGTTGATTAGGACCAAATACTGGAATGTCTTGAATGCTAGACTGAGGTAGAGGCACATGCTTACTTGATAAAAGGCAAAAGTTACTAAACCTTTTATAAAGATTCAGAATGATGCTGGCCACGAAAATGCAGGTTCAGAAATCATATGATACGCCTGGGGAAGGCTCTTCTTGGTTTCTAGTTCCTTTTTTACCCAGAAAAAAGACCCACAGGGGCCAATTAATACCTCCCCGAGCCTTCATTTGGCCAGCTATCATCTTTACACCAAGCTTGTGGAACTGGTCCCATAAAGTTTAAAAGTTGCTCTGTATAAGTTTATGTGTTTCCTTGTAAAACGTATTTGCTATATTGCTTCTGCTCGAAATAAAACATGTTTCCCAAGTTATAAATATGAAAGTTTAGAAGAGAGCATATTTCTTGGTGGAAATTTATTCCCTGTGACACATTTTGAAATTTGTTTTCCATTTTGTCTTTATCTCTATTTCTTCAGAACATTGTTTGTTTGTGCCATTATGCAAGATTTGCAGCCAAACACGCTGTGGTGTTTGTATATTCTTCCTTAATCAGATAAGAATGTCATTCTTGGTTTTATTCAGAAGTTTCTATCGTAAGTATACTTTAAAAAATTCAAATAATACAATGAAAGAGACTAAACTTCAATCTTTGTGGACTCTATTGTCCATAGGAAACAAAGTACAGTGTAATTTCAAATGAAATTCCAAACGCAACGACTACTAAAATTTACATTTTCCAGATTATGTTACTCAATCGGAAGGAATACCTTACATGTTGTTATTTATTTCACAAAAGAGTCCTTACACTGTACATTGTTGATTTTTACGGGGTACCAGCCATCATAGACACTGGGAGGAGTGTCAGTACATTTGGGCTCTGGGTGTCTCCCGAAGGTGTTGTTGGCCTATGGAGGATTTAAGTGAAGATCTGGACATCAAGTTCAAATGAACAGTTACACTTTTGGTTTTCAAGGGTGCACTCAATATCCAAGGTTGAATTTTCTGAGTCTTTTTGTTTTCTTCTCAATATAATTCCCTTGTGCACTATCTATGTAAGGAAACACCAGTAATTTTTTAAATGGGGAGGAAGGAAGGGCTAGATGGACCCAATGAACAGAATTTTCATTAAAGGCATTTTATGTATATGCATATAATGTGCATATTATACCAGGATATGCATATGGAAGGCTGTTCCACCATCTAGCCAATCACTGAGTCACTAATAACAACGTGATGGAAGGCTGAGTTTGTTCCAGGAACTGAGCCATCGGTGCTGCGTCTAGCAGAGCCCCATAATCCTAAATTGGCTAGCAATCAAATTCTCAATTAGACCAGAGTGTGGTTCTTCTCAAAGGGAGAAACACTGAAGCCAGAAATCAACAGAGATGTTATCAGGTGAAATAGTCCCACAGGGGATAGCTTTTCCTTGTTGACTACAGTGTTTTCCAACTGGTGTAGCATGCAATACAAGTGTGTTAAGAAAAAGCTCTTGGGGTTCATGAAAGCTCTTTCCTGTCCTGGCATATTCTGTTACCTTTGCTTAACCAGAGAAGCTTGGAATATACTAGTAGATTTTTTTATTAACAATATTCATCCACATGTGCATCGTGGGAGGTGGGCATGGAAAGCAGGCAGGGGCCAGACACCAAAGCCCTCTGTATGACAGTGTTAAAGGGGTGATACTCATTGATCAGGGGATCACAAGACCCAGGTTCCAGTTTTGTGCAGCCAGGCACTGATTATGTGACTCTGGCCACCACTTTGTCTGGGCCTGTATTTCCTTATTTGTAACCGAGGAGCTCCCGTACCTTTGAGATTTCTTCTAGTTTTAAGTTATCTATGCTATTTATGGCAGAATGTTTAAGGCACCATGGCCCTTCTTGCCTTGCTTCTTTTCCCTGGTCTTCTTGGGTTCTAAAGTCCTTCCTTCATTGCCTGGTGCTGGTTCATCCTGTATTCACAGAGAGCAGTTGTCTACTTTGGCACTTTAGGAAAAGTATACTTTTCTCTTGAGTCCTTGGCTTTTGTGTTATAGTGGAATAAGGAGCTGTTGCAATGTCAAACTGGAGTGATTTTTATTTAAACCTTTTCCTTCTCCCATATTTTATGGTCTCTTTTCATATTCTGATGACTTTTCATTAGAACAAATGTAATGAATTTAATGTACTTTTATTAAATTCTGTTTCTTACAACTGGAAAGAATTCTTTCTCTTCTTCAATTTGTGGGTTTGTATACATTGTTATATACTTAAGTGCTTAACATATATTATGACTTTTTTCCATTTTATTATGCTTCAAATTGGTATAAATTTTTTTATAAATTAAAAAATTAAGAAGCTATAAAAATGTGCAGACGACATGATCCTATACCTCAAAGACTCAAAAAACTCCACTGAGAAACTCCTAGACACCATAAATAGCATCAGCAATGTAGCAGGATACAAAATCAACTTACAAAAATCAGTAGCCTTTTTATACAACAATGAACAAATTGAGAAAGAATAGAGGAAAACAATTCCATTTACAATAGCCTCAAAAAAACCAAATACCTAGGAATAGACTTAACAAAAGATGTAAATGAGCTCTACAGGGAGAACAACAAACCACTGAAGAAAAAGATCGAGGGAGATTACAGAAGGTGGAGAGATCTCCCATGCTCATGGATTGGCAGAATCAACATAGTAAAAATGGCTGTACTACCAAAAGCAATCTACATGTTCAATGCAATTCCCATCAAAATCCCAATGACATTCATCACAGAGATTGAAAAATCTACCCTAAAGTTCACTTGGAAGCACAAGACCACGAATAGCCAAGTCAATACTCAGTCAAAAGAACAATGCTGAAGGTATCACAATACCAGACTTCAAACTATATTACAAAGCAATAGCAATAAAAACAGCATGGTACTGGCACAAAAACAGACATGAAGACCAGTGGAACAGAATAGAGGACCTGGATATGACTCCAACAGCTATGCCCACCTTATTTTTGACAAAGGTGCCAAAAACATACAATGGAGAAAAGACAGCCTCTTCAACAAATGTTGCTGGGAAAAGTGGTTATCTGCCTGCAGAAAACTGAAACTAGATCCATGCCTGTCACCCTGTACTAGTATCAACTCAAAGTGAATTAAGGACCTTAATATCAGACTTGAAACCTTGCAGTTAGTACAGGAAAGAGCAGGGAATACCCTGGAAACAATAGGAATAGGCAAATAGTTCCTTAGTAGAATTCCAGCGTTCCAGCAACTAAGAGAAAGGATGGACAAATGAGACTACATGAAATTAAAAAGCTTCTGCACAACAAAAGAAATGGTCTCTAAACTGAAGAGACCACCCACAGAGTTGGAGAAAATATTTGCTAGCTATATATTAGACAAAGGACTGATAACCAGAATATAGAGGGAGCTCAAAAAACTTAACTCCCCCAAAATCAATGAACCAATAATAAAGTGGGCAACTGAACTAAACAGAACTTTTTCAAAGGAAGAAATCCAAATGGCCAAAAAACACATGAAAAAATGATCACCTAACCCTGGCCATAAAGGAAATGCAAATCAAAACCACACTAAGATTCCACCACACCCCTGTTAGAATAGCTACCATCAAAACAACAAATGTTGTTTGAGTCCCACTGCTGGTGGGAATGTAAGCTAGTACAACCACTTTTGAAAACATTATGGAGGCTTCTTAAAAACTAAACATAGATCTGCCACGTGATCCAGCATTTATCACTTCTAGGGATATAGCTGAAGGAATGCGACTCAAGTTATTACAAAGGCACCTGCACACCCATGTTTATCACAGCACTATTCAGAATAGCCAAAGCAATGGAAATAGTCAAGATCCCCCCACTATTGTGAATGTATTAAGAAAATGTTGTATTTATACACAACGGAATTCCACAAAGAAGAATGAAATTTTTTCATTTGCAAATAATTGGATGGAACTGGAGAACATTATCTTAAGTGAAGTTAGCCAGGCTAAGAAGGCCAAAAATCACATGTTCTCCCTCATATGCAGGTTAAGACCCAAAACAAATGCAGAAATATTGGACATGGGTCACACACTAAGGAGATAACATGTATGGAAGGAATAGGAAAAGGGAAGGAAACCTAAAACTTGAATGTGGTTGATGTGCTTACTGTAGAGGAGCGAATATAGTAATCTTAAACTCACAGAGGCCACTATGGGAAGGGGACCAGAAAATAGTGAAGAGGTCTGACAGAGACGAACCAATGTGGGTTTCAATACACAAGTGCATGGAAGCGTTGCTAGGAATCTTTCTGTATAGCTATCTTTATCTCAAACTAGCAAAAATGGGCTGTCTTCTATGTTTTGTCTTCCATAAAATCAGAGAAGAAGGAGGAACAGTTACTGCCTGGAAGCTGAGTTGGGAGTGGGGGGAACAATGTATACACATGTAAGTAAATGTAAAAATGATAAAATAAAAGAAAGAAAAAAAAAACTAGAAAAATGAATTAACATCTGTTTTCACCATCAGAATTAAAATGCTGTTAAACTTTTTTTCTATATTTGCTTCAGATCAAATTTTAAACTTAATAAAATTATTTCAAATGAGTGTAAAATTTTTGTCATTACTAGAAACCTATTTTCCAATCCAACTACCATGTACTCCATCTCAAACTTTGAAATGAATCCAATTAAACAATATTTATCCAAATTACAAATACCTATTATGCATGTATAGTAAATAGGGCTTCATCAGGTATTTTAGATTTTTGAATTAAACTTACATCAGGGGAAAGCAAGTAAAAGAGAATTAAGGGGAAAAAAAGCTAAGGACACCAAGATAATAGGAAAATGTGTGTGGGGGGAGGAAGGGAAAATGGTCAAATGGCCATTGGATCGTTCCACTGGAGGTGACTCCCAGCCATGGGTTACTTTTAATTGGCTGCTCCTATTCTAGGATCAGTTTTCCTTTTTGACTGTCAACATGGACCATGGGGACATTTGTGTTTGCTTAATCTTATACTTAGTACCTTCTTACTTAGGAGGACCCTACCACCTGCTATGGTTTGAATGTATCCTCCAAATTTTATGTGTTAGAGACTTACTTCCCAATGCAACAGGATAGAGAGGTGGGACCTCACAAGCTAGTTAATGGATTAATGAGATTATTTCAGGAGTGGGTTTCTTATCATGAGAATGACTTTTTATAACATCAAATTTGATCTCCTCTTGCTCTCTTACACTTGTTTACCTTTCCTCCTTCCTCCACAGGATGTTGCAGCACAAAGACCCTCACCAGATGCTGGTGCCAGGCTCTTGGACTTCCCAGCTTTCAGAACCATAAGCCAAATATGTCTTTGTTCTTTATAAATTATCTGTTATAGTAGCACAAACAGATGAACATAACAACTTTGCTTTTTCTATGGAAACAGTGGAAAATTTTTTGTTCCCATTTGAAAGCTTGGGAGTAATATATTCAGATGATCCTAGTCATGAGTTTGAATCTTGGGAAAGTGAGACAGAGAATCACGGACTCTGAGAAATTATTCATGATTACATTTGCATGAATAATGAGAGTTGGTGATTTCTCCAATCTATTTTTAGCAGTATATATCAAGCACTGCTTGTTGTAAGCACCTCATATATGACATCTCTCTTAACAATCATGATAACTTTATGCATTGAGTACTTTTATATCATTCACCTTACATATGAGGAAAATTCAAATATCCTTCACAAAAATCCAGAAGCACATGAATCAAAGTGTCTCTATTGTATTAACTAAGTTATGCTTCTTTAGTTGGTTTGGTGGGACTGGGTTTGAACTCAGGACTTCCCATTTGCAAACCAGGTACTCTATAAGTAATGCTTCTTTATGTGCAGCTTGTCCTAAATTCTGGCTAAATTTTCTAGCCTCCCTTTGATTGATCAGCCCATTAATGAATTTTTCTCCTTAATTTAACCAAGGTTGGATTCTGTTGTTTGCACCCAAAAGCCCTGATTAGTACCTAGTCTCTGCTTTTTAACCTCTTTATTATAACACTGATCTTTATTCATATTCTAAGATATCATATACTTTACGGGTTATGTTTTCTTCTTTGCAAGTTATGACTTGTATTGTATATACTTCTTTCTGATGAATGCCTAATTTTTAAAAGGAGAGCCAATTCTACTTCTCTTATTTTGACTATTTAATTAGTTGATATAGTTGACCAAATAGTGGTCTGCTAAGATAGCTAAAACCTAGTCCCTGGAATCCATGAGGTCCATCTAAATGACAAAAGAGACTTTGTAGATGTCATTAAGTTAAGTATCTTACAATGGAGAAATTAACCTGGATTATTTGGATGGGCCCTGATATAATCACAAGTGCATAAAAAAAGAGGCAGAGGAGTGTTGACTTCATGATGCAATGACAAAACCAGAAAACAATGTGCTAAGAAGTTGGAGGAAAGAAAGACCACAGTCAAGGAATGAAGGTAGCCACTGGAAGATGAAAAAGGAAAGGAAATGGATTCTCCCAGGAGAACCTGCAGCCCTAATAACATCTCGATTTTATTCCTGTGAGACTCACTCCAGACTTATGACCTCCACAATGACAAAAGAATAAATTTGAGTTCATTTTAAAGCTACTAAACATGTAGTAATTTATTACAGTGGAGGAAGGAAACTGATTGTTGATGGAATGAGATCATCACTTTGTGTCTCACGCTTGGTACAGAAAACGGGACACATTTTGATTCTACTATTGTAAAAAAAAAAGGCTAAAAGCCTGGGGAGGATGCACACAGGTGCATTATAAACTGTTCAGGCAGGGAATAGGGAAATTGTGTCATGATTTCTGTTGTGGGGAAGGCAGAGCACTTTTATGGTCAGTGGATTTTTTGAAGGTGAATATAAGAAAACATTAACTGGCACAAACCTGACTTGTTTCAAAAGTTCATATCTCAAATCACCTTACCTTTTTTTTCATGGAATCTCACTAACTGAGTTTTTCCAGCCTCAAGAGTGTTGAGAGAACCAGTGGCAGGAATTAAGTTTGGCTCAAGCACAAATGCAATGTGACCTGTATCTAAAAAAAATAATAATCCCAGGGAAAATATATGCCCAAAATAAAACTCCTTTTTTGTTCTAAGCATCATTTGTCCTAAGAGAAGAGAAGAGTAAGTTAATCACTGTGGCTGTGTCATTTGAAAGATTATAGGCTTGTGGAGTATAATTCCTGTGAAAGTTGTATCCCTTGAAGATTCTACACACCTGATGAGCTTTTAGAAATTTAATAAAAACTGCTATAAATATTTTAAATGACCATGGGGACCTTTGTTGGGAGGGGACTAAAAAGAGCTCTGTGGTTCTTTTTGTGTGTGTGGGAGGGTGGCATATAGTGAATGAATGCCTGTTAAAATTCACTTGAATAATCTCAATGTATTGCTATTGTTAATAAAATTATCATAGGCTCACCAAGCAGAGTACATCTGAAATAAATGGCTTCTAAAGTGATATTAGAGATATTTCCAATATCAACTTGCTTCTTTTTCACAGCATCTGTTTAATAGGAGCAGAGACACGTCTAAAGGTCATTGTTTATGCTGTGGTTATATGTCTTACAATGTCTGACTGATGTTTTTAAAAGAGTGCCTGAATACTTATACCAGCCAGGATGGAGATTCTCTCAGATGCTGACAAACACACATCTATCTAGATAATGGAACCAATTCTTTTTATTTTTTTCATGTCTGTTTGCTCACATAAATACAACACACGGAGCATTCAGATGTGACTCATGAATAAATCTTGAAGGTGCATGAGAAGACACAGCACTGAAATCTGATTTCCAAGTAAGGAGAGAGAGAGGAAGAGAGATAGAGGGAGAGAGAGAGATCTTGCCCATGCCTTGGAGACACTTCTCTCAATACCACCAATAAATACCACAATGGACAAAAGATGACAATCTCAGAAAAACTTATGCTCTATCTTTTTCTTTTTCTCAGATAGACAGGTAACTCTACTTCATGAGATTACATATCTACCTTCAAAAAATTGCACCCCCAAAAGATAATGAAACACTGTTGATAAAAGTTCTGAGGTATTGATGGGCCAAAGGTGGTAGGTGTTACCCTCCAAGTGAGACTTGCACCATGAGCTAACTTTTGAATAATATTGTAATCCATAACAACTTCTGGAATACCAGAAGTTACTTTTTTAAACCAAAATCTCACTGGTAACAAGGTTGTCATCTACAGTTGTTTATTCACTCACTAATTAATTTATATTAAATCAAGAGCATGGCTATTATAAACCAATGTCTGTGCTTCTTGAAAATTCAAATTAGGAGGAAGAAAAATACTCATGATGTACTCTATTTTATAATCTTGAAATTGTCTATAGCTCTGGGCCAATTAGCATTTAATTTCAATAAGTACGGCAAAAGCTCTCCGTGCTAACCCAGTTTATTATAGTCCTAACAGGATCTTCCTAGAAACAACATCATAGTACATCTTTTTGATTCCAGATTGGGGTACCTGTGGCTTTTAAACACAGAAAACTAACATCTTTTTGTTAAATCATGTTAGCCTTCATGGGGGACAAGAATTGCCACTGAGCAGATTGGAAATATTCCTCCTTTGTGTTCTCTTGGCACTAGTAGTTATGCAGGTCTCCTGATAAATGAGCATTTAGAAATGACAAGCTTAGAATGACAAGGTATACTGAACATGGCAAGTGCTTTTTCTTGTTTCAGATGCCTGGTGCTCATGGAATCTTAACTAAAAGACCCAAAATGGCATTGGGATTCCTTCTGCATAGGTGTGCATGCCTCCATCATTAGCCTTCATGACACAGCGTGGCTGTCACATAGAAAATGATCCTAAGACATGATGAACAGTTCATTTGATTTCTTTTTCTGGTGGAGGTAGAGATAAGGGGCAGAAGACGAAGAGAGGAGGGAGAGAAAGGAAGGTACATTCATCTAAAAATGACAAAAATAATATTTCTCAGTTTGCTCTCTCTGTCAAACAAGGATAATAAAACCTGTTTTTACCTTCCAGAGTTGTTTTGAGGTACAAATTGGGTAAGAGATTTAAAGTTCCTTGGACAGTAAGAAAACATGAAGTGTGTTCTGACATCTCCTCCAGGTCTAGCTTAAAGTAATGTAAGATAATGTGACAGAGAGTAGAATGGGCTTCAAGATATTAGCACAGTGCTTTCCCAATTTTTTCTCACATTCCGCTCAGCATGCCTGAGTTCGCTGTGTGGACAGTTGTCGGATGGAGGAAGGCAACGACCTGGGGCTTTGCCCATCTGAGGATTGTCAGGTCACATGAGAGATGAGTAGGGCAGCTCTTTGCACTCCTGCTGCCAGCCCAGAGCTGACTCTGTTGAGATGTCAATGAACCTTGTACTTTAGGAGCCTCACTTTCATGGGTCCTGCATCTAATTGGGCATTCAGAGTTGTTTATTCATTTTTTTAAAAAACATTCCTCAAATAATATTAGCTTCAGGTGCCATGCCTAAAGCTACCCCTGTGAAAGACTCATTATGCTGCTTGCTGGGAAGTTCTGAGCTATGGTTTGTTCATGCTGAGCACTATACCAGCAATTAATTTGATAGCCACTAGGGGGGTATCTAAAGCATAAAGAGAGTGGCATTTCTCTACACATGGACGCTTAACCCTGCCTGGTGCTATTTAGAAGAAATGATTAACTAATAATACATGTGGATGTTTAACAAGTGGAAAGTATATCTATGTAGCATTCTAAAACACTAAAGTAAGCTTTTGGAGCAAGCGTTTGAGAACAAGAATAATTGTGCATTAGTTTTCAGTGTCTTCTTCTGAATGCTCTTGCCACATTCTACCACTAGTTGGTGTATTTAAACTCCTCCTTACAGACGTGGTAGAAATTGAAAGCAAGTTTGCAATCTGCAGTCTCTCTGTAAGGTGTTCAAGTCTCTCCATCCTCTTAGGAATCTACACATATCACCTACTCATTTCTGGACACCACTTGGTGAGATGTGTAGGGGCTCAGGACTCCAGAAAGTCTTTCTTTCTTTTCTTTTTTATCCCTTTCTCCCTCTCTTCCTCTTTTCCTTTGTCCCTCCTTCCCCTTTCCCTCCCCCCTCTCTCTTTCTTTCTTTGTGGCACTAGGGTTTGGACTCTCTAGGCTTTGTGCTTGCTAGGCAGGCAGGAAGGCATTCTACCACCGAAGCCAAGCCACCAGCCCAGTGGCTTCTCTTTCTATTCTATTCAATTATTACCAAGGCAATTTTAATTTGGACAAAAAATACAAAGGAAGAATAATTTGTCTTTGGTGTTATTCTAATCTTCTTCTCAAGGGTCCTCTTGTTCAATTTGCCTTTAATAAGTCATGGAATCTCAACCTTAGAGAGGAACTTAGAAGTATTATAGCTCAACCTTTAGTTCTTTGGGGTTTTTTTTTTTGGCATTACTGGGGTTTGAACTCGGGGCCTTGTACTTGCTAGGCCAGCATTCTACCACTTGAGCCATCATGCCCCCAACCCTTTTGCCTTTTTTTTTTTCAAGGTAGGGTTTTGTGCTTCTGACTAGGATTGATCTTGAGTCATGCTCCTCCTACTTCTGCCTCTTGTGTAACTGGAATTACAGGTGTGAGCCAACCATGCCTGGCCCTTGGTTGATTTTTTTTTTTTTGGGGGGTACTGGGGTTAGAATTCAAGGCTTCATCCTTGCCAGGCAGGCACTCTCCCATTTGAAGCATTTTTGCCTCTGGTTATTTTAGAGATAGGGTCTGCTCTTTTCCCCATGCCAAACTGGGCACAATTCCTCCTATTTTATGCTTCCTGTCATGCCTAGAAGGAGAGGCACATACCACCGTGGTTTTTTTCCATTGAAATGGAGTCTCATGCCTGGAACTTCAGTCTTCCCAATCTTAGCCTCCAGTGTATCTGGTATGACAGGTATATGCTACCACACCAAAGTATTGGTTGAGATAGGGTCTCAGAAACATTTTGCCTGATCTGGCTTCAAACCATGATCCTCCTGATCTTTGCCTCCCAAGAAGCTAGTATTACAGGCATGAGCCACGGGCTCTGGCTCTCTTTGGTTGATTCTTAGTGATCTATGAAGCATCCTTGACAAGTGGGAACATTAGCTGTATGGCTATAACCAGTGATGGGAAAACACTGCCTTCATCCATTTGACTCTGTTGTGATTGTAAGAGTATTTTTTAAAAATTTGGCTCAAGTCATTTCGAAGGTGCTAATCCTCTAGTCACTAGTTTCATGACAATTCTACCATTACTTTGCTGGTATTTCTACCATGCTGCTAACTGATGCTCTTCCACAAAGTCTATTCTCTATCAACAGGAAATTTTAGAAAAAAATTAAGTAAAATCCCTGTAAGAACCCCAAAGAATAGTTAATAACAATGAAAGTCTGAGCACAGAGAGAGGATCCTTACCCATCAATTTTATCTTTGATGATCTGCTTCATGACCTCTTTGCCTCACAGCAGTATAGTAGAAAGGTTCAGAGAAGACATTTGGAGGTTCCTTGAGAGATAGAGAATCAAATGCTGTGCTAGAATCAACAAACTTTACTATACATAACATCTAGGCAAGATGCAACTTTCTAGAAATCTCCTATTTTCTCATCTATAAAATGAGTAATTCATCTCTATCTCAAGGTGCCTTCCAGCAACAAGCACTGTGATTTGGAGTGCCTCAACTATTATGTGTCAAATTACAGAATTCCAGTCATCACCAATTCAATACACGTACAGCATTAGCTTTGTATACTTGACTGAATTCAACCTTTGGAAACCATTTGCTATAATATAATAACTTGCAAAATTGTGTTTCTTCAAAATCATATCATTTCTTGGTAGATGCTAATTTTCATTTCTGGTAAGTACTTTGTCAAACTATTTCACTCCATGTTGGTATTGGATTATTAAGTATCGCAAGACAGCTGTCTCGCAAGACAGCTGTAATGCAAAATCATATGCATTACAATAGTTTACCTCTAAACAGCCTATTAATACAGTTGACTAGCACTTACGTCATTCTTTGCACATCAACTGTGTTAAAGCAGTAAGGATTAAAAGCTAATTATGGACATGCCATCAGTACCATTTATAATTAATTTTGATTTACAGTACACTAAATAATAAACCAGATGGAAATTTCAATAGAGTATGGGAATAGTCCTTAAGGTATTTATTTTCTATAGTCTTAGTTATTTCTAGAAATATATTAAAAGTGTTTTAACACTTTTAAAAGCAGATTCAAGGCATGGGTAGCCCAGATAAAGCTGAGTGAATGTGACTGTTTTGCTGTTACAGGCTTCTTCCTTAGTCTAGTGTGATACTCAGTATTTCCAGGACGAAACAAACATGAAATGCCGGCCTTCCATCCCTACTTAACCAAGTCATAGTCATTCAGCTCAGAAGCTTCCTTCTCTTTTAGGCCTTTTGGTTGCTCCAGCAATAAGTACTATCTCCTTCCTCAACTCTCCTGAAGCTCTTTGTAGCTGTTTTGCATGACCAGTGTTGTGATGTATAGCTGGCCATAATCTGTAGTTTCAGTAATGCATTTAGCAATGTGAATCAAAACTGGCTTGTTAAAGATAGTGAAAGGACACAAAGGAAACTAAACTCTGGTTCTTCTAATGATTGTATTATAAAAATTTAATACAATTGGAATATTATTGAAGAAAATCAAAAGTGTAAGAGGTCACCAATGAAGGCTGCCCATGAGCCAAACAAGGTTGCTTAACAGCCTACAATGCTTTTCATACTACGAGAAAATGACTCTGTATGACTATGTTCTCATTTGGGCATGAGCACAGGTAGCATTGTAGGATACCCCCAAAAGGGTAGTATAGTCAGATATCACCCTATTGGTCTACAAATGAGGCATGAAAAATTTAGATTCAAAGAGAGGAAAAAAGAAAGCAGGGATTTGAGCTTCATAAAGAGTATGAACATCGAAGTTTGAAAACTTCTCAGATACCAACTTCTTTGCCCTCTTTTAGTCCTTGCCCTCTGCACACCCTCTGCATGACTGTGAGAGCTGCCTCATGACTGCAAAGTGGGTGTGCTTATGAGCTGAGCAGAGGTGGTAAGAATCAACAGGCAGTTTCTATGAACAAACTGTTCTTGGAGTCACCAATGAAAAGCTGGAAACACTGAAGAGGGGCAGAGAGCGTTGATCAATATTATATTACATGTTTCATTGTGTCTGTGTGAATGATAAAAACAATAACAAGTAGTATAATAAATTCTCCTTGTTGCTTGCTTATGGTGTTTCAGGCAGAGTTCCAGGAAGGAAGAGCTCTCTTTAAGAAAAACCTTCATCTTAGACACGAAGAAACTGAAGGTCTCATGGTTAATGCATGGCACAGTCAGGATCTGCCCTTAGGTGTGTCTTAGATTTGTCCTTAGATCCATTTTTAGATCTGTCCTTGGATCTTGATCTGTCTTGCTTCTAGGACCCTCATTTCCATATTAAATTGCCTAACTGGGCTTGGGGATCTTAATGACAGGGGCCTATTTTGTTCATCTCAATGTCTGACCACAAGCACACTCTAAAGCTGATTAATACAATAGCAGAAGGAGGGTCCTCTCCCTTCCCCTCAACCTTTTTATATAAAATGTTTCATAAAAGAAAAGTATAGGGAAAAAACATGAGGGGTATCAATCTACTAAACTAGTGGTTCTCAACCAAGGTGATTTTGCCCCCTAGAGGATTATTTGGTAATGTCTGGACATTTCAATGGCCATAGCTTAGAGAGATGCTATTGGTATCTAGTGGCTATTGGTGTTAGGGAAGCTGCTAGCATCCTACAGTGCACAGGACAGTCCTCCATACCAAAGATACCTGGCCAGAATGTCAATGTATGATGATTGAGAAACTAAAGTAGTTTAACAGAACAGATATTTTTGAAACCTTCTTATAATTATGTTTGGTTTCCCTTTTCCTGAAGTAGGTATCCCTGGCATGCTTTCGTGTATCTACTACTAATATATCTACTATTAATATAAATGTCCATAAATTGTACAATGGCTAGTTTTTAAATTACCTGTAAATATCATTTACCAACCCATGTTATTAAATTGTTTTGAAATTTATTGATGTTTGTAAATTTAAACCTATTTTACTATTTTAAGTAGTAGTGGTCTATTGTATAACTATGTCAAAATTTATTTATCCACTTAACTTGTGGTTGACATTTATATTATATCTGGCTTTTTAAATACAATGGTATAATGAATATGTGAATGTACACCAAAGTTTCTTTATTCACAGAAAAGTGGGTTTTACTAATATACATTCTCACCAGTAAGTATGAGTTTCCATTTTATCACATTTCCAGAGTATGATTGTTTGATTAAATTCTGTGAGAAATTTTTCCTTTTACATTGCAGAGTCTGCTGGGAGTCCTTAAAAAACTTGATCTTAGAATATTATCAAATTCCTTTAAGATTTTGTGGGTCAGGTCAGTCATCAGTAAATCTTATTTCTATTGCTTCTGTTCACATTTAGAAACAAATGTAATGAATTTAAGACAGTGACCTTATCAACAGGTTACATTACCTCTTTTCCAAATGGCATCCAACTGTCCATGCCACAGCTTGGACTTCGAAACTCAAGTCAGATTCAGGGGACATCATGCCTCTTTTACTTTTGACTACACCTTAGGCATCCTACAACATTTACCTTTCAAATCCATCCACTTTTCTCTACCTCTACTGCCAATTCCTTAGTCAAGGAAGTCATCATTTCTCATAGAATTTCAGCAACAACTTCCTAACTGATCTCCGTCTCTAGCATTCTTCAATCTGTTTTCCACTCACAGTCCAGGACAATCCTTCTAAAACACAGAGCTGTTTGAAAACCCCTTATGGCTCTCCCAATAAACTTCAAAAACCTTGACATGGTGTTATGGTATGAATATGAAATATTCCCCACAGGATCATATGTTGAATGCTTGGTCCTCAGCTGGCGTGCTATTTTGGGAAGTTATGGAATCTTTTGATGGTGGGGCCTAGTTAGAGGAAGTGGGTCAATGAGGGCATGCCTTTGAAGATTATACCTGGTCCCAGTCTCTTACTTGCTCTCTGCTTCCTGTCCTCCATGAGGTGAAGAACCTCCCTTTCCACATGCTCTGCCACCATAATGCCATGCCCAAGCATGGATCAAGCAACCATGGACTGCAATCTCTGAAACTGTGAACTAAAATAAATAATTCCTCTCTTTAAGCTTTTTTTTTTCAGGTATTTGTCACAGCGAAAATAAACTGTCTAAAATATAAAATTGGCATAATATAAGTGGGTTTTTGCTGTGAATACCTAGGAATGTGATTCTTAAGCCTTTGGAACTGGTTTGTAGGAGGAATTGTAAGAATTTTGAGAAACAGTCTAGAAAAACCTTGAACACTGTCAGTAGAGATTAAAGAGTGATTCAGGTGAGAACTCAGAAGACCAGAAAGCTGATAGGAACACAGACAGTGAAGGCCAAGCTCATAAACTTTCAGGTAGAAGGGAATTCTGTTGCGAATTGGACAAGAAGCCATTCATGTTTCATCTGGCCAAGAATTTGTCTACACTTTGTCTGTGTCTTGAGATTTTGAGTGAGGCTAATCTTAAAAGTAATGGACTAATTCTGCAGAGGAAATTTTAAGACATAGCATTCAGGCTATGGCACTTTTTTCTGACTGCTTTCAGCTAGGTTTACAGTAAGCATTGAGAGTAAAACACAGATCAGAAAGATTTGAAAAATGTAATCTGGCCAAAAACGGAGCTCATTTAAAGTTGCAGACAAGGAGGATACAGTTGTTAGAATAGCACCATTTTAAAAAATCAGGTACTTTGCATCAGGTTCATAGGAAAGGTGCTTTGAGTGAATCTGAGGCAATGGCCAGACCCCACCCATTTCAGTATCAAGGGTGTGAAATTTTAATTCATTTAAAAGACATTACTGTGAGAAAAGAGTTCCAGAGTGCTCTGCATGTACAGGACCACCTAGGGTAGTGTTTTCCCAGGTCCAGCTGCCCAGGTACTCACAGGCTGCTTCAGCTTGGTCCAAAGGGACCAGACTACCACTCAAGGTCTGGTGGCAGATCTTAGCGTCTTCTACATACATGATGATCATTTTGCAGGAATGCAGAATGCAAGAGTTTGCAGGGTCATGGTGGTTTCCATCCAGAATTTAAAGGAAGGCATGTGAGGTCAGGCAGTATGTAGCAGGGTCAGGATCCCTGTAAGTAGATCCTAAGAGGGTAAGGCGTGAGGCTGTGAGGGTGAAGTCTAAATTGTAATGGAGACCCCAGTATGTTGGAGATGCCAAGAACATGGAACATATACCAAGAAAAGCTGCAGTCAGTGAGTGAAGCCAGCCCATGTGGACTTCATGGGCTGCCAAAGCACATTAGAGATCACATTATGATAACAAATGCTGTGGATGCTGGATGTGGAACTACAGAATTTAATATTTACCTTGCTGGGTTTTGGTCTTGCATTGATCTGCTACTTCCTTGCTGTTCTCTTATTCATCCCTTTTGGAATGAGAATGTATCATGAGAGTATGTAACTTGTTCTTAATTTTACAGAAGTTCACAGCTAAGAGTTTACCTTGCGTCTTAGAAGAGACTTTGAATTTGGACTTTTGAATAATGTTAGAACTGTTATAACTTTGAGCCTCTTGGAGATACATTAAATACATTTTGTATCATGAGACTTTGGGGACCCTGGACAGAATGTTACAACTTGAATATAAAATGTCCCCCACAAGTTCCTATATTGAATGGCTTGGTCCTCAGCTGGTGTGCTAACTTTTGGGAAGTTATGGAAACTTTGGAGGTGGGGCCTAGTTGGAGGAAGTAGATCAGTGTGGATCTTTTGAAGGTTATACCTGGTCCCTATCACTTCCTTGCTCTCTGCTTCTTGTCTACCATGAGTTGAAGAACATCCTTCTCCACATGCTCATGCCACCATTATGTCATGCCTACGTATATGGGACCCAGTAACCATGTACTGAAATCTCTGAAACTGTGAACTAAAATAAATATTTCCCTCCCTTTAAGTTGTTTTTCACTGGTATCGGTTAAAGTGACAATAAAACTGACTGACACACATGGTCTGGCACTTGCTTGCCTTTCCAGATTTTTCAGTAATCATTCTTCCTTTTACAGTCCTTTCTATCTTCTAGCAATATGTAACTACTGTTTTCCCTTAAAGCCAAGCTTCCATGCCTCTGTACTTGCACATGGCACACTCCATGCCACAGCATCCTTAGAGAAAATTCTTTGTTCAGCTATCCTCCCTCTTTGCTCAGCTACTCCTACTCATTCCCCAGATTTCTGAGTGAATGAGTCCTCCATTGAGGTATCTTCTCTAACCTATTCCCTACTCAGGGAGGGTGAATGTTCTGCTTGGTAATGACCTCATTCCTTTTGTTGTCTCTTTGCACATCTGATTTCCATGCTAGGAATTCAACTTTTTTAGGACAAGGTTGGTCTCTTGCTTGTCTTCACATCTCTGATTCCCAGCATAGAATATGTACTCATTGAATGGGTGGAGAGTAATGATCAATGATTCCTTAACTTTGAAGTATCTCATACCCTCTTCAAGTCATGGGTTTACACAGGGTAGATCCTGGGTCCAGAGAGCTGATACTCTATCTTTGAAATCATAGGAAAGGTCAGGAGATCTCCTCTGTTTTTCTGTAGGGCTTTGCAGGACCCAAACTGCCATGCTGATCTGTTCCAAATGTGCTACATCACTTAAACTTACCATATTGTACAATGTGTTTCTTCTGAAGTATTTCATTAGTTTTTAAAGCCCATATTCGTCTTTAAAAAATCCAAGCCACATGTTTGACATTCATTTACACTTTGCTTTTTTTTCTATAAAAGAGAAAAATGTAAATTGATGTTCAAATGCCTTTGAGCTTTTTAATAAATACAACTTTTAAGTCATTTTTCTTTCCATGGAATTATTACAAAGGAAAATGCCTTTGAACAATAGAAGGTCATGGCTCAATCCCAAACTCTAAATAAATGTTATTTTAGTGGATTCCAAACTTGGTTAAAATCCTTATCCCAGAACTCTGAATCACAAAGCCCCAGCTGCATTTGTTGTCTTCATAGTCAGAGGTAAAAACAGAAGGTATTGACCCTTTATTTTTATTTATCTTTACAGGTACAAGGCATAATTTATTCAAAGAAAGGATTTCTGTATTTGCAATTAGAATATCTGAGTTCTAGCCTTTGGCTCATGCTAAAGTAGACGTAGCATCCACACTCTGCCTGGTTGTGGGATCATTGGGAGAATCAGGTGACATGGGTCGGAAAGTAAGTGGACACAGCAGAATGTTATTCATGGTCTGTTGGGGGAGAGTAAGTTACTGCAGCCTCCTTAAAGGAATGTGCACAGAAATTCTCTTTTTTGGGGGGTGGGGTGGAGAGGGGAGTATTGGAGATTACATCTAGGGCCTTGCACATGCTAGGCAAGAGCTCTACCACTGACCAATAACCCCATGCCTTTACAGAAATTCTTTTAAAACACTCATGCTCCATCACCAAAATGTATGCATAAAAACATTCAGTGCACTACAGTTTTTAATTACAAAAAATGATACACTCTAAATGGACATACTTGGGAACTAGTTATATAAATTAATGGAATATTAAGTGATTGTTGAGAATTATAGAAAAATAGGTAGATAAATGAAAAGCGCCAAGATAAACATGTGAAAAAAGCAAGTGTGGATACATTTTTGGATTGTCCCATGAATGGAGTAGTATAATATCACAAGTAAGCATATCATAAGTCAATACAGAGTAGTTTTTCTTGGTAGAATAGATCTAAAGTATACAAATAGTTATTGTTGGTATCAAAGTTTAGGGAAAGCTTTTAATTTTCATTTCATACTATGTACACTTGTATTTTTATTCCATGTACATGTATGGAGAATGGCTTGTGGAAATTATTGCTTTCTTCATTCTCCTTTCTACATAACATACACAGCACACATGCAAGCACATACACACAAATAATTAAACAATCTTTAAAAAGAGGCAGAAATATATACTCCAATGCAAGGAAAGATATGGGTGGGGCTTCTGCCCTTGGTCTATAATACAGAGCACAACTTCAGAGCAGGTAGATTTTGATTTATATCCAAAACAAGGCCATTCCAGTTACAGTACCCTGGGAAAAATATTTGAACTCCCTGAACCTCAGTTTCCCTTTATGAAATTGGGAACAACAACCTTTTACTGCCATTATGATAGTTAAATTATATAATAAATAATGCATAATAATGCATAGTAAATAATGCATAAAATGCATGCAGCTTGCAACATGGCAAACCCTCATTAAGTGATGTTTATAGTTGTTGTTTTTGTTACTATCATTATCGTTATTTTTAACCACAATAAGATAGCTAACACCTTTAAGGCTCTTTCTTCATTAAGAAGACTATTTCAAAGTGATTTAGTTCTCAGCCTTGTTTTAAGGCTAGTGTTAGGGAAAAAAATATGAATGTGTGATCCTACTATGATTTAAATGTTACAGCCCAAAAGTTCAGACTGTTGGGGTATAAACTAAGTATGGGGAAGCATGTTGAAGCACCTGATTTCATTTAAAACAAATTCCCCCACCTACCATCTATGGTAGATGTCAAGGCCATGTCCCTTAGAATTCCCAGTTGACACACAGTTTCTTAACTGACTCACCGTATTTACCTTTCCCGTTTCTGTAAGAAGCTCCCATGCCAGGTTAGGACTCCAGAACGTCTGGTCTCCAGCTTATTGTGCTTCTGTGGGCCCATGGTATAGCAGCACATCCCTGGAATAGATGCTTCTAGTATTTGAAAAAGTTAAAGTACACTCCTGACCCAAAACCATTTCTTGACTCTAAAAAGAAATTGTTCCTGGAAGTGCTTCAGGGGAAAGATTTGGAGAAGCAGCGTTCCATTTTGCCTTGAATTGCAAACTCACATTAAAAAACATTAAGGATAATAAACTGGAAATTCAATTACCAGGCTTGAAGCCAGAACACCGCACACTCGATTTGGATTTGCATCTTAACTTATAGCTTGTTCTTGCCAATATTACTTACAATTCAGACCTTTGCTCGTGGTATAAAAAGCAACTTAGTGCACAGATGATTTCTCACCAAGTGCTTTTTGATATGAGTTTAAATTAGGAGGAAATGTAAAATATTTCTCCCTTTTATTTTTATGTTATTTTTGCACTTTGGGGATTCATGGAACTATATGACAAAGGTTTCATATTTCTACACAATGATGAATGTTTCATCTTGGATAGCAATCAAGGTTTCTGTTAGACCTGTGGTCTAATTTACTTACAAAACTCTTGTGCTGAGATGTTATTCACCTTCTCTTATGAAGATGATTCCTAATATGGTGGTCAAGGAAAGAGTAAGAGATTATGTTACAACCTTTCCCAAAAATCAGTGGCAAGAGTGTGATTTGTATGTGTGTGTGGTGCTGGGGATCAAACCCAGGGCACTGAATATGCTAGGTAAGCAACTCTACCTCTGAGCTGTACCCCTAGCCCAGGCATATGAGGTTTTGGCTTGTCTTGATTTTTAAAAAAGTAATTCAGGTATCCAGTTGTGTATTTCCATGAATCTGGATAAATAACTGTCAAGGTGGGTCTCCTCAGTTTTTAGAGGATGGTATGCCTTAGACATGAAGGTCATAAATAGTGTGCTTGGTGTGAGTTCAAGTTGCTTAAACTTTTTGTGTGTCAGCTCTTTCATCTGTATAACTGCAATGCAGATGAGTACCTATCTTATGTGGTTGAAAAATGATTAGTGGAGTTAATAATCACGTAAAGCTCTCAGGATAGTGCTTGGCAATAGTAAATACTCAATAAACATTAATTTTTATTATTATCAGGTGTGACTCATAAAAGGCTTATAAAGAATAACTGTGTTATTCTGCTTGGGATGGAGGGAGCAGTGGTTTTTTTTGGAAGCCTCCCAGGATTTTGGCTTTACTCTTTTACAGTGAATCTCAATCTTGGATGCACATTGGTATCACCTGGTGTCAAAGTATAATTTTTTTTTTCAAAAGTTGAAATCTTGACTCCAATACAAATATACAGTGAATACTTGCCAAAGGCATATTTGATTCACATAATGAGGGACCCAACAGGGCAAGTTTAAACTTCTTCAAAGAGAACTAGAAAGACCAGGTAGTTAGAAGTCCTGAGGACAGACTGGAATAAGATTGCTGGGTCAGATACAAAACTGGTTAATATTCAGTGGGGTTAAAAACCTATAATTTTGGAATTAAACAGAAATTATTAACATCTCTCCTGGGGGTAGAAGGTATTTGCATTGTTTTTGGGCCAAAGTCTGCTGTATTGATATCAGACTTACAATGTGGTTGTCAACCTTAAGCATGTATTAGAATCATCTGGGAACTTGTTACAATTACAAAAGCCCATGTCTAATTCTACTTCAATAAGAAAGGGGCTTTACATCCTTTAATAGCTCCTTTGTAACTCTTTTATACACCAGAGTTTGACAATCACTGTTCTACAAGCATTGCCTACTATAATAGAGCCGTGAAATGTCTAAGTAAATATCCCAATAAATAGAAAATTAATTGAAGGTACATTACCTTGAAGAATTAGATAGTCTTGGGGTGGGGTTATCCAACAATGCTCTAGCATGACATTGAAAGGTTACTTAGATTTTTTTTTTTCATCCTGGGCAACATTGAAAACTGTTTATGGCTAAGTACCACTGCCAGCATCTGATTAATTGATCTGAGGTGTGGCTTGGGAATAAAGGTTGTTAAAACTTCCTGGATGATTCTAATGTGTAGTCTAAGTTGAGAACCACTGGTCTCTGAGTATGCCTCATTGTCTGACTGCATTTTACCTTTAATGTAATATCAAGAACATAGTATGTGCTCAATATTATACATTATATTAATGAGTTCATAAATTAAATTAACTGAGTACTCCCCAGTTTGGAATGGCCTTGGTTGGAGTAGGCACAGGTTTATTTGCAGCCTTCTATAGAAGTGAGTGCTTTGCCAGGGATGACTACTTCATTGTCAGTTTCAGGAATGAAGCAAAGAATTCTCTAGCTAGCATTTCTCCATGACTGGTATACCACTTATGCCATTCTACCCAACTTGTAGATTTTTTGGATGTAACTAAACTAGCTTTCTTTCCCATTTGTTCTAGACAGGTCCTTTCTATCAAATACATACCCTTCTCTTCTCTTTCCTAGAATATAACCAAAGTCTCAACTCATTTACAAAAGTCTTCGGAGAGAATCTTTATATCACAAGATAAAAATAATTCTTTTTTTGATATTTTACTCTCACAAGCTCAAAAACTGTCATATCAACCGAACTTCTTTCAAGGATCCCCACATCTTCTCCTCAAGGTGATGCTTCCTATGTGATATTACTGCTATAACCAACTAGGTGGATTGTTTACGGGTAGAATCCTCTGATATTATTCCCTTCCAGTGACCTGTTCTTAAGAAGTTATATATCCCTTTATTTCACTCTCCCTGCTCCTTTGTTTTAGTTTAGACATTTCATAACAAAGGTGAAAATATCTTCAGAATTCTTGTTTGGGAGGAAGCTGCTCGATGGTGGAGAATAGCATCAGTAAGGGCTTGGGTTCAGGATGAGACTCTGAAGCAATGGGAGGAAGTTAACTAAGACTTAAGCATAAAAAAGAAAATGGCTGAACTTCTCCACTTGAGACAAAGAATGATTTGTTTCTGTTCCTGAGAGGGGGGAAGAAAGACAAGGTGATGGAGGAGGGGCTGGACTCTACACCAGGTGATAAAGTGCTCTGGGAACTGAGTGGCTCAAAGGAAACATAAGAACAAGCTTCCTTTGTTTGCAGCTCTTGCCATTGCTGAGGTATGAAGCTCACCTCTTTGTAACCCTGTTCCCCATGCATGTCTTCAGTAAAGTCTATCTCTCATATACATGTCTAAGGCAAATATCTGTACATATGTAAATTATAAAAAGTAGCCTGGAATTTTATAATTAAAAGGCAAAAGAGTGAACATATATGGAACCAATAGCAAAAGTTTGGAGGAAATTATGATCATGGAAATCTTGGAATGTCTTCAATCTTGGAGAAGACTGTAGGATGTATTGTGGTTTTGGAGGAGAGTTCAAGGCAGTCTTATGTATTCCACAAGGAGGGTTACATTGAACTCACTCTTTCCACAAGATTTAATGAAGAAGACAAGGATCTCTACTAGATAACTGTGCAGGATTCCCAGACCACTCAGCAATGCCTCATCTTCAAGGGACTCACAATCTACTGGAAATGAGAGACACAATCACTCCCATTTATCAGATAAGCAGAGTTCTCTCATGTAACCACCACCACCTTACGATATACAAAATATTCATTATTTTATTACATTTCTTTGTTCCTCTATCCAAACAACATCCTGTGACTCTTCACTCTAGACACCCACCAATCATGATTTCAGTCACCATGGGCTAGATTTACACATTGTGATTAGTGTTTTCTTGTATTTATCTCATTTAAACTTCACAAAAAGCTTCTGCTATAAGTATAGTGATTGTCCATTGTATAGATGAAGACACAGGCTTACTTTAGTGAACAATTTGCTCTGAATCACATAGCAAGACAAGGGAAGATCTTTAACTTGAACCCAAAGTTAATTTCAGAACTCAAGCTCTTATCTAACTCATAAATAGGCAATATAAGCAACGAGATAACTGTAGGATGAATATTTTCAATAGAGAATAGTTTATAGGTGTAAGAAGAAATACTTAGGTGGAATTTTGTGGGATTTTATGAGTCTCTTTCCCACTCAGAAGGGTTATATGCACCTGTAATCCTCCAAATCCTAATGACTGACCCTTGAGCCTGCAGGCAAACATCACCTTTTAAATGATCATTACATGTCAAAGAGTAGGCATCATCAATCCCTACATGTCAAAGAGCAGATGCTCTTGACATGTAAAAATGAGGACAGGCAAACTCCCAGGAGGTCCTGTGAAACACAAAGTATTGACTTCATAAGTGTTTGTTGTTATTTATACACATGCATGTACACATTTGTACAGAAATAAATACGCATGGTACACGTGGCATCTGTGCCAAAGTACGCAGCCAAGTGTCAGCACATTATCAGGTTTAAATTAGCTGTCTGACTCTATTAATAGCTCTGGTTTTCCAGTTTCTAAAATAAGAGATCCCAGAACAGCTGGACTGAAATGTGAAACAGAAGACTACAACACTGTAAGCAATAGCAGTCTGTCTATAACTGCTAAATAAAGTTTGTAGCTTCTTGGATTTGTGCAGACACCTATAAAAGAACCCTTGAAATGCTAAGTGCTTTTTAAAAACAGCATAATCTTCAGCCAGTAAAAGGGGTTGATGATGCCTTATCAATCATAGGATTTGGAAAGCCCCTCTGACATCCCATTACAATTTGAAAACAAGGTTGAATTCACAAGCAGGTAGAATCCATGTTGGCCATGATGCTTACTGAAAGGACAGCAGGAAGACCTCTACCCGAGCTGGGCACCGGTGGCTCAGGCCTGTCACCTTAGCTACTTGGGAGGCAGAGATCAGGAGGATCCTGGTTTGAAGCCAATGTGGGCAAATAGTTTGCAAGACCCTATCTAGAAAATACCCAACATAAAACAGGGCTGGCAGAGTGGCTCAAGGTATAGGCCCTGAGTTCAAACCCAATACTGCAAAAAACAAAAAACAGAAAAAAAAAAACTCCACCCAACCACTTGGATCTCTCTTCTACCAATTTACCATTTCTGGGTTCCTGCCCTTAATTATTTGGACTTTTAAAATAAACTGTGTAGTTCAAAGTTTATTCTGCATTTTACTTCTGCTGTCTTCTCTCCACCCTCCTGTTCACTAAGCACCTGTTCCCCGGCCATTTGATACCCTGTGCCTCGCTTGGCCTTTCACTCAGGTCATGTGTCTTTTCTTCCCTTACCTGGAAAAATGCTACTCATTTTTCAAAGCTCATCTCAAACAGCCAGCCCCTAGCTGTGGCATTCCCAAGGCACTCCTCCACCATCGACCCCCTTCTTTCTGTTTTAAATTTTTATTTTATTCATATGTTCATACAATGTTTGGGTCATTTCTCCCCCCTTCCCCCGCCCCCTTCCTTTCCCCCCCTTACCCCCCCTTACCCCTCACTACCAGGCAGAAACTATTTTGCCCTTATCTCTAATTTTGTTGTAGAGAGAGTATAAGCAATATACTGGTTGAGATAAGGATAGCTATACAGGGCATTGACTCACATTGATTTCCTGTGCGTGGGTGTTACCTTCTAGGTTAAGTCTTTTTGATCTCACCTTTTCTCTAGTTCCTGGTCCCCTTCTCCTATTGGCCTCAGTTGCTTTTAAGGTATCTGCTTTAGTTTTTCTGTGTTAAGGGCAACAAATGCTAGCTAGTTTTTTAGGTGTCTTACCTATCCTCACCCCTCCCTTGTGTGCTCTCGCTTTTTTCATGTGCTCAAAGTCCAATCCCACTGTTGTGTTTACCCTTGATCTAATGTCCACATATGAGGGAGAACATACGATTTTTGGTCTTTTGGGCCAGGCTAACCTCACTCAGAATGATGTTCTCCAATTTCATCCATTTACCAGCGAATGATAACATTTCGTTCTTCTTCATGGCTGCATAGAATTCCATTGTGTATAGATACCACATTTTCTTGATCCATTCGTCAGTGGTAGGGCATCTTGGCTGTTTCCATAACTTGGCTATTGTGAATAGTGCTGCAATAAACATGGGTGTACAGGTGCCTCTAGAGTAACCTGTGTCACATTCCTTTGGGTATATCCCTAAGAGTGGTATTGCTGGATCATATGGTCGATCAATGTTTAGATTTTTAAGTAGCCTCCAAATTTTTTTCCAGAGTCGTTGTACTAGTTTACATTCCCACCAACAGTGTAAGAGGGTTCCTTTTTCCCCTTGTCAACACCTGTTGTTAGTGGTGTTGCTAATGATGGCTATTCTAACAGGGGTGAGGTGGAATCTTAGTGTGGTTTTAATTTGCATTTCCTTTATTGCTAGACCATCTTCCCCCTTCTTAGGAGAGTAAATCATGTTCTCCCTACCCTTCCAATGGCACAGTGTTCCTGACCTATGATGATAAGTGTCACATCTTTTCCTGGTGTCTGCCTCTTGCTTGCATGAGAGCTTCTAGCTCCTTATGGTTTTAAAATTTGACCTGGGGGTCAGGAGCATTGGTTTTTATCTGGGAGATGGTTAAAAAATCAGAGTATCAGGAGCTGCTCCAGATCTACTATTTCAACAACTCATCTTAACAATGTCTTAAGTAGATTCATTTAAACACTAACATTCAAGAATGCCATTCTAGAGAACAGAGATCGTGGCATCCTGATCTGGTGCTCCTTCACAGCACCAAGCAGATTGTGCATTAATTCAACAAACTGATGCAAGGAACCACCTGCTAGAGACTGTATTAGGATTCAGGGGTTAAAAGATGACTGGGACACAAAGCATAGCGTATTAGAGTAGTTACAAGCATGCCCGGAGTTTAGTTTCTACCATGAGCAGGATGGCCCAAATTTACTTGATAACAGAATATTTATCTATATACTTACTTTTTATTTATGCATGACCCATTTTATTGGACTGGTTTTCAAAACATATAATGGAAATCACTGGTTTACTCATTGGAAATTTTTTTTTGTCTATTAGAAGTGCTTGCATTGTCTCAAATAGAGATTTAACTATTGAATATTTATATTTTCATATCACACTGTAAGCTTTTGAGGAAGAAGGAGGACTCTTACGGAAACTTTCCCATTGCTACCAATTAGTAGTTACTGAAAGCTGTCCTTGGTCTAACTTGCAGAGGGTCAGGGTATGGTGGGTGATTAATTGATCTTTGATTGATGGCACACGTAAAGCAACCTTAATATGACAGTAAAGACACTTGAACGAGGGTTTAACTTGGTCCAGGCATTTGCTGTGCTGATTCTGAGCCCTAGTATCCACTTTAACTGGGTGACAGCCACCTGTGGTGTCTGAATTTGCAAGTTTATTAGTCCTCATGGGTATAAGGTACCAACAGAGAGGTTTGACTTGAGTACTAGAGGAAATTCTGTGCTCTCCTTTCCTAGAAACAGTGTTTGAAAATTAGAGTCAACATTTTAGGATGATGTAGAGGAGAGCTGGTCCTGAGGCCATGAAATAGATGCAAAATCTTCTTGAGAGAGATGTCTCAGGCCTGAATGTTTTTCATCTGTAAAATGGGAGTAGTAACATGTTTCTGTCTTCTATTATCCTTCTGAACTTGACTCAATCTGAGGAGATTTTGCCTTACTAATTTAAAAATGTGGTACTTAGAAGTATAGTTAGACTGGAACAACAACAACAAAATTGAACATCATCAAATTTTAAAGCTAGATTTAACACTAGATTAAAAAACCAACATGGTCTGCTCTTATAGCATGGGCCTTCCAAGTTGCTCAAAACATTTTACTCTGATTACCTAAAATGTTAAAATCTTATTTTATGGATGAGGAAACAAAAGTCCAGAGGGGGCTTAGCTGCCTGAATCCTACCAAGATCATTGTCAGGGTGGGACATTATGCCTGGACCTCATGTTCCCCAGACTGGCCTTTTCTTCACCCACCAAAATACAAAGAATATTCATTTTGACCACCAGCCTGGTTGATAAAAAGCTGGGTTCACCATGAAAAATGGGTGTGTGGATTGTGAGCTCTGTATTTATATGATTTCCTGAAACCTTCAGAAAAACAATGTTAATTGGAGATGGCCAGTGTGCTTTGGCAGATTTGAAATACTGGAATTCTTAGTATAAGAGCAAATATTTCTTGTGATAAGAAATCATTGCTTACCTGAAATGGTGGCCCGTGATCAACTGTCAGTTGACATGGCTGTAAATCTCTTTGCTGTTAGGGCTCAGGGGAGCAGGAGGGATCTGAGGCCAGCATTGGTTGAGGCATTTCTGCCTCCTAGCTCCTGCTAGCCCCAACTACACACATTTACAATTTCATTTCCATGTCAACAATACTATGTACTATGGAATTGCACCTTCCCCTGGCAGGGCCCATCCACCAATCTTGCTGTTATCTCCCCCTTGGCTTCCTACATCCCAGGACTTGTAGGTCCTTATGATCTACCGAACATTAATATTCACTAACTTGCTCCAGGGAGCTATGCTTCACTGAGCGCATTTTTACCTGAAAGGAGTTGTTTAATATAAACATTTGGTTAATATTCTGTACATTTGAAAGTATTTTATCAGCATTGGTGTAGTACCAAAAGTCATTTAAATTCAATGGAAACTGATTATGCACAAGAATCAGTCCTTTCCAAAAGTGTGTGTTTTCCCCCTAGTATAATGTATACATTATAAAACTCACTTACACGGTTGATGGAAACACTTTGTGGACAAACTGCCAGCCCTGCATTTCATCTGACTGCGTATTCATCAGCTCTGATGCTGCTGTTAAATGGGGGAAAATATTATACAATATTGCTTTAAAAACTGTCTAAATATAATTATCAACATCCCCAGAGTGATAATAATTATCATAACAAGAGCTCATCAGAGGAAATACACAGTTTGATGAGGATCTTCTGCTCCCTAGTCCCTCCCAGCCCCCATGCAGAAGGATACCATAATATCCCTCTTCTTCTTCCAATCCTCAGTCTCTGAACTCTTCTTACAACCCCTCTGCAAGCTCCTTTACCTGTGTCTCTGTGAAACTTATTATCCCAACAATTAGATAGACAATGTGAGAGTCTCCAAGAAGGGTTGAAATAGATGAATGGAAGATAGATGCCTAGCTGATGACTGAAATTTGTTTAAATTGTGTGCCATGCTTTTGGATTATGTCTTCACATAAACTATTGTTTCTTTACTGTTGAGTACAGATTTTTCTTTTAACGTTGTGTTTTTGGTATGGGGGATTCAATTCAGTGTTCTACCATAAGCCACACCCCAGCTCTAAACCTTTTTTAAATGAGAAATAGAGCTTTCTGCAGAGTGAATAATATACATCTATACATGTACATATGTGTACACATATGCATAATAAATAAAAGTCCATGTGGCCACTATACAGATCAAGCTATCATTATATCCCTCCTTGGTAACAGCTCTCCCTACCCAGTAGAGTTAGATATGTGCTCAAGCATAACTGGAGTTTGTTATTTCCAATGCCATATAGCATTCTGACCATAAATGGATTTGGGGAAATTCTATTTGTGGCTATTGTATATGACATGCCTTGGAGTGTGTTTATTAAATTATAATATTTTCATTTCCTTAATTTTCTTGAATAATGTCTATTGTTTTCCAAAGTGGTGTTACTAGTTTGCATTCTACCAGCAGTATAAGAGAATTCTGATTGCCCCACATTTTTAACCATATTTTCGATTGGAGTCAGTCTGTTGGGTGAGTAGTGATATCTTAACTTGCGCTTCCCCTGATATGAGTGAGATTAAACATGTTTTTGATTTGTTCATACATTGTTGAGAATTCTTTTGTTAAGTATGTATTAAGCCATTTTTCCCTATGTATAGTGGGCTGTCTGACAGATTTGATGCTCTAGTAAAGAATGACAGTTCCACCACTGTATCAACATAGAAAGTACCTGGCAATGTGATCTGGGGCTTTGACATAATTTAACCATGATAAAGATAAATTAGTTTAAATTGCCTAACTTGAGTCTTATTCTTATGATTTTCCATAGTGAAGAAAATATGGATTGCTCAAAAGGGTCTTGGGGGCATATCTTACATCTAGAATCCTTTCCTTGTACCTGGATTGCTTTGGAAGGGCAATGACTCCTTCAAGGATCATTTAGATTGTGGCAGCAGGGATTTAATAGTGTGTATCACAGTTTTCGAAACATGGTAAGTTTCCCTATGAGTGAATAGCCAACTTACTCATAGGACCCTGGAAGAACACCAAAAAGTAATCCCTAGATACTCAGAACACTCATTAGTGCTCTGACAGTGGGGATGTTCCAGTTCTAACTGGCAACATAACCATGTACATATTGTCACATTGAGTGAGACCATGAAACAATCAGCCTGGAATTCTTTATGGGGAGATAGAATTCCGGCATGAATGTGTTCAACTTCTCCATGTGATATTGCTTCAAATGATCCAGATGCCTTTGAACTCAAGCTCATCCGGGATTTATCTCCCACAATTAAACACTTGGTGATTCTATTTCACATGCTCTCTTGGCATGTATCAAGTTCCACCTCTTTAAGAAAGGCCATTAGGGACTCTGCTTGACCCCCTGCCCAAAAAGGTGTGACTTTTTTGACTACATATGTCCTAAATCACTGCAAAAGCATTTCTCAACTTAGAGAGAAAGAGAGGACTATACTTGGGTTAGATGCTGATCAAACACCTGGGTCTGGTGTGTAAGAATCCCTTGAAAATAGGTCTGCTTAAAAGCCATGGCGATGACATGTATTTAGTGTCAGGCCAGAGCAGAGGCTCCTAGGACAACTCAATGATAAGTGGAACCTTGGGCTAGGTGGAGTTGTACAGCTCTCTGTGCTCCTCCCTTGTGATGGAATCAGTTGGCTTGAAGCTAAACATACAGTGACTGCCATCATAACCCAGAAACCATTCGCTCTGCCATGGCAACCGGAGAGAATCAATGCACACTTGTAGCATAGCTTCGGTCAATAAATGCACAATGGCACAACATACAGTTTTATGTTTTTGCTTGCTTTTAGAAGCATATGGATTAGCAGTAGAGAATTAATATCTTTTCCTTAAACACACCTTTCAAATCTTTTTGTGAAGAGAGATGCTTGGAATTTCTTATATATATTGTTTTACTTCATTTTTGAAGCAGCTTGTTACTGGAACCACATTTCATTTCCAGATTTCCAGATGTTTCCATCCTTGAATGCCTTGGATCCAATTCAGTATTCTCCCAAAGATCTTTGAAATTGATTCACCAGTATATTTTTCCTAAGTTCTACACCCAAGTGATCACATGGTGATTAGAAGAAGTGCCCTAATGCATTTGACATCTCTAGTCTAAATGATTTGGCTCAGTAGTGATGGGCCTATGACAGGCATGAAATCTGCCTAGTGTTTTTAAGGGTCAGTGTTTTAGTTCTGCTCCATTGTTCATCTTGGTGGTACAGTCTCTCCTTGCTCAGCCTTGAAGATGGGGATTTGCATCTTATTGTCTATATCAAAGTAGTTCCATCACATAAATGTTGGAGGGGAAGAATTTAAAGAAAGGGATATTTTCTGTGAGAAAGCTTTGTTGGGAGCTATTTTGTCAGACTTCATACCTCATTCTAAGAAGAGCCAAACCAAAGAGTTGAAAGGTACAACAGGGGGACTAGGAGACATGAAAGTTTGGTTTCCAGTTTGGTCCTTTTTAAGCTTCCTGCAGCCCCTCCCACAGGTCAAGGTAGCACAGACTGTGGTGCAAATGGCCGTTCTGCCTGGAATCAGCATTTCTCTAAGTCTCAGCCTTGGTTCTCTGTGTTGTGCTCTCCATTAGCATTTTAACTGAGCTTCATATGGCACTGCTCTGCAATGGATCTGCTTTCTTGCTTTTGTTTACTGTACAAATGACAAACATGAGGGCATTTTCAAGATGTGAAAAGATGCCATGAAGTTGTCAAAAAAAGAGGTGACTTATCCTTGCCAAATTCAGAGGAATGTGAAAGCAGAGATGGCGCTGACAAGGAACTGCAAAATGTCCCAGAGCCTCAGTGTGGTCAAAATGGTCTGGTGAAGGTCTAAAGACTCAGACATGACTACAAACCTCTGTCTCTCTACCACATAGGATGTGGTTCATCTGATTCTTCAGGAAGTCACTCAGTCAACCTTTTCTTTCACGGGGACAACTCTTTCTTTCTGTGGATTCTGAGCAGCTTTTGGAAATGAGACACATCTGTTCATTGGGACATAATGTGAATTGGTAGGCTGTTCAGTTTTATAACACTATTTTTAGACATTGTAGGGTTTCTGTTTTGTGAATCCATCACTCCTTGAGGTGTGTATATTCGTGCAGTTAGCTTGTGCTTCCCAAACATTTTCATTTATGAGTTGGGTGTATAAATAAATAATTTCTTCATGGGAGGTTTTACAAGTGGAAGAATGACAGTTTGGGGAATAAGTATCATATAAAATCTCCTTACAAAGATGATCTCTTTCCTATACACTTGATATTTCTAAGAACTTTTCCTTGTGTTCAATACTTGTTGAAATTTACAGATGTATACAGGCTAAGTAAGGGCCGATCCTTGTTCAATGTATGTCCAGTCTGCAATTCAGAGTTCATGATACACATCATAATCAAGCACTCTCTCTGCTGCTGAACCCCAACATGGTCTCAGAGTCTTTCTAAGGCAGCACTACACGCAGTTAGTTAGGGTTGCAATACAATATGAAATAACCTACCCTTCTGGATCAGGAAGTGATGTGGTCCCTTTCTTAAGGTGAATGGCCAGACATAGCAGATAACCTTAGTCTAACTGCTATGAAAAGTTCCCTCTTCCCTCTGTCTCCAGTGATGCAGAATTACAAGTACAGGAGGTACACCTTGGGCAGGCAAACATAGCTGCATCTTTGTTTCATTCTGGGCCACCTCCTCCCTTAATCCCTGTGCCTTCTTCTTGCATTAGTTAGGAGTTAAGGGTGCCTTCAAAAGGCACATCCTGCAATCCCTGACTAGGACCTCCTTCCACAGTATGGAAGGGAGTATTCTGAGCGAGTTCCCAAGATTCCTGCCCCAGGTGTTCACACTCATTACTCCTATGATTAAGTTACATGCTATGACAAAGGGGAGGGGATTTTGCAGATATAACTAGGGACTCAAATTAGTGTTTTGAGTTAGTCACAAGGAAGATTGTGATCTAATCAGGTGCGATCTTAAAAGACTGGGTCCATCATAAAGGGGAGAGAAATTCTCCTACAGGTCTTTAAAGGATCCAACAGCCCAATTGTAAAAGACTTATGGAGAGGAACATATAAGAAGACCCTGAGAGGAGCCTCTTCCTGCAGAGAGGGGTCCCTGGCCAATATCAGGTAACAAAATGGGGGCGTTCAGTCCTATAGATATAAGAAAATAAATTTCTCCAAATATGAAGGAACTTGGTTGTAGACACTTCTCTGATGACCCATGTGTTTTTTTTCATCTTGTGGGGACCAAGCTAAATGTTGGGCCCCTGAACCATGGAACCTGTGACATGATACATTTGTGCCATGTTAAGACACTAAGTTTGTGGCAATTTGTTATAGAATAACAGAAAACTGATATTCCAAGATGGAATTGGTGTGGCTCTTCCCTTAGGAGTTCCTGAGGATGCTGTAGGGTGAGTCTACAGCCCCCAGACCCTCCTTTAGACTTCATGCATTTGGAGGTGGTCAGGCTATTTGCTTCACTTTTGCTTCCTTTCCCTGCTACCTTTTTTTTTTTTACAGACACCTCATCTCCCTCGTGAAGGGAGGCTACCTTCTCCAAGGCATTTGGAAGGAAACAAGCAGAATTAATTACTTCCATTTTTAAACATTCCAGACAAAAATCTGCCTTCTTGCTGAGCTTTTGCTCATGGTTGCCAAGTTTACCACAGATCACTATTTATCACAGGATTTGTGTACAGTGAATAAAATAAACCCCTCCCAATTTTTTTCAAATGCTTTTTTGACTCTTATTTTCATTTTGGACTTTCACAAATTCATTCTGAAATGTGGGGAACACATGCATAAGAATTTTACTTACTATATAAGGTTGTTGTGAGGACTGAATGAGGATTGAATGAGAATTTCTTAGCACTGCAAAGCATGTAACACATGCTTAATAAATCCTAGCAATGATTATTATACTCACTATAAGGTATCTATTAAGTGCCCAGAACTATACAGGACCTTAAAGGGAGAAAGCTTAAGTCCTGGTATGCCAGCTTCCTATGTCACAATGAAGGCTCTGAGACTAAACTTCACCATGGCTCCTAGTCATACAAGGGTGCGTGGGGCTTGAGAGGCAGAGTATAAATTGAGAGGACTTGAGCTTGTGGTTACTACCAGATAGCCAAACTTCGTCATTCGAGAGGAGCTTAATCCAGACAGGTAAAGAAGAGGGTTGAGACCATGGGGAATAGTTGAGAAAAGTCTCTATTTTGGAGTTTTTGTAGACAGGTAATGAAGGAAGGGAAGAAAATTGAATGGAAGGTTATACAATTTCAAGAAAGTCTGGATGATTATGAAGATAATGGGATGTAGGAATTGGGTGCCTTAAAGTGTGCCAGATTGGAAAGAATTTGAGTCCCCTAAGTTTCTTTTCCTTCTCAGCATACTGAAGGTCTATTTAAATCATCAAATAGCCAGTTTGTATACACAGTGAGCTCTCTGTACCCATGGCTTTTACATCTGCAGATTCAACCAATCACAGATGGGAAATATTTGAAAAAAGTGGGTCAGTACTGGACATGTAGAGACTTTTTTCTTTGTCATTATTCCCTGAATAATATGGTATAATAATTATTTATATAGCATTTACATTGTATTAGGGATTATAATTAACCTAAAGATGACTTAGAGTATACAAGAAGATGTATGTAAGTTGTATGCCATTTTATAGTAGGAACTTTACACCATGGATTTTGGTACCTTCAGGATAATGGAACTGATAATCCCCCACAAACACTGGGGCTTACTGTGTACACATATGTGGGTGAGCACACCCATAAACACATATATAGTATGTCATAAAAAGAGGCAGCTTATCTGGCTGTGGACCTTAATGTGTGTTACTTTGCCCTTGCTACCTGTTCATAAATTATAGGTAAACTCAACAAGGGCTGCTTATATATCTATGGAGTGTCAGTTTTTCTGCTATTTGGCCTGTGAAATCTGTGTTTGTCTTTAGCCCTTTAAAAAAATGTCATCCTTTCCCCAGGGTTCTTCTGATCACTGGGTCAGAAGCATCTGGAGTTACTGTCATCAGTCGAAGTTCAGCTGTATGAGTACTAGAAGTCTAAGAATATCATAATCCCAGAGTGATAGAAGACCTTTCAGAGGAAGATGAGATACCCAGAGGCTGTAAAGGAAAAGTCTGAAGGATTTGACCACATTCAAATCAAAAGCTTAGTTCAGCGAAACACCAGACGCAAATTCCAAAGATAAAACATACACCAGAGAAGTCCATTCTCTTAACACACCTGATCATTCACAAAGAGCAACTCCAATCCAACTTTAAAAAGGAGCAAAACATTAGGAAAATGGACAATGTGCACTAAGGTGCAACCACATAAGAAGAAACAGGAATGACGATGAACCAATGAAAGCCTGTTCAATCTTAATAAAGACTAAAGATAAAAGCTGAGGAAATATTAGATTTTATTGAAAATTAAAAGGGATATTTCCGGTCATAAAAACATTGTTGGCAAAGGAGCAGGGTAATTGGCCTGCTTCCAGAAAATAACTGATATCTTAAAAACTTTGAATCAATGAAACCACTGTGGGAGGGGTACCCCCTAGGAACAGTACACTAGAACAATGGCTTGAGCAGTATCTTGAGTTTGTGGTTCAGGTTTTGATCAATGGTCTAACTAGGTGGAGTCCCCTGTGCCACACTGTCATCAAGTCCTTCCTTCATGACTAATTTTGGTAACAGCAGAGCCTTTTTTTTTTTTTTTTTGACAGTTTTGAAGCATTTATTTGGTTAAGTCGAAGCTAATTTCTTTTCCCCTTTTCCTACCTCCTTATCTTTTCCTTCCTTGTTCTTTTAATCCTTGAAGTTTATTACTAGACCATGCCCTGGTGTGTTCCCAGAATGTAGATTTTCAGTTACTCTCTTAAATCAGGATTTTTATGTGCCTTTTAATTTCTTTTTCACTGACTCCCCTCCCCACTGCATAGGTTGACAGTCACTGTATATGTGGGATTTCTTATTGTGAGGTGGATGGATCTCTGATTCATTCTAGGTCCTCCCAGAGGACATTTGGCAATGTCCCAAGACATGCTAACCGAGGCCAAGAATGATGCCCAACTATGGTGCACAAGACAGGCTGCCACAACAAAGAATTTTCCAGTCCAAAATGTCAATAGGAGGAGAACCCTGTCCCGAGGTCATGGCTGGATCTAAACATAGCAGTAATTTCAAATGACTATGGAAGAAACCAGAAATTCTCTGGGAGCAATATGTTAGATATTTCCCTCTGTGGGAAGTATTTCCTGATACTATTGCTAGTGCTGGGAGCACCTGACTGCATGTATGTGAGTATTTGAAGGATAAAACCAGAGAGATAGCCTTAAGTATTTAGCTTCTAATTTAAGTAATAGATACTATAATAAACCGTGATTAAGCCTTATGACATTTTCAGGGATTGTGCTATTTGTGTGGGTTACATTTTCTAATTTATGAAAGCTTAACTTCAAAATAGCCTTGTTTCAACCTTTGTTTTTCAAAGGGATGACATTTTATAACTGGGGCTCTTACGGTGTCTAGATTGCGATGTACCTTGAAACCCCTGAAATCCTATATAAATAAAGGGGGTGGAGTATTATGGTTATTAATACAGTTTTTCTCACATACCCAAATGGAAAAAATGATAACTGAACACAATTTATTTTTTATAGGTGATTTTTAAAAAATCCAATAAGTAGCAGTATTAGGTTCCATTTAATAACAGATAGTTGAAATTTTATTTAAACCTTGATCACATGTACATTATTCTTATCATGTGGGAGAAATTCTAGTAGACTAAAGAACTGACGTGTGCTCACTTTATCTCATTCTTTCCATAAATGCACATATTTTACTGCTTGCTATTCTAATTGTTTCCAAATTCATTTGCATGATTTCCTTCAACATTTCATAGAACTTCCAAAATTAATTACTTGATCTCTTTAAGAAAAAAGCATCCTGTCTCCTCCCTTTATTAAGGCTAATTTAAAGGGAGGAATTTAATTCAATAGAGTCTCATTGTTTACTCAAATTACACATGTATAATGAGATCTCCATAGGAAAGGATGCTGAGTGCCACCTTTGAGACTCACTCAGACCTTGGGGCAAAAATATGATAGTCTAACCATGGAGGCATTAAGAACTTTCCAAATTGCAGCCTTTGAAACCTGGAGCTTCCAGGGCTCCTCTTAATTCTAAAAGGCTTTGGGAAGCAGGTTGAGAGAAGGGCCAGCACTATCTTCTTGATGCAGAAGTCCCCCCCATCATACTTGCAGCACGTTGACTGGGTTTCATAAGTTCTCACTGATACTCTATACTTGATGAAATGATGTTATAAGCTAAAAAACAGCACAGAAAATTGTTATCCCATTTATTTTCCTTTTATATGGTCGCAATGTCCTCTCCACAAAGAGTTGAAATGAAGTTGAAAACTGACACCAGTTGTCTACCTGGAGCAATTTTGGGATGTCATTTTCATTTCTGTTTTATTCTCTCCCTCTTCCCTCTCCACAGTTCTGTAGGGTTAACCAGAACAATCTTTAAGGGTAATTTACACATTGTTTCTGAGACTTTTCAAGTTTAACAGTGATCATTTTCATTTAGAAAAGGGTTCATTCAGAGGCTTCTCAATCCATGGTCCCTTGCACAGTGTAGGACTGTTTATTCAAGATTAGCTAGACCATACCACTTTGCTAACACCTAACTTTCAGAAAGAATTTAAGTTGACTTACAAAGACAGAACATGAAAGCAATGCTATGTTCATGCTTTTCCACTCCATCCAATCCTGAAGGTAATTGAATTGCAGCTGGTGCAAAGAATCCTTTGTTGATTATTGGACACTTCTTGCATTTGAAGACAGTGTAATCAACAAGCAGAACAAGGTCTTCTGTGACCTCTACTGAGTCAGACCCTATGAAAATATTGGAATGTTGCCTAGTGGATATTCATCAACTCCAGGGACATTTCTCCTATCCAGAACTCAGCTATCCAGAAAACTTCTCTATTCAGAAAATAGTCTTGAGACAAAAAATTAATCTCTGATCAACCCAAATAATAGAATAGTAGCTCTGGCCCTGACTGAAGACCTAGTCACTCATACTTTGCATATAAGCCTAACAATTATCATTCTTGGGTTCTCAAGCTCACAGCACTTTAGGAACAGGAAGTTGAAAGGCCACTGGAGGTTTCTATTACTGGCACAGCAATGCCTCTATAAGCATGACAGGACTTGAAAAGCAAATGTGTAAAAAGCAAAAGGCTTCAGAGTGTGGGAGCATCAAGTATAGCAACCCCCAATTATCTGGAAAACTCAGCCACTGTGTTGGATTCATTTTTTGGATAGCTGAGCTTACCTTTGTTGAGAAAGCAGGACTAACACTAAGCAGCAAGAGACGGGTGTCCTTAAATGCTGAGTTTTCTGTCATCTCCTTTAATAGGTTCTAAGGGCAAGTAGGTGATTGGCAGTTCTAATAGTGGGAGAAGGTTTAAGAATTTGCACTAGGCCCTGAACAGGACTAGAACTCGAGTAGAAAATGGGGTTTCTCACTGAATAACTATGGTTTGGTTTTGTCTCTTTATCCTCACTTTATCTCTGGAAAGTAGCCACGTGCGGATAGAGATTTAGAAGGGTGCAGGTTGTCCTACCAATGCAAACTCCTCTATCTTTACCATTTTTCTCAGCTTCCTTCCTTCTCTTGGACCATCTTCCTTCCTCCTATCATCCAGAGCAAGGAGGTAGGTTCCACGTCAGATTCAGATTCTAGAGCCACACCAACTCAGTATCTTGACCAAGCACTGAGTCTGAGCTCCTGGAGATAACACCACGACTCACAAATTAGGATCCTACTGATCGAAAATCAGTAAAATTTTTGAACTATTAATAAGTATTAGTTTTCTATTGAGGTAGCAGATTCTTCAAGGGCCTCATTTCTCTCTCCACAAACCTATGCTCTCAGTGTCCTGATTATGGGAACACATTTCCTTTCAGGACTTTGAGTCCCCAGCAATAGCAATGCTGTTATTATTATCAGATGTGGTTTAAATCTCAGCACAAGAAACAAGCAATTATGAAACCTCCTTCATTCCAACTTGGTCTAGGAAAGTGGGTAAAAGTGGGGGTTGTTTGGCTAATCAGGTGAAATGTACTAGGAAATTATAAAAATGTAGATGGCAAGTCTGAGAGATGGGGGACGGCTCTAACTGCTAGTCAGTCTGACTAGAGGTTTGGGGAGAGTATGATAATGATCCATGACTGTCTGTTGGAGCCATTATGGCCTGTTAAGTTCAAGTGCACAGGCTAGAAATCTTAACGGATCAAATGAGGAGCACAGTGTGGTCACTCACACGAGATGAACTTATTTCATCTTGCTTCGCAGGAGCAAGGCTTGCTGTGTCTTGCTGAGAACTGTACTCTGATCAAGTTTTGCTCCTAATAAAGAGCTCATTGTTCTAATTGGTTTGAGAGTGAATCGCACTCTGTGCCCCCTGGGAAAATCTGTAAATGACCAGGGTTCATCTTGTCCCCTCTCATCACCATCCAGTCTCATCCCAATCAACCTTCTTCACTACTGGAGCCAGAATGATCTATTTTAAATGCAAATCTAACCACTACCCTCTACTGCCATCTTCCAAGACCTTTAGAATAAAGCTCAAATTCCTTAATATGGACCACAAAGCTTTTTATGATCTGGTTCCCAGCTCAGCCACACAGCCTTATGTTTTTCCAGTCTCTAACCAGAAATTCATGCTCTGACAATGACACAGTATTTGATGTCCACACACCCTTCCTTCTTTAGACACCTTTCTGTGTTCTCATCTGGATAATCTTCCTCATCCTTTAAGACTTAACTCAGACACTTTTCCAACAAATCTTGTAACTCCAGTGTGAGATGCAAAAGAGGTTATGCTCTGTGTTCACATCATTCTTTGGACATAGCTTTCTTCTTATCATGATACATTGAAAAGTAGATATTCTTTTTCCCTTTAGAAATGTGATTCCAAGGGCTAAAACTATATTTTATTGACCTTTAAGCCAGGATCACTTAGCACAACTATTAGTTGTGTTTCTAGAAGCTTCTGACAGTGAGGTTCATTTGTGGCCCATGAAGGGAAATCTACTTTGATTACTAAAGGTAAGACTTGATGTTTTTATCAAGCCAAGATAGATTAGCTGGTTATTATCCACATTTTCCAATGAGTGAGAATCTCTATGTTTCAATAGTCATTTTATCATCTTTGTTTGTTATCATAGGCATTATGGGGACACATTAACGATCAGGTAGAGCACCCATCCTCAGAGGTCTTGTTTTCTAGGCATATAAAGATAAAAGTGTTCTAAGAAAAAGCTATATCCTTGGGGTTTCAGTTAAGGAGACAGACCAAATGCCCATGATAGAGTCAAACAAAGACCTCTTAGGATAAGAGACTCCAAATAACTTTGGAAAATGGCTAAGATTCTGAAGGTTACAGACTGGGGAGACAATGAAGAGGGTGGGGGAGATGGTGCATTCTAACTAGAGGACTACCAATGGTGAAGAGATAGAAACACCCTATGTATATTTAGGTATCAAGAGAACTCCTGGTAGCTTGCCATCTGATCCTAACTTGACTCTTTCCTCTTCCCAACCCCCCTTCATTCTGTAGCCACCCTAATTCCTTTTTCTAGTCTTTCATAAATTTGAGTGAACAAAAGAACTGCTGGGCCCCAGATGACTGAGCCTTGCTCTTGGATTTCAGATTCAGTAAAGTGAAACTGAGGCTATAGTCTGCTTTCATGCGGCCACGTTTGAGAACCACTGGGAAACTTTCCTATTGACACCTTTTTGGCAAACACCTGAAAGCATGCTCCCCACAGGTACCCCAGTCCCTCGAGGAGATGGTCCTTGGAACTCATACCTAGCCTTGGCCTTTGGACTTAAGAAGAACGATTGTTCCCGGTAACCACAGCCCAGAACCCATTGTCAAAGCAGCCACCACCTTGTAAGTTACAGAGTAAGAGCTGTTTTCCAAGCATCTAGGCAAATGAAAGACTAACACGGACCATCTGGTTCTGTAACACCCTCCTACACCACTGCTTAAAAGCAGCTGAACATATTTTCTCTTACATCTTGTCAATAAAATATTGCTCCCCCAGGCTGTCAGCTTGCCACGTCTGCAGGTCTTCAGCAAAACTGGAGCAGTTGGTGGCGCCAGCAAGAGAAGGACGATCCTCAGCTTTTAGCTGTTGATGCTCCAGGACCTGCTTTTCTGGGGGCAGATTCTCTAAATTGAGGCCTTAAAGTATTCTTTTAAAGGTGGAACCAAAATATTTTGAGAACTTTCCTGGCTGCTGTTCCCTTTCTGTCCTCCTAATTTTACTTTGCTGTATGACAGTGAAGAATCAATGTCTAGCATTTCCAATGGCCAGCTAGAGTGTGTATGCATTTATTAAGATTAATTAAAAAGTAACAAATTGTAAAGCAATAACATTAACAACCAGTAGAAAAAGCATAGACATTTTGACAGTCTTTTTGAATTTCATTAAAAGATGGTAGTGACAAAAACCCCAGAGACCATTTCTACTTTACTAAAGAAATAGGTCACAGATTCAATTACAGTCACTGAAGCATGGACTCAATCTATCATGGCAAATTAAGTACATTTTAGCAACCTACTTTCCTTTAAAAATTTTATAGACACTTTCAGTGGAAGAAGAAAGACTATAGGACAAAAAAAAAAAAAAACCACGTCCTACCCTTACTACCCCCCAACCCCTGTCCCTAGGCTTTGAGTAAGCATTTGGCTTATTTGCTTTGGGTATAAGACAGAAAATCATTAAAAAAATAGCCAGCTTGCTCACAATTATTATTTTTTCCTCGTTCATGGTTTAGTGATGCAGATTTGGAATTGGGAGTGGGAAAATGCTACAAATTAGAATCACAGGTCTTCAATGGGGGCTTTGTTCTGTGGGCTCAGCCCCACCCACTTCTTTTAAGAGAGGACTATTTGTACTATATAGCTTTTATGAAATTTTTACCTTAGAATCTCTGGGTTCATTTTAGGAAAGATAAATAAATAAATAAATAAGGGCTCCTTGGTCCTGTGGATATTGTTTAGCCAAGTGCAAATATTAGGACAATGAAACACCCTTTTGCCCATAGCAAAATTGATTTCATGTTGACAACTAAAACTTACAAGGGGCCTCTTGCAGGGAAGTGACAGGGCTTATCATTAAGTCATTCCTGCAGCAGTCACTGGAGAGAGAATGTGAGATACTTATGTGACAGAGGGAAGCTGGGACCAGGACATTTACAATCTAGGGAAAGAGGCTTAAAAATCTTGTTTGGTACAGGTCTTATTCCTAAAAGACAGTGTCTCTGAAGGACCTACTCAGTGCTTGTTTTGCTTAATCCCTCTTGGTCTCCTGTTCTTCTAGAGCTCTGACCTGCCTGCCTCCTACTAATGCCTCAGTGTATTCACAAACAAGATAAGCAATTTCATGTGCCTCACAGAAGTGATAGGCACTCTTTATGAGTCTCTGAATTAACTTGCTATTGCCCAATTAGATGAGAACCTCTCTTCACCCAGATCCAAGGCTAAATCTACTGGTAGAAGCCCAAAAAACCACTTTCCTAATTTTAATTGCAAAATTGCAAACTCCCTTAGGGATTAGGTTTAATAGCAGCTGGTAAGATGAAGATCTCATATAGTCAACATCACTCTTCAAAATATATCTAACAGTGAATAAAGAGCTAATAGGTCCTATTTCAGCCCTAGCTTCTTTAAACCAAGGAGGTTGGTGTGTCTACCTGCATGCTGGAAACTCCCAATTGTGAGACTGTTCATGGAAAGGGGCAGGGTGATGAGTTGGGAGGTGATATAGGAATAGAAAGGTAAGATATTGGTAGTAAACTAAGGCCATAAATTCTACAACAAAAAGGATGAACACATATCAGTACCCATTTGCAGGAGCTGTACTTGTTCTTGATGGATGAAAGGCAAAAGAAACTATGCACTTATGTGGCTGCCTAGCTGCCCACTGTGTTTAAGATGGTGCATAAGCTACAGCTCCTTTATATTTTAGCTAAATCACTGTAGTAGGGAAGTCTACTATGTCTCCTGAGTTATAATCTGTACCCATTGCTATGCTGGTAGAAAACCCCTCAGTACCTAAATATATTCCTAGATATATAATATATGCAGTAATTACATTATATAATAATTTTATATGGTAAGCTTGATTTTTCAGTACAATTTCCAATTTAGAAGGTTCAACTTAAGACTTTTAGACTTTACAATGGTGTGACAGTGATACCCACTGAATAGAAACTACACTTTGAATTTTGGATTTTGTTCTTTTCCAGGGCTAGTGATATGTAGTACCGTTACTCTTTTTAGGCAGTGGAAGCTCCCGGTCAGTCACTTGATCACTGGGGGAAATGATGATACTCTGCAATGTGCTGTGTTGCTAAGCTATTATGCTCAGTAGGTTAGGTGTATCAGATGCATTTTCAGATATTTTCAGGTTATGATGGGGTAGTCAGGATCTAATTCCACAGTAAGTTGAAGAGTCTCTGCATATTTTAAATTACACTCAGAGCAACAAGATGCTCCTACTATGACACTTCCGCAGGAACTGAGACCAAAGGTAGAGTTGTCCCCATCTCAATTGCACTGGTTAAGAGTGGAAAATGCTTGCAGTCCTTGTCCTCAAATGTTCTGATCACCAAGTCCTCTTGGCCACCTGGAGTGGGTCAATCATTGGTGATTACTTTCTAAGCTTTAGAAAATGATTCTAAATGTATACCACAATCTAGTATCAAATTAAGTTGTTTGGTCCTCATTCTATATTTGCTATCATTGCATAATTTTCAATCACTTTCAAAGTGACTTCCTTGTACTGCTCTTTCCTATAACATTGGGAGTAGTCAACTTTCCAAACCATCCTTGTTTCTAAAGAAACATCCTTCCCCTTTGGAGAGACCAGGTCTAAGTCTTGAATGGTCTCCTCTTGGGACCTCTGACTAATGCCTAAACATTCACCAAAACTGACAAGCAGACAGGAGACAGGACTGCCCACAAGGACAAGTGCTTAGCTTTGCAGGCTTCAACATGATTTTAAACCTCTGAGATCAATGCTTATAGCATGGACATTTGAGATCAATGCTGAGCAATACGAAGTCAGGAACTGGTGGGAAAATCTCTGGACATAAGTGAGAGATAGCTCAAAGCTCTGGGTAAGATGCATGATTCTCCTGTTTGAGATTTTTAAAAGCATAGTCCGATGGAGCACTAAGCTTAGCATCCTCAGGAGATGGTACAGAATACTGATTAGGATTCGAGGCTCAGAAGCTCATTTGCTTGTATTGAATACTCACTTTGCCACTTGCTAAGTGATTCTGAGCAGGATGCTTGGCCCCTATATGCCTCACCTTTGTTATCTGCAAAATGGGAACAATAATGTACTTACTTTACAGGGTTATTTTGAGAATTAAATGATTGAGTGCATGCAAATTGCTTAGTCTGGGGCCTGACATAGAGTATGTGCTGTAGAATGTATACATTGTTATATGGGCCATCTTGGCATTGTGTAAGTGGTCATAATAGTTGGGGTAGCTCATCCTATGTCTTTAATTGCTGTGTTAGTCATCTTTTTGTCACTATGACAAATGCCTGAGATAAACCAAGTTACTATGGAAAACGGTTTCTTTGGGTCATGGTTTCAGAGATGTTATCCCGTTGTCTATTGGCTCTACTGCATTTGGGCCTGTGGTAAGGAAGAACATCACAGTGGATAGCACATGGTAGAGCAAAACCTGCTTATCTCGAGGAGGTGGAAAGCAAAGAGTGACTGGAAGGGTAGGGGTCCCAATATCCTGTTCAAGGGCACCCCCCCAATAATCTAACTTCCTCCCACCAGATCCCACACCCACCCAATAGTGCTATAGGCGTGAAAATAAGCCTTTAATACACAGGCCTTTTGGTGACATTCAAATTCGAACTATTGCAATTATATTTTTCTTCTTTGGCTTAAATAATAGAAAAGCAAAATTCCATATTCAGGAAAAAGTATTGACATCCACCTCTGGTAAATCATTAGTATGGCAACATAGTAAAGTGCAATTGGAATTGGAAAACCTATACCTTCTAATACGCCAAGAGTGACTTTGGTTAAGTCTTTGGCACTCCCTTTTGGATTCCAGTTTCTTTAAATGCAAACATGGAAATTCTCAATTTTCCTTACATCCTTTTCTGGGATTCTCCTTAGAGCATTATGAAAAAGTTCTCCACACTTACTTCTGTCACACTTATTTTACCAAGCACTCTTGTAACTCATTGTATTTAAGCCTCATGCTCTCACTTTGAGAAAGATATTATTTGCAATTTACAAAGTGAAGAAATGAAGCTCAAGACATTTCCAGGGCCACCAAATTGGTTAAGTGGCAAGAGCATAAGGCCACCCAAGTTCAGCAATATTTCTATGAGGCCATACATGAAACACTTAAGACAAATGTTGCATAGTAGCATGTTTGGGAAGTTATAGTGTGTGATAAAAATGACATGCTGTATTATTATTTGGAAATTTTATTGATATTAAAATGAGAAAGGAGCATGAAGTCAACAACCTTTATTAGAGTCAGTCACTCATCACTCATTAGCTGTGGAGTTGGTACCTAGTGACCACATCCCTACAATGAGTATTGACTTAGGATAGACATCATCCTATTGATCCCTTTTATCATTTGCCCATCTCTGCCTTGCTGATTTGAACTCCAGGGTAACACATTGCTGACCTGTTAAACAGTGAATCTTTGTCCACATGTTCATTCATTAGCTATTAATAGTCTGTAAGAGATAACAGGGAGTAAGAGCTTGGGAAGTAGAAGGAAGACCTTTGGGAGATAGCCTAACCAGAGTTTCTTTGTTGAGTTATTGCCTTGCATATGAGTCTCATTCTGCATCCCTCTACTCCTGATCCCTGAGAAGCTCAACTATCTCTTGATGAACTTGGCATAATATCTGCGCACAACTGGACTGCAAGATGGCTTGAGAAGCAGTACATGCACAGCCCACAGTGTTAGATGAGCTTCAATTTGTTCAAACTACTTGCTGTGTCAGTCTGACTCCAGGCATCAATGTGAAAAATGGGAAATTTAGTTACTTATATAGATAGTAATAGCAACAGTCATACCTTGAAATTTTGTAATATTTTTCAAGTTACTACACCCATGCACACACGTTCCAGGCGATTCTTGGAATAGTTTGGTGAAATAGGCGGGATGATTATTCTTAGTATAGAATAAATAAACCTGAGACTCAGGGGATTTTCTCTTACAGCAGGTGTGTGGGTAGACTCATGCCTTTACCAACCCTGCCTTTCGTGTGGACAGTGTCTGACCTGCCAAGAACTGCTGCCACTTTTTTTCTAGAAATTGTCTCCCTTTTATTTTGGAAACTCCTGCACTCTCACCTACAAAAACTTGTTTGTACCACATCTTACTCTCCTCACCATACTCAATTGATATAGGGTTGGAAATCTGACCCAATCTTTCCTTAAGAATGCTTTGATTGGAAAAGAGAGATAAAATCAGGGAGTCTCTGGTAATGGAGGCTTAGACAGTCGTATTTTTTTAGTAATGTTGAGAAAGCTGGCTTGTAAGGAAAAATGAAGCTGATAAACACAGAAGCAGAGCTGGGAGAAGAGAAAGAATCTTGGTGGCATAGGAACCCTATTGCTCCTATGACTGCATCCATTGTGTGAGTTTTTGACACATTCTCCTACGTTTCTTTAAGCTAGGGTTTCTGTGCTTAGAACCAAAAGAGTTTTAACCAACCTATTCTCATATTTCTAAATAAATAAAGTAACACTCTTTAAACTTAAAAATCATCTGGATTTATGTCTAACAAGTGGCACAGGTTTTCATGTTTGTCTTCACTCAGTAGCTTAACGAATCCATCCATGCAGTTGTGGATATTGTTAAATTTAATTCAGAACACTGAATGAGGCTGTTGATTAGTTAGGCAGATCATATCTATGTAAGGATAAAGATTGGCTCATATATAAGTGTTCCCTCCATCCTTTCTACCCAAGCCAGTATCATTCAAAAAACTGTAAGGATCATTGATTATAACAACTTTACACAAGCAAGCAATTATATTTTTAACAGGTATGAGTTTGATTTTATTTCTCTTGTTTCCTAATTATGATTACAAAATCTTACTGTCATAGGAGTGATTTTTTGGGGGGGTTAGAGTCCTGAATATGGAGACAAATGGCTAGGTTGAAAACTCAGCTCTGGATATATTTTCTGGATAATTTCAGGCAAGTTTCTTTGTGCCTCAGTTAGTTCATCTGTAAAATGGGAGATAATAATGGAGCCACTTCCATGGCTATATAGAAGCTAAATGAATCAATGTCTGTTAATGCTTAAAATAGTATTTAAGGCACAATGTGTTCTGTATATAAACATAAGCTGTTTGTATTACTCAATTAATTTTCCTTTGTAATTATTATAAATGAACCTGGTCAAGTTGTACTTTCAAGTATTATAAGAAAAAATAGCATGATTTCTCAACAGAAGAACATTTCAGCATACCTCTCAGGAGTTCAATAAAAGATATTCAAAAAGAGTGGATAATTATAAGCAATTTGGGTGAAGAACAGTCATGATACCACTGAACAAAACAATGTTAGAGGAAGAGAGATGTTAGGTGATAAGGAATTCCCAAAGGTTCCCTGTTTAAGAAAAGAATATTTGTAAGTGCTGGGAATTAGTGTGGAGAGGAAAACTAACTTATGTTTGCATCCCAACCACAAGACTGCAGCACAGTGGTTCTATTTCATATTAAATGTGAAAAGAGGATTTTTCTTGTTTGGACTCTATATTGCTGTCACAGATACTGGTGGTAGAATTCATTAGTGGAGTTGAGATGGCAAGAACCACATCCTAACTCGGATACAGTTAACTAAACATTTTCATGGGAAAAGGGGAAAGGGAAAGGGGAAAAAATTTCATATTTTTTTTCTTTAAAACATAGAAACATTAAGAGTGGCCTATAGTCTCAGATATTAAGAACAGAGTTATAGAGGGTTATTTTTGTGATAGAAAAATGATTACTGTTGAGATTTAACATGAGAGGAAGTGTTCCCGTGGACTAACAATTTTATTTCTTTTACATCTTTCTCCTTGTATAATTCTTTTATGTCTAACTCTAACAGTGAGGAACTGTCATTTTTATAAAAATCTTTATTCAGAAAAAAACAACAGTATTTGAATCACAGATTGATACTTAACTAATCACATACAAGAATATGTTTTTACCTATTGCACCACCACTATGCTTAAGGCATGGCTTCTTGATAATATCTATTAGATTGCTGCAAATAGTACCACAGAAGAAATGAAAGAATTTGTAAGTGTTTTTCCTCAGATTTGGCTCTATTAAGCATTGCATTTCAGAAGTTTTAGCTCTTTTACAAAGTATACCAACAATTTTAGATTTTTGTTGAAAAATTCAACATAGTTCTTCCTCTGCAAATGGAGATTAGCCAATCCTGAAAACAGGGATACGGATCCATGTGAAACTATTTAGGGTATACTATGTGGAATGAATTAGTTGAACTTCTAAATGGTTTGAGGTTGATGGAATAGAATTAATGGGAGATTAGTGCAAACGGGGTGCATGAGTCAGTGTAGAATCTTTCTTAAAGAGCACTTTGAAACAAGCCAAAAAATACATTTGTAGGTATTTACATTAACAAAGGTTTTTATGCACTTATTGCTTTAAATTCTCACAAACCCTGTGATAAGTTTTACCACCCCAAACATTTGTACTAATGAAGACTCTTTGGCTTGAAGAAATAAATGACTGGAGAGACAGAATGTACTCTGAGGTTTAACTGGAAAATCCTTTTCTTCATAGATGTTTATATAAAGAACCTAGTAGGATTTCAACTCAAGTGGGTTTTTGTTTAATTGGGTTTTTTTGTTGTTGTTGTTGTTTTTGGTTTTTTGTAGTGCTGGGGTTTGAACTTAGCTTACACCTTGAGCCATTCACCAGCCCATTTTTCTGAAGGATTTTTTCAAGCTAGGGGCTTCATGAACTCTTTGCTTGGGCTGGCTTTGAACTGTGATTTTCCTGATCTCTGTCTCCTGAGTAGCTAGGATTATGCATGTGAGCCACTGGCACTCTGCTCAAGTGGGTTTTTTAGTTCCTGGTATTCCCTCTCACCACTTGTGTCCTCTCAACACCTGTTCTAGAGGTCTGAACTCCCCAGGACTACTGAATAATTCCATGAATTTTAGGTACCAGCTATCTCTCATGTGAATTTGGCTTTAATCTTTTAAAGCTAAACTGTAAGGCCTTCGAAACATTTTACAATGGTTTATTTCTTTCATAATTGTACATCAACCACAGTAGACCTGAAACTCATATATTATATGTACTGAAAAGGCAATACTTTCTAATTTGTTAAATTCCAGGAAAAGTAGATATATTTTATCATTTTCCAGAAACTGTTTTCCTCTAATTCTGGCTCTCCCTTTGGAGAATATATCACTCATCATTCTTAGCCAAAGGGGTTGAATGAGATTGGCTTCAGTGTAGGGATTGTGAGTGGATTAAACTGTGAGCCACACTCTTCTTTCCAGCTGAGACTGGAGCAGGATGGGACCCAATGTTCCAGTGTGAGCCGAAGGAATGATGAATCCCAGGTGAGGGAATTTTAGGAAGAGATACCATTTTTCTCCTTAACAAATGTGGTTAAGTGGGACCACGGACCTGCTGAGATTATTTTGTTACCTACCACAAGGAGACAGCCTGGAGCCACTGGAGTTGTTGGGTGAAGCTGGTGGAGAAAACTAAGACCTCAAGGACCGGGTGCATGGTGACATCCATTGAGCAGCTAATTCCTCCAGATTGTCCTATTTTGTGAGCCAATAAATTATTTTTATTTAAGTTATTTGGCTGGGTTTCCTTGTACCTATGCAATATGTATCTGGTCATGATAAAAGTCCTTTCTCCCTCTTCTCTTTTTCACCACTCCCATCCATGGAATTTGAGAACTGAAGTCCAAAGACCAGTGGCCCTGCCTGTCTATGGTACTTTCTTTCTGTGCATACTTGAATAAGTACATATCTTCTATTACATATATGTAAAAGAGTGATGATTAAAATAATATTTAGCCTACAGGTAGTTAGGAGAATCAAATGAAATAATGATTATAGAAATATCGCCTCAATAATAATTATCTTGCTAAAGAGCACTGATTTAACCTAGAAACTATTGTTAAGCCCATTTTCCCCAAGTTCTTTCCAGAGATAAATTTATAATGATCCGCTAACAGATCCATAGCCAGGTAGAAGCAAGAAAGGCTCAGTGCAAATAGGTCGTAAGTAGAATAATAAACCTTGAATGTCATAATTATTTTATGTAGGGCCTGATTTAATGCATTATGGAATATTCTACTGAATGAAATCATTGCAGACTATAAGTAGCAGACTAAGATATTAGAAGGCAAAATTTGTTCATTGTGATTAATCATATTAAAATATTTTAGTTCAAAATAGGCATTATTATATCTCATCTAGAATTTCCTCCTAATGTGAGGAAATATTTCAGCATAGTATATTTGTTCCATTTTTAGCAGCTGCTCCTGAGTTGGGAACTTTTGCAGCAACCTGGGACTAGAACGCTGGGGACTCTGGAAGCTCGGTAGTGTCTCTTTGCCTCACCATGGAGTAGACAGATGCCACAGGATCTCCTGCATGCTCCAAGCTCTCTCCTCTGGCCCAACTATTGTCTACATCAGGCCTAATTATATTCAGGAAATGCTATACAGTTGAATAATCAAGTTCAAAACCAGCTCCATTTTTCTGGGCTGACCAAATCAGGTTGTTTAACATGGAAAAGACATTCACTAATGCTGCTCCCTTTGTAGTTGAATTCATTCCGATTGCCCCATCTTGTGGAAGAAAGGAAAATAGCCAGATTTTTTTTTTTTTTTTCCTCTTTGGTCATATACCTCAGAAGAACAAATTCAACTCCATCTTTGTTTATAATCTCTTCTCTTTCACATAGTACATCTCAAATAAATTATTCTGAAGAAAGGATAGAACTCCTCAGGTATCTGTAGCCAATCCTGTTTTCTTTGCTGATGAGAAATGGGTATGTGATGGTTGCTTCCACAAGTACTAGACAATCTCTTGCTGTATGGAAGGAATGAGTACCTTGTACCATAATTTAGGCTCATGTCAATTTGCACTTCTACAACTTCTACACTTCTACTTCTCTTAGCCTGTAGAGTTTCTCTCCAAATCATAGAAACATAGTGACCATTATACTTCTAGCTGAGATGTCCTCTCCTACTTCACCCTACTTTGTTCTTATACTTGTACATGGAAGAGTGGATACAATCAATTCAACAATCCTTTTGTTTGTTCATTCACTATTTTACTTATTTATTCATTCATCCCTTTAACATGTATTTGTTGGTTTAACATTGATTTAGTTATAATCCTTCCTGTACTAGGGCAAAACAGCCACATTCTCTCTCCTCATGAAACCTACCTTAGTTGGAGCTGAATACAATGACATTAACTAAATAATCAGAAAAATATATTATTGCAAATTGTGATGAAGTTAGGAATGGAAATGGAAGAGTCCTATGAGATCATAAAATAAAATTCTGACCCAGGAGACTTGACCTTTCATGATGAGGGATTTTTTTTTTTTTTTTTTTTGGTACTGAGACTTAAATTCAGGACTTCATGCTTTTTGGCAGGTGCTGTACCTCTTGAGCCATACCTCCAGCCTATGAAGGGACTTTTGAGCTGAGACTTAAGGGATTAGGTGCTAAAGGGACAGTAAGGGGCATGGCAAGAACATTGTAAGCAGAGAGGAATATAATGGCTGGAATAGAGGAAACTCAATGGTTGGAGTAGAGAAAATGGACTAAGGGCGGCTCTACATGACTCTGAAGAAGCAGCCTTGGGGATGTTCTAGGACTGTGGCCATCTGATGACATGACTTGCAAGTAGGGAACACTGCCCATTCACCAAACAAGACTGATTTAGGCCGATCTTTCTCAACTCAGAACAGTTGTGGCAAAGGACTAACATCAGGAATTTCCCCATCTTCTTATGGGCCAGCAAAAATGTAGTGGGCTCCACTATTTATTCTGTGCTCATCCATTGAGCTCTTGATTCACAGCTACATTTTCAGATGGTACAGTGCAATTTCTCAAATTGTAGCTCCATGGGGTGTATCTGAATGTGTGTGTGTGGGGGGGTGGACCTCTAAGGTTTACCCAGCACCTAAGGGTGTTATGTTTGTATGTATAAATGGCTATTGATTCTGTTTCTAAGCAACAAAGACCAGCTTGCCTCCTCAAGTAGTCAGTCTGAAAGTTGCGCAACACTGACATCTGCTGCTTGTGCGTGGTGTGAGATTGCATCAGGTCAGAAGGAGCCTCCTGAATTTAGTTCAAATTGCAAGATGCAACAAAACTAAATTTGAAAATGTTGGATACACACACACCACACACACCTCCCCTACAGCCTTTGGTCTTGACCTTCTAGTTTTTTTAGTACTACACATGAACAGAAGGCTAATTTCAATATGATGTCTTACTGTCAATTTTTGCCAATGAGTCAAGGTGTTCACATGATGGAAGGTGAAGTCCTGCCTGGTTTGGAGGAAAAACAATTTAAAACAATGTAGGTCAGTGCTTTTATTTCACATGACTGAATAATAAGGCACAGAATTAAGTGAAAATGGATATCATAAAAACAACTTAATAATTCAGTTTTATGGATTACATATAATATTTGCATGATAAAAATTTCTAAAGCATTTCAAGGTATATTTCCACATTCTTTCAGTCATTCAACCACTTATTCATTCATATAATGAATGGCTGCTTTGTGAGTGATAGGTCCAGGCTGTAAGGATCCTTTGGTCATGGCAGGTTAATTAATTGGGAGTGTAGTATAGCTCTTAACCAACTGTGCCTTGGATCAGAAATAGCTGTTGTAAGTGTCTGAGTCCTTGTGTGCTAATTAGCCACTGACAGCAGCAGTGACTATCTCAGAAATGTAAAGACTATATGAAAAAAATACTACAATAACTAGTGTTTCACAAGTTGCCAATGAACCTTTCCTTTGGGTATGGGAGGATTATTTCATTTCCAATTCCCAGTCTAGGAAGCAAAAGATTTTCGGGTTGAATATGCTTAGTGATTGGAAAGTAAAACTAAGATATGTAGTTCATGTATGGGGCCATATGAGGGTTAGAGGACAGGAGCAGGTGGAAAAGTCTAAAAAGGGACCCTAGGGCCTAAGATACTTTGGCTTCACACTGGAGGGATAGTTGAAAAACCTGCTGTTTTGTTTTTAGCATGATGCTTTAGAAATACAGGCTATTGGGGTGAATTGATGGGAACAGTCAGAGATGGAAAGCAGAACTGTCAGTATTAGTAGACACTTACAAGGGTCCTGAACAGAATGAATTTGACCGTGAAGCAGACCATGTGAAGCAGATCATGGTGGGAATGTACAGGGGGTCAGTGAATGATATTGTGAGAAACGAATCTATAGGACATATTGGCTTATGGTTGTTTGCTGGCCTTTCCATGAGATGGCTGCATTGACACCTACGGGAATTTCATTTCTTCGAAACACAAAAGGTAACATTTTTCTTTTTACTGATTTTTTTTGTTTATGTTATGTGGGGATCAAATCCTACCCTAGAAGATGCAGTGTATCCCAGCAATGCATTGATGGGTAACATAATCAGAATTGGTTCCCTGACTGGGTACTGCCGAGGGCTGGCAGAATAGTCATTTCTCTTCCTTCTAAGGAAGGAAGCCAAAAGTTACTTTGTAGATATGATATGATTGGTCTCATTTCTGAAAAATTTGAGTTTAGATTTAATAAGAAAGACTCTCTAAAAGGTGCCGCTAGAAAGTGAAGAGAGTTGGGTCTTTAAATGTGGTGAAAATGAAGAGAAAGTAAATTAAAAGATGGAAGCTATTAATTAACACATTTAATAAATACATATAAGACTCTTTGATCTGTAGCAAATACTGATTCTTTTCTTATAATGGAAACATGTCAATATTTACCATAAAGAAAATCTTTTAAAAGTTCTAATATATAGATCCTTAGAGAAACTCAAACTCAAGCAAATCACTTAGTAAAGTATGTAGACTCATTGTGGATATTTTAGTTATTAAGAAAGATTGATTTTTTTAAAAAATGAAGTGAATTAAATATTTAACTTAAAAACTAAAGATCACATTATCAATCCAAAAAATGAGATAATTAATGATGATAAAAGCTGAATTTGATGAATTTAAAAGCAAAAGGCAAGAAGAAACCAAAGACATCTTCAGAGCATCAGAATCATCCTACTCCCTGAAAACCTAGAAGAAAGTGACAATATTTGGGATAAAGCAGAAGATGTAACTACAACTGATAGGAGAGTAAAAGAATCAGAAGGAATATTTTGTATAAGCATGTGCTTATAAATTTCAAAACATAGATCAAGTAGCTAACTTCCTAAGAACATGAATTGTTAAAATTGGCTCAATCAACATAAATAGCCACATTATTTCAATATTCAGAAGAAATGTAAGCAGGATTATAAACAAGTATCTGCATAAAAATGTTGGTAACCTGGATACAAAGGACCAACTCTTTCAATGATATGACCTGCCAAAACCCACAGAAGAAGAAATAGATTATCTGATTAAGCCTATATCTACTAAACAAATAGAATCAATAACAACCTTCCAAAACAGAAAGCACAAGGTGCAATAGTTTCACTGGGGAATTCACACAAACATTTAAGAAAGAACGCTACTGATTCTCTACAGTCTTCTCCAGGAGCTAGAAACAGAGAGACTACTTCCTAATGAATTCTGTGAGTCCAGCATTATCTTAATACCAAAACCAGAAAAGATATTACAAGCAAAGAAAACTAGATATCAACATCTCCCATAAATACAGATGTAAAAATCTGTGACAAAGTATTAGCAGATCAAGTCCAGCAACATAAAAGAAATTATGAACATAACCAGGTGAGATTTTTTTTTCTGGGTAGCCAGACTTGTTCTCAACATTCAAAAAGATCAATGAGTATAATCATCACAGGCTAGAGAAGAAAAACCATATGATCACAAGAAGAGATGCAGAAAGAGCATCATAAAACTCTGTAAACTAGGACTGAAGGGATATATTTCTATACTTAATAAAGACGTCTACAGAAAACCTATAGCCATCATCACACTTAATGGTGAGCCATAGTCAGTTTCCTTCTGAGATCAGGAGCAAGACAGTGATGCTGACCCTCACCACTCCTTTTCACACCATACTAGATGTCCTAGCTAATGCAATATAACAAGGAAAAGAAATAAAATTTATGTGGATTAGGCAAAGATAGACAAAACACTTTTTCTTCACAGATGAAATGATTGTCTATGTAGACAATTTGAAAGGATGAAAAAATCTGGAGATATTATACAATCATAGTAAGATTACAGAATATGAAGATTTTTATACATTCAATTGTATATGCCAGCCAAGAACACTTGAAATTAAAATCATAATACCACTCATATAAGCACCAAAAAAATTAAGCAGGTATAAATATAACAAAATATCTGTAACATCTATATAAAACCACAAACTCAGGTGATAGACACCAATGAAGATTTGGAGTGAAGTTCCATATACATGGACATGAAGACTCAATACTGTCAAGATGCAGTTTTTTCCTCAAATTTATCTATAGATTTAGTGAAATCCAATCAAAATACTAGCATGTCATTTTATGGGTATTAAACATTCTAAAATTTATACAAAAGGGCAGAAGGCTCACAATAGCCAATGCAGTATTGAAGAACAAAATATGAGAATTGACACTGTTCATTTTTACTATAAAACTATAGAAAGCAACACAGTGTGGTGGTATTGAAAAAAGAGATGAGTACATCAAAGGAGCACAATAGAGTCCAGAAACAGACCCAAACAAATGCAGTCAATTGACAAAGGAGCAAAGGCAATTTAAGGAGAAAGGGAAGTCTTTTTAACAAATGGTCCTGGAACATCTGGTTATCTAGTTACGCAAAATGGCTGTAAACGTAGACTGCATTTTTCACAAAAAATTAGTCTAAATTAGATTATAGACATAAATGTAACTATTAAACTCTTAGAAGACAACAGGAAGAAAATCCAGGTGACCTTTGGCTTGACTCTGACTTTTTAGATATAACATGGACATCATGATCTATAAAAAAAATTAGTAAGTTAGACTTCATTAAAATTAAAAACAGCTCTGCAGAAGACAGTGTTAACATAAATGAGAAGAAAATACACAGAATGGAAGAAACTACTTGCAAAACATCCCTGATAAAGGACTGGTATCTAAAAGATCTCTTTAAGATTCAATAATAATAAAACAACCCACTGAAAAGATGGGCAAATATCTTATCAAAGAAGATATGCAAATGGCAAATAAGCATACAAAGAGATGCCATTCCATATCTTATCATGGAATTTTAAATTAAAATAATGAGCTATTACTACACACCTGTTGGAATGGCTGAAATCCATAGATTTCATAAATAGAGCCAGATGTGGTGAGGAAGTGGAGCAACAGTGAGCTTTATTCATTGCTGGTGGGAATGCAGCAGGGTGAAACCACTTTGGAAGACAGTTTGGCAGTCTTGCCTTATAATCAGCAATTGAGCTCCTTGGTATTTATCCAAATGAATCAAAAACTATGTCCACATAAAAACCTGTAAACAAATTTTTACGCAGCTTTACCAAAACATGAAGCAGCCAAGGCATCCTTCAAGAAGGGAATAAATAAGCAAATGATATCAAGTCCATACAATGCTACATTAATGAGAAAAAGAAAAAAAATGAGATGCTAACCTATGGAAAGACAGACAAGAACCAGAAGACATATTGTTAAGGGAAAGAGGTCAGTTTGAAAGGCTAGGCACTGGTTGATTCCAACTCTGTAATATTCTGAAAATGACAAAATTATGGATGCAATAAATATATCAGTGTTTACCAGGTGCTGAGGTTGAGGGAAGGGAGGGAGGGAGAGAGGGTAGAAGGGATGAATAGGTGGGGTTTGGGATTTGAGGTGGGAAAACTATTCTATATGATAGTATAGTAGTGGATACATGTCACATATTTGTGAAAATCCATAAGTCACACAGCCCCAAGACTGAAGCCTAATATAGGCGACAAACTTTAGTTGATAATAATGAATCCATATTGGCTCATTGATTATAATAAAAATGTCACAGCAATGCAAGTCATGAACAATAGGGAAATTGTGTGGTGTGGTGTTGGGGAGAGTGAGGGGGGACTATGGGAAACCCATGTATTTTCTCCTTGATTTTTCTCTAAACATAAAACTACTCTACAAAGGAAGTCCATTAAGTTTTAAAATAATACAGAAAAAAACAACTAAAAATTTAAAGAGATACCTATACTGAATAGTCTCATATGGTACTGTTTGTAAGCTTTTAGGGACAGCTAGCACTTAAATTATTCAAATAGTGTTAAACTATGGAAAAATGACAAACCTTCTTTGAAAAATAACCAAAGATGAATAAAAATCATACCAAAAGAAAACTGTACCCTTATCTTTTCTAAATGAGGATGCAAACGCCAACACAATGTTAGCAAAGAGAATTCAGCAGTGTATTAATGGAAAGAATTACAGGTTTTAGATTTTATTGTAAAAGTTCCAGAAAGAATCAATATTTAGGGACTATATTAAAAAGAATTCCATGCTAAATCTGTTCTGGATATATGCTCTTGGCAATTCACCATGCATACTAACATATAAAAATGTCTGAAATCCTACAATAAAGAAAACTGGTTTTGGTTTAAAACAGTTTCTTAAACACATTTGACAAGAGCACTTTGTTACTGTCATGTGTAACCCCCTAATAGTCCATAGTAATAGTGTTCCACAAAACACACCATTCCATGCAAGCATGCTTCCAGTCGTGTAAGGAAGACTGGTGGCTGCCAGGGGAATTCAGGCTGCAGTCAGCCAACATTCAGGTAAGACAATTACCCCGGATTATCTATAAGGGCTTAGTGCAATCACAGGGTAACCAGGAGGTAAAAGAAAAAGTCAGAGAAAAGGTGAAAATGAAAACAGGTAAGAATGATGTCATATAAGAGCAATTTTCTGGTTTTACAAAAAGAGGCCATGAGCCAAGAAATGTAGACAGACTCCAGGAGAGGGAATAGACAAAAATAGATTCTTTCCTGAGCCCACAGAAAGGAATATATCCCTGCTGACAACCTTGATTTCAGCCGAGGAGACCCATGTGACTTCAGCATTGTCTACTAACACATTTGTGTCACCTTGGCCCCTGAGTTTGTGGCAGTTTGTTTCAGCAGCTATAGGAAACTGATACAGAGACTGACTGTTTCAACATTGCCCTCAAAACCCCACTGCTCACTTTTGGACTTCTACAATTAATCCTATGAAATAAGCAGACTGAGGGTAAATCAAGTTGAGATTAGTACAAAGTCAAGCTTTTAGAATGTTTTTAGAGTTTAATTGTAATGTTCCTTGCTGTGGCTGGGTATAGGGGAAGGGGAGCAGCATCTGCATCTTTAATATTTGTGTCATCTGGGGAAAACTTTTTGGGGCTCTGTTTGCTCTTTCCTAGTTCTACTGGGGAATTACTATCTTTAATAATTAAGATAATCAATTCATAATTGATGTTATTCTTATTATTGTGGGGACTTACAGACAATTTTGGAAAGTACTTAGAACTAGGACCTTAAAGTAAGATGGCTGGAAGCCTAGCTATGTAACCCTGCAGAATTTTCCTCCTTCTTATCCTGCGTGCCAACTCTCATTTCACCCCTTCCTTCTCTTCTTCCTTTTCATACAAATTTTGCAACACGTAATGCACCCAAAGGTGTAATCCAATACATTCATTATAAAACCTCAAAGAGTGAAATGTCTTTCTCTTAACATTCTCTATCTTCCCAGCTCCCTTGCCACACCCCACCCTGCATCGCCGTAGGTAGCCACTGTGCTTAGTGCAGAAAACCTTGTGAAATTCAAGATGAGAATAGACATTCATATTTTATATAAAAGGTGATAGTTTATATACATTAGACTGTACTTTTCTTTCATCACTTAAAATCTATCTTGAAGACCTTTCTCTATCTGCATATACAAGTCCCTTATTGTTCTTACTTTTCCAGTTGTGTAGTATTCTTATCTGATGTACTATAATTTATTTATCATATTTGTGGGAAAAATGCTGTTTATAGTGTTTTCTTTTGTGACCAGTGCTGATGTGAATGCCCTTGTTTGTGAGTAATAATATATGTTTACAAATAAATAAGTGGGAAAAAATCCTAGAAGTAGGATTTTGAGTCACAGGGTTTATACATCATGGTTAATAGATCAGGGGCCTCCTGTTAGCTGTGGTTTCCTGTCTGTGAAGTGAGATAACATACCCGATCTGACTTTCAGATGCAAATGATGTATGCATGGCACTTAGCATCAAACAAAACTTACCTTGTATTAATTCTTGCATTAGATGACATACGGCTATAAATTACGAAGTGCTAGTCATAACACTTGAAATACAGACGACTAATGTTATCAAATTCCATAAATGCTAACATGGGGTTAACACATACAATGATACTTCAGTAGCTCACCTAATAAACAGGCAGAAGTTCTCTGCAGTCAGCATACTTAATTGTTAATTTGCTAACTGGTTTCAAATGCTTTTTCTCTAAAATATATAAACCACTTTCCCCTCTATCCAAATTATGGAAAATTGAGAAACAGTGGGCTGCTATGGTAAATTGTTCTTATTCCAGTAAAATAACTAAGACTATGTTTTAAATAAAACAGTCCAGGTCAAATATTTTCAGAGAGTGTCATAAGAAAGAACGCAAAGTGATAGGCTATAAGATAATTTCACAGGCCATTAGTGTGCTCAGAAGATGTGTACCTAATTCTAAAGAAGACAAGTATTTCAAATGGAAAAACATGCTAGCTAAAAAGATTCAATTCAGGTCTAACGACATGACTCCCTAGCAAGTGGGAGGTCCTGAGTTCAAATCCCAGTACCACCAAAAAAAAAAGAATTCATTTCTTCATTAATAAGGTTTCCATAAACTAATTTGAAATTTTCAAAATTTATATGATCTTCCTACCTTAAACATTTCTACATATTATATAGAATATTCCAATTGTGTATCTATTGCTAATATACTCTCTCAAAGGTTAATATTCACCCTTATGCTGCAAGGTAAAACATAATTTTCTTTAAAATTATGGGGGCATGTGGTGTATAAAAATCACACACATAATAAACAACTAGCTAGAAGTTCAATGGTCCCCAACCAGCTTTCTTCAACACAACAGGTTTTAACTAACTTCTATTTGATGTGATTATTATTTTCCAAGGGTATCTTCCTAACTGCCTGCAACTTTTACAATTTCAAGGAAAAAACCTCTGAAAACTTCAGGACGAAATGACTTGTGTAATGGAAAGAGCGCCCAAGTGGACAGTAGTTAGCAATCCAGGGTTGCAGAGTATCGACTATCCCATCTTCAACCTTGCTGTGTGAACACCAGAAGGGCCTGTGAGTACTCTGATCCTTCACCTTGCTCATCCTGCCGTGCCTGTAGGTATGTATCCCCTAGCTCTGTCCCAAACATGCCTCTTTACCTCTCCCTGGTACAGAAGCCTCACATGTGCCTTGTCCCTTGCAATTGAAATAATTGCAGCCAACCTTCTCTCGAGCTTCAGCTTGTTCCTGGAAGTCTGATTAATGCACTGGGGATGAAGATTCAAACCTATTTGAATTTTTAATCTAAATAATAAGCTTCATGGTGACATCTTGGAGATTTATAAAACAGCCAAAGGAGGACAATGGGTAGTGAGAAGAAATATTCACTTTTCCACATATTAAAGTCACATTTCTTTTTCGTTTGGTGGTTCTGGCATTTGAACTCAGGGCTGCAGCACTTGAGCCATGCCTCCAGCCCTTTTTGGTCTCAGTCATTTTCAGATATTGTCTCATGTTTTTTGTCCTGGCCATCCTCAAACTGTGATTCTCCTGCGTATTCTTCTTATGTAGCAAAGATGACAGATGTGTGCCTCTATGACTGATTTATTGGTTGAGATGTAATCTCACTAACTTTTTGACTGGGGTTGGCCTCAAATTGTGATTCTCCAGATCTCTACCTCTTTAGTAGCTGGGATTACAGGTGAGCCACTGCATCTGGCCCTGAAGTCATATTTCTTATGTAAAACCTGAGTGGACTTATCTAAGGCTCAGCCAGAAGGACTTGGCTACTGCGGTAGATTCTGAAATCATCAGTGAGTAGGTTGTAACAAATCCATGGGAGTGAACAACATACCACAGAGTGTATACTGAGAGAAGAAAACCCAGCAAATAGCTAGATGGATGTCTTGTATACCAGTCCCCAATCCCTCATTCCCTCCCCCCGCCCCAAAACCCTAGCAACCCAAACCAACAAACCACAGCAGCCTGGGATGATAGTTTCCATGCAGTTAGTTTATTTGGGGAAGGAGGAAAAGCTAATTAAAGGTGTTTATTAGGCTGTTTGCTACAGTGGGCAATAAGAGCTAGATTCCTTGGGGGCTTACTATCTGAGTAACTGTAAGAAATGCATGTCTGCCAGCTTGCCAGCTTCTCAGCAGGGTGGGAAAGGTTGCCCCAAGGCCTCCACCCCTTCCTAGGATGAGGCTTGCCAGACCCAGAGGCTCAGCAGCTTTCTGCAGGTATCCCACCCAGGGATTGCAGAGAAGTCTGAGCTCCTCTTCTGTTCATTCATTCATTCATTTCATTGTTGCTCATCAACTAACCATTTATTTAACATGTCTATGTCTCAGACACTAAGAAGTAGTTAAAGGCAAGAGGTTCACTCTTTGCATTTGATAGGAATGGGTCAGCATAGAGATGGAGAAATTGAGAGAGGGTGGAAGAGAGGAAGAAGCCACATTAGGTGGCCATTACCCAACCTCAAACTTCCTTTCTATTTAGACACCCACCCTGAGTTTCTTCCAGCTACTCCTGTTTAAGGGGAGAAGGATGAGTATTAAAAAGCTGTTGGGCTGTTCCCTGCTGCTTCCCAGCAGTGACTGACAACCTCTCCGTCTTTTCTATAGTTGGCCTGGGTCTTGATCACTGCTTCCTTCACATATTATCTTATGAAAGCTTTGTGTGGGTTCACTGGACACCTCAATTCAAGTGCTACTTTCCCAGGATGCTTGTAGCAATTTCAGGGCCCTCAGGCAGTCTTGTGCCAGGCAGTGGCAACCCATTTCCCAACCAGCACCTCAGGGTCATAGCATTGCTGCCTTGTCCTCCAGAGAGCTCCAGAAAGGCCAGCCTTTCACTGGAATGGCAGCCAGAGTTAGTAAATTAAAGTATAGGCAAATTTGGGACACACCTATCTTAAATATTTATTTGTTGTTTTTTGAAATTCAAATTTAACTGGGTATCTTCTATTTATCTGACAGCCTTATACTTGAGCATAGCTGTCCCCTACCTCCATCAGCCCTAGATTTCTCCATATCTCACCACTGATAGAAAAACAGAGTGATGGTGTGGTTTTGATTGCAGGAACAGAAAATGAATAACATATCCTTTTGAATATGATAAGTGGCATGGCTTCTTATTCTCCCATGAATGTGACTCTCTTCACACAGCACAAGCCAAATTAATTGATGATACCAAGAACCAGTGAGCATCCCATGGACCAGTTACAGCTTCTTCCTGAGCTTGAGATTCAATATCTGGCTTGAGGCTGTTGATGAATGTCATAGTGAGCATGTCTTGCCTTCTATCAGCCTTATCTTCTTAATGTAGAGAAATTATATCTTATCAAGGGTTGGGCTCAAAAGATAATGTAAATTTCATACTTACTAGGATGGTTATTATTAAAAATACTGAAAATAACAAGTGTTATGGAATACTTGTGCATACTGGTCAGAATGTAAAATGGTGCAGCCATGGTGGAAAACAGTTTGTTGGATTCTCAAAAATTAAAGATAGTATTACTATAAGATTCAGCAATGCTATTTCTGAGTTTGTGTCCAAAAGAATTGAAAGTGGAATTCAAACATAGGTTTGTACACCAATGTTCAAATCAGTATTATTCACAATAATCAAAAAGGTGGAAACAACTCAAATATTCATTGTTAGAAGGATGGATAAACAAAATGTTGTATGAAGATAGTGAAATAGTATTTAGCACTAAAAATGAATAGACTCTGACACATGTTGCCTCATGGTTGAAACTTGAAGATATTATGCTAAGTGAAATAAGCCGAACACAAAAAGGCAAATGCTGCACGAGTCCATGTATAAGAGGTGCCGTATGAGAGGTAATCAAATTCATAGAGACAGAAAGTAGTATGGTGGTTAGAGTTTAATGAAGACAGAGTTTCACTCTGAGAAGTCAAAAAGGCTCTTGGGAAGGCTGGTGGTGATGGTCACACAACAATGTGATGTGCTTATTGCCACCGAGCTGTACACTTACATGGTTAAGATGATAAATTTTACCAATGTTTTACTTCAGTGGAAAATGATAGCATATAAGGTAAAATTATTTAAAGTCAAATTTAAAAATTATTTAAAACCAACTTTTTAAAACTACTCCCCATTGTCTCTTAGACTCTGTAGATGGTGACTCATTGGGGACTTCCATGGAAGCCCTTTTCCTCCGGTGTTGGCCATGTTGTGTGAAAAACATATACAAACATTCAAATTCCACACCACATGGTGAGATGCTCCTATATGGGAGGCAAAAGGAGACAAAAACTCAATGAGTCAACAACAGGGCACTGCCTTCCATCTCATGCTCACTCCAGCATTGAGTAGAGTGCTATGCTGAAAGGTGACAGTATTTAATTGTTTTCTGATTCTCTTTTCCTCTTTCCTAATTGTGGATGGTTAAATTCATGCAAGTAACATAAGTATTTGGTGCAATTTGACTACAATAACTATTGTTACCAGCCTTTATTATGTGTCAGGCTAGTGTTGCTATTGTGTTAAGTGCTTTACTTGAAACATTTCTTTTGAACAATGAACCCATGAGGAAAATCAGTTTGCAAAGGCTGCTCACAGACTCTGTGATGAAACATGGGATGATCTTCATGCCTAACTTTTAATTGTCAAAGATTTGACCCAGAACCAGGCTGTCTCCCTCAGTAATTGAACCAGAGGAGTTAGAGGCAATGATAAATAGAAGAAGGTTCTAGAGCAGTAGAACCCATAGACTCAGGGCCAGTGGCTGAGCCAGGTTTGGCCATTTGTAAGTAGGGTCAAGACAGGGTGATGGACGAGAATGAGAAGTGGGGATGAGCGAGGTCATCCTGAAAGAACTAGGGAGAGGCTTCTATTACTGGGAATTTGCAAACTTCTGTGAAATTTGGATGCACTTCATGGCTTTTGTGTTCCAAGTAGTTTCCTCTGCATTCCTTCATCTCTCTTTCCTTTGAGCTAGGTTGAGAAAGTTGCTGTTCTATCCAGGCTTGAATAGAGCCCAGGCTCGAATTACTGGAACTCTAGTTGCATTCATATGTATTTCATCCACATGTCATGAGAAAGGTAACTTGTTCTGATGCGCATAGCAAAGAGATAGGAATGAGGAGATATGTTTTGTTACAGTGCTGCCCATTAGTTTGGTGTGACCTTGGGCAAAATACTTACCCTTTCTGGATCTCAATTTCCAGGTCTATAAAATGAAGATAATATTGCTTGTCATGTCTCATTCATGGAAGGATGTATTAAAGCAATATATTAAAGTGTTTTAGAAGATTTTTAAAATTTAGAAGACTTTAAAGTAATGTATAAATGCAAACAATTGTTATTACATTTAGCTAAAATAAAAATATAGTTGTGTATTGGCTTTTTACCTTATTAACATTTCTGAGACCTGATCTGTTTCTTCAACTCCATTAAAAATTCTCAGAAGTACTCTGACTAGAATGGGACCAAAAGGCCACACAGAGTTTTCTGAATTTTTGTGACCTTACACTTTGTCTTTTCACCTGGATTTTAAGGTGACTGAGGTCAGGAATTCTATGATATATGCATTTGTTTCTTTCTTAGGACCAAACACAAGGTTTATGTTTGGTAAGTAATAACCGACTAAAATGTAAGATGGATGGATATTGTTCTAGGAAACTTTATCTTCTGTGGAAATTCAAGAGAAGTTTAAGTTCTCTGTGAGTATTCTAATTCTAAGAAAATAATAGGAAAAATAGTTTGAGCTAATATTTTGGGGAGGGGCAGAAGACCACTCCTATTGATGGTTCTAATTAGATTGTGTTTATTGGAGACTTATTGTATATCTCTGTAATTCTTGTTGGGAATAGTGGTGAACTTCAGTGAGCCTACAATATAGAACATGGGCCATCAAACTGTGGCCATAGCTCACATCTGCCTGCCATCTGATTTTACAAATAAAGTTTTATTGGAATGCAGTCATAATTATTCACTTACTTAGTGTTTACGGCTGCTCTTACTATGACAACAGAGCTGGTTATGATAGAGACCATGTACTCTACAAAGCCTAAAATATTTACTCTCTGGTCCTTTATGGAAATAGTTTATTAATACCCATAGGAAGTAAACTACAAAGTCAAGTGTGAGCTTCCAGGAGGTAGATCCTTACGTGCATAGCTCATAAGGGCTGTTAGGACTTCTGCATATATCTATTTTTTATCTTACTCATTTTTAATTTTTGACCATTTCTGACCAAGCCTACTGTCCTCAACTCTAGAGTAGCACAATAAATAACACTCACTTCATTGGGTTGATTTGAAGATGAAGAGTGAAATAGTTTTCACAGCTTAAACCTGAACTCCTAACCACTCTACTGTATTCACTGGAACAAGATGAAAAGAAAATTAATTAGCGGAGGGTAAGGTGGATAGGGGCTGGGAAAGTAAAGGAAGTCTTGCTATAGGGGGAGTGACTGGGCTGTATTTTTGAAGAGGGTGAAGACCCCAATAGTGAGGATCTAGTCATCCCCCACAGCCACAGAGAAGCAGGATTATCTTCCTCTGATCTTCCCAACCATGGAGCCCCACTCCCACCTAACACCACACCTTCACCATGTTTTGAAAGGCCAGAGAGATTTGGCTTGCTAGTTACTCACTTGACCCAGAGAAATAAGTACCTCTAATTTCAATCTGTGCTTTCTATTACTAAGATAAACTAGTAATGATTTGCCAATAAGATGCAATTACAGTGCCTGCTGAGGTCAATATTCAATCATTGGTTCCATTCTGAGTGCTGCTTTGATCAGTTGGTCAAAAATTTCCTTTCTTTAGGTTCTTTGTAAACCATGATTGATCGAGAGGGTTAGGGGTTTAAAATTGGGATGTGATTGCATTTTTAATCTGACTTTTGAATAGCACTTCAAATTCTGGCCAAATGCGACAGTCTTCCTTGGGAAATTCCTAACCAGCCTGAGACCAGAGCTGGCCCTTCTTCATGTTCCTTTTACTGCCCCCTAAGCTCCTCCAAGGAAAGGTCAGACTCAGAAGAATAGTAACAAAGCAGTCAATCTAAAGGTTTTGTTGGAAAGTTGAATTGGCCACTCCAGAGCAAATACTTCATATATTTTAAAATCAATCATTTTTAGTTCTTTTCCTACCCAGCCTTTCCCAGTGTGCTTGGTTGCCTTTTTCTTTCCTCCCCTACTCTCCCAGTCTCTTAGACTTTCCTTCATAAATTAGAGATGCTCAGCTTCTTCCTCACTTTGGAAGGAAGGTTCACTCAAAGTAAGGAAGTCCTTATAGATAACCAGACAAGGACATCCAATGTTTCCTACTACATTCTTCCTGGGAGCACCGCACTGAACTCTGCTGCTGATTTATAAAGGTAACTGAAATTTGGCTGAGAATGAAACTAAATGAAATGTTAAAACTCCATCCCAGGGACCAGAAATGATGATACTTTATTGGATTTTTTTGGGGGGGTGGGGGCAGGTAGCACTGGGGTTTGAACTCAGGGCCTCAGGCTTGCAAGGCAGGCATTTTTACCATTTGAAAAAGGCTACTCTGTCAGCCTTTCTCTGTGATTGGGTTTTTTTGAGATAGGGTTATTGAAACTATTTGCCCTGGGCTGACTTTGAACTGTGATCTTCCTGATCTCTGTCCCCAGAGTACCTAGAATTATAGGTATAAGGAACTGGCAACTGGCCTTCGTTGGATTTTGATGTCTAACTGGGTCATAGTCAAAGGAGAAAAGACCTGAAATTTTGGGATCCTCTGTGTCTCTCTCCTTCTATAACTGAATTTATCTGCAAATTTAATTTAAGTTTAGCTCAAAGGTAGAATTTTCATATTGGTTTTGATATGGATTCACATTTACTTAAGGCTTATAATCAGAGCTTGCAGTAGCTGGTTGTGGCTCTCTTGTATAGCTAAGATTTTATTATTTTATGTTTAAAATTTAAACCTTTAATCCTCCTGGATTTTATTTTTATAATGTGACAACATGTTTTAAATTTAAAATACACATAGCTTTTGTCCCCAAAATCCCTCTTATAAGAATCTATCTAATGAAATAACAGCCCCTGAACTTTTTTAAGCAAGGATATTTACTACATTTCTTGTCAAGGCAAAAACAAAGAAAAAAACCCCAAAAACCAAACACACACACGCACATACGCACACATGCACACACACACACACACACACATACACACACACACACACACACACACACACACACGGATGCCCATCAATAGGAAAAGACTGAATAAAGTGGTATCATCCTGTTATGGAATATTAAATGTTTCCTAAGATGAATAAGTTAAATCTTTATTTATTGACTCAGAGGGTTGTTGATAATGTATTGCCACATGAGAAAAGCATTAAATAATAATATCAACCCTAAATCCCTAATATCAATACCTTTGTTTATGTAGAAAGATATGAATAGTAAAAACCCAGAGTAGGATAATACTTTTCTTACAGAAGATAGAGGTAAAATTAAAATATTTTTTACAAGTATTTTTGTTTCACTGGTTTCAATGGTTGTGGTAGACACATGTCAATTTTGTAACCTACTAAAAAATATGCCAAAATCATTTTTAAAATAAGAAAGCAAGTAAAAATATTTCTGTCCTCAGACAACTTCATTGCAAGTTCCTTAGTAGCTGCACGGGTGGCAGAGAAGACCGTTGTGCAGTATTGTGCCCAGTCAGCCTCCCTGATTGCTGAGACAGTACTGCTAAGGCAGAGAGTTCAAGAGAATCCTAGAATCCTTTATTTTTACTAAGAAGGAGTTCCCCTTGTGCTCACATCTCTGTTGACTCACCTGTCAACCCTCAAAAGGGTTAGATGGCTCTAACCAATTTCACAGCAACTTTTAACCTGTCTCCTTTCTGCTACTTCTGAAACTTGAATTATTGCTATGCTTTCTAGAGATTAAAAAAAATATATTAGACTAGAAGATCCAAGACCAGCATTGAGTCGAACTTGCTGGTGCAAGTAACCTTGGACAAATGATGACTAGTAGTCTTAGACTCCTCTGCTTCTGAATGGGGACAGGAATGACTCTCCTGTGTATGTCATCCAGCACAGAAGAAGACTTAACTAATGAATTGTGGTGGTTAAAGAAAAAAGAAGAAGACTACAAATTCAAAATACTACAAACTATCTCATTTCTGTATGATTCTCTTCCTTTTGAAAGAAAATTAAGTCAGATTCTTCCTGTGTGAGGGTCCCAGTGGGAAGTAATGTTTGCCTTCTAGTCTTTGTGCCTCTGGGGCTTGTCCAGTAAAGGGCAGAGTGCAGGATGGTCAGTGTCAGGGAACACTCCACAGACCCACAGAAAGGAATTTTCAGGCCTTTTGCCTATTGGGAGAAGAGTAAGTTTTCCCATGGTCTATTATTGCGATCAACAAGCCCTTGACAAAACAAAACCACTAGCTCACTAGCCCTGGGTTTATTTGTGTTTCTGCCATTTCCACTGGGCAGCAACAGGAAAAGATTCCATTTCTGCAGTATTTCAGTTTTCACTTGATGCTCAATCTGGTGTTTTCTCTTTGTTCCATCTTTGGTTAAGTATCCTAGTTTACACAGTTGCTCCCTCAGATTGCCTTAATAACTAACAAGGATGCTCTTCATGTCAAGGAGGGCAGCATAGAGAACATGTGCATTAGTAAGACAAATTAATAATCAAAATTAGCCTATTATCTGCAGGTAACTGTACATGAATTCTCTCATGGAATCCTTAAAACAGGCTCAGAAGGAGTACCCAATTTGCCCATGGTCACATTGGTAGTGACTGACAGAGTAAGGACCTCACTCATTATTATTAAATGAGCAATCTAAACTATTTTCATACAAAGTTAAAGGATGAAGCATCTTTATTGAACTAAATATCATACCAAATGGACAAAGAACAGAAAGCCTGGCCAATTTACATCTCATGTAACTCAAAGAGACTTCTTTTTTCTGGAATTTCCCAGGTAAACCTTCAGGTAGTTCAACTGTCAGTAAGCTTAGACAACTATGGAATTCTCCTGAATTCCACGTCAAGGGAAACGGTTCTAAAACATTCTTTGGAATGTTTAGTTTGGAAAAGCTCTTCCAACTTCTGTCGGACTCTGGTACCAGTACTGCAATCCCCTCCCCTATTTCTACCCCAAATAGAGACCCTCGCATAGCTTTTGTAAGAAACCAGCGTTTAAATGTGGTTTCTTGTTCTCTTTTGGGTGCATAAGCTATTAATTAACTGTAGTTGTAAAGAGGTAGGAATTACCACATGTCTTTTGTTCTTGTGTTCTGATATTCTTTTGTAAAAAGTACTGAAGCCCATTGTTCTAATTCTTCTTATTCACATTGTATTATTCATGACAAAGCGTATTTATTATCTTCCATTCAGATTTTGGGTTCTGTTTATGGGGCTTTTGGGCAGTTGCCATTCTGCAGAGGAGCAACTTGGCTCTGCAGATGGTGTACTTGAACAAGGCTGCTAAAAATGACCTGATGTGTCTTCCCTTAGCCCTGTGTACTTGAGGTAGACTTTCCAGGGCAAATGCTAACCAATCACAATGGAGATTGTTCACTGCCTGGATATTAATTTTCTCCCTATGGAAAAAGCAGCCATGAAGATGGATCACTGGGTGTTTACCTAGCACAGAGAGTGTAGGCTGCATTCATCTATCTTCCATTCAGTCTCCCTTCAGAGAGACATTATGGGTGAGCCCCACTCTTCTGATGGCAAATATTGCCAGTGACAGCTTTCCAAGTGGCCTTAACAGCTTGTCAGGAAACTAATCAATGTAGCTTTTCACAAAGGAATCTACTTGATCAATATCACCAAGCAAGCCCAGACCTAACAAACAGATCACATAAGAGTTGTCATGATCAATACAAGTTACACATAAAATAAATTATTGGGGATATTTAAATGAACATACCATGAATGGCTCATGCTGATAATTCTTATAATGTTGGGAACTACAGAAATATGCCAAAAATGATAGGAAAGATAGTGCATGAAGTGTCAGACAGACATGTTTTCAAAATAAAACATATTATACATTGCTAGCTTAGGTTAACTCTGGTTTGAAAGAAAAATTGGTTTAACCATGTCATCCTAATTTTTCCCACCAAGTAGACTGTAAATGTTTTAACGGATGGGATTATTTTAGTGTCTGAGTACCATGGGCATGAGCATGGAGTGAGAACATCAGTAAATTCTTTCTGAGTTCATCATCATACCTTACATTTCTCCTGGGACTCATGCTAATAGCAAGAGGTCAATCTTGTTATCCCACTTTTTCCCAGGGTTGAAACCCCAAATTTAAATGTAAAATTTCCTGACAAATAGTCTGAAGTGTAGACATTAGGAGACATTGAAATCCCCAGAAATTAAACTGAAGGTATTATCTGTGCCACTATAATACAATGAGGTATTACCAAGTTTTTCTCTTCCTGGTGTTTGTGTCTGATCAGCTATCTTACCTCCTAACAAATTGTTCCACAACTTAATAACTTAATGTAACTACAATTTTACTTACCATGATTCTGGGAATTATCACTTAGGCTGGGCACAGAGATAGGTTTTTCTGCTGCTCTTCCCTGGGGTCATGTATCTTTAGTGATTTGACTTCATCTGGGCTGAAGTCCAAGATGGCCACAGGCCATGTCAGGGAATCGGTCCTGGTTGTCATCTGAGCCTATTTCACTGTGTTTTCTCTCTTGCTTAGAGAGGCTCCCCTGGGCTTCTTCACACCATGGTACTATATTGCAAGAAGATAAAAGAGCTATAAGGCCTTGCCTTGAGAGGTGCACAGTATCAATACTTCTGCATTCTGATGGTCAGAGTAAAGACATAGGGTCAGCACAGAGTTAAATGGAGGGGAAGTAGACTCCACTTCTTGTTGAAGGAGCAGCAAGTCACACAGTAAAGGAGAAGAGTGAAAGGATATGAAAGGTAGATTGGCGCACCCATCCTCCCAAAACATATCTACCAAATTTCCTTCTATCCCCTCCCCCATCACCCACTAATTCAAAGTGTGATACTCTCTGTGCTCTAAAAGGAACCATAGCACATGGGATAAAAGAGCAGAAAGCAGAGAAAAAGTGAATCTTTTCCAGGTTTTATGTTTTAAAGAACTAAACCTTAGAGGTAAGGGAGAGGCAAGGCATGAACAAGAAGCTGGGATGACAAACGTTTTTTTTTTTTTGGTGGTACCAGGGTTGAACTCAGAGCCTCATGCTTACTAGGCAGGCACTGAACCACTTGAGTCACTCCACCAGTCCTTTTTGTGTTGGATACTTTTTTGAAATAGGGTCTCACTTTTTACCTGGGCTGGCCTCCAACACCAATCCTCCTGATCTCTACCACCCAAGTAGCTAGGATTATAGGCATGAGCCACTGAGAGGAACCATTTGAATCTGACTCCATGGACTAAAGTTTCCTTGTGCTGGGCCTGAGGGGTTAGGGTCAAGGGGGATACAACAGGATTTAGATGACTAAAGGAGGGTCCTGAAATGGACTTGCAGTGAGGGTCATGTGCCAATGTCAAGTATGTCTCAGAAGTAGCCTGAGAGTCATCTAACCTAAAGGTGCCATGAGACAAAGGGGAGATGGAGAGCTACATGGAACAGTGACCAAATATTAGAAAGGAGGTAGAGTCACAGAGGATATCTGTATGAACAGAAAATGCAGAGAACCAGATTTTCCCCCTTCTACTCCCACACAGTCAATACCTTGAAACTACTGACTCCCTCCCACTCCCTATGATCTTCCTCTAGAGAGGTGGAAGAGCCAAGTTGGCTGAGATTACATACCCATTCCCTTTCTGACATGGGGATTTATGTCTGCATGTCTTGGTTAATTTCATGATCAGACCTTTTGAAGCTATTCTGTTGAAAGGTCTTATTAAACATGATGCCAGAGGAATTCTGGGTACACAGTAGAGAATGTTCCTTTTGAGGGAAATTCTTAGTTTTATAAATACTCAGAATCAGTAGTGTATTTATTCTTTCTACTTAATTGAAGAAAGATGAGACTTTTCTATAACACAAGCATGAATTACCCCTCACCCACATGACCATGAAGCAGACAGTGTTTATTCTGTGATATCTGGTCCAGAAGTTCAGTTCGTTGTGTTTCTCCATGCTACACTAATAAATCGATCAAAGCCAGGTGTAGTGGCTCAAGCCTTTAGTCATAGTTTCTTGGGAGGCTGAAATTGAGAGGATCATGGCTTGAGGCAAAATATTCAGGAGATGCCCATCTCAATCAAGGGTTAAGCCTGGTGGCACATACCTTTGATCCCAGGCATGCAGGAAGCATGAATAAGAAGACTGCAGTCTAGGCCAACCTGAATATAAAGCAATATCCTATTTCAAAAATAACCAATACAAAAAGGGCTGGTGGAGTGGCTCAAATGGAAGAGCTCCTTCTTAGAAAGTGTGAATCCCTGAGTTCCACCCCAGTACCACAAAAAAACTGTGCAAATAGTTTTGAGCATCTCTTATGGGGTCAGGTACTGTGGAAAATACAATAGTGAGCAAAAAGAGACTTGGTCCTTGATCTTTCACAGCTTAGCAGGTCCAAGAAGGACCTCTCAGTGTAATTACTTGATTTATTTATTTAATTTATATTGATGATGGTAGGTTTGAACTCAGGACCTCACACTTGCTAGCCAGGTGTTCTACCACCCAGTCTCTATAATCGTCCCTGGGGTAGTTGGAAGAGCTAAGCTGGCTGAGATTACATAATAACTATCTTATTGACATGGGAACTTATATCTACCTGTCATCCATGATCAAATCTCCTGAAGCAAAGCTGTTGAAGGGTCAGACTAAACATGATGCCAGAGGAATTTTGGGTAAACAGCAGTAGAGAAAGCTTGAGCCATGTCCACAGTCCCCTCATTTGTTGCTTTTAGTTATTTTTCAGGTGGGATCTAGCATGGGACCAACTTCAGACTAAGTTCCTCCTCATCTCTGCCTCCTGAGTAGTTGGTATTACTGATGAAAGCCGCTGCACCCAGTGATGGAATCCCTTTATATATTCCATTCGAGGAGACCAGTTATGGTCCTCAGTGGGTCTGAAAAGCTGCTGCAAGGGAGGCATCGCAGTGATACCTTAAGGTAGTCATTGAACCTTACCAATACTGAATTTCCCTGGGACAAATCAGATCAAACTGGCTCACCTCTGGCAAAAACGTCATATATATAGCTACAAAGAAAACACAACTGATTACTACTACTGACCATGGTTCAACACTGTGCTGTAGGATTTACCTGTATTATATCCCTTAATCTCATTAACACACCAGAGAGACTGGTGTCTCCAAATTCTGTGCATAGCTGCAAGGGTCCACATGGAAATGACTCAGTGTAATGAACATTTCTTATCTCCCTTTCAACTTAAGCATAATTTTGCTGGTCCTGTTAACATTCCTTCAAAACCTTATTCTCCTAGGTGTGATAAGAGCTGATGTGATAAACTCATGCAAATGTGACAATGGGAAATTATGATTCAATGATGAAAACGATTGCACTCTCATACATTGTCAGAATTCAAGGCTTCCATACCATTAACAACAATCTGAAAACAGAAACAGGAATACCACAGCGCTTTGAAAATTTGGTATCAACTCATCAGTATATTTTTATGACCTCTGTTTAACCCCACTTCAAGCATGTTGAGAACTTATAAGTCTTCTTTCTTTTTTAACTTTGAGAGAAACCTAGCATTCATCTGGAAAGAAGGGTGTACTGACATTTGTAAATGAACACACAGCCTTCTCCCATTGATCATTTCTCCTCTAAGCATCCTCTGAGGGACATACATATATAATTCGAGGAGCAAAAATCTTTTCTCTGACAATGAACAATCTGTAACTATATCCTGGATAAGCCTAGCCAGACTCAAAAATTGGTTACATGTCAGGTAAGAGCTTGAAGGGCAACTTGGAATTTCTCAGGGATGTAAAATATTCCTTAGATCTCAACCCAACCCAAACAAACAGTCAGAAACAATCCATTAATCTGTTTGTTTGTTGTCAGAAAAGCAACCTTTGAAAGTTTACAATATTTTGATTTTTCAAATACTAAGTCAAGAAGAGAAGTACTTGAAAGTGTTGGTGTAAAGATCTGTATGTCATTATCCTGTGGGTAGATACCTGTGGGGAAAGCTTGTTCTGCTGCTGAAATTCGTTTGACTTTTCTTTCTATTGGCACTGAACAGCTAAATGCAGTCAAGGACTAAATCTGTGGTCTGCAATGAAAAGACAATACTCTTATGAGGTTTTAGTCAATCCCTGAAACATTCTTAATCATCTTTCAAGGCCCCAACAACATGTTATTTCTGGAACAATAAGTACCTTAAAAAATTGATAGACTTAACTCTCCTACCTGGATATTATATGATCCCATTTTGAAAGCAACCAAGCCTGGGTCTACTGATTAGATTGTGGGTCAAAATAGTGGTGGTTACTGAATGCCAGGCTGCACAAGACTCTGTGGTGAACACGCATGATTCTGAGTCCCAGATTCACCTCTTTCTGGATGCTTGGCCTAGAACAGATCAGTTACCCTGTCTGTTTAACATAAGAACAATAATGATGCTCTCTCATAGGATTATGAAATAAAAATTGGATTGGGGATAAAAATGACATCTACCAATAAAGTAGCATCAACAAGATGGTGGAATAGGAGTTTTCTAAAATCATCTCTCAAGAGAAACATCAACTTTGACAACCACTCTTCTAAGAAAGAGCATCTTTATAAGAGTCTAGTGGAGAAGTCCTTCTACAACCACTGGAGTAAAAAAGTCAAGAATAGATATATTGAGAGTGTAAAAGAAGCAGTTTCACTTTATCTGCATCATCCCTCCTCCAACAGAACAAGGTGAGTTCCAAGTCAGATGACTTTGTCCTATAATTTTCTTAGGGGAAAGAGAGCCAGTCAGTGAGTACTTGGCTTCTCCAGCTATGTGGGACATTGCCCCCAAACCCATTTTTTCCTGACACACTCAGAATTCAGAGATGATTGGTACAACTGAGAGGTTGGGAAAGGCTGGGAGCAGAGAAGAGAAGCAGAGACTCGTTGAAGCTAGGGCTGGGAATTCAGCCAAGGGCTGTGCATTGTATTAACCATCGTATGAACTCCATCAAGAAGCCTGCCCATGAACCTGTTTGGACATCTTGCTTACTAGTCCCCTCAACTGGCCCATGAACTTTCCCAATTCTCTGTGTACCTCACACATTCCCCAACCCTGTCACACCAATGGTTGGCTCTTGAGCATACTTCTGCAGAAAAATGTACAAGCTCCTGCAGATGGCTTGTGAATACACATAGATAGCCAGCTTGATTCTGGATTTGGATGAGACAAGGCACTTCCCAGGGGAAAACAAATAGGAACATTTGGTCTGGCTTTGTAGGATTAAGAAAAGGCATACAATTTTAATCCCCCAATGGCCCCAAGAGGGAACAAGATGTAGAGCAGACACATCCATAAGAAAAGTCTGAGAGTGTCAGAATAACTGGCTGGGCTCCACAGTGTAGGTTCTCTCCCACAGCTAGTCAATACAAACAGAAGGAGGTAACTGCTTCTTCACAGCAACACAAGACTTCATGAAACATGAAAACTCAGGTAAGTATGACACCACCGAAGGGACATAATAGTCCCAAAGACATGGAGACTGACAATTGACTAACAAAGAATTCAAAATAACTGTTTTTAAAAAACCCAAGGAGTTAGAAGAGAACACAGAATAGACATCTGGAGAACCAAATTGAAATTCTGGAGGCAAAGAATACAAGGAATGAAATGAAAAATGGCAATAGATAACATCAACAGTAGACCTGATCAAGCAGAAAAAAAATCTGTGAACTCAAGGGCAGATTATTTGAAGGCAGGGAATCCAAGAACTCTGGAAAGTGAGGCAGGGAGGATCACAAGTTTGAGATCAGTCTGGGCCACACAAAAGAGACAGCTTAGCTTATTTGAAATCACCAAGGGAGAATATAAAAAAGAATGAAGAAAGCCTATGAGATTTATAGATTACCATAAGAGAATTAATAGAATTAATATATGCATTGTGTGAGTTAAAAAAGGAAAGAGAGAGTGGGGAATGGCAGAAAATTTATTTAAAGAAACTTCCTAAATGTGGAGTGAAATATGAAATTCTAGATAAATGGATATCAAAGTTTTCTAAATGAGTTTCTAAACAGTGAAACCCAACGAGATCATCTCCCTCTGAGATCTGTTATTATCAAACTATCAAAGTTCAAAGCCAAAGAATTTGAAAGCATCAAGATAAAAATGGGCTCATCCATACAAGGAAACTCCAAAAGGCAATGAGCAAATTTCTTAGAGACTATGAAAATACAAACAGTTGAATATTATTCAGCCTCACAACTACTCTTTCCATTTGTGGCAACTTGGATAAACTCGGAGGATGTTAGGTTAAGTGAAATAAACCAGACACAGGCAGACTAATGTGTGAACGCTAAAAACAGTTGAATTCATAGACACAAACAGGGTGAAATGGTGAGTATGGGGTGGGGGAGATGGTTAGGGGGAATGAGATGCTGGTCTCAGGGTACCACCTGTCAGCTAGGAGCAAGTTCTGGAGACCTCATGTATGGTGTGATGACTATAGTTAATAAGGATGTATTGTATATTTTATACAAGTTTGCTAAGAGCATGCATCATAAGTCTCACATATACATAAAAGGTTAACTCTATGAGGTGATGAATATGCTAATTAGCTTGTCATAATCATTTCACAATGTTTACATATACTGAAACATCACATTGTACACATTAAAGATACACAATTTTTATTTGTCAATCATGCTTTAATAAAACTGAAAATATAAAATCTTAAAAACAAGAATTACAGCCAGACTTAGTGGCACATGCCTACACTCCCAGCACTCATGAGGTTGAGGTAGAGGACATTTTTAATGATTTTATTAGCATATAATAGTTTATAGGGGATAATTATGAGGTTTATGTATATGCTTAAAACACATCTTAGTTATATTTGCCCCTCTATCATTCTCCCTCTTTCTTCCTTCCCCCTTCTTTGAACAATTTAAACAGGTTTCATTCTTCTATTTTCATATATGGATTCAAAATACATCCACCATATACACCCTCATTCCCTCTTTCCAAGGCAGAAGAATATTTTGAAACCAGATGAGATTACATAGCAAGTTAAAGGGAAGCTTGAATTACATAGCAAGACTGTCTCAAAAAACCAAAGCAAAATATACTCACACACACAAATCAATGACAAACAAACATTTATGTGTGTGGTCAGATGATTTTTGACCAGGCCGCCAACACAATTCCATGGGAAAAAAATAATCTACTGAATGGTGCAAGGAAAACTGTATATCCATGTATAAAATAAAGAATGAAATCAGATACTTTACTCATACCACATTCAAAGCCTAACTCAATATGGACATTATAGGCCTAGACATAAGAGTAAAAACTATAAAAATCCTGGAAGAAAATATAGGAGTTAATATTCATGACCTCAGGTTAAGCAAATTTTCTTAGAAATGATATTAAAAGCACACACAGCAAAAAGAGAATAGATAATTCAGATGTCACCAAAATGGCAAACTTTCTCTTCAAAGAATACTCACAAGGAAGTGAAAAGACATCCACAGAATGGGAGAAGATGCTTTCCTATCAAATAGGAAATTGTATCTACAATAAGTAAAGAACTCATATAAGTCAAAGAGTTAAGTCTACAACCTGATTTAAGAATAGGAAAAGAATTCAAATAGATATTTTTCCAAAGAAGATAAGTGAATGACTAATGAGCACACGAGAAGGTCATTAGCTAGCATCATTAGCCAGTAAGAAGTGCTGCACAAAATGATAAAACATGCTTATTTACACCCATCACAATGGGCATGATGAAATGACAGGCAATAGCAATCTCTGATATTCACGAGAAATTGGAACTTGGTTTTCTTTGTCGGTATGGAATTTGAACTCAGGACTTCGTGTTCCATCCCTCGAACCACACACCCAGTCCTTTTTGCTTTTGTTTATTTTTCAGATAGGGTCTTATGCTTTTTACTTGTGGTCAGCCTGGAACCACCATCCTGCTACCCAAGGCTCATGCCCTTGTTTTTTGAGAAAGGGTCTCCCTAATTTTTTTTCCCAGAGTCATCATCATCATCATTTTTGCAGTACTGGGGCTTGAACTCAGAGTCTTGTGCTTGCTAGGCAAGTGCTCTGCCACATCCCCGGTTCTTTTGTTTTCAGTGTTTTGTTCAGATGAGGTCTTGTGTTTTTGCCTAAGTCAGCCTCAATCCTTCTAGCTTTACCTCTCAAGTGGCTGGAATTACAGGCATGTACCACCATGCTTGGCTTACTTTTAGACAGGGCACTGACTTTTTTTGTGTGTGCTGGCCTCAAACCTTCCTATCTCTGTTTCCAAGTAGCTGGGACTACAAGTGTGAGCCACTCCTCCCAGTCTGAGAAATTGGAACTCTTATACATTGCTGGTAGAAATATATATTGGTGAAGCCACTTTAGAAATTATTCCAAAAGTTAAACAGAGTTGCTATGTGACCTAGCAATTCTATTCCTAGGTATATACCCAAGACAAATGAAAACATATATCCACACAAAAACTTGCACACCAATGTTTATAACAGCATTATTTATAATAGCCAAGATACGGAAATATCTAAAATGTCATCAACTAATGAATGAATGAGCAAAATGAGTTCTATCCATATATTGGAATATTATTCACTGAAAAAAATGAGACACTGACATGCATTACAACGTGGATGAACCTTGAACGCACTATTGCCAAAGTGAATGAAGCTATCACAAAAGAGCTCATACTATATAATCCCATTCATATGAAATGTCCAAAGTAACAGTCCATCTGGAGATTGGTGTTTGCCTAGATCCAGGAGGACTGGGGGAAAATGGGGAGTGACCACCAGTGGGTATGGGACTTCATTTGGAGGTGATGAAAATGTTCTAAAATATTTACGGTGATAGATGCATGACTCTGTGAATACAATAAAGTCACTGAATCATGTGTAAATTGTATGGTGTGTGAATTATGTATCAATAAAGCTGTCATATAAAAATGACAGCACTTAGCACTGTGTGGCATATATGATAAGTGCCGAATACCTGATATATAGTGGGATGATATTCTGTGAGCTACTTTGTTCCACCAAGAAGAGTTTGTGTCTGTACCATCAGAGATCCTTATCCCTGGGGCAGGTGGTCATGGGGAAGGGGATTCATGGGCAGAACTTCAGCAAGGGTGGGGAATGAACTTGCATGGGAAACTGTGATATTTCTGTTGACTTCTACATGTAATCTTCCATTGTGAATTGTATATAACAAGCTATTACAGCATTAATGGTATCTGTGATTTTTTTTCTGCCAGCAGAAATCCCTGGTATTTTGAATTTTTACAATTTTCACAGTGATCTTGTAATATTTATATTTACCCTTGCTTTAAAATCATAGAGCTTGTTAGTCCAGTAGTAGGCCTTACCAGTTAACACCATTGACTCCCTGTTACAGGCTCACTCTGATGAGGAGTGGAACAGAAAGGCAATCTTCCTCTCACACGTCCTAAGAATGCCAGGGAAGAGCCAGCCTCCTCGTTAGGACTGTACAATCTTTCTCCCTTCCTGTTTTCTTCCTCCATGACTAGGGCCACTTCAGACCCAAAGAAGAAACAGAAAGCAAGAGCCCTCGCCTATTTCTGGAGTAAGCAATCTAGGTTTGACCTTTACATGGAGTTGTTGATGGGGAACCTATACATCCAAATTAACTACTGTTGCTTTCATTTAGAGTGATTCAAACGGACAGGGAAGGAGGAGTCGATAGTCTTATCCAGGTCTCAAACCTCTACAATAAAACCCTATTAGAATCCCTATCAGGTAATCCCTGTAATAAAAGGCTAACAAAACATATGTGCAGATTCCACCTAATACTTCATGATCTGAGGAACAGATATCAATACTGTGACTTTAAAGATGAGAGAACTGGGATTTAAAGAAGGTCAACAACTTGCTCAAGTTCACCCAGATAGTAAACAGAAAGCCAGGATTCAAAGACAGGGTCTTTGACTCTGAATTTTGTATTTTTCTACTACTTCTGCAAAGTCAAATAGAAAAGGCTGATTTTACTTTCCTGTTTAGTTTCTCAGCAAGAAACCTGATACTTTTATCACAGTGCATCATAGGAAAGAAAACTCTCACCTCCACAAAAACTCATGGGAAATATATTTTCTACATGATTCTCCTTGTGTTGGTGTGAGGTTGGACAATTATTTCTTTGAAGCAAATTCTTCCTTTATATTGGTGATGAAGTACTTGGATTTTTATTTTATCAGACAGAGTTGAATTTTTTTGCTGACAAATGAATGTTGGTATGAGTCTTGCTAAAACTAGTCCTGGATGTCAGACACTTTTTGCTAATTGAAACCTTGAGTTTGGCTCCTGCTTCATTATACCTGTGTTAGTCAGCTTTCCATTATTTAGTGACAAAATACCTATATGATCAACTATAAAGAGGGAAGGTTTATTTTGGCTCACATGTTTGGAGGTTTCAGCCTATGGACAGTTGGCTGCATTGCTTATGGGACTGTGGCGAGGTGTACCACAGTGGGAACGTGGACTGAAGGAAACTGTTTATCTCATGGTGGCAGGAAAAAGAGAGAAGGAGTTGGGATCCCAATATTCCCTTCAAGGGCACACCCCCAATGACCTAACTTCTTTCCACTACACCCCACATCTTAAAGCTCCACTACCTCCCAGAAGTGCCAGAAGCTGGTGATCATGCCTTTAGCACATGGAGCTGTGAGAGACACTTATCCAAATCATGACATAACCCATCTCAGTACATTGGGCAAGTCAGTAATTTGGAGCTAGCCCCTCCTTCATCAATGCCCGAGGTCAGTCTAGACTAAAGTTCATCAATGCCAACCTTCCAAGGGGATCTCAAATATGTCCTATCTGTCACTGCCACCATATCACAATTTCATGATCTCTTGCCTAAAATATGCAAGATTCTCAACTGGTTTATCCATGCCTGCTCCCTTATGACTTCACCTCTTTCTTATCTTTTCTCAACACTGAAATCAGTTTTGTTTCATTTTTAAGACCATTCTATGATTTTCTTTTGCTCTTGGGATAGCAACAGTTCTCCTTAATTTGGTCTACAAAGCACTTAACTATCTTTCCCTTTACACCTCCCTGTCTCTCCTCATCCCATGCTCCCCCTTACTTTCTCATTGTCACAGATCGTCTGTGTCAGTCAGGCTAGGATAGAACAAACTGCAACAACAAGCAAGCCCCAAATCTCAGCATCTTAAAAGCACAAAGGCTCATTTATTGCTCATTCTGCATCATCCAATGTGCATCAGCAATGGTAGGCTGGGATGGGGCAGGGAGGGTACACCTGTGTAGAAAAGAAGACTTGAAAAATATTGCATATGAGCTTTTGAGGTGTCAGTCCAAGCCTCACACATACACACCATTGGCCAGAGCAAGTCACAAGTCCACACTTAAGTTCGAGGAGGCAGGGAAGTACAGTCATAGCATCCACTTAGGAGGACCACCACATTTAGCATCAGGGCACTGTTCTTCCTTCCTTCACAGATCTTTGAAAATGCTGATCCATATGCTAGGGCACTTCCTTCCATTCATTTTTTTCAATTATTATTACTATGGTCTATATTTAAGGTGCACCCTCCATTCTTTTAAGGTGCACACTTCTTCAGTTCTAAGCTTAATATTAGGGCAACATTCCCTGTCTGGATTAAAACACCTGTATCATAGGCTTTTAAAGTAATTATACATGTGTAAAAATTACTATAATTTTGCAATTTTATCTTTGTTTGAGTGTCTGGTT